>NW_026622678.1:0-1467547 GCF_028827165.1 Penicillium cosmopolitanum | reverse complement strand
CGTTGTTATAATGGCATCATTCCAATATGAAGCGAACGGCCCCGGAGCAACAGGATTATTAATATAAGGAAACCTTTAAAGATTGGTGGGGAACAAAAAGTACTACGTGGTAACTTTGATCGGCCGGGAAGAGCCATTGAACGATACCAACGGTACGCAGAAGACATTGGTCTGGGAAGGGTGTAGAGTGCACTTTCAAGGACAAATGAGGGTCGTTCAGGGTGGTAGCGCCGATAAATTAAAACTAAACTCGAAATTCAGTTTGGGATCTCTGTGAGTACGAGTACCTACGGCAAAGTCTTGTCTGTGCCGCGTCTGCGACTCCACGAATCAAAACAAGGTTTTCGAGGTTTGAGCTTCGCTCGGCACTCTCCAGGCTCCAGATCGGAATAAAAACAACGGGCTCCAATCTTTTTTTTCTCCACTATAGGCTCATCATGTCGTTGGGATATTTGACCCGTCTCCTTCCTTGATGGGTTGGTCACCAGGCCGTTTCGTCGTGAAAGGTCCACTGCGTGACGAAATAGCCCCCAGTGCTCAAAAGGGTTTCGTTGTTCGTTCGGAATAGACCCATCAACCATTGGGGTTGCGTCGCGGAGGTTGGAGCCGAAGTGGATGCTCGATAGACCAGGGGGGGATCTTCACGCAAGTCAAATCACGCGCTACGAGTAGGAACGCGCCAAGGACATTGGATGGAGCATTGGAAATTCAAGCAAACGAGTAGCACAAGATGGTGCGACGCAAGTGACGTCTCAAGATTGGGATGTCCACATGCCGAAGGTTTTTTCAAATAAAAAAATAATAATAATTCCGTATATTTTGAAAGGTGACAGTAAGAGAGGAGCCTCGGATTCCACACGAAGGTGGTCCCATTGCCCTGCCTCAAGTGGTGCTGTGGTGCGGGCTGTTTACTCGTACGAGTAGTGCCTTTTGTATCGCGCCTCACTGGGGCCACACAAGACAGGCATGGTTCTGGTCCCATTGAAAGCCCCAAGTTTATCGGATTGTGGATCCAGTAGAAAAGATAGTCTCCTGTAGGCTTGCCGGTGACTCCGCCTCGGGTACGGTTTCAGGTCACAAGTACGAGTATTCGAGTAAGGACAAATACTGATCGCGCCGAGGCAACAAGCATCCGAGGTAGCTGCATTCCGGTTCCAGGGCCCGAGATGATGATGGCCATGCCCTGGACCTTATGATTGATAGTGTATACATATCTTGTAGTACCCGTACTGGGTACCTCGTGGTAGGCTACCATGGGCCGAGCTCGGAGCCGATATCACGTGGCACCGTGGAAGAGCTAGTCTAAAATAGGTGTGGAGTTCGGAATAACTGTAGTGCCGTGTTTTGTCGCAGCCCCGTGACCCCGTGACCCCGTGACCATTTGCCCCCTCGCGCGGCAAAGCCATTGTGGGAGCGAAGTTCTTGGTGTCCGTCAGACGTCCTGGTTCAATCCGCACACTCGTTTTTCCGCTGAGATTTGATCGCACCCACTCAGTTGGGGGAGAAAGGTTATCAGACCTACAATTTGAGCCCCTCCCCATCCTCACTCGCTCTCTCCACTGTTCCACCCTCCGTCGTTGTGGAGACAGCCGTCCGGCCAGCGCTCTGTGACCGCCAACCGCAACGGGAAAATCTTCTATTTGTTGTCGCACCACTCGACGACATCACCACCAGACATCATGGGGTTCGGTCAATTCGATACGATATGCGAGAAGGTGCCGCTGCCTTTGTGCTCCCTCGTGGGCCCGGCGTCATCAATCTCTGGGGCCACCGGCATCATCTCGAACTGTTATGCGCGAAACATTGAGGTTGCGAATACAATCATCTTCGAGGGTGCCGCCTCGTTTATGCACATCATTGCACTTGCTATGACTGTGATTATGATCCTACATATCAGGTCCAAGTTTACGGCTGTTGGTGCGTTTCACTTTGAGGTCTCCTGGGGGTGCGAAAGCCATATACGATTCTAACATTTCGGTACATATAGGTCGCAAGGAAATCATTACATTTTTCTACATCTTTCTCGCGCTGACTATCTGCTCACTTATCATTGATGCGGGGGTTGTTCCGCCAAGAAGCGGTCCGTTCCCCTACTTCGTGGCCGTCCAGAGTGGTTTAATATCGGCTCTATGTGCCTGTCTGCTAGTAAATGGCTTCGTTGGCTTCCAGCTGTACGAGGATGGCACGGCACTTTCGGTGTGGCTGATCCGGCTTAGCTCGGTGGTCATGTTTGCTATGACATTCGTGATCTCTCTTCTGACCTTCAAGTCATGGGGTGGCCTCGGCCCCGAGAATACCGTTGGGCTGTTTGTGGTTCTCTATCTTCTCAATGCTATCGCGGTAGCCATCTATGTTGTCATGCAGCTACTGCTAGTCGTGAATACCCTGGATGACCGCTGGCCCCTGGGCCATATCTGCTTTGGTATCTTGGTATTTATTATCGGTCAGGTGCTTCTCTACGCATTCAGTGACACCATTTGCAACAATGTGCAGCATTACCTTGATGGTCTCTTCTTTGCCACCTTTTGTAATCTGCTTGCTGTTATGATGGTTTACAAGGTATGGCACCGTATCCTTGAATTGATTAAATTTAAATTACTAACAATATCAAGTTCTGGGATTCGATCACCAAAGAAGACCTGGAATTCTCCGTTGGTGTGAAACCCAACACGTGGGAGGTCAAAGAACTGCTACCGGAGGAGGACCGCCGACAGACTGTCTATCATGATAACAATTCAGAATATGCAGGCAGTGTGTACCACCACCGACAATCAAATTACGGACATCACAATTACTAGCCATTTCGTGTTTGGGATATGGTATATGCGACCATTGATATGACGATATTTTGATTTCTTCGTTACATTCTGTTTCAGCCTTTAGGTGTTAGCGCTGCATCGGATGGGCTTGTTTGCATGTGAGACGGCCTATGAAAATCTCGCCATTATGGGCGGTACTTTCTCATCTACCGAAGGATCTAGGCGGAAGGCATACTACGACAAGTAAATCCCGATGTTGCTGTCGATCTCCGGTTAGGCCTCTCCATCATTAATACCTAGTGTAGTTTTGGATTTTATAGCATATGTAACTTATTCAATTGGAGTACATTTATCTATCCTATTTTCTTCATTGCTGATCCGATACCACCCCATTGGTGATCAGGTTCCAATGTGGAGACCGAACGCCTTCCCATATTGTCGTTGTCTCCGCTGGTGGTATGTAGACTGAGTAGAGGAGGCCCGTCAACTGCAGCTTGGCTAAGTTTTCCTGAATCCTCTTCGGGCGCTGTGCCGTCCTTCAAGCTGCAGGAGACACCGCCAGGAATGCGCTTGCTTTTTCTGTTCCCTGGTGGTGCGGCCGACGCTTGACGTTGTCTCGCATCGAAGCCAAAAGATCGGATCCGCAAGGTATGAGAGATCGCCACAATCAGCGGCTGAAACAATTACAAAGATCGACGCTGCCATGGTCCACCGTCATTTTGGTGACCTGCCAGTGGGTTTAGCTTCCGGGCATGACTGCCTTGATAGGAAGGGGGCCATGTAGTGGACGAATCTGCATCCTGCAAATTAAAGTTGGTAAAAACGCCCGGCCAACAGGGTTTTTTCTTGATGCTTTGCGGCAATTATTTTGGTGTCGTATCGAGACCTTTCAGGCTTGTCAATGTGACTGCGGCACCCACGGACGAAAGTTAAAGAGGACCAGGCTGCCGATCAGGGGGGTTGGCGGCGTGGAGAAGAACTTTAGATTCTTTCCCTCGGAAACTTTCATCGAGGCTAAAAATTCTAAATGCGGAGACTGGGAAGTGAAAACTTTGCAAGCTCTTTAACATGTCAGGAGTGGAGTAGGCTTTTGATTCACTCGATGAGCACAATGTCGCTATCTGTGGATTCATCGCCCGCCAAATTCTGACCGGTCCCTTCTCGATCCGGTTCCGCCCGGAGCATCGCCAGCCCCGATCGACCATTCCGATGATGAGCCTGCCAGCTTCACCAACTAGCGTCATATAAGCGGGGTTCTCTTTGGGCAAAAACATGCTAACGTGTGCCTTGACCTCGTCCGTTGCCCTGTTGTTGGTGGCTTTGTACCAGTACAATCCTGGTTGGCGGCCAAGTTCATTCTGCTCCCCGTTTTCAACTTCAGGGGGCAGTGTACAGAAAGTTCTGTGGTTAGATCGAATGATCTTCTGACTGAAGGATGTCTTCGTCACCTCTTTATTCTGCACAAGGGATGAGGCTCCGTCTCCGAGACAGGTAAAAAAATTCACGCATCGAATATTGCGATCATTCTCTACGTTAGACAAGCTAGCAAGACGCTGCCGCAGATCAGATGACCGCCCCAGACAGCCGACGAACTCGAGATGAGACGAGACCCAGTTCACGCCTGCGGATAAATTCTGTCTCTGGGAGTACAGAGCAGCGGCACCGCCAGCTGCAACGGCGCCTGCAGCACCAGCATACATGGCATATCGTCCCCATCTTTGCCAGGATGGGGTTGCAGCAGCATCTGTCGACGGAGGAAGGGGCTTTGCAGCCTCAACTGCAGGGGCACTGGCAGCAGGAGAAGCGGATGAGCGAGTAGATTCGCCCTTTTTACCATAGCCGAAGATTCCAGCAACCTCGTTGAAGGTGTTGTATGCTGTGGTTGCGTTGTGAAAATGCCCCTCGGCTCCATATGATACAACCCCTGGTGCGATACCCAAAAACGGAGTATCAAAGGCGAGCACGCCTTGTATATGGGGAAACATAAAGGTGTCAGGCTCGATGATAGGCTCTTCCCTTGATTGAGCCGTCTCGTCAGGCTTCGAACGAATGGGTTGCTCATTGGCTAGTAGCAGCAACGTTTCGGCAGCAAGAATACCACCCATGGAATGTCCGACAAGGAAAACGTGAACAGAAGGGTCCACCGTCGGGGATGGTGTCTCGTTAGCAACCTCCAAGTCAATCACAGTGTTCTGCAACCTGTAGGGAATATGAGTCCGGAAAGATCATTTTCGGCACAGATGAGGATTACCAACCATTCTCTCAATTTTGCAACAGATTCCTTCAGGTCGCCTTTCGTCTCATACTTCGGGTAGATGGCCACTTCGATATTCAAAGCAGAGAGATGTGAGCCGAGAAGCGTCCGAATATCTCCAGGAAACCTAGCGAATGTATCATCATCACCCTGTAATCGTCCAATTACTGTTAGACATCCCAAATAATTCGGACTTAGATAGAGCGAACGCGCTTTATGACAGCCTTACCTTGAAGCCGTGAATGAAGACGAACAGGAGCGTCTTGCGCTTTTGGGAGTCATTGCCGAGCATGTTTGACCATGAAGGCGGTGCAAGGCACGATCGCCTTAAAAGAAGCAAGCTTTGGCGCCTCTGTATATTGACAAAGGCGGGCAGCCAGGAATGCGATGTGAGAGTTGAGAATGTCTGAGGTCCAAATTGGAAAACACGAGCCTGGGCGTTTATCGGCCCCAACGTCATATCGACACGTGATCCGGGGTATACCATGTAGTAGGTTCTATTCGATATACTAGGGCTTAATGAACAGTAATGTATTCATTAAATTATAGTATAATAGCCTCGTTGCTACTGATAATTCCATTTTACCCGTAACTGTGTTAGAGAATGTTGAATGTGAGGTGAATCGCCCTCGGGCTGTTGCTAGTCAGTGAGGGCATCCGGAAAGGTCAAACTTTCCGTGGTCATCATCTGGCCAATACTTTGAATTTTCTAGGGAGAGTTGATTAGATTTACAGCTTACCTGAATCAAAGTACTTTGAATAAAAATAAACTTAGTATATGGTAATGTGTGATCTTGCCAACAGCGATAATCTTTACCTACGTAGGTTGTATCTATGGTAGAGAATTTACTGGAGTTTTTATAGGATTGGCAGCGTTCCAAGGTTGGCGGAATAGTATGTACTAGTAATTACTAGATTGCTATGTAAAATGTAGGGTTAGACCCTGAAAAACCTGGAAGCAAGGCAAAGGTTCCAACTTGAACCTGAAGGTTGGGCACTTCTCCCCAAATTTCAGATTTCACCCCCCCCCCCCCCCATATATATTAGTACTAGAAGGTACCATTAAGTGTTTCTTGCGGTCGCAGAAAATATTTGTTCAAGGACACAGAAGAACTTAAATGGTACAACTGTGCGTGACTACTCTAGCCTAGAAGCTAGATTATCAAACAAAACCACATATAACTGTGGTTGAAATTGGCATAGCACCTGAGCAGCTTGTTTGTCACTCTAGCAAAAGCTCAACAAAAGCAAGGCATAAATCAATACTGTCTAGAAATAGGTGGTTATAAAATACCTGCTATTACCAAGTAGGATGATCCATAGATCAAAATTTTTGTGGGTCAAGTATTCCGCTTAGATTCTTGGGTTCGTGGGCAATTTCCTTTCCATGATTCGTATTTGTTGGAAGGTTATCCCCTCTTTTGAGTTTGCTACTTTGCAGCTTAATATATTAATAGATTGCCCCTTCATAACATCTAATTGGCAAGATGGCCGAGTTGGTCCAAGGCGTCAGGTTAAGGTCAACCTTAACTCCAATTTCCTGATCTCCGCAAGGGGGCGTGGGTTCGAATCCCACTCTTGTCATTTTTTGTCTTCTCTGGTCTATAATTATTTTTGGTGTTTTTTAAAAGTAGACTGGAGCATATGTTAACAATCCCAGCCGTTTTCCCACTGTTCTTTGGGGTTGGCTTGTTTTGTTTCGGCCCGTTGATGAGCACTTTTCTAGCTCCAATTACGGACCTCAGGAATATCTATTACAAGTAGTACTAGTACTGCTAGTTTTCATGGAACTTCTCATTCCGAACTGCCAGTTATCTAGTGGCACGTTTAAAATACATTGAAAATCTCACGACGCGTCCAATTAGAGGTTCTTTCAATGGTCTATGCGAATCTAGCTCTAGGGGTTTCGCTTAAATGTACAACAAAGACAACTTGAACCTCACAGATTCTCGCGGCCAAGTTTTCGTAATCGAAGCAGGCTGTCTTGTAACGATGTGGCAATTAATGTGCCATCCGGACTCCAAAGATAACTCTCATGAACAGCCCTGTTCTCCGCCGACTGGGGCGTCCAACCCTCCTGGATAAACCATTTCAAAGCCAAACCAGAGTCCTCGGTAGGTGATGTATCCCAGTCAACCATGCGTAGGGCCTCCCCATGTTGGTGCACAATGACGGTTAAAGTAAGACTGGCCATTTCCGCCCAGTGCTTGATTCCAAGTGACCGCGGAATCAACAAGAGAGAGTTCTTGTCGCTAGAGTACATATGCGCGCAGGCATATAGATTGTCATAATCTCCCGCTTGGTCCATCTCCTTCATCTGGGAAATTGTCACACTCGGGTCCGCATCGGGCAGACCCTTTAAGCGGTATTGTGTCAATTGTCGATATTTTTCAGGTCGTTCTTGAATGGCTTTGGTTTTGTTGTAGTCTTTCATGTCTATTTTCCGGACATCTAGTCCTGGAAATTCACGCTCGGAAATATTGCCTTCTCGCACGCCGTCAATCCACCAGTCAGCATCGATACTGGGACTGACGGCCTGATCCTCCGGTCGTTTTCCGGCCAATACGGATTGGTATCGCTCCTGAACCGGCGAAGGCTGATGACGGAAGATGCGCTGCTTCTCATCGCGCTTGAATGAGCAGAGGCAGGAGAACATGATCCTGCCATCCTGTCGAGCATCGACAGCCCTTGTGCAGTACATGAAACCATCTCGCACGTGTCGAACAGCGTAGAAATAAGGGACATCCAGTCGACCGGGCAATATGAATGTACCCGTCATATCCTGCAGACTGACATTAGTCTTTAAAGATTTCTAATGAAAACATAATTTCGCAGTCTGATGATTTATGGACAGAGTAATACTGACATGAACTACAAATCCCTTTCCGACGGTCTTTGAAGCCGCATAAGCGGACTGGGCATAGACATGTCCTCCAAATGAGCGTGTCCCCTGACCAGGAGGATAAGGTGCAGCCAAAGAGCGAAATCTTTCGACCTTTTCAGGCCCAAGTGTACTCGCATTTAAAACTTCCGTGTCCTCTAGCCTTTCCAGGGCCATTAATTGCGCGAATGAGGAGGGGGATGTCAACTCATCCGGATCTTGGTCCGACTGCTCGCGCACAGGCGACATGGTTATAGGGGAGCCAAAAAAGTCCAATTTAAGATATCACTCGCAGAAAGGAAAAATCGAAAGCATCACCAATGAAAAGAATTATTGCGTTTGTTTGACAGTTGGGGTTGGGATGTCCGGGGAAATTGCCTCGGCGCGGGGCGAGTCAGTCACGTGCTCAAATTGCCCCTGGTGGACAAGTTAAAGGCGAGATATTATCAATAGCGCGGAAATGGATAAGATGGATGAAAATCGATTGGTATTGCAGTTTAATACAAAGTTGCGCCGGTCGTGCTGACAGTGCTGAGTGGTTATGCCAAAAATTTCCCATGCCATAATGATACAAGAAAAGAGAAAAAGAAAACAGAGAAGAATATAAAAGTGGCCAAAGATCACTGCCCCAGAATCGCAAAGTCTTATCGAAACAATGGTTTAATCAGAAACTCCCCCTCTTGACATTTGGTTTCGTTTAGAGAGAGTTGGTGATGCTGCGAGTCTTGTTCCATTGAACCTTGCCCTCGATGTCCTTGATCTCCTCAAGTTTGTCACCCAGCTTGACGACAGAGAAGTTGATCATTCGGGGATCGAGACCGAGGGTACGGCGAATGGAGGTTTGAACGGGACCGGATGAATCGAATCGCATGATGAAGTGGTGTCCTTCGCTGTAACGGGCCTGGTGCTTGGTGGTGACCTTGGGCAAGCGGAAGACGCCCCAGTTGGTGTAGCCGCGGACGACACCGCCGGAGCGGATGACCTGAGCACCAGCATTACGGGCAATTCTGTCAATGAGGAACGTTAGAAAGGGTGATGAACGATGGGCAATGACTCGGAAGGTGGTTTCGAGATGTTACGTACTCGCGAACCTCGTTGAGGCTGCCCGGGCGGACCTGCAGGGAGAAGAGCACACGTCAGTAAATCCGTCTCAATTCGGGGTAGATCAATCGGAAATCGATGGACACATACAATAGCAATCAGCTCGTACAACATTTCATCGAGTGGTGGGGTGTAAGGCCCGGATAAAAGTGACTAGACGGGGGTTTGGGAGGCCGGGCAAAAACCCAAGGCCAAATCAAATCTTGAGGTCGGAGCTTATCGCGGGTCTTGGCGCGGACTTCTCTTATCGGAGCCCATTTGCATTTCCTATGGATCTCCGCCGGGGAACCACCGGCCGTGCTCTTTCCTTCTTAAACTCTCCCTTCCTCTCTCCTCTTCTTTTCCAACTCCTCAATTCACTTCACTTCCTCTCCAAAATGTCCTCCGTTGCTCGCTCCATCCGCCCCTTTGCTTCCCGGGTCCTTGCCCAGAAGCCTCTGGCCTCTACCTGCCGCGCTGCACCTGCTTTCCGCTTCCCGCGGGGAACCCGGAGCTTCTCTCAGAGCCCTCTGTGTAAGTGGTCTCGCTCTCCAAACTGCCATAGGTGACCAAAAGGGTCTTCAGAGACCTTCCACCATTGAATTGGCTATGAAAATCATGTTGCGATTGCTCAATTGAGTTCTTGGTTGTGATCGATAGCTAACGACGTCATCAATTGGATCCCACAGCTCAGTTGAAGAAGTACACCGAGTCGCACGAATGGATTGAGCTCGCTGACGGCGGCAACACTGGTGAGTCACTCAGAATGCCTAAGAATATCTCATTCAACCAAATCGAGCTTCCATTCTCGAATTATCCATAGCTCAAGACCATTACTGACGCGCCCCGCTCCTACAGCCAAGATCGGTATCACCGAGTACGCCGCTCACTCCCTGGGCGACGTCGTCTTCGTTGAGCTCCCCGAGGCTGACCTCGAGGTTGGTGCTGGTGAGCCCGTCGGTGCCGTCGAGTCCGTCAAGTCCGCCTCCGATGTGCTCTCCCCCGTCGCCGGCAAGGTGATCCGCGGCAACGAGATCCTGGAGGACAACGCTAAGACCATCAACGCCAGCCCCGAGGGTGAGGGCTGGATCGCCGAGATTGAGGTCGCCAATGTCGCTGAGCTCGAGGCTCTGTTGGACGAGGCTGCCTACAAGGAGACCATCGATGCTTAACTTTGAATTTGTAGAGAATATATTGGATTTTAGAGGCAAGGTCGTTTGTCCCGAGAAACGGCTGTTGGTGTTCTCTCGTCCCTTGTGGACTTTGTTATGCGTTTCCTTATGATGTCATATTATATTGGTCTTTCACGAAGACACGTTTCTTTCAACACAATACATATAGATGGGATGGGCCCTCCGCGGTCTCAGCCTATCGTTCAACAGTCCAGACTCTCTCAACTCATTTAGAACCCGAGTGTCTTCATACCTTTTCAACGCCTCCTTGGTTGACTTGGAAATGCGAAAGAAAGGTGGCTTGCGGCTTTTCGAGGTATACTATGTTTTCGGGATGTTACCAGACCCAGCGCCTCATAGTGCTTGTTACAAATGACCCAGTATCACTAGTATAGATGATACTACTAGTACTACTAGAGCTAACAGTAGAGTTCTCAAACATCAACAGTATGTAGTAGGGTATCTTAGATTAGGGTTGTCATAAATTATATACACGCTCATCATGGTCTAACATATTACTTCCAAAGAAATAGCTAGCTCATCTCCTGTCCCTTTCCTCAAAGGAACTTGCGGTGAACTTGAACCTTGACGCAGCTTGGGTTCTGGGGCTTGGCCTTGCCGTTGCCCAAAACCCAGTTCAAGGTGCGATACTGGTAGGCGGAGTAGTTGGTCTCACAGACATACCAGTTCTTCAAGACCTTGACCTTATCATCCTTGGGAGGGGTGACGGAGTCATCGAGATAACTGTAGATGCCCATGAGTCCATCCTTGTCGAACATGACTTGCTGCTGGTCGTAAGATGGCTGGAACAAGGGCATGGCGACGTTGGTGGAAGGATCAACGTAGAAACTCATGGGTTCGGATTCCACCTCTGTGTGGTCTGTTAGCGATACCTGGAAGATATAGAGTGAAACTAGTATAGATATGTACTCACGATTACCGTTATAGGGGAGATTCCAGACGAGGGTTCCGGAGGGCTTGTCGCCCTTGATGGGGGCTTGTGATCCCTCGGTGGTGTTCAGATAGAACTCCGAGCCGGATCCACCAGCCAGGCAAAGCGATTCAATAGCGGCACCGGTGTGGCAGGCGGCAAGCTTTTGGCCATTGATGGCCTTCTTTTCCGATTGAATAACCAAGTTGAAGGGTTTGGACTGGATCTCCTGGGCGGTGACAGCTCCAAGGAGGAGCAGGGAAGTCAGGGCAGTGATGGACTTCATTGTTGGTGAAGAGTTGTGGAAATTG
Source organism: Penicillium cosmopolitanum (assembly GCF_028827165.1). Classification (NCBI taxonomy): domain Eukaryota; kingdom Fungi; phylum Ascomycota; class Eurotiomycetes; order Eurotiales; family Aspergillaceae; genus Penicillium; species Penicillium cosmopolitanum. The sequence goes on along the minus strand of NW_026622678.1, from coordinate 1,456,159 downwards.
AGTGATCACTGAGGTGTGAAAAGGAGGTGAGGGGAATGTTCTAATCAATAGAAGTTTGTAGAGAGAATAATTGATGGCTATGGAAAGTTGGAGCAGGCAACATCGGGCATTTTATATTTGAAGAAACATCCGGTTTCCTGGTTCATGCGGAGGAGGACCCTGAGACATGCGTGGTTTAGCGTCATCGACCAGCATCAAAAATCGGTCAGATCGTCGGTTTAGCTTCGACTGGGAGTAACCATTCCCGAGATTCCATGGGCAAGGCTGATAATTCTCGCATAAAAATAACACTGCTGTGGCGCAGCTAGTCTTCAAGTTTCTTTGAGGGCCGAGTAGCCGAGAGAGATGAAGCTGCAGAAACTATTCCGTACATGGAAACTAGTTCCAAAAGGTCTGTGGCAAAATATGGGGAACTGCAGAATTCCTGAAGCGAGCTTGAAGCCAATTGGGGCGAACTCGTCAAGGCAGGTGACAAGCCTTGGTTGGTGCACAGACCCCTTCCACTGGTGCAGGCGAAAGCCGATCATCGGGATTTTTAGCTGCGGAATCACCGAGAGCCCTGGAGACCGATGCATTTAACTGCAGGATGAGCCTGTGCATAAGGTGCACCAAACTACAAGTGGCCAGCGCTAACTTGAATAGGAATTTCCCCATGTCTCACCTTCTCTGACTATCACTCACTTCGCCACGAGATGGTACAGTTGGTCATGGCTACTAGTATCAAATGACGGGGTTGACATAAATAATTCCTCATTTTAACCAATGGGCTGGGGATCGGTAAATTTCAGCTCAAGTACATAAAAGTGTATTGAGACAAAAAAGAAATATTTCAAGATCAACACACAGAGTTCGATCTTTCTTCAAAGATAATATAAATTTATATGCAAAACACGAATATCAACACATGCTAACTTTACACGGGGGGGATGGTGTCACGGCAGATCGGACATTGCAGACGAAGCCTCATCCAACTCTCTAGGCAGGCAGTGTGGAAGATATGCCGGCAAGGAGTCACCATGTATTGGCGACGACTCAAAATGCTCGCAGCCCCATCAGTCACACTACTTCCACCTGCAGAAGTGGGCCCGGGAAGAATAGGAACCTCGATATCCTGCATGCAAATTGCACAGTCAAACATCACTCGCTTCCGATCTTTAGACCATTGCTTGTCATCATCTTTAGAGTCGACCACATCTTGTTTATCGGCTCGGAGAGATTCGATCGAGAGATTGCCACCTGCCTCAAGGTCATCATCGGGCCAGGCGTTCTCCCGCAACGTGGGGTGATAATCATATGCGGGTGGCGCCCAGCCCCGTGGGACAAAGAAGCGCGGGCCCAATATATCCTGGCTGGCCAATATCCAGGCTTGGACCCACACCCATCCAGCCAACGCAAATGCGGTAGTCCACTCCGTTTGGATGAATAGCACATTCCCACGAGCCGTGAGGAAGTAGAGGAAAGGGATTAGTCGGAGAATGCTCTGACCAACAACAAATTCCCACCGGAGTGCCTTGCGACAGTTGCGCATCACATTGCGGTAAATTTGGGGAACCCAGAATGACAGGTAAACGGTTGACAAAAGGCGACAATAGATTGCACCCATGAGCGTGGGAAGGAGGAAGACCCAAACCGATAGAATAAGTATACCGAAAAGTGCGAAATAAAATCGCCCATACATGGCGCCCACATCGGCGCGCACCTGTCGTGGCGTAGCAGGAGCGGTTCGGTTAGCTGGTGCCGGCTCTGGCTCCATTTCATCGTCGGGTGCATCTTGGTCAGGAGGCAAAATAATCGGTGTAGCGCCAGAGTCTCGCACTAGAGAAGTTGCGGGGAGGGGAAGCGTTCCAGGGCGGGTGACAGGGGTCGGTGGATTCACTGGTCGTTCTTCACGCCGTTCGGGTTCCTGAACGGCCCAAATTTCCATCATGAATTTCATGCCAATATAACTGACAGAAAGGAAGACCAAGAATGAGGCAGTCGCAATAACCAAGTAGGAAATAGCTTCAAAGAGCTGCGCAACAATGAATAGCATGACGAAAGAATCTCCAAACGCCATTAATGCAATGGTATAAAAGCTGACCCGACTTCGGGTGGAAGGTGTCGACGCCTCTTTAATCTGACGTAGCAGGAGACTGATCTGTGCGACAAAAACCCCCCAAACGACAAATATGAGACAAGAGGCAGCTTTACTGTACTCTTCATTCTTTGGCCCTGACAGATATAGCGCATCTGAGGGTGGATATTCGGGGGCCCCCTTGGATTCGAGAATGTATCCACAATCTGGAGAGAAAACCACGGCAGACATGGTCATAAGAGGTGGGTGTGGAATGGGTGCTCCCATCGGGTACCTTAATTCCCTTTCTATCCAATCGACCGTCATTCGATCCGCCAAATGACCGTCAACGACGAGGGGATGTTGTTGCAGAAATATGACATGTTCGCATTTTGGCGCAGCAAATTCCATTTGTTCAGTGCCTGCCAAAGATGCCCAAGGTAATAGGGTTGGAGGTCGGTTTGGCTTTTCGAGCATTGTATCGGAGAGCGATTTCAGTAGGAGATGATGAGACAACTCGTAACTGTCGGCTGAGAGTGCAAGATGAGGCAAAGAGAATATACCGCCAAACTTCTCACTTGATGTGCTTAGGATAATCGCGCCATTCTCTGGAAAATGGACGCCGAATAGTTCGGAACGCCAAATACTTCCCCAGAAGTCGTCACTCTCTATCGTCCAACTCGCTCTGATCTCACGCGCAAGTCCATCTCCAATACGTAATTCTTGCCCAGGTCCTTCCTCCAAATCGAAATAGAATGTCCCCTCGCTACCTGTTATGTTCAAGCCGAAATCATGAGTGAAGTATTCATGTTCCTCCGCGATGGCGGTTATGTTCAAAGGTATGGCGCGCTGTACATCTGACCGACGAACCCAGCCTCCACGTAATTTACCAGTGGCATTGCGGTAAACCGGGAGGGACAGCTTGGTCAGATTCAACGAGGATGATGTGTTGGAGCCGTCTAAGCCGAGTGGGGGGGTCGACGCCGTAAGTTGACAGTACAGATTGCAGTTGATCACGAGCACGGCTTTGGGCCTTGGGGAAAAGGTCCCAGGCATATGTATCGTTCTTTCGTAACCCTGGGATAGGAACCCAATGATCGGCGACGGGATTGAAGTCGCCATAATGTGACTCGTTCAAGAGTCGGATCGCACGCTGCTCTCGATCAAGCTCCCGTTGACGCAGTCGGCCTTCATCGACCAGCGGAGGTCGCGATTGTGAACTGAGGAGAAAGTAGAAAACTAGCAAGAAGAAGAAGAACGAGCCGCGGTTATCCATCGATGCCGGGGGTGGGCATCAGCCTCCTTAGAACGCAACAGTGATCATCGCAAGACAAGCACAGATAGTTCAGTGCGCGAGTTCAAGTACCGCGCGCGCAACCATAAGAGCCGACGACAGTGAATGACGAGGGTGGTAGTGTTAGAGGGAACAGGAAGTGGATGATGTCCTCGACATGCGGTCGAGGCCCTTCTAGTCTCCGGCTCTCCGGTTCCCCCGCCCCTTCCGCCTTTGAGGTCCTCCAAGTTCAACGCCTGATTCCCCAGGCAAACACGGAGTCTCCACTATCCTATCTCCTGATTGATTTCCCTTTGTCTCCCCCTCACGAGACACGATACTATCGACTCTGTTCCTGGTTTCGGAACTGAAGTCGTCAAACTTCTATCTAGATATCATGATGTCCTCAACCCTCCCATTGCCAATCCCTCCGCGTACTCCAACACCGCCGTCCGATGATGGCCGCGATCAATATGCTCCCCGAACGACCCAGGACTATCAATCGATCGTGATTCCTTGTCGCCGCTGAAGGAATCATTCCCCCGGAGCGCGACGCTCGATCCAGTCAATTCAGAGCGTTTTAGTCCTACGAAATCGTCGTTCAATCTGAGTTCCAGGGCAGCAGATACGCCTGCCTCGGTGCAGAATGGCGCGAGCGACTCGGTCCCCGCAGCGCCCTTCAATTTCGATACAACTGTTATGTCCAAGGGTCCTGTGGTCAAATCGGTGAGTCTTGCGGACATGTCGACACAGTCTTACCAGGGTTAAATGCTAATAAATTTGTCGGTATTTCCAGAACATCGGACAGCGTCGCGGTCACAAGTACAAGCACAGTAGTATCTCGCACCAGATCTTCCTCGAGCCCCCTCCACGTGCGCCTTTGGCTTTGCCCAATTCCCTCCCCATTCCAACATTGAAAGAGTGCCGCGCAAGTATGTCGAAGGACCAAAAAACACGCTTTTGGTGGAGTCTCTGCCACATGTTCGTGGCGGCTTATACACTTTGGACGGCGCATGGGTCATTGGCCATGACAGCATTGTCCCATTTGATCCTGTTTGACTCACTGGGAGCCCTTGTGTGTGTTGCCGTGGATGTTCTCAGCAATTTTGAGGTCTGGAAAAGGTCAAGTATTCGCCACCCATTTGGCCTGGAACGGGCCGAGGTGCTGGCTGGATTTGCAATGTGTGTACTACTTTTGTTCATGGGCCTCGACTTGATCTCCCACAATCTGCAGCATTTTTTGGAGAAATCGGGCCACGAACCCCATCATTCTCATGACCATGATCGGGTTTCCCTGGGTAGCGTGGATGTCACGGCGGCTCTCGCCATATCCTCGACCTTGGTTTCGGCGATTGGTCTCAAGAACCATGCCCGTATTGGCAAGGCGATGCGATTTGCATACATCGAGTCTTTGCCGTCCGTTTTGAGCAACCCTTCCCATTTTTTGACTTTGTCATGTTCTACTCTTCTTCTACTTTTGCCTCTGGTGTCGATTCGAATCTACGACTGGCTGGACAAGTTGTTGTCCGGCACCATTGCCATTTCCATGTGTTTTCTTGGAGTCCGCCTTGTGAAGACATTGGGCTCCATGCTTCTCATGTCTTATTCGGGCCAGGGAGTGTCTGATGTGATCAAAGATATCGAGTCGGATCCCTCGGTGTTTGGTGTTGATGATGCTCGGTTTTGGCAAGTCCACTATGGTTTGTGTATGGCGAACCTAAAACTTCGTGTGTCCGGAGCAGATGACAATGTTGGGAGACTGAGGGAGAAGATTTCCAGCTTGGTGAGGAACCGATTGGGAGGAGGTTATGGCACAGGAGGACAGAGATGGGAGGTTTCTCTTCAGTTCACTATCGAACGAACCTAGAATGTGTTTTGCGGAGAAGGATCAATAGTTCTATTTGGTGAACTATATGCCAATACTACATTTAGAATACCCTTGTACCATAGCAATGCAAGCATCATCTTGTTCATGATTTGTTTTCAAACCCATTCCATGTACTAAAACCGTACCAGTCATCATGCCTGGACACCACAAGTAACCTCGGGGCAGAAAGAGCCCCGGAGACTCGCTACGTGGTACTAGTAACGTTCAATGCGCCAATTGAAGGCTAGAGAACATTGAACTTAGGAATTCTGGGGCACGGTAATGGTAAGAGAAAGTGTTGTTCATATTCCACGGCATATATCGCTGCAGACCTTCTCCGCGAGAGAACTTGGGTTGTCGATATCAAACCACCGAATTTTGGTACATGTAGAAAAAGAAAAGGAAGCAAGGAAAATACAGAATGCTCAGCTTCCGCTCGTCACCAATTGTGCAAAAGAAATAAGAAATTATGAAGCAACAGCCAGAACAGCACCCTCCTCGGTCTTGGAGATGCCCTCACGCTCGTCCCTCCGTCGGCGCTTCTCAAGAATAGCCTCCCGGCGCTGTGCAAGCATCTTCAATTGGCGTTGCTCGACACCCTGGAGCCAGTAGCCAAAGCTGCCACCGACACTGGCGAAGAGAGGGTAGGCCCAGAGAGAGTCCTTGCAGAACATGGGACGCATCTCGATTCCGAGTTGCCAGAGGCGGACGGCAATGCCTGCGCAGAAGAAAAAAAATTAGCCCGATATTCTTCAAGAAAAGTATCTCATCCTCTGAAAGTAACATGGCAGAGGGCAATGACGCCTTTTATGGGGGTTGGTACGCACCGAAGCCGCTCCAGAAGAGCACTTTGTGGACCATGATTGCGGATCGGTCGGGGGCGGATAGGAGGGATTGAAGTAGACCGACGAATTCCGACTAGGCGTAGGAATTGAAAGAGGCAGCGGAGTCGTCGTTGCAGGTCCGCGGATCGCAATCGATGGAGTCGAGGCTGGGGGGAGAGGTCGCACCGGGCCAGGAGCGAAGGTCAAATCATGTGGAGGCAGTTGTCACCCCTCGGAACAACCGCAAAATGGTTGTTCCGCGGGGCCCTCCGATAAACGATAACGGGTTTGGCTTTCACGCGACCAAGCTCGAATAACTTAATCCTCCTGGGAATTCATATTTTATTTCGCCATCTTTTCACGATGGCTTCAGAGGCCATGGAGGATGTGCAGCCAGGGGGGAAGAGACCTGCGCTCGACATCGAGAGCCTGAAGCGCAAGAAGTTCAAGGCTGAGGACCTCCCTTTGTCCGCGGCGCAACACGCTGCCATTGACAAACTCCTGCACTCGTTCAAGAAGAAGGGCGGATTCGACAGTATACGGAAACAATTATGGGCTGATTTCAACGAGGGCGTATGTTTTCACCGTTGAGCCTTGGGACATTATCAGAATCCCTTTCTGTCTCGCTGGCCGCTAACATTTAATGCAGGAATCGAAGACCATGTTCACCGACCAATTGATCGCGCTCGCCGAGTCGGAGATCGAACGCGAACCAGCGCATCTCTCACGAGAGAGAGGTAAAGCCGCGACACTTATTGAGGGGGCTGTCGACCGTGGCGACGTTTACAAAAATGTGGAGGATTCCATCGACCGACTTGCTTCGAAGCATCTGGATGCAATTATGGATACAGTGCGCGCCATCCGCCGTCAAGATATTGGAGAAGATGCGGCTGCCAAAGAAGAGCAGGCTGGCAGCAAAACAGACGACGACTACAATGCCCATGTCAAGGAAAAACGGGATGCGCGCGACGAAATCTATCGTGAAGAGATGCGCAAACAAAAGGAAATCGAAGACGAACAGAAACGTATTCGAGACGAAGAATTACGAAAGAAACGAGAAATCGAACGCAAAAAGGAGGATGAAGAGCGAGCCCGAAGAAAAGAGATCGATGACCAACGACGGGCCGAGCGTGAGCGCCTGCGTGATGAACAACGTGCTCTTGATGAGCAGCGAGATCGTGAGCGAGATGAAAGGTGGCGCGGTAGAGATGACCGGGATCGTTATCGCGGTTGGGATCGTGATCGTAGCCGGACCAGAGACCGTGATCGTGATCGTGATCGTCTTCGTGATCGTTCGCCGGCATATCGATCAGATCGGGGAGGATCCCCACGCGGTCGAGACGCGAAAACAGACAGATCAAATACTTCCGCGATCCCAACACCAGGTCCAGCGCCGCCGGTGGACGAGAAATCACTCGAGGAGGCTGCTTTGCAGATGCTTTTGAAGGAGGGCGAAGAACTTGCAGCAAAGGCGCGACAAAAGCCAGAGTTTGACTTTGAAGAAGCCGAAGCCATCGAAAACGGACTCAAGCCAGGGTCTACAGCGACGGCCCCGGTCAAAACTTCAATTGAAACGAAGCCCGCTTCCACCAGAGCAACTACACCATCTCGACGACAGGAGCCAATGCCGGATCGAACCCGGAATCCGGACAGGGGGCGAAGTCGAAGCCGCAGCCGTTCTCATCGCCGATATGCTTCTCATTATGACCCGAACCGCCGTCGAGACCGGTCTCGGGATGCTTCAATTAGACCGCGCGATCGTGACGTAGACGAACGTCCTGGACTTCGCGACTTCCGCGAACGCGCTCGTGATGAGCGAAGCTGGCGGCCAACCCGTCGCAGCCGCAGCCGCAGTCGATCCGTTGGCCGGGGATGGGATCAGGATAGTAAACGTGAGCGAGATCGTCCCCGCTCAAGGTCTCGTGAACGTGATCATGACCGCCGGCGGCATGATCGCAGCCGAGACAGGAGTCGAGATCGTGATCGTGATGAGCCTCGCCGCCGCGCTCGCTCTCCGACTCATCGACGCTCACGTAGTCGTCGATCACGTTCCCGCGTTCGAGAACGAGTGAAATCTCGATCTCGATCCCGATCAGAAGAGAGAAGGCGCTCACGTTCTGGCGGACGCAGACGATCGCGATCCCGTCGCGCATCACGAACTAGGCGGCCTTCCCCAGCCCGGCGTGCCTCTCCCGGCGGCCTTGATATCGATCGCTACGTACCTTCGACTAGCAACCGCAGCAAATCTCCCCGACGCCGAATCAGGTCTCCAGAGCGTGAACCAAGACCGTCGGCAGCCCGATTTGGTGATATTGACAGATATATGCCTCCATCCGAACGAGAGAATGATCCCACTAGAGAGGCGGGCAAGGAAAAAGAGCCTGAAACCACTGTCACTCATGGCAAGGAGCCCGAGGAACGACGACCTCGTCGTCGAAGCCCGAGCCCCATTCGACGAAGAAGCCGCAGCCGCAGGCGAAGCCCTGAGCGACGAAGAAGCAACAGTCGCAGGAGAAGCCCTGAACGACGAAGAAGCAACAGTCGCAGGCGAAGTCCTGAGCGACGAAGGAGTCGTAGTCGACGCAGGAGCCGAAGCCGAAGTCGAAGAAGAAGCTTGAGCCGCAGACGAAGCCACCGATGAGGGTGAGATCCTTGCTCTCTACTTTTAATATGTACTATTACACTATTTGGATGCAAACTTATCCATTGAGCTATGAGATATTCTTTGCCGTAGTTTGTCCTTGGTCTCCATTCCATAGAGGTGACCTGTAAATAAGTACTAGAGTACTACTTCAAATAGTACTTTAGCTCGATCCATGGAATTGGCAGGGAATTTAGCCTAGCGTCCGGCTTATCGTTATCGGCTTGCTCCACCCACCCAAAAAGTTGTAATCACCCAGACCGCGCTCGACTTTTTTTTCTTTCTTTTTGAAACCACACCTGCAACAAAAATAGACAATCGAAGCCGTCAAGATACCCTCGAGAATTCTTGGATCGGTGTTGGAATCCTCGAACCGCTACAACGTCTGTCACTTGGCCACAGACCGCAGCTCTTGTCATCGCAGAATCGAAGCCGCATTACATCGCAGTCCTCTTGCATCGCAACAAGCCAAGCAAGCTACGATCTACCAAAAGAACCAGTCACTAGACGAATCTGGAAATCAAACAATATGAGCGCAACACACCAAGCTTCTAAACAAGAGCTTCCCGTGCGGACAGCTGTCCCCGTGGACGACGACGATTACACCTCATCCTCCGGCTCTTCCTCAGAGGAGAGCGAGGACGAGGAATCGGACGATGACGACAACGAGATGATGATCGACTCGAAGCCCACTTCTACCAAGCCCAAAACCACCAATGGAACGTCAATACCCAGTATTCCTGGACGCCCGAAGCCGCAAATACACCGCATGGAGGGGAGTTCAGACCTATTATCGCGCCTGTCGTCATTTTTGCCGCAAATGAAGGATGCGAATGAGAAGCTTGAGAAGGAAATTGCTGCCGGAAGGGGTGATGCTATGGTGTTGGATTCTGTGGATGATGGGAAGGATTACATAGAGATGGTATGTTGAGTCTCTTCTTCTTCTTTCTTTCTTGGATTAGAATTGAGAATGATTGCTAACTGTCCTTAGAATCTTGGATTAGGAGTACTTAAGGAAAAACGCGCAGATGGTCAGGATTCTTCGAGTGAAGATGAGAGCGACAATGAGGACCCCTCGGGTTCTGCGAAAACAAAGCAACACAAGAAGAACCCAGACGTTTTGGATACGCTCATGGGAGGGAAAAAGGCAGATACGGAGAAGCCATCTATCGAGGAAATGGCAGAGTAAGGCTTATCTTGTCTAATGATCTACATTGCATTCAAATCGCATCTATGCATTTGCCGGGGTATATTATTCCAGACTTCTACAAGGACATTAATGGGAAAGACATGAAGATTCGTACATTTTGATGCATCCGCCAAAGCCTCCAAAAAATTCTAGTTAAAGACGACAATAAAGAATTGAACAAAAAACAAACATAACGAGTATCTATTTATATGCATGGACCCATCACATACTATGGCTGAGCCATATGATTAAAATTTGATAAAAAAGGAGACCCTGATGTCGATCCAGGATCTAGGAAACTTCCTTGATGCGGCAAGTCCAGCCAGACTCCTGGCTCAGAAGAGGCAAGCTATACGGAAATTAAAGATTAGCATATAATTCATGACAAGACAAGACAAGACGAAACATTGTCAGCTTACCTTGCTCCAAGGCACCAGCCCAGCTCGTTACCCTTGATCTTCTTGGCAATCTTAACCTCACGGGACAGAGGCATCTCGTAACCAGTGTGCAGCAGGCTCAACATAAAGTTGAGGTCCATGCACCAATCAGGACGATCACGGAGCTCGGTTAGGGCGTTCTCCACGCCAGCAAAAACACTCCAGTGCTCCTCACCACCACAGACATTGGCGGTGAGCTGATGAAGCTCGTTAAGAGTGAAAGACGAGGGCATGCCCAAGGGATCAGTGCGGTCGAAGAAGTAGGAGAAGATATACACATCCTCGCGGGCAAAAGTCTTTTCCAGAGAAGGTTGGTGAACACCGTTGAAGGAGCAGGGAGCCAGTGTACAATCGGCTTCCTTCTTCAAGATCTTCTCAGTAAGAGCACGGCATTGAGGAGCAGCGGTCGTCTCCTTCGGGCCAGCCATGATAACAGTGACTGCTGCCTTGCCTAGAGCGTGATCCGCGGGCAATTTGATTTCAACTTCCTTCTCCATATTAGGCTGAATGCAGGGGTTGGAGATAGGAGTCTTCAACCAGGACAGGTCCTTCGGGTTCTTAGCTAGCATAGCATCCAAAACCAGAAGGTTAATGGAATTGCGAGCAGACATCAGACCGTAGCCAAGGTGAGAATGCTGGTAGAGATCGAACTCGTGACCACCAAATTTCAACTCGTACTTGTGGTCGCCCTCTGCCAAGTGCTCGGGCATGCCACCAGCCTTGCTCTTCTCAAAAGTGGGCTGGAAGACGATCTGAGTGGAACCACCGCCAAGATCGAAGACAGCAGCAGTTGGGTTCTCGTCGGGGCCACCGATTTTACCAAGAAGATAGTTGGTAGTGATCCAGGCATAGACGCCCTCATCAGAGCCATCCATGATCTCAACACCGCCCTTCTCGCGGGAGACGACTGGGAATGGATAGACAGTCTCCAAACGGGTGCGGACAGCCTCCAGAATGTTCTTGCTCATCTCGGCACCCAAGAGACGCAGACCAGCGGTGGCCTTGACCGCGACGGGGGTACACGACTTGTACTCGGCGGGAACGTTGGACATGGCCACCTCCATAAGAGGGTCCAGACTCTTAGCAGCGCCCTCAGCATCCTCCTTATAAGAGCTGAGACCGGAGCTGCCGCCCTCCTTCTTTGCGGTTTGCTCAAAGATCTCGTTCTCGAGTTCGGGGGTTGGGCCGCAGTTGTTGAAACGGTAGACGTGGATACGGGAACCAGTGCTGCCAGCGTCGATCATGAGGGCATACTGAATCAGAGGCTTGGAAGAATCGTGAGACTTGGTACACTTGGTCTGTACACCGGAGGCAGATTTGTCTATAGATCAGAGAAAGTCGGGATTAGTCTCAGTGCATGTAAATTCCTGATGATAGGAGTTCGCATACCTCCAGATAAACCCGTGTAACTAGAAGACTTCGATGGCGACAGCCACAAGAGCACCATGAAAATAAAACCGACAATGGCACCGGTTTTCAACCACCGGGATCTTTGGCTTTGAGAAACCATGTTGGCGGATTTTTGATGGGAAAGGTGGACGGAATGCGGGAGCAGAGAACCGTGGCTCTGCGAGACGGAGCGTTGACGGGCGCCCAGGCTTTCAATTGGGATATTAAAGGGTTGTTGGCTGTCAACTCCAGTCGACATACGAGCAATCTCGGAGAGATAAGGCGGAAGAAACGACAGGTGGCGAAGTGGCCGGGTAGGTAAGGATTGAACGATCGGAAGGGTTTAAGCAAATGAAATCAAAGGAACCAACGACATTGAACCGGGCGAACAAACCGACTCCAGTAAGGCACAGGGGATGGGGAAGTTGAAGGGGAGAAAAGAATTAGGAGAAGTCGGGAAATTAGATGCTGCAAGAGGAAAGGAGACCATCGGAAATGTTTCGTGTGGCGCAAGTGTGTGGCGTGGCTCTTACTCGATCCGGTCTTCCCCAACCACAGATCATTGGACCCCGTTTGGAGCTTCTCCTCTCCTCACCTTTCTCTTCTCCGGCCACGGTCAACCACAGGAAGTTATTTTTTTACGATACCCACACGGGGTATATACTCCCTTCTCCTGCTTTTCCTCCTCCTCCTCCTCCTCCTTCCACCAACATGAACCATACCCGCGGCCTTGCGTCAACTGCGCAGGCGTTGCGCCATACCTTCTTCACACCTCTCCACACCTCTAAGACGGGGCTCTTACAACCAAGACTATACCAGAACGGTCTGCAGCTCAGATCCTTCCAGTTGTCTCGAAACCTCGCCGGTCCCAAAGTTACCACGCCAGCTTCGACCTTGATTAAAGACGAATCGATCGGGTCTGCATGGGTGCAAGTGGTCAACGAGGAAGGAAACCTCGACGAACCTCGAAAGCTCTTTGACGTCCTCACCTCATTCGATCGCAATAAGTTCTTCTGCGTTCAAGTGGCCGCCGCCGCCGGGCCGAGCAAACCGCCCATATGCAAGATCTTGAATAAGAAGGAGTATAGGGAAAGCGAGAAGGCCAAAATCAAGGCGGCCAAATCGGCAGTTCAGTCTACAAAACAGGTCGAACTGAACTGGGCTATCGATGCACACGACCTGCAACACCGTTTGAAGCAATTGACCAACTTTTTGGACAAAGGACGGAAAGTGGAAGTCGTCCTCACTCGCAAGAGACACAAGCGATCAGCGACGGTGGACGAAATCAAGAACGTCATGCAGTCAGTCATGGATACCATCCGAGAGGCAGGGGGTACTCAAACCAAGGCGATGGAAGGAGAACCGGGCAAGCATGTTATTCTCACTGTGACCAAGGAGAAATAAATTTGAATCAGTATTCTCCATCTGGGGTCACTTTCCATTGGGGATAACTCGGAAGTTCTCTGTATATAGCGATCTATTGTATACTAACTGCATTATGGCATATGTTCCATCTATCAAGTATCGGCTTTAACCATGTGATTGGAAACTCGGTCAATATACTCCGTACTACTAGTATGTTATAAATTCCGACAGATCTCTCATAAATGCTACAGAGGCTGTTATGTAGACTCGTCAAGTAATATCAATCTGGTAGCTACTCGTACTAGCTGTATAGATACACAGCTATTGCAACACAAGAAGTGTGAACTACTACTGCTCGTATGTTCGTATGTACGAGACTCCTAATGACAGCGGACCTCCGCAATTCGCAGCATCTGATTGGCTGTGGGTGGCCAGCGGGTGACTAAGGTTTTTCCGGTTTTGACCGGAAAATTGGGTGTTGATTCTCCCCCGAAGTTTGACCATCTTGTTTCTTAATTCCATCTCGCGCTTCTTCGTTTGGTTGTTCTTGTGGCTTCCCATATCGCAAAGATGTCGTTCTCCCGTTCCATTAACCTCCTGGCGCGCACCAGCCGCTCCTCCCTGCTGCGCCCGCGCGCCGTCAACCCCGTTCACCACGTCTTCACTAGCGACAAGCTGGCTGTTCGTGGTCTGGCTACTGCTTTCGAGCGTACCAAGCCCCATGTTAACATTGGTACCATTGGTCACGTCGATCACGGCAAGGTAAGATGCAATTCCATCGCAATTCCATGCCTACCATCTGACAATGACCCCCCATCCATAGACCACCCTGACTGCCGCCATCACCAAGTACCAAGCCTCCAAGGGCCTTGCCAACTTCCTTGATTACAATGCCATTGACAAGGCACCCGAGGAGCGCAAGCGTGGTATCACCATCTCCTCTGCCCACATTGAGTTCCAGACCGAGGATCGCCACTATGCTCACGTCGACTGCCCCGGTCACGCCGATTACATTAAGAACATGATTACTGGTGCTGCCAACATGGACGGTGCTATCGTTGTCGTCGCTGCCTCTGACGGCCAGATGTATGAATGACCATTGATCAATTCTTTCCGTGGAAATACACGCTAATATCCTTTTCTTCTCATTAGGCCCCAGACCCGTGAGCACTTGCTGCTTGCCCGTCAGGTCGGTGTTCAGAAGCTCGTTGTTTTCGTTAACAAGGTTGATGCTGTCGAGGACCCTGAGATGCTGGAGCTCGTCGAGCTTGAGATGCGCGAGCTGCTCTCCACCTACGGCTTCGAGGGTGAGGAGACCCCTATTATCTTCGGCTCTGCCCTCTGCGCCCTTGAGAACCGCCGCCCCGACATTGGTACCGAGCGTATTGATGACCTGATGAAGGCTGTTGACACCTGGATTCCCACCCCCGAGCGTGACATGGACAAGCCCTTCCTCATGTCCATTGAGGAAGTCTTCTCCATCCCCGGTCGTGGTACCGTCGTCTCCGGCCGTGTTGAGCGTGGTCTCCTGAAGAAGGATACCGAGGTTGAGATTGTTGGTGGTGGTGAGGTCCCCATCAAGACCAAGGTCACCGATATCGAGACCTTCAAGAAGTCCTGCGATGAGTCCCGTGCCGGTGACAACTCCGGTCTGCTTCTCCGTGGTATCAAGCGCGAGGACATTCGCCGTGGTATGGTCGTTGCCGTTCCCGGTAGCACCAAGGCCGCCCAGAAGTTCCTGGTCTCCATGTACGTTCTGACTGAGGCTGAGGGTGGTCGCCGCACTGGTTTCGGCAGCAACTACCGCCCCCAGGTCTACCTCCGTACCGCCGATGAGCCCGGTGACCTTACCTTCCCCGGTGAGGACCAGTCTATCCGTGTCCAGCCCGGTGACAACGTCGAGATGGTTCTCTCGACTCACCGTCCCGTCGCCGCCGAGGCCGGTCAGCGCTTCAACATCCGTGAGGGTGGCCGTACCGTTGCCACTGGTCTGATCACCCGTGTGGTTGAGTAAAGGGCCTGATGGCTCCAAATAATAATCGGGCAGAAAACCTCTGTTCGACCTGTATTATGACACCCCTTTTTCTTTCTTGTTTGTCTGTCACCAATTATTCACAGCGCGGGATCATCGATCAGCCACAAGGGTTCCAGGGGTAATCCGGAGTTTTTCGTTGCAATCTTGTTCATGTACTTCTCTATATTGGAGATGTAGCTTGTTGTATCTTCTCCCCTCACCCTGTGGAAATGTATTCAAAATAAATTTTAACTCCCACCATCTAAAGCCTCAGAGTTTCTCAGTAATTAGTAGTGATTTGATAGTAGTTACATGGTGCCATTCCAGTGAATGTATGTGAACTGTCCACAAACACCCGTGGATGGCGTTCGGACAAAATAGGCGGACGAAATGTGCGGGTTTCGGACCAGCCGGCTCTTCCGGGCGTGGCGTTAGTATAGAAGCTCGTGCCCTTTGTGTGACAGCCAGCTCTATGCCGGCAATTGGGACGATCGAACGAGCAATTTCGCCCAACCAAGATGCTATTTACCTATCTGAACACAAAATATTTTACTGAGGAGAGGGCCTTCTGCTGACAAGTAGGGTTTTTTATCAGTAGCCTATACCAACGTACAATCTACTAGCTACCTTATTACCTTCAAGTTGGGCGTCTCATTTAGAGCCTCTAAAGGGATGGAGTAGAGTTCATAATATAACGATTCTAGTAGTTGATATCCAGGTTGAATTGAGTTCTCTTTGGGTAGTATTTTGAGCTTGCAGAATCAATTTCAATATTGGATTTTATTCCAAGGTCATGTTCGCAAATTGCAGTCAGTACTAAGTAACCTTAAGGCTCTTATAGAACCGAGATTTATACTCGATCATGCCCCCTTATCAACACGCACCTCAAATGGTAAACCCGCATGGGGGTCGCCCCTAGGACTATGGCCTCGTAAGGCTTGCTGCCTCGTCAATTATCCCCCGAAAAATATCTCCGTTCGTTTCGTCTCCTCTCATATAACTCTCCAAGCCTTTTAGTCCATTTGTCTCATGGCCCGAGTGGCCCACTCATGCCCCTCATCCCGTGGACTAGCCTAGTATTCATTTGCTGCTTCTGGCCCTGGCATAGACAGGCGATTCGGTTTTCGTCCAAATAAGAACAGCTGTCATGAGTTCTTGGTCAGACACATGCGGTCCGCCTCGCAAGAGAATGAGGAAAGGGACGAAAAGCTGCATTGAATGTACGTTCGGGATTTTCTCGTGTCACTTGCTTGTTCTATATTGATTTCTAATGTAGGTCGACGGCGGAAGATCCGCTGTACTTACACTGCCGATCACCCTAATGTCTGCAACGAATGTCGTCTTCGAGGGTCCAAATGCGTCGACCAGGAACATAATGAGGATGATCGGAGTATACCACCAGGGTCTGAACAGGGAGAGCAGCGCTACAGTCTCCGGGAGCGGGTGGCTCAGTTGGAGAATGTAGTGCAGGATCTGGTCAAACGATTGGATCAGCAAAGTACTACTGTTAGCTCACCTGGTAAGCGGCAGATTCAAAGCCCATTCCATAAGCTGGAACACTTTCCTCCGGGAACTCACCTTTGCAGATGCTGACTCTATACCCCATAGCTGATAACCCCACAATCAGTAATACGTCTCCCGCCTCGGCCGAGTCGGACAAACTTGGTCCGTCTAGCATTCAGATACAGAATGCCCCAGTCATGCAGCTCTTCGACAATTACCTTGTCAGTCGACAGGAAGACCTATCCAGTAATGATCAATTCGCCGGGATCAGGGACATGTCACCAAAGGCCCGCGCCGTGCGGGCTGAACTTTTATCCTTACTCCCTCCCCAGAAGGACATATGGAAGATCGTCAATGAGGGCTCAAAACTCTGGTGTGTCTGGGAAGAAAGCTTCCCCGAAATACAAAACATCTTTGATCACAAGTGGGATTCTTGCGAAGGCCTTGTGGCTCCCGCCGACATAGGAAAGGCAATTGTATGCCTCTGCATGAGTGCCCTTCAATCCCCAAAAAGTTTTGACTTTAAAAGTCTGCTTGTACCGATTGAACCGGAAGAATTCTCCATTCGTTTAACAGAGGCCGTGGATCGCTTAGTCGTCCGCGATGATGACTTCGCAGCAACGCTACCGGGAATCGAGTGTCAGATGCTCCTGGCCAAATTCCATCTGAACGAAGGTCGCCTTCGAAAGGCGTGGCTGGTCACTCGTAGGGCTATAGAATTTGCCCACTTGGCCGCTATGCATCTGTCAACTCGAACTCGCAGCCCGCTAGACACCCTCTTCGTGAGACGACAGAAGATCTGGTGTTCCTTGAACTGCTCAGATAGATCACTTAGTCTCATTCTCGGGCTACCTTACGGAGTAACCGAAGCGAATTTCTTACCCCAGATTCAGCAACGCCTGAAGGAACATAATGCACCGGCGGAAGAATATCTATTTCGGATCGGTGTGATTTGTGGACACATGGTCGACCGCAATCAGAACCCAGCCGATATGTGCCTTGAGACTACACTGAAATTGGATTCTGAGCTTGATAGTGCATGGAGATCGATGCCTAGCAGCCTTTCTAGCGTTGAGCTTGGCCCCGACGAGCGACAAGAGCAATTCCATGCGCGAATTCCCTTGCAGTTCATGCCAAAGGTATTACGAGCGCTTTTACATTTACCCCTCATGCTGAAATACCCATATGATTCACGATTTGCCTTCTCTCAACGAATGGCAATCAAATCTGCGCGCGAGGCACTGGCGATCTACAAGGTGCTGCGAGCGATGACCCGATCTTATCTGTGCAAGATGATTGATTTCCTTGCTTTCACCATGGGCATGTTGCTCATTGTGCATTTATATGGTGACTCTGATGAGTTTCCGGAACACAATGAGGAAGAGGATGAATCCGACTGGAGATTAGTAGGGGAGGTGGTCGATATTCTTCACCAGGCGAGGCAAGAAAAGGGTGGCTCTGTGGCAGCAGAGTCCTCCAATATTCTGGGCGAAATTTACCGTACAAGATCGCAAGTGCGGGAATTCTCCCCTGTCACCTGCAAAATTACAGTGCCTTACTTTGGAACCATCACCGTGGGTGCTGGAGCTAAGTTCCCTCGACCAGACAATAAAGGGCATCAGGATGATGTCGTGAGCGGTCCATCACCAGAGAGCCTAGCAACCAAACCATCACCGAACCAGCTTTACACCCCGCCACTATCTGTTCCAGAGGGTATGCCTGGGTGCCATTCGGACAACACATTTGGTGCCAATATGCCAGTCCCAAGCGCTCTGGGGATGGGCTGTCCGCCCGAGGCTCTCCCAGGAGACGGTTTCGCAACGACGGCTTTCCCAGGCCCAGAACTCAATGCATTCACGGGGCTATTTGATGATTTCAGTCAATTTTCGTGGCCAGCTCCTAATGTTGACCTGGGATTGGATCATGGATGGAATCTGAATTGGTTTAGTTAGAGCGGCTGGGGATGCTTATACCCATCATCTGTACAGTGTAGAATTTGTGTAACTCTTTTTTAGTGAATGAACCTAAGTCACATAGATCATAAATGTGAACGCAGAGTATAGTAGGGAGAATGAGGACTTCGTGATATAGATACTCGTAGCGTCGCTAGTGGTCAACCGTGGAACGCTGGCGATCATGCAGGGGTTATGTAAGACTGTTTTCCCCAGCAACCCATCAGACCTCGGACCTTTCGATCCTCGTGCAACGGCCTTGTGATCGTTCGGACTGTCTTGTGCTGTTTTCCTTTTACGGAGTACATACTTCCATTTGTATCGGTTCTGCAAGTACTCCGTGCATGCTCCACATCTTCCCCAACCTCCTAGTTCCCGCACTCATCTCCTCTCGCCACCTTCCTACGGTGATCTGTCCCCACCACCACCTCTGAGTGCGATAACCATCACAATGACTGAACGCCCGTCGGGACTGGGCAGGAACCCAACTGCACCCCCTGTCATGGCAAACGGCCACTTTGCAACTGTTGCCGACCAAGGCGATGCCGCCTCCTACGAGCATGGCGTGCAAGCGATTGATGGGGATAAGGAGTTCAAGTATGGCGACACCCGGCTTTCGACAGCTTCATTGCAAGCGCAAAGAGCTCGCAGATTGTGAATCTCGTTACTAACTGCCCATCCTATAGTCCCAACTTATCCAAGTACCTCACCCTCGAAGATGTCACCCCCGCCGGCTTCAACTACCACCTCATCTCCGTGTTTGGATCGCAGTCCACCGGAAAGTCCACTCTGCTCAACCAGCTCTTCGGCACGCAATTCTCCGTCATGTCCGAGATGGAGCGCAGGCAAACAACCAAGGGTATCTGGCTGTCGAAGAACAAGAAGCAGGCTGATTCCGCGACGGCCGATGGCTCGCGGATGGCGGACAACATCCTCGTGATGGATGTGGAAGGTACCGATGGTCGTGAGAGAGGTGAGGACCAGGATTTCGAGCGCAAGAGTGCACTTTTTGCCCTTGCGACGAGTGAGGTCCTCATTGTGAATATTTGGGAGCACCAAGTTGGGTTGTACCAGGGTGCCAACATGGGCCTGCTCAAGACCGTCTTTGAGGTGAACCTGCAATTGTTCCTAAAAGATAAACAGTATGCGGAGACCCTAAATTCCTATCGATGCGCGCTACGTACTAATGGATTCACAGCACCACCCACCGATCCCTACTATTTTTCGTTATTCGTGATTTTATCGGCACCACCCCGCTCAAGAACCTCCAGAAGACATTGCTAGAGGATCTCTCACGACTCTGGGATACTATCTCTAAACCTGCTGGACTGGAAAAATCCACCATCCACGATTACTTTGATTTCCAATTCTACGGCCTCCCGCACAAAGGCTACCAACCGGACCAGTTTGTATCAGAGACCAAGAAGCTAGGTCTGCGTTTCCGTGAAGGACACCGTGATCCCAAGCGGGATGCTCTCAAGGGTGAATTCTCGGAAGAAGGTGTCTTCTTGCCTGAATATCATCGACGTATTCCGGCGGACGGTTTCGCGCACTACGCGGAGGGCATTTGGGACCAAATTGTCAACAATAAGGATCTTGATCTGCCCACTCAGCAGGAACTCCTTGCTCAATTCCGTTGCGACGAGATATTGCGCGAGGTTATGATTGGATTTGACGAGGCTATCATCGCTTTCGAGGACAAGCAAAATGAGGCAGTGCGCCTGGGAGCTCCGGAAGTGCTTGGCGGTCTGGGTGTGGCGATGCGGACAGCACGATCCAAGACAGTCAAGGGCTTTGAGACTGAAGCTAGCCGATACCACAAGGGTGTTTACCAGCGCAAGAAGGCTGAACTGGAGGGTAAGGTTGATACCCGACTTAAGGCTCTTTTCCACGGCCAGATATCCGCTGCGCACAAGTCGGGTATTCGTGATTTCAGTGATGCCGTGACGAACGCTGTCAAGTCTGGTCAGAAGAAGGGCGGCAACTATGACTTTGCGGAGATTGTCAACGAGGAGAGCAAGGTTTCGCTAGAGAAGTTTGAGGCAGTTGCACGTTCAACTGTGGTGGAGAATACCTCCTGGAGCAACTATAAGCAGGAGCTGAAACTCTATGAGAAGGAATTGTCTGAAGTCAGCGCTCGTCTTCGACGCGATGAGATGCGACGCTTGGCTAGCCGTGTCGAACGCTGGGTACAGTCTCGTCTGGGTGAATCCGTGGGGGTTGAATTCAATGGACTTGGTTCTGGACGTGCCGGCGGTGGCGCTCCCGAAGATGGCGACAAGCCCACCGAGAAAGCATTCTGGGATCGTATCTGGAATGTGTTCGTGGAGACTGTCCTGGATGCCGAGCGAAGATTCACGGACCGCGCCAGCAGCTTCGACGCCAGTCTGGAAGAGGTCGATGTGGGACTGTGGCGTCTGCGCCGTAAGTCCTGGGGCGTACTGCGTGCGAAGATTGACGAGGAAATGATCGAGGGTAACTTGCTTCTCAAGCTGCGGGAGAACTTTGAGGACAAGTTCCGATATGACGATGATGGCGTGCCACGCATCTGGCGTCCGACGGACGACATTGAGGGTATCTATACTCGTGCCCGCGAGTCCACCCTCACTTTGATTCCCCTTCTCTCGCGTTTCCGCCTCGCCGAGACATCTGCGGCCCCGCCACTTGATCGATGGATTGGTCACACCCCAAGCACAGCATCTCCTGCCGATGAAGAGGATCTAGCTCCTATCGGCGGTGTCGATGAGGACGAAGGCAAGAGTCTGGAGGAAGAGATGACGATTGTGGGTGATTCCAAGCGTCAGGAGCTCACTGTTCGCTTCAAGAAGGCTGCCGATGGAGTGTATGTCGAAGCCAAGCGGAGTGCCATCGGTGGCATGACTCAAGTGCCGTTGTACTTCTATGGTATCCTGCTGGCATTGGGATGGAACGAGATTATTGCTGGTAAGTCGGGATTCGTCCCATATACTTTGTTGTACCTTTACTGATCCGATTTTGCTTTAGTTCTCCGCAACCCCGCCTATTTCTTCTTGCTGTTTGTGTGCGCCGTTGGTGCCTATATCACCTATCAACTCAATCTGTGGGGTCCTATCCTGAAGATGACCGAGGCAGCATCGCAGCAAGCTCTCGAGGAGGGCAAACGTCGCCTGCGCGAATTTCTCGAGTCTTCCGACACAGGTCGGCAAGCTATGGCCATGTCAGCCTCGGACAGGAATGGCTCTTCGGGCCGGAAGGAAGAGTATGAAATGTCTGACCTGCCCAGCCGTGGCTCAAAGACTAACGACGACGACCTGGATGACTTGTAAATTCTATTTGGTTGCTAGGTTGTTCTCTTATAGGGAATATGCCGCTTGTTATTATTTTCCGGAGTAGATTATGTTATAGCGTCGGCATTGACTTCTCAGCATGACTGCTAAGATGTAATAAAAGAGTTCATGTCTATCGTTTTCTTGTGCATGGAAGTACCCTACGTGGGTCGATCTAGAGTTTAGTAGATTGGGTAACCAGCCTATATGCTGGATCTTGAGCTGGTCACTCGGTGAATGCACACTCCATGCAGGGCTATCGCTTACTTGCCCCTTTGGGAGTTCATATATGAGCTGGAGGGCTGCTAAATGGACCGCCCTTTTTGCTAAATGGACCATGGGCCCTTCTGAATCCAGATTAGAATGTAATCTCTATACAAATTTCGATACACCCAATCTATCTCTAGAGTAGTACTAGTACTGCAAAAGTTTCTGACTCCCTTTTGTCTACCATCAGTTACTGTCTTCTAATAGTTAACAGACTGGTGCCCACCTAGAATAGAATAGATGAGCTACTCTATTCCATCTTAGGTAGGTACTAGTCTGCCATAGGAAGGCGGAGACAAGAGAGGTCAACAAGGGACTAGACACTTTTACAGCGCTAGAGGTAGATTAAGTGTATTCAAAGTTGTATGGAGATTACATACTAAGCTGGATCCAGAAGGGCATATGGTCCATTTAGCAGCCCTCATGAGCTGTGCCCACATATCTGCAATCCCAGTGACGTGGCTGGACCTCACGAAGCGGGCTGCGGGGGAGGGTCATGCCCACGTCAACGGACTTGTTCCGACGTGGGGGGGACCATCGTTCTATTTAGCCGTGCACTACCCCTCGAATTCAAGTTGCTAAAAGTGTCAATGCAGCCGAAATTGATGCTTCATAATTGAATTCTACTTCCTACGTCTCCCATAGCCTAGCCCTGCAGGCCCGAGTTGGTGTATCGCTACGAGTAGCTTATACATATCACGACTTCCCCGCAGTTATCTCTTCACACCATTCCATCACCATGGCCAATCTTCCCAAGTTCGATGATCTTCCTGACAAGCGCCGGTACTGGCCTGCGCCTGCGGGATCGGAGGAAGAAGGTCTAGGAATGCTGCGTCTGCTGACGTCCGAGGTTGTCGCGGACGCAGCACGTACACAGATCCAGACCGGTGAACGGGTGTGTTTGAATTGGGATATTGAGAACTTGACTCCGCCAGGTACATTCAAGTCCCCCCCAGCCGGTATACATTCTATGCCCCGCTCGGGGAAAGAAAAGAATGATGTGTTACAAGCCCTGGATAATGAATCCATTCTGATACAATGATTATAGGATTTGGCCGCAAACCCTTCGAGCACCGCATCAAGTGGGTAGCCGAGGGCATCGCCTTAGACGACGAATACCATTTCAACCCACAACAATCATCCCAGTGGGATGGATTCCGTCACCACAATCAGCCTGCACCCACGCCCGAAAATCCCGAGCGTCGAGTCTTCCACGGCGGCACAACCGCCGAGGAAATCAAAGACACCGACTCCCCCCGGATCGGCATCGGATTCTGGGCCAAGCGAGGCATTGCCGGCCGCGGGGTCCTAATCGACTACGTCTCATACGCAGAGAAGAAAGGAATTCCCCTAAATGCACTCACCCGGCAGACGATTTCCCTAGATGAGGTCCTCGAGATCGCGGCCGAGTCCAACATCACCTTCCAGCATGGTGATATTTTCTTCCTGCGCGTTGGACTACCTGGGACTTGGGCGGGCATGTCGGCTGATGAACGACAGGCGTATAGTGAGCAGTCGATGCCGCAACATGCGGGTATTGAACAGAGTGAGCGGGTGCTTCGGTTTATGTGGGATAATCATTTTGCGGCTGTTGCGTCGGATGCGGTTAGTTTTGAGGTCTTTCCGGCTCGCCAGCCCGAGTTTGATCTGCATCATTATCTGCTCGCTGGGTGGGGGGGTACCTATTGGGGAGATGTTTGATTTGGAGGAGTTAGCGGCGACGTGTCAGCGGCTGGGACGGTGGAGTTTCTTTATATCGAGTAGTCCGTTGAATTGCTCGCGGGGGGTGTCGAGTCCGCCGAACTGTATGGCGATATTCTAGGTACATAGTAGTAGCCCTGGAGGCTATGGCCAATGAAGGAATGAAATATGATGGACAAGTAATTCTGAGCAATTCTAAGAAAAGAATACATCCTCCTTCTACTACTCCTACTACTAAAGTAAATCTTGAACTTTGATACACAGCCGGTGGGGCCAAAAGATGCGGCTCAGCTAATTTTAGTTGGCAGTTATACTACAGATATACTGCAGATATACTGCAGATATATGATAATGGTTATAGTTATAAGTCATGACTTATATAGTATCTGGACTCTAGTAGTAACTTCAAGTTATAGTATACTACTACCAGTATGGGATAAACTACTCTACTCTATACACTCAAGTCAGCACGAGTCCCTGCGCCACGCGACCACAGACGATCATCAGAATGCGCCCCAATGGACCATCACTGGGTTTAAGCCCCCACCGGCCACCTCCATTACTAGTCCTCGTACTGACTTGCCCATCGGGTTTACCGGAGAGTGCGGAGTAACAAAGCTAGTAAGAAGTGCTAGTTTCTCACTAAACTACACAAGGCACAAGGCACTCCGGCAGGCCCCCCCCAGAGTCTCCCCCAGTCCGCGCCCGGGCTTTTTCTTCCCTTTTCCTCTTTTCCTCTTTCTCTTTTCCTCTCACCACCATGTCCCTGTCCTTGTTCCCCAGAATTCCTCCTTCGTTAGGGCCCAGATGGAAGAATGCTGCTTGTTAAACGCCAATTGCTGGTAATCATACCCTGTCTCTTACTGGTCTGGGGCTTTTTTCTCTACATCAGACCGCACCCCCGATCTCCCGTCCAACCGACAAGAACTCCCCTCACCCAACCGCAGAGCCAGCACAGCTTCGATGGGGCCTGGCGATATGAGCGCGACCGGGACAACTTGCTCCTGACTCAGGGTCAGTGTGATTTGGCCTTCCCCGATCTCTTTGCCGATCTCGAGCGTGCCGGTGCTGCACGCGCCGACCGTCCGATCACTCTCGAAGAAATCGACTCGGTACCCCCGCGGAATGGATACATCCGTGCGATGATTTATGACCAACAGGTGAGTCGTTGGTCTGCTACTCTTCGAATTTAACCCTTCCAGGATCTAACCGGTTCTTCCGACAGCTCTATGTAATTGCTAAAGAAGGCGCCATCTGGTCGCGTGAGATTGCGACGCTTTCCGCCATCAACCGGGCCATTCTCACCTCGCCCGAACCACTCCCCAACATCGAATTTGCTTTCAACACCGACGATCATGTCGACAACGCCGCCCAATGGGGTTACACCCGCCGCCCCGAGGACGAACTGGTATGGCTGGTCCCAGATTTCGGGTTCTGGTCTTGGCCAGAGATCAAAGCCGGTTCGATCAAGGAAATCCTCATGGATGTTGAGGGCGCCGAGAAAGACGGAATGACCTGGTCGAAGAAAAACGACAAACTATTATGGCGGGGCACATTAACTCTAGGCCATGACATCCGGAACAAGCTCCTCAGCGTCACTCAGAAGAAACCCTGGGCGGACGTCAAATCTCTCGACCAGGACGGTCAGCAAACCATGCAAGACGAATACCGAACGATGCCGGAATTCTGCGACTACAAATACCTCGCTCAAACGGAAGGTAATACCAACTCCGGCCATCTCAAATACCTACAAATGTGCCGTAGTGTCGTCGTTTCGCACAAGCTAGACTGGATCCAACATCACTCCCACCTCTTGCGCTCTTCGGGTTCCCAGCAGAACTTTGTCGAGGTCGATCGCGATTGGTCAAACCTGGAGAGGAAGATGAAATGGCTGCGCAAGCACGACAAAGATGCCCAGCGCATAGCCGACAATAACGTGGAAACATTCCGCGAGCGTTACCTCACCCAAGCAGCCGAGGTCTGCTACTGGCGCCGTTTGATCCAGGAATGGGCCAAGGCGAGCGACTTCGAACCGGAGTTCTTCACAGAAGAAAATGGCAAGAAGGTCCAAAGGGGATTGAGCGCAGAGACCTTCCTGCTAATGCGCGCTATGGATTGGGAGTCTTAGCATTGTCTTGGGCTGTTTTTTTTATTTCTCTTTCCCACACGGCGCATTTCAAGGAATTATGGGATTTTAACGATACACTCGCTTCATGGGCCATGCAATGCCGGAGTTTTGTATATATAGATCATCTTCGATCTCCAATCGAGATGCATGGAAATATAATCTAAACTATCTACAAATACTTGTGTTCTAGATTTCGGGAAAAGTCACACGACCTATGAGCTGCCTGGGAGGTACCATGGAATGGGCTGCGCGGTAGTCGCCACCTCCACAGCACACTTTCCAGGTTGATATCACCAACCAATGCCCTCTCGTGGCTCAACAAATGACATTCAGGACCCGCGCGGTGATTCGTCTCCTAGCTCCTGGATCATTAGGATCTCAATTTCGCCGCAGATTGTCAGATGATTGACATCATCATCACCTCCCAGCTTAAGAGCTACTAAGCTTTATTAAAACGACCCCCAGAGACTACCTGTACTAATTCCTCGCCTACTAGCTCATCTCAACCTGCACACCATAACTGATCTACTAGTACTTGCATCATGTACGCTGCTCTAATCAAACGTCAACTCACAAGGCCATCAGCCGTCCGCGTCAGCAGACTGGCACAGGCATCTATTCATGAGAAATCTCAGCCCAACGCCAAGGGCAACGAAGAATGTATGGCTCAGAATACCACTCGAGATGCCAGGTATAAAGCTAATACTTGATGATCTAAGTTTTCATCAACACTACATTCCCCGATGACTACGAAGGATCTCCTTTGAAGCCAGACCTCGATAAAAAGCAAGCGGCCACAAGTGACCAGGTTCGTCTACGTCCAAATACGTTGATGCTTATCGGCAGGTGATAACATTCGGTTTTCAGGGTACTACTGAGCAGCATAGGGCCGATATTTATGATAGTCTGTGGGGGAAGGAATCAGGTGGCGTGGCGAAGGAGACGAAGCAAAAAAAGGAGACGACGGCCCGAGATGAGGCCCTTGAGACTGAACATGAACCTGAACTTGATGAAATGTAATGTTGAGTGTGGCTCTTGATGAAGTTTGAGCTTTTGAGCACAATTATGTTCCTATCGTAACTTGAAGATGCAAATTAAGTTTTACTTGCGCTTGTATTGTATTGTAGAAGTTGACAAATCGAACCGGCGTTTGTTTCTTATGATGAGTCTCTGGTTATGTGGCATCAGTTTCCATCGGTGCAGCCCCAATATCCAATCTAGGAGTTTGCCACAGCTGTAATTGCTTGGACGATTCCTTGGTGTCGGGATGATCAACACCCAAAACTTTGGCCTGCTTATCTCGGCATTCTGTCATCTTATCCATGGCTTCTAGATCTTTCCCTTGCCTCTTTAAGCTCAAGGACAAATTATACAAAGAGGTTAGTGTCTTTGGATGTTCTGCACCGGAGCTGAGGCTTCTGGCCTCGAATATTTGATACCGGAGCGACGAGGCTTTTTGAAATTCCTCCATCTTGTCGTATAGACATACCAACCCCCAAATAGAATTGATTACCTGGAAGCCTAGAGGTCCCCGGAATTCTTTGAAGCTCTCAATAACCTGGCATTTAATGGTTTCGGATTCTTGATATCGACCCTGTTCAACCAAAATTTCAGATAAACTTTCTCTGCATTCCAGAACATTGAAATGCGCAGCTCCCCAAACTTTCGTTTTGGTCTCGAGTAATTGTTGAGTGAGGACTTCAGCCTCTTGATATTTGCCAATGTCGACATAAATCTCAGATAGGTTTTCTGCGTATGTGATAGTCTTCGGATGGTCAGACCCGTGGATTTCTTTGTGCGTCTCGAGCACTTGACAGGCGAGCGTTTCGGCCTCTTCATACCTTCCTCTCATATGGTGAATCATGGACAAGTATCCTGCACTATTGAGAGTTTTAGGATGATGAGGCCCCAGAGCTTTGTTGCAAATGTCGAATGCCTCAATTCCGAGAGACTCGGCTACTTCTAGTAGACGAGGATCAGGGTAGAAACCTGAATCTACCATGCTCGTTGCAGTAGCAAGAGTGGCTGGATCTTCTGGGCCAAATTGTTTCTTGTAGATTTCGATAATATTTCTTTCAAGGGCAACGGCTTCTTGAAATCGGCGTTGTTCGCGATAGGTCCACAGTAGTTTCTGCATACTTGCAGCAACCGAAAGATCATCGTTACCAAATTGAATTTCTCTGATTTGGAGCTCCTTGAGTTGCAACGTTTCAGCTTCCTGGAACCGGCCCTTCCTGTAGTATGCTGTTGCCAGCTCCCTCTTGACGTCGAGCGTAAATATGTGCTCTTTCCCATATATCTTCATCATGTCTCTATGCACTCTCTCGAGCATGTCTATGGATCTTTGCCATTGTCCGCGTCTCCCGTAGATCAAAGATAGCACAATTGCACCCCCAGGATCCATATCGCCAAGGCTTTCTTTCTTAGCATTCATGGATTCCATAGCCATCTCTTCTAGACGAGTGCCTTCGTCTTGAAAATATCCATACTGAGCGGCTTTATAAAGAAGTGAAGCCCAACGAGATAGAGCAAGTCTTGGCAGAGGTTTTTGTAACAAAGCGGATTGAACATGAGGGAATAGAGATCGACACAAGGGCCAATCTTCATCATTAGCCCATCCAGGAAACTCGCTGTCCAACTTTTCAACAAACACGGACTTCCATTTTTCAAGTTCGCCGTTAGCTGCGAGCCATTTTTGCATTGATAGTTGCACCAGTCGATGCATCTCAAATGACGATGAGTCTTGGCCCATTGAGACCAAGCAATAGTCCCTCAGCATCATGATGTCGTGCTCAATGTCAAACACAATGTTGGTGGCACCACTTTCCTTCGAATCTTCGCGGGAGTCGTGTTTGCTTGCAGAAGATGATCTTCTGCTATGAAACTTCAAATTGAACCATTCTCAGATTTTCCGCTTTTCTCTTTTGCGTGGTATCTGTTCCTGGGGTATTTGCTTTTGGAGAACCGCCTCTGGGATTCCCTGTCGATCAAAGAGGCTCATCAGAGAAAGTAGGTCTGCAGCAGATGGCTGCGTTTGCCGAATATGCTCAAATGATAACGACCAGGTTACCAAAATCGAGTTTTTGGCATCCATATCTCGATGGATATTACCCACATCGTAATCAAGAAGTTTCAATTTTTGTGAATCGCTGCTTTGGAAATCTTCAAGATATTGAGCGACGAAACAACGGGAAGCTGGATGTCTGATATAGGCCGCTGCTTGTACGATCGCCAACGGCATAAATTCAAGAGTCTCCGTCAGTTTCATGATATCGTCCTGGGTGGCAACCCCCTGTTCTGTTTGGTACCCGAGTTTGGCCTTCATCAAAGCTGAAGCGTCGAGACTATCCATGGGATTAACCTCGATTAAATTTCGTTCGTCGACAAATCTGAGAGCGACTGCTCTACTTCGAGTTGTTATGATTATTGAGCCATTTGAACTGCATGGAAGAAAGCCGAGAGGCCGTTGCTGGTGCGCAGCCTGGTTCTTTGCAACTCGCGAAAAAACTGATCGTCGTCAACATTATCGAGAATCAAAATCCATTTTCTCTTCTCGACTTGTAGCCAGTCTGTGACTAACGATACAACGCTGGCTTTGGGGTCCCGGTAGCCAGGAATTTTGGCTTGGTAGGCGATCGCTCTGTAACTCTGTTCGAACCGGGCTGCATTACTCGCGTGGACCCAGAATACCCAGGTATTCGCTGACCTCTCACGGACGCGATAGGAGTATTCGATGGCTAGTTGGGACTTTCTAGTTTGCTGTCAGCATTAATCACTCGGGTAGAGTTTCATGTTTATCTCACCCAACACCGCCCATCCCAACAAGAGCCAGCCTCGATGGTCGCACAATACATTTCTCCTCGACTTGCTCAAGGATAGTTCCGCGGTCGACGAAGTCTACGTCACGGAGGAAAGGAACCGTGGAAAGAGGCTCGGAAGGGGTCTCAGGGCGCTCTGGAGCCGCGATGTGGGGAATTAGATTCGCCCCCTCACTATCAACGCAACAGGGCACCTGGTTGACTTACCGGGTGGCAACTGGATCTGATTGATGGGAGCATTATTGACCCCGACCTGGATTCCAGCATTCAGTTCTCCAAAAGATATCGTGGAAGCCATTCTTGCGATATTCATTCAGTTGCGCCAGGCTGCTACAGAAGACGATGTGAGACTGCGCAGCTGGCCAATCATGTGCTTGCTGGCTGCGCCCCGCGCTAACTGGGCTGATATGCAGCCAAACTTGCCGGCCTCTTTTCTCAACGTCTCTGCTCCCAGAAATTCATCGCAATTTGCCATCATGGCCGATCCTCTGAGCCTGGTCTCTGGTATTGCTGGTGTTGTTATACCTGCTCTGCATGGTATGCGATTGCTTCTCCGGGATTTGCAGGATATAAAGGACGCCCCGAAGAACGTGCAGGATCTCAAGAATGAGCTTTCCTTGGTAGACGGAGCCCTTTCGTCTCTTCAAGATATTGAGCCCGAAGACCTAGATTCCCTTGGTCCAAGTGTGGGAGACAACATTAAATCAACAGTCAAAGTCTGTTCCACGGCTTGTGACAAATTTCGAGCAGACCTCCAGCGATGGACTCGCCATTCTCAAGACAAAAAGCTTTCATGGAGAGATAGATCAACTATTGGATTTTGGAAACAAGACGATATCAAATCTATACAGGGCAAGCTCCATAACTGCCAGGTCAATATAACTTCGGTTGTTAGTACAGCGACACTGTAAGATGGCCTGTCATAAAGTACTCTCGTTTCTCAATCGGTTATACTAATTCAAGATATGAAAATACAGTTACAGCTCATTCCATCATGTTAAGATTACGCAAGAGATCCGAAAAACACTATCTTTAAAGGAAGATGAGCTAAAAGCTGTCACTCAAAGTACGGTTCGGCAGCGAGGCCAAGTGGAGCTCCAGCTGGAAAGCCTGAGTATTCAAGACCCCAAGCCTGAGGAGACAGCCAAAAATCTTCAGGAAGAGCAAAGATACCTAGAAGAATCACAGAAACTTCTGGGTGAGCTTTTAGCGAAGATCCAAGAAGCTGCAAAGCCGCAAGCCACACCTGTGGTCAATGTTACCTTCGGCAGCCAAAACTCAGGCCTACAAATTGCCACAAACAATGCTCCCATGAGTGGGTTCGTCTTTGGAGGAAGAGGTGAATAAGTTCGACTTTGAAATTCTCCTCATATTAGTATAGGATATATCATTCAGCGCAATGGAGCCCGGAAACTTTGACTAGAAACAATCTATCCTTGGTCCACAAAGAACTATGTAAGATCCCAAAAGGATTTTGATCTTTGCTAAAGAGATGTTTAATTTTCAACGTCTCTCTTGATACTCATGACCTTCCCAATACTTTTCTCTGCTGTATTCCATTCCTTTTTGATGGTGTCCACCACCCAGTCGCCTCTCGGCTTGAGTTTGAATTTCATTTCTCTCGGCATTGTCATAAACCCCGCCACGACCATTGCCCACAGATCAATCTCTTCTCCTTCGATGGGTTGGATATCAAATGCCCAAAGAAGACAAGAAATCTGCAGGAAGGTTCCATCTGTCGCAACTCTTTTCCCTTGGCATATACGTCTGCCCTGACCAAATACGGGCAGTGGGAGATCCGCTCGCAGCCTTCCTGTCCCATTGCCATCTTCTAGAATCCATCGTTCCGGTACAAAATCCTGGAGGTCCCCAAGCTCAGGATCAAATATCTGCTCATCACGACCGATAGCCCATGCGTTGGCCATGATCGTGACGCCCTTTTTTATCTTCACGCCTTGGAATTCGTCATCACGATCTGCCCTACGAGGAATGGACCCTGGTGAGATGGGACGCCAGCGGAACAGCTCGTGAGCAATAGCATCGATGAAAGTGAGATTTGAGCGGTCTGAAAATCCGGGCAAACGGTTGCGGCCGACAACTTTGTCGAGGATATCATGGGCCTTGGCCACGAACGACGGCCGGTGCAGTGCTGCGACGAACAGCCATAATATCTGACGTGGTGATGTCTCCATCCCGCCTTGAATCGACGTTCCGAGAGTAAAAGAAAGATCAAGATCAGGGATGCCACAAGGTGCTTGCTTCTTTGCCGTCAAGATAGCCTGTTTAGTGGCATTCCAGCCCTCGGCATCTCTACCATGGCGAAACAAGCGCATGTATAAATCAACCTGGGTGGAATACAGCTCGTCGGCGGCACGTTTCCAGGGGGACAAAAAAGCTGGTAGGTGTCGTAGAGGTGGGATAATATCCGGCAAGCCAGGATTGGCAGCCAGATGAGTTACCTTGGACTGAATATCAATCACTTCATGAAGAATATCATCCTCGAAGTGTGGAATGCGAAGGCCATAGTGAAGTGCTAGAATAACGCTTGACTGGGCTCGCTCTAACATCGGGTATATCTTGTCTGTACTGACCAACCCAGTGCCATCTGATAGGCGATTGCAAATGTCAAAGAGCAGCTGCTTTGATTCCAGTTCAATCAATGGCTGGTAATTAGGGGCGGCAGGGGCACCAAGGCTAGGCGCGAGAACACGGTGGTGTAATTTGAGGTGATCATCATAGTCATGCATCAAATTGAATTTTGACTGCCCTGGTAATGCACCTGTAATCATTTCCATGCTAACCGAGGCCGGGCGGTTACTATACCACTGACTGCGACGACTGAACAATTCTGTCACGGCCTCGAACGAGTTGAGGACGACAATTGGAATAATACCAAATAGCTTGGGAACCGCAATTGATCCATTTGTCTTCGCCCATGAGTCCCAATTAAGCAGTGGCTTTTCTATGGGGGAGCTGTGCAAGTCTCCGATGAGGGGAAGTTTGAGGAGGGGCC
Organism: Penicillium cosmopolitanum; assembly: GCF_028827165.1. Lineage (NCBI taxonomy): Eukaryota > Fungi > Ascomycota > Eurotiomycetes > Eurotiales > Aspergillaceae > Penicillium > Penicillium cosmopolitanum. Next base: position 1,423,420 of record NW_026622678.1, on the reverse strand, counting down.
GATATTTGTCCTCGTCAGCTTTAAATCCATGCCTCGTGCTGATGTATAACAGTGTCAAGATGCCTATAGCAACAGCGACTGCGGTCGGAAAGGTGACAGTCATAATGGGCAATGTCAGGGAGGAGGATGCTTTAGGATAGTGAGTCCCAGAAGCGAGTCAATTTCAGATCACATTTCTAAAGAGAGGGGTCGATCAGTTAGTCAGTGAGGCTCATAATCCCATGAAAGTAGTTTAAGCGCTTGAGTCATGCGAATGTAAGTAACCAATCCAAGGTGGACGAATTCCAATTGTGTGGACCAACTTCGACGCGACGCTCAAGCCGTTGCCGAGCTAAAGCACGCTAGATGAGCCGATGAGTTGTCATTCCGAGGGAGATTCAATTCACCAAGCGAGTCCACAGGGGCTGGAAATATTCCCAGGGTTGAATCCAAGCATCGCCAAGAAAATATATAGGGGTAGGATGATGATTTATACCGATCTACTCATGTATGCTGCAGAGTCAGGAAGGGTACCTGCACTCGCGGTTCGATGTGAAATCGCTCCCTACTAGTAGGTACTAGTCGAACTAGTCGACCTACATTCACATGGAAAAAAAGCCTGCCATATATAGAGCTTCATGTATTAAGAATCGACCATCAACCAGATGGCACAGTGAGAACTCATGTTTTGAAACTGAGAAACGGCATTTGCGCTAGTGGACGCGGTGGGCGAATAATAGAAGCATGGCAGACAGTGACAACGTAAGGTAACTAGCCCCTGCAAAGACAAACTCAAATTCTCAATCATTAAATCATCTTTTGCCTTGATGTATATTTTCGCTTATAACCAAAGTGGGGGGGATAGTAATCGGTTCAGCCAGCCTTCCGCGCTTCGTCCTCGTTTGGCCCCCAATCTTCAGGGCGGCCTTAGAAGGATTAGTTAGCCTTGGGTGGCCCACCCCTTTTAAACTCATCATCCACCTAACGGGTAGATCATCAATCTTGAAATGAGAAAAAAAAATTTTGCCAAGCGGTCCAGAAAAGGCTGCCAGACATGTCGGTTCGTAGTTTATTATTCAATGTGGATTCAATCTATTAGCCTCCCACAGTGCCCGACACATCAAGTGTGACGAAACACCCAACACTTGCAATAACTGCAAATCGGGGAATTGGACTTGTGCATACGATATTGTTCGGATTCAGTCGTATACCACGGCAGGTCGGAGGAAAAGCCCGTCAGATACTGGACCGTCGCCCAGGGTACAACGACTATCCAAAAATGCCCCTGGAGGAAGTCCTGAAGAAAAAAGAGCATTTGATTTCTTCCAAAATTTTACTCTTCCTGGTTTGATCAGCCTTATCGACTCAGTTTCACCACTAGGGACTGGACTTGTTCTTCCAAGGAGTCATTCTGAGCCAGCGGTCCAACATGCAGTTATAGCTCTAAGCGCTCTGCACGGGGATCTCGATAGGCGAGTTGCACCTCTCGCACGCGAAGAGCTATCAAACCGCCTGCATCGCTTTGCGATTAGCCAGTTTGGACGCGCACTTTCTAAATTAAATGAGCGGCGACACTCTCAAGACCCCCAGTTTCGAAATGTCGTTTTGACATGCTGTCTTCTCTTTGTGACCTACGAATGGTTACGAGGAAACGGAGAAACGGCACTGATGCATCTAAGTCAAGGGTTTGCTATAATTCTAGAAGCACCCAATTTTCTTATTGACCAGTCACTCTTGTCTGCTATGACTCGCTTACAAAACCAATCAATGTTCTTTTTTGGCCCCAGTTCATTTGGCCAGAGAAGCCTGAGGATAGCGAGGATAACGACTACGGCTTCCTCACACTCCAAGATGCACAAAATCATTTGGATAGAGTCGTATCAGACGTCTGCTATGTGCCGAGAGCAGCCTATCGGTTGGATCTCGAGAAACATCTCCCCACTTACATCCCGAATTAGCTGCTAGACAGCAGGTCGCTATCGGGAAACTCAATCAATTTGTAAAGAAACTCCATCAGACCGAGGCACGCTATCGATCTAAAGGTCTTCGAAGCTTGGGAAATTCAGTTTATTGGAGAGATCAGCGTGATCAGCGCGCTCTCGCTCTAATACGTCTTCATTATACGTCATGGTAAGTCGGTGTTGAAACCTCTCTCCCCGGGAGCGATCTTACCATATTTGACAGCTACTTGGATGACTTCCAGACAATTATCGATATCTCTCGGTATATTGCCAACAGTTTTTTGGTAGATGAGAATCGTCCCTTCTTGATCCTAGACATGGGTATCAATATCCCCCTATCGTTCGTCGGTTGGAAATGCCGAAATGATGTTCTCCACGAACAGGCGTTGGAGATCCTTGAAAGTTGGCCACATCATGATGGCTCGGCTGGCACAAAGGTGTGTCTTCTCTTTATGAAACAACTAAGAGAGCTTGAGCTTGCGGCTATTAGATCCTCGAGCTCATACACAAGAGTGGCCGAAGCATCAATGAATCTAGTGGAGGACCAAACGAAAGGAGTACTCCAATATCAGTATGTAACGCCAGACCAGCAAGTTGTGATTGAGACTAAAGTGATATCATATGAATGAAATGTTTCAGATGTTTCATTTCACGGGAATATGTTCATTAATACACAAAACGTCACGGTAGCAAACATTGGCTGCTACTCACTCATCGTTATGGCATGCCCTGCCTAAGAGATTATCCAAAATTTCTTCTATATGGAAAACCATATCCAGATGACCAGTTTCATCACAGAAGTGCGTTTTGGCACCGGGCAATAACTCTGCAGCCTGCTCCGCCATCCCCAATGGAACATTCCGGTCGAGCTTGCCATGCCATAAGCGAATACCTCTTCCGTCGATATCCTCAAGTTCAAACCCCCAATCATTCAGAAGCATGAGCTCCGTCGCCGTTCCAGCTCCTCCATTCTGAAAGGCGCCACGTGTGGAATCCAACGCCGCGGCCTTGATTTTTGGTTTCGTCCAAGCGGTCTTTTCTGTCCCGGGCCTCTTCATAATTGCGGCATCCATTGCCTTCTCAAGAACTTTCGGGTCTGGATCTCTCGCAGCACGACCAATAACCCAATCGAACAGAGAGCCTGTCGCAAATCTTGGCAGCCATGCGCCGGCAGCAAGCAGCACCCTCAATTCAGTCATCATCCCATTTGCATTAAGTGTGAAAGGATAGGCGCCGCACATGATCGAAACACCAAGGAGACGTCCATTTGACGTTTCATCGAAATCGTCACCGGTGATACGTGGGATAGAGTGCGCGCATGCAAGAGCATAGGGACCTCCGCCCGAAAACCCCAAAATGTAGAAATGCGGAACATGCAGATGATCGGCGATGGCTAGGACGTCATTTGGCCAATCTAGTATGCGACGCTCGGGATAGTGTGTCGAGTTACCAAAACCAGGTCGGTCAACACTAATTATGCGAGTATTGCGCTGTTGAAGGACTTCGGGCTCGATTTGGCTCGCTTCACTGGAGCAGCTAGGAAATCCGTGGAAGTAGAAGACAACGGCCGGTGGCTCTTGATCTTCATTTACTTGAAGATCACCGCCATATACGGTCCATGCAAGCGTACGCCCTGAAAGCAAAATGAGCGTATCTTTGCCGCCGGGTTGAACAGCCATAATGACTCCAAACGGGGGAAATCAAAATGCGGCGGGAAATGGGCGCAATCTTCTCAATTGATTCCGGCCCCCACGCTTTGCGGCTGAATGGTTTCGGAGAATTAAGACCAAGATGCACAGTCGCACGTTCGGCGAGAAGGATTCGGTCTGATGTCTCGAAACTGAATGCCGTATTCCGTAATAATCCCTTTCGATTTAAGATCTGTATGCAGTGTATGCAGTGTATGTAAAATGACAGAATGCTCCGGCGAGGCGAGGCCGCGTCTCCAGGTCCCAAAATGGGGCCAAAACGCAGTCAGGTGATCTGGTGAGAAATGACCCAATCGCTTCATTATCCCTTTAATTGGCATTTAAGAGGTTATTTCAAGGCAAGTAATCACTGGCAATGTGCAAAAATGGTCCGTGGGAGTGTATAGATTAATCGATGGAGCATTTGAATGAGGCTAACTTGATCGGGAAAATTGGCAACATTCTAGAAACTTTTCAGATCTAGCCCACTAGAACCTTGGAATTCTTTCCCAGGATGCGCTAGTTGATATATGATAAATAGTGATTTCCCATGTTGATGATCCATGGATTGCCATGGACTGCGTGTCGAGACAGAATACCTCCAGGGCTTCTAGGTAGCGTATTTCCATACTACTAGTAGTTACCAGTAGTCGTAACTACTTGTACTATATGCTTCAAGTTCCAACTATCAATATATGTTCAGCCGAGTCTCAGATACTATGATCGTACTAGTGGTACCAGGTTGCACTGAAAATCGCCTACCTACTAGAAAATGGGTAGCAATTCAATCATGCAATTACCGATATTACTCAGTAGGTAAGCATCAGCCCTCATCTCACAATTAATTGATGCTTATTGAATCTCGGGACGGATCACGTGATACAACACTTTGTTCAGCAAAAAAAACCAACTATCCCTGAGCCTCGGAATCTTGGTGTTTTCTATGAGCTTCTCGTAATAAATACTTCTTGATTAAAATCTAATAATCGATAAGTACATAAGTATGCGTCATGCATGGACTTCAACTATTAGTGGAGTTTTGAATAGGTGTCACATGACTCAGCATCATATGCAAGGTATTGGGCAACCTCGGTCCGCTTCCCAACAGAAATCGATCGTGACGCTGAGATTACTATTCAAGTTTGTGATCGGCACGGCTGAAGAGGTTCTGTTGAGATCTATCCTGATCTCATCGCCTGCCAGCTCAATCTTTATCCCACAAAATATCAGCCATTCCTTACTAGGCAGTACATACCACGCACGGCACTTCTGTCAATTCCCCTGGGAAGACCCGCCACTGAACGGAACTATATCCTTCTTTCTAGCTGGTTCACCCTGCAAGACACTGTGAACGGTAACCACATTGGTTCTAGCATCCCTGTCACTGTGAACCATTAACCCTGACCGCCAACCCCACTGTTCATCTCATATATTCGCCTCGCCATCACCATGTCCGTGATTCCGGCAGCGCTTCGCGTCGAAAGTATGCGCGACTTACTATCAGCGATGGGGTCGCTTGCATCATGGAGGACGTTGGCCTTAATTCTCGCTTTCATTAACTTGAAAAATCTCCCATTCGTCTGGCACGTATGTATCGTTCGCGTCTCACCCCCAAGCTGCTCGTCAAATTTGACTTTGGCGAGCATGTAGGGTCTATTAACCATTCGATGTTGTGTGACCTTGCTGACCAGTGTGTTAGTTCCGCCTGCTGTACCACTTTGCGACCAACCTTCGGTTGAAGCCAAGTGCCCCCTTTTTTCCGAAGGGGAAGGCCATTGTGGATGCACAAGGCAAGCCGACACATCCGGTCTTCGTGCCGGTTCGGGTCACTTCACGAACACCTTTGCTGGAGACGGACTATAATATGCACAAGTCCAACAGCACGTATTTCACCGACCTGGATGTGTCTCGTACGGCACTGGTGAGCCGCCTTTATAGCCCTGGCGTTGGCCTTGTCAGTAAAGAGCTGGACAAGGAATTCCTCGCTGCGGCGCAGAAAGAAGGGAAGCGTGCTCCCAAGAAGAAACCTATCATTATTGTTCTAGGCTCTGTCTACTGCAGCTTCAAGCGCGAAATTAAGCCCTTTGAGCTGTATGAAATGCACTCCAAGGTGATTTCCTGGGATAAGAAGTGGATGTATATCCTCACGTGTTTCATGCGCCCTGCCAGCCGTGCTGGTGGTGAGAAGACACTGTTGGCCACTGCCCTGAGCAAGTATGTTGTGAAAAAGGGCCGGCTGACTATTGCACCGGAGCGGATTCTCCGCCTCGGAGGATTCCTTCCTACGCCGCCAACTGAGAGTGAGACAAAGGATGTTCCGATCGACTCGTCTGCCGATGTTTCAGCGATTGGGACACCTGCTAGCGGCGAGGGCATTACGGCCACCGGTGGTGTGGATGGATCTCTGGTGCGCGAGGTGCTCAAGATGAACGAGGATCAAATTCCCGACCGCAAGGATCTTGATGAGCAGAAAAATGCTAACTCCGACACATGGAGCCCCGAAGAATGGCCCTGGGAGCGCATTGAACAAGAGAGACTGCGGGGACTGAGTGTCGTGGGCGGATATATTAACCTGGATGATCAATTGCACCAGGAGTGGATGTAATAATTAAAAATTTCACATAGACAAGAGAATCGAGTCGAGGCTCGTTATTGTGCGAAGCTCGTATAGAAGGCATCCAATATGGAGCAGTTATATGCAGAGAGCCGTGGATTATTGTATGTACACATGCAGTTAGCGCTGAGGCCCTTGTGCATGGGATTGATCTATAGATCGCCGGGAGACCCTCCCCACCGGCGGGCGAGATCGACGGAAGTTAGGCAGCGTGCGACTTCGGGACCCCCCTGAAACCACTAAACTTTGCCGGCAAATCATCGCAGTGGCCCCGTTTCAGCAGATCCTCCGCGGAGCCGGGTAAATTGTATTATTACGGTGGGTATGGTTGCATTTTTACAATTTAGCAAATATTACGGAGTAGATTCGAAATATATGCGGAGGATGTACTTTGCACAAAAAGTATGTGCTCTTGACTATTAAGAGAGTCCGTGCGTGAGTGAGATCATCTTAGTATCTACGAGTAATTAAGTATGGATGAAGAGTACTCCGTACTGTACTGGGATACGCCCGGGTCCGGCGCTATCCGAAAGCTCGTGCACAGCCCCCTAGTATTTATTACAGCAGAATGGGTCATTCAGCCAATGCAAACTCTTCACGAGGGCACCATTCTTGAGAAAATTACCAGCTGTTACCAGGAATTTACCAATATTACCGTAATTATCCTGTTCCCGCAGGGCTCAGTCACGTGCAACACATGACCAAGCCTGGGCCAGCGACGGCCTTGGCGAGCTCCGTGACTTTTGGGTCTTTCGATGGTCGCAAAGCTTTGTGACGAGCCGCAACCCTCTCGTGAAATCGGTGAGTAGCTTTCGTTTTGATGAAATTTCCTTGATTAGCTTTGATTTTCTCCAATGCTGCCCTTTCTTGGACTTGCTGGGTGAACTGCAAAACCCATTTTCTTGGTCCGACACCGGATGAGTTTACAGTATCATACGGCCAAGTCCACTTCGCGGCTCCTCCCCCAAAGGCGCTACGACGGCCAGTCCACCTTTTCCCGCTCTGATCGGACGCATTTCCACTCAGTCTTGCCCGGCAGACGCTGTGATTAGCTGAAACCTATTCCAGGCGTTGCCCTGAGTCCTGATCCCACCTACCCCTGCCCATATCCTGCCCTCCCAGAGGTCCCAGAGTCAGGCCATCGTCCTCGTTCGCTCCACTAGCTTTCCGGAACGTCACCTGCATGATTGGCCCACCCTCCTTCTTCCTCATCCTTTTTCCATGGGGCGAACTTGGTCTAGCGTACGATTGCGTTGCTTGACTCGTTCCTTGCAACTTCCTTCGACTCCCTTCTCCCCTTGATACTTACGACCTTCTATCAAAACGTTTCCTCGTCACTCTCCATCGGTTCTTTTGCTAAGTCTCGTACCTGTTCCGCCGTTTCTAGGGGTGAAAAAGTGTTTCCGATCAAAGAGCTTATCGCGCCATCGTTCGTTCTACATCTCGCCGGTCTACCTACACACTACACACCACCACATCTACACCCCGACACTTGACCAACACCTTCCTCCGTCCTCTTACCGAGATTGGAATCCTTTGCTCCGACTGCCGAACCCCTTCTTCTTTCCCCGACCGCTGGGAATCACTCTTCGCCGTCGATCAGCGGTCGCTCCATCCGACGACGGCACCCGAGTATCAAACCGCATTCCGCAACAGCCTACTCCCCGTGTCACCCAAGATGGCGGCAACATTGGACCAACCACACCTGGATCCGCTCGGGGGTGGCCCCGTTGTCGACTCGGCCTCGATTACTCCCCCTCACAGCGCCAACGGAAAGAAGTATGCACCCGAAGGAGTCCCTTCTGAGCTATCGGACCTCGAGTTGGACGCCAAATCTGCAGCTGCGCTCGACGAGCCTGCAATCAAACAGGAAGAACAAGAGGAACCGGTAGTGGAAGTGGAAGAGGAGGACATCGAACCTGACCATTACTATGGCGGTGGAAAAATCCCAGTGTTCAAACCGGTAGGTCACAATACGTCCCTAGAACTGCGAGGGCCGTCACTTCTTCGGAGGATGCACTACTAGTGTATCAATTTGGCGAAGCTGATGTGTGTCACTACCCTCCAATGACAAAGAAGGCTGACGTTGCGAGTAAAGACAATGGACCAGTTTCGAGACTTCCAAAAATTCATCAACAAGATCGATAAGTACGGAATGCAGGCAGGAATTGTCAAAGTCGTTCCACCCAAGGAATGGTGAGTGCAGTACAATTGCGAGGTGATAGGGACATCCGTGCTTATTATCATACAGGACCGAATCACTCTCGCCTCTGGACGACCCAATCAAGTCTATTCGCGTGAAGAACCCCATTATGCAAGAGTTCCACGGATCGCACGGCACCTATACGCAGGCCAACATTGAACGTCAACGATCTTACAACCTGCCTCAGTGGAAGGGCTTATGCGATGAAAGCAGTCACCAGCCTCCTGCTCGTCGTGGCGAGAGACGCCGAAACCAGGAACGAGCAAATCGTGCTGCTTCTACTCCACGAGCCCAGTCCAGTCGCCCAGAGAGTCAGAAGCGCCGCCCTGGACGACCTGCTAAGCGCGGAAACCAAGTGAAAGTAAAGGAAGAGCCACCTGCGGACGATGTCGAAAAGTCCAAGCCCGAGGGACCTCCAACTCCCGTGTCACCTGAATCGAACCCCATCGAGCTGAAGAGCGAGGAACTGAGCGAGGGCGAATCGCTCCCTGCAGCTAAGCCTAAGGGCAGACAGCCCAAATCTGTTACCTCTCGGCGCAAGAACAATCGGGGCGACACAGTGGACAATGTCGATGAAGAGGCATTCAAAGACTTCGATTATCGCATCCACGACAATGAAGATTATACCGCCGAGAGATGCGAAGAACTGGAGACTGCATATTGGAAGTCTCTCATGTTCAACAATCCCATGTATGGCGCGGACATGCCGGGGTCGCTCTTTGATGATTCTGTCGAATCTTGGAATGTTGCAAAATTGCCCAATCTGCTCGATGTCCTTGGTCAGAAGGTACCGGGAGTCAACACGGCATATCTCTACCTCGGAATGTGGAAGGCGACTTTTGCCTGGCATCTCGAGGATGTTGATCTCTATAGCATCAACTACATCCACTTTGGAGCCCCCAAGCAATGGTATAGCATCTCGCAAGAGGACGCGCCCAAGTTTGAAGCTGCGATGCGCAGCATTTGGTCTAGCGACGCCAAAAACTGCGACCAATTCCTCCGCCACAAGACATACCTGGTATCTCCCAGCTTGCTGAAATCCCAATATGGAATCACTGTGAATCGCTTGGTTCACTACGAAGGGGAGTTTGTGATTACATTCCCCTACGGATACCACTCTGGGTACAACATCGGGTATAACTGTGCCGAATCGGTTAATTTTGCAACCGAGAGATGGTTGGATTACGGCCGCATCGCCAAAAAGTGCCACTGTGAGGACGACAGCGTTTGGATCGACGTCGACGAGATTGAGCGCAAGATGCGCGGGGAAACTACCCCCGAATACTATGTTGATTTCGAAAGCGAATTTGACGGATTCGAGGGTGCTTCAGATCTCCTTACGCCACCACGCAGTGTACCTGAAAAGACCTCCACCCGTGGTCGAAAGCGGAAGATCACGGGCGACGGCCCGAGCACTAAACGATCGAAGCTCCACATGGAAGGCCCTCGTAAGCTGCCGTGTCTGCTGTGTCCTAACAATCTTGACTATGAGGATCTGCTACCGACTGAGAATGGAAAAGGTCATGTCCATCGCCGCTGTGCCTTGTTTATCGAGGAAACCAGCATCTTGCGGGATGAGTCGGGCAACGAGGTGGTTTGTGATATTGACCTGATCCCTAAAGCACGCCTGGGTCTGAAATGTCTGTTCTGCCGAGAAGTTCGCGGTGCATGTTTCCAATGCAACTTTGGCAAATGCACTCGGGCCTACCATGCCACTTGTGCACTTTTAGCTGGCGTTCAGGTCGAGCATGGTGCCATTGCCGTGATCGCCGATGATGGTGTGCATTATACACTACCGAGCGTTGATTTGAAGTGTAAATTTCACCGCCAAAAACGACCAGCTGGATTGCTGGGCGAGTCGTCTGATTTGGATCGCCGTGTCATTGAGGCCGCTCGCCGCCTGACGCAGGGCGATCTGATTCAGTTCCAAGTCGACAAGGAGATCAATGGTGCCATTGTGCTCCAAAACCGACCCCAAGAGCGGGCGCTTCTGTTGAAGGTTCTTCCACGAGGGTAAGTGAAATCATTCTGAATTGTGATCCCCGCCCCGCCGCGGGGGTTTCCGTTAAGTTTTTTTTTTTTTTGGCCATCCCTCCTCCCCGAGCCTCCCGACCCAAATTATCCTCAACTCTGGAACGCCATGGAGAGGAACGCCGTTCCCGTGATGACCGAATACTGATAAATGTCAACAGAGATGTGATCGAGATGCCGTACCGTTGGATGCTGGTCGTCCGCAAGAGCAATTTCGCGCCCCTTGCGCCGGGAATCCAACCCCTCCCGGCCCACTTGGTGCGAAAGCCTGAACAGCGAAAGGACTTCGAAGCTGCCGTACCACTTGCAGGCAGTGCATTTGGCGACGGCCGATCTCCCTATCAGTGGGCCGAATTTGAGACGGTGGATGCAGCTAGAAACCAATTTGCCCCACCGGTTACGGTTACCATTGACAGACCGGAGCATCTGTGGTATTACTTGGGCACGCAGTCCACCGAGAGTAGGGCACAGTATACGCACAACCCTACCGTGCCTATCCACAACCCGCGGGCCAATTTCCTGGACAGCGTCAAGTCGCTTGGCGTGGCTGGTGCCGGTGCCGGTGCTGCTCGTGCATCGAAGATCTCACCCCACCATCTCTTCCAACATGCTCCCACCGCCCCTGCCCCTCCTTACCAGCAAATTCTTTACGCCCAACACCCAGCACTGCTACAACATAAACACGCCTCTCTGAACGCCAACACCCCTCACCTGCCATCCCGACCGCCCTCCTCTTCCGCCTCCTTGACGCATCTTGCCCCTCCCCCTCCCCCTGTCCTTGCTGCCGGTGCTGCTGCTGCTGGTCCTGCGATGCCGTCGGCCTTTCGAACTCTGCCGAATACATCCGCCCGCCATACCCCCTATCCATCGGTCATCAAATCGCATGTTCAGCAGCAGCACCACCTCCCTTCCACCAATACCTTTGCCAACGTCCGTGAACTCATTGCCCGGCGTCGCCTGGCTCAGATCACCGATCATGCCAATGTCTTTGCCGGGTACACGATCGTTAGTCCGGAATTGGTGGTACAGACCCTGCTGGGCCCCATGGGCTCGATTCCCCGGCCAATGGTCTGGAGAAGCTCGAGCTCGCGATGGCCCAGCAGCGGGTGCAGCCCCGGGCTGCCGATGGTACCTTATTACCACCCCAGACCCTCAACATGAGGTCGGAGGAGGTGACTCGTTTGCTCCAGATGCTCCGGTTCTCACTGGTGAGTCACCGCGAGCGCCTGGATGTGATCCAGAAGAAGGAATCTGAAGGTATCAAGTTGGAGACTGTTGATCGAGGGAGCATTGCCGCAGCAAAGATGCCGGGTAAATATGCCTTTCTTGATCAGCAACGGGCCATGGCGCCCAATGTCTATCAGTCCCCATACAATATGCCATCTGGTCTCTCCGAGTACGCCAAGACGACGTATGAACTGGTGCCAGCCCCAGACGAGCCGCCCAAGGAATCCTTGGCCAATGACTTCTTCGCCAGTCTCTCCCAGATCGACAAGGAGAAAATCATGAAGACGTGTGGTAGCTTCGTGCAACGTGCCATTGAGCGGTCGGCCAGTCATAGCCGACACTCCTCTACCGCTTCAAATCTTCGACTCTCTTCGGCGTTGGCCCAGCAGACGGAAAATCCGACCATCGATATCACCACCGTTGAGGATCAACCAATATCAGGGCTCGATCTTCCCTTGCACGCCGATTCTCCATGTTCCAGCTTTGGCCGATCACATCTTCGGCTGCAATCGCCGGGTGATTTCCCCATCCACGGCCCCGATCCCCACCCAGATCATCACGATCTGTTTGGCGATCAGCAAGCCAACACCCGCTTCTGGCAAAATGGGCCCTGGACCGCTGGCGACGGCAATACACCCAACGATGAGAATCGACCGTTCTTTGGGCCGCATGAACGTCTGAAGCACGACTATGCCTCCTCCGATATTTCCCTCGGTAAAGGAGGACCTGGGTCCTTACATTCCGTCGACATGGCCGGCTTTGGCTTTGATACCGCCGAGGACCTTTGTGCCGGCCTGAGTCCATAACGGTCTTGACTTGATCTCCGTCTCATCTTTTCTCGACCGTTCTCTGTATCCCTTCCGCGATTTGGCTTTCGACTGTACTGCATCTCTCTCATGTAACGACTTCACCGGCCTGACGACTGCATGAATGGGCGTTTTTCCTGTTCCCCTTTTTCCGACCTCGATTCACGATCGTTTTTCCACCACGGGTCATGTTTCTCATTGTGTTATGATTTTTGGAGTTCACGCTAGCTGGCTGGTTACGACTCAGCGTTTTTTATTGTCTTTCTTTGTGTTTCCCCCCTATTTCCCCTGACCTCTCACCAAAACTCCCTTCCCCCTTGGTCCTCCTCTTTGCGAATCTCGATCAGAACGCTTTCCCTACCGGACTGGCCGTATAGACAGGCGTTCGACTGATTTTTGTGCATCTCCCTCCAAAAGTCCGACCTTGACCTTTATTCACCCTTTTCCCTGTTTCATCTATCCCCATCTTCCTCCCCTCCCCTTCCATCAGGGCCTACTTTCGCCCTTTCTCCCCTTCTCTTCCCCCATCTTCCTCCCCCACCCCCCATGTCCGACTAGATACTCCAAACAAGAAAAAAAAATCTTTTCAAAGACTGGATGTTTGCCCTCCCTTCCCCCTTCCCTCAAATTTTTGATACCCCGTCATCTCCCGCACGGGCGCGAGTGTCGCTTGATTTCCATTTTGGTCCGAGCTCGTCGCCCTGCGCCCCCTTTTTTTTTCGTGACTTCTCTTTTCTTTCTGACTGCTCTCCCTGGCGCTCACCGATCTGTTCTTATGATAGAAACGGCGTGGCAGCCGTCACCACCGAGTGACTCGATGTGAATTACACTTACTATTATGGAGCAATTTAAAAAAAAAACCCCCCAAATTTACAAAACAAAACAAAACAAACAACCTGAAAAGACCCTCTCTTTATTTTAAATTAGTAACAGTATCGTGGTAAGCCTTGCACGAGTTTTTCTAGTGTCTCTGGAATAAATGGAACCAATGGAAATCCGGCCCGGAAAGGGGGGTCCACCACCACACGAGCCTTTTCCTGTTTCATCCATTAATCCATCAGGCAAGCCTTTAGGTCCCATCGACTATCAGACCCTGGCTCATAGCTTATCACCCATGAGTGTTAGTCACAACCCCAAATGGATCCAAGATGGAGCCAACATGGAACTACCACTCGCCCACTAGCCCAGGCAGCCAGCTAAAGCCCTGGTTAAGCCAGAGGGGCCACTGGCCACTGACTACTGGGACTGGATAATGGAACCGATGGAACCCTGGAATATGACCCTAAGACCCTAAGACCCAACCTGCGAGCGGCTGATAAGCCTATGTCTCAACTCGGCCGTCTTTGCCTCCGATTGGGGACGTGAAAGTTTCCGCGGTCTCGGACCGCGATGCGTCCACGTTTATCATGCGGGGTTTAACTCTTCCTTCTCTCCTTCTCCCCTTGTTCTTCTTATCTTAAATAACCGTGGAGCTTCCATGTTGAATTTCGACCCCAGATCAACTTGATCTCTCGCCCTCCTCCTCCTACTCCTCCTCCTCGTCTCCAACAACCCATTCTCCATCATGCGCAACTCCGTCGACGCCAATGCCGACGAGGCGCTGGCGGCCATGGGATACAAGAGCGAGCTGCCTCGAAACCTCAGCATGCTCAGTATCCTTGGTCTGTCATTTGCCATTATGGCTGCGCCGTATGGTCTCAGTACCACCCTCTACATCACTCTCAATGACGGCCTCTCCGTAACCATCATTTGGGGCTGGGTCTTTGTCACCCTTATCTCCATCGCCATTGCTGCCTCCTTGGCCGAGATCTGCGCTGTCTATCCCACCGCCGGCGGTGTCTACTACTGGAGCGCCATGCTATCGACACGTCGCTGGGCGCCGTTGATGTCTTTTATTGATGGGTGGTTGACCCTTGTGGGTAATTGGACCGTCACCCTTAGCATTATCTTCGGTGGCGGACAATTGATCCTCAGCGCGATCAGTCTCTGGAACGAGGACTTTGTCGCGAATGAATGGCAGACTGTTCTCATGTTCTGGGCTGTTCTTTTGGTCTGCGTCCTGGTTAATGTCTTCTTCTCGCGCTACCTCGACCTGATCAACAAAGTCTGCATTTTCTGGACTGCCGCGAGCGTCATCATCATTCTCGTCACTCTGTTAACCATGGCTGATAACCTTCAGAGCGGCGAGTTTGTCTTCGCCAAATACGATGCCTCGCAAAGCGGATGGCCCGATGGTTGGGCGTTCTTCGTGGGCTTGCTGCAGGCAGCATACACGCTCACCGGATACGGCATGGTGGCTGCCATGTGCGAGGAAGTTCAGAACCCGCATCGCGAGGTTCCCAAGGCCATTGTGCTGTCCGTCGTCGCGGCTGGTATCACAGGTCTGCTCTACCTGATCCCCGTGCTGTTCGTGATGCCAGACAAGATCGACATCCTGCGCAATGTTGCGAACGGACAGCCCATTGGAACAGTGTTCAAGATGGCGACAGGCTCGGCGGGCGGTGGCTTTGCTCTGCTCTTTTTGATCCTGGGTATTATGATGTTTGCAGGTATCGGATCGTTGACTGCGGCTAGTCGCTGTACTTATGCCTTTGCGCGCGATGG
This sequence comes from Penicillium cosmopolitanum, assembly GCF_028827165.1. NCBI lineage: Eukaryota > Fungi > Ascomycota > Eurotiomycetes > Eurotiales > Aspergillaceae > Penicillium > Penicillium cosmopolitanum. The sequence continues at coordinate 1,408,307 of NW_026622678.1, read as the reverse complement.
CGCCATCCCCGGGTTCAAGCTGTGGCGCAAGGTCAACAAAAAGCTGGATGTCCCCGTCTGGGCCATTATTCTGTCCGCTGGTGTTGATGCGCTGCTGGGATTGATTTACTTTGGTTCGACGGCGGCCTTTAACTCCTTCACTGGTGTGGCTACCATTTGCCTGTCCACATCGTACGGCCTGCCCATTTTTATCTCCCTCCTTCGTGGTCGCCAGGACGTGAAGCGCTCCGGTTTCTCGTTGGGACCTTTCGGTTGGGTCATCAACGCGATTACCATCTGCTGGATTGTTCTGGCGGTTGCGTTGTTCTGTATGCCTTACACTCTGCCGGTGACCCCTACCTCTATGAACTACGCTAGTGTGGTGTTCGCCGGATTTGCCTTGATTAGTATCATCTGGTACTTTGCATATGCTCGGAAGCACTTCACGGGACCCCCCCGTCAGCAAGGAGGAAGCAGCTGCAGCTACCGGAATTATGACGGGCGCTGAGGTGGATCCGGAGCGCAAGCTGTCGGAGACGGAGGTGAAGAAGGCTCCTCTGTAAATATCTAAATGTTTAAACGATTTGGAGTCTGTGTTGTAAATAACCATCTAATGTACAATTTTGATTATAACCATATATTTTTACTCCCTACATTTAATCTTGTATTCACAAAGTACGAGTAAAAGCACAGCTTAAGCACAATGCGGGCACCCAACGGGCGGAATCACAAGTGCCCTGACGATCTCCTGTGCTCGTTGGACCGCGGCTATCGGACTCGGACAACCTCAGCATTCAATCACTCAGCGCCACTTCTGCCCCGGAATTTCAAGGTGCTCCTTCTTTTCTCCGCATTGTTCGAATCGATTCAATCTTGCTTTCTGCCCTCTTCCATCCCTTATCTATCTCCTTCGAAGCTGGGGAGAGTTGTCGCGTGCGAGATCGGAAACCATTCCTTTCCCGAGCCCAAAAGGGAGAAAGAGAGACTAATCTCGGACTTCAACGCCAAACGACCGACCTCCTTCCGACTTCCCCCCCCTTTCATCGTGATCGCCCCCTTTCGATTCGATCCTCCATACCGGTCTGCTTTCGCTCTCCATGCGGTTCATCCACCGCAGCCGATGCCCAACCCCGCTTCCATGAAGACAGGGCAGACTATCGCACTGCTTCCTCTTGCCTCAACATGGCGGACTCTGTAGGTGCGTGTACTCGACGGGTTTCGCCCTTTTTATACCAATCTAAAACCCTCCTCTCAAATATTGATTCTTCTCTCGCGCAGATCGCGTCTTCGTCCATGCCCTGAATACCGTTAAGAGGATTCCCCGGACGGGGACCGCGCGCCCTCCGGCAGCCGAGCGGTTGAAGCTCTATGGCTTGTATAAACAGAGCATGGGTGAGTGGATCCCATCGATTGTATAAGAAATATCCGGGGAGATTAGTTGGCTTATACGACATTGTTAGAGGGAGATGTTGAAGGTGTCATGGATCGTCCGATTGGGAATACCCCGGAGGTGCACGCAGAGTGCGAGAAATGGTAGCTACCCCCCCAATCCCAATCGCCAGGCGCGCATGCCTTTCGAAGCCCCCCCAATCCGAGACATATCAACAAGGGCTAATGTCATACTTCTTGCGAATGATACAGGGATGCCTGGTACGAGCAGCGCGGCATCTCGCGCACCGAAGCCAAACGCCGCTACATCGGCACTCTAATTGATACAATGCACACTTACGCCTCACAAACACCTGAAGCACGCGAACTAGTATCTGAACTAGAGTTCGTTTGGGACCAAATTAAATACAATGCCTCCTCATCCTCCGGGTCAGGTCCGTTAAATGCCGTCGGTGTCCCGCCCTTATCACGACACCAGGGCAGCTCATACGGCAGCATCAATGGCCGACTACTATCACAATCACCAGAGCACTACGATCGACCAAATATAAGAGCCGATGACGGCCATGACTCTCGACTTCGCGTACTCAGTCCCGTTAGCCAGCCCGAAGAAGAAGAGTACTACCGTCGCCGAAGGCGGCGCTTAACAGACGACATGGACGAGCAAGCAATAGAGGATGACGACGAGGATGAGGATGATGAAGATGAAGAATACGAAGAGGCTCGCGACAGTCTGTACGAACACCAAGATAATGCCAGCACAACCGCAGACACAACCGCAGACACAAATACCGGCACGGAGCCCACCGCCTCCCACGGCGACGACCGGTCCCAACATCGACATCACCGCCACCGAGACTCCATGGCAGCCAGTGGTACCGGGGACCTCGAAAGTAACTCCCACCACCGCAGAGACTCGCACGATCCCTCAAATCCAAGAAATAGCCGCTGGCGGCGCCGCGTCGAACAAGCCTTAACCAAAATGACCGCTGAGATCGCCGCCGTCCGCGAACAGATGGAGACGCGGACGCTATCGAATCGTCGACGCTCGGGTCTCTGGGCCTGGCTGAAATGGATTCTGTGGACCGTCACGCGCCAGATTATCTGGGACCTCGCTTTACTAGCTGCGCTTCTGATCTGGATGCGTATGCGTGGGGATCGTCGTGTCGAGGATCGATTACGGACTGGCTGGTCGGAGCTTAAGACGCGGCTGGGCCGATTTAAGCTTCTTAGCCGGTTTAACAAGGCTCCTCTTCTTCCGTAGAGGCATCTTTCCCCTGGATTGATGTTTTGACTTTTATCTTTTGGATGTATACCTCAGCCATCGTTTGATATTGCATTATGATCCTTTCCCCTTTGTTTTGGTCGGCTGCATTTCTATCTTTTCTTATTGACTCTGCTCCTTATGTCTATATTGGAGTCTTTTTACATATTTTCTTTTGTCAAGTACATATGGGTTTCACAATCGAGGTTACGGGAGTTCTTTCCTTGAATTTTTCTTTGGTTCTCTTCTTTCTTAATTGGGATGTATGATACGACTCGGACTATATCATTAGACGTTGGGCTCGGGCGACTCGGTGGCTATAATAGGCATGGTTGTATGGGGATCAGTGCAGTAGATGCTCTAGAGTTATTAAAGATATCTACATCATCTATGTTCCAATGTTGGAGACGTGGTTAATTTCAAGTTCCAAGGTCTAAATCACCTTCGATGGTTACCTCAAGCATTCGATAACCTGAGCTGTATGGTGTCATCATTATGATCTTCCGAGGTATAACGAGGAACGTCCGATTCTTACAGCCCCATCAACCTGGTAGCTTTCCTTCTTTGGGTTATTCGAGGCAGGCTATGTCCAGAGCAGTGGCCATAGAACATGCCCACTGCCCGGACAGAAAGAGAAAAGGAACAATTGCAAAAGAAAGACCGAATTAAGCAGAAATCATGTAACCATTCCTGATGCCAATAGATATTTACACAAAACATACACCAGACAGACACAAGAGATAGATGAGACATAGGGCCCAATTGCGCATCCAAAACGGGAGGAGTAAAAAGCCGCGGCCCTGGACGGCGCATAAAAAATAAGGGGAGCCCGATTTAAGAAGATTGAGTTGACGAGGGTGAAACAGGCGCATTGTACTGCGCTTCTTCCTTTTAGTACTGGGGGCCCGGGTAGATGGCGTACTTCTGCTTGGGACGCAGGTGAACGGGGACCTGGCCCTCGGGGGAGCCGGGGATCTCCTTCTTCAGACCCTGTGAAGAAGACATGTGTTAGATCGTAATTGAGGCAAGAAACAGCCAGGTTATCAACTGCGTATGTCGAAAGCCTGTCTGCCTCGGCAAAGATATAGATGGGCGTTTGTCGACCTACCAGCTTGTCAAAGACACACTTGTTCAAGTCCATCTCAGGCCGGCGGCACTCGAAAAGGTAGTGGTTGTTGTTCTCGAGGCACTCCCAGTGAGCCTTGAACTGCGACAGGCAGTGGGTGTTGATATCCTTGATACTGTGATAGAGTCAGCTCAACGCTCTATCTTAGATGATCCCCCATGTCTCCACAACAATAGGCAAACCAAGTGTAAGAGGAGAAACGTACACGCTAGCAGCACAGCGTGTGACCTTGCGACCCTCCTTCAAGCAATCGAGCTCCCCGCGGCCATTGCCCTCGTCCTTACACTTCATGAAGTCATCGTTGTAGGCCTTGCAGCGCTCGCCGATAAAGTAGGCGGCGCTGAAAAGGGGTGCGGAAGTGGCGCCGAGCTCTTGGACCTTAGGGATGTGGTCCGGCATGGGCGTGGTGTCCACGAGGACTTCTTGGTTGAAACTGTGCGCCGAGGGATGGGGTTAGTGAGGTTCTCTCCGGCGTGACGTTTGATTCTCCGGATTCGTATCTGAGGGGTTATCCAGTGCATACCGAGGTTCTCTGGCGGCCATTGTGACGGTTGATGAGCGGAAAGACGGAGGGTTAGAGGTGTCAATTGGTGAACGAGAGGGACTTGGAGCTGCGGGTTGCGGTGGATGGAAAGGTCGGTTTCTTTGGCCTCACGCTGATTGGCTGAGGTGGTCTTGATGAGGTAAGCCAATTCGCGCAGTATCGGGCAAAGTAGGTTGCAACGTCGATATAAAGTCGGAAATCGTAGAAAAAGTATTCAAAAGAGATGGCCTTCAATTGGAATGGCTTCGATATTAAATGCCAACACATGAATCGGACTTTATCACCTTCATTGGGTTACAATTGGGTATAATGAATGTATTCTGTCAATCTACAGTAAATCTCCATCACGTGACCTAAACAAATCACAGCTCCCGGACTGCTCTGCTCGCGAGCTCCCACCTCCCAGGTCGCCCTCTCCCAACCGCCATCCCTTGAGCTTGCGAACGATGCGATGATCATTTGACCAACAATAGAACTCGAGTATCAAAACTTTCCGCAAACCCTTTTATCAATCCCGCCGGTCCCCTCCCAGCTCGGAGCTGATCCTACTTTTTCACGACATACGCGACATCCAAAATGTCTCTTTTCGGTACACCCCAGCCTGCCCAGACAGGTGGTGGTCTGTTTGGTGCGGCGAATACGGCGCAGAAGCCAGCAGGTGGCTTGTTCGGTGCCAGCGCAGGGACAGGTACCCAATCCAGCGGAGGATTATTTGGCGCGACACCGAGCCAGCCACAGAGCACTCCCGCAACAGGCGGTGGCCTCTTCGGGTCCTCTACAGCAAATCAGACTCAACAGCCGCAGCAATCGGGCGGGCTATTCGGATCAAGCACCGCGCAAAAGCCTGCAGGCGGAGGCTTGTTCGGGGGTCTAGGGCAATCCACCCAACAACAACCCCAGCAACAACAGACTGGAGGACTTTTCGGATCGAGTACGGCACAGAAGCCCGCGGGAGGAGGCCTCTTTGGTCTAGGGCAATCGACTCAACAACAGCAGCCTCAGCAACAGCAGCAGACTGGAGGACTTTTCGGTGGGCTGGGCCAACAACCCCAGCAATCTCAGCAGGCACAACAGGCCCAGCAGTCGCAATTCGGCCAGACAACGATGGCTACGCCACAAAACCAACAACAACAATCTCTGTCCTCGAGTCTGTGGTCTCCTGGCCGCGCTATCACCGGAGGTAAGTAATCCTGCAAATTCGTCCGAGTGGATTCCTTCCGAACAGTCAACTTATTATTTTTTGCAGTCCACCGAACTGTCCCAATGCAACTTGAAATTGTCACTGAAAAGTGGAATGCCTCAAGTCGTACATCTCCCTTCCGGGCCTACCTTTACAATAATGTCGGTGAAGAAAACGCGCCTTTCTACCAACCCACCCCCGAAGATGACGAAGCGAAATGGGAGGAAGCCTTGCGCAAGCGAACCAGTCCTGGATACGTACCCGTCCTCGTGAAAGGTTTCTGGGAGCTGGGAAAGCGAGCTCAGCGCCAGAAGGACTTCCTTTCCATGATGCAAACACGCCTCCACGAAATCAACAACTGCCTCACCGATATGCTATCACGACACGACCTGAAAATCTCAGTGAAGATTGCCGACTGCCGTCGCAAGCACATGGTTCTGAGCAAGCGCTGCCTTGCCCTTGCGGCTAAGACGCAGATCTTGCGCAACCGGGGTTATGCCATGGATGATGCCGAAGAGGAATTGAAGAAGAAGTTGGCCCAACTAGAGCGCTCCGTTTTCGACCCATCCCTGAGTGGCCGGGCCGAAGAAATCTGGGCTCGCATGCTGGCCATTCACGAGCACGGCAAGCGCCTGCAGGCTGATATGGAGCGCGTTGGGGCAACTATGGGCTCGAACGGTGAGGATGAGATTGACGAACACACTATGAAGACGGCGAAGAAGGTTCGTTATAATTGATGTTCCATTCTGTGTTTTGTATACAGACTAACATTCCTACTAGATTCTCGACGACTATCACACCCAGATTCAGCACCTGCAGAAGGAGCTCGAGTCTGTGAAGAAGGAATTCGACGAGGCTCAGAAGCTGAACGGAAACTAGGTTTTCCTTGTACCTGCTTCTGGGGCTTTGTATCTGATCAATTCTGGGGACTAGTGTCCAAGGGCATGGGAGCATTGGCGTTTCCGGGGAGTAGACTTGCTTGCAATGCATATTGGAATACGATCTAATTCTCTCCATCTACATTCAAAACCAGTAATTTTCTTTAAATGATCCAAGTGGCTCCAGCCACTATCTTATTTTCCATTGACCTCTCTATAATCCGAATAAGATCGCAGAAAAGCAGACATATACAATAATAATACACCATCCAGTTAAGGGCCAGGGATTGTCAAGTCCCATAACTGGATGTGAAAAGTCGATTTATCCCATTATCCAGTTTAACCAGGTCATGATAACGCCGGAGGAAAGGCAGGGGATGTCCGATTTGTTTAAAGGAACTTGCGGGCGAAGTCGATGGCGAACGGGGCTAATCGGTCATCTCGTTAGCTTAGGAGCACACAGGGTAATTGATATTTAGTCCTGTCTCGCCGTGCCGTGTTTGGCGGCCAGAGGACAGACGTCATCAACAGGAAGCCGACGTACAAAGGTAGAGCGCGATGCCGCCGAGAACGGTCATCTTGACGGTCTGGCAGGCCTCAACCTCACCAGCCTATTGAAAATTCGATTAATAACTATCCGGAGTCAGGGCGAACGCGGTGGCGGATAATACCTTGATCTCCTCCTTGGAGAGCTGTTCTTGGCCTATTGAGAGTCAAAGGTTAGCTTGCGGATCATTCGAAGGACAATACCAAGATCACAGCAGATGTGACATACCTGGAGCGAACATTTTGATGTGTAGTGGTTGGATTGAGAGATGTGGAAGAGTTGAAGGATGGTTGGATCGAAAGGAAGGCGTCTGTCGACAGACGCAGACGTTGACGGGGAAGAAATCACGGGAGCACAGACCACCGCTCTCCTTCTCTGGGTTCTGCCTCTTGCCTTTACCTTGACCTCCCTCGATTGTTTCTTTCTCCCCATCGTCCCACGTGAAGGCTCATTACTATCTCAACTTCCTATAGCACAGCTAGTGCAGGTGTTTCATTCGTCTCATAACTGGCCTTGCGCGCCTGTCAATCCTGCCGATAGGTCTCGGACGACCTACACTACCACCCGCTCAACTCGCGCGCTTTACGATTTCTTTGATCAGTACCCTATCAGTCAATATCTGATCTTCTACACACTTTGATACCCCCGGTCGGCTTTTTATCGCCAGAATGTCTGCCTCCCCAGAACACGCCGTTGGCTCCCCAGCAGCATCCCCCGATCGCGCCGAGGAAAATGTCGCGACCCCGAATGCCGGTGATGACAACCAAGAGAAAGGCGAAGCTAGTGGAGATGATGACGATAACGAGGGTGGAATTTCCGACGACGAGTCGATTCTTTCAGAAGTCGATGAGGCCCAATTTGAGAACTTCGATCCAGAGAATGTCGATGTCGAGGACCGTCCGCAGCTTGCGATCGATGAGGACAACCTGAAACTAATTGGTCGCCACAAGCGCAAGCGCGAAGAGGGTGAGAATCGTCCACGTCGCAAGGAAAATCGCAGAGAGAAGAAGCGTCGCGGACAGGATGACGAGGATGGCGACGAGGAGTCATCCCGTCGCAAGGAAAAGAAGAAGAAGGAGAAGAAGCCAGCAGAGCCGGATACCGATGAAGAGACACTGGATCCTGAAACCCGACGCCGCAGGGCTCTTGATCGTGCCATGGACGAAGCTATGAAGAAACCTACCAAGCGGAGAGCTCGCAAGCAGGATGGAATTGTATGTCGATGACGAGTCACCCGGGGACTATATACAGCTACTAATTTGTTTTCTAGGATCTCGAAGCCATGGCCGATGCTGAGATCGAACACATGCGGAAGCGCATGACCCACGCTGCACAGATGGATGCTATTGATCGCCAAGAGGGCAAGCCCGCCATGCACAAGCTGAAGCTTCTTCCCGAAGTCATTTTGCTTCTCAACCGCAACCAATATACTAACAGCTTGGTCGACCCCGAAATCAACCTGCTCGAGGCCGTCCGATTCTTCCTCGAACCTCTCGATGATGGCTCCATGCCTGCCTACAACATTCAGCGCGATCTGCTTACCTCTATGGCCAAGCTCCCTATTCAAAAAGATGCTTTGATTGCCAGTGGAATAGGAAAGGTGGTCGTTTTCTACACCAAGAGCAAGCGCGTTGAGCGACCAATCAAAGACATGGCCGAGAAGCTGCTCGCCGAATGGACTCGTCCCATCTTGCAGCGCAGCGATGATTACTCGAAGCGTGTCTTCCGGGAAGCCGTCTTCGATCCCACGTGAGTTTCAATTTCCCTAGAAAGAGCGATTTATGGCTTCTTACTGACTCTGGTATAGAAAAATGACCAAGGCTGTCCAGCCCAGCGCCGCGGCTGTTGCTGCGGAAGCGCGCGCTCGCGAAATGCTTCCACCTCGACTTGCCAACCGTGCTCGTGTTGATCGTACCCAAGTCAGCTACGAGGTTGTTCCTCGCCAGATCGGTGTCCAGGAGAGTCGATTCGCGCGACCCCTGGGAGCCAGTGGTGAGGATCGTTTCCGCAAAATGCAAGCCAGACAAAATGCCGCTCGGAAGGCATCCCGTCAGTGATTCAGAAGGGTTTCCTTACTGTCTGACCCATTTCCTTCTTTTATTTTATTTTTCTCCTCGGAGAAGCCCGCCCGTCATCATCTTCTTGAGTCATATTTTTTTTATCTTACATGATGCGTCTGGCGTTCGGGATTGATCGGGATCATTGATATTGGGCGTGGGCGTGTAACATCAGTCGCATTCGGTAGATTCTGGCCGCAGAAAGTGAATAAGCATTGACCGAACCACACTAGAAAAAATGTAGAAGCCAGTCAGCAGGGTTGCATTAATTTTGCCCTGCTCTAGTAATCAATCGTATTTCCCCCGGGATTTCGTTCCTTGCGCGAGATCTCCCGAGTGGCTGCCGAGTTTCGCCCGCCCCGAAAATCGAGCAGATCCCGCCGTGCACGTCATGCTTTCTTAAGGTTCGGGTTCTCGGCCTTTGCCTGGATAAAACCGCGCCATCTTCTCACTCATACCACTCCCACTTATTCTCACCCTCCAAAATCCATCCCACATCTTCCCCAAGTCACAATGAAGATTCTCACTAAGGAAGAAGAGGCTGCTCACTACAGGTATGCTAGATATCGCCCATCCAACACCTCCCGAAGAAGCTTTCCAGAGCTCCCCGGCCCGGCCCAATCGTATCATATCATGCCATACTAACAAATTTCCGCGAATACAGCTCTGTCGTCCGCGGCGGCACTTTCGGCTGCCTGATCGGTCTAGCCGGCGGTGCAGCTGGTGTCCTCCTTGCTGCCCGACGATTCCACACCATCCGAAATCTGACCCTGCCGATGAAGGCTTTCCTGGTAACATCGACCGGAACCTTCGTCGGAATCATCGCCGCCGACCACGCCTCGCGCGATTTCGAAGCCCAGCACAACGCTGAGAAGCAATGGTACGAGAACCGTGAAGAGCGCCTGCGCGCTGAGGAATCTCGCAGTCTGAGTATGACCGAACGCGCTATCGCCTTTGCCCGCCGCGAAAAGTACAAGATCGTTACTGCTACCTGGATTGCCTCCATGGTCGGCTCGTTCGCCCTCGTCGGTCGCAATCCTTACCTCTCTGGTCAGCAGAAGATTGTTCAGGCCCGTGTGTATGCGCAGGGTCTGACCCTCGGTGTCTTCTGCGCATCGGCTGCGTTTGAGATGTCTGATCGCCGTCGTGGTCAGGGTATGCTTGAAGCTTCTAAGAAGAGCAAGGAGCAGGCTAAGCGCGAGGCTGCCGAGCCTCAACCCATGCATAACAAGAACCAGGAGGAGGGCGATCTGTGGAAGGAGATGGTTGCCGCCGAAGAGCAGCGCCTACAGTCGAAGCACCAATCCCTGTACCAGAAGCACGAGGAGGCGCAAGCTCAGGCCAAGGAAGCCGGCGAGAAGAAGGAGTCTGAACCGGATTCCGATTCCGAGTCCGAGTCCAAGCCTGAGGAGGAGGGCAAGGGGCAAGAAAAGGCTCAGCCAAAGGAGGAGTCCAAGGCCAAGGGCACTAAGAAGCAGACTTAGGTTGCATTAACACGGTGCTGCTTGCCCTTCATCCTATCAACGTTATCTCGACTTGTTTCATCACCTCCGTCATACTCCCACCCATTCCTGACTCGTTTATTCTCCCTGGGCCCGGAAGCTTAAGAGTCACCATTGACCGCGAGACGGGACAGAACTTTCTTTCCAAGGGGCTGGACCATTTGGTTTCTTTCACATTGTCCATTCCTCGTACATAATGCGTCGGCGTTTATTTATTTTCTGTTTCTCTTCTGTCGGAAGGGTTGGTGCCATTCAAAAGTCTGGTCTACATGGTCGTGTATGATACTTTGAGACGGGTTGAAGACTCTCTCTACTCTCTTTACTCTAATGAATGAACTATGTCTACTGTTCCGATATCTACTTTACTGTTACTTGGCCGATCCAAAGTCTGCTCTCGGTTCAGCCTTGACAAGTATTGTGATGCATTACAAAAAGAGGACCCCGCCCGCACCTATCGAATCGTTGTATGTACTTGGTTCTAGTAGTACTATTTAGTCTTTGGTGTTTGCCTCTATCGGGCTGTTGTGTAAAAAGCAAAGGAGATGATCACATAGAGATTGGCTCACATTCCTCCACAGGTATCAAGCCAAAACTCTTCATACCACCCCTCCAACTCAATTCTATAGCCGTTTTGGCAAAGTCTCTCAAGTCCATTTCATAAGATCCAACCATTGCCTCATCCACGTTTTGCACACCACCAACTGAAACTATTCGCTGTGCTAGATCTGCTGCATCTCGCAGGGCCGTATTAGCACCCATCGCCCCGGTGGGTGGCATCACATGAGCCGCGTCACCCAGTAGGGTCACTCGAGAAGATGGTCTCCAGGGGTCAATTTCTGGGCCCGCAGACAAAATGGAGCGGATAGATGTTTGATTTATGTCCGACATCTCAAAAATTGTGCGAATGTGTGGGTCCCAGGAGCTTGTCAGCTGGTTTGCAAGATTGGCTGCTTCGGAGGAAGAGAGATGCCACGAATCTTGGTCAGAGGATGGAATCTTTGAGTGATGAACGACCAAGACCCAATACATATACGGACCTGGCATATTCAAAGTCGAGACTTCCTCCGCGTGCGGAAATTGGATCGATTCGAACATCAGAACAGGCTGAGAGTTGTCATCTTCGTTTGTGACCAGACTCATTCCATCGCGATATTCCTCTGGCAACTTGGCCAAGAACTCTGGAGTAAGAGGCGTCTTTCCAAAGATGATGCGCATGCCGGTATCAAGGCCTTTGAAATTTGGGATATGTTGCCGGCGTACGCAAGATCTGACACCATCTGCGCCAACCAAGAGTGCGCCATCTTCTGTAGTTCCGTCTGAAAACGAGACTGTGACTCTGTCTTCGTGGAGAGTGTAGTGCTCAAGATTCTTCTCGAAAAAGACGTTTCCTTCGAGACCTGTGAGCAATGTGTCACGAAATACGCTGCGATCAACAGTAAAAGCTCTCCCTCCAGGTCCCCCAGGTCCTCCTGGTGGACCTCCGAATGGTACGGTCGATCCATCGGGCTTGACCCTGACGCCGAGCTTCGGCGCGTCGGCACAAGTCTTCTCAAATAGGGTAAACATTTCAGGGGTGAGAGCTTTTTCCAAAGCTTCCACGCCATGGGTGGTGATTCTTAGCCGATATCCTTGGGCGCTAACATTGCTTTGGCCATATCGTTCAAATATCTTGAAGGGAATGTTGTTCTTCTTGAGGGCTTGAGCAAGGCATACTCCGCCCAAGCCAGCACCGCTGATCAGAACTGGAAGTGTCATTTCAGCAGAGTAGAAATATAGATAGTATCGATGATGATTTGTTTTTGTGTTTGGGATGTTAGAATCTGGGAAATTATAAGGGAAATATGTCGAGGCAAGCTCAAGACTTTATATATGCCAAGTGTACCTAGGGTTAAGGCCGCCCATTATTCGGGACCGAACAACGAGGCTCGGGACCGAAGTATCTTTTCGTGGCTGAGATCCCTGCGGACGTCATAGTACAACTATTACTAGTAGTATCAGATTTACCAAATCAGAATTGCTAGTACACTGTGCTCTATATTATGACATTATTTTCAACCCGATTGCCGATAGTTCTGTATACTCCTAATAGGCTTGGCTGAGCTCTTACGCAGCAGATTATGCTATTTCAAGGCCCCTCTAGTTTGAGTACATAGTCTTGAATTTACCACCTGGGCAGTCGTAACACTACAACATCAAGTCAATACCTAGTACCTACCAGGTAGCAAATCCGAGCACCTCCAGCTTCGGGAAATGATACACTTGAGGTGCCGAGCAGAGCTTGTAAATTAAAATAACTCCCAAACAAATGATAGTGGTTGTACTGTATTTGCAAAATACGGGGTACTTTATTGTTCTATTTGCAGTGCGACGAGATACATAATATGGACCAATGGTACGACGTCGAATATTGTCAAGGGGATATCACAGGGAATCGTTTTTTCAGAAAGTCTCATCTTCCATTCGCCCAGATCGCCGGATTATACTGGGACTTGGGCCGTCGTCGATGTCATCGGTAAAATCATCAGCACCGGCAGTGGCCAGGAGATCAGTAACAATACGTTTGGACGCTTCCTTGGCTGCGAAGAAAATAACATTAGCGTATTGTTGCAGATAAATTTGTAAATTAACTCACCTGGTGTTTTCATCAACCGACTCTGAGGGATATGGAATTGCATTGTCTTGGGTGGACTAGGACCGAAGTCTTCTTCATCGTCCAAGTCATCATCACTATCCCACACTGGCGTATGGCGACCTTGGTTCTTCGCGGGCGTCAAGACACTTGTACCCGGCTTTGGCGTGCCACGAAGGCGATTGCTGCTGGTTCGACGCTTGCGGTTCGTCCCGGGGGTTGCTTTCACGCCCTTAACAGGCGAGTCGAAAAGCTCCGCGTTTAGTTGTGGGGCTTCGGGCTCGGGGCTAGACATAGGTGAATCGTCACGTGCATTGCGCGAAGAAGAAGCGGCGTTTGGCGTGACGGTGAACTTGGAGCGGGTATTGGCGACTGCGCCTGCATTGCGGAATCCCTTTCCCAGCGGAGTTGCTTGGACCCGATAGGTCTTGTCGAGAACCTGGTGCATCACAGGATCGGAGGGTTTCTGGTAACGAATGTCTCGCGAGGCAGATTGGTACCTTGCTGATGAGGCTGGCGGAATGAATGGAGAAGACATCGGGGTCACGGAGCCAACATCCGGTGGGAAGAAAGGTTGTCGACCTGGCGTAGAGGGTAAAGTCGACGAGTTGGGCATATCGAATGGTGCCTCATCCTGGTTGATCTGCTTTCTCAGATTCTCGTATGAAGAGGAGTGGTCAAGGGAAGAAATGGTGAAATCGTCGTCTCCTTGATGAGTTGGTGCACGCGGCGTGCTGTGGGAAGAAACATTGAGCGCGGTAAGGTCGATATCATCTCCTTGGCCATGCTGGCCATCTGGGCGACGTGACGAAGGCGTTGCGTAGGATTGATCTGGCTCGTCCATGCTCGTGGTTTCGGTAAGATCGGCGGAGATATCCTCTTCCGTGGCGGTGGTCTCTTGTAGGGTCTCGTCCTCATTGGGTCGTTCCTCATAACCAGAGAGAGATACATTGGCACTGGCTTCAAAGAATTGTTTCCAAAACTAAATGCTTGGTTAGTATATATCTATCACTGCCCCTATTGATTGGTATCACCTTAGCGCCCTGCCAGACATCCTGAGAATGCTCCGTATACTGTTCGACCAACGGGAGGATGCTCGTCGTCACAATTCGATGGGCTTGGCTAAAATTGTGGTCGATCTCTGCAGGCAGACGGAGGTCAGTATCATATCCGGCAATCTGTTTACCATGGATACCCGATTGGACATACCTTGGAGGGTCAAGGTGATGGATTGCTCCAGCTTTTCGAGCTCCTCCGTGAGGGAAAGCTGCCGCTGGGGCTGGGTTGGTTGACGAGACATTTCGGCCTCTGTCCTCCGGGACTAGGTAAAGAAAGTTGCTATGATTGCAGCTCCAACTGGTTGGGCTCCAACTTGAACTTGAAGACGCGCCCCGGCGGGGGGGGGGGGCGCCCCAAAGCGGTGTGTTTTTAGGGCCGGGGATAAGGGCTGGTCGCAGTCAGGTGCGCGGGGTTATGTAAGATTAACTAGGCATCATCCAACGCGCTTCCCGGTTTCCAACTCTCAGCTCTTCTTGTTCTTGTAACCTTGTTCTTGTCCTTGTTTAGCCAAACTCGTTGGGGGATACAGACAGAGAAATACAACTAGGCTTGTCGTTGCCGTTATGCCTGCCCCGCTTGCCAAAGGTCAGTCGACTTCTAACGGTCTTGGAATGCAGCTCGAGGCTCCGATCATCCGGGCGGTCTGGATCTTATCAGTTCCCCGCCCACCTTAATTCCACTGGAATGGCATCTGACGATCTACCAGGCCTCATCGTGACAGTCTCGGTTCTGGTTGCTGCAGGACTTGCAGTATACCAGTCACCACAGTTTCAGGAATGGATCGCCACTTCTCGACGAAAGATCGCATTAGCGCTTCATAACCTCGGAGATGAAATCCAACCACGCGATTTGGTTGCGCTCGAAGATGACATCTCCATGTCGGAGGAGGTAGGGTTGGCCGCCGAGGAACGCAGGCGAATCGCTCGCGCCGAAATCATGCAACGAGCGGCCTTGTTAGAATCACGTCGAAAGTCAAAGGATTCTATTAAACCACACGACAGCTTCGACACTCTTGTAGACAATGATGGGAATTTGCGTGCGGCCGATGATAAGAAGAACAATCTTGACGTAAACCCTGTCGGGGCTTCGACAGGTATCGATACGAGCTCTCCACAGCCTCTTCATCGTGGAGACAAGTCCGGCGAAACCTCAGCCTTGAACAAGGATCAGCTGCATCTCGATGTTTTTTCGGAAACCGCATCGAACCATCCTTCGGATGCAACTTCACAATTTACGCCGACCTCCGAGACGCCCGGAGAGGTTTTATTTGACCCATTCACTGATTCACCACCGAGAGTGCAGACTCCCGTGTCTGCCACAGCTTCAAGCCATACCGAGGATCATCAACAAGTTTACTATGCTCATCCTAGCTCACCATCCAACTCTAGTCATCAGCAAGACCTCCTCACAGAACTGGATGAATTTCGACAAGGTAACCAGTTTCAACACCCTGTCTCGTCAACGCCATCCATTGCTGGAAGCTACAGTCATGTTGGCGATTTTGATGCCTCGTCTGATGGAACGATAAGTGACCTGGGCGCGCATTCTGTGGGAGGCATCGATACCCCAGCCAGCTGGTCTGAAGTGGGTAGCGTAATCAGCAATGAAGATGCTGCTCATCAACAGCAGCTGTAATTCAATCGATGTCAACCATCTTGTTTATGGGATCTACTCACTGGAAGGATAACAAGGCGCAAGTACTAGGATTCGGCATGGAAAGGAGGATATTTTTGACCGGAGACACAGGCGCTCAAGGATTTGGTTTTAAGTCAGTTTATGCTTTTGCTCTCTATGGAAGGAATCTACAACTTAATTCTCGCTTCTAACTGGTTCTACGTAAACGAACTCGATGTAGAGTCCAGTGCCTGGTGTGTTTTGCTATTTGATGTTTCGTTTTTGGTTTGCTGGATTGGATTTACGATGCCTAGCAATACGCTTGAAAATTTGAGGCCCTACGTTCAAGTTGAGATCGTTGAAGTGAAGGGCATTGGCCGCCAACTTGACACAACTCTGCTGGTAACCTCTAAGCCACTCCAATCGTACCCTAGTTTCCTAGTCATTCGCATGACCCTTCGAGGAGCTGTACTAATTGCGTACGTATTTCATCCCTAGATTTTATTTATCCTTTATCTCCAGCATAATTTCCTGTATGGGATCGACGGCTCCCTTCAAGGGAATTTGAGCCGGACTTAACCACTATCCCCGGCGCAACCTTATGGCTTGAAGAATGCATGTAATTTTACTATAAGTATATAGATCGTCGCCGTGGAAGATCTAGTGACATATTGTATTCTCAGACATTATAAAATTACCTATCAATTTATTTCCAGCCTCGTCTCTTTGCGGTCTTTGTTCATTTCACCAGCTTCCAATCTCCAGTCGATTCAAGCGTTTGTCCATGGCATCCAACACCCATCAAACAATCGTGTTTATCACTGGTGCCAACCAAGGAATCGGACTTGCCACCGCCAAACAGCTTCTGGCATATGAAGACTATTACGTTCTTCTCGGGGCACGCGATGCAGAGCGCGGTTCTAAAGCTGCAGCCGAACTCGACCCTACCGGCCAACGCGTGGAGGCTATCACCATCGATGTGACCGATGATGACTCCATTGAAGAAGCAGTTCGACAAATTACCTCGAGACATGGGCGGCTAGATGTACTGGTCAACAACGCAGGCATCAACAACGAATTAGAGCTATTCTTCAAACAGGCCGAGGAAGCGACCAAGGCCAAAGGCGAGGAGCAAGCTCCTAGCACGGAGAAAAAGCTAGATCTTTCAATCATTCGCGCACAGGCTCAGAAGCTAGAACAGACCAAGCCGCAACTGGCGACATTACGTCAGCTCTATCGCGATGCCTATGAGGTGAACCTATTCGGTGCTGCCATGGTCACTGAGGCTTGTACACCTCTACTCGACAAAGCAGCTGCCGGCACTGCTCGAATTGTCTTTGTCTCCTCGCACACGGGCTCCATGGGTCTTCGAGTAGACAAAAATGGTCCCGAATGGGAGAAGTGGTCACAGCCCTCTTTCCCCATTTACCGGAGTAGCAAAGCGGCGTTGAATTTTCTTACCCTTCACTATGCAGCCAAATTCAATGAGAAAGGGTGGAAGGTGAATGCTGCATCTCCAAATCTGACTGCGACCAATTTCTCGCGTGGCAATGGACGCCCAGCCTCTGAGTCAGCAGTCAACATTGTCAGGTTGGCTACTCTGTCAAGTGATGGAGACACGGGAACGTACAGTGATGAGAATGGTATTGTGCCTTGGTAGGCACTGTCAAGGGGATTGAAAAGCAGGTAGTAATCATTAAATAAGATTTCGGATTGATATAATCAACGTGTCCAATAGTAAGATTACCCGAAATAAGCATGTTGCACCAGATTAAACCTAGGTCTATTTACTTGGGAGTATATCCCGAATACGTATGAAACACCCGACACAAGTAGTGGGTACCTGATTATAGCAGGTTACATGAGGTGTTGTGGAGGTACCAGATACTTCTCCGGCTGGCGGGTGTCGAGCAGCAAAATGAGCCTCGGCAGTCTCGGGGAAGCTTAAAGCGGAGGCCCTACTTCTTCTGTCTCTTCTCTTTTCTCCTCCCCTCTTCTTCTCCATCCTTCCTTCACCCTTCTTCTCTTCAAAAATACAGGTGTACTTTTATCAATCAGTAAGTCAATCTCTGTTTCATTGTGTTAATGTCTCCGAGTCACCCTGTGTAACCGTCTTCCGCCCCTTGTCCGCCACTATGAAGCTTCCCCGCAATAACTCCGAAACCCCCCAAACCCAGGAATATCAGCCAGATTGAACCCAAATGGAGTCATACTGACAATATAAACTTACTAGCCCTCTTATTTCACATTTCACAATGGCCGCAGACCGTCTCAGCTCGCTTCTGAGCCACCTCAAGCCCGGCGCCAGCAGCGGACTCAATGCCATGTAAGTTCCGCGGCACTCGGCTCCTACATTTCGACTTAAGCTGACAAACGGTCAAAAAGCACCCAGAAGAACCCCGATGATGTGGTCATCACCCTGTCCTTGCGCACACCTCTGACCAAGGCCCGCAAGGGTGGTTTCAAGGATACCGAGCTGGATTACATGGTCTACGCTCTGCTGAAGGAAACTCTGGCCCGATCCAAGATCGATCCCGCCCTCGTCGAGGATGTCTGTCTGGGCAACGTAAGTTTACCTTATATCTACAGCGCACTTCATGCAAGGAATTACTAGATCTAACAAAACTCACAGGTTGGCGAAGGTAAAGCCGCCTACATGGTCCGCGCTGCCGCCCTGGCCGCCGGTATCCCCCACACCGCAGGTGCCTCCTCAGTCAACCGCTTTTGCTCTTCCGGCCTTAAGGCTGTGCAAGACATCGCCAACCAGATCTCCCTTGGTTCCATTGACGTCGGAATCGCCCTTGGTGCGGAGCTGATGTCTGCCGCTGGCGACCGTCTGGAGAAGCCCTTCAACGAGGAGGTCCTGAGCAACCAGGAGGCTGCGGACTGCATGCAGCCCATGGGTCAGACCTCTGAGAACATCGGTAATGACTTTGGAATTTCGCGTGAGCAGCAAGATCGTTACGCGGCGGAGTCTTTCCGTCGTGCCGAGACCGCGCAGAAGTCTGGCTGGTTCGATGATGAGATTGCTCCCATCTCGGTTAAGGTTAAGGATCCTAAGACTGGCGAGGTTCACCAAGTTACACTGAACAAGGATGATGGTGTTCGTTACGGAACTACCTATGAGTCGCTGGCCAAGATCCGCCCTGCTTTCCCTCAATTCGGTGATAAGTCGACTGGTGGTAACTCCAGCCAGGTTACTGATGGCGGTAAGCATGATATCCACCCCTCCCCTATGATGATGCCTGGGTCCATTTTCTAATATAAAACAGCTGCTTCCGTTCTCCTCATGCGCCGCTCCAAGGCTATCGAGCTGAACCAACCTATCCTGGCCAAGTTCTGCGGCGCCACCGTTGCCGGTGTCCCGCCCCGTGTCATGGGCATTGGTCCCACCGCCGCTATCCCCAAGCTGCTGACCAAGTTCCAACTTGATAAGAACGATGTTGACATCTTTGAGATTAATGAGGCATTTGCCTCCATGGCAGTTTACTGTGTTAATACCCTTGGTCTGGACCACGCCAAGGTGAACCCTCGTGGTGGCGCTATTGCCATCGGTCATCCTCTGGGTGCTACCGGTGCTCGCCAGATCGCTACTGTTCTGAGTGAGGCTCGCCGGACTAAGAAGAAGGTCCTTGTTACGAGCATGTGTATTGGTACCGGCCAAGGAATGGCTGGTCTGTTTGTTAATGAGCAACTGTAAATAACTACGACATGTCTGTTTGATTAAAAACAACCTCGGAATCAATTTGAGTGCATGTTACGATTAATTCTAACATTCTACGTTATCATGATACAAGCGTTGTTCTGAAGGTAGTAACAGCTTTATGATAACTTAATGTCATCAACCACTACAGCAAGCTTTCATCGAAATAGAAGTAAATGCAATTCAACACGATGCAATCATAAATCATTATCTAGATTATAGGTGTATACAGGTCATAACGAAAATCATCCAACAATTCAAAATCAAGAAGCCTCTTCATCCCGCCTCTCTTTCCTCCCCTCTTTCTTCATCCTCTCTTCCGCCGCCCGCGCAATGGCCTCCCTCCTCGACTCACCCCCAGACGCAGCAGCAGCAGAACCAGACGAGCCACCGAGAACAAACTCCCCACCCGTCCATCCACACTCATCAACCTCCTCCTCATTCTGCGCCTGTTCCCAGTCTCCTGGGTTATAAAACTCCTGCTGCGTCAACCTCCTCCCACCAGCACTGTAATCAGCCGCATCAACCTCCCGCTCAATCTGGGCCGTCAAGTTCCAGAAATCACGATCATGGTCTCCGAAAACGTTATGCGCCAGCTCGTGACAGAGCGTTTTGCGAATCGTGCGATAGTCACGGTATCCATCGTATGCATCTGTGCGTAGGCGGAGCTCGATTACTTCGCCGCGATTGCGGTTTAGTCCCAGCGTGCGCGATACGCCTTGGTGATCGCCCGAGGTGTGTTCGGCCGGATTCATTTCTGTGAGTAATTGGACGGAGAACTCGTGTTTTGCCATTGCGGCGCGAATGCCTGGGTCATCGCGGAGACGTTTGAGGAAATCGAGGGAGCGTTCGGGGCGGGGGAGATAGGATAGTGGGAGGAGTTGGTGGAAGGTGTAGTTCTTGCTGGAGGAGGAGAGGGTGGCGATGGTGTTGTTTGATCGAGCGGGTGTTTTCTTATTCCGGCGTGCGGATGCGAGGGCTGAGGCTCGGGCTTCTTCGTGTCGGCGGTTTGTTTCGGCTTGGTTGTTTAGATCGGCGATGGCTTTGGCTGGGGTGCCGAGGAGGGTGATTTTGAACTTTGGGGAGGAGAGTTGTAGGATTGCGTCTAGAAGTGTTGGTGGGAAAGGAGCCTTTTGCATTCCTGGCTTTGGGGCAATGAGGAGTTTTTGGTTCGGCGTGGGGATGTTCAGAGATGCTTCTATTGCTGCGGAGAGGTCTTGGAGAGTTGCGGAGGCGGAGAGGGAGAAGCTGTGCGGGGTGCCTTGGTGATGCACAGTGAGCTCCATGGAGGAAGCCATTATGGTAATGAAGGATGCAAATGTCCAGAGGAGGGCACAGGTGATGTCGAGTGATGAGCAAGAAAAGAGAGGGAGAGAGAGAGAGCTGAGCAAAGCAGAGCTGACAATAGCAAAGGAACCCAATGCGGCGCCGAGGTGGAAATTCGAGCGGGTTCCACGGCGATAGCTTTGTCAGCACGGAGATAACAAAGTATACTAGTTAACAGTACCTTGCAGTGTACCCTAATACTAAGGTAGTCTATACTTACGAGGTCAGTAGGGCGCGAGAACTTCAAGTTAGATAGAGAAATACTATTCAATCAAGTTACAAGTATACCTACCCCACTGCTTGAGTCTAAGTTTGGCATTGGTCTCACACTTCATAATAACTCGAAATCAACTCATTCGACAAGAACACTGCCGCTGTATTCATCTGGTAGTAAAGGGAAATCTAACTACTACATGAGCAAGACCTCTACCAATAAATGGACTAAAATACCAATTGCCTTCTCCTGCAATCGTAGACTAGCTTCAGAAGATGGTCATGACCACTTCGCAATTTGTTGGCGGCATGTGAATATAGTCCTGCATTTATTTGCAGTGGGGGTCGTCCAGGTCCCAGCAGCCTCCATCAGCAATACAGCCACCAGGGCATTCCTAAATAAATAACCACAAAAATTAGTCTCTCGATTCTCATACCCCTTTATCAGTACAATACTACTAGTGTGACTCACATCGATCTGGGGGTTTGGGGCTGCTGAAGCCACTGCGGCCAGGGCAAGGATCATTGTAGAAATGGAAGCGAGGAAGTTCATATTGTAAAATAGCTTTGGTAAATTGTTTGGCCTCGAAGTATATGTCGAGATATTTGGAGTTGGATTGTAATTGAGTAAGAGAAGATTCAAGTTCTTGTGATTGTGAGACAGTAGAATGGGGGGAATCTCTTGGGCTCTTTATACTCAACGATAGGGCTCATCCGAGAAACCAAAGACGAAGAAACAATGGAATAGGTTTCAAATATGGAAATGATATACCAATTACGCTGAAAGGGATAGTAGAGGAAGCTGTCGTATACAGCCTCATCTAGAGACTTTTGTGGCCCCAGTCTCCACTTGCTTCGAAACTGCTTGTTGGTGCCTAAGCGTTTGGGGAGGACCAATTAAATAGCAAATAAGCAATACTTCTAAAATAGCCACTCGCAGTCAGGTTCAATCACAAGCCATGCATACTGAAGTATGGAGATCGAAATATTTGTGACATCATTGAACACCATATTTGGCATTGTAGCCGAAGAGACGACGCGGGAACAGAACAAGGCAATAAACTTCGAGATATTGAGCTTACGGGGCAATAAGAATGGGATAGCTAACTACTTCCCGGGTGATTGAATCTCCATGTAAGAATATGCAGCCGCGAAAGATACCTTGGAAAGTCAAGCGACACCGAGTCATTGTATACGACGCTGCTTCGCCTCAGTGTTGCTTTTCGGTATCTCAGCCTTGAAATGATCTCATTCTCCCAATACTCTGAGCTCTCAGTAGTCCCATGGGATTTTTTTTATTTTGAATCTATTGGGAAATTTATAAACGGGGAATTTTCGGTCACCAGTTAACAGGTTTTCCATTTTGATACCTTGATATCTTGCAATGCAATGGAGGCCAAATGCAGCCGCATTCCACACTAATTGCGGGAGAAAATGCTTGACATATTGGCCCCTATATCTGCCTGTATTAAGACCCACATGCACATACATATGGCCAATTGGTTGAAGTTCTGTTGGACGCCCGAACTGCGCCGACTTGGCCCCCATGGGGCCCCATATCTATGCTGCACCATCTAGGAAGGTTGTCCGAATTGACATTGATGACGCCGACCTGTAATCGATGCGGAGTGATACTAGTACATGCATCTGTAGTAACAATTTTCTTCAGAAGTAGTCATACAGTGTAGATCGACGCTCGGGATTCAAGATATACCGCACCCCCACGGGGCTGTACATGAAACGTACGCATTAGGCTAGCAGTGCGAGATCAGCTACGTAGTGTTACAAAGTAAATGCCTCAGAATTGCTTAAAGAGTCGCTCCCAACCTTGGAATACCACTAATAAAACCGGCAGGAAAATCTAAAAATAGTGGGCTTCCTCTCATGATCGTCAAGGCATTTGGGATTTAAATCTGGGGCAACTAACCGAGAGTGATCTCACTCGTGGGGGCTGGAAATACTGGTAAATTCCAATAACTCCAACCCTTTGGTCCACCATTCCACAGATTAATAAAAACTGACAAGTTGTCTCCTTAGCAGAAGAGAAAATTAAGCATAACATTCTAATATCGAGAGAATGCAAATAGGCGAAGTGGTACCGTTCACGAAATCTTATGCTCCTGTTCACCAAGGCCGTGCACTCAAAGGCATAGGCATAAACGCAGCCCTCATGGCTCTTCCATGAATATCAGTATAAGGCCATGCAAGCTCACAAAGGAAAACCGAGGCATTCAAGATAACCACAGCGACCCATATGGCCCACCAAGAGGACTAGTATAAGAAACCCATTGGCCACTCCACAGACCCCAAAAAGAATTCCGATAGTAGGCAGAGCTGTCTCTGGTAGCAGAAATGTTCGAGGATCCATCTGATTAGCAGGGCGATGATGTTGACATAACGCTGGCTAATTAATGCATTCACGACACTAGAATGGATGGCAGAATTTAATTTGTCAGCGTGAAGATGAGAGGCTAAATCATGACACATGCTTGAATGATCATGAGAATTAGTTGAGCCGTGGCGAATGGTGGCAACTACTAGCCTCCAAACATTGAAGGTCGAGGGTTGTCGCAATATGTGGCAAGGAGGTGATATTCTCCAAGTAGAAGTGAGGAATTGTCAGAAATGCTTGGAAAACTATGATTTCCATTCGAACCAAAAAGAAAGAAACGCCTCAAAAGGTAAATACAAATCCAAACTCCTATTTCCAAGAGATATATGCAAATCTTCCAACAGAAAAAAAAATCATGTTCCGAGACACCTAGCCCCTTTGAAAATGCATGAAATATAAACCGGAGAGAACCAATGTTCAAAATATCAAGGCCGAGGGAGAACCAAGCTCAACCCGGAAATGAAAGAATAGATAGACCCAATGGCCAGAAAGAAATATGCAGTGAAATGTAAGTCGACGGAGAGAGAGACTTAAATCACTCGTAATCCACCGACAACTTGACGGTCAAGTCGGCCACATTCTTGTCCAACACCCACTCGCTTAACTCTGGGAACCAAGTATGACTGTCTACGGTTAGTATTCGGTGATCATACTTATATCGTAGCATAAAAGAGACTTACTTGTGAAATTCAGTCGTAATCATCGCCTTTTCAGAGTACTCCTCCCTCAGCACCTGATCATATGCAAACGGGACCTTGGCAGGAACACCCTCAAAGAACGTATGGCGCATCGGATACAGATCGATTAGGCGGTATTTGTGGAAGTTTTTACACTGCCAGATATCTGGGTGATGCTCCAGCTCTAACCTGCTGAGACCGGTAATGTCGATATATAGGCCAGTATGAATGTCGATCCAGCGTGCATCAATAATGTTGAGACCCTTCCCGCGCTCGCGCTGGCGCGACCAGGGATTAATGTCGAGGAGATATTCGCGGATGATGGGACTTTCGGGGACGGTGTACGCGACAATAGTTTGGTTGAAATGGTCTCCGAGGTAGGCGAGAGTTGTATCCGGGACTTGAGTATCCATATCCCAATCCCAAGGGAGAATCTATGGGACCAGATTAGTTTCCTGCCCAGACAAGCATATCAAACGACACCGCGGTACTCCGAGCTCCGGAGTGATACAATGGGAACGCACCTTTCCATTCCACCACCAGCCAAGTAACGTTCCGTGCGCAATCCATGTCTCGAGTTTGTTCTCATTGAAAAAATTGAGGTAGGCGCGAATCATATGGGTGAGGGTCTCGGCGCGTTCGGAGTCACCCACGGGCTCCTTGAAGAAGCGCGAGTCATAATGGCCAAGAATATCGTCTCGGCCCGGTTCATGGAAATATTTGTATTCTGCAGAGGCATTAAGGCCGTAATTCAGCCAGAGGGGATCGGTGAGTGTAGGATCGGGCTTGGGCTCGGTATTGGTATTCGTATTGGAGTCGATATTGGCTGGGCTGTCAACCGGACTGGGCAGAGCTGTGGCGGCAGACCAGAAGGCGAAGCCGGCTGCGAGCACCCGCCGCATCTTGTACGGGGTCGATTTGCTTAGGAAACAAACGCTATACGGGAAATCGATCCAGTTCTCATGCTGGGATTTGTCCGAGATCGAAGTTGAGAGAGGGACTGGAGTCCGGGAGGTATATCGTTTATAAAGTTCAGCTTTATGCCGATTGAGTGGCGCGACGGGGATATATACAGGGTTGGGGGAGGAGGCAAATGGTCGAGACAAAATCGGAAGAAGGGTAGTAGCGATACGAAGAGAGGAGAATGCGGCGGAGAGGAGAGGAGAGGAGAGGAGAGGAGAGGAGAAGTCAGCTCGAAGAGGTCTTGGTGAGAGTGAGACTGGGAGAGGGGAAGCCGGCAAAAAAAAGGCCCATCTGACTCGGCAGAGTCGGTAGAACCAACACAGCTAGCAGGACCATCAGAGAATGGGCCAATCCCGAAATGGATGCGCCAGCGTTTATGGGCATCAGCGGGGCGGATTAGGCCGGATAGCGTGCCCCCACCGAGGGAGGATGGAGCACACCATTGAAAAGGAGTCCCCTGGACTTGGGGAGGACCAAGGGGGAGGGGGGGAGGGGTGCAATCGCGCGAGGCATGTCAAGCCTGCCAATTGGACAGGATTCGCAGGGCTCCCCCAGGAGAATGCAACTTGGAGAGGGTGTCATCCTACAAATGGACAGTGAGCGAAGTGGCCAAGAAGCCCGCTGCAGCCACCGAATGTCCGCGTGCCCACTTTCCTGATCGGAGTTGGGGAAGTCGTGATGTCAGCGAGGCAACGTGTCTTGCATCTTTCAATACCGGAGGCGGTTTGCCCCTGATTTTGCATTGTCACTCGAAGGTTGAAGTGGAGTGGAGTAGTAGCAGGTAAAGGGGGGAGGAGATCAGGGCTCAAGGGAGAGAACTCCCCGATTCATCTCCCCATCCTACGCGAGGACTTTGAGGATGAAAGACCCTTGCAAAGCCAATGCGCAGCTTGGCAAACGCCAAGACTCGGGACGCCCCACGGTGGATTGAGGATGCCTTGCCGTTGAGAACCGGTTGGTGAGAATGAGATGGGGGGGATTGGGGGGGGGGATCTCCGGTCAATTTCCGGTCAATTGGTATTCAGCGATGTGATGATGCTGCACAGTTTACATACTAGTAGTACTCGTACTAGTATACGATAGGACGGAGTACGCAGTACTCCGTATAGTATTCGTTTAGGCAGCAAAGTACGGTGTACGAAGTATATTAAAACTAGATTACCACTGCAAGTATAGTATCGTATGATCGTACCCCCAATTAAACGAATCCCGCCGGGTTTTCGCAGAAAAAAAAAATTGGAAGAAACGAATACGATCGTATCGCCCGATCCGGTAACCCCCAATGTCGATCTAGTTACATTCAGGCGACCCACCGTTTGTTGTCAATCTTCTGATCGACATGACCTATCAGCTTGCACTTTTTATTCAATATCAATCTTTTGCACGATCAATTAAGGTTGTGGGAGGAAACACGATCGCTTGTGCGACCGTGAACTCGTACTACTTCGTAGGTACTAGTAAGGCGATTACACCACCACACATATAAATGTGAACCACGACGACTTTGCCCTCCAGGGCTCATTGCTTTTTCCATCGTACCATCCTGCCCCGTTTGCTCTTTGACTCATCAGAAAATACCAATGAGCTGAAGCGACCTAGCAAACGTTTCACTGCGGATCTCCGAGTCTCAAGTATATTCCCGAGGTACTAGTAGTACTAGTAATGTACTACAAACACACATTATGCAAATAGTACACCGGACCACTGCATGCTATAGTGTACTACTACTGATGCCCAAGTGCTTCGAAAATACTACTATGTACAGGCAAACACAATATTTTCTCGCCAACCCCAATGCTCACTGAAAAGGAGCAACTTAGTATCTCCTTCCAAGGTTTAAAGTTAGCTTAGGCGCAATTCATCTCTGTTACAAGTTCTTTCTCATCTCTCGGTTTCCGTCTTTCGGGCCTTCTCCTCCCTCCATATCCATATTCAACACTGTCAACAAGTACTCCGAGGCTTCATCAAACAGCTAAGCAAACCAACTTCGCCACGTCTGAATATCATGAGGATATCGTCCATGATGAGGGTTTCAGTTCTGGCCATGGACGCTTCAAGGCATGGCCCGGCGGAATGGAACGAATCAAGGGCTCTCGTCTTCGAAGAATGTTTCTACCAAGGCTGTCATGCGAAGCAAAAAGGGCACTCCAACAAAATCGACAGTTTGTTCGTTGCCAGTTAAAACACTATGGAATTCGGTTTTCAGAAGAGGAATACTCGGGGAACGGAACTCAACTGCTGCAAAAATTCCTCAGGGATGGAAAATGCGATGAAGTTCCTCATACTCTCCTCCAACGAGCAGAAAGGATGCATAGAAGATGGTTGGGCAAGTGCCACCCCTCAGTCATGATCAAACATCCAGACTGGCTGATGGATCGGCATTTCTTGGCAAACGGCCGTCCTGACCACCTAAGAACTCCTTGTCTCCTGAAGCTCACCCCTCAGGATTATGGGACCCATGGCCCTGATGGAATTATCGAAGCCGCCGGAAGGGCCAAAAAGCCGTCGGTCCCAAAACCCATGTCGTCTTCATGGGTTGGAATGCAGTGAGTGTGCAAGAAGGCGTCAGTCGCCATATTTTTGAAGAGAAGAAAGAATTGCAGATTGAGGAGCTCAAGAAGATAATGTTGGAGGAAATGAACAGGAGAAAGCAGGTGGAGAAGAAGAGAGCCGAGGACGGAAAGAGGAGAGTTGAGGAGGAGAAGAAGAGAGCCGAAGAAGGAAAGAAGAAAGCCGAAGAGGAAAAGAAGAAAGCCGAAGAAGAGAAGAGGAGGCGCCATCGCCAACACGAGCAGAGGCTTGCCAACAACCTGGATACTCTTATGCGAGAGACGGGCAACAACATCAGCTCCATCCCGACGCCGACTCGTTCACCCGTTGGCAGCTATGACGTCTATTGTGAAGAGCTTGAAGGCCAGTGGAAAGAGCACGACTTTATAATCGACGTCGAAAAAAACGGCTACACCTGGGCTTTTCGAAGCTTCCTTTGATTTCGGGGTCTTGGAGGGAATTATGATCATCTGTGGCAGTCAATCTAGATTGAAGGATTACCGCGATCGAGCAGATCGTGGAAAAAACCCCCATCAGTACCCTTTTCCAGAGGTTAATGACGATCATAGCAATGATCTCTCTTCTTCGTCCGCAGGTTCAACCTCAAACTCGTCTGGTGGTGCTAGCGGCGTTTCGAACGGAGAGCACCATCAAGCTGGTTCCAAGAGAAAATCACAAGCTGAACGACCAACCACGGACACAAAGAGAGCTAAGACAGGACAAGGACTACCTTACAAGTATCCGCTGATACTCAAATGCCGCGAGATGTGTCAACAAGAGATACTATACAATCCCGAGATGGGCAGGATCATGTTTAAAGACGGCAACTACGATTGTTTCACTAGAATTGTGAACTTGCCTGACGATTATGGAAGAAATGTTGTCTTCTATGCGCTCAAACTTTCCCACGAACACCTCAATCTTTCGATAAGCAGTGGTCGGATTATTCGCACGACCAGTGGGAGTTCGAGTGTCGTAATAGATGGCGACGGAGGTGACGAAGCTAGTGAGTGGTATGCAAGTCGGGAATTGTGTAGGTGGGAGTTCTATGTGGCATTCCAAGGTTGTTTTCAAAGTTTCAAGATGATTCGAGTCAAGGCAGAAAAGCTTTTTAGTCTCTTTCAAGTTATTTGATATTTTACAGCAATTAAATTCTTTACTGTTGCTTTCTCTATAAAGAGCAATGTACACCTATACTGCTGCCATCCATGCAAGCACTGCGGCTAAACCCTCCAAGCAGCGAATCTTCGAGTACTTGATGAGAACTACTAGTAGTAGGATACGGCTCATGGGAGGGAACGTGCTTTTACGCGCTAGGCGAACCCAATCTCATATATAGCATGACTGAATTCATCTATTCATAGAAAGCGGTCTACATCATAACTGTTTGCATTAAGAACAAAAAATGACCAAGCAAGTTGATCGGGTCTAATCGCATAAACATCTCTTAATCCTTTTCGTCATAACACGGGCTCCGCCCGCTCCAATCGTTGTGCACGGTTCTGGAATCCCGCCACCTAGATTGAAAAAAAATAACCTCATTTCCAATCTACTGCTTCTCCTCGGCCTGGCCCTCGGCGGGGGCATCAGTCATCTCGGCATCGCCGGCCTCGGCAGCGAGCTTCTTCTTGTGCTCCTCCTCGGCCTTGCGCAGGTCCTCAGCGGCCTTCTTCATAGCCTCGAGCTCGGCGGCCTTCTTGGCGGCAGCCTCCTCCTCGGCCTTGCGGACAGCCTGACGCTCCTCCTCGAGCTTATCCTGGTAGCGCTGGATGACGGGACCGACGATGGCGCGGATCTCCTCTTGCTTGGAGACGTAGACGGACTTGGTGGTGTCATCGCCCTCCTCGTACAACCAGTCCTCAATATCAGTCAGCTTGGAGCGGAGCTTATCCTTCTCCTCCTCGCTGGCGAACTCGGAGTAGGCACCGTCGATCTTGTCACGGAGCTCGTAGATGGAGGCCTCGAGCTCGTTCTTCTTCTCGTCGGTCTCGGCGACCAGCTTGTCCTCCATGTACATGGCGTTCTCACGCTCCTGGAGAGTGGCCTTGGTAGCCTCGTCGATACCACCGGTACCGGCGTTGATGGGCAGGTCGCCCTTGCGGACCTGCTTCTTGACCTTGCGGGTCTTCTTGGGCTGCTCGTCACCGTTGGTGTCCATAGCCTGTGCATATTGTTAGCAAATCGGAACCAGTGGAAATTTTCGGGGAAAGATAGTTCAAACTTACATCACCCTCCTTCTCGCCCTCCTCGGGAACGGGCTCCTCAACCTCCATATCCTCAACGTAGTAACCAGACTCGACGTTCAGGATACCGTGCAGGTTAAGACGGGCCTTGAGCTTGCAAATCATGAAGTCATCATTGGCGTCGGCCTTGACGCCCTTGACAGAGAAGCGACCGATCCAGGGGTTGATCTTGCCGGGCAGGGTCTCGGGCTTGGAGTAGCGGGCCTCCAGATCGAAGGGCTGCTTGCGGTAGAAGGTGAGGATCTTGGTTGAGGGCATAACGTTGCCACGGCTGAAGACGGTGAGGCTGGTGTCTTCATCGGGGATATCGGGAGACTGCTCCCAGGTGAAGTCGATGGGGTAGCTAACAATGTCGTGGATAGCGAAGTCACGGACACGGAAAACGGGGGAGAGAGTAGCGCAGCAGAAGGCACAACCACGGGCAATGGCCTCATCCTGGTTCAGGGTGAAGGACAGACCCTTACCAAAGAAGTTGCTGATGGTCTCCTTGATAGCGGGGACACGAGTGCAGCCACCAACCATCTCAATGTAGTCAATGTCCTCAACCTTGAGCTTGGCCTCAGCGAGAGCCTGCTCGATGGGGACGGTGATACGGTTCAGCAGAGGGCGAACCATATCCTCCATCTCCTCACGCTTGACCATAGCGCGAACATCGGTGTCCTCCATCAGGGACTCGATGCTCATGGGAGCCTGGGGGTTGGCGGACAGGACCTTCTTGAGCTTCTCGGCGGCAGCCAGGGTACGAGACCAGGCCTTGGGGTGAGTGCGGATATCGATCTTGTACTTCTCCTTGAACTCATCGGCGAAGTGCTCGGTGAGGGCATAGTCGAAGTCACGACCACCGAAGTGACGGTCGTAAGCGGTGGACTTGACGTTCAGCTCACCCTTGCGGAACTCAACAATGGTGGCAGTGTAATCAGAGTGACCGATATCGACGAAAGCGACGCGGCGGGGCTTCTCCTCGGGGCCGGGCAGGTCGAGCTTGGTGATACCGTAACCCAGAGCGGTGGCAGTGGTGTCGTTGACGAGGCGGAGGGCATTGAGACCGGCAATGTCAGCCGCATCGATCATGGCACGGCGCTGAACGTCGGTGAACCAGGCGGGAACGCTGATAGTGACGTCGGACACGGGCAGACCGAGTTCCTTGGAGGTGGTGTCCTTGATCTTGGTCAGGAACATGGCGACCAACTGAGTCGCGGTGAACTTCTCCTTCTTGCCGAGGTAGTTGACCTCAACACCGGCGAGGCCATTGACATCGCAGATGGGGGCTGTGTTGTAGCGCTGCTCGAGCTCGACATCGGGGTCGTTGAAAGAGCGGCCGATCAGGCGTTTGAGGGAACCGATGGTGTTCTTGAGGTTGGAAGTCTCTTGTGTCTTTGCGGCTTCACCGATGTGTCTGCTGCGAGCGTTGAAACCGACGAGAGACCTATTGGGCAGGAAATTTCAAGTTAGTCTTTCAAAAATCTGACTGGGATGACGTCGGGCCGCAGTGAGCGATCGAACTTACGGAGTCTGACGGTTGGAAACTTCATTGGCGATCTAAATGGAGAGAAACAATCCTGGTCAGTCTCAATTCTTTTTTTTTCTTGGTCAAAAGGGCGACAGGGAAGATATGCGCATCATCCACATGGGGTGAGGCTGGAGTGGCGGGGCAAATACGCACAATATCAATACCCTTGTTACGGGCAACACCAATCTTGGTGCTCTGCGCACCGAGATCAATACCGACAACAGACATTGTAGGCGGGAGGAAATGGGGGTATATTGAAGAGAAGGGGGGAGGGTGGGTGGAGGGAGAGTCAAAAGGGAAAAGAAGTTTGGAGGGGAGAACAATTTGCACGCCACTCCACTATGCGATTGGCGGGGAGTGACAACGGTATACCGGATTTTTCTTTAATAAGTTGGGCCACAAAAAATATGAATGAAGGAAAGAAGACGGTGAAAGAGAGGGACTGAAATTACTTGAACTACGAATCGAAAATTTTGCCTATGATATAATAACGTAAAAAGACCTCAGTCCAAGAGTTGGCAAACTGACTGTGTGGACTCATCGAACCTTCCAGCGGTTGCCAGGCTTTTCCTGGTTCTGCCTGATGTTACCGCCGTGAGGCAGAATTTTCGGTCGGGACCCAACGGCGGTGAGCAAGGTTCCACTCATTTTCTGTGGCGAATCACAGCACACCCAATGATGGATGTATCATGTATCATGTTATGTATTTTCTTATTCATGCCAGTGTTGTTGTTATGGTTACTCTTTACTGTTTTTTGTTTACTTTTACTTTTACCTTTACCTTCGAATGCATGTGTCACAATCATAAGAATACTGATCAATAAATCTATAGACACCGCGAACAAGAGAGAAAGAGGAAATATTTCCAAAAAAAAGTGGAACAAGCCCAGTAGACTTGAGAAACACGACGTCATTCAGACCATCTCCCTACGAGTACGTCCCCAAATATTGGACCCCTCGTGAAGACTCATCATTTCCAACGGTGGTCAATGGTGGTCCGCAGTGGTCCGCAGTGGTCCTCGTTGCCCTGTCACCCTCATCTCTTCTAGTAAAATTTGACTCTCTTGCATCGGATCATGTGGCTCAGCGAAGGGCGACATAATTTGAAAGTGAGAGGCCTCTGCATGGTCGGGAATAGGTTCAAGAATCTGTGCCCAGACTGCAGTCTTATCTGAGGCTCCAGACATACCGATGGACGCCCGAGCTTGACGGGCATAATACAACTTGCGTTGATCTTCTTCGCTCATTAGGCTTTCCACTGTGTGCGGGAGCAAAACTGAATTGGATGCGCTATCAGAAGACTCGGTGAAGATGGACTCCGTAGACTCGCGAAGTTGTCCCGGGATATGGAATCGGGGGACACCTGGAAGAGGGGCTGACATGCGTGCTTGGGCAGGATTGGTCTCGTTGGTGGTGATATAGAATCCATCCAAAAGCTGTTCCGCAGGTGCAAAACGTCCGTCAATGTGGTCGGATGGGCGGACGGGAACTGATCGTCGGCGCACGCTGTTCGCACGAAAGGTATCGACGTCGATGTTCAGCTCATTCCCTAGTTCTTTGGCCAGCTCGGCAGCCTCCTCAGGAGTTATATGGTCATCCGCAGTGGCTGCATCGGCTCGTGGCCCACCCCAAGTGCGCTGTCCAGCGGTGAAAATCCCATATACCATGTAAAGCCAGTTGAAGAATGGGTTAACGATGAACATTAGTGGATAGAGCCATGCTTTGTACCGACCAAGTCGAAGACCAAAATAAAGCATGAGTGAATAATTCAGACCCAGGGAAACACCGATAAAGCCAACAGGCACGTCATTGACCGTTTTGGAAGTCGTTATAAGGGCGATGGCCATGATGAAAAAGAGCAGAGCAGTGGTTCGAATAGTGTTCTGTAAGAAGCGAACAACACAAAGGAATGGATACCGTTTCCATAGCCTGACATCAGTGATCATGCAAACTTCATTAGTGATAAAGCCCAAAAACCAGCGGCGCCGCTGTTTGAGCAAGCTGCTGAAGGTTTGAACAGCTTCAGTTTTGCAGAAGGCACCACTACACATCTGGATCTGATAGGGGTGTTTGGCTCCGATCATGAAGAGGTGAGTGAGCCATCGATCTTCGCCGAGGTGACATTTCCCGAAGTCGAATATGTCGTCGCATTGCTCAGCCTTGTCGGAAAAATAGTATTTGGCCATTTTGCGAAATGCCGAGAAACGCAGGATGGTTAATGCACCGGGAAGACATGTCACGGCCCCGCATGCAGACTCCACCGAACGCTCAAAAAGCTGACCATGGACATATTCCATATCCTGGAGAACCGTGAAAAAAGAGTGTTTCGTCGTGGTAGAGGTGATGATACCCGTCATGGCCAGCATGTTGTGCTTGCTCCCCGGTTTCAGTTCCATGTCATACATGAAGTTTTGCAGACATACGCGATCGAGGATGCAATCGGAATCAATGAAAAGCACAAACAAATCATCATGTCGCTTCAAGTACTCTGCATAGACTTTGTCGATAAGTTTGAATGTTTGCTTCTGACAGTACCGTTTGCCACCATGCGAGAAACGAGAAACAGTGATTCGAGCATTTTTGTAAATCACATCAATGCTTTGAGGGTAGCTTTTCAGAGAAATCGGGATACCCAAGTGTTGAATAACCCGGAGATAGGATTCGTCAACGAAATTTCCATCCCAAGAGAGAAACACATGAATGCATGCTGCTGGATAGTCGCAATCGACGACCGAGTCGATTGCCTTGATCAAAGTATCAGACTCTTCTTTGTAAACAGGCATAACGACCACGGTCTTCGGTGCAGTACGATCATCCAAGACTTGTTTGATCCTCTTTTTGCGTCCAAGGGAGCTTGTGACGAGTTGATAAATACAGGCAAGCCATGGCCCGACGAGGAGGAGGGAGAAAGACCAGAAGGCGAACCACTGGAGATCTCGGGCCATGTGCTCAGGAATATGGTGGCTCAGTTGAGGCGGTAGAGGAAGGGTCACAATCATGACAGAAAGGAAAGCTAATCTGTAATCCCAACCATTGTGGTTAGCCATTTTGCTTCCCTGGGGTTCCAAATTCCGCCTGTTTGGACTTACCGTAGCAAAGAGAAGAGAACGATCATCACCACCGCTAGGACTTTGATGCTCCAATGATCTGCCTTTTGATAAACCTTGACGAGGCAGTAAATGAATGCTGCAAGCCAAAGCACCCATTCAAAGGCAGCTGCTAACATTAATGGCCCAACGATGGATAGGTAGATGATCTATTCCCCAAATTAATCTGCGAATCTTGGGAGAGAAGAGGTGGAGCCTTACATCTCTAGTCGGCCAGTTGGTGGAGTAGAACACAGGCTCGTCGGTGACTGCCATGTCGAGTGTAAGGCTTTTTAATTTCAGGCTCGGGTGAATCTAAGCCCAGTGACTAGAGGATCCCATGCCCCGGAATATGTATGAGATAGGAATAGGAATGTTGAAAGACGAGGCGTTTCGCCAGGCTGTTCGGGGGCAGATCGGAGCGCGTTTTCGGGTGATTCTTTTCTTTCCCGGGATAGAGGCTCTTGGGGTAGGGTCGGTTCGAAGAGTGAAATCTGCCACGTTTGAAGGGCTTTTGCGCTTGCGTGCATCGATCAATGTTGGTATCCGAGATGTGCAAACCGAGTAAGAACAGAGGAAAGAACAGAAAATGGGGGGTTGGTAGGATAGAAGCCCGACAGGCAGGAGAATACAAAAATACAAAAATGCATATGTGAAGACCCGAGGAAAGCACCATTCATGTCTCAAGGCAGGAGCGACCTGAACGTGAGCAGTTTCAACTTCCAACTTGAAGTTACTCCTGCATACTACTGGTACTAAGGTAGTATAGACTATGACTATGACTATGACTAGACTTTTACAGTAAGCCACTAGATTTTGTATTTTTTATACTATTAATTCTGCTATATTCTTTTCACGCTTTCAGGATCATGTCGTGCATGTACAGCATACATCATACAGCAATGTATACTTTAAAGCCTCGGGATGATCTAACCGGATCGGGATTAGTGTTGCAGCCTCAGGTGTCAGTGGAGCTGCCGCGCTCCAAAAAAAATTCACTCCCCGCCGAGCTCTTGCCCTCTTAAGATAGATCATCCGCGGCGATTCAACTTTGGTTTTTCGTCTCACATCCAATCCATTACTAGTATTTGATCACTTATCTTTTTGTCTCAAATCCGTGACTCACTTCGTCTTCCAACCGTTGACTCATCCCGCCGAGTCATCTTGGCACCTTCATTTTCGCCCTCGCGATCAAAAACCAAAACCTTGTCGCATACTCAACCCACCACAATGTCTGAGGAGCAGAAGCCCACCAACAACGCTCAGGCTGAGCAAGATGTCCAGGATGTCCTCGCCGAGCTGAAGGGTGACAATGCCGCCCCCGCCGAGGCGAGCAAGGAAGACGCCGAAGAGGCGCGCATCGTCGCCGAGGCCGCCAAGCTTGGAGAGAAATCGGAGCAGTCCGAGGAGTCACAGCAACGCGATACCCGTGGTGGTGGCCGTGGTGGTCGCGGTGGCCGATTCGCCAACAACGTCAAGTTTGACCCCTCCCAGCAGAAGCAGACTGACGACCCCGTCGAGATCCGCAAGCAGGTAAGACAGCCGCGCGAGGAAGGGCGTGGGAAGCTTTGAGTTCACAATTAATCTAATATGCCCGGCTTTAGGTCGAGTTCTATTTCTCCGACTCTAACCTCCCCATGGACAAGTTCCTCTTCTCCAAGGTCGGCGGCAGCGAGAACAACTCCGTTCCCCTGGAGCTTCTCCACTCCTTCAAGCGCATGCGCCGCTTCCAGCCCTTCGACGCCATTGTTGAGGCCCTGAAGACCTCCGAGACTCTCGACCTGGTCGACGACAACACCGCCGTCAAGCGCAAGGTTGCCCTGCCCGATGATGTGAAGGTTCACAGCGAACAATACGCCAAGGTCTTCGCCGACGAAGCTATGGCTCGCAGCATCTACGCCAAGGGCTTCTGCCGATTTGGCGAGGAGGGCCCTACCACCCAGACCGATATCGAGACTTTCTTCGAGACCTACGGCCCCATCAACTCCGTTCGTCTTCGCCGTACCAACCCCGAGAAGGTTTTCAAGGGTAGCGTTTTCGTCGAATTCAAGTCCGAGGACAAGCAGAAGGAATTCCTGGCTTTGGACCCCAAGCCCAAGTTCAACGACCGTGAGCTGCTCATCAAGACCAAGAAGGAATACTGCGACGAGAAGGTGGAGGAGATCAACAACGGCACTGTTCGCCCCAACGAGGACCGCCACCGTGCTGGTCGTGGTCGTGGCCGTGGTGGCCGCGGTGGTCGCGGTGACCGTGGTGGTCGTGGTCGTGGCGGTCGTGGCGGTGCCCCCCCGTAATGACCGTGACTGGCGCGAGCGCCGGGACGAGGACCAGAAGAACGGATTTAAGGAAGCGGCTCAGAAGGATTCTCGGTAAGAATGCATTTCTACGGAAACGATTGAGCGACAATAGCAGCTAACAAGTATAACTAGTGGCGTTCCCGTTGTCAAGAGCTCCTCCGACTCTGCTGGTCAGAAGCGCACTCGTGATGAGGAAGCCAACGGCGATCACCCCGCTAAGAAGGTTGATTCCAAGGAGTAGGCAGCCAGCCGGCTGCTAAACTCCTTGTTTCACGTTTCTATTTTCATTGGCCATCAGAATATCAAAAGTCTTGGAACGGACACGGTGCCTGTTTACAATTTTACATAGGGGAGACCCCAACGGCTCTACTGGCGTTATGACAAATGATTAATCACGATACACTTGTGTTCAGTTCTTGCTTTTTTTAAAAAAGCGCATGTATACTCAAGTCCTTCCCAATATAGTAAAGTTTTTGGACTAGATAAACCGCTGGTATTTTTTCTTCACTGAGTCTATCGATCGGTGTCTAGTAAATATAGTAGGCTCCTGACTTAGAACTCCAGATCATAAGCAAGGGTATCCTCGCAGAGTTCTTCTCTCATCTTATGGACCCTGCAGTTCATGGTTCGTTAGCACAGCGACGGCGTAACTCAGGGATTGAAAGCTCCTACTCAAGGTGTGCTGGGTGTGTCGCATAGGCAGCGACATCATCGGCCTTTTCCAGAACCGCCACAAGGCCCATATCAAAACCCTTTGCGCGAGGAACCGAGATTGGCAGTGGTTGGTTAGTTTCCATTGAGACGAGACCTGCATTCATTTTCCGTCGATATCAGTAGACTGTTGCTAATTGAGTAGATAGATGTTTGGAAATGACTAACCAGGAATTTGCCCAACCATTCCCTTGCATTTCTGCGACCAGATCGCCAACTGGGCTTGGGTGACTCCGGCCTTGAGGCGGAAGAGGACTGTTGCGTCGGTCAGCTCTCCGAGGGTTTACAGTATGTAGATAGCCAGTTCTCTGCGTGGAATTTGGTGGCCAGGGTATCATGTGGGCAATTGGAAAGGTGAACTCACCAATGTGATAGACAGGCATGGCTGGTGTTAGAACTTGAATATTCTTTCAACTTGAAGTGAGGGGAGATAGAAGGAGAAAGACAAATCCGGCCAATACCTGAGAGTATTCCTTCGGACTATCTGATCAGCGGAGAGCGGGGGTGATGCCACTGGTCGGGAAATGTCCGATGGGCCGAATGAACGGAAGCCCATGTACTCCAGGGCTAGTACTTCAAGTCTCTTTCTTGTTCTCGGCTTAGTGGTAGTAGTAGTATCTATTCTCAAGGTTCCTCGTCAAATTTGGAGAAGTTACGGAGTACTACTAGTAGACTTAGACTATACATTGATCTCGAGACTAAAGCCACCCGGGGTGTACTATCACTCCCACTTGGCAAACATTGCCGTGTAAATATAGGTGGGTGCCTAGGTGATTTCTAGCTGTGGGTATATTGGAATGGTGACCATGTCTGACTCACACTGGGGCCTCTCGAGTCATGGTCAGTCATCGCGTGTCGGGGATGCATCGCGGCGGGAGGTGGAGACCTCGGGAACCTTTGAAAGGCGGGCATATAATCATATTTTTGTCTCTGCATCCACCTCTGCGCATTCAAAAGTTGCTTCAAGTTTCCACCTTCCAACATTCGCTCCTTACTATCGGTGGCTGGGGACGAGCAGAAAGACTTTCATCTCCCTCCTCTACGACTAAAATACACCACTCAAGCACCGACGAAAATGTTCAAGAAGAAGCCTACGGTGGGTGATCAACACCTCCCCGCACTGCCCCTCCTTGAAGCTATCCCACCTGACTCTCTCGTGACCACGCAAACCGGGCAATGAAGTGAATGCTAAACAAACATGGCTATTTGTCCAAATAGATCAAGAACCTTTCCCCTTTGCGGTCTTCCGATCGAAGGAAAATCGCCGACCAAATCATTAGCGATTACAAGATTTCCATCCCTTCGAGTCCCGCCGAAACAAGCTCAGATTCAGCTGATAAAGCCGCAACTCCCACCCCAACTCTCTCTTCTATCCGAAATGCCCTCCTCCCAGAAAACTCGCTGACCGCACGCTTCACAACGACGGCCGGCCCAGACCTGCGCGAGGTGCAGGGTATCGTTTACGTTGGCGCACACCCAGGAGAGGACGAGCGCGTGCTCTGGTTCAAGGTGGAACATGGCCCTGGCTCCGATAAAAAGCTATATCCCACCGTCTACACACTATGGAATAACCCCGACATCATGCCGTTGCTACATACCCCGGAGATGGTCATGCGGAAACTACAGGGTGGTGCGGATCTCATGACTCCCGGTCTGGCCAATGATCCGCCCTTCGATCCCCGGGCAATCAAGGGCTCTCCTGTTGCGGTTGCGAGTTTGAATAGCCATTCTGTTCCTCTCTTTGTTGGTATCTGTGAGATCGATGTCTCGGCACTCGGGGAAGTCCAAGGCACTAAAGGACATGCGATCCGAGGTCTGCACTGGCAAGGAGACGAATTATGGGCATGGAGCTCTTCATCGAGACCTGGTCGTGCAGCTCCTGAATATCTGGAAGGATGGGATGAAGAGGAGGAGGAGGATGAGTTGGAGGAAGGTGTCGCTGAATTGGCCATCGATGAGAGCGCAGGTGAAACTGTTGACGATAATCGCAATGATTTTGTGGATGAGTCACCAGCTCTTGAGGCAGAGCCTGCTGTGGCACTGAAAGAGCCTACAACTAAGGGTATGAAATATAGACTCAACAGCCGATCTTATTATTTGCTAACAAGACCTAGAAATCGATGATGCGTTTATCAACGCATTCGTCTATTCCCTCTACAAGCTCAAGCAGGACAACCCATCAGCAAATAATCACGGGTTGACACTACCGGTCTCACCCTCTATGCTCATTGCAAACCTGATCACCCCTTACCTCCCGATATATAACCCCCAAGAAGCTCAATTCTACAACATCAAAAAGACCAGCTGGAAGAATGTCAAAAAGTTCATCAAGCAATTGGACAAGCTTCAACTTGTCAAGTCGAAAGACCGCAACGGGCAAGAAACCGTGATTTTGGATGTTGATTTTAGCGACCATCGTGTGGAGCGATTTGTGCCCTATAGACTTCCATCACGCAGTACTCTAGACAGCTCAAACAAACCCGCCGCCACGGATGACAAAAAGGCTACCGCAACTGGCGGTTCTGATCCATCTGTTGGACAAACACTCCTCGTCCAAACTCTTTATCGCCCAACGGGAAAGCTAGCACCAACTATCTTCCCAGCCCTCTCTACAAGCGACCCGAAGAACTTCTACAAATACGCCGAGGTATCCAGCCACCTGGATCAATACCTCCAATCACAAGATCCGCCTGTCATCTCTAAAGACAACCGACGCATCATCACTCTTAACCCCTTCCTCGCAGAGACCCTTTTCACCTCGTCTTCCAGCGAAGACCAAGGAACCTTAAAGCGAGGCAAGACTACTCGCGACGGCCTCCTGAAGCGCATTCAAGAAGACCGCACCCTTCTTCAGCCACACTACGCAATCCTCAAACCAGGCCAAACCCTCGCCGAAGTCAAGCCTAAATCTGGCGCCACGCCCAAGGCTCTCGTCACGATCGAGAAGCGAACAGGGTCCAAGACCATGACGAAGGTTACCAACTTGGAAATCTTCGGCATCATTCCGGCTCTCTTGGCAGAAGAGTTGCAAAAGAAGTGTGCCAGTAGTACCAGTGTTACTCAGGCTACGGGTGCGGCCAAGGGAGTCATGGAAGTTCTGGTACAAGGTGATCAACGCCAGGTTGTGCAGACTGCTCTTGTGCGGCGTGGACTGAAGACACAATGGATCGATTTGGTGGATAAGACTAAGAAAAAGAAATAGATACTCGATATTTTCTTGGTGATTGGATAGTATACATTACGGGTTCACCAGGGCTCAACTTTGTACTTGGTAGATATTCAGGTATATATGCGATATTATTACCTACTATTAATTAGTAGGACATCATGACCGTGCCACTGGAAGGTCTTAAGCTATTAGTTTATCACCCCTAGTCTCTTTATTCCAAGCCCTGGTGGTTGTTATAAGACTTTCTTTTTTTCGTGATATTGTAAAAGACTTTCAAGGTTCTAGTTCAAGGTTCCAAGGTTCAAGTTGGTAGCGTGAGTGTAGTTTACATTTAATAGGGTACAAAGTCGTCGATTAAGGAAGCTGTCAGCGGCGGTTAGTCACTATCATCCTCTGTCTCTTCTTCCTTCTTCCTGGTAGATGTTTATTTGAAAAGGTTTAGATACCAGTGAGGGTCCTATCTTTCTTGCTGGTGTCATTTGGTGAAGGGACTGCAGACCAGGTTCTGTGTTGCATGTCTAGAGCTTTCCTTGTGTTCTGACTCTTGGTAATTCGATATTGAATTTTCAGAAGTTTTTTAATATCACCGTCACATTCACGCTCCGCCTCGTGGCCTGCAATGAATGAGGCGGTACTTAGGTCACTATATGTAATATATTTCCTATGCAATGTGGGGCTTTCCTATTCTAGGTGCCGCCGCTTTAATGAGGGTGCTTAGAACCAGACTCACTGAGCAGCTCAGAGTAGTTTACGTGGTTAATTAGTAAGGCTCTGTGTGATTACTTAGAGACTGATCAGAGGTCTTTATTGAGCACCTAGCCTATACCCGGCTTATGCTAAAATTGGAACTTAGCCCTATAATAGTGTTTTAGTGGAATCTTTTTTTTGATGGTCTACTGAGCTTTAGTTTCTCAAGGTGTCTTTCCTATTTCTGGCTTGGCTAACCTAGAATAGATTGAAAGGGTGATGTAACAACAAAAGTTTTAATTAAAAACAAAGACTTATGTTTGTTATGTAGTGTCATATGTGATGAAAGCCTGGTTGAGGGGATTCAAGTGCATTAGATTCACAATACTAAGTTTGAGGAGAGAAGAAACTAGGAGAGGTGAGGCTCTGAGATAAGCCAGGAGCCTCGGGAGGGAGCTAAGCCCAAAGGGGAAGTAGGGTCTGGTCCTGGATCGTTACAGAGTCAATAGAAATATATAAAGGCTACTTAGCAGAATTCTCTTCCTCGACAGGTTTAGTGTGTTATATACTGAGCTATTTGGTGGGTACTCACTTTA
This sequence comes from Penicillium cosmopolitanum, assembly GCF_028827165.1. Lineage (NCBI taxonomy): Eukaryota > Fungi > Ascomycota > Eurotiomycetes > Eurotiales > Aspergillaceae > Penicillium > Penicillium cosmopolitanum. The sequence continues at coordinate 1,366,416 of NW_026622678.1, read as the reverse complement.
GATAGAAGAAATTCTTTGAGTTTTTCAGCCAGTGTTATGTTTGGCCCACCATTAAAAGTATAATCCTTAGCCCTGATGCCAAACCAAGCTTGGTTGGAAGGAAAAAGAGTATTAGAAACTGGATCTAGTTTAATATAGATTAAAGTATTATGGTAGACACTCAGACTAACGGGACATCCGACGTAAAGGTAAGAATGATGATAGTCATCTTTGAAACCGGACCGGCGCAGATGCCGAAGATCCCTGGGAAATATTGTCACTTGGCTGTGGAGTTCCTTCTCAATCCGGGGTTCACTGTACTACTAGTACTAGTTAGGTTGCAATACCGCTCAAATAGAGTTCTCGCTATTTGCGCGGCGTCATCATGAGGCGTTGATCGAAGTAGTTGTCGGTTTCCGTAACTGACACCTCCTCATTTCGCCTTTTCTTTCAATTCTAAAAACTATCCATGCTCATCGATGGAAAGTTGAGAGACTTGAAATTTCAAATCTCTCTATTGTAAACCCGAAATCCTTGCGTTACTAACTATGTCCTCTTGGGACAGCACGTCTACCTTGTCCAGCTCTGAAGAGAGCGACGATGTTTCGGGCCCCAACATGCTGTCTTTGCCGGGGACAAAACACCAGAAGAGGCACGTCTAGAGCGAGAAGGGTGTTTCAGGTCTCTTCAAGTGTTCCGATACAATCTTTGCCAAAAAGAGATCAACTCCAAGTCCGATGATGCCCTTTTTGACCTTCTATACTACGAAGACGAGCTACGGAAGAATTGTCAAACGGAGATTGTTTTACGTCAAAAGGAGAAGGGAGATATGAATTCAAATACACACAGTCCTTCTTTTGAAGATGAAATGAGCAGACTCTGCCAAGATAATTGGTTGCAGACACGAGGCTGGTGGTGGACCCGTGGTTGGATGATGGGTACTTCCGGGCCATTAGGACGGGCCTTTGAGTTATGGAGATCTAATCATTTTTGGTATATGCACCCAGTTCTTGTTGAAGACTGCAAGGCTAGGGGAGGATGCTGTGGTCGTGATTGTGGATGTTGTCTTGATTATCAACGTGCGAATAGTTCAGCGGGGGTGCTAGGCGCTGGACATTGCACCCTGAAATGTGGATGCTGTTTGGAATCTCGTAGTTCTGAACCGAATAGTGTAGGCAAAAGGTATTATGCGGCTCGATTCACATTTGATAATAAGTCCGGTATTATCAACCTTCAGGAGGATCCATATCGACGCCGAGTTTGTCTTGCTGCTATTTGGGGCTTGAGCCTGAATGATAGCTAGGATATCTGGAAAGAAAATATGATTGGTACACGTTGCTTCTGTGCGGGAAGTGAGGTTTAAGAGGGGGGCGGACTTCAAGTTGCTATGCTATGAATGCTATGAATGCTATGGTTTGAATTCGTTCTCGTACCACAACAATAAACGAATCTGTATTGAGATAGCAGTACCCTAGATCGCAAAATCTTCGCTTAGAATTATTCACTACTATCACTACTGTCGCGGCGGTAGTTGGTGGGGGGCTGATATAAATTAGCTACATCCAACACCAATTGATCCGGATTTCCTCGATCTACTTACCGGCATTGAGAAAGAGAGAGAGAGCAAGTAGAGGAGTTCTTGGTGAGCGAGTGATGCCGAGGTCTCGTCAAACATGACGTCCGAAGTTCGACTTATTCCCAACTACTACTACAATAGGCAGGTACGACTGACAGCTCCTGCCTCTTACTTCTTCCTCAGAGATTGATCACACAGCGTCAAACGCATCATGTCAGCCGCTGCACCTCTTACAAACGAATTATCCTCGGCCTTGGAAGCCAAGTTCAAGGAGCTCTGCGATACAGAGGTATTCTGTACTCAATCCTGGGGGTTGACTGAGACTTCCCCAATGGCAACTGCTATCCCTAATGATCGCATGGATAAGAGGGAGTCGGGTGTCGGGTGTATCACGTATAATATGGAGTTTCGCTTCGTTGATCCTGAAACAATGGCAGACGTAGCAATTAAGTCGTATAGATCGACAGAACCTGCCGAAATTTGGTGTCGGGGACCCAATGTGACCCAGGCTACTACAAAAATGAAGAGGCCACCAAGGATGCCTTTTACATCGACTCGGATGAAACAAAGTAGTTCCGTACCGGCGATATTGGAGCCATCGATAAGGAGGGATATATCGCTATCCAGGATCGCATCAAGGAAATGATCAAATATAAGGGTCTGCAGGTTATCCCTAGTGAGCTAGAGGGAAAACTGATCGATCATCCGGACATTGAAGATGCTGGGGTGGTCGGTATGTAGGTGGATGAGATGGCCACCGAGCTGCCGGTTGGATTTGTGGTGCTAAGTGCTCAAGCCCAAAACTAGGAGGTCAGTGCTGTCCTAGGTAAGATTCACTCTTGGCTAAATCCGAAGATCGCTAACCACAAGCGGCTACGTAGTGGGATAATGCGTTATTAGTGGGCCATTTTTGGGAAGAAACTTTGAATAGTTACAAGATTCAAGAATAAAGCAATCCAGGCCGGTGGGATATACTGTTGACCCATTTGACATACTCGAAGCATGAACTCGGAAAATGACAGTATCTTTGCGACTAAAATCCCTATCTGAAGCTTATGGCCTGGGAGATCTAGTTTGAGATTTCAGGCGCCCGAGTCTAGCCGCGGTCGACTCCCCCGGCCCTGAGAATTACTAGACCTTAAGCTAGGCTCGTAACTTGGGATCTACAATGGTGGCTGTCGTGAACAAACATTACTGGCAGTTAAGCCCCAGCCGAAGATGGGTCCAATCGTGGCTGTCGTAAATGAATGTAATTGGCACCCGAGCCGCTGCGCCTCAGTCCTACACGATGCAAGTCGACACTAGGTACCAAAACAGTACCAAGCACTACTAGTACTGTAGTCTTCGACTTGATCGGTGGATACTATAAGTTACGTTGCTGCCTGTGTACCTGCACAAGTTATCGAGTGATCCAAACCCGGAAGGTGGCTGATGTAACGCCACAGCGAAAATCTTCGGGAGGCATCCTAAGCGGCAGAATTTGACGTCGACTAAACTCAATCGAAGAGAGTACGGGGGTCTTCATCTCACTGTGAGTCTCGGTAAGGCACTCGACGAATTCAATTCAGATTGAGCACCAAATTGAAAGATCACGGCTCAAGTTTCATGACCGATCAGCCATATCCCAAAGAACGGAATAGTACTATTAGTTACATTTTGAGCTTCCAGTTGTACACGGCCCTGGATTATATTAGTGGAGGAACAATCATACTAGTAAATATTTAGTGCTTCTGCAGTGTACTACAGTTGTCGATCAAAATCTGACGAGTAAAGGCCGATTCAGGAAAGCGCATAGCATGTGAAGTCCCATTCTGAGCGGATGTCAAGGCTGCATACTACGAAACCGATGGACTTGAAACAATAGATTGACATTCAAACTAATCTTTGCCGATCCGCAAAGAAGCAACAATGAGGTATTGTGGAGTATTTCTCGCCCCCAGAATATTTAGAAGGAATAAATTGACCTTCCTTGGCTAGCTCCGACGCATTTGGAAGGTGGCTAACACTAATCCTAAGAAACGGGTAGACGCGATGCCAGTGGAGGCAACACAATTACTGCTAGCAATATACCATGCACTGCTTGGACTAACCTTGGAATTGTCGTATAAATACTTCAAGTATTATCGAAATCCAACACAGGAGAAGCAATTCTTTCAACAGCACATCACTATGCTATTCTTTCTTTTTTTCACCGCTAGTATGCTTCAACTTCAGAGTATTTTTGCCACTTCTATCCATCGACCTGCAGAATGGGATCACCAACGGCAGGTCATTATGGCCTGGCCATCTGCCGAGAATGGTGCATATGGCAATGATTTGGCCGCTATAACCCGTGATGTTTCCAGAATTGTTGAGGCGGTGGCTCAATTTGAGCCAGTGACCCTGTTGGTCACCCCGGATCGTCACAAGGAGGCAAAGAAACGATTCAACAATGAGACAGGTGACATCGAAATACAACCTGTCCATGATTATCCCAAGCTTGATCTCTGGATGCGTGATATGGCACCAACCTTTGTCTTCAACGAATCGCGCCTTTCTGGGGTTGACTATAACTTCAATGGCTGGGGTAACAAATACCCCGTGGATGCAAACTTTTCCCTTGCATCCCAAATCCTCCACGATATCCGAAAACCTCGAATCACAACCTGGCTTGTAACTGAGGGTGGGTCGATTGAAGTCGATGGAGAGGGCACTCTTCTGATCACCGAAAGCTCGATTGTGAACAAGAATCGGAATCCAGGAAAGAGTCAGAAGAAGATTGAGGATGAGCTACGGAGAACACTTGGTATTTCAAAAATTATCTGGCTGCCAGGTATCAAGGGTGCCGACATTACGGATGGCCATGTTGATGGTCTCACGCGTTTTATTGCGCCTGGGAAAGTCGTTCTCAGCAAGCCGAATGTTCTTGATGATAGTGAATTCACCATGGTGTACAGAAAAGCCCGTGACATCCTGTCTAATGCGACAGATGCTAAAGGCCGGCACCTTGAAATCACTGAGATAGTTGAGGCAGATCTTCACTCGCTTGGGTTGGATCGACGTACCCTGAAGGAGATCGAAGATGGCCAGGAGGATTATCCTTCATTGACTTATGTCAACTGGCTACTCGTGAACAACGGCGTTATTTTTCCCCAATTTGGAGACAAAAAAGCAGATTCCGCGGCCTTGAAAGTAATCCGTGAGCTGTACAAGGATCGTCGAGTGGTCACTGTGCGTCTCGATGAGTTACCTTTTGCCGGTGGAGGTATTCATTGCTCTACGCAAGAGGTTCCTATTGCTGGTCGAGCTCTCCCAAGTCAGCGAAAAGAGGGCTCTGGCTCTTGCTCTCCCCAATAGGGGTCCGCTTTGTGAGGTGATGATCAACCATTGATGGGATTCTGCCAAGGAAAGGCTTATTTTGCATTCACTCAATCATCTCTATACTTTGTACACTTAGGAGAGTTAGTTCAGCATGCTAGTGTTACAACACACTAACGCAAACTTCTTTTTTTTTTCACAGAGACCCTCTCAACAGCAGTCTCCTACTACTAGTAGTAGATACTATTTATTCGACCGTTCAATCAATGCAATTGCAACGAGCTTTTTTTTTATCTATCACTTGTTCGTCGAGGGATAATGGAGTAAGTGGCATCTTGCACGTAAACTATGAATAATTAGGCACTGAAATGTGGCGCACGAGTAACAGAATTCCTTTCCGGTAACGCCAACCTTCTTTGTCTGATACACACTTCTACTTGTGACATCCCAGTTTCTCCTGTGAAATGTGAATATCGCCCAGTGAGTACTAAATTGGATTGGGAAAGCCAAGACTTGCGTTGAAAATGTGATATTTACATATTCAGGCCTTCTGCAGGTTGTTGATGGAGAGTATCATATGGTCCGGGTTGCTCTGATTGGCCCGTTGGCTCCGTTTGCTTCCTTCCTTTACGGCAGGCCTCTCATTCATAACAGGCCCGGACTAGCTCTATCGATCCTTCTTCTTTCTTCCATTCTTTTCCTTCCTCAAAAAAAAGGCTGAAAGTGCGATCCAAACATACTGACCCATCCTATGGTCCATATCTTTGTTTTGTGTTGACTACCGTCCCTGACGCCTGGAGTCGGCTCTACTAGAGCTGAATGATAGCCCGAGCCTCCCTGTATTCATACAAGGTGGGCACTGAAAGCGTTTCCTTCTTCCCAGGCTTCGACGGTGTGTGAAATCTTAATATTACTTCCCTACGTCCATCCTTCCAGATTGCTGACCATAATCACAGAGCTACCCAACATACGGCATACACGACAAAGAACATAGTCACACATCCTTATCACTCTGCCATGCATCGCTCTGAAAATCTGCAGCGTTCGCAATATCATCAAACCTCGCAAATATAGTTTACATCATGAAAATCTACGCCGATGGTGGCTGTAGAGGAAATGGAGCACCAGGGGCGATCGGAGCCGCTGCCGTTATTTTCAAGCTCAGATACAGTCGCTAGCCGCATCTCCTCGACCGACAAACCAACGTGCTGAAATTGAAGCCATTATCCTAGCAATGCAGAAAGTGCTGGAGCGATATGACGCGTTAAACGGCGATCCATTGCTCAAGGTTACCATTTACTCCGATTCGCAATATGCGGTTAGCTGTATGACGGAGTAGATTTCCAAGTGGATTGATAATGGCTGAATCAATTCTGCGCGCAGAGAGGTTGCGAACCAAGACCTTCTGAAGAAAGCTTCGAACCTTGATGCTAGACTGCGACAGGAAGGAAAGGTCAGGTATCGCTGGATTCCGAGAGAGAAAAAATGGGATTGCGGACGAACTGTGCAATGAGGAAATGAACAAGCAAATGAGGAGATAGACAAGCAGTGAGGGAATGGACGAGCAATTAGGGAATGGACGAGCTATGATATCTATCTCATGGGATCTATCAAATGTCACGGTATCTTATCACTCCCGTCTACTTCTATTCTTTCGAACACTCCTAAACTACTAGTATTAGTACTACGAAGATGTAGAGAGGGAAATGATGAGAGCAGTCTAACAATTCCATTCATGAAAAGAGTAAAATAGAGGAACCTCAGATATAAGGCTAAGTCCCTCATCCCCAATATATAGGGAAAGAGAAAAGAAGTAAAGAAAAGTAACAGGCTAAATGTTACAGGCATCCCCAGTAAATAATCCCACAATCCAAAGAGAGGACCTGAATACCGGACACAGGCCAAGAAAAAGAAAATCCAAGATCAGCCAACGTGCTCAGATCGTTTCCCTCATGAATGGAAGGGAGGGAAGGTCGATCTGCGCTAGCCATTTGTAATTGGAATTTAGTTGGTCAGGGAGCGGGCATGCTTCTTGTCAGTGACGAGCCACTTGACGGTCTTGCGGAGCATGCTGACGAACTGATCAGCGGACAGAGAGTCCAGGTAGGAGGACCAGTCGCTGGAGTTGTAGGAGCTGGAGCTGGAAGATCCAGTGGTGGTGGTGGAAGAGCCAGAGCTGGAAGATCCAGAGCTGGAAGATCCAGAGCTGGAGTCCGAGGAGTCGGAGCTGGAAGAGTCGGAGCTGGAGGAGCCGGAACTGGGAGTGGCGCTCTGCTGAGATTGGCCGCTGGGGCTGGCAGTGACGGTCACGGAGTCATCAACGGTGGCAGTCTGGTAAGAGACCTGGTTAGTAACCTGGGCAGCAGCAGTCTCGGTGACAGTGGACGCTCCAGCAGGAGCACCACCAGCGGGGTTCTGCTCGCCAGCGGGCTGGGTCTGCTGGGCCTGGCTGGAAGCGCTGGTCACAATGGTAGCGCTGTAGGACGGGGGCAGCGGGGTGCTGCGGAGAGGGGTGCTGGACGGGGAAGCACTAACGGGAGTAGCGCTGCTGGTAGCGACGGGAGCAACGGTGGCGCCGGCAGTAGTAGTAGCGGCAGATGCGGCAGCGGTGGTTGCGGCCGAGGAGCCAGAGCCAGAAGAAGCACCAGAGTACAGAGCAGGACCAGGGATCTCGTAGCTGCTCAGGGACTGGTAGATGTTGACCTTGATACCGGCGTCGGTGTTCTTGTACAGAGCGGTACCCAGGGTGCCAGCGGGAGAGTCGCTGCCACCACCGGTAACCTTCAGGTTAATGCACTGAGGGTAGTTCTGGGCACCGTTGGTCTCGCCAGCAGAGTGCAGGGCAATGATCTCGTGACGGAGAACATAGTTGCCAGCGGCGATGCTGCTGGGGATGGTAACAGTGTAGCTGTTGTTGTTGCTGATGAGGTTGTCGGAGGCCCAGGTGCCGGGAACGTTGCTGTCATCGATAAGACCGGCCTCGTCGATCTTGAAGAACTTCAGAGAAGTCTTGTCCACGGTAGTGCAGTCACCGTCGCAGTTAGCGAGGTAAGTGATGACGGGACCGTGGTGAGACTCGGGCCACTCAGTCCACTGCAGCTCAACGTCGCCACCAGCCTTGACAGAGGCAGAGAGGGCACCGTTCTTGGCATCCTTGTGGCAGATAATGTCACTGCTGGAGTAGGAGGAACCGTCGACGAAGCCGTTGTCGGTGGCATCCTCAAACCAGCCGATGTTGTCGGGGTAGGGGGTCTGGTAGTTGTATGTGTCGACGATGAATCCACCGTGGTAGGTGCCGTCAACGACAGCACCGGTCACATAACCGTGGCCAGCCACAAGGGCAGCCGATCCGAGGACGGCTCCAACAAGCTTGGTAACAGACATCTTTCAGGTGATTTGATATAGAAACGCACAGCGTTTGTTTTTGAAGGCCGCAAAAAGAGCGAGGCCGGGAAAAAAGAATGGAAATGGGGACTTCAGTCAATGAAGTCAACCCGAGGAAGAGAACGGAAAGATTGGAAAGAATGGAATGTGGAAAGACTGGTTGAAGAAAAGAAACGAGTAGCAGGGTCGTGGATTTGCATCTTTATATTCTTCTCGATGTTCATCCTCGACGGCATCATAGCTCCATTAGGAACCGAAAGCCATGCCAACGACCCCACAGGCACGCCAGAACTGTATAAGTTGGAACCCCTTAATTCAATGAGTGTTTCTGTCAGTGTCGCCAGTTCCCAAGACCTGTTCCACGGTCTTGCCTGGCTGGTCATAGGTGGAGAATCTCTTGCGACCGAAAGGGTAATGGCCCGAGGTAGGAGATAGATGAACAGCCTTGGTCTCCAAACCGCCATGTTTCCTGCCAGAAAAATTAATTAAGCTATGTATTCCACTTGGAAGGCGTCCGGGACCTGGTCAAACCACTAAACGGTGCCTGTCGATCTCTGGGCGGCTGTCTGTGACGACTGGAGTTTCATAACTCTAACAAAGCCGCTTCGGATTGGACGCTCGCTGCACGTCCCTACATGCGATGAGATATATCATCACTCACGCCTTCACCCCCTCTCATCCACCTTTGAACTGCCAAGACATTGTCCAAGCTCCTGCTCTTTCGGAGTAATTTCGTTCATTCGCATTGCCAAAGCTTGGTGGTTGAACTGAGAGAGTGATCCGAACCGATGAACAAATGATGGATGCGCATTGGCTAGAGCCATGTGGTGTGATGGAACCTCGATCGTATTCCAGTGCTTTTGACGCTTGCATGTTAGTATGGGGCTGACAAGATGTCTCGGAGATGTCAGCGACGACACACCAACCGGCAATTCGCCAGCTGTCAGAACTTTTATTGCCATGTCGAGTGCGGGATCAGCGTTGGCTCAGACCCCATTACGAAGATCCCGTTAGTTTGATTTTTGGTTTTTTTGGTCTGGGGCTCGGACTTTGGCTTTGGGCTTGAGATCATTTCACCCCAAGAAGGATTTGCCAGCTCAGCCTGAATGATATCGTGAGGCCATGACAAACCGTTCGACGCGCTCATCCCTGAATCATAATCAATTAATCTACCAGGGCTGAGGGGCAAAGGGTTCCGGCGCGTACCCGGAGAATTGTTCTGAAACGCTCGGGGGCTCGGCGTGCCGTACGGAGCGGAGTCGAGCATCTCCACTCCGCGACCCAGACCGTTGATTTCGCTGGGAACTAGCCCTGCATGGTGCGAATCCTTTCCAACTGTCCAATCTATGCGATATGCAATTGTCAATATCTCCGAAGTGAACACACCGGCCTAGGCTAGGTGTGGCTGGCGGTAACTAGTTTAATACCGCCAGAGGCGTTGTTCTATGCCAGGGTCGGCCCCGAAGCGCCAGACTGGAAGATCAGAAATTGACCCTGAAGCTCAAGAACGAAATCCTACGCTAGATGACGCCGCATGGCACTGACCCTTCGAGATTGCGTCGAACAAGGGACTAGCGCTCTCTGGATTGTTGAGGGCGACCGTCCTGGAAAGGCTATTGCATGTCTGCAAGTCAAATCTGCAGCCACGGCAAGCCTCCAGGGGTCTCGATCAGAGGGGCGGGTGCGAAGATATATATATACCTAGGTATGTGTGAGTGAGTGAGTGTCTCGCCGGCCGAGATGACTAGTAGTAGTCAATGAGACTTTCCACAGCATTTGTCCATTTGCCTCAACAGCTGAGTGGCGGCATCCGGCATCGGCGGTCATCATTCAGACCAATTGGCACGTACAAACAGCACACATGAGGTATTTCACTCTTTCCTGGGAGAGTCGCCGCTAGCCGGGGTCATGATGTGCGTGAGTGTGGGTGTGAGTGTGGGTGTGGGTGTGGGTGTATGTATGTATGTACGGAGTAGTAAGTGTGTATCAAGTTTAAGATCCTTATCCAAACGGCACACTGTGACACGGACGGGCTAGATATACTTTGGAACAAGGCACTGAAAGTGTTCCCTCCCCTAGTCGGGGATCTTGGGAGCAAGCGATAGTGGCACAAGCCGCGACTGGAGTGACACACGCAAGAGATTTCGTATCTTAGAACCGATAACCCGCGTTCGTCATCGGTCGTGGCTTGCATGCGCCCGATACCAAGTCCATGTCGGTCGGGAGAGAGAGTGTGAGGGGCTGAATGGGGGAAACCGGGAGCGAAGATCCTCCCCAGTATCAACGGCATCGCGGGGTCTCGAGAGACGGGTTAGTTGAACACGAGGACTGGGGTGGGACAGGCGGTCGATCTTTCGTCTACACCGCAGGCCCATACTCGTGTGGAATGGAAATCGAAGAGCACAGAATCGTGACTGGTGGAGGCGAGGGATGAGAGCGAATCAGAGAGGCGAACCCGAATGAAAAAAACTGGCCGGGGATTGGTTGACCGATTGGTAGTCACCGCTGGATGTGGTGAAATAGAGTAGGTGAAAGTACGGAGTACATGAGGGAGGGATGGGAAAAAAAAGTAAAGAATAAGAAGGTTAGGTAAAAGATTCAGGATATCCAACAGGATACATACGGGAGTAGCATCTATACTCGTAGACCATAGAGCTAGAGCATAGGCCTGCTGACAGAAAGTGTGTAGTGGTTGAGTTCTGCCGGTCTGGATCGGCACTCACACTTTTCCCGCCTCCTTTCTCCCTCTGAGAGACTCCACTAAGGCAGTCACTTTCCCCCATCCACATTTACACCCCCATTCTCCCTCCGGTCTAAGGAGTCATGGTCGTTGCAGGCCGGTCCTGGTATATCGAATCCGTTTAACTCTTCCTCGATTCCCCCCCTTGGACCCCTTTGCCTCGTGTCCGCTGCGAAATCAGGCACCCTCCCCGACCTGCGCCCACCAACCCCAACAATCACACACACGCGACAATCTACCGGTTCACGTTGGACACGGTGTGAGGATAGTTGGCAGTCCTCGCCTCTCTTTGCTCTCGAATCGTCGAAAACGAGGGATTACGAAGCATGGGATCGATCGAGGCGCCCTCTTCCCCCGCATTCCCTTCCCTAGACCCCGTCATCATGGACGACGAGATGGAGTCCGCCTTCATCAATTCTAATATGGATTTCCTCGACCCGACACAACTCGACATGCCTTCGGGCTCTGCTGGAGGTGATTTTGACGACTTATTTGCCCGATCCACCAACTCCCGCCCGAACGGAGCCGTGGAGCCCTCGAAGCACTACCAAGACCAACATCCCCTGAGACAACCCCCGGTCATGGCTGCAGATTCCCCCGCCGAGTCACCTGATGCGTCCAGTCGCAGTTCGTCCTCAGAGTCCCCGAGAAACCACCTACGACAAGCCTCAATCGCTTCGACAAACTCCGCAGCGCATAGCGAAAATCCGCTGACATCCACAGGCTACTCAGCGGAGGACTGGATGCGTCCGGAGCTGTCCTGCGGTCAAGGAGGAGTCTCCGTTTAATATCGAACCGTCTTTCCCTATGGATGGTGGGTATTCCATGGATCCCGACCTAGAAACAAGTAACCAAGCCATGGACGCGGCATTTGATTTTGAGAGCGCCGCGAGCAGCCCCAGCCCACTGAAGGTCGAGAATCCCCAGCTGCCCAGCAGCCAGAAATCTTCAAAATCACAAATATGGAGTCCTTCGGCCGTATCAGCGGTTCCAGCTCAGAACGGCGCAGCACCTCCGGTGAGTCAATCCCAACATGATCTTGTATGCGAGCACTCTAACTTTTGATATACAATTTAGGCACATGCACATGCACATGCACCTGCATCTCCACTTTTCGCTTTTGGTGTGAAGGAACAGTCGCCATTTTCAGGGGTCTTTCGAAATGATCACGAGAAGCTTGCCGCTTCCCAATGGAATGGCCAGTCTCCCTCGTCAATTTTGGAGGAAAGCTTTGGTGGCATCAATATGAATGGACGGTCTCCATTGAACTCCATGTCGCCAAACATGAGGTTCAGCTCGCCAAGCTCCTACCCATTTCCTGTCAACTTTGCCTCGTCCCCGGCCCAGACCGATCCCGCAAATTCGACACAACCTGTTCTCACCGTCCATCCTACCTCACTCAAGTCCCGCGTCGAAACGCAAATCCCGATCCGATTGACCCTCTCTCCGCTGCCGGCCAGCGTCAAGAAGCTGCGCCTTCCATCCCACACTATCTCTAAACTCAAATTCCTTGCCCCTCCCTCCACCGAACCTACTTCCGACACCCTTCAATTATATACGAGTTTGGTTTGCACAAGCGCCATGCAAGACCGGGAAAAGTTAAAACGAGCCTTTGCCCGCACAAGAAGCGACAGATATCACTCGGGGATAAATGGTCCCGACGAGGAGAGACCTTTGGACGGTGGGGATGTGAAAATCTGCACGGGATGCATTCAACGAGAACGGAAGCGTGCCTCTCGGAAGAAGCAACGGAAACCGGAGGAGGACGAACTATTCCAGAAGGATGAGGAGAAGAGGGTTATTGTTTTCAACACAAGTGAAATCAAAGAATGGGCGGAACCACCTAAGAACGCTTCAACTGGTTATGGGGATATGCCACCTGCCCCGCCCGGATCGATGCAAGTGGAGCTCCCGATGCGAATCGCATGCTACTGCCGACACCAGAACGAGAAACTGGGTTTCCAGGTCATTTTCACTGTGAAGGATTATCAAAACAACGTGGTGGCCCAGGCCATAACCAACTCGATCATGATCACCGATGACCACAAAACGCAAGCACCCTCAGCGCCTGCACCTGCTGGCCCCTCGCCATCTTTGCCAGATGGCCTGCCAGGCGTAGGAGTCTTTCCCTCGGGACCTAACGGCGAAGGCAAACCTTCAAGTGGTGCTTTCGCTACTCCTCAGTCACCAACCGATCTACAGGGCCTCCAGCAACGATTTAGCTCACAATATCAGCTCACGAACAATTCGTTCACTGCTGCTCAACCAAATGGTGGACCTTCGAGCTCTCAGACACCTCGCAGTCTTTCAAGACAGGCCTCGCCGACAGACTTCCCAGGCCCTCAGACCAAACGACGGAAGCACAGCAGCTCCGGGCGATTGCCTTCAGAGTTGACCATGACCCGAATGGAGACACCCCAGTCATCTAGCTCAGCAATGGCCGCTGCTCAGCTCGCGGCAGCTCGGGGATATGCCTCGCCAACGGAACGGCCATTCGTTACCCCATCGTCCATGTCTGGACAGTATAGCAATGGGCCTCCCACTCCCAACCAAAGTAGTGACAATAACCCCTTCTTCAACCCGACACCGGCTCAAAGACAAAGTCTGGATAGTCTTGCTCACCAATCTCTGGTGTCTGCACCCAACTCTGCACAGCCAAGTCGTCCTGGGACACCCGGTGCCTCTGGCCGTAGCAGTTTCCAGGATCCAAACCTTGCACTTGGATTGGGCGGTACGCCTGCAAATCAAGTTTGGCCTTCCATATCCCAAGCTCCAAGCCGACTCCCCTCGGTTATTCACAAGCTTGTGCCCGCGGAGGGCTCAATAACTGGAGGCACAGAAGTTACGCTGTTGGGCAGTGGTTTTTATCCTGGAATGGAGGTTGTTTTCGGCGATACTCTCGCAACAACTACCACATTCTGGGGCGACAAATGTTTGAATTGCTTGACCCCGCCAGCTCTTCAACCGGGGCTGGTGTCCGTTGTTTTTAAGCATGAGCACCCAACTTTCGGGCAGGTTCAACAAGCGCAACCACTAATGCCCAAGCAACAATTGTTTTTCCGATATGTGGACGACCGTGAACTTCAAATGTACCGGCTGGCGTTGAACATCCTTGGCCAAAAGTTGGGCAGCCAAGCAGACGCGTTCCAAACTGCCCAGCAAATCATGGGAAGCGATCCGAATGCTTTCTTCAACATGCAGAAGGACATGCAAGGTGGGGGCTCTTCCGGTGGGCATCAACGCCAAGTGCCCGGAATGGATTCTCAGGCGAAGTTGAGCGATCTTGATTCTAAAATGTTGACTTACCTCGAATTCATTGATTTGGACGATAGCCCACGCTCCGCTCGCTACAACTCCCGCAGCACCACTGGCCAAACTCTTCTGCACTTTGCAGCTTCTTTGGGTCTGACTCGATTTGTTGCGGGACTTTTAGCCCGTGGGGCTAACCCAGACGTCCAGGACAGTACTGGAAATGTTCCCATGCACTTTGCTGCTCTACATGGCCATGCTCATATTGTCCATCGACTGCGGCTCATCGGGGCCAATGCCAATGCCCGCAGTGTGCGTGGATTTACGCCGGCAGACCTTGCAACGACATTGCCTGCGCACCAAGCTGCTTTGCTCCCATCCCGGCACTACCGGTCTCGCAGTGTTGGGTCACTTTCTTCTCGCCGCAGACACAGTAGCTCAGCTAGCCTCAACTCTCTCTGGGAAGCCTCTTCAGCTTCTGGCTCTCTTGGTCATGCTGTTGACGACTCTGAGGACCTGGATGATTCTGAAGAGTTGGACAGCGATGATTCCGAAGCCCCATTATTCTTCAGCTCATCCCGTCGATCAAGCATGCATCAAGACGCTATTCCTCCGGTCGTGGATACTGGTGAACAACCCGCGGCACCTGATACTCGTGGTTTCTCCCCACCTGCAGCCATTGTCGCCTGGCAGAACCATTTGACTGCACAGATTCATCAATTCCAGCAGAGTGTATCCAATGCTTTCCCTAACATGCCTGCGCTACCCCCCATGCCGGCTCTTCCAGATTATCAGGCCAACCAAATGATGCGTCGCATCACTAACCTGGTACCTCAACGCCCGGCTACTCGTGGCGATGGCTGGTGGGACTATCTGAAAGGGAATGCTGCCCCGGTCCAGAATCTTCCGCCTTCGTACGATGAGCTGTATCCGCACCAGCAGGATAAGCAGAACGAAGCATCTGAAATGAAGAAGTCTGCGCTTCTTCAGGCTGCCACAGAGGCAGCTCTGGACCAGCATTTCGAGACACAGAGCAATGTCGCCTCCTCTTCCGCCTCTGCATCCGCTTCAACAGTAATTGCCCAAGCCCAACCTGCCCAGATCGTCAAGGATGATCTCAAGGATATCACAATTGGGAGCAAGGTGATCTCTCGCGAGCAGCAGAAACATTTGCGGGAGCACCAAGCCCGACGTATGAAGGGCCTGGGCAGTGACCGCAACCTCTACTTTATTTGGGTAAGTTACCACGTCCACGTCCACTTTGAGACCTTACTAACCCGTGATAGATTCCCCTGCTACTTTTGGTTATCTGTGCTTGGATGCGCAACTTTGTGCCTGGTATTTGGCAAGGCGTTACGGACGGCTTTGAATTTGTGAAAGCCCGCTCTACACAGCGGGCTGTGGAATTGGGATTTTAGGATCTTTTCATTTGTTTTAACTCTTCCCTTTGGTAATTCTTGGTCCTCATCTACAGACACGGAGTTTCTTTCTCAGCGTCACCCCAGCCCCCTTTTCTGTTGGCTTCTTGTTTTCTTTTGTTTCTGCGTATAATGACAGGCTACGACCATACATAGTACATTCAAGCTTGCAGAGGCGAATTGGCCTCTTTACTTAGGCATAGACAGATATTGAATCATCTTCTACACAATTCCTCCGAGACTTCGGTTCCCAGCCTATGTGCAGAAAAGGGGATTTCTTGATCTGATAAAGTCTCCAGATCTACGAGTGAAGGTCTATTTGTAGCTTATCTTATTCCACACAACTCCTCAAGCACTTTCTCGCCATCGCCATTCGATAGGAAGTCTCCCGACTACTTGCAACGAGCCATCCAGTCTTATTATGATACTACCAAAGCCCTTAGTCAATAGTCATAAGTTGCTCATAAAAGCCACCAAACTGATGCACCGGATCATGAAGATGAATCTCCAAGATCCAATGACGCTTATGACCATCCTTCCCAACAGAGCTTATCTTTTCCGAATTCCCCCTCTTAACATAAAGCTTAATCTTATCTTGAGGAATGCGCTCATGAGGAAAAGAGCCAACAATATGTCCCGCAAGGTCAGCACCGAATTGAAACCCAGCCTGCTCAGCCTCCTTGCACGCAATATCGTACAGCTCCTCACCCGTCATATCCGGCCTCTCCCAATACAACGCCTTCACCTTGACCCAAATAGGCTCCAGTGCATCCCGAAGCCGAATCTTATGCGGGTCGTTGCCGAGAACGTATGTTCGGCCAAAATCGGCCTCCCACGCCTCGAAGACGGGGCCTAGGTCCACGACTAGAATGTCGTCTTCTTCGATTATACGGTCGGGTGGGTTCTCTGCGAAGGGACTGAGTGTGTTTGGTCCGCTGCGAATCACGCGCTTATGCCAGTGTGATCGGACGCCGAGGGTTTCGCCCAGATCGTAGATCTCTTTATTCAGTTGCTTCTCGCTGATGCCGGGGCGGAGAAGTTGTTTCTCGATTTCTTCAAACAGGGTGACGGCTTTGTTTTGGGCCTCCATGAGACTATTGGCCCGCGCGGCCTCTTCGGGGCTGGAGTATTTGTCTGTCATCTTTGTAGGGTTGCTTGTATGTTGTTCGCAAATGAGGCGATTTGCCGAGCTTATAGGAAATACAAAGTAAGCCTGGTGAGGGGTCGGGGAATTGGGGATTGTTCCATCAGCTTCGAATTGTCACGTGTGGGGGGTATACGTATACGAGCACTGTGATTCAGAGGAATCTTTGAAATTGTCAGTCTGTTGAGGAAAGTGTTGGCGGGGTAAGAGTTACTAGTTGTGGAGAGGTGAGATGTGGGGGAGATTGGCTTATTTGTGATGGTTACTATTGGACCTAAAGCCAATGCCACATTACTCTACTAGTGACCGAGATTCTTCATTAATTATATCAATACTGTCATTTCCATTTTTCTTGTTTATCGTGGCAGTGCACATGCTCCATTATCTGGGGTAATTAATGATGATCCAGTATCACGATTGAACCTGCGAAATTCTGCAAGGCATTCAGGGCTTTGCCATGACCAAGGAGTCCATGAGCCAGTTGAGACCACGGGGTTCAGGTTACACTCATCGACTGCTTCAAGTTGCTGGGTATTTATATCCCACGGAAGATGAAACACAGGATTTGGATGATGGGCAGCATCCACATTCATAACGCAAGCTGGACCCAACCCCATCCCATCTTTGAAGAAATTCAACCAGTCCGGGCTATCAGCTGCAGTTTGGTTCCAGGGATCGTCGTCCCCGTAGATGAAGAGACGCGCTTCGCGTTGTATAGACTCGTCTGTGATGGGTGATGCAGCATGCTGTTGTTCACGCACAAATCGAATCAGGTGTTCTGTCAACTGCTCAAATGGAGTTGGCTGTGTAATTACTGCACTTTGAAATGTATCATGAGTCACGCGAGCTTCTTCCTCCCTTGAAGTGCCTTCACGGCGACTGGCACTGAAGGGGTATATGCCAGTTGACTCGATGCCGATGAGGTATGGAGGCATGGCATTATCGACAGCAAGCACCACTGCAGGATCAAGACCTCTACATCCTTTCCACTCCTTGATCTGAGTTCCTTGCCGAAAATGTGCTGCAAGATGATCGTTCCTGTCTGACCAGAGAGTGAAAGTTTCCGAGCAAAACCCGCACCTTGAATTGATTTGAGTGACCTCTGACTTCCATTTTGCAATACTAGTGACGGCATTTTGTGAGCCGTGAAATAGGCGGAGATGCTGGAGAAGATGATCCTTTCGATAAAATGTTCGAAGAGTAGACGGTTTCTCTTGACACTCCATATGCCGGTGAAACTGGATATGCTCCTCAGAAGGAGCATCGATCTCACAAAACACACATCGCAAGATATTGGAGGCCTCATCTCGGTATGTAGGTCCAAATGGTGCACAGACCCAGCTTTCCAATGACAAGTGTAGAGTCTTTTCATGTCTCGTCCAATCATGTTTGGATTTGAAAGTGTCTGTGCAGAATGTACATTGGAATGGACGCTGTTGCGTTGGCTTTTTATCACGGATTTGAGATGTTGGAGATTTCTTGCGCAGCCGTCGATTACGGCGCCGCCTTGGCTCTCCCACGTAAAATCGTCCAAATGATCCTGAGTTGCTTGAGCCGAAGCTACGGGCGGATGAAGCTGAGCTGCTGGAGGCACTTGATTCGGATGCTGCAATTGACGGGGTAGGTGGGCGAGGTCGTTGAGAACGTCTCCTTGGAACCGATAACTTTTCAGCAGTATCTTGTAGCACTGGTTCCTCTGAACTGATACAATGGGTAATAGAGCTCATAATATCTGTCAAATGTGCAGGCTCTGTTTCTGGCGGGGAGTTTTTCCACCGGTCCATCGGACTGAGCGAGAGAAGTCCTTCGGGGTGAGCATTGTTAATTCCTAGAAATTCCTGGCTACCCCAATCTGTATTTTCGAGAAATGAAAATGACAGGCCACCATTTGGTATTGGTAGTCCTTGTTCTGATCCGTTGATGTCGTCCGTGCCGAAGGAATCAAGTGAGCTTGTCGCAGAAAAGGTAAATGTCGGATCAAGACGACTGTCTTCCAACAAGTCAAATGGCTGGGAAATATTTGAAAATATGCATTCTTCGAATGCTTTTTCAGGTGAGACGGTCAACGGTTGGGTGTCTCTCAGGCCGTTTGCTAAGTTCAAGTTGCCACCGAGTGGGTAATCTGGCTGACGGGAGGCTTGTTCATTTGAGACATCCCAGTTCATGCAAGGCAGAGTAAATGAACTATGCAGGCCGTTAGCGCTCCGACTAAGCCGGGACTTCCCGCTATTCCATAACTTACTCATCTTCAAGTTCGGATACAGATGCTCCAGTTTCGAATGAGGGTGATTCAATCCCCCGCGGTGTGGACCATTGAAACTGGTCGATAAAGTCTTCCTCACGAGACGGTACGTTATCCTCCATCACAATAGATGATGTTTATCTATGGCCAATCATGCAATTTGCATCTCACGATGTTTGGGGATCGAAGGGACGCTAAATCTCCAGTCTTGGGCCTTGGCCTTCCTAAGTGAAGATGTCCGCGATATGACTAATCTGCGCGCCTTTGGCATTACCAAATAAGGGAAAGCGTATCATCTCCGACAGAGCGAAAGAATCCAACCAAAATCCTTATCAAATGGCGAATAAGTAAATATAATAGATACCAGGAGACTCAATTGCTGGGTCTGCCCGTGAGAGAGTAAATAAGCCAACTCTGCCCAAATCTCTCGTCAAAATTAAGATAAACTACACTTGCACTGACCAAAGAGAATTCTCCACTCTCATCATGATGGTCCCTCAACCTTAAAAGTGCGGGGTGTTCAAGAGTCAAGACGGCAATCCGGTTAAAACTTGCCCTACTAGTTCCCCCTAGTCCGCCATCCAACTTACTCACATGTCCGAGGAGAAAGTGTGCCATCGCCCCTGAGAAGCTGCATCACAGTGATCGGCACTCACCACTGCCGGTTGGACCCCGGGATAGTTCGTGTGACTTCATGCACATGGCCCACAGCCACGGACCCTAGGGCGCCAACCCTTCGAATTACCTCTTGGGGCCTTGGTATTCAAAAAAAGCTGTGTAATGGCTTTTCGGGCTGTGGTCTAGCGCCTCTAAGGCTCAGTATTACTGGTTCATCACTATGTTTTTAGAGCTACTAAGGCCGGCGTTGACACCATTTGATCCAGGGACCTGCAGCTACCCCTCTTCCTGCACTTAACTTCCGTTAGCCATGCCGAGGCCGGCGATCATGAAAGAGGAGAAGGGGGTGGTGGAAAAAAGCAATCTCACGTGGAAGTGATAGATCAAGAGAGCTCAATCTTTCAAAAACCCCACTGGTTGGGACCTGGATGACGTTCTTTTTGTTTTGAGGCCGCTTCCCTTCTCCCCTACTGTACTCAACTCATCATGGCAGCCACCACAGAGACTTCTGGCTATGTTGGCAGTCTTACATCCTCTCAGGAAGAGAAGCTGCAAAGCTTTTGGAAAATTTTGATGCAATCCTGGGGTGCTGATGTTTCGGCCCCCAAAGACTCAAACGCATCAACACACTCGAATGGCTCAGGCTCAGCCCAGCCACGCCGAAGATTGTTTTCTCTCACTCGAGCGCCAACCCAGCCAACCGAAAATGAAACCGCGGCCATTCCCAGCAGTTTCATTCCTCTCTCAAGGAATTGAATGCTGGTCCAAATGAAATTAAGGCAATCAACTCGCTCGTGTTGAAATTGCCGGGGGATCGTCTTCGGTCGGCCTACCTGACTGTACTCAAGCAAGATCATGCGGATGCACTGCTTCTTCGCTTTCTTCGCGCCGAGAAGTGGAATGTTCCTAAGGCATGGATTAAATTTGTGTCGGCTCTCGATTGGCGGGTCAACGAATACAAAGTCGATGAAGAAGTTCTGATGAAAGGCGAATTGTATAATCTGGAAAAGTCGCGAGCGAAAGAAGACTCGCCCGAGAAGAAAGATGGAGAAGGATTCATGCTTCAGCTTCATACAGGCAAGGGTTATTTCCACGGTAAAGATAAATTTGGTCGGCCAATCTGCGTGGTTAGAGTGCGAACACACGACCCAAGCTCTGCGACCAAAAAGGGTCTCAATGACTATATTGTTCAATGCATCGAGACAGTTCGACTGGTACAGGTTCATCCTGTAGATACAATGGTAAGCTCTGCTCGATCGATGAATCCTTGTGATCATGTTGTCCCGTTCTAATCACCCACCATTAGACCATCGTCTTTGACCTCACTTCCTTCAGCTTATCAAACTGGGTATGCTGCCATGCCCGTCAATCTTCGTGGGCGCGATAACTAATCCCTATCTTCTAGGATTTTCCTCCAGTCAAATTCATCATTGAAATTTTCCAAGAAAGCTATCCGGAGTCTCTCGGAGCCATGATCTTTTACAATGCACCGTGGATATTTTCCGGTGAGTTCCACAGCTTCTTGTCCTAATTAATGTCGGATCTAACTTCTCATAATCATTTTAGGATTCTGGAAGCTTATTCAGGGAATCTTGGACCCGGTGGTGGCTGCGAAAGTTCACTTCATTAGTGGCGCCCAGGATCTGCAGAAACTCATCCCGAGGGACAGATAGTCAAGGAACTTGGAGGATGTGAGGACTGGGAATATAAGTATATTGAGCCGGAGGCCAATGAGAATGACAAGTTGCTTGATGCTGAGACTCGGAGTACAATCCTTGCTGAAAGAGAGACGCTTGGTAGTGAGCTTTTTAGCCTCACTGCCAGTCTCATCTCCAACCCGGACGACAAGACTTCACAAAGTCGCCGTGACGAGATCATCAAGCAACTCAGTGACAATTACTGGTCGCTTGACCCCTATGTACGGGCCAAAACTCTTTTGGACCGACAGGGGGTCATCCAAGGTGGTGGGAAAGTCGAGTTCTACCCAGCCACAAAACCCTCGGTCAACAAGGAGACAATCGTCACCGATGAAAAGTCAGAGGCAGCGACCGGGCAAGTCTGCAAGGAGCCGTTAGCTGCGGTCTCTTGAATTTCAGGATTTTCAAGCTGGAGGAGAGATTCGTGGTGTTTTTCGTGGGGTGTTGAGTGATCTTGTTTCGGTTAGATTTGTGGATTTATAGTACCTTTATACCTAAACTCTCGAGGTCGGACAATCTTTCAATGATACTATTTCAATATGATTGAGTCGTAGGAAATATTAGTATTTACCATGGTCCATGCGCTCAAGGAATCTTTTTGCTACCATATAGTATTGCATAGCTCCTAAGCTGCCCGAGGTGTAAGCAATTTCCCCGCAAGGTAGCCCCTTTAAAGCTAGCCGAGTAATCTGACCCCGCCCTTCCGAGGTTGAGGTAGCCATCGTCCCATCATCACAGCCATTGCCTCAACTTTATTCTACCTCATACTGACTGATTATCTGCCTCTTTCTACAAAAATGGATATAGATGATGCCGCCCGTTATCACTCGATTCCCTGGGTTTCAGAATTGTTGCAAGATACGGCTTTCGTGACAGTCCCTTCGACCAACAGAGACACCAAGTCCTCGACCGAGGATAGTCTTTTTTCAGTCACCCTCAAATCGAATGCTACCCTTTCGGGGTTTCTTTCCCAGTATCGACGGCCGACCCCCACCTCCGGGCCTGGTGGGACTGGGGGCATAGAGGAGGTCCGCATGATTTTCATTCTAGGTAGCAATCTCAACGGCTACCCTGGCGTTCTCCACGGAGGAATCGTGACCACCATTTTGGATGAATGCACGGGCCTTCTTCTTGTCCTTCGCAGCAAGTACAAAGCTGGCGACGATGACGCCCTCGCACCAGGCTCTAAGACGGTAACTGCCTACCTGAATACAAACTTTTTGCGTCCAGTTCCGACACCTGGTGCAATTGTTGTGTACGCAAAGCTTGAAGAGACCAAAGAGAACCGGAAGTGGAAAATCAAGGGTCGGATATGTGATGAGGATGATCAGATTCTCGCAACGGCCGAATGTCTCTACGTGAAGTCTCGATCCAAAATTTAGAACGGCCTCTAGATTTCTTTTCGATAAAGCCTACGCGCCGACTGGGCTTTCATTGTGAGATCAGGTACTACTTCAACTTCATTTTCAGAGTTTTAGACTGCTATTCGGGTTCACGAGTCAATAGGGCATTGCTATATTTACTCAGTGCTAGTGCTTTATTGTGTCCGATTGCTATATGATAACATCTGCATCGATGCATCCTCCCAGTATCATTTTTTTTTCTTTCTTAGTAAAGGCTTGTTTTGATAGGCAAAAGTCTTCGAGGCTACAATTATGGGTCATGCAACAAACAGATGACGATCATCAGGGAGTCCGAATGGGGGCCGGTCGATATTGACGCCATGGAAAACAATGGGCATTATTTCTCCACTCTATGTTTCACGAGAAATGAGATACTAGATTTCGATTAACTCCTGAGAAGAGAAAGTCAATCTTTCAAGCGATGTTACTGTCGGCCCGAACTAGCTGCACGATTGAAGTGGGGGAGGTTGCATGTCGGATCAGGAACTGGGTAATTGAGGTTACAAGGCTGGGGCAGGACTTTCCAAGGCAGTCCTGGAAAGATGTCGATCAGGAACTAGTATCTCCCAAGACCAATTAAACAAGCCAGATCGGCGATTTTTGCGGGGATGGCCAAACGGAAACAATCCCTCAGGCGGCCAGGTTTCCGGGTCCGAGCCGCCCCGTGGGAATGCCCATTCCAAACAATCATAAATAGAAAAATCTCGCGTGTGAAAATTGTTGTCGCCCTTTTGAAAACCCATCTATCATGACGCTGTCCCTTGCCCTTCTCACCCTTGGGCTTGGCCTAGAGGCTGCCGCACGCCCGCTCTCGGCGGGCATGCAAAACATCAAGAATGTTGTAGTGCTGGTGCAAGAAAACCGATCCTTTGACACTCTTGTCGGCGGACTTACATATAACGACGATATCGATGGACTGGTCGGACGCGATACCCCTTTCTGTAACCCAGCCAACATTTCGCAGCCAGATGGCAAACAGATCTGCGGCAAGCCGACCGCCAACAATATCGCCAAGGATGACCCTGACCACACAATCTGGGGAGGAAACATGCAAGTCTTTGGAAAATATCTTCCCAACTCCGATGATGAGTCGACTATGAAGGGGTTTGTGACCGAGCAAGACACATACTACAGCCTGGGAGGAAATTTGCTGGAAGCGTCTGAAGTCATCAACTATTATACTCCGGATCAAGTGCCAGTAACCAATGCGATTGCCGAGAACTTTGTTCTATTTGATCGCTGGTTCGCCTCGATCCCTGGACCGACTGACCCCAATCGCGCATATTTGACTTCCGGTACTTCGCATGGTCAGGGAGGCAACACTGATCCTTTCTATGACTCGACTCTTCCTCAAAAGTCTATCTTCCAGCAGCTGTCTGAGAATAATATTACCTGGATGAATTACGAAAACTCGACGTCCTCGAACCCGCCTTTCGCGCCCGATTCGATGTTCTATAAATGGACCAAAGAAAATGGCAAGGATAAAACCAACGTTTTCCCCATTGAGCGGTTCTACTCGGATGCAAAGGCTGGCAAGCTGCCTCAGTTCACATGGATCAACCCTGAGTGTTGTGAATTTATGTCAATGCATCCCAAGTCGCCTATCAACATGGGCGAGAATTTCATGAAGGGTGTTTATGAAGCTATTCGCAACTCGCCTCAATGGAACGAGACTCTTTTCATTGTCACTTGGGATGAGCACGGAGGTTTTGCTGACCACGTCCCCCTCCGACCGGGGTCCCTCCAGGCGACGATATCACCTGGTCTGAAGCCCCGTCGAAGGATGGCACTGGTCTCGGTAACTACACTTTCAATTTCGACCGCTTGGGCATTCGCGTTCCAACAATGTTGATTTCTCCCTGGGTCGAGAAGGGTGTTGTTGAGCATAAGGCAAGCAAAAACGATTATACCCATACCTCTATTCTCACATTTGTTTCTGAGCTTTGGGGCTTGGATCCTCTTACTCCACGTGTGGAGTGGTCGCCTTCATTCAGCAACTTGATCACCAACAAGTACCGGGATAGCCCTGCGAAGCTCCCTAATGCCGCTGGATATCCGCTGAAGCATCAATTGCACTCTCATTGATGATATGCATAGTTATGCATTACTCTCAGCATTTCCCCGACCTTTCATTTTCCTTCAATGTCTGATGATAGAGATGAATGTTGTTTGTAATAGCGTTGCTCAAGAATACAAATATAAGAAAGCATTCCATCGAAGCCACTACAATGAAAGATGTTTTAGCAATACTTCTCATTGAATATGGTAGTGAATTTCTGGGAAATGTAATTCTAACTCACAGTAACGTAGCAGCCAACGTGGCTATGATGCCGCCTAACGCGCGACTAGCCTCGCTAGCGGCCCCTATCGACCCCATGATTGTGATAATAAACAGTGCAAGCCAGAAAATAGTGTCCACAATGTTTAAGATCATATTTGCTTTCGTACTCCCCTATTTTTTTAATCGTTCAACATGGGTTGTCAGCAATTGATAGGCGAGAAAAACCCCCGACTTGAGGCACTAATGAATTTACATGAGCTGCGTCCCTCGTACGGAGTTTGATAGAGGCTCTTACCACCGCGATTCCCCATGTATTCGCTCTGGTTGATGGTGTTCCTTTGACGGCCAAGCGTGCAACTGTCAAAATAAAGACAAGAAAGACCAGTCCACCGATGATAATGTGAAGTCTAGATTTGGTAACCGATCGCCCGAAAATCGAAAGTTTCATGTTTATTGACAATGCTTCTTTTCGATCAAAGGAATAAATTCTCTGTCTGGCGTCAAAATTGGCTGGTACAGTCTTGGCGGTTAAGACAATGTTAAGAGATTCTATAGTTCACACCCGTGTACAACACAGAAAGGGCCATTGACTCTTATAGATGCAAATACTAGGTAACCATATTATTTCACTATTACTTTCGTATTCGTATCATTAACCAAGTGTTACACGATCTCGAAAGTCTTAGAAAGTCAGGCATATACCTTTTCTCAATTTCGTATCGTTATCCATATCTGGTCGCACATACGAGGAGGACCCACGTTTGAAACCCCAACTACAATTATACCAAAATAGACTCCGAACCCAAAGCTTACTAGTTCTAACTTAGAATATGATCACGCTGAATAGATGCGCCATGATATTAATCAAAAAAATTTCATTTTTCTCGAATGGGATGCAAGGAAAAGGCATTTCTAGGCTCCAGTCTTCACTGTCCGATCCTATGGTTTCAAAGGCACCCCTGGTTGCCGAATTCAAGAGGTACATCGCATGAACTTGATAGTTACTACATGATTGACATATAATAATATCAGCATAATTTCCCCAATACAGCGAACATGGCCTAAATTCCCCGAGGCAGGCCGCATGTCCATTCCAGAAGGGACGAGGCGGTGATGACTGAACACCATAAGCGTAGTTAGCGTAAATGATTTAGCTTATAAGATCATATTCAAATAAGATGTTTCATTTGAAAATCATCCTATTCTTTTGGCCAATTTCTTCCACTGTTACTTCCCATAGTAACTACTGGACATAGTATGCGGCCCGGCAACCTCAAAGATCCTTGCTAGTACTAATAGTAACTAGCAGCCGACGGGTTAGGCTACAAGGTTCGGCCTTAAACTACTAGTCAGGTAAACCGCCTCAAAACGAACGGATATGCGATAGTTGGCCAGTGCTGCGGCTCCAGCCACAACTTTGTTCCAGACAATCTATCGAGAGGCTGAGATGAATTTTTGCGCTAACTACACCGTCCAGGCAGCGCTATTTCGGATGATATTGTAGACTATTTTGGTCTGCGTGTGCATCGTGTTGGGTGGCTTGGCTTTTGCTGCACTTCAATCACATCCTTCGGACTCTAGTAGCCAATAGAAGTCGCGATCCGACTACGCTAAATTTTAGCATCGACTACCTGCATTGCCGCTAACTTATAGCCTATCATACTCTCCCAAAGACTGTTGGATCAAACCCAAGTCCAGTTTCACGCTCCCGCTCCCGCTCCCGTCCTTTCCACACAGCCCCTCATACTTGCTCTCCCCGTGTTTTTCGTCCAACCCTCACTCTATAATGGGGTCCGAGCTCCTGTATCTCTATAATTGCTCAGATGCATGATAGAATGCGTAGAGCTAGCAGGGGGTTTAGGTCTGCGCCACTGTGGCAGTGACAGTGGTTCTTCCAACCTTGTACCTCTCTAGCCGTCATGGTGATAAGGTATATGAACCGAAGATTGCCACAAGTTCGGCCCAACATATCAGTACAAACTAACGGTTTTATTTGATAAAGTTGGCCTATCATTTACCAAAAATCTCCGACATGCCTTCGAGACACCCCTCTATCACTTACTCCTCTCTCCCCCATCTTTCTACTATCATCAACCTTCAGCCTGATAGGGAGCCATGGTGTTTTGGATACGCCCCCTCACAAGGTCGTCGCTGTCATGCTAGTACAAACGCGCACGGCCGTAGATGTGCTATGGATATTCTCGACGAGGCCACTGAAGACCTTCGAGCCGGAGATTCTATCAACGATCTGCTGAAAGAATTAGCTCCATACGGGCTATGCCGGAGGTTTCATCAAAACCAAGCATCCGATCTTGCTCGTCGCTGGCGGAAGCAAGTATCTTCGTTTGTTGAATCTCGACGATCATCTCCGACACAAAGAACCATCCAGAATACCACTGGAATTCGCCGTCAAGTTCCCAGGAGACAAACATCAGAAGAGCAATTTGAAGTTCGATTGCGTGAAATGAAACAAAGAATAGAGGAGCTTTTGTGGATTGAAGACTTTGATGGGCTCCCTGCCACCTCCCTACGCTCTCAAGTTCTTAATGATGCCCTGCATATGATGAGAACAGTTGGAGCCATCAACAACAGCACCACTGCTATCGATAATATTGCACAGCCCAGGGGTGACTCTATCACACCTGTCGAAACACCTATTCGAAATTTGCCAGATAGCACAAGAAGCCAAATTTCAAGAAGCAGTACCAGCTCTCGCGAGATACTGGTTACGTCAAGCGAAACCTCCAGCCGCCGATCCGAGGCTACGACTACGATGCCACCAACTTCCGATTCAGTCCCGCAAGCGGTCAATACAGAGAGATCAACACACTCAACTGGGTCGGCTACCCGTAAAGCCCGTGTCAGTCGTCGACCTGCGGAGGGAGAATGTGGAATATGCTTGTGTTCTTTGCAGGAACCTCAATCTTACAGCACCGATGATGAAGAGGAAGAGGAAGATGATGAAGGTGATGAAGAAACCGATGAAGAAGAGGACGAGGGGCAGGGTGACAGCGATGACTCTGAGGATGAACAAGGATACTATTCAGACGATGATGAACCTGAAGTTGAAGTTGAAGTTGAAGATGGACTAGTGTGGTGCAAAGCGCAATGTGGAGTCAATTATCACAGAGAGTGCATTGAAAAATGGCTTAGATCAGGCCACTATGATTCATGCCCAACCTGTCGGACAACATGGAGGTATTGAGTTCCCTTTGAAATGACAGGGAATACAGAGAAATGGAAGGAGGAAGATAGATTTTGCACATATTAAATAGCTACCAGCTTTCTTCGGCAGTCGCTCCTCTGAAATAAAAAATATGCTTGCTATTCCGAAGCACTATGTTTCCGGTCCTTTCTCGCTGCAAGTTGACGACCGGGTTTTATGAGTAGAAGAATAGCTGGTAGTTGTGCTGCCGCGAATCCAATCATAACCCTGAGCTGCGTGCTGTAACTGCCAGCAAAAACATTCTTCACCTCATCTTGTAAATAGACAGGCAAACTTTTTATCGACTCCACATTTTCCAGGAATAGGTGCAGTTCATGCCTTGTTAATATACCCTGCAAATGATGCGCTAAGCGGCCATTCAGGATATTCGATGCTATAGCCAGACCAAGGGCTCCCCCTAGGAACCGGAGCTGAACAACAAAGCCGGTCGCAATCGCTGCGTGGAAAATTCAACGGTTAGCCAATGCACTATTAACTGCTTCAGAATCAATGTTTTGCTCGGGGCATAAATACTCAGGTCTCTATCCTCCACGATGTAAGGTGGCGCTAACACCAATATACCCATCGTTATCCCCATGCCTGCCCCAGCGATAATTTCATAAGCAATATCTGTTGCATGGAATCCATGAGAGCTAGCAATCGTTGATAGAAGGCCCACTCCTACGGTATGGAGTGTGCAGCCGACGAGCAAAGAATAAATAAACGGAATACGACCCCGCGAGCTGACAATATTCACAAGACCAGCGGCGACCGCTGCAACGGCTGAATATCCAATCAAATAGATACCAGCATCGAGTGGTGATTTATCCAATAGTAGTTGTGCTTGCTGCGGAACATAGACTAGTACCACATTAAAAACTGCGCCAGTGACAAATGAGGAGCTGATAGTTCGCCGTTAGAAAGAATAAGTTCGATTAGAATACCGCAATGAGTTACTCACATGAGAATTCCTATCCACGCGCGATCAAAAAGCCAACGCTTAGGGAAGATCGGATCTTGCTTGGGAAAATCTGAGAGGTGCCATTCCCAGGCGAAAAAGCCGACCCACGAAATTCCGGCAAGCACAAGGAGAGCAATCGCACTCGGGGAAGACCATGTAAATGCCAAGTTGACCTCGTTCAGGACGGAAATGGTTAAAAATGTGCCAGAGAGTAGAAGAAGTGACCCCACAAGATCGAGATTGGCGAATGAACGATATGAAGCTCGTGTTCTGAGCGAGGGGTGTGTTGGTCAAGGCCGAAGTTTGTCGGCATAGCAATAGCGAGAATCACGATCGCAATCGCACACAAGGGGACACTGTAAGTGTTAATGACATCAGTATAAAATTCAACAAATTGCTGCATGTCCACATACTTGATTAAAAAGACCCATTTCCATGCTGAGTCTTTTGCAAGAGCACCTCCCAAGATTGGGCCAATCAAGGACGCAAGAACAAGACAGAATGACATGAGCCCGCTATATGTTGGAAGCTTCGTCTTCGGAGCTATTTCATATATGCATAATATTGCCAGTGCGTAAACACCAGCTCCACCGATGCCCTGTAGTGCTCTGAATATTATACTGTATCTCCAAGTTAGGAAAGTTCAGCATTTCAAGTAATATGTGATCTCACAGTTGGTTGGCTGTTTTCGCGCAGCCACATCCAATAGAGAATGCGAGCAGGATAACAAAAGCGGCTATAGTGGTGTGTTTCCTCCCAACGATATCGCTGCCTTTTGTCCACATTGCCATAGACCCTATGTGTATTTGTATGTCAGGAGATAGGCCATAGAACGAGCAGGCGGTTTCCGTTTATCTTCGTACCGGTGTAAGTGGCTAAGTAGCCGGTGATGATCCAACTTCTCTTCTCAAAGCCTTCGAGGCTGTCCGTGATATTCGTGAGGGATGAGCTCACAATCGTGACATCTAAATTCGAGAGAAAAAATCCAATCAGAAGCCTTTATTCAAGAAACCGATTAGCTGCCGGCACTAAATCGTCTCAAATTCCTCCATCGATCACCGTCCTACCCTATTATTGTAAGAACCAGCCTCCATCCTGTCGGGTAGACGATTTCGTTTCCTGGAGAAAGTGTCCGTTGTGCCGACCCCTTTTCTCCATGAGTATCGACCCTGCCAACACGTATCGGCTCCTCTTTCTTCGAAATGGGCTCTGCAAACTGTATGCGGCTAGACATTGCGACTAAGCCTGTGATGGATCGGTTGTGCTTCACGTGTCGACGATGACTGAAGTGACAGCCATCGTTGCGATGAGAGAAATTGGGAACAGGACCACACGCTATGTAGGACCAAGCCCCGCGTATATTCACCCCAGGGGCTCCAGGTGGAACGCGGGAGATGCGCGATGACAGAATGTGGAATTTATTGAACAAGATGATCGGCGTCGATCATTGAACCTAGTTTCTGCATTGAGTGGCTTGGCGTCCATTTCGTCGACTAGACTGATCTATCTTGGATAGACTATGCATCTATAGCCTAATTTTTGAGGAGCTTATCTGGATCGGCGTTATCTGCAAGCTTGTTTCATAAGAATTGTCGTTGTCATTACTCATTGTTTGTGTATGGCGAAACGGGGTTGCTCGGAAAGGGGGGCGACTGGTCACCCTCATTCTTCCACACTCAGCCAAGACATCCAAGATGCCGCTGACTATTTGAAAAGCGCGTTATTTACCTTTTATCTTGAAATGTCTGGATCTCGGCACCTCCCTTGCTGGGGGAGGATCTCTGCACCCCTGAGTTAGCGACGGCGGGTTGAGTCTAAGATAACGAACGTCGTCAAGTAAGGGCTGCGCAGTGCCACTAGACATATTGGAATGCACTGTCTCACGTCTTTAATGGAAGCACAGAGTTCCAAATCGATGTTTGTCTAACTCAACCATGGGCCAGGATTGGACTAAGGGTTGGTAATTGTTTGGCCATTGGTGGAACAACGAGATTTGACAGTAATGGATATGTAGTATGGGAAGGTTTTGATGGTACAATATTGCTGTTGAATTCCAGAACATTAAAAATTTGAGAGCTATAGCCTTGGGAGATCTAGCCAGGCCTAGTTTCTGAGAATAGAATAGTCATGGGTTATTGAAGTAGTACCAGTCACTAGTTAGTTGTAGCTAGCATTGGACGCGTATGGTCCAACCCCAGATGCCGGAGCACTCTATCTTAGATTGACCTGCATCTGCTAAGAATCCATCATACTAGCTATTCACTTTGAATCCTTCCCTGACCGATTTCGTCTCCCTTCAAGATATCCATGGCTAAGTTACAACTGAAGTATCTCCCAGGCGGAGAGCGCCAAGGTGCGGCCTGTGCGGTGAACCTCAACGTGGACGGGCCAAACACCAAACATCCCCCCCGACCCCGCGAGGACACCATCACCAACTCGCTTAATTAGCAGCTTCTGGTGCTTGAAACGGCATGTTATAAGTGCCATTGGCTGTCTCCCGAATTGCGCCTGGGAATCATGGACCCTTCCAAGGCAGCGTCAAGCAATGTGACCGGTAAGAATGACACGGAGATGCCCCCCGAGACCGAGACCCCCGACTCCTAGCTCCAGCTGGTGCTAACTACCACCCAGTCGAATACACCGATCCATCGGGCTTATTTCCTCTGGTTCAACCGACTGTCGAATCGAAGCTCCCCCTCAAGAATCTCCATTGGAAATCACCCACTCGCCCTGTTCGATCGATCGAATCCCTTCGCATCGGCTTTGCGCCTGCCCAGACAGAATCCGCCGAACGGAAATCTTCCAGTGAAGGCGCTGGAAATGTAACGCACCGCCGACATCAGATCCCCGGTCTGCGACAAACCCCATACCTGAAAGTCTACCTCCTCCGCTGCGACGACAACGATACCTACAAGGCAACAGCGCGCAAGACGTTGCGCGAGTGGATCAAGAATCAGAGCGTATCAAGCTCATCGCAATCAACTGGCAGCAGTCAAGAAAAGCATGATGCGTTCGAATGGCTTATTCTACATGTGGTCCAAGATGGGGATGGTGCGGAGAAGACACCCGCGCCGGCATCGAAATGGGGTCGCGGCACAACTACGGTTCTAGAGAAGATCAAGGCTGATTTCAATGGGTCTTCCAAAACCGCTGTCGACCGTGTGGCACAGCTGCGACTCCCGAAGGAGGGATCCACGAAATCCCCTGAGTTTGCAGAGCAGCTGGAGGATCTGATTGACAAGATGAAGAATGGTATACTGGCTTCTTTCGATCTCCGCGTGGCTCAATACGAAGAGGATATAAAAGAAAAGGATGCGCAGCGAAGTCTCCCTGGTTGGAACTTCTGCACCTTCTTTATCCTCAAGGAGGGCCTCGCGCGGGGGTTCGAGAATGTGGGTCTGTTCGATGATGCACTGGTTGGCTATGATGAGCTATCCGTTGGGTTAGATGCGGCTATCAGAGACCAACTTGACGGAGGCACAGAGCAACCTGGCAATACAATTTTGGATTCAAGCAAGAATTGGGTAGAGGTTGCTAAAAAGGCACTCGAGGCCGGCACATCAACCGATGAAAACAACAAGGCAGAACCGTCCTTAACTATTCGACCGGATGACTTCCCGCTCAGCTCGAACAAATTTCCCTACCGGGAAATGATCCTGGCCAGTGATATCTCCATTTTTGATTTCCGCACCTATATATTCTCTCGTCAGCTCACTTTGCTACTTCGAGCAGCAAGAGCTCCGTCCTTGGTCGGAAATGATCCTGCTACGCGAGAGAAAAAGCCGGAAGATCTCATTTTGCTATCCGAGATCTGCCAAAGATCTACGGAATTCATCAGTCTTGCCGCTCGTACCCTTCGCTACGGCCTCGAATCTGGACTAACAGGGGTAGAAGCGAGTGTCAAGTCGGATACAATCAACAACATCGTGTCCAATTGGGCGTATGCCGCGGCATTGCAGATTCTAGATCAAACTTTCACCTCGAGTCTTAGTTTGCCAGAATCATCTATTCATGCTGTGAACCAGGCCAAGGAGCCTTCAAATCCCACGCCACCTACTGGGGATAATCGCGGCGACGTGCCTCGCCGATCAAGCTCATTAATTCAAGCTCCGGGAGGGCGCTCCCCACGGCCAGTGACCCAGGATATTTCCGAGTCAATCGGTCTGATTCAGCGACGCTTGACCTTGGATCACCCAAAACCTGCTTCTACTTTGCCTCAAAAGACCGGTTCGGAACAATTGGCATCGAGCCGAGGGGAATTGCTTCTTCTGGCTCGACGATCTCTTGAGGAGATCGCCCAGCGCCACGGCTGGGTTGAGAAATGGAACGACCTTGGCCTCCTCTTTGATGAGAGTCGCGGCTCTGGTGGTATGGCAGAAGTCTCATTGGACGAGACTAATGAGAAAGCCGAATCTAAAGCTGAGAAGTCCTCGCTAGTGGGTGTTGAACTTCCCACCCTCAAGGCTGGATTAACCTCCAAAGAGACATATCTGTCATTATATGAAGAGCTCACGGATCATATCGTCCGCCATAATATTGTGGCAAATCGAGCCAATTCCGCCGAGATGGCCCTGGCGGACATTGCCATACTTCGTTTCCGGCAGGGTGATTACGAAGCCGCAGCTTCTTATTTCCACCAAATGGCTCCATTCTACGGCAGCAAGCTATGGGTGGTCTTGGAAGGAACCATGCTGGAACTCTATTCTCGGTGCTTGAAGGAACTCAACCGCAGCGAAGACTATGTCCGCATGATGTTGAAACTCCTCGCCAAATTCGCTACATATTCGCAATCCAAGTTATCTTTGGGCCAAAAATCTCAATCTATCCCGACATCTATTGTTCAGCAAGAACAGCTATCTGGATATGTCGCCGATCTCTTCGAAGGCGCGAAGGGCTTGCAAAAGGATGTCACCGCATCACTCGTCGATTTCTTCGCAGATCTCCAGGTGAACCCTGCGATTCGTTTATATGACGACAAGGATGGATTCCAGATCCAGCTATCTCTGCGGTTTCTCCTCGGCCCTCAGATCGATATTGACTCAGTCAAGGTTCGGCTTGTAAGCGCGAGCAGTTCTCAGAATGTCGAACATTGGATTGAAGGCTCGACGAATTTCACGATCAAGTCGTCGACAACAAAGATTCTAATTGATTCTTCGGTAAGGAATTTTCCAAGTTTATCTCCGCCATTTCCCAAGGCTAATGCTTGATTGTCTTAGACTACACTGCAAGGCAAATACATCGTTGACCGGCTGGAGATGAAGTCCGGTAATCTGCTTTTCACTTTTAATAGTGGTCAGCATTCAGGTCTTCCGGTTGGCTTCCGAGAAACAGACGATGCAGAAGAAACCGATCGACGACCCTACATATTCTGCTATCCGGCACCAAACGGGCTACACGCCAAGGTGGTGTCGCCCCACTTAATCAATTTGGAAGCAATGCGTACATTGGAGCTGGAGCTTGATAGCGGACAGAATGACATTCAAACCGGTACAATTCGCGTCAGGCCAGCCACGGCCGGCCTGCGTCTGCGAATTGCAGAAACAGAGGTGGTAGACGGAGAGCTAGAACTGGTGGCGAACCACGAGTCTGGAGTCATCGAGTTCTCTCGATTGTCCACTCGGTCGTTCGTGCGCTTAAGAATCCCCTACACTGTGGAAGAAGCCTTCACCACGCTCTCTGCACGGGCAGAGGTCGGGTATGAGACTCCCCAAGGTCGATTTGCCTTTTCGACGGTGCATAGCGTTGTTGCCACGCTCCCCATCTCGGTCAATGTCCAGGATATCTTCAAGGATGAGATGCTATTCTCGCGTTTTACGATCAGTCCCGCTATGTTGATCCCTCTGCGGATCACCAACTGCAATCTTCCCAGCTCAGATGCCTATGACGTTCAATCCAGTATTACTGGCTCCGTTGCTTTGGACGTCTTCCCAAAGCAACCGGCGTCTCTCCTCTACAAGATCAGCCCTACTGGAAAGTCGGCGACGACTTCCCCGACCGGGAAGCGCAGTCTTCGCCTTCAGGTGGATTTTACCTGTGTAGATGATGAATGTCTAGACGCAGTTGAAAAGCAGTTCACGACTGCGCTGGAATCGAGTCCATTCACCCAATATGCTACACTCCTTACATCGCACCTTGTGGGAGTATCCGTGGCCAACTTTCTACTGCAGACATGGAGGTCATTGGCCTCGTGCGAGAAATCGAGATGCTCAGCTACCGCAGTGTGCGATGGGATGACTTGTTGGGAGCGCTAAAGGGACGCACCGAGGAAGTGCGCCAATGGCTCATGGCGTGGCACGAGGTAAGATGATTTGCTCCATCTGCCCCTTTATAATATACTAACCGGTTTTTGATACAACAGAATAACCCAATCATTCGTCTTCCCCCGCAACCCTTCGTCCCTATCCGGAGTATCGTGATCCCCGTCGACATCCCCGAAATCCAAGTGGTTCACACGGCCGAGCTGCAGCTCCAGCCCAGCGCCGGTGCCCTGAGAATCCGGGTCATCCCACGCTGCTGTGGGCCAGATGATTACTGCTGAGCTCTGCCTCCGCCACACGCGACGTTGGTGCTCCCCAACCGCCCAGGAACTGGCTGGGCAGCCGCTCGAATGCTCGTACGAACTGCACGCCAACCCTGACCTCTGGCTATTGGGTGGCCGGCGTCGGGGTAACTTCCTCACTCATGATGGGGAGACTACCAAGTTCACGGTCCTGTTACTGCCCCAAAAGCCGGGTCATCTGCTCTTGCCTGGTCTTGAGATTCGTACCTGTGCGTCATCCCAGTCACAGCCTCCGACCTCTCCTCCCGCCACAACGGACTCCGGGATGGGGGCAGGCGCCGGCGTTCCAGGCCAGCGACAGGCGATTGCCTGTGAGGTGGACTACCGTAACCATGGAGAGACAGTACTGGTACTGCCCGACCTCCGCAAGACAACGGTCAGCCTCAGTGCATCTGGCACGGGCGGAACATCGTGGCTCGTCGACTCAGAGCGACGTGCAGAGGTGCATTGATCGGTGATGCCATGTATTATCTGTTCATTCACATGGTAGCAAGCTCGATCGTGTATATAGATCTACGAATGATGAACTTGAATCTACCAATATACCTTATCTATCACTGGCACCAGACAATAACCAATGAGTAGATAGTACTATTCGTATACCTACAGTAGTGTACTATGATACTGTCTATGTAGTGCCCCCATGAGCTGTCAAAATATCCACGAATATAGATGGAACCCCACATGCAAAGAAAAACCCTTCTTTTAGTACTCCTCGGACCCCTTGCTCAAGACTTCCAAGACTTCCCAGACTCGGCCGATGTATTTCATGGATGGTACTTTGATACACAGTTTTGCAAAAAAGACGGGTGGGTGATTGGCGGGGGACCTCCTCAACAAAACTGGACCCGCCCGCCCAACAAGCGGGCCCCGCTGGGACTTAAAAAGGTACTTGAAGGTACCCACTCGGCCCGCCATCACCCAGTGACAGTCGGGGTATCCTGAAGTATTCAGCAGACTGTGTTTATGGAGGATACTCCGAGTACACCCAGGGTACACACACTATATACAAAACTTGGGGCTAGAATTAAAGTATTTAGAAAGTACTTGTATTCACCTACACTGGAGGTACTACTCGTACATACCTGACTACGAAGAAGTAAAATTCTACATACATATGTATCATGCCATCTCTCCCATCCATCCCAACCACCGGCACTGGCTGGCGCATTCTCCCCCATCTGGCCAATGGCTATCACATGCCTTGCGCATGCCATCAACTCGCCACAGATCGCCTCGCTTGATCTCGTCCAATCCGCGTGAGGGTATAGTACGCCTGCGCGCCCACGAAAATGACCCGCCGAGGTCGATCGCGATCGGCTGCATGGCCGACCCGCATGTGAAGCTGGCCCGACGGGTACAAGGGAGGCTAACCAGGTCTGAGTGAGTGTACGGAGTATAGAGTTGGTATACTCCGTATACTGGCAGTTGTTCACTGCCCTCACCGCAGAAACAAGACGTACCTACTCGTAGAAAAATGAGTAAATGCACCAGTTGATGCCCTCTGATCATGTCATATAATCAATCATAAGATCCTGGTTAATTGGGAACAGTGAAGCGGTGACTGGATTCCCCGCAGAAAAATGTTGAGCGCCCAATGTGGTTGAGCAGCGAGAGGAGGACAAAGAGGGTGGCGCGACCCCAGGCTGAAGAACCACCAGTGGGTCTCTTGGTAACTTTGCCCATGTTTAAATGGGATGGGATATGTGGTCCAATAGGGTCAGGGTTCTTGGGGGCAATCGAATCTGCTGAGACGGTGAGTGGAGGAGGTAGTATTGGTGAATGCATGTATGGAGTGTGGTATCTCGGACAGTCAGTACGAAGTACGGAGTACTCCATACTCACAGCAGAGAAGAGGTCGGAGGGTCGAGAGATCAGCGGGAGGAGTTCATGCGTAAAGTCGAAAATTGCAAGTGGGTCTCTGTTGTATGTATGGTTAATTTGCAAAACTCAATTCAGCCCGGAAACCCCCTTTTTTAACCCTTTTCAGCCCATTTCAGGTACAGCGGACGGTGGCGCGTAATGCAAATTCACCACTTTCCATGGACCGCGGCCGCTTTGGTCCTTTTTTTTCTCTTTTTTCTTTCTTTTCTTTCTTTTTTGCCCCCCCTCCAACCTTTTCCGTCTTGGGCTTTTCTCCTCTCAAGAGCTGATCGTCGTTTGTCTTCGGTTCTTCTTTTTTTTTTTGCTTGATTTTATTTTTTTCTCTCTTCTCGTCGTCCTTAATCTTCTTGTTCTGCTCGTTTCCTCCTTTCCCCACCGCTTCTCTCCTTCGCTGGGATCCCTGACTTGTGTAACCACAAGCAAAACTCAAAAAACCACAGGACCTTTGCGATTTCTTCTGGCCAATCTTTCTTGTGAGTCGCTTCGGGTTTGCCGATACTTGAATTGATGCTGACCTGAGATTCCTTGACCCAATAGAGACTGCATTGAGTCTTCCTGCTGAGACCCATTGCTTTGCTTTTTCCCTCACTTCCCAACCTTCTTCCGGGACCCTTCCAACATACAACTTGAACATTGAAGGTGGATAAGCTCGTCTGCTTTCCCTAATACATACATACCACCATGTCGTCCACCGCAGTTCCCAAGCGCGTTGCGCTGAACCGCAACCCCGCCACTGAGAACTCCGTTCCCAGCTCGGTCTCCGCGTCGCCTTTTGATAGCCCGCGCCAGTCGCCCTCGTCGACCTCTCTGTCCTCCCTGGGTTCCGATCAGGAGAAGGTCAAGATGCTCGACACCTATGGCAACGAGTTCAAGATCCCCGACTTCACCATCAAGCAGATCCGCGATGCCATCCCCGCTCACTGCTTCCATCGCTCCGCCATCACCAGCTTGTACTATGTCTTCCGTGACATTGCCATCCTCGCCGCCGTTTTCTACCTCTTCAACCACTATGTCACCCCGGAGTATGTTCCTTCCATGCCGGCTCGCGTTGTCCTCTGGACTTTGTACACCGTCATTCAGGGTATGGTCGGTACCGGTGTCTGGGTTCTGGCCCACGAGTGCGGTCACCAGGCTTTCTCGCCCTCCAAGGTGCTGAACGACACTGTTGGATGGATCTGCCACTCAGCTCTGCTGGTCCCCCTACTTCTCCTGGAAGATCTCCCACGGCAAGCACCACAAGGCCACCGGTAACATTGCCCGCGACATGGTCTTCGTTCCCAAGACCCGTCAGCAGTACGCTACTCGCGTTGGCAAGACCATGCACGAACTTGCCGAACTTGTCGAGGAGACCCCCATCGCCACTGCTACCCACATGATCCTCCAGCAGCTGTTCGGCTGGCCCCTGTACCTGGTCTCCAACGTCACCGGCCACAACAACCACGCTAAGCAGCCCGAGGGCCGTGGTGTCGGCAAGGCCAACGGCTGGTTCGGCGGTGTCAACCACTTCAACCCTGCCAGCCCTCTGTACGAGGCCAAGGACGCCAAGCTCATTGCCCTGAGCGACCTCGGTCTCATCATCACTGGCTCCGTTCTGTACTATATCGGCACCACCTATGGCTGGTTGAACCTTGCCGTCTGGTACGGTATCCCCTACCTGTGGGTGAACCACTGGCTCGGTAAGCATCATTTCTCCCTATACCTACACCAAAGCATGTCAGTATATCAGTTCAACAGAAGCTAACTCACTTTTCAGTTGCCATCACCTTCCTGCAGCACACCGACCCCTCCCTTCCTCACTACCAGCCCGAGGTCTGGAACTTCGCCCGTGGTGCCGCCGCTACCATCGACCGTGACTTCGGCTTCGTCGGCCGCCACATCTTCCACGGTATCATCGAGACCCACGTGCTGCACCACTATGTCAGCAACATCCCCTTCTACAACGCCGACGAGGCCAGCGAGGCCATCAAGGGTGTTATGGGCAACCACTACCGCACCGAGGCCCAGACCGGATGGACCGGCTTCATCAAGGCTATCTGGACCAGCGCCCGTGTCTGCCAGTGGGTTGAGCCCACCGAGGGTGCCACTGGTGAGAGCCAGGGTGTCCTGTTCTACCGCAACACCAACCGCATCGGTGTTCCTCCTTCCAAGATTGCGGTCAACTAGACGAGTGAAAACTGGGGATAGAGAATCCGATTTTTTTTTCCGCTTTAGGCTGTCCATTTTGTTTGTGATAATTTTGTGTACACATGTTGACTGACGCGCATACACACACTCGACGAGATCTCGTGAGAATATAGAAGCGAGTGTGATTTCTTTTGGCAAAGGTGGTGATACAGAGATTTTTCGGCTGTTGATCTAAGATAGATGCCTTAACTGCTCGTTCTAATCAGTGTTTTGTTTTGTTGTCCACTGTCGTTGTGATTAATCTCAAGCGCATTTCATACCATGGTGTTTCTCCCATTTAAAACACTTGGCTCTATATCTCTCTCGGTCCTGTTCCTGTCTTGGATAAAGGGGAACAGGCCTAAAATTTCTCGGTTGTCATGTTCTCTGGTGTTGGGCTGTTTTGTTTCGAGCGAAGATAGTTTTCTTTGAGAGTCTGTCACTTCTGCAGACCTTGGTGATATGACGAGACCATGAGTGAATTCAGCACTTCTATGCAAACAACAGATATCATGATCCTTTGTAAGAAGTAGGAAGTAGGAAGTTGGTGGCAGAGAAAAGTGAAAGGAAGAGGGAGAGTTGAGGTGGCACAAAAACAAGAAAGACGTTGGACTCTTGCGGGGTAGTTCAACTTCTGCCCTGATTTCGTCCAAGTACACCCTGGGGTATGCTAGGCCTAGTTACTAATAGCTAAAGCCTAAGGTACTCGTACTCCGAGGCACGGCCTTCCGCCACCAGCCGGTTGGAGATCCCAAACCTGTCATTGGCAGCCTTGCAGATCCTCTTCCCATGCATGCACAACGGTTTTTCTTGTTGTCTGTCTACAACGCTCCATGGCGGCCAATCGACCTGGTGTTTCTGCTAGGGTGGCAGCGTCCCAAAATTACAAGTTTTCTCTACAAATTGAGACCCGAACTATTATATGGTACAAATAGCTAGGTTCAGGAACTAATTGGTGCCAGTATGTTAGTACTAGTACTAGTACATAGTGTAGTAGATAGTCAGTATTAGAGATACAAAATATAGCACTATACTACTTGGTATCCTACTCATTTACATACTTAGTAACGTAATATGGATCCTGAAATTAGCCCAAATTATGATCATGAAAATCATTCCTCGCTATTTTATTCGTACTCCCGAGTAGATCCTGCGGGGAGATATTTGAGCCGCCTTCGGAACCCGAAGCCCTCTGGAGCCCTCTCCCAATATATGAGTCGGGAGAACTTCAATCCCACCGCAAAAAAAGTATTTATACATAATTCATGGCGTCAATTTTATTACTTTGTAATTATTCTCACATAAAAAATTGCTCATCGACTCACCTACAATGGCGCGCAGACCTGCTCGATGCTACCGTTATTGCAAGAACAAGGTTAGTGCTTACTCTTCCGAGTCTATACGCCACGAAGAACCGTCTTCTAATAGAGTGGTTTCAGCCATATCCCAAGTCACGCTTTAATCGTGGCGTTCCAGATGCTAAGATCCGTATCTTTGATCTGGGCCGAAAGAAGGCTTCCGTGGACGACTTCCCATGCGCCGTGCACTTGGTATCCAATGAATACGAACAGCTTAGCTCCGAAGCTCTGGAAGCTGCACGTATTTGTGCCAATAAGTAAAGGCGCCTAGTTTCCTATAAGCTTTACCTCATAATACGGCTACTAACTTTCTTCTAGATACCTCGTCAAAGTCGCAGGCAAAGAGTCCTTCCACATGCGCGTCCGTGTTCACCCTTACCATGTAATCCGGATCAACAAAATGCTGAGTGTCGCTGGTGCCGATCGTTTACAAACTGGAATGCGAGGCGCATTCGGTAAGCCAGCTGGCAAAGTGGCTCGAGTGAGTGTCGGTCAAATTCTGCTTTCTGTAAGAACTATCGATCGCCATCGCGCGACTGCAGTGGAGGCACTACGTCGCTCGATGTACAAGTTTCCTGGTCGGCAAAAGGTGGTTGTTAGCAAGATGTGGGGGTTTACTCCCTTGCCACGTGCTGAGTATTTACGTCTGAAGGAAGACGGCCTGGTGCGGAATGATGGTGCATATGTTCAGTTCAATAGGCGGAAAGGAGAGGTGGTAGAGAACATGAAGAACTTCCCACAGGCGTATACTAAGTCCACTGTGGAGGCTTTATGAGCTATCGTTGCCGCAGCAAATTTTCTGTCAATTCACTACACCATTCCTAATGAGGGCATACGCCGGTTAAATAGCCCCCAAATTGTACTCAGTAGGCCGATTATCGAGTAGTACCCGTTATTTTTTAGCTTGACTCATTTTTTCCTCCCTTCTGCTTTGTTATCATCTTTCGCTCCAGAATGTCGGTCTCTCCCTTGAGAGATCATATGCAGCTGGATTCAAATGAGATTCAACCCCAGATTCAAACCCCCAATAGATCCCAGCGACTCAAGTTTCGAGCCTCCTGTGACCCTTGTGCGGCATCCAAAGTACGCTGCACCAAAGAGCAGCATGGATGTTCGCGCTGTACCAAAAACGGTCTAAAATGTGTTTATGGTCGATCGCAACGGAAGGGTAAACCCCCTTCCAACAAATCTGCCTCCATGCAACAACCTTCTCCGTCTCCTCCGTCTCCTCCTCAGGTCCCAACACCTTCACTGTGGCCTAACAACCGAGAAGCCGTTCATCACTACCCAAATCCCCACCTCAACACCAACTGCATCTGGTATAGATCGAATATGCTATCAGAGGCCAGCTCCCAGAATCAAAAATCAGATAATTCTATGACAACAGGAGG
Source organism: Penicillium cosmopolitanum (assembly GCF_028827165.1). NCBI lineage: Eukaryota > Fungi > Ascomycota > Eurotiomycetes > Eurotiales > Aspergillaceae > Penicillium > Penicillium cosmopolitanum. The sequence continues at coordinate 1,323,867 of NW_026622678.1, read as the reverse complement.
AGAAGGAAACACCCCAAGCAGCTTAGATTCACATCAGCCGCTGCCAGACCGTAATAATACACCACAGACGTCTATAAGCTCGGGGCATATGTCATGGCCCAATCTGGAAGATGCGGACCCCTCGACTTATAGCGGTGATTTCGACCCTCTTCCGATGACCTTTGCCTCTGAAGATCATATTCATTTAGACTATGATGACATGAATGGTGTTGAAAAAGCAGACGACAATGATGAAAGAGAAGAGGAGCGAGAGCGAGAGAATGCCAATGAAAATCAGCATGAACCATGCATTACAGTAGCATGCCGGGTTCTCTCTTCGCTATACGAATTCGTACGCTGCGACTGTGTAAATGGTCACTACGGCAACAGCGGCTCGTCCAACCAATGCAAAGATCTCGCCCAAGCAAAAGAAGGTCCTAGGAGTGATATTGTGTTTCGCATTACCCAATCAGCCACAGAGGAGGTGTCCCGATTGCTGAATTGCACGGGGATTATCTGCGCCCAGGAATTGCTGGTTCTCAGCGCGATTCTCTGCAAAATCCTCACTTGGTATCAAGCACTGTACCAATCGGAGATTTCCCGCTTTTTCTCAGACCAGACACAAGACGCTCACCTTACTACTTCAATTGACCCTCATCATCATTCGAGTGGTGGGACAGATGGCCAGTCAAATGGTTCACGACAAGTCGACGGCGGTGACTCAATGTATAGGGTCCCATTGATCATTCCATTGAGCACAGGGGGCTTAAATGTTTCCCGTGCCACGGAAACGAAGATGAAGGCTCAGCTTTTGCTATGTCAAGTACAAACTTTACACCAAGTATGTCAGAGTCTTGATCGTCGGGCTCAGGCAGCTGAGGATATGCGGGGAGAAAAGAGTTTATCTACAGGGTCCAATGCACAGCTCTTGGAGAAGGTACGCGAACTTCAACTTGTATTGACAAACATCTGTACGCAGTCGCCGGAGTATAATAGTTAGACGACGTGGGGGGGTCCCGGGATCACTTCCTGTGCAATTTTATGTATAATAAGAGACCTCTCTATCTCAGAACATTTAGTCTTTTCCAAACATCCGGCTCCTATAAGTTCCTATCCAAACCCGTTCACCAGTCAGCCGACTCCTATTTCAACATCTACAATCGACAACAGGGCCTCGATCCAGCTACTGGACCACCCTCTCTACGAACCAAAACACTCCGATTCTTCTCCTGCGTCGAAACAGCCACATCCAGACCCGGATTGCCCGTGAAAAAGTTCACTGGCTTCAAACCGACAATCATCTTCTCCGACGGCATAACTGGCCAATCCTCGATGCGCGGATTATGCGTAGAACCAAAGGTATGCCAGACGACGATATCTTCGTTCCGCACGTCCGAAGCTCCCTTGCTCTTACGCGCCTCGATCGCAGATGCAATGCCCTCGCCACCGAGCGACTGCATCGTGTATCGGCCAGCAGAAAATAATTCATCATCTTGATACCGCGTCACCCACACCGCGTGTTGACCGAACTCGGACCGTCTGGCGTGGTAGGAATCTTTCTGGGCGAGGAGAAGTTGGCTATAGCAAGGGAGTAACTTGAATCCCACTGGTGTCCCTGTGATGGGATTGATATGATTCTCGTTGATTATCTTGAAGGCACGGTTTTTTGTGTGGTCGAGGTCATGTCCGCCCTCTTCAGTGACGATTTTTGACTGGGTGGTGTACCCCACGCCGAGAGGGTTATGGATGGCCGGGTCATTAACAGGCAGGGCTTTGGATTCCTCGATCTGGAGGGAGTTGGCAGTTCCATCGATGGCAGGGTCTATTCGGAGAGAGAAGAGGTGTTGATGGTATGGTGCCAGAACTCCTGGTGCAACGACAGTGCCGTAGCTAACTTTGTCGCCGATGTTGATGGGTGCTGTGGAGAGGATTCCTGTAGCACGCACTTCGTAGTGTATTGATGCGTCTTGGCTAAAGTGGAAAGCGAATATGTATTCGTAATTGCTGACTGTGATAATAGTCTGTAGCACAAGGATCCGGGATCGAGTGACCGCTGCATTCTGCGTACGGTGGTTGGTATGTTTCCAGAGGATCCCATCGTCTTGTTCGTGGCAGCAGATCACATTAGGGAGTTTGAGTGGCTCGCCAGCGGCGGTGTTGTGCCATCCATCGAAGTATTTGATCAGGCCGAGGCAGTCACAGCCCAGTTGCAAATTATTTGCATTGATCCCAGCACCATCGTTCCCTAGATCGAAGGCTGCTTTGCGAGGATAAGGGGATCTTGGATCGCCATACGGCACAAACATCTCCGATAAAGAGAGTCGATAGAACAAACTTCGGTCATCGTACCGGATATCGTGCAGAGTGAGACCCTCGCGGTAGTTGAAGCCCACGCGCATAGTCCACTTCTCCCAGGAAAGACGGTTTCCATCAACTTGGAATGATGGCCCTTCGGGCTGGACGACTTGGTAGGGCTTGGTAGTTGTACGTGGAGGCGGTCGAAGACTGGGATGGTATTCACTCAATTCTGTCGAGTGAATTTTGCAGTTATCATATGGCTTTGCGTCCTCCCTCGTTCTCTCCTCCTCTGATGATGGTAGGTGGTATACCTTCGTAACCTCCAATTTCTCGGATACCTCTGCGCAAAGTTCAAGTGGATAAGCATAGTAATTCGCATCTGCGCTGTCGAGTAAACGCATATAAAACCAGCACTATCTATCGGTCAGACTAATTTTATAGCAAAGTCCTTTGTCGGCAATCATATACTTACCATTGTAGTCCGTTCGTTCATATCATTCATCCCATCAGTCGCATAAGCCCATGCTTCAATCACAACCGTTGCCCCCGGTGGCAGTTTGAGCTTTTGTATTTCTGCCTCAATTCTTGGATCCGCTCTACATGCCTTTTCGACGGCCTGCATGTAGGCAGAATCGATATACGAATGCTTGCCAATGAGGTGCTCTGTCCCAATCACGAAATGAGAGTCAATGTTGACGAGGATCTCTATCAGCTCATTTGATCCGGATGCTCCTCGAGAAATGACTTGCACGCGGGCAATTCGAGCTGGACGCGATGCCGAGGCTTGATTGAGATGCTCTGCCTGCAGAAAGGGGACCATCTCGCTCTTGGACGGTTCCTTCAGCGTGATGAGCCGGAAGTTCAAGCTCTTGCCTTGGAAGTCCTTTTTAACAATTGCAGCAACCTGTCTCATGACCCCATATCAGTAAAAAATGATCAAACATAGCCGATAAGACTCTTACCTTTGCAATTTCTCCCGAGGTGAGGGGGTCGAATGGATGTGTAGAAACAGACATCGTGCCAGTAACAATGATAGCAAGTGGTATACTAAATATTCAATTCGATAATGTCGACTGTTTTCCTAATCGACTATGGGGTCCGTTCAAGTTGTTCGGAATCAATGAGGAACTAAGGGAGGTGCAAAAGGACTCAGTCTCAGTGTGAACCACTTCGTATATCTGTAAAGAACGGGTTGGACAGTCCGAGCTCGATTTGCGCCTGGGGGTTCTTTTAAATTCGTTTCGAAAATATAAAATTCAAGGCCCTCGATTTCCAAATACGAACGTCAGATGCGCGATATTCGCTAAGGTATAAGAATAGCCGGATCCTGCCGTTTGGTTCCCCGCCCTAATGCGGCATCTCCGCTAAGGTAAAGATTAGCCGGTGCGGGGTGGAGATGGTGATTATCTTCGACTCAAAAGGCTAGGCGGTCCTAGCCGTCACTGATAGTTTTGATGGATGATCTCAGTGGTTCAAATGCACTAGTTTATCTATCATCGTTTGATTAGGTAATTGTTCTGGGATTTTTTGCTTGATGTACGTTCATCCATGATTTGTATTCTCCATTTATTGCATTGGGGTGCTTTACTTAGTCCCGGGCATCCTCGATGGATACTACTAGGTAAAAATATTAATCATATGGTAGGTTTTCATTCTTGCTTTTACAACTTGAACCGAAAAATCTCCCTTGGCAATTTAGGTTCGGGGGGAGATATTTGTCCCTGTCCAACTTGAAATGACCCTCCACCTAGTATCAACTTCTCAATGCCATCTCTCATTATTTTGCATAGTCTGTGGACCTTGCAATAGGACCCCAGCTGTCGAGTAATTCCAAAGTGCTTTGACATTTGTTTCTGATAGTCACCTCGCAATCGCTGCCTAGAACGACTCGGGGTGGCAGCTGTCTACCCTCTGCAGATCCCGATGCCGTCAAAATGTCGACAGTTGTGTCCGCACCTTTTTTCACATCACCGGGCTGGTTCCCATTGACCGCCAACAAGGCATTTCGTGTCTGACCAGAAGGCGTTTTTTCGTCTTCATACGCAGGGATTCGTGCTTCCGCCGAGACCTTTGCCCCGGGCTTTAAGAATCCCGTCCGAAAGTATCCCGGTTCGATGACAGTAGCCGCGATCTCAAACGGCTCCAACTCAACACGAAGGGATTCCGCCAGGGATGACATGCATGCTTTGGTCATGCCGTAGAATGAAAAGCTCGCTCCACCTCTCCAGGATCCCAAGCTTCCAAATGTAGCAATGGTCGCACGGGGGCGACCAGACCCTGGCAAAGGTTGTTCCCTTATCAGCGGAAGGAAAGCACGAATAGTGTTTGTTGTGCCGAACACATTGACATTGAATTGCTGTTGAGCTTCACCGGGCGTGACCTCTTCGACTGCGCCTTCGAGAATGTAGCCCGCCGCATTGATCAAATAATCAATTCGGCCGTATTTGGCCACGGCATGATGTGCGACCTTTTCAATCTCGGGGTAGGAGCTCGTGACGTCGAAAGCAATGGTGTATGCGCCTTTCTTCTCAAGGTCTTGAAGTTTCGCTGGATCGCGCGCGGTCGCGATTACATGGTGCCCTCTTTCAAGAGCAGCTCGTGCAATCTCGAAGCCAAAGCCCGAGCTGGCAGCAGTGATAAACCAAACGGGAGTCGAGGATTCAGTTGACATGATCGGGCCCAGGTGATACAATCAGTGGGTTCCAAAGGTTGGTTGTGTTGGTCCGTTTTCCAGGAAAGGTCGGTTTATATATGTAGTCGTGATCCAACTTGAACGTCAACTCGATTTTCGGAGATAAGATACTTTATGTCATCATTCACCTTGGTGGATGCAATTGCATTGCTGAATGGGGACGACACGGCGGAGGCGGCATCGGGTGAGCGTTGTGAGTGGCCCGGGTCATCCCAAGTAAATCCATTGCTTAACGCCGAGTTCTCTCTACAAAACACGGAAGCCGTTAAGCCTCCAGGGAATCATGACTAATTGGTCCAAATTTTAGAGAGTATTTAAAGCCTCGCCTAGCCTTCTTCTTTGGTTCAGAGGTACCGCCGCCTCCGATACAAATCCGTTGGAGCTGGTTGACACATAGTCGACCAACACCGGATGTCTATCTTTTCTACCCGTTATGTACCGAGACTCATTATATTCTAGCAAGTATCGTGAACAATTGGGTCACCAGATGAAGCTGAAAGTACACAAGTTGAGCCTCATATTATCCTAGTCATCCTTCAACTTGAATCTAAAACCCAAGATTTCGAGGGCTTACACCATGCACATCACGCTAACGACCCATGTCATAAATGCATTCGTCTCTATCAAACATTCACCACCTGATTAAAACTATTTTTATTCAACATATGCAGCTAGTACCTATAGCTTAGCTGGAGGCTGGTTTTGGCCCCCAGAGTAGCTGAAACGTACCTTTGCTATAGCGTCTGTTAATCCTTGTCCAAGTACTCAGCTAATGTACTTATAAACGCGATGCACCTTCCTAATTCACAGGAGTCGTCCGAAGATCTACGAACCCATGATCTTGCGCTCCATATTGTACTCCGTACGGAGTACCCGATCCAATCGCCTGCCGTCAAGATGTGGCTATACGCGGCCTAGTTCGACAACCCTAGTCCCAACCTGTGGAAGTGATTGAGGTGATAATTTTGGGGCTGAATCGAGACTAAATACGGAATAGTTTGCTGTCCACGCTAATATCCCCAGCAAAAGAGGGGGTGCTTCTATTTACCCCAGGGGGTCAGTGATTTAAATACGCCTAAGAATCTCTAGAAATCGAAGCATCTCTTCATTCAGTCTTTGCCCTTCATCACGGGAAAACGCCATTCTTTTCTTGCATAAACCCTCCTAGGCTTGAGATATGGCCTCCTCGGTGGTCATGTTTTGCTCCTTCGCAGAGCTGATGAGCAGGAAACAACGCTGTGGTTATCTTAAAAAGGACAAAAGCCCGTGCGGTCGTGCAATCACTCGAGCAAGCCAAGATCTTGTGGAATCACACCTTGCCAAAATTGCCAGTAATGCTGCCTCTCTATCCGAATCCTTCACGTCACTTGCACAGATTGCCTTCTGTGGTCCGCACTTGAAGACTCGGGATGCTGCCCGGGCTGAGGAGCAGTGGTACGACGAATGGAACTCCACGGGCCATGGCACTGAACAAGAGAATGAACTTGCCACTGAATTGCATTCTCTTTCACTTCAAGTCAATACTAGCCTTGATGAGACTAGCTTTCATGAATTTGACGAAGAAGTTCTGCCATCGCCGATGACCTATTCGTCCATGGTGTCACCCTCGAAGGCTCTCAGAAAAGTATTGAACACACCACCCAATGAGAGATCCAAGGGTGCGGGTTTCGTTTATATCATTGCTTTGGATGATTCACCAGGGTTGTTCAAGGTTGGATACACAGTGAACCCCGAGGTGCGCACGCAAAAACATAAAAAATGCCACAAAAACATCAGGTTGCTTGACAAGCAATTGACAGCTTGGGCTCCTCGGGTAGAGAAACTCGTTCATGCGGAGCTCTCCACCTTTCAACTTCGGCAGAGCAAGAAGTGTCATAACTGTGAGACTCTCCACCGGGAGATATTCAGAGTTTCTGAAAAGGAGATCCGGGAAGTTCTGTACAAGTGGATCGGATTTTTTATTGAGAATCACAATCCGTATAACGAGGATGGGACTCTAAATGAGCAGGTGAAGCTACCCTATCCCGCCTCTGGGGACGAATTTCCAGAATCAACTCCTACAAAGAAAGGTCCAAAGAAAAGTCGTATGTCCACTATGTCTAGTAAGAAATATTCTACTAAAGACGAGGACGAGGATGAAGTATTCAGTCAGAAAACGGGGGTTTCCCGGCTCAATCTTCTGGGCTCTCAATTAAGTGGGCTAAACCTTAAAGATTAGCCATTATTTCTCGACCTCCAATATCCAATGGAAGCTCGGAATCATGAAGTGGAAAACTATCAAAGAGGGAGCGATCTGGGAAGATGGTCTGTATGCCTGAGACATCTCAGCCTCGACAAGACATGTCTAGTTTACTAGACGACTAGATAGATGACTGGCTGTCTATTACCAGTATGAACAGATACTATTTAAGCTGTGACATCTATAGCCTCCAGATATTGAGAGTTACATAATATTTCTCATTGTTTAGTTGAAATGTGACTACCTTAGGACTCCAGCAGCATGATAGTGGAGAATAGAAGTTACTCGTAGTATTTTCAAATCAGTCAAGTTATTTCTAGTTCGCATCTTTGAAACATTGCTATGGTATATGCAAAAGTAGTCACAGGCAAAAGAAAGGAATCTTCTAGAATATTTCACTCAAGCTCACTCCTCGGATCCCACAGATCGCAGCCCACCTTTCCATATTTCAACGTCTATCTCATAATCTTTTTTGGCATGCGTTCTCGTCCCCTTCCCATCCTCAGAACACTTTCGACTGGCAGCCCACGGGGCAAAAACAAGCTTCATGGTTCGCCGGGTGATGTACTCTGGTGGTTGCGGCGCTGGCATATGCAGAGAACTTTCTTTTTCGGGAATGCCTTCTGGTTTGCCATGTCCAGTGGTGGTCTTGGGTGTAGAGCCTGAGTCTATTTTGCGAGGTTCATCAGCCAGAGAGTCGTCCCGCTGTGAATCCTGGAGTTTGCTCGCTGCGCTATGAAATTGAGATCCTGTCTGTTCTTGTGGTGTTGACAAAGGCTGTGCACCATTCCATGGGGTCACTACCGAATGCGTCTCTTTTTTCAATGCAATTCGGCATGCAATTTGCGTGGACCAGAAGAACCCAAGAGCCGGAGTTTTGGGAGATGGGTCAGAATAGAAACCGTCCCCCCCAGCCAGTAAAAAACTTCTCTTGGTGTACCAAGCTAAGGATATCGTTGCGAGCAGGATTCTCGATGAGATATGAACCGTCAAATCGTTCGTCATCCGGGGCATGATAAGGAGAAGATGATATTGGAGAGGATGACGGGATTTGGGTAGACGAAAATTGCTGGTCAGGGGCATTCATCCTATTTCGAGGCATTGGAGATGCTGCACCTGTTTCACGCGCCGCCATAGCAGAATTCTGGCTTAAGATGGATGGAAACCCTGAACGGGGTGTAGGGCCCCCATTAACTGGCTCAGGTTCAAACCGATCTGAGACTTGGTTTGCCAGCACAATGGCAATGCCTTCCTTCGCAGCGAGATTGCGCAACATGTAGCCCAGTTTCGCGAGTTCTGTGGATCGCGCGGAGAGAGCGAGGATGTTGTTTGAGCTGTGTTCAGCGCGGTAGTTGGACGTAATGGAGTCGATGACTACCAGACCGACATTGTATCGTGCGATAGCGACTGGCAGTTGGTAATTGAGAATATGGTCCTGGGACTCTAGGTCCATGGCATTGATTGACAGGATGTTTTCTCAGGGACGGCTTCTGGTCGGGAGGAATGCTTGAGAGGTATGGCTGGCATTCAAGCAGCTGGTATATACGGCTGGTCGCCAACGGGTGCTCGGTCGATATGTAAATAGCTCGTTTATCCAGGCCCCGTGGTTTGGCTAATTGGGCAGCGAGTAGGAGGCTGAATAGGAATTGTGTCTTGCCGCTTCCACTACAATGAAGCTACCAGTTAGAGCAAGTCCATACAAAGCATTGTTCTGCTTCCTGCCACGTACCTCTCCCCTGTCACCTCAGTGACATACCCTGTCGGGATGCCTCCTCCCAGCAGCGCATCCAGTGCGGGGTCCAGGGTGGTGATGGTGTCCCATCTCGACGCGTCGAGCTTTGTCGTGGGGCCTAGATCAAGATTGCCTCCCTCTAGTATGATGCTCGAGCTTGGTTCTTGTCTTCCTATTGTTGATGGATTTGTTTGTGTTCTCTCGAGGCCAAGATCGCCGTGCAGGGCTTGGATGATTTGTGCGGAGAGCCGGCGGACATCTGCGGGGGGGACATGGGCGCGTTTCGCGATCTCGAGGGTGTCGAGGGTTATGAGGTCAACGGTCGTGATCTTGCCTCTCTCAAGAGGGGGAATAATGTGCGCGTACGATCGTGTCGCGAAGTTTGGGAGGACCGATAATAGATCCATAAGAAGGAAGACGTCGCAAGGTGCAAGCAGCCGCCATCGCGGTTCTTCAGTTGGGCCACCGCCAATCACACGCGCTCAACTACATGTCAGCGACACTTTACTGTTCACACCAGGACAAGTAAGTGAAATCGGTTTTCGGGTTATATTTAAAATGATATCACATTAGATGAATAGGAATATGTCTATCTCTTCAAATATCGGGATTGCAATAACCTTGAAGTTGGAAGTTCCGAAAGATCATGATAGCCCTGGAGCTTAGTACTATGTAGTAGTAAGTACTAGCATACTACAGCAAATATATATTCAAATTTAGTCAACACCTGGATTATCAAGACAGAACGATTAAGAATTCAAGTTCGAAATTCCTAGATACCTAGGTAGAAAACAGCTAGTATAGATTATTAGAAACTAAAATATAAGGCGTTGATTATTCTTTGCGCTATCTAGGCAATGATACAGTCAAGTTGTATCGCGGTCTCTCTTTTCCCCTCGTTCAAATATCAACCTTTTCAAATCTGAAACTTCATAACCTGCACAATCGATCTTGGCCCACTGAACGTATGTAACGGTCACTTCACTGATACTACTACTACGACTACAAGGCCTATCGACTAGTACTGCATAAAACTCAAATCAAGACTACTGTTTGACCATCCCCATCTCAACGTCTCATCCACACGCGAAACACGCGAACGACAGGTAAAACCCGACCCATCATTTCCCCTCTCTCCCACCAGAAACGGCGTCTCAAAAATGAAAGAAAGCACAAGCATAACGGCCAACCTCCGACACTGACAGTCCCTTGGTCTCACCCCCTACTGAAGATGCCACGGGTGGACCACTTCAACTTGCCAGCCTGCGATCCAAGCGTGACATGACAACCAGCTCCAGAGCCCACACTGACGAATCAACCCACTGACATGCGTCAAGCGGAACCATGATTTCATGACCGTTAGCCGTGGTCTAGACAGAATCCTTGGGGCTGGCTGGCTGGCCCTGTTATTCCTGCCAGTTACTTCCCCATTTTCAAGAGAGGAATCAGGAGTCAACCCGCCCCCCCCCCCTTCTCCCAAAAGGATCTCAAAGGTGGTTCAAGGTCGATCGACTCTGCCACAAATTCACTCCACAATCATATAAAGTGTCTCATCGCAAATTTCAACTGGCGGCGGCATGACCCGGGTCGACCCCGCTCCATGCCAGCGGGACAGGTAGACCGGTGCTTGGCCTTGCGTGAGGAAAACCGATAGCGTATTATCTGGTTGCTCGTTTTGGTCAGGAAAGGGTGGGTGAGCAGGAATGGGGCTTGTTCAGCCTTGCTGTGGATACTGAGGGCTTGAGGGGAGGAGGGGGCTGCTTGAAGAGCGACAGCCACTAAATCCTCCGCTCGCTAATATGTAAACGTTACGCGGAGGATTGCTCCGTAGTGGCTTACGGTGGGTTCGAGTTGATTTTTAGCGTTCCTTCAACAGCTGGAGTGTGAACTGTACGATACTCCATCCTCCGAAGGTATATTCCAGTTCTTTATTCCAAATTTGTCACTGATGTGGGTGTTTGGGGGCGGTTAGTATGTTACTTTTTTGGACTGCGCTTGGCGAGATGCGCTCTGAATCCACTGTACGGGCTATGTGCAGATATGAAGGGTGTTTACAGAACTATTTTGGATATTGCCTAGAGGCCATTTCGACCGGTCTGGCATAAAGTGGAGTGGGCATTTTGATGGGCCGCCCGTTGGGGCTTTGCACGAGCACTGATGAGTACGAGTATGTACATGGGTTGCCCCCCCTTAAAGATTCTGAGAATGACAGGGTTGATCGTGTTGGTGACATGCGGATCAGACGATCATGGTCTGTTTCACACCGTCAACGATGATCGGCGTGGCTGGCGTTGCAGGTGGGTATGTACGGAGGAATCCTTTTTGGATACAGAAGAGTGCTGGATTCCTTAGGCTGCGTCGGGGAAGTCGGGGGGGCTCGGGGTTTATTAGTGTGTTATATGGAGCCCGGTTTCGCGTTTGGCCCTTGTACATGCTCTGTACTCTGTACTCTGTACTGTACGCATTAATTACAGCTGTACCTGTCCGATTGAGGTAGTCTCTGGACCTGTTTGTCTCGACATCATGCATCTACCTACTCCGTACGGGAGTAGACACGCCGGCGTTTCTGGAGTGGTTCACACGATGATTTTCCACGTGGTGGTGGAAGTGACTAGCGGTCTACAAGACAGGCTTTAGCTTCTTTTGGTCAAAAGGGCCCGGCAGCTTCGGCATCCTGCGAGGTGCATTTAACATGGTAGAACTGATCTACGGAGTAGGGGGAGGAATGCTAGTCGTTGATAGCGGATGGTCGAGAACATGATATCACTGGTCGTCGTGAAGCCAGGCCACATCTGCCAGGATACAATACGTAGGCTACTACGAATGAAGGCACATGACCAACACACTCTGCTGGTTCGTGGCCTTGGCGAATGAGGCGATTCAAGACAGACAGGGGTCCTTTCGGCCGCAACCCGGCTTTTGCAAATGTGCGGAGCAGAAACCGGAGCCACAAGGGGCTTGAGGTACTTTGTTTTAGGGTGAACTACTTCATGTACTATGAGAAACATGGTGTGGTCAAAAGTACCCTTCGGGATGCCTGGGTACCTACTTTTGAGTCGACCCCGACACGGGAGAGTTGGCGGGGGGAGACGGCAGAGACAGGGCATTGCCACGGGGAGGATCTGCTCTAAACAATCGAGAGAAAGAGAGACCAAGAGTAGCCTAGAGCGCTAGTTTATCCTTGGAACGGTCCTTGCCCGACTCTCGAAATGAATTCTGTTAGAATTGATGATCAGGTTCTCGAGGAGGATGTTACGCGCTTGTCGATCTTCATGGCTCCGGTGGGAAACCGAGTGGAAACCGAGTCGAATGGCTAATCCTCTTTGCTGAATGCAGAGCGCAGAGGGGGAGAGGGTTGGAACCTAGCCTTTGACACGGCTTGATTTCCTCCAAGCGCCCATAAGCGAGCACCCTTGTCGATCCACTACTCGTAGGAACTAAAAAGTTAAACAAAGAGCAAGAAACAAAGAAAAATTGAAGGAGCATAGTCCGGACGAGGGAGAGAGAGCCAGGGGAAAAAAGACGCATACTATAAACATGCAGGATCGCGAGCCTACGAATGTTCAGCGGATCAGCACATAGACATTTTATGGTTATTACGTGTTGAACCTTGAGACTCTGGAACATACGAGCCTCTAGGTTGAGGGCGTCAGGCCATCATGGACTCTGGGGAAGGGTTTCTGCCCAACGAAGTCTATACATAGATGAGCGTTCTCTTTTCTTGGCCGAATAGCGGCGATCTCGCTTCAGGATTCGCGTGTATTTCAAGATTATTCATGTACTTCATACCAAGTACAGTACATACTATGTATCTGCTATCGGCCTCCGGGTCTGGCTGTGCATCTACCCGAGTAAGGCCCTCGAGTCAGCCCTGGGGCTGGTGGCGGTTGACCGCATGGCTGCTTGAATGATGGAGATCGTTCGAGAGTGCCGCTTGAATCAGAACTCTCTACAAAGTAGATCGACCTTTCCGAAGGAGACGACCCCCCGAAGCCCTAGTTTGTTGTGGCCCGGCTTCCCCGGTGGCTACGATTGGTTACGAGTATATCGCACGGGAAGAAACCATCGGAATACCGCTGTGCAAGATCAAAGTGTACTCGTACTGGTATCCCGTAAGAACATGGCCATACGGAGTACAGTACTGCATACTTTTGCATAAATGGAGTATGATGCTATGTACATATACTGTGTACGGTACTTCTGATACAGCAGTACGATACGCCGGTGGAGAATTGTGGACGGGAATGATAAAAAACTTGATGAAGCGAATTGCGCGCAGGAAACAAGCAAAAGCAAAAAGCGGCAGACCGAAGAAGAAGAGAATGCGAAAACCGAAAACCTACGAGTAGACCGTTAATCTGCGTCAAGGTCAACCCTGCAGTATTCGCCCCGACCTTTACCTGTTAAAGCGATCACACCGAAATTGATGTACCGGTTCTGGAGAAAGGGCGCGCAGCCCTCGGGTCGGGATGGGGCGGTGGCTTTTATTCGGTGCGGACCGCGTGGGGGATCGATACAGATACAAACAGAGAGAACAGGCTGCAGAAAATGGTGAGTAGTCTGTACTCCGTACGGAGTACCCGTACTTCGTATCCAACTCCGTATGTACTCTCGGCATGCTTGGGCTCGGGCTACAAATGTGGAGAGTAGAGCGCAACACAAAGGGCATTGATTCTTGGAGCGGCTTGGAGTTGGAGAGAGTCAAGTGATAGCTCATGAATCTTTCGCGCGTCCAGCATGTGTACCGGGGGGGAGGGGGAGACGATGGGCAAATCAGGGTGGGTGATAAAGCGGAGGCACCCGATTCAACCAATGATCAAGAGGCGTTCGGGCACTGGGTGATCGCGGATTTCGAACGAAGGAAGTGCAGATCAGAATTTATCGCATGAGAAGGGGACAAAAGGACCCGCCCCAGCGAGGGGATTGGTCGGGGGAGCGGGCAGCGCGAACCGAGTCCTGCCGAACATCGAATGGTTGGATGGTGGAATAGGTGGATGGGTCCAGCTGCACAATCGGGAGAGGATCGCTGGCCCTCTTTCGATTTCGCTCTCTCCTTTGCGACCCTCTTTTTCTCTGTTTGACAGGCCTAACGGCGGCCATTCCCATGGTTACGGGACAAGCTTCGCGGTACGCCATGGGCGACTTTAATCCAGGATGGGGCATCCACGGATCGGAAGAACTACAGAGGGTGACCATGTCCTTGACCTTGATACTCCAGAGTCCAGATTCCAGATTGGGGCCAAAAACCAACTCTTCCCCCCCTCATTGACTGGTAGTTTGTTGGACCAATCCATGCCGAATACGAAATACACTGGTATTGGCCCTAATGCCGTGGTGAGCTGCACCCGACGTCAGCGGCCCCTCCTTGTCTTGCCGGCTGTCCGCGTATCCGTCCGCCAAGGGAGATTAGGGGCAAAAAAAGGGGATATAGGACGCTCGCAGCGATGAAGATTAGAAGATCAAGATGACAATGGAAATATCATCGAAAGTAGGAAGAATAAAAGAAGGTCGCCCGGTCCGTCGGACTGGGTTTGCTTTCCAGGAGATGATGCACGCCGAGTAACGTGGAGTCGGCCTTTTGTCCCATGGGTCTTACGATCGCAAGGAATGTGTGGGTTGCACGGTCCAGCCATCGGAGGATGCACGGAGCACAGAAAAGTACAGTAGGCATCGTAATGAATGCAGCAATGTACTGTACTCCGTAGGAGGCAGACTGCTTGCAATTCATCTGAGGAGCAAAAAGGCAAAGAGTCAGGAAGAGTGAGTTAATACTCAATACTCTATACTCCATCAGCCTGGGATCCGCCGAGATCTACTTCACCCGAACCCGAGACCACAGGTTGGGAAACACACTATTCTCTGGGTTGCAAGATTGCCCCGGGAAATTCAAATCCAAATTCAAATCCAAAATCCAAAATCCAAACCACATCAAATCATCATCCTATTTAATTACGGCGTGTATCCGTGAATACCAACTGGATACAGAGGACAGAGTCCTCTGTGGAAACCGAAAAAGCCCGAAGGATCCCTAGCACACAGGCTAGTCACGATCAAGGAAACTACCAGGCGGAGACGCAGATCGATGTATTGCCAGTGTACTCCATACTCGGTACTCCGTACTTCCGTATTCAAACTAGTAATTGTGTATGCATATCGAGTGTACGGAGGAGTCCTAGTGCATTACGGAGGACAGAGGATAGAGGACAGTGCATGCAGCGCGGTGTTGGTGTGGTGTTAACCCATGGTAGAGTGGGAGAGTGGGAGGATAGGAAGATAGGATAGAATGTTGGACAATCGGCCATTCCACGATCGAGGATCAAATCGAACTCACATCGAAATGGGGGGGAAAAGTACGAGGATGGAGTCGAGGCATTCCGGATCTTGGGTCGGGGGGAAGTCAAAAGCCAACCGTGGAGTTGCATACCTTAGTTCATACGTATTGTGTATCATATATCGTGTATCGTGTATCAGGGAATAGGTAATCAGGTATCGTGCCATACCGGCTGGCCATACACAGTACCTTGCCAACACTCACACTACACACTAACACACCATTGAGTCAGTACCCATTTGGTACTTGGCCATACCGTGCCAGTGCATAGCAGCCCCCAGTTACTCCGTGGTCACCCTCACACCCTCACCCTCTCTCGCCCAGCCCAGATTCCCCTCTCCTGCGCTTTCTTGCTTTCTTCCCACCATTACACACGCCTCCCACATCCTCTCCCTCCCCCCCCCGTCCATTCTCACCACCGGTCCTGGTCCTGGCCTTCAATAAGGCCTTTCCATCTGATCCCCCCCTCTTTTCCTCTTCGACTTCGTCTACTCGCCCCTGTTCGATTCTCGATTGACCGCCTGCGATCGCCTTCTTCACTTCAGCAAGGGTCGGACCACCTTTCCCCCTCCCAGAAGAACGCAAATCTTGGGGGTCACCAACGGTTTCTCTGGAGGAGGAAGGACAAGCGACCCCATTGACGACCCCGTGGAATCCATCATTATCGCCAGCAAAGGGAAAGAAGCTTCGACAACGTACGTCGCGACACCATCTCTCATCCGTCCTTCCGTCCCGGCCAACACCCGCCATCACCAAACCTGGATGCCGCATTTTTGCTGATGTAGCTGTCGCCCATATAGTATAATTTTCTTCGATCCTTCTCGCCCACCATGGCGACCAGACCACCCCTCATGCCGCCCCATAATGAGACGGAACACACCATCAGTCGCATCACACGCGAAGGAAAACAACTCACATATAAATTGAGTGTGATGCAACAACCCGAACGTGCCAGAGCTTGTGGTGCTGGAGCCAAGTGTAGGTCATCCCAACAATCTCCTCCCTCTCGTGGCCCCCATCACCATCACCAATGGTAGATCTTGTCGCCATTTCAGTGTTTGCTGACTTGACAAAATAGCATCCGCCGACCGTCGCCCGGTAGACCCGCCACCCGTGGTCGAACTGCGAATCTTCGAATCCGAACCTGGCAATGAGGCCCATAAAACCGATATCACCTTTGCCTATAATGCCAATTTCTTTTTATATGCGACCCTGGAGGCTGCGCGTCCCATCGCTCACGGTCGAGTGGCTGGTCCGCCGTCGTGCCCCGTATTAACTGGTGTGCCGGTCGCCGGTGTCGCTTACCTCGATCGCCCCTCGCAGGCTGGTTATTTCATCTTCCCGGACCTGTCAGTTCGCCATGAGGGCCGGTACCGCCTGGCCTTCCACCTATACGAAGAGATCAAGGATGCGAAAGATGCCGACAAGGACTCGGATCTTCCCCTGCCTAATCAAGTCGGCCGTGGTAATGCCGGCGCCCCTCAAGCGTTCTTAAATTTCAGACTCGACGTCAAGTCAGTGCCATTCACTGTCTATAGTGCGAAGAAGTTCCCTGGTCTGGCTACCAGCACATCTCTTAGCCGTATTATCGCCGAGCAAGGATGTCGTGTACGCATTCGTCGTGATGTTCGCATGAGACGACGAGGTGATAAACGCGAGGAAGAGTACGACTTTGACGAGGAGAGGGCGGCGGCGGCGGTTGTATATGCACGATCGTCCGACCGATACTCAACACCAGATCGCTACGTCACAAACTCGGTGGAGCGCCCCCGATCAAATAGCAATGGCAGCACGATGGCCTCGCCATACGGATATGGTCCCGACCTTCAACGGCGGCCGTCAGCACCCGACTATGGTTTCCAGTGTCCCCAACCGCCCTTCCAGCGACCGATGCCACCCGCCCCTATGCCCCACGATGGAACCCCCAGCTATCAATCACACCTCTCCTTCGGTTCGACACCAACTCAATATCCTGCTCCTCATATGCCTCCTACTCCGCCACCTATCGCTGGTCCCGGAATGTACTCACCTCATACATCTTATGCCAATATTCGTGATCCTTCCATGACATCTGAATATGAAGTAACACCCGCCGGATATCCCATGGCACCGCCCATGGTAGAACGGAACGGAGGCTATCCAAAGAATAATATGACATCATATCGCATGGAGACACCGAAAGCACCGCCATATGTGGATATGAACATGGCAGACCCGATGAACCCATACTCGATTCCCGCAAATTTGATGCCAAGGGCTCAAACGCCTGTCTCAACCATCCCCTCTGTTATGCCCCAGCCTATGAAGACCGCACCCAGTGATTTTGCGAACCTGCAAGGTATGCACGGTAATGGTATCCAGCCGTCTATCGAGCATTCCACACCCGCCCCGAGCTACGACTCCGTCTCAGGGAAGCGAATGCTCTATCACACCGGACAGCTCGGACACCCCGGACATGGCGGAGTCACCGGCAGCAAACGCAGCCATGAAGATTCTTTCGGCCTGAGATGAACGTTCGATGCAAAATGGCATGCGGCCCGATAATGAATCCTATAGCACCAACGCCACCCGTGATTACTCTGCAGAAAGCCGGGCAGCTTTGATGGCCGAATATGGCATCGACATGGCATACAAACGTGCCAATGGGCGAGTGGTGATGAAGGCACCACATGCGACATCATAAAAAAACATTTGATTCGACCTCTGATCAAATCTCGTTCGGTTGGGCTATGGACCATCCATCGGATATTACCTCTCAGAGTTTGCTCTGATCCTCGGCGCAAGAGCGCATCCCGCAGCTCCATGCGCCGAACTCTTTGCATTTTTTTGTACATGAATTCTTTCCCCTCTTTTGGCCTTCCCTTACCTTGTGCCTGGATATCTCGATGCATTTTTTGTCACGCTCTTGTTCAGGAAGCCTCTGTGTTTTTGATTGTTCCATTCTTGCGTGGAGAACCGGCTGGTCACTGGGCTCTTTGGATTGTTTTCTTATTCCCCGATCCGATCAATAACCTTCCACCCTTCTACGTATTCATCCTTCAGCCTTCGCAGCGCTCTCATCCTTTCCTGACTCTCGAGGGGTCTGTGACCCGATCATCCACCAAAAAGCCTACCCGGGGATGCAATCCCTGCCGGCAGCACGTGCAAAGGGTGGAATATCCATCCCTCCAATCTCCACCCAAACGGCAACCGGGAGGACTACACAGTCTGACAGGGGCGCGAACCATACAGTCGACCCTCTCGCCTGGCATCGCCTTCTTGTTGTGACGGCTTGGGCTATTTCTCCGGCAAATTCACAACGAATGGGAATTGGTCTTGGTTTTCTCTCTCTTTCTTTCATCTCAATCATTTAGTGTTGTTTTTTCGTGATCGTGACCCTGCAATCCCTACCATTTGGGCGTGGCGGATTGGTATATTATGAAAGTGCATTGGAGAGACGTTTCGATGTTGGATTCCCTTGCTTGATCTCCACCGGGGCGCTATATCTTATATTTTTTTTCGAGGGCCAGTTGCTTAATCTCTTACTCTTACGGCGTTGTGGCATCTCCTTGATACCTAGCATTGTTGTCCGAATCGATAACTTGAACTGTTCCCCTCTTTTCGCCGTAATTGTCGTATGTATATTGTAGTGGATGCACTGATTTAATTGTATCTCATTCCATCATTCCTCGGGACACAAGTCCGCCTGAGACAGGTGGAATCCTGAATCGAGGTCGATCGATCTGCCTCCCCGCAAGGATTCCGGGTATATGGAATCCCTGCTTCCATGTGCCTACAGTCTGTCTCCCTCTTGGAAGAAAGGAAGATAGCCTAGTCAATAGTGTATGCAGTGGATATTATCCAGCTGCAAATTGTTTGACAATTTGCATGAATGAGTAAATAATTGAGTCTGATACTTCAAGTGAGTACTAGTAGTACTAGTATAAGTGGAGAGAGGTGTAGTCCCCACAACCACAACAAACTTCCCCCCCTGGGCAAGTGCGGAGTATGTTGTAAACAAAAACGGACTCGGCCCCATCTCTTTGTTGTCTTCTCACGAGTACTACCTTGAATCCCTCTGCTCTTCTCTTTTCCTCTCCTGTTTTCTACTCCTTTGACTCATGTCATCCCCTCTCACCAGCTCATATTTACACTGTACCCTTTCCGTTTAAAGGGCGCGGGGAACGTTACCAGGGAGAATGAAGGACGCCCCGGGCGCCAAGGTGAGCTCCCTTGCACTTTGGATCTAGGAGACGGCCCTAGATGGCAAGGACAGCGATAAAAGAAGGAAATGTCTCTAACTCGTTTGTCCTGAACAGGTTGCCCCCAACGAGACCGTCAGTATGGACCTTGACACCAGTCCCGCGGATCAGCGCACCTCGCGCAAGCACCTGCGCAGCAGCTCCGACGACTATAACTACGAAACCAGCTCCGATGAGTCCGGTCGCTTCGACGACGCCGATGAACCAGACATTGAAGATTATAAATCGCCCTCAGCCAAGTCCGTGAAACGCCGCCGCTCCAATGACTGGCCGCTGCCCGAGGAAGCTGCAGACTATGGACATGACAACCGTCGTAATGCACGCGGTGGGAGTGGTGGGATAGGTCCTAGCCTCGGTGTTCAGTTCAAGTCTTCCCCGCGAGCATCCCCTCGTGCCTCGGCGACTTCGCTTCGTGGCAGACACAGCGCTGCAGCCGCACACAGCCCACGTCACTTGCTGGGCCGCCGGTCGCGTTTTGTGGAAGCGACGATGAGTGATAGTGTCAGCGAGAAGCCACCGAGTATTTTCATGCACGAGAGTAAACGGGTTGCGCCTCAGCAGCAGCAGCAGCATCGTTCATCTGGAATCTTTCGCTTTGGAAAGGCCATTGCTTCGGCCTTCAATCCTTTCGGAGGATGGAATAGGAACTCACCGGAACATGAGGTTTCTCACAAGCCAAAGCCTCAAGCCGATGCTCTTACACAGGCAGAGCTGGCTTATGCGGAGTTGAAGAAGGCCGGCTATAAGGGTACCAACAAAGGTTCATACATGCAGAGCCAGAATACCGACCAGGCGAACGCCGACCAGACATTCCAGGCTATCCTGGAGAAAATGGGCTACGGAGGTCCCATTGGAGATGCAGCCCACCCACCAGCGGATCAATTTGATGGAGCTGGTGGCACACCTTCACGCTCATCATCGAAGGCCTCGAAGCGCTCATCATTCCAAGACCTTCGCAAGGTCGGACTCCCATTTGGCAAGCCCCAAGAAACGACCACCGTCGCACCGCCAACATACATGGAGCGATCATCTGAAGAATCCTTTGAAAATACTGGGCTTCGCAAACAAAAATCACGCAGGGAGCTTTCACGACAAGCCAAGCTCCTCAAGAAAGTCAGCAACCTTGAAGACAAGCTCGACCGTGCTCGTCGCGAGCTTCACCAGATCAGTGGAAATGAGGAGCGGGTGCCAGAGCCAACACCGGAGCGCAGATCCATGAGCATTGATATGGACCCTGGCAGTTATCCACGCAAATTCGTCCCCGGTGCACTCCCAACACTACCATCAGAACGACTTCTCGACCAACAAGCGACAATTGCCGAAACGCCCGAGCCCGAGATGGGCGTCTTGACAGCTTTACCTTCCGTGGAGGGCCGAAGAAGCGTCTCGATCGAAGAACAGGGACCATGCCCAAGCCCAACCGTGGGCAAGTCCCCGAAGAGACGGTCGAGAGATTCACGGCCGTCTTCCATGGGTAAGGAAAGCTCCTCCCGCAAAAGGAAGTCCCCCGTTCCTGAACCAGTCGATAGTCGGAAACCTCTTCAGTCCTACCCAACGCGCCCCGATATCAACGACGTCGCCCTTTCGACCGAATATGACCACCTGATCGACTCGGGCCTCCTCAGTCCCCCTCGACAAACCAAATGGCCGAAATTCGAAGCTGGCGATAGCCCCGGCTCGGTAGAACGTACACGACCTAATATCAGCCACGGAGCCGCCGCACAAGAAGAAGATTCATACAGCACAAGGTCCCCATCAGCTCAGTCCCGAACATCTTCTGCCGGCCTCAACCGCTCACCAAAATCCAAGGCCGTAAAATCCTCACCCCATATCTGTACGCAACCGGGCAGTTCGAATTTGCGCTCTGTCTCGCCTCGCTCCATGAGCGATTCGGAACACAGATCCCCCGGCAACTGGATCTCTCCCTCACCACCTCCATCTAAAAGTAAAGCACATCAGGCGTTCTATCTTCAGCCGCATCTCCACCTCGATCCGGATCGGACGCCACGCTCTTCGCCTGGAAAATCTAGCCCAAAGAAACGAAGATGGCAGGATGCGGATATTCCGCCTGTTCCTCCTCTCCCCGAAGAGCTTCTTCCAAATGCAGCAAAGGTAAATAAGTCGCCCTCGAAAATGAAGAGTCCGAGAAAGGAACCCGCGATGGCTTTGGAGCCGCAGTCTTTTTCTGTTCAGAATCAGCAGTCGACTGCGACCGGGCTTGAGGATTTTCCCTGGCCTTCGGATATTTTCTAAATGAACATTTATTTCTTGATGATCTTTGATGATAGTGTTGGGTTGGTTACGCGGTGTTATTTTCTGGCATGGGCTGGTGTGTTTTGTTTGATCGTCCCTGACGGCTTGTCACGATGTTATGATTTTATACCCTGGAGTTCGGGTGTTGATTGTTTTGAGGTGGTTGTTTAATTTAAATATTTTTACCCCTGGTCCTCTTCAAATTTCTTCCAATGATACTAGTAGTATTTGCAAAAGTCCCCCCAATCTTGATGAGTTCTTTCTGCATCTCAACCACCCCTCACTCGCGATGAACCTCCGCGTTCTTGGGTAGTAGCAGCCAACTTGCACCAGCAGCACCGAGTAAGCCGACCAGAATAGGCTGTAATACCTTCACACCCACCCGAGCCGCGATGATACCAGTGATGGCGGGGAAGATCGAGCCACCAATCTGACCGAGGACAAAGACGAAGGCTTTGCGAATTAGCAATTATTTGAGTTAGAGGAGGATGAAATCTCTCACCTATTGCCGAGGAGCGGATCTCCGGCCTGAAGATTTTGGATCCGACGAAGATACCCTGGAATAAATTCGTTGGTTAACTATTTACAGGCAGGTATACTCGTGAAAAAGTTGGGCGATAGAGGGAAGAATTACCGTTGCAAAGAATGGGCCAGAGAAGAAACCCAGCAGACTAACAGCCACAGCTTCAGTGATGATATTTGGAACCCTAGCTCGAGATTAGCAGCAGCCGCCGATAGGTGATGAGATAGGACGTACAGCCAGAATACCAATTGCAAGCCAACGCAAAGAACCGCATAGATGAAGATCATTCTTCTCTCCCCTAGTCGATGAGTCGGTTCAGCGAGAACCAGTCGGCCCAAAAAGGCTCCGCCATAAAAGCCCGCGGGCACATAGCCCATATTCTTGACGTCTCCATTTCGCACGTTGACCAGGTACTCGACCATCCACCCACCAGCCGTGATGGCGGCACCGAGAAAGAAAAGAAGAATAGACTCAACAGCCAGACTCCAGGCGTAGATAGTGTCTCCTTGATTTCCTTGGCAGCTGCTTTGCCCGTTGACTCTCGCTCTGGGTGGTACGTGTTCGAAGAGAGGGCGGCGTCAATGGTCGCACCCCCCCTGGACGACCTTTTTCTTCCTAGACAAGACAGCAACACGGTCATAAAACGACAATCCCACCAAAGCGAAATTAACAACCCCCAGTCCCAAAGGGAAAATATAAAACAAATTCCACCTAGACTGAGCATTCGCCGACGCCACCCCCGTCGCAACAAACGGCCCAACAAGACAACCAGCCATATACATAGCATGAATGAACCCCAACCACCGATGCGCAGCACCCCGTAATTCCGAAACAAATGTATTTGCATGCGTATCATTATAAGCCTGACCAAGCGACGCAAGGAAAAACGTCACCGCGTAAAGCGGGAAAGGCGCGAACCAAGATCGCAAGGTGTGAGCGAGGACTTGCAAGGCTGCACCGATGCACAGGATTGAGCCGAAATCGAGATGTTGGCAGATCGTGCTGTTGGTTAGTGCGGCTATGAACCATCCGCTGAATGTTGTGCCGTATAGTATGGCGATTGTGTTGGTGTTGATGTTGTAGCTGCGGATTATGTAGGGGATTAGGGAGCCTAGACTACCGTCGTTGACGCCGGCGACGAAGAAGGAGAGGCCTGCGCTGAGGATTTTAGGGTATAGCCATTTTGGGGGTTGGTCTTGGGGTGGGGTTGGAGTTGAGGTTTGGCTCTGTGAGGTTCGAGTTTGTAGGATGATTGCTTCTGTTTCTGGTTCTGTTTGGGTTTGGGTTTGAGTGCTCATCGTGCCTATGGTCGAAGGCGAGGTGGAATGAGAAGCATCGATGTTGTGGGATTTGGTGAGGGGGACGAGGATGGGGAAGAGGGTGTTGCTCTGCTGATCCCAGGCTAGACCTGCGGAGACTCGGGCCGATCTTGCCTAGGGGCATACAACAGTACACCGTATGTATACTCCGTATGCGGTTCTAGTTGGATATCGGCGTGGGACTTGAATCCGGGGCCGGCTGAACTCCGGCGAATCTCGCACGGAGAAAAGTGAAAAGTGGGGGACATCAAGTGGAGTAGTAGTTGGCTCTTTTGCCGAATGTAGTCAATAAACCAGCAGCTAAAAAGGCGCTAAAAGGAAATACGAATGATTATCGTGATTCATTCCGAGAGAAAGAAAGTGTTGTCATTGTGCTAGCTATCTGGTCAGTGCGCCTAGTCAGATATTTGGGTAAGTACACCTTTCTTCATTAAGAATCTCTGCTTCTTAGAATGGGGAACACTAGTATCAAGTTTGATATCACCGAGCTCATCGGAAAGCCTTTTCGAGCCATCTCAGTCTACAATATTTGGGGGTTTCCATTAGAAAGTTCGAATTTTATTGCTTCAGTTACTCAAAATCGCGCACTATCTATAGAAAAAAAAACATTGTTTGTAGCATAAAGCTCAAGAGATATCCAACATGCCGTGCAACTGGATATCAAGAACGCTTTTTCCCACATAGATGGGATATTTCCCAGCCTGAAGCCCCCAGGCTTGCTTCTCTACATCCCAGTGACTGAGATCACGGCGCGTCAGATCGAATTGAATATGCTCCTTCTTGCCGGAATCAATAGTCCTCTTCTCAAACCCACGTAGCACCTTTGGAGGCCCTCCAGGGATACCAACATAGAGTTGAGCTACCTCTGCGGCGCGAACCTTTCCAGTGTTTTGGATAGTGCAATTGACGCTGGCGACAATGTCCCAGAGCGCCTCCGAGCCTCCTTCCACGATTTTCGCACCACTTCCAGCAGCGGTATACTGCAAGTTTGCGTTGGAATGAACACTGGCATCGAGATCCAAGTACGAGAAATTTGAGTAGGTTAACCCATATCCAAACTCAAAACGTGGTTGGATTTCGTTTTGAATGAAGGCTTTGTAATCAATGTAGACTCCCTCGGTGAAGTTGTCTTGAGGATAGTATTCGTTCTGCGTGCCCGAAGGAATAACCGGCTCAAGAAGCTCCTTGTAATCAGACTCTTTGCGGGCGACAGTGTACGGCAAGCGACCCGAAGGAGACTGTTTGCCGTACATGACCTCGACTAGTGCTCGGCCGCTATCCTGGCCTGGAACATGGGCGTAAAGCACGGCAGTGATATTGGGGTTCTCAATCCACTCGTCGACAAGGCGCAGTCCCGCATTGTGAATGACAACTATCGTGTTTGGACACTTGGCTGCGACGTTCCTAACAAGCTTGTCAGAGGATGGATCTGCAAGATATGGTCGATCCCAGCCTTCAGAGGAGGCCTCATTGATGAAGACAAGACAGGCGTCACTGGCAGGATTCACGTGAGGCTCAAGGGATATCAAGTCCCAGGCTAGATAAGTATCGTCATCGTATGCCTGGCGTTGGAACGCGTGGAGTGGAGCATCGATGTAGGCAGGTGTACTGGCGCCAGAACCACCCCCGGCGAAGAGTGTGCCATTGAACGCGACACCTGGACCACGGAAGCTGGGGTCTGTGCTCGATAGAAACATGTATTTCTCAGTCTCGTTATTCACCGCGCTGCCATTGGGATATGTAAGGGCATTTTGAAGGCCCATGGACCAGCCACCTAGCGAGCTGTCGTCCGCTGTATTCAAGGCGGAAGGAATGGCGTCGTATCCAAATAGTGAGAGGAATTTCGGCTTTTGCAGAGGAAGTGCTCCTGCTGTATTCTTGACAAGAACATGGCCTTCAACCGCTGACTGGAGAATGACATTCTTTGACTTTGGATCCCGGGCATCGACAAGATCATGAGGTTCGAGCAGGCTAACAGGAATACCATGACCGGGGTTCGGAATCTCGGCATATTTGTACCAAGAGGCGATAATTCGTGTTGCCATATCATCAAGACGGAAGTCAGGCATCGAACCATTCTTGGTAGCTATGGCCAGGGTGTTATTCTCCCAATACTGGGAGTCCGGCATCGCGACGTCCATGCCTGCATTTGCACTAGCAATCCCGGTGTGCTGACCAGTCCAGTCAGACACCACGAACCCCTGAAAGCCGAGTTCTCCCTTGAGCAGACCATTCATGACCTTGCTATTCTGGCATCCGTAGCTATTGTTGATGCGGTTATAGCTGCACATAACAGATCCAGCGCCTGCCCTGACGACATCTTGGAACCCCCAGAGATAAAGCTCATGAATAGTCTTGTCATCAATATTTGATGAGATAGACTGGTTATGGGAGCCCTCTAATAGATATGGAGAATTTCGGTTGGTCTCCTGTTCATTTCCGATGAGATGTTTGACGCATGCAATGACATTCTGCTGCAGACCACGGACAGACTCTGCTGCGAGAGCTCCTGAAAGATAAGGATCACTTCCAAAGCCTTCCCAGTTGCGGCCTCCCGAGGCGATTCTGCCTGCTGGTCCAACAACAGGACCTAGTGCCACATTGGCACCCTTTCGCCTGAACTCCGCGCCCATGTGCTCTGCCCGAGAATGAGCAAGATCCCGGTTCCAAGACGCACCTGTGTGGATACCAGCGGGGTAAGAGTTAACCATATCAACTCCACGGACACCGTTACCGGCATCTTGGAAGCAAATTCCCGGAAAGTCTAATCTCGGGACGCTACCAGTCACTCCTGAGCATCCAGTTGTTGTTGATGCGTGTCCGTAG
This sequence comes from Penicillium cosmopolitanum, assembly GCF_028827165.1. Classification (NCBI taxonomy): domain Eukaryota; kingdom Fungi; phylum Ascomycota; class Eurotiomycetes; order Eurotiales; family Aspergillaceae; genus Penicillium; species Penicillium cosmopolitanum. Next base: position 1,297,434 of record NW_026622678.1, on the reverse strand, counting down.
GTAATGTTGTTTTTCTCTTCGTCGGTCATCTGGGAAACGAGTTTACGGGCTTTGTTATAGGCATCGGCCCAATCCCCCAATCCCTTCGCAACGGCTGTTTAAAAGAGAGTCAATATCATAATCAATAAGGCACGCAGAGTAAAAACCTAAAACTTACGTGTATCTGGCACCGACTCTGAATGGCCATAAGACCAGTAATTCTCGAGGTCGGAGGGACTGGATTGACCATCCTGTGCAGAAGCATGCACTGCTAGTTGCAGCACGGCAGCAAGTCCAACAATAGAAGACTTCATTATTGCCAGGCACCTTGGATTGTGAAGCAAACGGTGAGGGGAATTATAACGAAAGATGCCTGGATGGTTTATATAGGCTGTCTTGGGGCAAGAGTTATTTCCGAGGGGCCTTGACCTAAGGACATGATGTTGATTGCATTGTCTCTTGAAGACTTAGTCTCCATGGTGGGGCCTGTAATACAGCCATGGTAGTTGAGAGCAAGCCAAAACCACGGTCAAGAGATGTTGTATACTCGTAAACGACGCAGAGGCTCGTGTGTTCGGAATGAAAATGATATGGTCCGGCGTCACTCGGTATAGACATCGAGTTTCCCAGAAAGGGAATAGCTAGACCTAAGCAAGTCCCAAGCGCAGATAGAATGGCGGCCAAATGCGACATCAGGATCAAAAAGGGTATCACTTACTGCATATCAGTGGGGGGAACCAGATCCGGGGTTTAGCCGGGGTATGGCTGGGGCGGGTCGGATCACTAGGGAAGCCGTTCTGTCCTCCCTCTCGAAGTTGTACTCAGGGAAATATGGCGCAGAGACTATCCGGTCGCTATCCACAGAGCTTTCCAATGATTGGATATCCAAGGAGACGAAGAATAGAATTGGAATGCCCTTCCGAGACTGGGGTTGTTGACAGTGCGTCCTGCTGCACTCCAGGTTTTGTCCCGCACAAGTTTGCGGGACACACATGGCTTCCCCACAACCCCAGGAACGCGGAATCTGTCCGTAAGTTGCCACTTTTGTTCACCGAGAAGCGTTTGTCATGATTATGCATCTACAAGTGACATGAGGAGTGTCATCTCGACGGCCCGCTGAAGAATATTCTCGGGTTCAATAACAGAGACCTCCGTTCCAAGGTCAATATCGGTGAACATCCACCAGTCGTTAGAGAAGGGGAAAAGATTGAACAACAATCTAGTGGATGTTTAAAATTCCTCCTAGTCGCCTAAGTCATGGTATGGTTGTTAGTATTCTCGATGCCTCCATAGGCAACTTGTCCTGCGCACTAGGGAAGCTGAAGCTCACCTGAGTGCAGTCTTCCCGAGTATCTCCTATTCTAAAAGTTGGATTCATGCATTTTGAGTTTTCAACCCGTAATTTATGCGCTAGTAGCTCAGGTAAATCTCCGAAGAGAGTATACGTATTCTCGCCCGGGCCCTCTTCAATGCCGAGATTCCGAGGATCAAGTTTCAATTTCTCGACCCAGTGGAAAGCGGATTAAAACCGGAATTACATATTGCCAATGAAGGAAGATTGAGTTCAAGGAACATAACTTGGAATGAAGGACGAGAGAACTAGGAGATACCATCTCATATATACTAGTACGTACGGAGTTTAGGATGAGATATTCACAGCCTCGGCCTAACTGCTACGTAAATCGATCCAAAGGGTGGTTTTTCAATAGGTGGAGCTATTGTTCTATTGGTTACACTCTTGTGAGATAGTACTGTAGAGTACAGTGCTGGCTGTCCGGGTCCCGATAACAGATAGGCTGCAATTATTGTCAGATGACAATTGATACTTAGGCTACTAGGGAGTCAACTTGAACTTCATATAATAGATGTTCGAAAAGCTGAATTCAGAATATCTTAGCGTCGTCATTCTCTATTATAGATTTTCTATGTGATACAGGATCAACCCCTGGAGCTGAGCTCTATTAGATAATTATGAACCTAGATCCATTCACCTGCCCCTGAACTCGCCCTATCTCGCTGCAAGGAATTGCTCCGCGTTTCGCCAATTCGAGAATCCTCCCCAGCCTTCTCTGTCTTCTCTGACTTCTCTGTCTTCATGTATATCGTAAAATAGCGACCTTCCTTCGAGTCATCTAGGTCCGACGAGCTTTGTGACGAAGATTCGTCACCCAACCAACCAAGATGCACTCGGCAGCCACGAAGCAGTCCATGGTTTGGATTTTGCTCCGTAAAGCGACAAAGATGCAAAAAGTTTGAGTCCGCCAACAAACTCCCAACTGCCGCAATACACATTGGATTCTTCGGCAAGACATGGTCTGTATTCATGAGCACCGATCCTAGAATGCCAAAGATGAGCACCAGTCCTAGCATGGCTTCAAGTACTCGGGTTGAGGCTTTATCTTGCAGAACGCGGAGATTTTTCGGCACGGTCAAGTTGCCAGAAATGGGTTTGTCGTCCAATGTCCCATTTGCAGCCAGACGAGTGTACTTTCTGAGCAGCTGTGCCCTCACGATGCTGTCTTGACGCTTGATTGCCTCTTGAACCTTCGCATCATGTTGAGAGCTGCGGAGAAGCTCCCTCGGGATTTTGTAGCGTCCATTCAGCAATGAGTTGAAGAAAGTATCGATTCTAATATCTTCTTTTGTGACCATACCCCAATCAGTAGGACTGTAATTACTCAGTGCGTCCAACTTGTAAATATCGAAAACTCCGTTGAATAGGGGAAGGGGTTTGACAGAAGACTCATCCGGGGTCGGAGGGTGATCGGAGGGTATATCGAAGCTGGGGATCTGGAATCGAGTAACGGCATCGACAGATTCGATCTTACCAGAACAAGTCATTGAACTGATATGTCGCACAGTCAAATTTTCAAAATACCCCCACACGTACATCGTTAAGCGCGATTGGGCAGCCTCGCCGGTTCCAAAACAAAATATTGGAAACGTCTGTCCAAAATAACCGTCATCAGGGAAGCCAAGCTGTTCTTCATAAGGATAATATTCAGAGAGAAATGTTCCATTCGCGCCGGGAACAGTGCAGTTTTGTAGAGGTGGATAAAAGTTGACTCTAAACAAGCTCTGCCATGGCCCACCGGAGCCGTCGCTTAAGCCCTGAGAGCCATATGTAGAAAATATCGGGAACTCTCCTTTCAAGCTTTTCGTGGAGAAGTTCAGCGCTTTTCCGGTTGCAAAAGTACAATCCGAAGAGCCCCTGATGGCCGGGATGCGGACATCCGCATACAAATCTTCATCCGTGCTCCAATCTGAATATTCAGGAAGGGAAAACTCGGGAAAGACCAGTTCTTCGTGGGTCCATCTGGGATAGCTGAGATTTTCATTGAGAATATAGTCCGCAGTAATGAAGGTAGGTGAATCTGCCAGGAGATCAGAAACACTAAACGGTTTGAAGAGGGTATCTTGCGTAAAGTTCAAATTGATGATCTGCGGTACTTCGACCGTCGAGAAAAGACCACTGGTCACGATCGTAAGAAATGAAGCAATCAAGGCTGCCAATGTTCCTGACAAAACTGCGAAATCTCCCGTTCGAGCCGACTGAGCGAGATTCGTTATACGCAAGGCGTCAAGAAAGTTTGTCGCCAGAGTCTCAAAATTGATACCTTGAGCTTTCTGTAAATTGGCATATGGTGCAAGAATCCTTATATTAGAGTCCAGACTTCCGATTAAGAGACCTATCAACATCATCACCAAGGAAGGGACAGTTGTCCAAAGATAATGCATCTTATCATCATTGGAAGCCTGGCCCAATCCATTGTTCTTTTGAGAAACATGTAAAAGAGTCTCTAGGGCTATAATAACCCCTGTTATCACGCAGAAGATAGGTATTCGAGACCAGAGGCTCGGAAATGGCTTCCAAAACAAATTGGGTTGATGGGTGCAATTTTCATCCGAAGACTGATTGACACATCGACTGCGAGAATCAAAGTATGATTTGTCCGTATCAGCTTCAATCGAGGCACCTTGTCGATGATTCTGCAAAAAGTACTTATTTCCATTGATCCTCTCCACGAAGACATCGAGGGCCGAGGCACCGGTCCCGCGGAGAGACCGTCGGAGTACCTGACTATTACTCATGATGTTGGCAATAGTTGATATGTTGCTCGGGTTTTGAGAAAATTTTCCATCATTCGGCCTGAGCAGAACCATAGCAGCTGCTATCAGAGCAGATATCCCCAAACAAATTTCAAGTACCCGCAGTGGTGACTGCATCACCAACACACGATTATCCTCGACGATAATAGAACCATTGGTCTGTGTGACTTTTTGCTTCGTGAGCCCGCCTTGTATGACCTGAGCAGCCATTGAGCGATAAAAAGCCGAGACCACTTCCTCAAGCATGCCATCCTGTAATAGCTTCCCCACATATCCGGTTTTTCCCGCAATCCATGCGCCAAGCTGGATTGTGAACTGAATAGGTACTTCTGACGGCCCCGTAGAACCATCAGAAACCTCCGAGGGCACCCAGACATTGCCCGAAAATGCAGAGTGTGCAGCAATGGGTCGATTAGCTGCATTCCCATCCGCAGACCCTTGCACCACTTGATCGGCTATATCCCAGGCAGTGATATTCGCAATATCCGGCTTTTCTATTCCAATTCTCTTGAGGCTTGGCGCAGTTTCCGACTCGCTTATATTGGACGTGGCTTCCATGTTGACAGAGGAAAAGCGGGGCTTGCAGAACATTTGAACTGACCTGTCGAGGACAAGTTCGTACTTATGTGACCAGAATGTGGAAGGGTAGGCTGTGTTGTTTTCAATCATTCTTCCGAGATGATATTGCGTCGCAAATATCAATATGCGTCTTCTATCCGTGTCGGTTGAGTTCTCACAGGTTGTAGACATCATCCGTGCTACATAGTGGGAATACCCCCCCCGTCGAATAGTTATGAAGATTTGTCAGATTGAAGACCGTGCAGGAAGGCGTCGTGATTCTGTTGTTGATAAAGTCATACGCATTGCCGCCCCATGTATCATTGGATCTTGCTACCTCCCACTGATCCAGTATTAGCGTAGCATGTTCGCATTCTAGATCTGCTTCCATTGCCCGTATCGGGGAATTTATGACTGAGACTCCAGAAGCATTCGGTGTACTGAAGGTCTGAAAGGCGAGGTTTGCATTGGTGCCACTGGGTATGTCAGGTTCTCGAACTGAACCTGATTGAGGGTGTCGAATGCTGTAAGTCCGGTCTCATTGGACATTGGGTCGCCTCCATCAAAGACATCAGCCAATTGAATAGGGACATTCAGCTTTTGCACATGAACTCTCTGTAGAGAGAGCAGACTTGTGGAGAACAGAATTGCAAGCTGTAATAGCAGAGAACAGGCGATTCCTGCGGCAACAATGAAGTGGCGATGTTTGAGCGATTTCCATAGTGCGACCGGCGGAATATTGTCGTAGTCTAGAAGCAAACTCTTGTCGACTTGTTCTGGTTGCTGCAGCGATCTCCATGGGGCATTTTGCTTGGCCTGAAACTCCGTGCGCGCCCACAGTGCGCTTATGATAGTCAGGATCGCGGTTGGTGTATATGTCCAGACATAGTGAAGACGTTCGACTGAAGATGCGAGCCCGTTCTGAGATTGTGAAATATGATTTAATACCTCAAGAGCTGCAACTATGGCACAGGCAGCGAGAATGAAACAGGTTATAACTAGTCTTCGTAAATAAAATGGTCGCCATGCCGCCGGTGGAGGTTGGCCATAGTCTTTGGAAGTTGGAGGAAGCGAATCCTTCTTTTTATTGAGAAAGTCCCACTTAGGCATGACTGAGCTCTAGTAAGGACCAGCCTTGAAATAACACAAATGAACACGAACAATCTCGGGGAAATAGATCTTTATAATTAAACAGTTTTCCGTTACCCCAATTTAACTGCGTACCGATTATTTGGACCCCACGTTGGAAAGGCAAATTTTAGAAAATAAGCGCTGTACTACTGTCACCCATGCTTGAGCTGAAACATGCCACCACAGCACAGGCTTGGCTGCATATCGGGCACGCGCTTGCTCTCACATACATATTTCCTAATAACGTAAAGCCTTGATGAAATACCGAGATACCTCGTAATTACCTTACAAACTGACCCAACGGCGTGCCCGAGTTCTCGAACTATTTGGAAAGCACCGTTGTTTGTGATGGTAACCCGTGTAATAAGAGGGCCAGGGCAAGCTTACTAAAATTAGAGTATAAGTTATCCAATCTACCGCTTGCGATGGTTCTGGCGAAGGATATCCCCTTAGAATGTCCTCCTGCCCCTTATAGCCTCGATCCCGTGATCGCCACTTCCTGTGGCTCTTTTGATCATACCTACCTGGGTATTTTGTGCCTTCGCATTTCCCAGCACTTTCCCTGGGTGGTCCCAGAAGCGCTCTTGATACCCGCTTTTAAGAGTTCTAAGGGTCCAACGGGGTCCAACGCTTTGATCCTCTCAAGGAAGCGCCTCACAAACAACCATTTTTGAGAACTGTTTATCTCGATACCACAACTCCCCCCCAAAAATAAACCTTGCATGTTATGAGGGGCCTCCTGTCACCCTGTAAGGTATCCCACGATGTGTCGTACTTTAGTGCAGAGCATCCATGGAGGAAAGAAAGGGAGCAGTTCATTAGGTTGGAGGTCGCTGTCAGGGTCGCCGCGATCGCCGCGGGAAAAAGAAGGGCCTAATGAATGAAACGAGGGGAGGCATCAATTTGCCCTGTAAAATGAACTATCAAAAGAAAGAAAAAAGTTACTGAAACAGCGATGGAAGAATGTCAATACAGCTGAAACAGGATAAGGTATGTGGGGGCTGAATCTACAATACTGCCATGAAGTATCCACGATCCAAAAGACGGTGTTGAGTAACTGATAAAGCCATCTACAGAATAGCAGTCGCATTTGCATGCGACCCAACACCACCTGTTACTGTCAGCAGCTGTTTCTAACACAACCATACTGAGCGCGAAGAGCTTACCAGGCATATTTGCAGGGGCACTTGTCATAAAAAAGGTCCATTTACCAAGCGCCCTGCATTTAACCGCCAACTTCTCCAAATCCCACATTTCACCAATTGGGCAACCCCAAAGCGACAGCATACTCTGATGTAAGCTTATATGATCCGGTCCAAATCCTGGTGGGGGCCAGACCTCAAAAGTTGGCGAATCACCAACCCCCGCGGCAAAATAGCAGTCATGTAGCCAGTCCTGGACGGGCTTTTCACGAGAAAGCCCTGCGAATTCCGGACTTTTGCGAGTAGCTGCGGCATGACGTTCATCTGGGTTGAGTTTATAATACTCCTGTACGAAGCCGGAGCGTACAAATAGCACATCTCCTGGTCGAATATCGCCACCTTGCGATTCGGGTCGAATATCAAGACCTTGAGTGGTGGCGCAGGCTTGGAGCTCGGCAAGAGAAATCGCGTGTGCTTTGTATGGGTGGTATGGCTTATTGTGGGTATGCGCGTAATGATAATAGTCCAAGAGCACGCCTCGACCAGCAATACCGTGGTCTGCCCAGTAATGAATGCTACAGCGAAGGTTGGGATTTTCGCCCACGAAATCGGAGCTTTTCGCCTGCATGCATCTATTAGTATCTACCAGAGTGAGGGATAAGTTAGATGCCGTACCCCATTATAGAAGGTTTTGGTGGGAACATGACAAAACTGATTGATGAAGTTAACCGATGAGTTATGGGGCACAAGAAACTATTATATAGTGAGGACCTACATGTCTGAAGCCATCCCACTGAGTACCGCTTTGTGTATTCATGGTATACGTATCGTCGTATCCCATATCCGGAATGTTTGTTTTGATTTTGTGCTGGAATACTTCACGACCGAATGCAGGCGTCATCGGTACATTAAGAGGAAGGCTAATGGAGAGTCATAAGCCAATTATGTTTGTGAGAATTACAGCAAAACTCACTCCAGTCGAACCATATCCCCAGTCTTGATCTCCGCTGCAGCCACCTTGACGCGTTCTGGTGTTAATAGATTCAGTCTTCCAAGCTACATCAAACAACATTAGCAGTCGAAGGTTGCGAGAACCAATGTACATATACCTGATCTTCCTTGCCCCAGACCCAAGCCGCACCCTGAGGAGCATCAGACAATATCGGAAGTTCGTCGTGAGAAGGGAACCTGAGGGAATTGGGATCCCATGGTAATTGTTGCGGGGACTGAACTTGCGACATCTTAGATTCCTTCGATTCAAGATGTTTCGAGATTGCGGTTAGTCGGGCGGTCGAATTCGAGGGTGACATATTCGCTTAACGGTAATTGCTTGAGATGAGACAACGTAGATTTGTTCAGTAGGCCAATATAACTAACTGGCGTCATATTAATATGAACACAGTGGTGCTATGCGGGGATGCGGGGATGCGGAATCCTTGCCGAAAAGAGTCCATTTGTACCGAGGATGTTGCAGTTGCAGGATCCGAGAGGTTGCTACATTTTCTGGGGTTTATTGCTACTGAGAGGTATTCATTGGTGCATAGGTAGTGAAACAGCCATCAACTATTAGTGACTAGTTTGATGAAAATCAATATCCCCCCGGTGTCTACCGAGCAAGACTTTTGAAGCCGTTGCCATCTAGTAGCAAGAATAATGTTCTTAGGTCATAGGCATGGAGCATGGCTTGTCGGAAAAGGGAGAAGGTGCTTCTCATCTCTGTGGTGCTCCGCGGGAATGTAAACCCATCTGTAGAGGGGACTGATGTGTTATGAAACCTCGAACTAGTCGGCTGCGAGTTATTTTCCCACGCAAAATTCATTTGCACCTGGGGATTCTCGCGAAGACCTGAAACCCGAATACATACTACATACACCAAGAAAAAACGGGATTTTACGAGTAGAAACTAGGTTTTTTTTTTAGGGCTTACAAGCCCTCCATTTTCCATTTTCATTGATGGGAGTTGTCTCCTCAAGTCATGGATATGATACATCCATATGCAAAGGCCAGGCCACCAAGCCAATAGATAAATTGGCCTCGAGATGATTACGAACAAACACTCGAATGAGATGAATGTCGCAAGCCATCAGTGCATCTGTGATGTCGAAACAGAGCACAACAGGTAAAAATTCCCACCCAAAAGACTTAGCAGGAACGACGCTGAAAAGGGGTATGCTTGACGAAAGACAGAATAAAGAGAAAAAGATTCAAACTCCCTAACAGAAACAGAAAACACCCATAGTTGCCGGCCGCAAAGAAAAACCGTATTGACGTCCCACAATGCCCAGTCCATGTTCATTCCCATTGCGCCGAAGAGAAGAGACGGATTCAAGCATAAGCATTCATGTCGTTCAGAGGTCAGGACACCCCAAGGAATATGAAAAAAAAAAAAAACATAGCGATCATTGCGTAAAAAGCAGGTAGGTGTAGGTAGATGGCTTCATTTAAACCTGGGAGGGAATACCAGTTGACTGCGAGGGGGCACGGCCGCCACGCATGCCACCACGGCCACGACCACCGTAGCCGCCTCGGTAGCCACGCCCACGTCCAAAACCACGGCCACGGCCGCGTCCGCGACCGCGCCCATAGCCATCAACGCTGCCCTGTCCGAAGGTCTCGATATTACGCTTCTCTTCTTCGCCGCGCCATTCGCGACCACCGATACGGCCAGCAGAGTTTTCCTCGCGGTCGCGAGCTTCGCTTGAGATGTTGTCGAAGAAGGAAGATGTGCGGTTGTATTGGTGGTGCGTGGCACTGTCATCGACCTCCTGTTCGTGGAATTCGTGGGATTCGGCTTCAGCGGCAGGAGATCCGGTAGCAATGGCCTCCTTCACCAGGTCCTGCTTGTTGAACTTGGCGTTGGCAGTTTCGAAGTCGTAATCCGACTTGGGGATTTCGATCTTCTTGTGCTGGGTGCGAGCACCTCCACGGCCACCTCGGGGGTACTGATGGCCACCTCGTGGGGCCTGTGTGCCATCATAAGGCCGCATCTCATTCATCTTACGAGTGACAGCATCAACGGAGGCGCCAGGCTGGCCTGGGTTCATTTGTGCACCAGGTTGGGGAAGCTTGGCCATGGCAGCAGCAACTGCATTTGCGGCAGCAGTTGTAGCATCAGTCGCTAGAGCACCTTGTGAGGCGGCAGCAGGAGCAGTAGGCATCGGGACAACAGGCTTCGGTGCAGCAATAGGTATAGCTGGCATAGCCCGACCATTCCGTTGAGCGGCACCATATCCTGGAGCAGCCTTAGGGCCAGTCGAGCCCTGGACAGCTTCGGCGACGGAAGGCTTCGACTCGACCGGAGGAGGCGGGGCATTCTGAGCTGCCGGTGTTACAGGCTTGCTGGGGATCTTTTCTCCCGAGGGCAATTCAGAGGTAGCACTAGGGCCCGCGGGGGGCTCCCGGGGGACCGGGCCTCTGCTGGGGCGGCGGCGGCTGCTGTCCGGGGCCACCCATGGGCATCTGGGGAGGGAACTGGCCCGGCCCCTGCGGGAAACCGGGGCCAGGTGGAGGATACCAGCCTGGCGGCGCCCCATATGGCATATTGGGGTAGCCACCCGGCCCTGGAGGGAAAGGGGGCGGAGGAAAGCGCTGTCCATAGGGCGGGTAGAAACCTTGCTGGAACTGCGGCTGCTGGGGGTAGCCAGGAGGCGGCTGCTGAGCACCCTGGGGCTGTTGAGGGGGGAGGCCAGGAGCACTAGATCCGGCCTCGGGACCTTGCCCAGGAGCAGGTCGTGACGCATTCTGCTTGGACTTGAGTCAGCAAGATAGTTCGATTGACACACAATGAACAAAGGTAGTTGCAGGAATGAAGGGTTGGTTGATCAATCAGAAGGAAGGCAACGGAAATTTCCACATGGTTTTGCGCATTAAGAACAGGTCTGTGTGTTTACATCCGAAATGATTCATCATTTGATCAATTGCCCGACCGCGATGGGTGCAGGTGAGGAAGATTGGGTTTGGGTTGTGATGTTCATAGAATTGAGGTATACTTACTCCCAGAATGGCGGGGTCATCCGGAACCCGAGGGGGTTCGGGCTGTGTGTTCTCCTGCTTTTCCTCGCCGGCGACACTAATGTCTTTCACATCACTTCCACGGAAAACGATGTATTCATAGACACTAGTCGAAGGAGCGACCTCCTCGGCGGGGTTTCCCCGACGACCCTCAGTGCCAAATGATTGAACATTCTCGAGGGCTATTGTGGAGGCTTCAGGGTTGATTTCGTGAAGTGTGCCAACATAGCTGAGAAGAATGAGTAATGAATCGAGGTGCGATGGGTCAAGTGGAGGCAAGCTTACCGAATATCGCTCTTTGAGATCAGGTTGAAACGCTGACTGCCAGGTGTTAACTCCAGCCCAGCCGCACAAACCCTGGTTCCGAGCAGCAGGTGCAGACTGACCCTATCAAATGGTTCATATCCATCCTTGCAGGGAGCGCGGAACCGCGCAAGAGAGAGTAAAAAGAAACAAAGGGAAAATAGGGATAACGCGTGGAGAAAAAGGGTGATTGGGTAGAATGGGAAGAGGAGAGAAGGAGAAAGAAGAAAATCTGCGTTCAGGTTTTTGGTGAAGACGGGCTACGGTGGACTGCAGAAGCTCCGAGAGCAGTTTTGGACTGTGCGCGGGTGGGTCGAGGGGGCGCTTTTTGTGAGAGATCCAACGCTGGGGGACCCTCCTTTTGGAGAACTTTCAAGAACGGACAGAAACCTGACATTCACCAGAGACGGTGACAAAGACACCATGACGACGTCGTCCAATCGTGACCATTTTTTCCAAACTTCGTGAGCATCACCTACTATTTGCGGTACCGGAATATACCGTGACAAAAAGATAGCCATTCACGACGCACGGCCTGATGCTGATGGAATGTTGGTCACAGTGCTGCCCTTGACGAGCAGCAACGAAAGGACACCAAATCTCAGAATGAAAATGGGAACCCCATCAAGCTACAGAGCAAGATTCTAGCGGTTCGAGCAGACCCGTCCCATCCGGGATCAATCTATGTTGCTCAAAGTAGTGGGACCGTGAGGAGAATTATTCTTGGAGTATGTGATGATGCCTCAACCGGCAGTACCCTGCTAACAATCCTCTACAGACGGGAGAAACTACTGCTCTATTCATAGGTCCAACTGCCCCATTAACCAGTGTTTGTCTCAGTCCTGACGGGAAGCTGCTGTTTGCTGGCTGCTGGGACAAGACTGTCTGGAGTTGGGATGTAGCCTCAAGAGAATCCCGGCGAAGATACGAGGGGCACAGTGATTTTGTAAAATCTGTGATCTGTGCCAGACTTGGCGGGCAAGATCTACTCATTACCGGCGGCGCCGACGCTCAAGTCCTTGTCTTCAACATTGCGACTGGACAGCGAACCGAGACCTTCAAAGGCCATGCGCGAGGCATCCAGGATCTCAATATTGATCCAGAGGTGGATGAAGCTCAGGCTATTGTCTTCAGTGCAGGCAGTGATCGAGAGATTCGCCAATTCAAGATATTTGGAGGTGGTGATGATGGAGAGCCCCTCCTTCCACACGAAACTAGTGTATACAAGCTCTTTTTCGACCAGGACGGGGACCTCTGGACGGCGTCTGCTGATAAAACTGCCAAGTGTCTCGTGCGAGCGGATGGATGGAAAGCGAATCTTAGCTTAGAGCACCCAGACTTCGTACGTGATGTGGTGGTGTACGAAGCCGGCGGCTGGGTTGTAACAGCCTGTCGAGACGAGGAGGTACGGGTATGGAATCGATCGGTAAGTCCTTTTCCCTTGCATCGATTGGAGTATCTGGAGACTGACTATTCTAGACTGGTGAGCTCCATCACACCTTCTCGGGTCACTTCGAAGAAGTCACTGGGCTTGCTCTCGTTGGATCGACAGTTGTCAGCGTGGCTATCGATGGAACAGTTCGCCAGTGGTCCCTGCGACCTAATGACCTCCAACTGGCCATTGATATAGCGAAGAATGGCCCGCCCAAGGAAGAAGAGCCTAAGGCGGAATCAATGCTCACGGAAGAGGAAGAGCGAGAGTTGGCCGAATTGATGGGTGACGATTAATTAGACTTCTTTTGGTTGATACCCATCCCGCAAGTGTCTAGATTCAGCTGTGTACAGAATTATGAAGATATGCTCCGGATATTCATAATATTCAATTTCTTTCCCCTAAATGGTCGAGTCGACTGTTGTATCTATCATTGGTCTGCTCTTCCGTCCTGGCCATGCCACGTGACCTTCCTGATGCATCGATGACGCACCTGGCCGATCTCCCGTGCCCCGAGGTCAAGTTGCGTTCCCCCACTTCTGTTCCTCCCCTCTTCTGTGCGACATCGTCCTGAATCCTCCGTTGTATTGGCTCAGACCCTGGTTAATCTATCTGGACGTGGGGTAGTATCAGCTTGGAATATTCTATTCCGTTTTCCGTTAGCTCCAAACTTCTGGTCCGCGGTACCTCCCAAGCCCGCGGGACTTCTCAATCCTCGACTCTCGATTCTCCTCACCCCTTCGAGTTATTGCAGAAAAGACTACAGTATGCAGACACAGCACGATGTATCAGAAGCGGCCCCACAACTTGTCAACCGACTCGGCGAAAGCAGGTCGCCCTATGTGAGACCAGCCGCACCGTCTTTGGAGAGCGACCGGCGCTAACAGTCCGTAGGTGCGCGGACATATGAATAACCCGGTAGCATGGCAGCTCTGGGATGCGTCGGCAATCAATCTCGCACAGAAACATAATCGCCTGATTTTCCTTAGCATTGGATACTCGGCCTGCCACTGTATGTAGCCATGCCAAACCCGAACAACCCCTCCAGATCAATGGCTAACGGCTTGTAGGGTGTCATGTCATGGAAAAGGAATCATTCATGTCCCCAGAGGTTGCTGCTCTTCTCAATGAATCATTCATTCCTATCAAGGTTGACCGAGAAGAACGGCCTGATATTGACGATATCTATATGAACTATGTCCAAGCCACCACTGGCTCAGGGGGTTGGCCCTTGAACGTCTTCCTCACCCCCGCCCTCGAACCCGTATTTGGAGGCACATATTGGCCCGGTCCCAACTCTTCTATGTTGCAGGGTCCGGAAACTACTGGTTTCGTGGAGATCCTCGAGAAGTTGAGCGATGTTTGGCAGACACAACAGCAACGCTGCTTAGAGAGCGCGAAGGATATCACCAAGCAGCTGCGGGAGTTCGCCGAAGAGGGAACTCACTCGCAACATGGAGAGCGAGACGATGACGAAGATCTGGATATCGAGCTTCTGGAAGAGGCATATCAACATTTTGCCTCTCGCTATGATAGCATCAATGGCGGATTCGGTCGCACCCCTAAATTTCCCACTCCGTCGAATCTCACTTTCCTTCTTCGACTCGGTACATACCCTAGCCAAGTTACTGACATTGTTGGCAAAGAAGAATGCGAGAAGGCGACTGCTATGGCGGTCACAACTCTAGTGAACATGGCCCGTGGCGGAATCCGGGATCACATTGGTCACGGCTTCTCTCGGTATAGTGTGACGACTGATTGGAGTTTGCCCCATTTCGAGAAGATGCTACATGATCAAGCACAACTTTTGGATACCTATGTTGAAGGGTTCCGTCTGACCCATGATCCTGAATTGCTAGGTGCTGTCTACGACCTGGTAGCTTACTTAACCAGTCCTACTTTGCAATCACCAACCGGAGGGTTCTTTTCATCTGAGGATGCTGACAGTTTCCCAACCCCCAACGACACAGAGAAGCGGGAGGGTGCCTTTTATGTCTGGTCATTGAAGGAACTCACCCAAGTGCTCGGTCCCCGAGACGCTCCCGTCTGCGCCCGTCATTGGGGCGTACTGCCTGATGGGAATGTTGCGGCTGAATACGATCCACACGATGAGTTCATGAATCAGAATGTGCTGTCAATACGTGCAACACCAAGCAAGCTAGCCAAGGAATTTGGACTCGGTGAAGACGAAGTGGTGAAGATGATTAAAAGCGGGAAACAAAAGTTGCACGATCACCGAGAGAAAACTCGAGGGCGGCCAGATCTAGACGACAAGATCATTGTGGGTTGGAATGGATTGGCAATCGGGGCACTCGCCAAATGCAGTGTTTTATTTGAGGAAATTGAGAACTCCAAGGCCGTTCAATGCCGGGATGCCGCTGCACGCACAATCAGCTTTATTAAAGACAATTTATTCGACAAGCCCACGGGTCAATTGTGGCGTATCTATCGCGATGGCAGTCGTGGTGAGACCCCTGGCTTTGCTGACGACTACGCCTACCTAACCAGCGGTCTGCTGGACATGTATGAGGCTACCTTCGACGACAGCTATCTCCAATTCGCCGAGCGGCTGCAAAGTAAGAAGCTTATTTGGATTCCAGCTCCCTATCCTGTGCATTGGCTAACTGACTTGGATCGCAGAATATCTGAACGAATATTTCCTCGCCAAGACTGGCTCCATGCCTGCTGGCTACTATAACACACCTTCCAGTATGACTCCTGGCATGCCTGGCCCACTCTTCCGATTGAAGACCGGTACGGAGTCTGCCACGCCATCTGTCAACGGCGTGATTGCCCGTAATCTACTACGCCTGGCCGCCCTGCTGGAGGATGAAAGCTACCGAACCCTTGCGCGACAGACCTGCAATTCATTTGCGGTCGAGATCATGCAGCACCCTTTTCTCTTTGTTGGATTATTGGATGTGATCGTAGGCCTTCAAATCGGGACTCGGACCATTACAGGTGTTTTTGGTACCGCAGACATTAGCAAGGAACCGGTTCCACGCGATAGCCTTCTCAGCCGGCGAGATGAACCCGTGGCAGCGCGCGATCTACTCTCACGACGTGTTCGATCCGAAGCCGGTACCGGGCTTGGTTCCTCAACCGTTGTCACCTCGTTAGTCGATGTGCGGCCCTCCCATACAAAAGATTTTGTGGGCAATCAGTCCTTCTGGTTGAAAGGGCGCAATCCACTATACAAAGATCTCGACAAAGCTGACCCGCCGAAGAATTATTTGTCGGTATGTGAGACCGGGACATGTCATATTGTGGATCTTTAGAGAATAATTTTTACTTTTGTTTTTCCTGGGCCGTTGGGTATGATTTGTGGCGTTTTGGTGTATATGTGTGAATATAGGTGACCTTTGATTTGATTGGGCGTGGGTTTTGGCAACTCGTGTCGGAGTTGACGCCAGACGTCAGATCGGGGGACCGATCGGAGATTGGGGTTACAAAATCTACAAGGGTTCATCCATGGATATAGTTTAGATATTTTATCTCTCCCATTTTGAATGTATTGTTTATTGAGCACTGGCTAAGAACGGGGCTTGCACGGGAAATGAGATGGCGTGTGGATTCATGAATCCAGGCAAAGGGTACCATGGCCCGCCCCGGGTTCCTGAGGGTTCCTGACTAGCGGTATAGCAAGGCGAAACCGTGGTGGTCCTGCATCATCTTGTGACCCTACAAGTGGGACATAAAGTGAAAATTATGTAGTACTAGTATCCAGTGTGGTGGGTGCTGTCATGTCCACTCTCAATCCCCGGATCCCGATGTTGTGTACCAAAGGACAAGACGAGCACCCAATCTGCCCAATTTCCAGACCTGAGTCAAAGTGGGATGATCGTCCGAGAAGGCTTGCGAATTTGGATTTTCTTAAGTAGAAGCACAATTTCAGCCCCAAAACCCCAGGCTCAACCCAGCATGTCCAGCTAGATCCGAATTCTCATGCCGGCTCGCCTCAATTTGGGGCTGAAAGGCTGAAACAGGTGGCCGTACCAAGTTAATCAATGTGAAGAGAGTAGGACCGTGCAGACGGGACGCATTAGACCAGCCGACAGGCCCCGGTCAAAGCCAAGTTTCTTAGCGGTGCCGCCGTTGTGGTGGGTAATCTCCTGGCTGGCCAGTCATTGGCCCAGGACGACTCTGAAACTGAGTGGGCAAGGGGTAATTTGACCCCTTGGCACAACGACATGATGCACCGTGATGCGATGGAGTCTGGATCCATTCGATCCCATCTCTTCGGTCCGATCGTGGTTTCAGGCTCCTGATCTCTTCTGGCAGACACTGTCATGGCCATTCGAATCGTGTTTGTGTTCATTCAGGGTCCATCCATGTACGCGCGGCAGCTAGCCTGGCCCCCTAATGGAGAGCAGCGGCACTAGTGAAGTCACAGAATTGAAGATCCGCCCATGGGGGGGGGCTTTTTTTCTCTCATTCTCATCGTCACATCCAGAGTCCCACCACTCCGAAGGTCCAGATGCCATGCCCAGACGCCAACGATCCCCAGACCGGAGAATAATTTGCACTTCATTTTGCCCAGCCTCTAGCAGGCCCTGAGAGGGGAAGTGACCAATCGTAGAGTTGCACGAGTCGCATTGGAATGTAGAATGTCCCACGCCTGAGAGTGGCGGGAAGGGTAGGTCTGGTATGCGTGGAGGTTGGAGAATCAACCTGTACCTAATAAGTATGGAATTGAGGAACCGATTCTCTATAGAATCATCAGCACCAAAATCCTCTCGACTCAGGCTTAATCTCAAACATCAAATCAGAAACCAAACCCAAAAACCCAAGCCATTGAATCATTAAACTAATTAAACAATTCTTGCCCCAAATTGCCTTGGATCACACGGGCCCCACTCCCCTCCCCTTTCTCATTATCTCTCCCTTTCTACTATTTACTACCTCTTCCTCCCTCCTCCTCCCTCGCTTTTTGTGCATCAATCTTCCCGCCGTCCATCGTCTTCTTCCCTCATTGAGAGAAGAGGTGTTCCGGCCCGTCATTCCTTTTTTTGATCCAAAGCAACATCTACACTCTTTCCGTCCAGCCACAGTCGATCTGTGGTTTGTTGACTCCCTCCAACTAACTATCAACACGAACTTCCTGGGGAAGTCCTTTTCTGTCGCCCTCTATACCTGATTTGTTCGATCTGTGATCTGTGATCTGCCTCAATTTCCGCAATGCGCTCGAATCTGTTCCTCGCTGCTCTGGCAGCTGGGGCCGTCCACGCCTATGAGAAGCGTGTCTACGTAACCGACTGGACTACCGTCACTGTTACTAAGACCGTCACTGCGTCCGCCGTCACCGAGACCGTCACCCCTGCTCAACAAGTCCAGGTGGCCGACACCGTTTTCACCACCTCCACTGAGGCTCCCGCTGTCGCGGAGACCAAATCGACCTCCGATCTTGCCAAGAAGTCCACCGAGGCTGTTCCAGTCAACGAGCCTGCCCCCACCGAGGCCGCTCAGGTTCAGCAGGAGCCTACCTCTTGGTTCTCCACCGCCTGGACCTCCACCTTCGAAGCTGCTTCATCGACCACCCAGGCCCCGGCTCCGGCTTCGACCTCCTCGACCACCCAGGCCGCCCCCGCCTCTACCTCTACCGCATCTAGCTCCGACCTGCCCGCCGGTCTCACCGCAAAGTACAAGGCAGACGTTCTTCACAACCACAATGTCCACCGGAGCAACCACTCGGCCTCTGCGCTCGACTGGCATGACGATCTGTATACCGCCGCCCTACACGTGGCCGAGAAATGCGTCTACGCGCACGACACGTAAGTATTCATCGCAGTAGTTGCATTGTCATCTCATTCCTTTGGGTACCAATAGACTAACTCATACCTCCTTCTAGCAAAATGGATGAGGAAACCACTGGCCAGTACGGGCAAAACATTGGCTATGGTGTCGAAGGCACGGCTGTTGGTGAGATGATTACCAACCTGATGTACAACGACGAGATTGGTTATTACCCTGGCTACGGTGAAGCCGATCCCTCCATGGATCTCTTTGATAAGTGGGGACACTTCTCCCAGATCGTCTGGAAGGGCACTACTCACGTCGCCTGCGCCACCGTACCGTGCGGCAACCTTGGAAACGTTGGTAGCGCTGCTCCCTTCACTGTCTGCAACTACTCGCCCCCGGGTAACTTCGCAAATGAATACGGTGACAACGTCCTGGCGCCTAAAGGCGAGTCCACCTACACTGCCTAAGAGTTCTTCACAATCAACCACGGGAGAGAGATGACTTGCAAAATCTTGGAGTTAGCAAGCTCCAACCACTCATCCCTCGAGATGACCTCGCGCGCATCAATGCCTCGTGAAGACCTCCGACATAGTTGCATTCGCTGAATCTTGTCTTATCTTATTTTGTTTTTTTTCTTCTCTTCTTCTTCATACTTTCATGTCCAACCCGAATTGTCCGGGACTCTCCCAGGTGGCGAACGGCATCGGGTCACCTTCCCTCGGAGTCGACTGTGGTCATCTCTGGACTTCTGTTGGTTCTATTTTTCTCTCCGGGGGCCCCTGTATCTACGCTGGAGGTGCCCTTTGTTTACTTCCCCTTCCTTGGGAGAGGGACATGCGGGTACCCATTTTCAATTGTGAATATTGTTTTTTGACATGAAGTCCCCTAGCGTTCAACGGCCTCCTTACTGTGGATACAAAAACAAACAACGGATCAATGCGAATGTACTACTATGATATCAAAAGATGATCTCCCTCCCTTGCTGATGATGTTGATAAGTCACGTGCCCCGTAGCTCCCCCGCACCTTCTTCAGGTTCCTTTGGCCCGAGACGTCATTTCCCCCCACGACAAAAAAAGAAAAAGTGTGGGCTTCGACCCTGCTAAATTCGTTGCTTGTTTGCTTCCGAGCCTCTTCCTGTCTGCATGATGCATCTTCTTATCTAAACATTCTTACCCGATATTCCCGAGCCCGAGTTCACTGCTTAGAAGCTCTGTCTGAATTAGGTCCGGTGAGTTATTCCAAGCCTCCATGGCCACTCACCCTGGTGACTTGTCCGTCACGCACCACTACCCACCTCCATCACCACCCACCATCACAACCCTCGGCTTTTTTGTTTCTCTTTCAAATATTCCTCTGAAGACTGTTCTTCGGTGACTCCCGATCGCAACCCGACTGATTGGCTCGGTTGGACAGGGGTTCCCTAATTTAGTTGAAATTATCTAACCTTACGCTTCTAGGCCTCATCCGTTGCTCCGGCGCTACCCCCGCGGGCTGCCAACCCACATTTCGTCCTTTTCTGTCACTTGTCGGTAGGTCCTTTGCCCCGTGAGCAGTTAGCTCCCTTCAATCCGAAAGGGCTCCACCAATCCGCAGCGCGGGGCCCCGTGTGGTGCCGATGAACTATACCCTATATATGGCTGTCCTACTCCCCCAATTCGCTCACTTCCCTGATGCTCTTGCCTTGCTTTGTATTACATTTCACACTCTCTATCACCACGATCTTATCAATAAATTAGCCCCGATGCCACCTTACTGTCTGCAAGATTGTCACTACTTCTATCGCACTGCCCTTCGTCTCCTGTCCATTCCGACTTGCCTCGCTAGCCATTACGCTTGATCGGAAACATCATCCACTAACACCATGTCTTACTCATCGACCGCAGTTCGTTTCTTCACTTCACCCAAACCACTTGGGGCTGCGATGAACTCCGAAACCGCAAAGCAGCCTGGGTCCGAGCCCCAGGGTCACACGGTCGTTAGACCGACTGAACACGCTGGAGGCGAGCCGGTCGAACCACACACGCCAAAAACTCAAGGCTTGACCTTTGCGAACCAGGAGTCACTCCCAAAACTACCTATCCCGAGCTTGGAGGATACATGCCGCCGCCATCTTGATGCGCTTGCCGCGCTACAGACGCCCCGCGAACATGAGGACTCGAAGGCCGCCGTAAAGGACTTCCTGAAGACAGATGGACCACTACTACAAGAACGACTGAAAAACTACGCTTCCTCCAAAACTAGCTTCATCGAACAGTTCTGGTACGACTCTTACTTGAATTTCGATAGCTCGGTTGTCTTGAATCTCAACCCTTTCTTCCTGTTGGAGGACGACCCCACTCCGGCTCGAAACCACCAAGTGACTCGAGCTGCGTCGCTGGTAATTTCAGCTCTTTCATTTGTACGCGCGGTGCGCCGAGAGGAGCTGCCTCCGGACACAGTGCGTGGGACACCGCTCTGCATGTACCAATACTCCCGTCTCTTTGGAACGGCCCGTCTACCAACCGACAATGGCTGTGTTATCAGTCAAGACCCTGCTGCCAAGCACGTCGTCGTAATGTGTCGGGGGCAGTTCTACTGGTTTGATGTCCTTGATGATAACAGCGACTTGATCATGACTGAAAAGGATATTTCACTCAATCTGCATGTTATCATCGAGGATGCCGCGCAGACGCCCGTCCAGGAAGCTGCCAAAGGAGCCTTGGGTGTTCTCAGTACAGAGAACCGCAAGGTATGGTCAGGACTTCGTGATATCATGACTAAGGATTCGGAATC
The DNA here is from genome assembly GCF_028827165.1 of Penicillium cosmopolitanum. Classification (NCBI taxonomy): domain Eukaryota; kingdom Fungi; phylum Ascomycota; class Eurotiomycetes; order Eurotiales; family Aspergillaceae; genus Penicillium; species Penicillium cosmopolitanum. The sequence continues at coordinate 1,276,255 of NW_026622678.1, read as the reverse complement.
AAACAACGCCGAGTGTCTCAATATTGTTGATACCGCCTTGTTCATGCTGTGTCTCGACGACACGGAGCCTTCTACCACTGCAGAGCTCTGTGCTAACATGCTCTGTGGTACCAGTGAGGTGATCAAAGGTGTTCAGGTGGGCACTTGCACAAATCGCTGGTATGACAAGCTGCAGATAATAGTTTGCAATAACGGCAGCGCCGGTATCAATTTCGAACATACTGGCGTCGATGGTCACACTGTCCTGCGCTTCGCTAGTGACTTGTACACCGATACCATTCTCCGTTTTGCAAAAACAATCAATGGTCAAGCACCGAGTCTATGGACAACAGCCAGCCCAGACCCAGCTAAGCGTGACCCCCGCAGCTTCGGAAATGTCAGCACTACGCCTCGCAAGCTAGAATGGGATATGACGCCGGAGCTCAACATCGCCCTTCGTTTTGCCGAATCGCATCTCTCAGACCTTCTTTACCAACATGAGTTTCAGGTTCTCGACTTTGAAGGCTATGGAAAGAACTTTATCACCTCCATGGGCTTCTCGCCAGACGCCTTCGTTCAAATGGCATTCCAAGCCGCCTACTATGGTCTCTATGGCCGAGTTGAAAACACATACGAGCCTGCTATGACCAAATTCTTCCTCCACGGTCGTACCGAAGCCGTGCGTACCGTTACCCCTGAGACCTACGAATTCGTCAAGACCTTCTGGGGCGAGAACCCTGCCGAAGCGAAAATTGATGCCCTGCGCACTGCCGCTCAGCGCCACACTGCGATCACAAAAGATTGCTCCAAGGGCCAAGGCCAGGATCGTCACCTCTATGCACTCTACTGCCTTTGGCAGCGCTCTTTCGATGAGGGTTTCTTCCAGGATTCCAGCTCGACGGGCGGATACTCCAGCCCCAGCGACGGGCTCGACTCCCCAACCTCCCAGCCGTCCGAGGATGGCTACTCTTCTCCAAACGGCAGTAGCATCCGCGCAATGCGCAGCGCAACACCGCCCACGCCTGCGATCTTCAGCGACCCAGGCTGGGATAAGATCAACAACACCGTTCTCTCAACCTCGAACTGCGGTAACCCCTGTTTGCGCCACTTCGGGTTCGGCCCTACCTCCGCCGACGGCTTTGGCATAGGCTACATTATCAAGGACGAGTCTATCTCCTTCTGTGCCTCGTCGAAACACAGACAAACCTCCCGCCTGATGCAAACCCTTGAATCATACCTCTTCGAAATGCGAAAGCTCCTCCGCGCGTCAAATCGCAAGACGTCGAGTCCGAGAACAAGTCGGGCGCGTGAGACGGAGGCATTGGCTGAGCGGTTGCAGAGTGAATCGCAGCGTCGGGGACGCATTGTACGCCCTGGTGCGGGTGGAGCCGAGACGCCCACTACGACGACAGATAGCGCTGAGATTGAAGATGATGGTATGGGTGGATGTGAGTTTTCTTTCCCATTAATAGTTGGCTGGTTTCCCTGTGCAGTTGTGCTAATTTGATATGTCTAGATGGCTTCTTCGATGCGGGTATGCTTCTTCACGCACTAAAGGGCGTTAATGCGGAACGTGAGCAAAGAGGCGAGAAGACGGAGAGAAAGAAGTTCGTCGGCAAGAAGCTTCATTTAAATGAATACTGAGTGTAAGATGATACATGGATGTCGCAAATTTGAGTCATGATATGAATGAATACTTTCGATCTACTACGTCTATGATGTCCTCTGGGGAGTCTTAGTAATTAGCTTAGCACCGTGCGATGGCCGTAGAGACCGAGATGTGGCATGTTAACAGCTAATAGTACTGGTAGAAACTTGAACATGGTCTCAGAATCGATGGTACTTAGTGAGTTGGCTACTCTGTTAATGTACATCCGATTGCTTGGTTTAATTATACCCAACCCAAGCTCTCGAGGATCCTCTCAAGCACGACGATGCTTAGCAAGGTGTCTCTTCCTCATCATTGAGCTGCTCTTCATCATGCGCACACTCTCTGCATAATCGCTCGTCCCATGAGTAGGGTCGCTATCGGTTGCATTCTCCGCTCCGCACACGGATCCTGCATCATAGTCACCCAGAGGCCCATCAACACCGAAGAACTCCGACTTAGACGGGTCATTGAGCATATTCTCAGCAGCCTCCGGTAACCATCCATTGATGAAATCACCATGGGAGCAGTAAGAGGATCCACAGGCCAGCTCCAGAGGCGGCTGTCCCTCCCAGCCATCAGGAAGAAGCTTACGGAGATCATAGCGAATAGAGAACCGCAGCTGCGGAATCCGGTACATACCCTTCGGGCAGTAATTGTCCCCATATGTCGGGAAGTAATTAGGATTCTCGGAGTACGCCGACTCGAGGGTATCCGGGTTGGCACAGTCGTGGAAAAGGAGGAGGGTTTGCAGGTGCGTCGAGCAGGTCTTTGTTGGGAATGCAGCGTCGTCTGCATCTTCGTCCTCCGGATCCCCTTCACAGAACCATTTCATTCCTGCGTTGTTTTCTAGCACATCTTGTGATTGGGCTGAGGCGTTTCCCGCGACGTCCTTGTAGTTTTGCGGAATAGCGATCTCGGCTGAGTTCAGGCCCTCGTAATAGGCGCTGAAGCGCATTGGGGTTATGGGGGTATGGCTGCCATCCTGTACAAGGTAGAGGGTTGGGACCCCTGTGTTGGATTGAATTAGTGTCTATGATTACTATAGGCGAAGGGTTGGGTAGAAGATACGAACAGTAGGTCGAGAAGTCATTGGGGTTCTCGGTGGACGAGCAACCCTTGTGTAGTTCCGCGGATGTAGTGGTGTTGACAGTCACGGCATCAGAGCCAAAGAAGCTATGCATGTGGCTAGTGTATTGACCCGGTAACATGATAGGGTCGATATTCTTGAACATGAATAGATCGGTGACGGTGACAGTGTATGCTTGGGCTAGACCAGCTGCCCAAGTAGAGAAAAGAATGGAAGATCGCATCGTGAAGGTAGACTCTCAGAGCCAATACCTAACTAGAAACCCGAAAAAAAGGGAAAATCAAAAACAAGGAAGAAAAATTAAAAAGAAAGAGCGTGCATTGCAGAATGAGAGGAATCTAGAGACAGCCTGAGCATTTAAGGGTTTAGCATATGGAAAGATTACCAGAGTTCAATAAACAAGTAGCCCCTGCCAACCTTCTGCGGTGGACCTTTTTAATAAACTACAATAAGCTACCGAAAGATGGCTGTTACAGAGGTCCTTCAAAGAAGCAAGGATAATCAAGCGACTCCTATTTGGTGGACCGATATGAACCCGTGTTGTTTCACCATCGCTCGCGGGCGCTAGGCGAAGGAGTTTGAGACAACGCCCCTCTTTATTTGCCGAGAGGTTCGGCAACATTAACTTGAATTTACTGGTCATGTAGGTGATTTGCTGGAATTGGAAATTGAAGAATCTACTAGCAGCCTGCATGGCACTAGATATATCACGGATTCTCCCAAGGTTAGTAGTATTTTATAGAGTTGAACCTTAAAAATGGCGGGAATGACCATCCTTGGTTCCACCCATGAACTGCCAGCTAAAACCGCGTTTCAAAATCGGCTGAAACGTGATAGATACTAACTACTCCGTACACCGCAATACATTTCTAGAGCAAGTCTCGATTCTAGAGTTATCTAAGCTTTATCACTAAGGACTACGAAATAAACATCGATAGTAGTTATAACTTGTGAGTATAGACTGAGTGCACATGTAAGCAATGACGCGGGAACCACTGCAGTGTGGGGAACTCCGAGACCGGATAGCCGACTTGGGGAAATAGCCTCGGGGAGATAGCCGTCTTCAAAACCACTTCTCCAACTCTCCGCCCTGGCTCGAGGTGTGCCAATACAAGTATTCCCGGAATTGACCACTACGCAGAAAGAGTTCTCACTTCTCTTGCCTCAACTCTTCACAAGACGGGCTCCCACCCCTCCAACAACCCCTCATGGCCCTACGCTTATCCAGGCACGCGCCACAGCTGCGTTGCACCAGGTCATTCTCGACTTCTCCGCGCTCCGCAAGATATTCCGATACACTGCCAAACTTGAAAATTGGAGCGCACACCCGGGTACTCTTTCAAGGGTTCACAGGTGAGTTGTCAGGCTCATTGTACGGCGCTGGTTCATGCCAATGCTAATCCCTGCCCAGGACGGCAAGCAACGGCCAATGTGAAAGAATCGCTGGAATGGGGCACGAATATTGTCGGCGGTGTCAAGCCCGGTGTGGAGGGTGAGCATTTGGGACTTCCTGTGTTCCCCTCCGTGAAGGTGGTATGTGTATTATCCGTAGCGGATTGGACGTGCTAGACCCTGTGGTTGGAACGAACTAATGCCATTGGGTCCTTTTTAGGCGCAGGAGAAGTCCAAACCTGATGCCTCGGCAATTTATGTCCCGGGAAATCAGACTGCACAGGCCATTGAAGAGGCTATCGAGGCAGAGATCCCGCTCGTCGTGGCTGTGGCTGAACACGTCCCTATTCATGATATCCTCCGAGTAGGTCTACTCAATTGCTTCCGCTCGATTGTCAACACTAACAGGAGATTTTAGATTCATTCCATGCTGCAAACCCAATCAAAAACCCGTCTCGTGGGCGCAAATTGTCCCGGAATAATCTCTGCCATCGGCAAGTGCCGAATTGGCTTCCAGCCTCTTCCTTGCTTTGCCCCCGGAAATGTCGGCATCGTCGCCAAGTCAGGAACCCTGAGCTATGAAACTGTCGCATCGACAACCCGAGCTGGTCTCGGACAGAGTCTTTGCATCAGTATGGGCGGTGACGTGTTGGCCGGTACCAACTTCGTCGATGCGCTGAAGATTTTTGAGCACGATGATGATACACACGGAATTATTCTGGTTGGTGAGATTGGTGGCGTTGCCGAAATGGATGCTGCGGAGTGGATCAAGGATTACCGGAAGCGAACTGCCAGTCCCAAGTATGTCTGTCCCTATGTCTTGTAGGAGTCTGCTGCTAATAGGAACAGGCCCATCATGGCTCTCGTGGGAGGCCTGGAAGCACCCGTTGGTAGAATCATGGGGCATGCTGGGGCTTGGGCGGCTCCTGGAGAACCCGATGCGCAAACAAAATATCAGGCGCTAGAGCGGGCGGGCGCTGTCATGGTGAACCATCCAGAGAAATTCGGCGAGGGTATGAGGACTTTGCTGGGGGGTAGTGGCATTCGCCCTGGTGCTAGCGTGAGTTCAAAGCTGACTATTTGCGAATCGGAGTTGCTGACATTGCCTAGAATATCTCGGGCTCTGGCTCTGGGAAGCGTGGATTCCACACTATGCGACGTGTCACTCCTGCTTCAAGGCCAGTGGTCCAGCAGAAGCGGGGTTTATACATAAAACAATTCCAAGCATTCGATCTCTTAAAAGAGAAGAATGTTGTTGTCAATGGATCGCCTTATAAGTCCGACGCATCTATCTCGATCTCAGTTGACCGGACATCTCTTTCGCCGTGCATCGTCGCTTCTCCAACCGCGGATTTTGACCCTGCTCAAGCTCGCCGATTCCCCTTCACTTATTCCCAAACCAACTTTGATGGAAATCACCTTATTACTCAAGTTACTTCACACCTGGGCCTTCCTGCGTCGGCGCAGAGCAGAGTGTCCAGCTTGGTTCAGGCACTGTGGGATATCTTCAGGGAGAAAGAGGCGTTCGTTCTGGAGACACAGATCGGAACAGCAGCCAACGGAGGTCTCGAGGTCCACACCGCAAGATTTGGATTTGATGATGCCGCATTTCGCAGCTCAGGTCGACAGGAGGAGATTCACCGCTTGCGCAACACCGCTGAGGAAGTTCCAGCAGAAGTCGAGGCCGAAAAGGACGGGATCGTGTACATCAGGTAGGAGAAACCGCACCGCGGATTCTGCAAACGTCTCAGTACTAACTTCAAACAGACTAGAGGGCGAAGGCAGCGTTGGCACGCTAGTGAATGGAGCCGGCCTGGCCATGAACACGGTCGACGCACTTACGATTCACGGCGGCCATTGTGCCAATTTCCTTGATACCGGCGGCAAGGCCACTTCAGAAACGGTAAAGTCTTCTTTCCGGGTGATCTGCGCCGACGCCCGCGTAAAGGCCATTTTTGTGAATATTTTCGGAGGATTGACGCGCTGCGATATGATTGCTGAGGGGATCATCCTTGCCTTCCGGGATCTGAATATGCAGGTACCCGTTGTGGTGCGGCTGCGTGGAACAAATGAAGAACTTGGCCAGAAGATGGTATGTTGACATAACCTGGTCTTAAATTTCCAACCCTTTACTAAGTGATTCTCCGTAGATTGCGGAAAGTGGTCTGCCTCTGCATGCTTTTGACGGGTTTGAGGAGGCGGCTAAGAAGGTGATTACGTTGGCGCGGTGAGACTGAGACTTTGCATCATTGTAAATAGAAAGAATTACATACTGCTAGAACCGGAATTATAGACAATCGAGAGATTTCTCATTGATTGAAGGCAAGACAGTCTTATTGAGGTATTCAGCCCCTTGTGCCATGTTTCTCCCACCTGGACAGTCAATGAATACTTCCAGACAGCTCTGTTAATACCGCATCATATCTGTTTATTTTGGTGTGAATGTGGTTTTCGTGTTCCAGTATGCCTTTGTCATCGTCGTGAGCTGTCTCGCCGTGCTTTGTTCTTGTCTCTAAGATCAAAGGCCTCAGATCCGCCGTCGTGGCTTGTACTAGTAGCATTGTGCTCTGCTACTACCAGTACCGGCTACAGCAAAATGAACTCCAGGAATGTCTTGTAGATGGATCTGGTATTTAAATAAACCAAGCACACTCACATTGAAAAAATCATCTTCCACAATATACTATTCTTCTACACCGTGACACTTAGTACTATTCAGTATTATCCATTTGCACCATCTATTTTTAACATGCTTTCCAATCGAGATTACGCCATTTTTGAAAAGAAGGGAGCTCAACGACGACGATGGATGGAGAATCCCAGTGAACCGGGCTGTTATATCCCCAGAGCCAAGATGTCCCTTTCGGACGTAATGGATACCTACGAGATGGACGCCCCAGAAACCGTTAGAGGAATTACGTTGAAACCCCTTTCTAATCCTAGCGAGGGTCCCGAATTGCAGCAGTTTCAATCTTTCCGCTGGGTTCACCAAGAAATGCGATTTGACGGATATGCAACACCCAATTCTCTGACCATAGAGATGATCCGTAAGCCTGCCGACTCCTACTTTGAGTTGCCGCTGATTTCCGAGGTCGCGAAGGCCCTCTATGAGGACTCCTTTGCTCTTGATGGACTTGAGCATATCTTCGTCCACAATATCCATAACCACGAGACCAGGACCTGCCTTGAAAATTATATACTGCCTAATCACCCACCGGTGCCAGTTCCAGGTAGCTTGACCTTGAACAGGCTTGAATCTGATGCCATTCTGGGTAGTCGTATCGGAAAAGTGGTTGCATATTTCGTTTTGGGCGCATTTGAGCGCGGAACTCGGCGTATTGAGCGCATTGTCTTTTTTCGAGATAAGGACGGGCGACATTTGAGATTTGATCTTGAGAGAATCTGAAGAAAGGACGAGGAATACCTTGATTGGATGGAGGATTTTGGTTTTACTAGGTGGATATAGGGATAGAAGGCTAAAGGCCATGCATGGTATACAACATTTTCTAGCCCAAGGCACACAACGATTAGGACTTGAAGTAGAGAAAATCATCACTAGGCCAATGCATTTGCTTTCTTGACCCGTAGCGATGCCTTTAAGTACTTGTCATATGGTAAGCCCTTCATTCATTGATCCAGTCTCTCAACAAAAACATCTAGGGCAGTCATCAAGAAGATGAAACCGGTTCTTTAGGATCCAACTGGGCGATGCAGTGTCCATCAATGTATATGGTATGGTTGACCAATCAGAATGGCCCAGTGATGACGGGCGACGGCCACTCACATAAGGAACCGCCCCATCGTGGAAGCTCCGAGCTTCCTGCAAATTCCCACCACGATCCCCCACCAGCTCTTTGCTTTCGACGCATCACTAGTCACGTCCCTTGATAACAACTCGCTCATATCTCCCCTCACAATGCCTTCGCCGAGCCCCGACAACGCCGGGTCCGCGCGCAACTTCCCTACCGACCCGTCCGAATTCGATCGCGACGAACGCATCTCCTTCTCCAAGCTCGATGATAAATTCATACTCGAAACTGATGACGGGCAAGAGTTTGTGTATGATTCGGCCATCAAGCGATGGGTTCAATCGGTATGTCTGGTACACCGCTGGCTGCGCGCCGGTCCGTTCCTATCGCGGAGCACAAGTTGCGACAAAGGCAGAAATCAAGGGCTCTACATTTCTAGCGCATGGATGCTAACCTTTTCTTATCTTTAGGTCGATGAAGAACTACTGCGCCAGCAGCAAGAAGCATACAAAGTCGAAGGAGTCGAGGACGAGCAAATAGACCACCCCCGTGATCGAAAGAAGCGGAAGCCTCAAGACGATGTGAGTTGCCTTCCGCGCAGTTCCTCAAGGCCGGCGCTAACCTCGGACTCTCCTCGTTCTAGCCCAACTCGCAGAAACCCAAGAAGCAGCGCGTCAACACGGCGGTATATGTCACCTCAATCCCACTCGAGGTCGAGCTGGACGAGATTCGGGATGTGTTCTCAAAATGCGGAGTCATCGCTGAGGAAATCGACAGCGGTCGCCCGCGGATCAAGATGTACAACGATGATGACGGGAAGTTCAAGGGCGAGGTACTGGTAGTTTACTTTCGGCCAGAATCGGTCAATTTGGCGATTCAGATGCTGGACGAGACAGACTTCCGCCTCGGGCAGCAAGGGCCACTCGGTCCTATGAGAGTACAGGCTGCCGACTTCTCATTTAAGAGCCAACAGGATGCTCCGCCGAAAACAAATATGCGTGATAAAAAGAAGATCATTGAGCGTACCCAGAGGTTGAATAGGTATGCAGTCCCTCATTTCGGTTTGCTACGGGGGGGTCTTTCTTCATCTGCTAACTCGATCACAGCAAACTTGCCGATTGGGACGACGATGAGCCTTCGGCACTACCCGAGACGAACTCGAAATTTGAGAAGATTGTTATCTTGAAGCACATGTTTACTCTGGAAGAATTGGAGGTTCGTACATGTCTACATCTCTTGGCAGAACCGCCAAATTCAAACCCACCCACTTTTATACTAACCTTTTACTATAGGAGGATACTGCTGCAATTTTGGATATTAAGCAAGACATTCGAGAGGAATGCTCTAAGATTGGTGAAGTGACGAATGTGGTACTCTACGACAAAGAGCCGGAAGGTGTGGTGAGCGTTCGATTCGCTGAGCCTGAATCTGCGCGGGAATGCGTCAAGACCATGGATGGCCGATGGTTTGGTGGAATCCAGGTGGTAGCCTACATATCGGAAGGACGTGAGAAGTTTAAGAAGACCAATGAGCGACGGGCAGCTCTGGAAGATATGGCGGAGCGGGGCATTGATGCCGAAGATGAAGACGAGGCGCAACGATTGGACGAGTTTGGAACCTGGTTGGAGAGTTCCAAGGGGCAGGAGAACACTCCTAAGTAGGATAGGTGTAGTATAGTGATTGTGTGATCATTGAATCAATCTGTACAACACAAGCAGTGGAAGTAGGAACTATACCAAATAGTAGATATATGCTTACTTAATTGTTTTGGGCAGTTTTTTTGGTTCGCACCTGCGGGCGAACGCGGCGTGGTCCCGTGATGGAGCTAGACCGCATCGGGCCAGCCCCCTCCCCCCTGAAAGCGCCAAAGTTGTTGTTGATCCCCACGCACACACACCGCTCCATCTCTTCTCCTTTCCCATCTCCTTGGACTTTAGGTCGTCCTCTTCAACTGTTTCTTCAGTCCTCTTTTTCGATACCAAACACCCCCTCCAATACACAATGCGTGAGATTGTACGTCTGCTTCCCCCCCGAATTCAACGCGTCTTTGTTGTCCTACCCCTGAACGGACCCCCACTTGTTCATCCTGCTAACTTGAGCTTTTTCCCAACATATAGGTTCACCTCCAGACCGGCCAGTGTGTAAGTGCACCTTCGAAGAACACGAATTATCCTTCCTCCCCTGAAAGGATACAATTATATATGATGGTTGGAGTCAAAAAACTAAATGATATGTGGGGGTACAGGGTAACCAAATTGGTGCCGCTTTCTGGTACGTGCTGCAAAACCTGAATCATCAATTGTTGGGTACTCGAAGCAATATACTAACTAATTTCACAGGCAAACCATTGCTGGCGAGCACGGCCTTGACGGCGATGGACAGTGAGTTCTTTCGACAACCTAATGATTTTCGAGAATGGCGGTCTGATATTTTTGGGCAGGTACAACGGTACTTCCGACCTCCAGCTGGAGCGCATGAACGTCTACTTCACCCACGTAAGTGATCTCGACATCAATCATACCCACCGATCTTTATTCTGATTACTTTTTTCTTTCATTTTTGATAGGCTTCCGGTGACAAGTATGTTCCCCGTGCCGTTCTGGTCGATCTGGAGCCCGGTACCATGGACGCTGTCCGTGCCGGTCCCTTCGGCAAGCTCTTCCGTCCCGACAACTTCGTCTTCGGCCAGTCTGGTGCTGGTAACAACTGGGCTAAGGGTCACTACACCGAGGGTGCCGAGCTCGTCGACCAGGTCATCGATGTCGTCCGCCGTGAGGCCGAGGCTTGCGACTGCCTCCAGGGTTTCCAGATCACCCACTCCCTGGGTGGTGGTACCGGTGCCGGTATGGGTACGCTCCTGATCTCCAAGATCCGTGAGGAGTTCCCCGACCGTATGATGGCCACCTTCTCCGTTGTTCCCTCCCCCAAGGTCTCCGACACCGTTGTCGAGCCATACAACGCCACCCTGTCCATCCACCAGCTGGTTGAGCACTCCGACGAGACCTTCTGTATCGATAACGAGGTATGTATATATTACGCCGAAATTGGTGGATGACGACTGGAAACTCACAAACATTCTTCTAGGCCCTGTACGATATCTGCATGCGTACCCTCAAGCTGTCCCAGCCCTCCTACGGTGACCTGAACCACCTGGTCTCCGCCGTTATGTCTGGTGTCACCACCTCCCTACGTTTCCCCGGTCAGCTCAACTCCGACCTCCGCAAGCTGGCTGTCAACATGGTTCCTTTCCCTCGTCTCCACTTCTTCATGGTCGGCTTCGCTCCCCTGACCAGCCGTAACGCCAATGCCTACCGCCAGGTTAGCGTTCCCGAGCTGACCCAGCAGATGTTCGACCCCAAGAACATGATGGCCGCCTCTGACTTCCGTAACGGCCGTTACCTCACCTGCTCCGCCCTGTTCCGCGGTAAGGTCTCCATGAAGGAGGTCGAGGACCAGATGCGCAGCATCCAGACCAAGAACCAGAGCTACTTCGTTGAGTGGATCCCCAACAACGTCCAGACCGCCCTGTGCTCCGTTCCTCCTCGTGGCCTGCGCATGTCTTCCACCTTCGTTGGTAACAGCACCTCCATCCAGGAGCTGTTCAAGCGTATCGGCGACCAGTTCACTGCCATGTTCCGCCGCAAGGCTTTCTTGCACTGGTACACTGGTGAGGGTATGGACGAGATGGAGTTCACTGAGGCTGAGAGCAACATGAATGACCTTGTCTCCGAGTACCAGCAGTACCAGGAAGCCTCCATCTCCGAGGGAGAGGAGGAGTACCTCGCTGAGGAGGCTGGTCTCGAGGATGAGATGTAAATTTAGTCTCACTCTGACCTCCGGCTTTGAGATTTGCTCGCAGTAATACCCTTGTTAAGCCTACATTCTCTATCCTTCGGGCCGGCTTTCTCGGGCCTCGGCCGCGAACCCAAGATTTTTGTTTGAGCGCTCCTAATTTACCCTTTATTCTGTCTCTATTTTCCTGTCTGTCGGTTCTTGGTGGTTACAGACTACCGGGCCGGAATAGCACGCACATACTGGAAAAGCAATTGACGAAATGATTTTACTTCGGTCCCAGTTGACCAGCAAGATAGACTTGTCCATATTGAAAAATTTTCCTTTTATTTGTATTGGCTCTACTGTCTCCCTCAACGTAGAAATAGCGTTATAGTGTAGTAGAACTAGTACTTCAAAAATCGCCTAAAGCGCCAACATCCTCTCATGAGACACCGAAACTGCAGCATTTATTGCCAGGTACTTATTAGTGAACTAATCAGTGGAAGGGACACTTCCCCGTTCTGAATTCTTTCATCTCCGCCATGGCTTCATCCAGTTGCTTTCTCCCCTTTCCTTCGAAGTACTTAGGCCCAACATCCTGAATGTCATAGCCCGATGGGTAATATTTGTCGCCCTGATCTCCTGGAACAGGATGGCCCAGTGCCCATGTCAGCCATGCCTCGGGCCCCCAGCGGTTCCAGAAAGTTGGCTTGACATAATAAGGGGCAGCCTCCCACTTGGTCAGGTAGAAACGGCCATTCTGATCCGGCTCTTCGGTGAAAGACGCGTAGCGCAAGAAGTACGGTCTTGGAAGAATCAGATAACGGAGCGCCAATTTTCGAATTGTCAGCGCGCTCGAAAAGAGAGCGGAGAAGAAAGGAGTAGGGGCGTCGTATCTGGTGATCAGGTCAGTCATAATTGCTCAAATCTCAAAGTCTTACTGATACCCGCTAAGTTCCAAACTTACAGCATGGCTTTTCGTAGCCGATCATCCATCATAAAAGAGACGAATTGCAGTCCGACAGGGTGAAGAATCTTCGGAAGCATGTATACTATAACAGCCGTAGTCTGGTCTGCCGTCTCGCGGTTCTTCTGATCAGGAACCATACTTCTCTCTTCGTAGGCGGCGCTCCATGCAGAAATCTCCTCGAGCCACTGGAGACCATCCTGGAACCCCGTCGCGCCCGATGGTAAAGCAGAATAGCTAATATCCAGTGCATCGCCGGCACTCTTCCAAAAAGTGCCGATGGCACAGCGCTCGAGATCGCTCAGGGTGCGCCATTCGTAAGTGTTGATAAAGCGAATAGGCTCGAGAGCGAAGAGCGCAAGCGTATAGAGCATATCATCTTCAAGAATCTTGCCCGAGGCACGATACCCGCTGTGCAGAAAGCGCGTGCGGGCCAGTGAGATGTATGCGCGCTGCGAGGTTGGGTTGTTCCCTACCATCTCCTGCACCAGGGCGCTAGTGTCGGTGTAGCGCTTTAGCGAGGTCTCCGGGTCGGAGAACTGGCTAGTCTTGGTGAGTAGTCGAGAGATGGTCGGGATACCATAGGTCTGGGTACAGAGTCAGTATGGACGCTGAATCGAGGGGTGTGCAAACGGAGATGTAATTTACTCTGAACAAAGCGAACTGCAGTGATTTGATGAAGATGAATGGAAACTCGAGCTGTGCGACGGTCTTTTGAATCTGGAAGGCGTGGTCATCTGTCATTTTGGCCATGTCCGCTCGGGTTTTATAAGGGTAGTCCCGGTGAAGCTGTCGCAGGCGGCGATATCGCAGCACACGGGCGATGAGAGGGTATCCCAATAAGAGGGGCAGAGCGTAAGGGATCCATTGGCGCGGTGATGAATCTAGAATGGCACGAGCGATATTTGTCACCGGCTGAACAACGAGAAAGGTATTGTTGTCCATGGCGAACAGGATAGATCGAGCATCAAAGGGGACCCAGGCTGGTTGTATCCGTCGTGAAGCCGTGAGCGCAGCGGTAACCTTGGAACTCCTTTAAAATCGGGCGTGGTCACTAGGGTACGCCACGCCGCCTTTTATATGCTACAGCTTGCATAAACTCTCTACAGCTCGGCTCGGGACTTGACGCTAGAGTAATTACAGTGGGTCTAGGAGAGCATAGTATGTTGTTTCACTGGACCATGAGGGATCTGGTCTTACAATCACTAACCTATCATGGATAGCACCATTCGCATGACCCGTCAATTACAGTCGGAGGTATGGATGCACAAAGGGCTTTGGTCTCATGATAGCCCTGCATAATTAAGTGACCTCCCCCATACGGAGTACAGCTTCCAAGATTCTTTTAATTTGCTTTTTATTGTGTATCCTAGGGAATCAGTAATATTTCAGGAGTCAGGACCATGTGCAGCATCTCCATCATCCTATTTCTTATCTTCTCTTTCTCTTTCTTTTTACAGGATCATACTGCCCCCTCCAATAACATGCGACAGAGATATTTACTCCAAACTTTCCCGGCCCAAATCGCGGGGGATCAGCACTATGCCGCGGACCGGGGCTGTCGGTTTCATATGCGATCGTAGCACATCCGGCCATCCGAAGACCAAATCGAAAACCCTTCTAGCGGCCATACAATGATAATTCGAGCATCCTCAATGGTGGATATGCCATCGCCGTAAATCCGGCCCCCATCCAGATTCCCAGATCCGACCCGTTCGTGAGCTGGGCGATGATACCGCTGTAATATGATTGGTTCTATAGGGTCGTTGATATTAGTTTTTGATCTATTTCGGCGAAAACTCGAGGAACTTACCATGCCGAGGATCGCTCCAGCCCATCCGATCAAGAAACTGATACCAGCAGCAATACCCTTGGGCAGCTTCTTGGGGTTATTCCATGCAGTCCAGTCATATCCACATTTCCTGCGGAAGATCACGTCTTCTTCAAGAACAATCATGAACCAAATGATAACCCAATACCCGATCAATGGCAAAAAGCCCTTGAAAATCTCATAAAGGGAGTTGCGACCGCCCATGGCACAAGCGGTATAGATGATTGTGCTCAGCGTTGTAAAGATCGGTCGCGGGACCCTTTGAAAGAATCCACCGAGCATTTGAAAGTTCATGCCCATGGAATATGAGCCGGGGGTGTTGTTGGCGACCAGGGCGAGCACATTGATCACGGCGCAAAACTTGCCAAATCCTCCGAGGGAATCATACGCAGTCATCAGCAGGCCGCCAGGGTCGGTTCCATACTTGAGAGCATATGTCGGGGAGCTCGCCATGACTGTCCCCAAGCCAATGCCCAGGACCAAAGTGATCACCATCGCTTGTCCACCTCCAAGGACGGTCACGGCGAAGGTTCTCCAGCGCTTGACATGAGACGGGTAATAGACATAATAATCGGCGGCCAAGGGTGCCCAAGAGAGACCAACGGAAAGACACAGAGAGAAGAATGAAATGCGTTTAGCATTCAGAACTGCCGTAGAGCTCTCCGTGCGAGTGCTGAAATCGAAATGTGGACCAGCAGATCCTACCATTACACACAGGACCATCAATTGGGGAAGCCATGCAACTCTGTACTTTGTCAGATTAATGAAAATGACAGTTTTCTGTTGACTGCTTACCGTTCATAGATCTGGAAAATGCGCATTCCAAACATTGCCATTACCCAGCTTGAAAATGCCACAACAATAATTCCAACCAGGCTTGAGAGGTGACCGCCAGACACCTTGGACAGGATTTGGCCTCCGACAACGCAGTTCACCATACTATATCCGAGGTTGGTGAAGACATTGAGCATGCAGCAGACTTTGCTAGGGTAGTATCCCATGAAATAGCGAGCAACGATCTATCGGGTGGATTAGCAAATATGGCAGATTCATCGTGTTCTGGAGACTGACCAAGGTTCTGTTGCCACTCCGTGGTCCCCAGGTACTCATATACCCGATTGTCGAAGCTCCAACCAAGTTTCCAAACACAGCGCACAAAGCGGCATCCTTGAAGCTGAGACCCAGTACCATTGTTCCCATGGACCCGACAATGATGTTATTTGTGGCCAGTGCCATGCTGAACCACATGAGCAACATGTGTAATGTTGAAGATGCTGTCATTTCCTCGCGCTCCTCGGGGAGTACGCGCTCGATACCTTGTGATTCGACATTCTTGAGGCTTTGGATCCATCTGCGATATCTTGATTGCGGCTTGGTATCGATTCCGGCATTGATTGCGCTTGAGGAGTCGTTATAAATTTCGAATGGGCTCACACTGTGTAGGGAAGGTGATTCATGCGCCTTTTCGATATCTTCGGGCTTCATCCTTGGATGATTCTTTGGCGAGCTGGATTTAACTATCGGTATAGCTTGATGACAATGACGATGATAGTCGACGATGAAGTTGCCTCTTGCTCACAGGCTTTTGCACGATTCGGAGACAGAGGTAGATAACCTCAACACTTGCGTAGAAAAATACCCTCCACGCTGATCAATAGCCGTACCTAGGCCACGTCCAAAAAAAAGTTAGCGAGATTGGTGAATATTCGAACTCGAAAAAGATGGTTAGGGTAGCTCCGGCATGATAGATATAGGAGACTAAGCTCAGTACCCAGTGCACGCCCCTGTCGCACCGTAGGACCTGACATCACCCTGTGTCGGGGCTGGGTGTAACACCCGCACCTCACCACTTTGCTAGACATTCCTGAGCAAACAAGGACTCAGACTCCTCTGGGTAGCTCATCCGCAACCCGAGCCAATAAACACGTCGACTTCCTCCCCCGCTCAAACCAAAACACGCACCCAGGAAGTTTTCTGTGGATCCACGATGTGGAGCAGAGAAGCTGTTGAGATCATAGTCGATCTATCTGCACGAAGTGGAACCTCCAAATCCCGTCGAAAGTTAATTGTGACATTGCATTTGAAGCCCACCTCATGATAGTATCATGATGATACTATGTATCGAGGGATAGACCCTTCTGACGGCCGCCAGCGGGGAAGAAAGCGTTTTGCAGCTAACGCGACCCTGCTTTGCATGATCACCGTTTGGTTACCCATAGTGGGTGGGTCAGCATACTCTAAACCTCCGAAAATGCTCACACTGGAATGTGGCCCACGCAAGGAGAGAAGCTCCTTTCAGCTTTTATACGGCGATCAGATGTGGGGGAGACAGGAGCAACGACTGATCTGCTGGGGCTCTTTCTTTCCAACCAACGAGGCGACCCAGAAATGTTGTGTTCTGCTCATACTGTACATAATATCTGCTCCTTTTCCCCGCTGATGATTCGTTCCAAATGACCTGTGCAAAGATACGTATGAAGGGATGAAGATAAATCTCGGAGAAAGCCAGCCTTGTGCTTGGAATTATACGCATGGCATCAGGCAGCTAGCTAGAAAAGGTTAAGTTCATTCGGCTCTTCATCATTCGGTCCCGTAGACTCGGTCACGCTGATATTTACACTTTAGTGATCGAATTCAAACTCATTTTATATGAAGAATGGTTCATGTTCATTCGTATTTTTAGCTTTATTGTATGAGTCCAGTTTCATACGTGACTTCTTGGACATGCCATCTACAATAATTGGAACTAGGAGGAGGCCATCAATCCTGCTCCAGCATTGACAGCGAGAATCCTGAATCCCGATATTATTACGTAGTACAGACAGTACATTCAAAGGGCCCTTAAAAAACCGGAGATAAGCTTTCCGAAACTCCTTCCCCGCCCCACATGTTCACCTGTTATGCATAGGGTCGGACGAAACAAGTTCTGCAATTCCTGCATGCTTGGTGACACGCGGCCGTTACTTCCACCGATGCCGATTTGATCTACCGGATGATCGACTGCATATCATTATCAGTTATCCCTGAGTCCATCTGCCAGCCTTCCAGTTTTTGGTTTTTGATATCCATCTACTTACCTTCTTGAAGCATGTGTATCGATCTGCTGGGCAGTTAGTTCTCTACCAGACTACAACTAGAAAACTGAGAAGAATTATAGTCCGCTTTCCCACGGTGAGTCATGCGCAGTAGGCACTTTACATGTGGAATTTGAGGCTACGGGTGTGATAAAGCTAATAGGTCTGATGCTGAGACCACATCGGTATATAAACGCCTCGGGCGTATCCCTGCCATTGGGTACATGTGCTGCATTTCTGGTTTTTATCATGGAAGGATCGATTCCCCACATACCATCGAGGCTTATTCCCCATATCCATTCATTTATTAACAGCTGGATCTAGGAATACATTGTAGAGATAATGCTCGATTGCGAGTGAATGTTGGTCCTTTTTTAACTTTTGATGGATTGACGAGTGACCAAATTTGGCTCGCTTGGGCACATCTGAGTGGGCAACCTGAATATATTGGAGACGTGAAAAGTTGCTACTAGGAGTAGTACTAGTACTTCGTTCACATGAGTTCGATGCCTATTTTGATTCAAATATTAGTTACTGTTTTAATTCAAGTTCACAGGGAAGTTCCCGGGTTTACCAAAGGCCCGTCACTAAATGCCACTGTGAGCCCTGGATTCTGCCACTCCTATTAATATCACGGTATTTCTATCCAAACCTTCCATACACCAGCCTCAGGAGATTAATATATCAATGGCTGACAACTTGAAAACTTGTACACGAAATATCAAGTTCTTGAACTCGTCACGCATATTATCGTAGGCTTTAAAAAAATGTGTGTCTACATGGCTTTACTATAACAGCACGAAGCTTCCTGAGCCCAGTTAGCACTATGACTGTTGACAGTTTTAATTCAGGTTAACTTGGTCAAAAGCCCACATCCGATCAACATAGAGCCTTTGTTAAAGCAATTCATCTATGTCTGCTAAGCCCTGGAAACAGACCTAAAAGAACTTGAACACTATCATCTATCCAAATTAAACTTTGAAATCATTGTTTATTCCGATGTTCCATGTATTTAGTTTTCCGTCCATGGTAACCATCTTGCGCTCTCGGCTGTTGTGTTCATATTTCACCACACAGTCAACTTGAATCTTTCAACGATAATGCCGATTCAGGCGGAGCTCATTATGCACAGCTGTGTATTTTCCTACTCCCATTCATTCCATCCTCGGTCTTTGCCGTGTTTGTTCCCCCACCTTGCTAGAGACCAACCCCAATCTCCGTTGTCGGACACGTCATCCCCCAGCTCGTTCACTTGCTCTGAGGGCGCCTTGTAGTTTCGAATTCCATTTTCTGAGCCCGTAAACGAGGTCATGTCTTTATTCCACCCATCCAGAATGATCTCCCCCTCTTTTCCTTCCCCACTGCCTCACCATACCCCATCTCCACGCTTTATTCTTTACCACCATGATCGACGACGAAGAGAAGTACTGGCTGCTCCTGGGAATTCGCCGCGGCTCTGTGGTCCGTGACTCCATAACTCTCACTCTTTTCAAAGTGCTGGAGGATACAAAGCTGTTGGCCGTGCGTATCAATCAATATGAGAGTCAAGAAATCCTGCGGCCAGCCATATTCCACCGCATACGACAAATGCCAAGTCAAGTTCAAGCCCTCATGCTACAAGATCCTGAAGAATGCCTTGACGCTCTTTCCAGGATTGCCCAGCTTTGCAAGCAAAGCACCTACCGAGTCTGGAAGTACTACAAGGATACGGCGACCCACATGCTTCACGAAGAAAAAGTCGTCTTCGTCGCCCCGGATGGGATAACGTCAAAATCCACTTTCCTCTCCCGCTTTTTGACCACCAAACGTGCCCTTTACCACGATGGTACCGTTGACGAGAGACATTTGAGCTACGGGTTGTTTGTGGACAAATTGAAGCATTTCTGCGGCTACGATCCCTCAATCCACGATATCAGTCTCTGGCACGTGGAACCAGGATCTCAGTCACGACTAGAGGCTAATGCTGTCACCGACCATGATAGTTGGATATCGGCTATGATTGAAGAGCAGAATATGCTGCAGAGCTCTAAGACGCCGGTGGTGTTCCATGTTGCCGAGCTGAATAGTACGTTTACATTAACCCTTCTACAAGAGCTCTCAAACTAACAGAGCATCTAGCATTTTACCTTGGCCAGAGATTCGAGTCATAGATCCATATTCGTTTACGAACTACGGATGGGCAGGATTTTCCAGAGATGTCGCTTTCTCCCCTCTCTCACCTTGGTAACCGACGCCTTGAACAACTGGCCAGGATGGAGTTGCAATAAGAAGAGTGAAGATACCCAGGGCTTGGAATACGACGAGAGGATATCAAAGAAGGGACGATACCGATGAAGCTGTGAACAGCGAGCAGAGTCTCTCAATCACATTATCTGTATTCCAAGAAATCTAAACCCAGACTCTTTCTATCAAACTATTGATCTAATCATTCACTGAAATCTAGTCAAGGTCAGAGGATCCGTAACCTCACCACCCCGACCACGAACCCAGATATCAACCACTCTAGAAGCCTCATCCAGGGACGAGTCGATAACGAAATAGAACCCATAGAACGCACCCGTCACGCAAGAGTGGTTAGGATAGATCTTAACAATCTGTCCAACCTGCAAAGGAATGCTCTCCTGCGCAGCCATTTCCCAAGAAATAATCGAATGCTCCTGGCTAATCCGCTCAACCATCAGCCGCGATGCGCCAGACTCAGCGTCACCAGTCTGTCTCCAGTTCGAGAGGATGCCCCATCCAGAATAAGCGGCGCAAGGCTCACGACCCAACGCCAATGTACCGGCCGCAACAAGCGCCTCTGGTTTCTCTCGTTCACCGTCATTATACACGCTGCAGACCTCGGCAACAACAGACATCGCAATCTCTTCCTCAAGCCCACCGGCACCATTACGTGCATGCGTGGAAACTTGCTGCATATCCAGAACGGGGTAGTTACCCGCGTGCAATTCGATCTTCACCTGCGCCTCGCTCTGTTCTGCACTTGGCTGTCGCAGTAGAGCGCGAAGTTCCTCCGCCTTTGCAGAAGCGTCACCTTGCACCAAATTATACGAGGAAATAGCCTGGGGTGTCGCGCCAACGCTGATAACCAGTTCCCGGTTCTTCGGGAGGAGATGCAGCCACTTGTTCAAAGCGACCTTGCAACCCTGGATCTCGCCGATGAGATATTCCATCGCCTCATCGGCGTTTGTCGCGCCATAGCTGAGACTGGAGTGTGAGTAGAGGCCAAGTAATTTTGCGTGGCCCGCTTCTTCGGCTTCGGCGAGCTTTTCCAGAAGTCCGTTTTTGTTCAGGGAGATCGGCGGTAGACCTGCGCGGTGATATCCGGTATCTACCTTGACAAAGACGCAGACCGGGAAATTGGTTTTGGCGGAGAATTCCTTCAGGTACTGGACCTGGTCTGGGTGGTCGATCATCACGGTGACGCTTTCCTCGCCGATTTCCGCGGCCAATTCCGCCAGCCGGGTAATGTGGGATGGCACGAGGGGAATGCCATACAGGATGTTAGGGCTCCGGCCAGCTTGCTTCAGACCAGCGAGAAACCGGGTTAGGGTTTCAATCTCCAATAGTGTTGAAGCGATGAATTTGGGAGCCTGGCTCTCCTTATCCAGTTGCAACTTGGCGATTTCGAGAGTCTAGGGGGGGGTTAGCTTTTCCACTTCCCAGCTTTTTCTGCATTGATATAGAGCTGCTTTGTCTGGGTAAAGAACACCAACTTTGTGCGTTTTGACATGGGCTCTGAATTCCACTCCCAGGGTCCGGATGGTATTGTTCATTCTTTCGCAATGCCTACGGACGATTGCTCTGTCAATCACAGCGGCGGGTTTGGGCAAGTCCGCAATGTCTCTGCCGCCCCATCGCTGAAGCAAGTCGGCCTGTGTCGGTAGAGTAGGTGTAGTAGCCATAGTTTCGTTCACAGAATGATGTGCAAGAGGTGTGAAAGAATCAAATAGAGAGTGTTAGGTTGTGGGTTGGGGAAGTATGACTACTAATATGGCTTCCTGGCGGGAGAGCAAGTCGCATCGTGATTTGTCCGGGAAAATGTGGGGGGGCTTTGCAAGCTACTCAGTACGCTAAGGATGAAAGTTCATCCTGAACGTTACGAGTAGGTAATGTTGCCTTAAGCGATATCTAATTTCTTGATTTAGAGAGAATATGTACTATTTACTTTTTAAACAATGATTGCTCAATATGCAGAAACGAAATTGGTCAATTATGAAACAGACACTTTGGCATTATCAGCCTCAATACGCCAAAATTCGCCAAAAGTGACAGTGAAGCTGTCCTATGCAGCCCCGGCAATGCAAATATGACAGGCAAAAAGAAAAGAGCATGCCAAGTCTATGGGGGGGTTTTTTGTTAAACGCACTGCGCCACAATATTTTCCGGGAGCAAAACGAGAAAAAGCAATGGAACAGGACACAATCAAGAAGTATTACAAAAGGGAGAATTGTACCCGACAGGTTTGGGAAGAAACGAACAAAAGAAGAGAGACTCAAGTAGCGTTGCCATGGGATATAAGAGATAAAAGAAGGGAAACACAAACGCCGTTCGTGAAAATGCTTTCTGTTTTAATGCATTGAAATGCCACCGAGCTGGTTTGTGCGTAGGTGGTAGGTATGTAGTCTGAGATCAGACTCGTGACTGACTCTGACTTGATCGAGAACGTTGAGACATAGAGCGACGGCCTCGGCTAGACGGTGCTCGATCGGAAATTGAAGGAGGCGCGTGTTCAAAGAAAGGAATCAGATCCGGGTTCTGGCTGGGCGGATTCCTGGGGTCGTGGGAGTATTCGCCTACGATGCGGTCATCGGCCGAGGTATCAGGGTGGATTTCAATGCCAGGCTGACGGTCCGTTCCACCAGAGGTGCCTATGGGCGGGAAAGTGATCGAATCGGCTTCGTCTTGACCGTGATCAATAGGGGACCACCCGGCGATACTACCGGCGATTACACCGGCCATTGCGGCTGCAGGCCCGAAAGTTGAGTTGGAACGAGATCGGGTACCACGACGTGAGCGCGACTCGGGAGTCGGAGGCTGAGGCTGAGGAGGTGGGCTGCCGGACTCGCCGTTGGGGGTTGCCGGGGCAGAGGATTCCCGGGATCGTGAACCACTGCGAGATCTAGGCAAGAATTCCTGAGGGTGTTGCAGCTTGTGGCGAATGTGGCGAATACGACCACCTCGGACAGACTTGATGAAAGCCAACTGGTCACGGATCTCCTCCAATGCGGGGTTCCATTCGTAGCGACGGTCTTCATCGGACACAACAAGTTCCGGCCCTTCTTGCTTGCGGTGATGCCAGAATTGTGGGACAAATTTGCTGGCGAATTCATCGGGAATGAGGCGGATGACCACGGCGATAGGTAGCGAAATCGCACCGAGAACCAAGCTGACAGCCCATTGTGAGCCCTGGTCAAGGCGCTTCACGGAGAAGGCCTGGCCTCCCACGAAGACAATCAAAACCTGGCCACCAATAATGATGAGCTGAATACCGATGAACCACTTGTTGCGCCAGACTCCCTCCATAATGTTGAGCTTGTTATCAATTCGACGAGAGCTGCGAGAGTTAGTATTGCGAAAGACCGTATCGAAATTAAGGTCGAACTTACTTGTACTGGTTGAAGATCTGCATAAAGACGAAAGTGTTGAACACTACTGTCTGCATATGACCTTCATCCCAGGTGAAGATATGCTTGCCGGCAAAATTCAACACAAATGTTACGACTAGTTGGTAGATTGACTGGCCAACAATCATCTTCCACATCGTCAGAGTAATCAAGGGATCCGCTTTAGATTCAGGCCTGCGATCGAGAACATATGGCGATGGGGGGGTCGGTCGCCAATGCAAGAGCAGCGAAAGTATCCATAATCAGGTTGACCCACAACAGCTGGACTGCACTGAGCACGGAATCTCTTGTGGGACTGGCAACTGCGGAGACAAAGGTGAGGACGACAGCAGTAATGTTGACAGTGATTTGGAACTGGAGGAACTTTTTCACAGCATCGCTAACAGTGCGACCCCACGCCATAGCCTTGACAATAGACGCAAAGTTGTCATCCATCAAAATGATGTCCGACGCTTCCTTGGCTACCTCAGTACCAGTAACACCCATAGCGAAACCAACATCGGCATTCTTGAGCGCCTGAGCATCGTTGGTACCGTCACCAGTGACAGCAACAGTCTCTCCAAGTTTCTTGAGCTGGTTCACGAGGATCTTCTTGTCGTCAGGGCTGGATCGAGCGATGACTTGAAGCCTAGGAATGATTTGGTTCATTTGTCGTGTACTCAATTTCCGAAACTCGGGGCCTTCGATGGCGATGCCACCGGGAGTATAGATACCACACTCCTCAGCGATAGCCTTTGCAGTCATGATATTATCACCAGTCACCATGCGCACAAAGACACCGGCGCGCTGGCAAGTCTTCACAGCCT
This sequence comes from Penicillium cosmopolitanum, assembly GCF_028827165.1. NCBI lineage: Eukaryota > Fungi > Ascomycota > Eurotiomycetes > Eurotiales > Aspergillaceae > Penicillium > Penicillium cosmopolitanum. Next base: position 1,252,318 of record NW_026622678.1, on the reverse strand, counting down.
CTGCGACTCCTTTTCGGACAGGATCCTGAATACCAAAGATACCAAAGATAGACATGTCTTTGAAGATTGCTTCAAAGTCAGCACCTTCCCGAGACCCCGAGTTTGATACTCCATGGGGTGGCCATTGATCGAAGTCTCGGTAGAGAAGACCGATACATCGCAAAGAGCGCGACGCATAGGTGACGATGATGTTATCCAGAGTAGAGCGATTTTCTTCTGACAGCGGTGAGTCCTCGAGAGCAGCAGTGGGATCTCGGACGATCTTTGTGGACTTCGCCATCAAGATTTCCGCTGCACCCTTAACCAGCATCCGATACTTCCCATTTTCAAGCTGGAAAACAACGGCCATACATTTGCGGCTCGAGTCGAAAGGATACATCTGTACAACCTTCGCACTTGCTCTCTCTTCGCTGGGAGGACCCATTCCAAGGTTATCGCGGGCGAATGAAAGGAGCGCAGTTTCTGTCTTAGAGCCGATAAAAGTCTTCACTCCATCCTGCTCACCCTCGAAAGCGGTAGAATTGAGGGTGATCGATTTGAGTAGAAGATCCTTGACGGATGGCGAAAGTGTAGACACAAATTCCGATGCAGAAACATCTCCTGATTCAGCAGCAGCAGGTCCCTTGTCTCCAAATCGCGATGAAGTTCCCAATGTGGCAGCAACAGCAGTCATCCGATTTTCTGTGAGAGTACCTGTCTTATCGGAGCAAATGGTTGTTGCATTTCCCATGGTTTCACAGGCCTTGAGGAAGCGAACGAGGTTATTGTCTTTAATCATTCTTGTCGTAGCAAAGGCTAGGGCGAGCGTGACTGCCAGTGGTAGACCTTCAGGAACCGCCACGACAACGATGGTGACAGCGACAATAAAGATCTGCAGGAAAGCTTGGCCCTTAGCATCCGCGCCACCATCGATCTTGCTCAGTCCTGCGAGGAACTTGATAAAAAGAACCACAAACAGAAGTAGACCAGAGGCGAGGCCCAATTTAGCGATGTACTCGGCAAGTTTGTTAAGCTTGGTTTGCAGTGGGGTTGTCTCGCCCTCTTCTTGAAGAGACATCATAGTTCGGCCGTGAGTAGAGTGCACACCGGTAGCAGTGACCAGGAAGGTTCCGATACCTTCTGAGACCTTGGCGCCAGAGACAATGAAGGGGTCCTTCTTCTTGAGATCCTGGTGCTGTTCAATAGCTTGATAAACGTCATCGCCAGGGGTCTTTCGAAGAAGGTCGGATTCACCAGTAGCGGAAGATTCATCGCACTTGATACCGTGACCATCGATCAGGATACCATCGACGGGGATTAAATCGCCAGCTTCCATGTACATCACATCGCCGACAAGGATGTCATGGATAGATATTTCCACAGTCTTGCCGGATCTCATCACCTTGATAAGTCGATTTTCTTTCTTCTTGTTAAGCTTTGCGAATTGTCGTTCTTTTTGCCAATCATTCGAGGCGCCAACAGTCACGACAATGATGATGGCGATTAGAATAGCGAGACCTTCCACCCACTCCACACCCGGCTCGTCTGGATCAGCTGGGTGAATAGACTGGGGGATACCAACAGCGAGAGAGATGACGGCGGCAACCGTCAGCAGGATAAGCACCTTGTCGTTGAAAGCTATCCAGGCCAATTCCCAGATGGTCTTCAACTTTCTCTCTGGGAGTTGGTTATCGCCGTAAACCCGTTTCCGATCTGAGAACTCTTGATTTGCATCACTATCGGTCTTTGTATCTGCAGGAGTTACAGGTGGCGGTCCAACTGGGGAAGCTGCTTTGGGTAAAGAGGGCGAGCCCGGGCCAACGGCATCTTCAAATCCCACGGCCCCATCCAACGCAGCCTCGTCAGTGCTGAGACCACTTTGGACATTCGTCCGCAGCCCCTTTTCGAGACCTCGCAGTCCCCCCAATGCACGAAAAGCAGAGAAGCTCTTCGGATTCAAGAGCTTATTCAGTTGACCCGGGGAAAACGCGAACCGATTGTTTTCAACTTCAAATTCGGCTTCCCGACCGGGGTCTGGGGTTAGGGCGTCCTCTTCATCGATATTGGTGTGTTTTGTGAGGTCGGATTGGGAATGCGAGTGGTGAGACTGGCTCGGGACATAGGTATCGCCCCCATAGATACTGGAAGCCTGGCTGGTGGCATCTTCTGATTCGAGGGAGTTCCCCCCGTGAGCGCGTGCCTGGGACAGACAAAAAGTTGGAGTGTGATTCCGACTGCTTGGTCTTTGGGGATGAGATATTGTGAGGCGAAGTAGGTCGATTTTCGTGGTCTCGGTCTCGAGCTTCCGAAGAGGCATTTGAACGGATTGATGCGGTGGACCTTCGATCAGTAGGGGACACAGCATCATCATGACCTGCGGACCTGGAGCTGGGCGATTCTCCATTATTATTATTAAGATTAAGATTATCTGTCGAGGCTTGCTCGGGACCGGAAAGAACTTGGACGGGCGGTTGGCCGTTATTTGGCGAGTTCATGGCGGAGGTGTCAATGGTGATGGTGGGAGCCCGCTCTCTCCTCAAGGGTGTAGTAGGGGTCTGGGCAGGCTCGTCATCTTCTCGTGGATTTGACATTGTGAATGATCAAAACGAAGCCGAACGCGATTTCACGCGGGTGGTAGATCCACAACCACTGGTGTTTGCATTGATGGGGAGGAGGAGAGGAAGGAGTCGGCTCTCGTAGATTGTAGATCGGGGCGGTCGAATCAGGATCACAGATGCAGCTGTTTCGTGCCCGACGGGTGTTCTTTTGGGAGGGAGGTGGCTTTTCGACAGAGGGATATGGGAAGGAGTCAAGAAGGTCGTCAAGGAGGGAAATCAAATCGCATGCAACCGGACGCGCCACTCAGATCGCAAGATTGACAGCAGCAAGACCAGACCCCTTTGCAGATGTAGATCCACTCCGGTCTCGAATGTTTTTCCTTTTCGTATATGGAGCCCGCTCGGGGTAGGGTTCCACACTTGCACAGCCCCAGTGGATAGCGTGCGGTGTTGCGCTCGACTTGTCACTCACGGACGTGGCTTTGGATCGGAGGGCATAGGGCCTCTGGGTTTTTTTTTGCTGCTAGGAGAATTGATTGAAAGAAAAGAAGATGAGGCAATCGTGGCACCTCTCTCGATCACTCGCTCTCCAGCAGTGGGGTGGCAAACGGGAGAAAAGGCAGGCTGGTGCGGCTTCGAATTCCAGTGTTTGCACTGCCTCGCGTGCCAAGCCGCCCCCGGGACTCCGGAGGGCAAAGGGAGGCGAATAAGGGGCAATAGAAGACAAATTATTTGGCGCGCGCTGGACCGTTGAGTGGAGATGACGTCTCCAATACTTTATGTGCGGCGGTTGGGGGCCATAGAATATTAGCTCGTAGCTCGTAGCTCGTAGCTCGTGTACTCGTAGCTTTGGTGGTGATGACAATAGGGCACCAGCACTGCAATTTGGGCGTCAATACCGGGGGAAATCCAGGATATTCCCTGTGCTCAACATCGAAAATCATAAGGTTTGTCTTGGAATGTCTGAACGGAGAGAGTTTCAAGGGTAGTTTAGATGGTATTCAGTTGGTACGAGTATTTCGTAGTTACCAACGTTGAAGTCGATGACATGTTGACTCCATGGAGTCATTACTACTACATTCAACCCTGGAGTTTACTAACTACCAGTATCATGCACTGCCAGAGCGCACTGCACCGCAAACAGCAGGAATAACGTACTGTATATCCATCAATCAGTCTGACCAAGCCCCTATCAAAACCGACGCGTTTGCCCGTGGTTAGCTTCCAATCAGAAAAGTGTGGCTTTGCACTCACTCCGGAGAATATATGCATAATGCAGTAGTACTAGTATTACTACAGTAGTATTTTATATTAGCTCACCTGGGCATATTTGGCCACTCAAGCGAGTCCTAGTAGTACATGGTCGGCTTGACTTTCCAAGATTCCAAGATTCTTCCAAGAAAGCTTCCAATGCTAACTTGAAGTCGCGCTCGTACTCGTATTAGCCAGTTAGTACCTCGTAGCTATACAGACTATACAACTCCATGAACCGGAGGATGATGTAGTATTTGACAATTGTATAACTCTGGGGCATTATACTCTCAGATGGCTATAGAGAAACTTATCTGCTATGGTGAGACTCATATCTAACCAATCCCAGGAGTTCCCAAGGCATGCTAGTACACTCCAGTAGTATACATCAACCCACCTCCAAGTTGGATACTCAACTCTTCCATCACGCAACCTCCCACCCACTCCAACACTATGACTGACTCCATCAAAGAATTCGGCTTTACAGCCGTTCCTGCCTCAGCATCCACTCTACTAACCTCCACACCGACCTATCCTAAGCCAAACACAGCCCCCATCGCCATCCCCGTCTCCGAGACACCCATCCCAACCACTCCCCTCGCCCAGCGCATCAACACCTACGCCCGCACTCACCTTCCCGAGCCAACATACAACCACTCCCTCCGGGTCTACCATTTTGGCCAAGCAATCAAAAAGTACCGCTTCGCCTCCTTCGCAGACTGGGACTTTTCGGACGAGACCTACTTCCTCGCCTGCGTGCTCCACGACATCGGCACCACAGACGAGAATCTCTCCCAGACCCGCTTAAGCTTTGAGTTCTACGGCGGGTTCCTGGCACTTGATGTTCTGCAACGGGGTGGGCCCGGCTCTGAGTCTGCTTCGACGCGAGAACAAGCGGAGAGTGTGGCGGAGGCGATCATCCGACATCAGGACCTGTGCGCTGTTGGCAAAATTACTGCGGTGGGACAATTGTTGCAACTCGCGACGATCTTCGGTACGTGTCGGATATGCAAGAACCTCTCCTCTCTCCCGCAATCCAAACCTTCTTTTTTTCGTTGGCCGTTTCTCAATTATGGTTTGCCCCCTTTGCGTTTACCTGAAACGTACAACAGGGTGGAAAGTTGACGCCACATACGGAGTACCGTCATGACGACGATGCATCAATTCGGACAGATAATCGACGGGAAAGCGGCCTTCTGACCGACTTTCCCGCGATCAGCATCAATCCGATCTCCTTCGAACTTTAGACTTTTTCTCTTGTTCTTTTTCGTTCCCGTTGCCCTTTACGGAGTAGACGGGTGGAGCTGCACTATGGAGTATCCCATACCCTTCACTGACTTCGGATTTGCGTCACAGATAACACCGGTGCGTACGCCGATCTCGTCCACCCGGCCACCATCGAGGATGTGTCCGCTCATTTCCCGCGACACAGCTGGAGCCAGTGCTTTGCCACGACGATTCATCGCGAAAATGGACTGAAACCTTGGGCGCATACGACGGCCTTGGGTGAGGACGAGTTCCCGGCCAAGGTTTTGGGAAATAAGCTCATGGAGCCGTACGAGTAGGGGTGCTGTGTGCGGTTTGGGTTTCCGGGATGACAATGGCCAAGGGGCTTGTTTCGATTCGTCCGGGGACATGTGTTACTAGGAGTCTTACACGCAACATATGTACACGGTGTGGGGAGCCGATGAGTACTAGTATCAGGCCGTTTTCCTGTTTTTTGTGGTTGTGGTTGTTATCCTTCAGATTGACATGAAACGAGGGGGTGAGCTAATAATTGAGAACTGCAGAATGATTGACATTGATTGAGAAAAAAAAAAAGGTGTAAGGATCCGGAAGAGGGTCTCCGTGCATTGTAGATCCTCGTCACTGCCATAATTGAAACCTTGAATAATCAAATCTTCGCCCCCATGTTCCATATTCCATGTGGTTTGTATTGTATCCCTTTGTCCTCCCCCGCATGCTAATTTACACAATCGATCCCATTACCCAGCCCCACACGCCCTGTATCACTTGATCTGCTGCAACATGGCAGTGTCGTCGCCCTCTGGAACACTAACCCTCCACAACCCGAGAGTTTGGCCACTTTCCTGAACAGCATCATGTTTCGGATCCGTGAGAATCATGGCTTTACCCGCCAATGCCAAGACATCCATTAGTTCAGCCATGCGCTGCGCCTCGGTGAAGCTACGCGTCAAATGCGGGATTTTCGCAACCAGTGTGGCCACAACCATGCACTGGGTAAGCAGCTCCGACTGTTCAAGGGTGCTGCTGGCGTAGTACAAGGCGTTGTGGTAGTCCAGAATCAATTCAGGGAGATACGTGCGACGGATATGCGCATAATCCTTTTCTTCCTCGGCTGTTTGATACCAATTAGTAAACAATGTTTTTGATCTCTGTTTTTTGCCATGTACGGGCGTAAAGGAGCACTCACCATTCTCGGCCGTACCAGGCCAGTCAGCTACCTCCACCATCTGACCGACACTTTGCTCAATGAAACCAAGATGGTCGCCTAGTTCGGTGAACAGATCCTTCACCGTACCGGAGTCTCGTCGACGTTTGGTCCTGATTTCCAAGTTAGCTTGAGTGCCGCACGTACATTAGCAGAAAACGCTCTTACCTCGAAATCTGATCGTAGAGAATAGCAAAGTTCTCCAGACTATCGAATCCAAGAGCAAGACTCTCAAAGTTAAACATGAGAGCACATTGTTGGTTGGCATTGGCGGGGTTGTTGGCCGCCAGACCGTTGTTACTGGACAGACTGCGTCGATGGGCACTGTTCTTCCTCGACTTGGTCGGGCTAGAAGGTGCACTCTTCTCGGCAATGAATTGATCCACATCCAGAGCAGGGAATTCGAGGATGTCAAATCCGAACGTTTCCTGAGAGATCTCAGACAACGGCATGCGATGACTGAGCTCCCGAGCAGCTGCTAGCTTGCCCGCAACGAAAAATTTGCGGTAGAGCCACGCTCCAAGCTTGCAGATCTTGACCCATTGGCCACCCACGTAGCGAAGCCATTCGAGACTCCGGATCATATTTTCGTCCTCGTCTGCGATGGATGTTCCGATCAAGTCTTTCTTAGGCGGAACAAGCAGGCGCGAGCCATCCTGCCTGCGCACCACCCTGGAGTAACCAGTGAGACCGGGCGAATGCTCGATTGAAGAAACACCGGTGCTTAACCAAGACCATTGAACGTCTCAGGACGGCATTGATGTCGATACCATGCTTTTGATTGAGGCGAACCTGATCCTTCCTCTGCTTCGGGTTCACGATGTCAATTAAGATCTTCGAGAAGACGCTGTGGCACATATCTGTCGGCAGAAGAGATGCGTATAGGGGAATGAGGTCGAAAAGGCCTCTCGCTTCCAAATTGGCGATAAAGCCAGCGACAACAACAGATGCGGTCTTGGTATTATCGGCGCGAGAGTAACCGATAGATCGGGCGACAAGATAAACGTGAGTCGCGATCTTAACAGCCTCCTCGTCCTCTGCAGCGATGAGGTACGCATCATCCACCTGCGAGCGTGGGATATCTGGGATGATAGATGCTGTCCCATGTATGTTGACGCTGACTTGATAGACCGCTTGGGCCAAAAGGGAGAAGAAAGAATCGTATCCCTTGCTGAGAATGGCTGCTTGTAGATTGCGGAATGGGTTGCGTGCTTCGCTGCCAACTCGCTCGTTGCCTCGCAAGTAGTGGAAGAACTTTTGTAGATCAGCGTGTCCAGCTGGCTCAGGCGTGAAGACAACCGAGCTGTTAGGGGAATGGCTCAGCTTTCGTTGAAACTGCTTGCAGAATCCCTGGTAGCGTGAGAGGACGATACGGTTGAAATACACGTAAAGGTAGTCATCCCAGCTACTGCAGACCTTGACTACTGAATCACTCTCGCCGCACAGCAAGCCGTAGACTGCACGCTCGAAATCACCTGCGCTGGTATTGCGCGCCAAAGCTGAGCAGGCAGCGCGCCAGGAGTCTTGTGCGCGGGCATTCATTAGGCGTGTCAACCCATCGTCGACTGGAGTGCGAGTCTTAGTGCTGTTTCCATCAACACTCGAGCCGCAAAGGCTAACGGCCCTCCAGTTTTCGAGGCGGCTTTGGGCCCATTCGCGAATTTTGGTCCAATTCTCACCCTGTCGAAGCATCTTCCAACAGGTCATCCATGTAGCGCGTTCATAGAACTCATCCTGTGCCTGCAGGCTGTGTTTTTGTCGAAGGAGCGCATCGGGATCCAGCTGTGTAACGAGCGGCTTTTGATCGTCGGTTTTCAACATCGCGTGCGCCGTATCGTTGGGTTCTAATGGCTGAGGCCAAGCTCGCAATCGCTTGTGTCCTTTGATAGCTTCTTTAGTGAAGAGCCACCCATGGGACCATAGGCCTTGGCCACGTTCCGCCTGAGCCTCCATATCGGTGATCAAAAACTCAAGCTCATGGTCGCCCGTCTTCGAAGTCTCCTGGAGCCATTTCATAGCCACAACGCACTCGAGAGCGTATTGATCGGCGTTCAGAAATTGTTCCCAGATTTCACGATCGGATGAGTAGCGGTGCAAATTTTGGAAAGCGGTTTGGCGTCCTTCTTGGTAGCTGGCTCGACTCGCCGGGTCGTCGATACTGATCAGGTTCAGAAGAAGGCGCCAAGTATCGAGTTCCAGCTGCAGACGCCGCAATTCTTCCTCCGCCTTGAGGTCCTCGCTGCCACTTGACCGGAAATTCTTCGCGCGTTTGAGCTTTTGTTGCTTTTCGGACTCTTGGATGGCATTTTTCGTGAGCTTTTGGTATTTGTCGACGAGTTCGTATGCGGCTTGGATGTTCTGGAAGTCATCGTTGGAGTTTTTCTGTTTGAACTGGTCGAGTTCCTTGGCGAATGCTTCGATTTGCTTTGTGACGCGGTCGGCGGTGCGGCGAAGGGGGTCGAATGCTTCTTGCGCGCCGGCGGCGGTAAACAGCTGGGGCGAACCTGGGAAACCGATGAGCTATGGTAAGGCATCATTAATGAGAGCTCTACAAACCTTGAGACCTGTTGGACATCCCCATGACAGATTTGAGACTGGGTTCCAATACAGGGAAGGCGGATCCAGAATCCGCCGCTCCGTCGCCATAGAAGCGGCCGGCCTCGTCCATTTCATCATCTTCATTGTCACCCTCTTGGTCTTCATCTTCTTCCTCTAGCTCTTCATCATCTTCATAGACCTCTTCATCCTCCATGGGTTCATCCTCTTCGTCCTCGTCAATGCTGATAATTTCTGGTTCTTTGCGGAGTGGTTGAGCGGCCTTGAGAGAGCAATGCTTGTCAGTCGGGTGCAAGAAGATAATAAGAAAGAAACCGAATACGAACCTCTGATCGCAGAGTCGGACCACCTGAAGCCGCTGTTCTTGCGGATCTAGTAAGTGGCGCCATGGCGAACAATAGCCCCAGTGGAGAGTTGATGCAAGAGCGAGAGAAGGAACTGGCTAACGCGCCCAAAATCAAAAGGAACAAACATCACTCAAAGCGGTTAGTGTGGTCGGCACGGGATCAGGTATTTAAGGAACTTCCGCCCTTCCAAATTTTTTTCTTTTCCACAAATGTCATTAGGCTTTCATTAGAGTCTCGGAACGGAAGTTTTCAATATTCGTTCAGACCCATGAGGTCTCCTTGCGTGCTCAAGATTGTCTTAGAGCGATCGCAGTCCTTCAATTAGTCTCGTTCTCTTCTATGTGGGAGCTTAGTCTGCAAAGGGGCTGCGACATGCCATCTGAGGAATTCTCTATTTTATCTGCTATCTACAAGCTCTAGCTCTAGCTCTAGCCCTTCGCCCAGCCCTCCCAGATTACTTCTAGGATTGGCTCTCGGCTGCTTGAGAACGCTGTTTCATCTTAAGCCGCAACAATTGGGCCTTAGGACAGCTCACGACCGACGCCTGGTCCCCATTCTTTTGGTAGAAGGCATTGCAACACTCGTAGAGAGCGTCGATTTGTGTCTGGCATTTCTCCTCTTTGTAAGAATTTTTGGTCAAGCAGTCTGCCCTGGGTTAGTCCAACTTCATGGCAAAATTGGGGCTGGCTTTCTTTCAGCCACATGGCATACCTTGAATTGCACACTAAGAAGAAGGGTCAGCCACAAAGCTCTAACCTTGGAAAGCTGCTCAGGTCAACTCAGTGAATGGACATAACGTACGGCACGCGGATGACAAGGCGTCTCATGGGATAAGTCTTGCTTGAGGTTCCCCTGGACGGTTTGAAATCAACTTGGTGAACTTTTGGGGCTTTGTCAGACCTTTCTTACCATGTTGTACTATGTTTGATACAAGTATATCTCTCTCTTTCATGTAAGGGCAAAGCGTGCAACACAAAAGACAGAACTGCATAGAACTTGAGGTGTGACGCAAGATATATTCTCCGCCTTCCCATTTGCTGCCATTCTGCCGCTTATCGACTTTCCTCCCTCACCTCTCACCTTCCCTCACCTGTTGCCTTCCCACCTCCATCGCTTTTCCAAATTTCCTCTCCCGCGTCCGCTTAGTGGGTTTCGTGAACCATTCCTATTCGTTACGACATATTACGCGACTGCTAACCCTGTCTTTCAAAATTAGCATCATACAACCACTTGTCCCCCCCCACCACCTTTGACAATCGTGTAAGCGCCCCACGATCGCCTCACAGCTTCCCTCTCTCTGACAACTGTCTCGCCAGTGTTTTCTACAATCATAATGTCCGCCGAACAGGAAGGAGGCGCTGCTCCCACCGAGCACCTGAACATCAAGGTCACGGACAACAATAATGAGGTCTTCTTTAAAATCAAGCGTTCGACCCAGCTCAAGAAACTCATGGATGCATTCTGCGAGCGTCAAGGGAAGCAAATGTCCACTGTGCGATTCCTTTTCGACGGCACTCGTGTGCGACCCGAGGACACACCAGACACCGTACGTGACCGCCACAGCGAAGACCGAAGAGTCCATTTTAACTGATATCTTACAGCTTGACATGGCCGATGGCGATACTCTCGAGGTCCACCAGGAGCAGATTGGCGGCGGTAATTGAGAACTATTCCGCCTGAGCGAACCATGTGACAGCAGACCGCATATGGATTTGCTGGGTTGCAAAATGACCGGCGATGCGGCTGTACATCGCATTGACATTTGAATTTGCTTCTGGTTTCTTTCACGATTAAACGAATTTTACAGGAATGGAAGGGATGGTTGTGGGAATCTACATATTTCCTGGATGGTGACGAATTCCAAAAAGGATAGAAATCTCTACCTCTGAAAGTTTTCCCGCCGCGAGGCGATCGTCGCTGCAGCCTGCAGCGACTAATAGATAATCCAGCTATCTCCACATTATTAAACATAAACATATAGTAGACATCTGTTGTATGAGATATCTCGAGCCATCATGTGCACAGAACGAGATTGAGCAAGAAACCACCCGCGCACACGTTTCATCAATAGACCAATCGCCAAAGAGAAACACATATGTACAATTGAAAGATAAGATGGATGAGCAGCAACTAAAGAGCAGACCAAAGAGTTAGTCCGTCCACACCGAAGATTTCAGGCGCTCCTCGTCTTCTTTGGCCTTGGCCTGTTCTTCACGCTCTCGGTTTCGCCGTTTAATCTCCTGCTCCTTGACAGAGCGATCGTAGGCACGCTGCTCCTCAGTACGCTTCGGTGCCCGGATACCCAGCGCGCCCGCGATCAGCCGACCAGCGACTGCGGTTTGCTTCTCTGGTCGGCGATTCGGATCACGCTGCCCCGCAGCAGGAGAGCCCGACCGACCCGTGTCGGCCCAGAGATTAGAAGTCTGCGGGGAGATGGGCGTGGGCGGAGGATCTAGCGGACCCTCTGCACTGAGGGTGGGAGAGAGAACGGACGGAGACGGTGCGGCATCTCCTTGTGAAGCAGGCTCGTCGTCGGACGTGGCTTCGTCTTCCCAAGAGTCTGCAACGGGCTTCTTTATAGGCTTTCGAGGTTTCGGGGCAGAGGTTGGGGTGGTGGCAGAGGCTACTTTCACTGTAGGACGCACAATGTCCTGCACTGGACGACCTGTCTCGCCAATTGATAGGTTGCGTAGAGTGGATTGAAGCTCGGCTCCTGGATCAGACATTGCACGTGAGGATGGTTGGGCAGTTGAGGGGCGTATAAAGATATCAACGAGCGGATTGTATTTAGATGGGAACGCCGGAGGAATAGAAGAAGTATAAGAAGAGGGAAGGGTCTTAAAAGGGTAGATCACAGGTAATGGCGTCAGAGCACTAACGCAACCCTGGTCGATCGTGGGGTAGCGGGCAGGCTAGACCGGATCAAGTGTCACCCGAGGTGTGTACACCTGAGACTTTGTGTCACACATGTCAACATTCTGCGAACTTTCCCGGATTTGATCGACAGTATCACTGTGTGTGTGACAACTCTCTTTGTTAATTTGAAAGACTTTCTACTCTTGAATGGTCCGATTCATAAATCAACGCTTGCCTTGGTTGCCTAGGCAAAATGAAGACTCGGACTCATAACAGTAGCTTGGTAATTAATTCAATATTGAGACTAGTATAACTATTCAATATTTTAACTAACAACCATTTCACAGAGAGTACTTGTTCTGCTCCAAAAAGGTTTTCCAGGTAGTAGGACGGTAACTGGCTTTTTCAAGCAGGTCATGACTTTCTTTCAAGCTTTCGCCCTTGAAATAACCAGGACTCTCGATGAAGAGGTGGTTCTCAAGCATCTCTTGGCCCATCGGCCCCGGTATAAAAGTCTTGTAGGTTTCAGAATCCACCTGCACAAACCGAGTCTTCTTTCCAGTAATTTCCTCAAACTCAGCAAGAATGCGAGCTGGAGTATAGTAGTCTGCAGCAGCGAAAAACTGGGCTCCGAGAACTGCTGAACGATTCTTCAGGGCAGCTGCGACGTATTTACCTAGCAGGTCTCATGTTAGCATTTGCCTTAGTAAAATTTGAAGCTTTGTTTAATACTTACCCATATCGCTTGCGATATCAATGAGTGGGAATTGAGCATCCTTGCCAACCGGGTACGCCAATGTATAAACGTCGTCATCCCCCTTGCGTAGCATTCCAAGCTGAGTGTAATTACTCATGAAATATCCGGGAAGCACGAAGGTAGCGGGCACATCAATGGACCGGATATACTGCTCGACTTGGGCCTTGTGGTCAAAGTGGGGAACGTGCTTGAGTCGGCCACTTGTTTCATTGGTGACGTTCAACAAGGAAGAAAAGATGAGGTGCTTGACACCTGTCTCCTTCGAAACATCGGCGACGTTTTTTCCATGCACCAGCTCCGCATCGGAGCCCTCGACTCCCCAAGCTGGAGTGGTAACGAGAAATACTGAATGGCTCCCTTCAATGGCCTTCAGCAATGACTCCTTAGAGTTCATGTCGGCCTTCAATGCTGTTAGTATTGGATTTCTTACATCTTATAGCCTCAGGCTGCTGTTTCAAGTTGCAATCTTACCGAGACGAGCTCCACGCCCTGGCTTGCAAGAGCCTGAGATTGCGGCTTCGATATATCGCGACTGATTCCTCGAATCTTGAATTCTTTGGATAGGATGTCGTCCTGCAAAATGGTATTGATAACAGAGCCACCTTGTTGTCCGGTAGCACCGAAAACGGTGATGATTTTGGCCATGATAGATATTGCGCAGATAGTCGAAGTAGGTAAGTTTCGAAAGTTGAGATAGATTTGATGTGTGCTGTACTTGAATTTGGTTGTTATGAGGTGACCTTTAAATACCTTTAACTGATTCAACCATGCTATTAACGATCACACGCACGATTATTAACTTTAAGTCCGAACGGGCATCGATTGACGGCATTCAGTCAGCGCCTTGTTCTCGGCCTTGATCTCAATGCCGACGAGTCAAGAAGAAATTTGTCATAGTTGAGAGAAAAATTGATAGTTAATGCCGAACTTGTAAAAACCGTAGGAAAATAGTCGTAGCATGACTAGCCTTAGCATCGAAACCATACCATTCACATCAATAACTTAGTCTGCTCTCCTTCTCCTTTATCTTTCTCATGTCCCAGTTCTGCCAATATTACCCGTTTCAAGCATGACCCGCTGCCAACTGGCGAGCCCAACAGTCATCGGCCCTAGTTCGGCCCGATACATCCTTACAAATCTTATTCATCACGGCTTTGAAATCAACTCCGAGGTCATGTTTGCTAAGAAATAGGATGAAACAAAATTGGTTGGGTCCTGGTCCGTCTGTTGTCTGGTTCAAATCGTGTGTTAAAATTTCTTAATCTTTCTTTTTAGTACTATGTAACCATTCCATTTCCCGTAATCCTATTTTATTACAACATTTATCTTAGAGGTGGCTCTGGACTTTTTTGTCATTATTTTGATTTTGATTTGGGTATCTGTCAATGCATATAAAATATAAGAAAAAAGAAATAGGATGTCATCCAAAATGCTGGAAGTCGAAGAAGACAACAAGAGAAAGAGGGAAAGGATGGATGATAAAAATAAACCACCGAAAAGAAATTATTAAAGAATTGATAAAAGTCCGTCAAGGCGCAAACGATATTAGACCTTAGTTTCAATAGCGTGTTCGCCAGTTGGAGTAACGGTGCGCTTGGAGCCAGTCTCGCTGCTCTCAATACCACTGATAACATCACGTCTGATCTCGACGTAGTCGTAGGCAAACTCGCCAATTTCAGCGTCATCGATGCCCATGATCTCGTCCTCCTCAGGAGCACGCAAGCTCATACCGGGGATAAGGTTGAGGATAAACAGGATGATGCAGGTTCCAAAGAAGGAGTAGGCCATTCCAGAGACGGAGTCCGCGAGCTGGTATCCCAATTGGATGTAGTTGTGGTTGATCCAGCCTCCATCAATCTCGGTGGCACCGTCTAGATGCGCAATGTAGTCGGCAGCAAAGAGGCCAGTGAGGAGGTTACCAACGATACCTCCAATACCGTGGACAGCGAAGATGTCCAGTGCATCGTCGACACGGAGCAGGAACTTCAGCTTGGTTGCATAGTTGCAGGCAATAGCGCCCACCACACCAAAGATGACAGCAGCCCACGGGGTGACGAATCCAGATCCGGGAGTGATAGCAACCAGGCCGGCGATCACTCCAGAGCAGAAGCCAACAGTAGACCACTTGCGCTCCAGGCGATAGTCCATCAGACACCAGGTGACACCACCAACAGAAGCAGCCAGGTTGGTGACAACGGCTGCCATAGCAGCGCGAAGGTTGGCGGACAGTGCAGAGCCAGCGTTGAAGCCGAACCAGCCCACCCAAAGGAAGACAGTGCCGATGACGACGTGAGTGACGTTGTGAGGGCGGTAGTTGAGCTCATGAGTGCCATGGCCACGGCGCTTACCCAGCATCAGGGAATATGCCAAAGCAGCAGAACCCGACGCGATGTGAACCGGAGTACCACCGGCGAAGTCCAATCCACCGAGTTGGTAAACCCAGCCGGCGGGGTTCCATGTCCAGCACGCAATGGGGTCGTAGATGATAGTCGACCAAATGAACATGAAGACAATGCAAGGAAGCATACGACCACGCTCAGCGACGGCACCGACGGCGAGAGCAACCCTAAAGATCATTGGTGTTAGTCTTCAGGGGGGAAGCATATCTTGGTTGGTGTACTCACGTAATAGAAGCGAACATGCCCTGGAAGATAGCGAATAGAATATCCGGGACGGCGGTACCTCCGACAGATGGCTGGGCCAGAACATCCTTCATGCCAAAGTTTGAGAGATCACCGATAAACTTTCCGGCAGTGTGGGAGAAAGCTAGCGAATAACCCCAGAAGAACCATTGGAACGACACGACACCGACGGACATGATAGAAAGCCATATGAGAGAGAGTGCGGACTTTCGGCGAGCTATACCCAAGTAAAAGAAACTAAACAGCAGGAGTCAGTGATGTATTAAGGAATAAAACGCGTCACGATATAATACATACCCAACACCTGGAATCATGAGCAGCACAAGGGCTGATGATGTGATGATCCAAGAGATATCGCCGGCCTGAATGAATTTCAGTCAGTTCTGATAATCTGTCGGGAGAAATACAATGATCCATCTGTGTGTTGCTTACATTATAGTAGATGTTAAGGTTATCGTTGAGGGAGTCACCGCCGGTGGCGATGGTCCCGTTGTACTCAACAGACATGACGAGAACTAGTGAGATGGCTCAATGTCACGGATAGGTGTACTGAAAGCGAAATCAGACGAATAAATGAGGGGGATAGTCCTCCAAGACCCGCCTAGAGTAGATGTATGGTTGATGTGGAAGGTTAACAGGGAGGAGAAGAGATCAATCGATTTAAACCCGGTATCCAGGGCTATGAAAAGGAGAAGAATGAGCTGATCTATCAAGTGCTGCAGGGACAGGGCCTGATAATTAAATAGCGACGCAATACATATGGAACATCAAACGGGGGTGGAGACACGCTAGAAGAGCGTCGGAACCATCAATCCTAGCCCCAGATAGTGGAAACTAAGACGGTGGTCATGGTGATTTCTATTATGATTCATCCGATCTGACTGATAGCTGGAGCCAAGCCCGCCCATTTCAGCCATTTTCATGGATAAGGACAGTTTGGGGGCGTTTCCAAAGAGAATGGGACCCATGCGCCGGGGAATTACGGGTCTACCTTATGGCGTTCTAATGGTTTACTGTCAAGAGTCTCAACATCGAGGGCACCTTTCTTTACGGAGATTTAGAAAGCGTGAGATAGATGCATATATCTGCTGTGTATCCTCTTGATCTCTATATTATCATGTGTTACTTCGCACTATTGTGTAGGTGCATCTGAAGCTCGGTGGCCCAGGTCGTCAGCGAGTACGCGATAAGCAGGGGAGATTAGGGTAGCTCCTCGGGAAGCGCGGACGATAGCAAAACAGGGACAGAGTTACTTACAGAGGTCAATAATGGAAATTAAACAGCAAATGATTTCGATACCATTCTGTGAATGGAAGATGTGCTGGTGGCCGCAAGTCCATTGTCCCATTGTCAGTGGCTGTAGATATCAGGTTGGTCGCTGGCCAATCAACGGGCGCCTCTTATCTGGTGGGTGAGCACAGGCCCAAACGGGAATTACGCTTACCTCGTTGGGAACAATACCAAAATCAAGAGCTTTTCGACATCTCTTGTTTAAAGAGGTGGAGGAGCAATGATTAGAGTGCTTTGGTGGGTAATTCTTCTTTCAACCCCATTGAAAATGTAAGTATAAGAGGGAGGCTGGCATAAATGCACTGTACGTAAATATTTTGGTCAGTGCCAACTCGAACAAGTTCTTATCTGTCGCAGATGAGTGACCAATCAGCATTGCCCTATTCAATGTATGTGAACTCTACATTCCCAGCTTATCATCCTGGCACTCCAGTCAGGGGCCACG
The DNA here is from genome assembly GCF_028827165.1 of Penicillium cosmopolitanum. Lineage (NCBI taxonomy): Eukaryota > Fungi > Ascomycota > Eurotiomycetes > Eurotiales > Aspergillaceae > Penicillium > Penicillium cosmopolitanum. The sequence continues at coordinate 1,235,185 of NW_026622678.1, read as the reverse complement.
GATATCATTCGTCTCGTTCGTTAGCTTCCCTGTCCTTATTCTACTCGTAATTAACTCGCGACTCTTGGCCAAATGGTACACATGGTTTTAGCTGGCGCCTCTGACGACAAGACCTCCAGTATGAATGAGAAGACAACAGAGCTATTTTGCCCCATCACTCATGCAAAAGTGCATGTAGTGTGAAGAGCAACATTGAGGCTGTGACATGACACAACTGTTCTCAATTATTGCTACCCCCTCGCATCTTATGTCAGTCAATATGTTGGAAACGGGAGTGGTTCTCCGGGGCAGTGGACCCCCACGCAGGTACCGTACAATCACGGATGACCATGAAGAACGCATGGGGTGACAACCTGCGAAAGATGACCAGATGTCAGTCCGTACTGACCACGCGGTCCGGGGATGCCAAGTCCAGATAAGCACTGTGGCCCTCATTGGCCGGGGATTTTCGAGAGGACTGCTTCGGCATGCCGACAAGAGACTTGGCATCTGCACTACGAATGATGGTATTCGGATGGCTTTTTGTTGTGACTTGCTCTGAAAAATTGACGTCAATATGCAGCAGTTTCCAGTTTAATACGTCGCTAATGAACTTATCTCCTAGCCTGCTATCTCATGAGATATTTCTCCACGCCGAGGAAACATTCTAAGATATACCGTAGCGTGGAGGCAACATTGCTTTTGCGAAGAAAATGATTTCAATTTTCCAATCCAATTCAAGTCGACCCTCAGAAAGCCCCTATCCTGACATCTGCTCTCATAAGTTGACAGTTAGAATCAAACTCTTGGCAAAAACTCGAACTGCACTGTCAACCCTACTTCGCAGTACGTAAACTTGGAAAGTACGGAGTAGCTACTCCACACTCTTGTGATTTCAATTGACTCCGCCGATCGACAGGATCCAGGATCCACGGCTCTTGATTTTAGCTTTTGGCTAGAGATTGACTGCATGATTGGCGAACTAGTCTTACTTCCCTGCATGGCTGTGGCTATGTAATTGAGATCAATTTCAGATGCGTAGTAATATTTTCTTTGGGTTACCAGATATCTGAAAGGCTCTTTGACCTTCAGAAGTTCAAATATTCTCCCAGTGGCAAAATTTGTAGATGTTGATCATACTAGTATAATTCTTCGGATATGAACCGCCGCCTTGAAGTGTCCAACGGCGATCCCGCATAAAGAGAAAATACAAACCAATATGTCCCTTGCTCATAAAACCGGAAAGAATACAAGACACCTAACCTGAGATGCCCAGGTGTGCTTGTGATGACATGAAGATGATCCAAAGACTTGACAGCTCCTCTGTTGCTTTCCGGGTTGTCATGCTCTGTTGGGGTCTTAGATAGGCTTGGAACAAATAAACCTGGCACGTTGTATCAAACTGACTGCTACTAGTATGCCCGCAACTTGACGTTCAAGTTGGTTGTCTGGTCGATATCTTGGAAGAGGGGAAAGCAGGAAGAGCCTCTTTTGGAAAATCCCCTGGAATGATCCATGGAAATGCACAAGAGTAGTACTAATTCTCTGCATAATATTATGGACAGCCATAATATTATGGACAGCTAATCGTACTTTTGCCTCGAACCTTGGAATATACTTCGTTCCAGGGTAGTCAACATCAGGACATATTATGTATTGAGTACGCCATACTAGTCCTATATGGTACATACTAGTACACAAAGTACATCATTTTGGCCGGTATTATCCGACTTGACTAGGTATATCCCGGTCCTGCGCACGGCTGTTCATCAATTACATCGTTCTGGTCTCAGACTACATATGTATACACCGTATCGCGGTCTACCAAGCGTGATCAGCACCTGTGACTAGGGACAGGGATATAAATTAATATCGAGGAAAAGGCAGATTTGGTGCCACGTACGTGACCAAGACTCGTGCCCTGCTCGAATCGGGCCCGAAAGGGTAGGGTTGACAGACGATCCCGCAAGGGCCAACCAGGGAGTAGCTGAAGCTGCTGAAAGTGCCACCGACCGACCGGTTTGGCCCCCGCCGGCAATAAATCCCATTGGCCGCGCCACCAAACACCGCCACAATCCCCTATCACTCCAATTACCTCCAATGTTGGTCTCCATCCTGGATGCATTCCCCCCCCATCGTGACCGTTTGAAAGCGCGAGAGCTTCCCCAGCATTCGTTCATCATGGAGCACCCCGACATTGCCCACCATGACTCGGATGGCTCGGGCTCATCGGACGAGTATCCTCCCCAGTATCCCCTCATGACCAACACATCCTTCGGGGAACCCTTCGATCCTCAAGTTCAGACACCGGCCACGACCATCACCTCCTCCCCTCCCTCACACCCATCGAGCCTGTCCTCATGGTCCAGTACGCCCACAGTCCGTTCACGTGGGGCTAGTGTTGGAGCTTCATCCGTGCTCGAGGCCTCCGACCCTCTAGCGATGACCGGCGATCTGCGGCCACAACGCCCATCTGCTCCTGCAAGAACCCCCCTCCAATACATACGCCCCTCAACGGCGCCCACCACAGTACATCAGCCTTCAGAACGATCGTCAGCGCTCTTCCTCCTCCAAGAGAGGGCCCCGACGCGATCCGAACGCGCAATATCGCGCTCAAGAAAAAGCCTATGTTCAACGGATCCGGGCCAATCCACAGGCCTGGTATCACCACTTTAACGACGCACAATCTCCTAACGTCATGGTCGGCGACGCCGACTTGGAGGATCCTTCCCCATCCTCCGAGGCTCCCTATGAAGATGACCCTTACGACCCCGACACCCAGCTTTTCCTCCCCGATGATAACCTCCCCAGCCTAGAGGAACTCAAGAACCCGAAGAATCAAGAACGACTCGAATGGCATTCCATGTTAGCGTCGGTGTTAAAGGGTGACGTTGTAAGGCAAGAGAAACAACGACTCATTGGCTCCACAGAGTCACAGAGATCGGCTGCTCTTAGCCATGCCCTATGGCTTGGGGTCCGATCGAGGACATGCGGCCGAAGCATTCCTCTCCAACGCAAACTGATCGAGGATGCTCGCTCTCGCCTTGCACCGCTGATTGAAGATATCATTAACTTCCAAATCAAAGGCGAAGCTGAAATCGGAAAACCACCCCGACAGCAAGTTGAGGATGTTGTGGAAAAGGTCGAGAAGGTTGAGATTCTTTACTCGACAGGCAAGGAACTGGAAACCGCAAATCCTCGTGCTGCCTCGGAAGAGTTTTACTCTAGCCGCGCGGCGATTTTTGCCTGGCACAACATCACCGCTCTGATAAACACCCAACTTGCTGTCTTACAAAGTTGGGTGGGTAACGACGCTCTCGATTTCGCTGCTTCTAGACTCAAATCCGACAAGAGTGACCTGTCAGACGACTCATCGTTTCTGGATCGTATAATGAAGGAGGACGGCCTAAAGACCCTCCAGGGTGAGCACAGCATGCTCCAAGGGATTGGGTCTGTCATCCAAAAAGCCAAAAGTACATTGATCGAAAACTCCGAAGCCTTTGCAGCTCGCCACCTACCGCCTTATATTGAGGAGCTTTTAACGTTAATCAACTTTCCATCCCGTTTGATTCAAGAGATCATCCGCATGCGTCTGTCTTATGCAAAGAATATGAGAGATCCGGCCCAACAGTCTCCTATCCTGGTGGACCAGATGATCTCGCAGTTCCAAATCTTAATGAAAGTGGCTGTTCAGATTAAGCAAACTTACTTGGCTATCTCCCGGCCTGAACCTGGCTGGGATTTACCGCCCTGTGTTGACGAGAATTTTGATTCCGTTGTCTTGGATGCCATGAAATACTATTTCCGACTTTTGAATTGGAAGTTAAACGCCAATAAAAATACGTTCAAGGAGGCTGAAATTCTGGAGCAAGAATGGGGCTATTCTTATCAAATCGGCCGCCAACTAGAGGGTGGCGATATCGAAGTTGCCGAGCAATTCAGGTATGAAAAGCCCAATCTCTCAATAGATCGGCTTTGCTAACAGATATAATTAGTGCTTTAACTGCCAAATCTCTTCAGCGACTCATGATTCATTTCGAACGTGAGCTGGTTCCAAGGTCTAAAGAGACAGCCGCAGACATGGACAAGCGTTACAAGAGCATACTAGATTCAACGCGTATTCGACAGCGCAAGTTGTACCGATTCTCAAGATTTCTTTGCCAGTTGTTTGAAAATGCGACGGAGTACAATCTTCCCGCAGACATCGCATACGACTTTTTCGAGGCCCTGTTGATATCTGATCACTTTCTGGTCACCTCACCCGGTTCAGTGGGCCAGAAGGGTGTCTACTTGATTGCCCATTATTCCTTGTGGAATCGTCCTGCTGATATCCAAGCCATTCTCGCTACCTCCTTCCGGGAAGACAATACGACAATTGACTCGCCTCATATTCCATACGTACTTGTCATCCGCCCAGAGCGGCCTCTCGGATGGGGCGGCAAAGAAATGCACGTGGATATGCTGGAGCAGCCAACCGATGTCCGTCTGGGTAAACTTCGACTTGTCGTTGAAGGAATGCAAGAAAGACTACAAAACGCAAGGCTGGAATTGACACAGCTCACCGGCATCCAGCTAGACATGTCGATCGAGCAGCGCGCCAACCTTGGCCGTGTCAACGTCGAATTGAATAAGATCAAGAAGATATCTTTCAAGCTTTCCATGGCCATCATGGACAGTGTGGCTGTGATCAAGAGCCAATTGCGTGAAAAGACCTGGGACAATAATGACCTGGTGCAAGCCTGCTATGCGTTTGCAACCGAATTTGGTAAACGTTCTTCCAATTATGTTGATGCCAATAGACGCGCTATGAATAGTGCTCGGCTGATCGATCTGTCTCTTGACTGGGTTTCCTTCATCTGCGATGAGTGTGATGCTGCTGATCGAAAAACTTTCAAGTGGGCAGTGGCCGCGCTTGAATTTGCCATGGCAATCACCTTCAGTCGACACTTGTTATCTTTAGACGAGGAGCAATTCAATCGTCTGAGGTCAAAGGTAGCGGGTTGCATGTCTCTCCTTATCTCTCATTTCGATATTATGGGCGCTCGATCATCCCTTGCCGCCCAGGCTGAAAAGCAACGCATGGAAGAGCGCGCTGGCGCCCGAAAAATCGGCCAGGGTCGTATCCTGAGCGATGAAGAAGCTGCCAGGAATATTCGCGACCAATGGCATGCCCGAGTCACAGAAATTGAAGACAGGAGAGTGGAGGAAGATGCAAAACGACAAGCTCTTGGTAGGGTCCTTGAAGGCTCTGACGAGGCTGACCGTTCCCTCACTGTGCTATCATCATCTGCTACCAACGTCACTCTTCGCTGGCAGCAAGGCCAATTCATTGGAGGTGGTACCTTCGGCTCTGTATACGTTGCTATCAATTTGGACAGCAATTACTTGATGGCAGTCAAGGAAATTCGTCTGCAAGACCCTCAGCTGATTCCCAAGATCGCTCAACAAATTCGCGATGAGATGGGTGTGCTCGAAGTGTTGGACCATCCGAATATCGTTTCATACCACGGCATCGAGGTGCATCGTGATAAGGTCTACATTTTTATGGAATACTGCTCTGGTGGCTCACTTGCCAGTTTGCTGGAGCACGGCCGTATTGAAGATGAGACTGTCATCATGGTCTATGCTCTTCAACTTCTCGAGGGTCTGGCTTATCTCCATCAAGCGGGTATTGTCCATCGCGATATCAAACCCGAGAATGTCTTGCTTGACCACAACGGAATCATCAAGTACGTCGATTTCGGCGCTGCCAAGATCATCGCTGGATCAGGTCGAACCGTAGCCCCGATGGACGGCGGCAAGGACTCTTTACCCGGTAAAAACGATCAAATGCAAAATCGGGGCAAGAACCAAAAGACGACTACGGGAACTCCAATGTACATGTCTCCTGAGGTTATCCGCGGCGACACACCCGACCTCGCGAACCACCAGGGCGCGGTGGATATTTGGTCTCTGGGCTGCGTCATACTCGAGATGGCCACCGGCCGTCGACCATGGTCCACTCTGGATAACGAGTGGGCGATCATGTACAACATTGCGCAAGGGAACCAGCCCGTCCTGCCGACTCGTGACCAGCTCAGCGAACAGGGTCTCAACTTCCTGAGCCGCTGCTTCGAGTGTGACCCTCTCAAGCGACCCACTGCTGCTGAGCTCCTTCAAACAGAGTGGATAGTCTCCATTCGCCAGCAAGTGGTGGTGGAACCCCCCACACCTGGAAGTGAAGCTAGCAGCTATAGCAGCGGCTCCGCTTCTGCCAGTCGTCAAAACTCATACATGGTTTGAGGTCATATGCTTTCTACCTTCTCCGTTCCTCCCTACACTCTCGCCATTCGTTATACACCGTTTTATGACATCTGCCTTTTTGAAGAAGAGATCTTTTTCTCATGTCATCTTCTTTCTCCACACTCGCTCGATCTCGACTTGACTTATACACCCTCAGACGAATCGCATGTGATACCCCTCTGTGCTCTTTACTTATTACTTAACGTCTTCTATTATCTGTCATCTTCTGATTCTTTCACATACGAAAGTCAGGGGCCCCCGTCCAATTGGGACTTTTGCTCGGCGTTGGTATTGCATTGGCTACTCGCATTTTGGTGCTCTTGAAATGGCAACTTATACTCTATCTTCTTTTTCTTTTTTTTTCCGCTTGGCGATTAGGATTATTGCAATTAATTGCTATGTTCATCGAATTTGATCCATTGTCCTTTGAAATAATATTTTTGTAAAAGAGCCCATCTACCAGTGCATCCACCTGGGCAGGCGTGTTCAGAGCTCCCGCCTTGCCTTGAAAGTTACTAGGTAGACCCATTAGGCCTTGTCCGGGGTGTCACCGGGTTTGCTACGAGTAAAAATACTGCTGATAGTAGGTATGGAAGAAGCTGATAAAATAGATACCTTGGAAAATCATGTCTCCAAGCCCGAATCAGCTGCTTGGAAGATACATATCACAAACAGGAAGTTCAGAAGAAATATCGGTCCGGATAATAAAATAATATATGAAAAAATAGAGAGAACCAAGAGAAATAAGAGAAGAGAAAGAAGAATGAGAACAACAGCTCTCCGAAACAAGGAGACCGTATCACTAGATAAGAGGAACGCCGTTTCCTGGATCCGTGAGGCATGAGGTACAATTTGAAAATATCAGGTGGCGAGCGTATGCAGGGCTTTAGCCATGGGGTATATGTAGTATCGGAAGCTTCAAACCCCAGATGCTTGGGAGTTCGCTAAGCAGAGGAGAGTCGGAGAGTAGATGGCTGAGGTGAGATAAAGGTAGTGGAGATTCTCGGAGAGATGGAGCCAGGAAGTACCAGTCGACCTGGAGCATTGGATGTTGAAGATGTGGGATGATAGAATAGTATACGGGTTGGGAGGTTGGCAAGGCGACTGGGTCGCCGCAGCCTAGATGATAATAGAAGCGCCAGGAACCGAGCTCCAGCTTAACGGAACTCGACTACTGGCGCACATCCACGATCCTCGACATGCTTAAGCTCAAGCTGTTGGAATCTGATATACCGTTAGTCAACGCAGGATTTGGAATCAACGAAACAAAGTAGCTCACCTCTCGCTCTTCGCATGGAAATATACACCGCTCACGGATCCTTGTATCTGGTTGAAGCAGATATAGTAAAATCCTTCGAAGCTGGCGCCTGAGATTGTTCGAACTCGGTGGTCCGGAACGAGGAAGTATTCCTTCCACCGCATAAATACATGCTCATGCTGAGCAAAGTTACGTAGTGTGAAATCAGTCTTCTTGGCTTGTTTAGCAAGTGGTTTCCACGCTGGAAACCGAGACCAGTGGTGTATGTCGGTCTTCTCGTTGGCACCCCATTCCTCGTTGCGAGTGATGAAACTGTGTTTGGTGCCAATCATTTCGCCCTCAAAGAAAGTTGTCAAAGTAGGATGATCCTCAGTCAGACCTATAAAGAGAAGGATACAACAACAGTCAGAAAAGCTAGACAGGGCTATGGCTCATTGCCGCGGGAAAATGACTTACCTTGAATGCGCAGGTAGCCGCAAAGGTAAGATTCTGCTATGTCCACATGTTTGATCTCCACATCAACATTGTAAACTTGTTTGTCGGACATTTGAGTACCAGCAAATCTGCTTCCAGAGCGAAGAAACGACGAGGTATGGTTTGGCAAAAGCTGTTGCGATGGTCAATTAATTGAGTGGCGCGTCGCCGATGGGGTAGAGGCGGTACATACCCGAACATTAGAAAATTCGTAGCGCATCAGCGCCGGAGTTGGCATCACTGGCGATGAGCGACCACGGTCGCATGGATCCGTTGGAGATACGGATCTCTCACGGCCCATGTCCAAGTCCGTGCTGGGAGCCAACTTCTGCTCCACTTTGAGCGCCTCGGGCGCTAAAAGCGCACCTCCATCATCGGACCGATTCAACATGAAGGGCGTAGTGTCACTCGGGGGCGACAGAATCTCATCCAGGGGGTCACTGGCCTCGTCAGTCGAGTCCGGCGAGTCTCTCCAGGCCGAGATTCGATCAAGGTCTGGTGGACAGGTGCGAGCGGAGATCACTTCGGCGATCGAAGTCGGCTGGTTGTCACTCGGGGTCGGCATTGGGGATGAAATCAAGGGAGGAGAATGGCGGACATCGGTTCCAAGCAAACGCGCCCAAGCGAGAGCAAAAAAGGAAAGGAAGGAGGAATGAGGAAGAGTGAGAAGAGTGAGAAGGTCTGTACTCTCGGAGAGGGGGGGGGGGATGTGGCCCATTTGACTGTGACTGGGGTCATGCGAGCGCGGGGGAGGCGTTTTGGCCTGAGGCAGCCACACTTGTACGTCAGGAACGATTTCTAGATGGGTTTACCGTACATATTGGTTACTAGTGGGCCATACGGAGTATATAGGGGGTCTAGATTTACTTAATTTACTTAATTTACCAATCTTAATCTATAAATATAGTCACTATTCACCCCCCCTGATTATTTAAACCAGTCTCTTACAGGTCTAATCAGATCTCACCCAGTCTGCGTGGCGAGGACCCAATTGTGGCGAATCAAAGAGCCAATTTTTGGATTACTGTATAATCATTTTGTATCTGCATTGGGTTCAGCTAAAGTACTGAAGTGACGATCCCACTTCCTTCAGAAGGATTCCTCGATGAACGCCCGGTATCGTTAAAAAAAAGAATTGTTTCGCATACAACACACAAACACCAAAGGATTTTGTCTTAGATGGGCTTGATCTGTAAAGCACGTCCGTTAGCATCGCATCGCATCGCATTGCACTGCGCAACCAAGCTGCATCGTATGAGCCCTACCTTGAAGTGGAGAGAAATAAGCGAGAAAATAAGGGCTTTCAAGTCCTGTACGAGGTAATAAAACACTCGTAGACCTTCAGGGTCCGACGATTCAGTGACGTCCACAAGGGAGCCAATTTTCGCGGTCTGCGCGGTAAGCGCGGTTAGTATTTAAAAAAGAATCTTGACCGTCTTTTCAAGGTGGATGTCATACCTCAAACGAGATGTGCTCACTTCCAAGGCGGATCTCCAGCTCCTGGCGTCCGTCCTTGTTCTTCTGGGGCCACTTGGAGTCGTCCTCCCTGGCACCTAGTCAGCTCGTCCGGTCTACACCTCCAAGATGGGGAGTTCCTATAAACATTGAAGGACATACTTCATGATTTCACTATCCTTGATAATGCGCTTGATCTCCTGGATCATGGCCGGGCTCACACACACTGTATATTCTTATCAGATTGTCTGTCGCGCTTGTTCCTGACCAAGTCCCGGAACTCACTTTCTTTGCGGATGAGGGAGTCATTGCGGTAGTTGGAGTTATTCGCGTAACGCACAGCGGCACTGCTGCCATCGGATAGGGTACGGAAATCGAATTCTGCAGTTGTCTGGTCAGCAAGATCATCCTCATGTCTCTCTTCATTCTCTCATGGAGGTAGACCAACCTAGGAACTCATGCCCGAACCGCCCAGAGTGACCTGAGCTGCGGCGGGGTGTTAGCAGCCGGGGTGACCTGGGCTTATGGGACCCATCATTCTTACTAGTATCGGAGGTAAAACACCTCGTTAGTCGACATTGTGTTGAAGAATTGGCACGCAGTCAAGAATCGAGGAATGACGCTGAGTGGTGAAGGCGGGAAATGTTGGAGGAATTGGCTTAGTCATACACACAGAACGGGGCGGCGCCCGCAAAGGGACAGGTTGATGCTTCCCACCCCCCTCTCCATTTGCGTATCTTAAACCAGCACGCGGATGATTCTTAGGCTGGCGAGGGGTGTCGGATTACTTTAATTGCGCGTTCCTGATTTCGGTCCTACAATCTTCTTGTCTACTCTCCCCTCGGGAGAAATCCTACTGGTATGTGCTTGCGGCTGCGCTGAGGTGTCCAAAACATCCCCCCGAACTGACAACATGCAAGCTCCCCTTCGATTCCCCGGGCCGTCGCTTTCAATCCCACAACCATGGCGTCCTTCCTCGAAAACACATACAGTCTGGTCCACCAGGACAACACGGCGGACCAGCCAACTGTGCAAGAGCTGAAACTTCAGCTGGAGAAAGGAACGGATGAGTCCAAGTTGGAAACAATGCGCACCATTATCACGATCATGCTCAATGGTGACCCCATGCCTGCGATCCTGATGCATATCATTCGCTTTGTCATGCCATCGAAGAGCAAGGCCCTCAAGAAATTGCTGTATTTCTACTATGAGATCTGCCCTAAACTCGACTCGAATGGCAAGCTGAAGCAGGAAATGATCTTGGTCTGGTAAGGAGGATACCCGTGGCCGCTCTCTCACGGAATTGGACGATCAATTAACCCGTCTTCTTTTCACAGTAACGGTATTCGGAACGACTTGCAACACCCCAACGAATATGTTCGGGGTAACACTCTCCGCTTCCTCTGCAAGCTGCGTGAGCCCGAGCTGATCGAGCCCCTCCTTTCCTCGGCTCGCCAATGCCTCGAGCACCGTCATGCCTATGTGCGCAAGAACGCCGTGTGGGCTGTTGCGTCTATCTTCCAACACTCCGAATCCCTCATTCCCGACGCCCCCGAGCTTCTACAAACATTCCTCGAGTCGGAGACCGATGGCACCTGCAAGCGCAACGCTTTTGCAGCGCTCATGTCAATTAGCCACCAGAAGGCCCTCGAATACCTCCGCACTACCTTCGATACCATCCCCAACACCGATGAGCTGCTCCAGCTGGCTGAGTTGGAATTCTTGCGTAAAGATGCTGTGCAAAACCCCCAAAACAAGGTATGTTGACCAACTAGATCAGCTAAGTCTCACTGCTAATTGGAAACAGTCTCGGTATCTCAAACTCATGCTCGAGCTCCTTGATGCCCCTACCAGCACCGTTGTCTACGAAGCCGCTACGTCCCTCACTGCCCTAACCAGCAACCCCGTCGCCGTGAAGGCCTCTGCCAGCAAATTGATCGAACTCGCCATCCGGGAGGCCGACAACAACGTCAAGCTTATTGTGCTGGACCGTGTCGACCAGTTGAGAATCCGCAACGAGGGTGTCTTGGATGACTTGACTATGGAGATTCTGCGTGTGCTTTCCAGCCCGGACATTGATATTCGGAGGAAGGCTCTCGGTATTGCCCTGGAGATGGTTTCCAGCAAGAACGTCGAGGAAATCGTCATGCTACTCAAGAAGGAGCTCGCCAAGACCGTGGATGAGCAGTACGAACAGGTAAATATCTCATCTTGATCTCGCGGTATCCTGATACTAATAAAATCCCTAGAACAATGAATACCGCCAACTCCTGGTGCAGTCAATACACACCTGCGCCATCAAGTTCTCCGAAATTGCTGCCAGTGTTGTCGATCTCTTGATGGACTTTATTGCCGACTTCAGCAACACCTCAGCTGTGGATGTTTTGACTTTCGTGAAGGAAGTTGTGGAAAAGTTCCCCCGATTTGCGTGGATCAATTGTGAACCGTCTGGTGTCCACTCTGAGCGAGGTTCGAGCAGGAAAGGTCTACCGCGGCGTCCTCTGGGTTGTTGGAGAGTACTCCTTGGAGGAGAAGGACATTCGAGAAGCATGGAAGAAGATTCGGGCCAGTCTTGGTGAAATCCCTATTTTGGCTTCTGAGCAGCGGCTTTTGGAAGAGGTTCCGGACGACACCGTGCTCCTCATGGAACAGGCGAATGGTGCCAAGGCTGCTCCTACCGGATCCCGAAAGGTATTGGCTGATGGCACATATGCCACCGAGAGTGCTCTTACCAGCCAATCCGCCGCCGCCGCTCGTCTTGAGGCTGTCAAGGCCGCTCAAAAGCCGCCACTGCGTCAACTCATTCTGGACGGCGACTACTACCTCTCCACCGTTCTCTCCTCGACCCTCACCAAGCTTGTCATGCGCCACTCCGAGGTTTCCCAGGATGCCGCTCGTACTAACGCTCTCCGCGCCGAGGCCATGCTTATCATGATCTCCATTATGCGTGTTGGTCAATCGCAATTTGTCAAGGCCCCCATCGACGAGGACTCTGTTGACCGCGTTATGACCTGTGTTCGATCCTTGGCTGAGTTCTCTGAGAAGAAGGATCTCGAGGCTACCTTCCTGGAGGATACTCGTAAGGCATTCCGCGCTATGGTTCAAGTCGAGGACAAGAAGCGCGCTGCTCAGGAGGCTGTGGAGAAGGCCAAGACTGCTGTGCAGATCGATGATGCTATTCCCATCCGGCAATTCACCAAGAAGAACACTGTCGAGGGTGCCGAGGAGATCGAATTGGATCTGGTCAAGGCCACAGGTGGAGACGCCACGGTGGAGAGTGCCGCTTCTAAATTGAGCCGGGTTGTGCAACTCACCGGTTTCTCCGATTCAGTCTATGCTGAAGCCTACGTGACTGTCCACCAGTTTGACATCGTTCTTGACGTGCTGCTCGTGAACCAGACCACTGAGACCCTGCAGAACTTGTCTGTGGAGTTTGCCACCCTGGGCGATCTCAAGGTTGTCGAGCGTCCTTCCACCCACAACTTGGGCCCGCGTGACTTCCTGAACGTCTCAGCTACGGTCAAGGTATCATCCACCGACACTGGAGTGATCTTCGGCAACATTGTCTACGATGGCCCCAGCTCCACCGAGACCCACGTGGTCATTCTCAACGACATCCACGCCGATATCATGGACTATATTCAACCTGCCCACTGCACTGAAACCCAGTTCCGTTCTATGTGGACCGAGTTTGAGTGGGAGAACAAGGTTAACATCAACTCCAAGGCCAAGACTTTGCGTGAATTCCTGAAGCAACTGATGGAGAGCACCAACATGGCATGCTTGACCCCCGAGGCGTCGCTGAAGGGTGACTGTCGATTCCTGAGCGCCAATCTTTACGCCCGGAGTGTATTCGGTAAGTGGCCATGGGATTTTCCTTAACTTTATGTTCAATTTTTTACACATGCTAACAATTATGGTTTTCTAGGCGAGGACGCTCTGGCGAACTTGAGCATCGAAAAGGAGGGCGATGATGGTCCGGTCACCGGTTTCGTTAGGATTAGAAGTCGCTCTCAAGGCCTGGCGCTAAGCCTGGGCTCTTTGAAGGGCCTCAAGGCGGCGGCAGCATAAGTTAGAGCGATTGTGATGTTTATTTCCAGCGGGCTGCAGTCTATATGATGTTTTCTATTATTTCCCCCAGTCTTGTCTCCTCCCCTCTCCCCCCCCTCCTGGTCTTTTTTCCCACCTTTTTTTTGTGCTCCCCTTTTTTTCTCAAGACAAATTTGTGTATGACTCTGTGTTATCAAGGCCAAGGAGTAGTGGAATAGAAATAATGCTTTTCGACGGTTGTCAGCACGCGTCAAATGTAGCAGTAGTACTAGTAGCAATACTACTACGTACATAGATCCCGAGGCTCAGGGTCCGCACTTGTGGCAGCGGCAGCGGCAGCCCCCAGTAACCGGAACCTACGGCTGTTGATTGACACTCGATCTTTCCCGGGGTCCCAGCTTTGTCTCCTGCGCTATCTTTAGATCTTACTCCCCCTTAATCTTCCTACTTGCTGCGCTGATAATTCCCTTTCCTACGATGCGCTGAACTTCGACCATTCATATCACAATCACTCAGAATGCCATCTCTCGACGCGGCTGCGGATCAGCCGGGCGCGCATGACCAGACCCTGATCGTCGACAACGCGGTCTCCTTGACACTCAGCACCGATTCTCTCCAGGTCGTCGGTTAGCTTCCCCAAAAAGCTCGTCGGATAAGTTTTTATCGCTGACGATTACAATAGATAATCGAACCTCTAGCAAACCGGACCGGAGCTGCTGCGGGTTATACAAGAGTAAGCTGGGACCCTCCGCCCTCCCGGCGATCGCGATAAAGTCAATCGTGATGGCATATCTTATTTATTTTCAGTGGGGCTAATTGATTTCTGTGCATTTTTAGAGGAGAAGACGAAAACAACCCACGCAATCTCCTTATACAACGTCCTTGACGCCGAAGTGACTGCCTCGTCCCTGGCCGTCACCTACGCCCAACATTCGACGAAGAATGATGTCTCCGTGACCTCCCTCCACTACCCTATAACCGAGAAAGAAAAGCCTGCGGTCGAAGCATGGACTGAAAGACTTCTTGCGCTCTCATACGGTACTTCCCAGCGTAGAAGGCGCCTAAAAGTCTTGATCAACCCTTTTGGTGGAAAAGGAACCGCTGCGAATCTCTACCAGACATATGCAGCACCGATTTTTGCCGCGGCGCGATGCCAGGTTGATGTGCAGACCACCGAACATCGCGGACACGCCATTGAAATCGCGGAACAGCTTGACCTCGACGCGTATGACGCGATCATATGTTGCTCAGGTGATGGTCTACCATATGAAGTCTTTAACGGCCTAGGTAAACGGCCCAATGGCCGGGAAGCGTTGGCTAAAATGCCAGTTGCGCTGCTTCCTTGTGGCTCCGGCAATGGCATGACATGGAACTGTCTTGGCACAGAAAGTGTCTCCGTGGCATCATTGGCACTCATCAAGTCATTTCGAACACCCCTAGATTTGGTCTCTGTCACTCAGAAGAACACTCGCACGCTGTCCTTTCTTTCACAGTCCTTTGGTATTGTCGCCGACTCAGACCTGGGCACTGATAACATTCGATGGATGGGCGCTCAGCGGTTCACTTATGGCTTCTTGGTTCGCCTGATGCAACGCACGATCTACCCTTGTGATCTGGCAATCAAGGTCGAGATGGGTGACAAGAGGGCCATTAAGGACCATTACAGATCCTATGTATCCCAAGAATATGACCCCCTGGCGGATCCCATCCGAGTCGAGGCTGCAAGCCAGTCACCAGCACTACCTGAACTTGAATATGGCACTGTTGAAGATCAAGTCCCCAAGGACTGGGAAGTTGTGCCAGGCGAACACATGGGCAACTTCTATGCGGGTAACATGGCTATCATGTCCAAGGATACTAGCTTTTTCCCTGCCTCCCTCCCAGGCGATGGGTTGATGGACATCGTCACAATCG
The DNA here is from genome assembly GCF_028827165.1 of Penicillium cosmopolitanum. Lineage (NCBI taxonomy): Eukaryota > Fungi > Ascomycota > Eurotiomycetes > Eurotiales > Aspergillaceae > Penicillium > Penicillium cosmopolitanum. Next base: position 1,219,773 of record NW_026622678.1, on the reverse strand, counting down.
ATGGAACTGTTAGTCGCACTACCTCGATCAAAATGATGAATGAGATTCCTACGGGAGGATTTTTCGACATGGCAGATGTGAATATTCGCAAAGCCAAGGCATTTCGCCTGGTGCCGCACGAAAAAGACGGCTATATAAGCATTGATGGTGAGAAGGTGCCATTCGAGGCGTTCCAGTGCGAGATCCACCAAGGACTTGGTACAACGCTCACCAAGTCGGGCCATAAGTATGAAGCCGAAGGGCCGAAGTGATTCTCGTCTCTTTCGTGCTAGCTCATCGTCGCGCTCATCTGCCCCAATGTCTTCCCCAGTCTTTTGCTATCCCTTCATGATACCCTTATGCAAGAGAGATCTGGTCCTTTGATGATGTATATTTTTCGGTGTCTGGGAGACGGTTAGTACTTTCCTTTATTGCGGGACCTTGCTTTTTGCAAGACCACTTTTTCGTCGAGCCGGACGCAGTCTATATTCCGCGCTTCAACTGTACAGTTCCAGATTATCGTAATAGATGATATCAATATATTTTTATGTCATGCGGCACTCATCATGGTAACCGAAATCCCTTGGTAGTAGCATCATAAACTGCCAGTGGGGAGAAGACAGTCATCTGCATGTAAAGGCCCAGGTGAAAGATTGGAATAACTTTACATTTTGCCAATACCATCCAGTTATCGCTATAAAAATGCTGTACAAAAGAAGTTCTCAGACCCAGATCGATCGATTATTAGTCAAAACCACCCCACTCGCCATCGCTGTCCACCTCGTCGTCCTCATTGACCTTGGGAGCACGAATTCCCCACTCAACGAGACGATCATCCTCCAACGCCTCGGTAGCCCGTGTCCGAACAGGCTTGTAGGGGCTCTCAGTACGAAGCTTCTCCAGCGGTCTCAAAATGAGCTCCATGGGAATATCGCCCTTGATCTTCCGATTCGCAACTCCATCTTCGGCGATCTCGCCATCTTCGAATTCAAGAACCTTCTCCAACTCGTCAACCCAGATGTCGACAATATGGTAGCGCAGACCATCCGGTCCGTGTGGCATTGCCACAAAGTCCGACTCCTCATCATCGGAATCCTGATCCGGGTCAAAGTTCACAGGGTGAAGGGGGCCTTCCTCAATAAGAGAGATATAGGCGGAAAGATCAGCCCACTTCCCATCTTCATCTGTAGCCTCCTCCTCCTGGGCTGGCTCGCTCTCCTCCTGCTTCTTTTGCTTCTTGCCACGGCCCTTCTTGCCGGCATCTTCACGTTTGCGCTTCTTGTCGTCACCTTTTTTCGAGCTCTTCTTTTCCTTCACGAAAATTTGGAATGCGACTCCGACATAGCAACGGATCAGGAAGAGGTACTTGTCCAGGCGCAGTCGGTCGATGGAGTGATAATCGCGGCCAATGGTGATCCAAAATGCGCGCAAAAATCTGTGGAGAGTGGCATGGGGAAGAGATGTGACGAGGTGGTAGGAGAGTGCGCGGGCGAGAGCTTGTTGCGTGAGAGGTCGATCGGAGTGATAAAAGCCTGCGGTCAACCATTGTAAGTCAATCATATTTTGTGTGATCGATCTGCCAACACTTACAGAAGAATAGACCCTTCCAAAGCTTCAAAAGATCAAGAACACTCAAATCCGTGCGCGAGCTCAGGAATAGAGTGAGAGATTCGACAGCCTTGTCGCGAACCTTACGGTCTAGACAAACCAGTTCGTTAGCAATCCATTTTTGATGTGTTACACCAACATAAAATTAGATATTATCATACCGCTAGAGGCGAGGTCCTTCACGAAGGGAGTCTTTTGAACGTCCGCCATTGTCTGGTGTGTTGTCTGGGTAGAGCGGCGTCAAATTGATCTCCGCGATAAATTATTTTTTTTGGCTGATAGCAGTTTGCACTGTTTGCACCATACTTGGGTGTTGGTGCCTCAGGTGTCAACTTCTTGTATCGCCTACAACTCCAACAACCTCATCCCAATTTCGCATCGTTCCAGAACAATTACAAGTTTCAGACCAACCTGCTGCTGATATATTTTGCTTCCAAGCACCACTGCAGAGACCCGAGGTGCTATTGTGCCCACCGCGAAAATGACCGCATTCGGAAATCGTCAAGTATGGAAATGTCTCCTGGCATCCGATAGATCGTGACATCATGACTAGAGATCGCATCGAATGAGATCTTAGGATACCCTGGCCCCAGTGTGATCAATTATGGTTCAGGGCATTTTTGGGACTGCTTTGGAGAGGTCAGCTACCATTGAAATTTGCATATTTTCGGGTCCCGAGGTCCTTCTTCACCTGCTGCACTAACTTCACACCAGAGACTTTTCAGATCAAAGTTGCTCCGGTGGTGTCGAGCCTGCATATCGACGCTCGAGATCATGCCTGAGCAAAATGAGGACTGCGGCATCGCTGAGACGAATGCTTCCTCCAATGGAGCGGAGCGCGTTTCGCGATCGAGTTCTGAAGCCCTACCCGAGGAGCAGCGAGTATTCGAGCATATCCCACCTGAAGATCGCGAAGAGCTTTCCCGAATTGCTTCCAACTTTCCTCGACATCGAGCTACCGATTCCGGAGTTGGGAGTATGGGCGGAATTGAGCGCAAGGACACACTGGAAGATGTTGAACTAGGTGATCCTGTCCTTGACCCAACCAGCGACCAATTCGACCACTACAAATGGGCCCGCATGGTGCTTAAAATGATGGACAAGCAAGGAGTATCTTTGCGCAAGTCCACAGGAGTCGTCTTTCAAAACCTCAACATCTCCGGCTCCGGTGCTGCTCTCCAGTATCAGAATAACGTGGGCTCTGTCCCCCTAGCCCCGTTCCGACCCCAGGAATACATCTCCTTGGGGAAATGTGTTCCTCAGAAGCAAATCCTGCGAAACTTCGATGGTGTTCTTCAAAGCGGCGAGCTTCTGATCGTTCTTGGACGCCCTGGTAGCGGATGCTCGACCTTTCTCAAATCTTTGTCCGGGAATTGCACGGATTAAAAGTTGGAGAAAGCTCCGACGTTCAGTACAATGGTATTCCGATGGAGACGATGCATAAGGAATTCAAAGTATGCTTACCTTATTGCAGCCTCTGGGCCTTTTTGCTAAACATTTCCCTCTCCATATAGGGTGAAGTTCTTTACAACCAAGAGGTCGATCGCCATTTTCCTCATCTCACTGTCGGACAAACTCTCGAATTTGCTGCCGCTGCCAGGACACCTGAGAATCGGCTTCAAGGAATCAGCCGGGCAGCCTATGCCAAGCATATTACTCAGGTAGCTATGGCCGTGTTGGGGCTGAGCCATACTTACAACACCAAGGGTGAGACGAAATGTTCAATCTCTACGATTCTTACGCTCATGATTCTTCTAGTTGGCGATGATTACATTCGAGGTGTTTCAGGAGGCGAACGAAAGAGAGTCAGGTAGGTCAAAATCTCATAGACTCCCATTATAGCAAGCGCTAACAATTCAAAATAGTATTGCCGAAATGGCCTGTAGGTTCCTTCTACTATCACTTTCCAAAGCAAGGCAAATTTTGACGAACTTTTCTAGTGGCAGGAGCTCCTGTTGGTGCGTGGGATAATAGTACACGAGGGTTGGATTCAGCCAGCGCATTGGAATTCGCCAAAGCTCTACGAGTCTCTGCCAATCTCACCGGCAGTAGCCACGCTGTTGCCATTTACCAGGCATCCCAAGCGATCTATGATGTTTTCAACAAGGTCATTGTGCTTTATGAAGGTCGAGAGATCTTTTTCGGCCCATGCAACAAGGCCAAAGAATACTTCATCGAGATGGGATGGGACTGCCCGTCTCGTCAAACGGTCGGAGACTTTTTGACATCGGTGACAAATCCACAGGAACGAAAAGCTCGTGAAGGGATGGACAATCAAGTTCCACGCACCCCAACGATTTCGAACAATATTGGAAGAAAAGTCCTCACTATGAACAGCTCAAGAAAGAGATTCTAGAGTATTGTGAGGAGTATCCTGTTGGCGGGGAAGCCGAAAAGGACTTTGATGCCACAAAAAGATTACGCCAGGCAAAGCATGTTCGACCAAAAAGCCCATATGTCATTTCTATACCCATGCAGGTCAAACTCTGTGTGAAACGAGCTTATCAGCGCATCTGGAATGATAAGCCGTCTACGTTGACAACCGTCATTGGGCGTATCTTCATGTCTCTCATTATCGGTTCAATTTACTTCGGAACCCCAAATGCATCTGCAGGATTTCAAAGCAAAGGAGCTGCGCTTTTCTTCGCCGTCCTCATGAACGCCTTGATCAGTATCACAGAGATCAACTCACTCTATGATCAACGCCCTATCATAGAAAAGCAAGCATCGTATGCTTTTGTTCATCCTTTCACTGAGGCTCTCGGCGGAATTGTCGCAGACATGCCCGTCAAGTTTGTGTCTGCCATTGTGTTCAACATCATCTTTTATTTCCTGGCCAGCTTGGTAAGTCACGAAAGCCTCCGAATGACATTCTAATATACTAACTATGGCATAGCGATATGAGCCCTCCCAGTTCTTCATCTTCTTTTTGTTCACCTTCCTCAGTACCCTTGCGATGTCCGGTATTTTCCGCACCCTCGCTGCCTCAACAAAAACCCTGGCCCAAGCAATGTCTATGGCAGGTGTCATCGTTCTCGCAATCGTGATATACACAGGCTTTGTTATCACTGCACCCGAGATGGCGAAAGTTCCTTGGTTTAGCTGGATTCGTTGGATAAATCCGGTCTTTTACACCTTTGAAGCCCTGGTGGCAAATGAATTTCACGGTCGTCGATTCGAGTGCTCCCAGTTCATCCCTGGATATCCGAGTTTACCCGGGACTCTTTCATCTGTGCTGTTCGTGGTGCTGTTGCTGGAGAAAGAACCGTCTCCGGAGATGCATATATTCAAACCCAGTATTCCTACTCATACGCGCATGAGTGGAGAAATCTCGGTATTCTTATCGGTTTTTGGATATTCTTTATTTCATTGTATCTTATCGCCTCCGAACTTAATTCCTCGACATCTTCGACCGCCGAATTCCTTGTGTTCCGTCGTGGCCATGTACCGGCTCATCTACGCAATTTGGAACAGGGCCAGGGTGATACCGGTGCAGGGGAAGCAGCTCCAAAACCCAAAGAGAAAGAGAGAGATACTTCTGTTATTCCGTCACAGCATGACATATTCACGTGGAGAAACGTATGCTATGATATACCAGTGAAAGGTGGTGAACGCCGACTTCTTGATCATGTCTCGGGCTGGGTAAAGCCAGGGACACTCACAGCATTGATGGGAGTTTCGGGTGCTGGAAAGACCACACTTCTTGACGTTCTAGCTAAGCGTGTTTCCATTGGAGTTGTTACTGGCGATATGCTTGTGAACGGTAAACCTCTGGACTCCAGTTTCCAGAGAAAGACAGGCTACGTTCAGCAACAAGACCTCCATCTACCCACCACAACAGTAAGAGAGGCTTTGAGGTTTAGCGCAGTTCTCCGCCAGCCCAAGACAGTATCAAAGAAAGAAAAGTATCACTATGTCGAGGATGTTATTGAGATGCTGGGCATGCAGGACTTTTCTGATGCGGTCGTGGGTACTCCTGGAGAGGGATTGAACGTGGAACAGAGGAAACTCCTCACTATCGGTGTTGAATTGGCTGCGAAGCCTGCGCTGCTGATATTTTTGGATGAACCCACCAGTGGCCTTGATTCTCAAAGTTCTTGGGCAATCTGCTCCTTCCTGCGAAAGCTTGCAGAGCACGGTCAAGCTGTCCTCTCAACGATCCACCAGCCTAGCGCTCTTCTATTCCAACAATTCGACCGACTGCTATTTCTGGCAAAGGGAGGAAGGACCGTTTATTTTGGCGAAATTGGTGACCAATCTCGAACTCTCTTAGACTACTTTGAGAGCAACGGGGCACGAGCTTGTGACTCGTCAGAGAATGTAAGGATATTGAAGTTGCCTAATCCCATTCCTGCTCTATGCTAATATGAAATCAGCCTGCTGAATACATGCTTGAAATTATTGGTGCTGGTGCTTCAGGAAAGGCCACCAAGGATTGGGCTCTGACTTGGAATGAAAGCCAGCAAGCCAAGGGAATCCAAACTGAGATAGATCGCATTCATGATGAGCGTGCATCTGCCGCGGGAAGCACATCAGAGGGGTCCCAGGTTGGTGAGTATGCGATGCCATTCACATCCCAACTCTGGTATGTGACGCACCGGTCGTTCCAGGGATTCTGGCGCGAGCCATCCTATGTATGGGCGAAAATTATGCTGGCCACTATGTCCTCACTCTTCATTGGGTTTACCTTCTTCAAGCCGGATAGCTCGCTACAGGGCTTTCAAGATGTGCTTTTCAGCGCATTCATGCTGACTTCGATATTTTCAACATTGGTTCAACAGTAAGTAGAACACCCATATCGATTCTGCACTGAGACTTACTGAAACACTTTCACTAGAATCATGCCCAAATTCGTTGTCCAGCGATCACTCTACGAAGTCCGTGAAAGGCCTTCAAAAGCATATTCTTGGGCCGCCTTTCTCATCGCCAATGTAGTTGTCGAGATTCCATACCAGATTTTCATTGGTATAATTGCCTGGGCCTGCTACTACTTTCCCATCTATGGAGCAAACCAAGCCCCACATCGACAAGGTCTCATGCTCCTCTTTGTGGTACAATTTTACATGTTCACCTCGACTTTTGCTTCATTCGTGATCTCAGCACTACCAGACGCCGAGACGGGTGGAACAATTGCCACACTTTTGTTCATCATGACCCTCACATTCAACGGTGTCATGCAACCACCAAGCGCGCTACCTGGTTTCTGGATTTTCATGTACCGAGTTTCCCCTCTAACCTATCTAATCGCGGGTCTCACTTCGACTGGTTTGCACGGCCGACAGATCCATTGCTCTGATGCTGAGCTGAGCGTTTTCAATCCCCCCCACTGGTTTGAATTGCGGTGAATACTTGAACCAGTACGTCACTGCTGCCGGCGGGCAGCTTTACAATCCGGAAGCCACGACTAGTTGTCAGTATTGTCAGCTATCAAATGCCGATCAGTATTTGGCAGCTAGCAATATTTGTGAGTATTGAGAATATTCTTTGATTGCTTCTCGACTCGACTAACTGAATCCTGTAGTCTACAGCGAACGCTGGCGCAATTTCGGAATCGGCTGGGCTTACATCGGCTTCAATATCTTTGGTACCGTCATGATGTACTATATGTTTCGCGTCAAGCACTACAATCCCACATCTTTGGTTCGTGGAGTTCGACAGGGTGCTTCCTTCCTGTGCCGTGTGTTTAAGCGGCGCTCTGGAGAGACACCTAAAGGGAAGGAAGCAGACAACGGCCGACTTGTTTAGACCTTGTCTTTGGGAGGAAGAATTGTCAGGACATTGCTTATCAACATCTATTTTCATTACTCTCGATTTCTAACCAGGAGTTGATCAATAAATAAAATTATCTCTCATGATCAGCATCCAATATCCGCTGTATACCAGTACGAAGAAACTTCACATACCCTCTAAGCCTCCTGGTCCCAGAACTTCTTTGACAGCACCTTCAATGTAAGGGTGCCACCTTTTATCCAATATCCGGGAAATTGATGCAGTCAAAATGGCGGGTCGTTCCCCAATGTACCAGCAGTCCCCAATTTGATTTAATATCACACAGTAATGTGCAAGTAGAATGAGTGCCCCGGGGTGCTTTTCCGATGTCAAGGTGAAAAATCCCTGCTCAATGCGCACCGGCCAGGTTCCAAGTATACTCCACGCAGTTAAACCAATGGTCCTCTTGGCGCGATCGACATATGCGAATGACTCGGCCAAAAGGTTCGCTGCATGGTGATACACCCGTGTGCTTTCTTCTGGCCAGGCATCCTCCTCGGGGATAATAGACAAGAAAAAGTCCAAATGAGATTGTTTTTCTTCATCGCTAACATCCAAGTTCCTCTCCCAGGCATATGCCAAAATGCTGGCGCGACCACTTTCAATTCTGTGCCAGACATCTTTAAGCATATAACAGCCAGTGCGAATAAAATGTAGCCAGGGAGGGATGATCTGCTGGGTGTCGGATGGGCTGGCATCAATTATAAGGAGGGGATTGTTGGACTGTTCAAGGTCGGTTGCTAGGGAGTATACCACGAGGAGATAGGCAAATGCCATAATTGCGTCGCAATTATCCTCTGTTGGGCTCTCAATGGCTTTGCGGAACTCAGGTATAGCAGCTTCTTGGTGGGAGCATCCTCGAAGTGTGTACTTCTGGCGCTCGGCTGGATTTGAATGTGCCATGTGCAAAGCCGTGCAGGCTAGCATTCCTTGTAAGAGAAACTTGTTATCACAAGTAAGACCTGGTACGACTTCAATCCAGACATTCTCGGTTTTCTTGTTGGCCACAAAGGTTTTGTATGAAGAGTCGAAATAATGTCTCAGCAATTGAGAATCAAGCGCATCTAGGTGGTACTTTTCTTGTAGACTTTTTACCAGTGACGTCTCGGGCTGCTGATCTTGGGTGAATGCAGCCTCTCCGGGTTTTGCTATTTGACCTGATTTATCCCGGGTGTTCTGGAGTTGACGTTGATTCTGTCCGGTGAAGTAGCGTAGCATTCTACCGCGAAAAAATGTCTGCAGCAATGTGAAATGCCAGTCAGTCTCCGGGTTGCCCTTCCTGGCATGAACTGCTGGCCAGTGATTTTCCATTCGTTTATTCGAAGCGCACAGATAATTGCAGCCCGGCGCCAAACATCTCCATCCCTTCTCGACTGGCAACTGCGGTATAGGGAAATCGTCTGGAAGAGGCGACTGCACTTCCTCTGGTCTCTTAAGCTTCAGTTCCTTCGTATATGCAACATAAGGGCGTCTCTTCTCATGATGAAGATGATGAATATCTTTGAGATGACGCCGGATCGCTCCAGGCTGGATCGCATAGTGACAAGTGATGCAGATCAACACGCCGTAATCGGGCCGATGGTGGAACAACTCCGATGGAGCCAACCCCTTCTCCTTTTGGGCTTGAAATCTCTTGGTATCTCCGGTTCCTTCCAGGCTCTTCTGTCGGAGCATGGTGAAACTGAGCTTTTGTGCAGGAATCAAGTCGAGGCTGATTGTGATGGCGCATGATGGCGAGGCCAACAACGCTCTTACGCTAACCCGAACCGGAGCGTCGATTACTCTTTTGGGAGAGAAATGACGGTCCCGTTCGGGCTAGTGTTCTCCGAGGCTTATTGATTCGTGATTTACTTTCTTTACTTTACGAGTTTTACTAATATCTTCGGATTTTATTTTGGCATCTCCGTACGGGAAGGGGGAGGGGGATCTGTGGATATAAGTATCCAGGGAATGTCGTCGGAGTCCTCTATTTTATTCTTCTCAGACTACATCCGAGCATTCAAACTTCTCAATTGCGATTCCATTCAACCCTTCAAATACATCTTCCAAGGTTACTATTACTCCTTCAGTTATCTATGATGTCGGCCAACTTTGAAGGCTCTGTACTTGTGACTGGCGGCACTTCTGGCCTGGGCTACGAATGTGCATTGGACATCGCCCGCAAACACCCAGAGTATCAGATCATCATCGCTTCGAGATCAGATGCAAACTCCGCGGCCAACACAATCAACAAGACTCTCAATCAGAACAATGTTCAATTTCTTCCCCTCAATTTGCTCCAACTGGCCAAAGTCCGTTCATTTGCCTCGGATTGGAAATCTCATAACTTCCCACCGATACAATCAATGGTTCTGAACGCAGCCTTGCAATTTCCGGGAGATGTCGAGTACTCCGATGACGGATTTGAAAAGACATTTGCCGTCAGCCATATTGGCCACGCTCTCCTCCTATCCCTTTTACAACCTTACCTCGCCGATACCTCCCGCATCGTCATTGTATCGAGTGGAACGCATGATCCCCTGCAAAAGTCAGGCATGCCCGACGCCATCTACAACTCTGCTGAGGAGCTTGCCCATCCTACCCTGGAATCGGCAAAGGCAAATGGTCGCCAGCGCTATTCTAGCACCAAGTTGGCCAACGTCCTATACACCTATGCCCTAGATCGCCGCTTCGAAGCCATCAATAAGAGATATGGAAAGAAGTGGACAGTCACTGCATTTGATCCTGGTCTGATGCCCGGCACAGGACTAGCGAGGAAAGCAAGTGTCGTTGAGAAATTCCTTTGGTCGCGGGTTTTGCCTCATATTCTGCCGCTCCTGCGCCTCTTGATGTATTCGAATATTCATACCGTGCAGGAATCTGGGCAAGCACTGGCTAGACTGGCGGTTGGTTTAGATGTTGAGGGATCTAGCGCTGTCTACTATGAGGGCATGAAGGTCATTAAGTCTAGCCAAGTGAGTTATGATCAGGCGAAACAGGAAGATTTGTGGGAATGGACAATCAGCACTTTGGCTTCTGGAGATAAGGAGAAGGCCTCGTTCGAGTTTATTGATCTTGTTTAGGCGGGTTCAAGTTCGAAATGTACTAGTAGTGGTAATCTAGATTGAACACAGAGATATATATCCTTTTTAGTACATCAAATCATGAGAAACCTTCAAGTTAGAAACAGACCCATATTTTTGCTGGCGAACCTGACAAATTGAATTTCCCCAGGCTAATGAGAGTCAAACTGTACTATATGTGGATAATTTGAGACTTTTTATAGACTATAATGTAGCGTTCAACAAAGTTGAATGTGATTTGCTTAATTCTACCAAGTAAGATTAATTTTAGAAGAAGTGGTGATTCATAGATCCAACTGTGGAGCCAAACTATATCAACTAGCATCATTGGTCTAGTGGTAGAATTCGTCGTTGCCATCGACGAGGCCCGTGTTCGATTCACGGATGATGCATTCCTTTTTGTAATCCTTCTTTTTTGTCCTCCAGGTCTGGATTCTCAGTGGCAGATTTTTTTTTTTGCTGCCGAGATTTGATAAATGACGAAGATACCTTGGTTCTACCGGGAAAACTTCATGGCAGCCTTGCATCAAGTGGCCGAGCTTCCCAGATTATGTGCCATCGGGGTAATAGTAGTATGAACTGTGAGCGAGCGAGCGAGCTACAATCGCAAAAACTCCAGTGAAAATGAGTAGACAATTCATTTTGCAGATTGACATCAAAGATCTCATCCTAGGTTAAACATCAAATGTGAGATAGCCTAATGTAGATAGACAGGAGTTGAGAGACATTAGATATAAAAGCGGGAGACTTCCAAGAAACGGATGAAAGGGAAGACTGGGGTATTATGCAAAAATCGAGAAAAATGATGACGTGCGCCAAACGCTTGAGACCAAAAGAAGGACGAGAGCGGGTAAAATGAAGACAAGACGGGAATCAAGGTACCTTATGCCAGGCCCTTTTGCTGTTCCGTTTCCGAGAAAATGCCGCCCGATTAAGTGGAAAATCAGAATGAAGGGCGGGTCACAACAAAGGCGTTAATAAGATCGCTGCTTTGCCAACCTTGATCAGGAAGTGATTCATGCTCCTTGAGCATGTGGCCAAGATATGCAATTCGAACCCGTTGGAGATTGGATAGCTGCGAACGATTAGAATGAGATCCACAATCCAAGACAATTCTTTTTGTACACACCTCTCCTTCCTGATGTATCTTGCGAGCCAGGAAGCCCACACTCTGGCTCTTGCCTATCAACAGTACAAGGTCTGGCCCACCGCGATCACTCAGTCGGACCTGGACGCTGATGAGGTCTCGCTCACTCGTCTTGCCTTTCTCATCGCGGCGCCGTTCCAGGTCCTCGGATATCAACTCGTCACCCGACGCATCGTCTGTCGCAAGCTTGCCATCCGATAGGGCCTCGGTATCATCATCCTGCCCGATATCATCTCGTGACTGGTCTCCCGTTGATGAAGCGTCCTGGACCATATTTTCCGGGTCACTGACGATACACTGTGGCAGGCGATACAGTGCACCTTGTTCATCGTAGCATCCCTCACATAAATCACCGGTGGGGACAGTGACGCCCGCAGCGTCGACAATACCCTGCGCCGTGGAGAGATCACCGGCGCGCATCAGCGTGATAGCCGTTGAAAGCGCAGCCCATACCTCCTGGCGACCGGTCACTCTCGTCTCGAAGAACTCGCGACGCTCGCGGTCCAAGTCGTCCCGAGTCCAGGCGCGCCGCTTGCTGTACCAGACATGTAGGCGGACGGGCTCATTGTAGTGTTGGTTTAGGGCGACATTTGTAGGTCTTACCCGGCGGCGACCGGTCTGTGAATACGCAGAGGGATCGCTGGCCGTACTGCGTGTTACCTGCGATCGACTGTCCTGGATTTCCCGGTCGTCTTGGGATTCATCATCACGCGACGGCACGGACGCGCAGCAACCCTATCGGGAAGCGGGTGGAGATGTTAGCTGAGGCTCTGCGACATGATTTTCCGCAGTGGATATGCGCCCAGTATGCCCAGATTATTGTCCGCCGAGGATGAGACGTGAGTCGTGTGACAGGGCGGTGGTCTGGGCGATAGCTTCGAGGCGGGGGATTATTGCCCGAAGGCAAGACTTGAACTTGAAAGGGACGTACCATTTTTGAATGCGATATGGACACTCCATAAGCCGGGGAGAAGGGCGAAGAGAGAATGGACAGGAGGGGTTGAAGGTGGGACGATGATCCAAGCTCCAATCCTTAGCAAAATGGCAAAATGCGGAGTCGTCAACCAGAGGGGGGAAAAGAAGGTCAAAATGGGCGAGGAGTCGGAGAGAGGGGGAACTTGGAACTTTCAACTCGCAGGAAATGCGCCCCGGCCCCCCCAGGCACATTCCACGGGCTGCACCGCTGCTTAACTTTGGAATCAAGCATTGATGATGTCAAGCCGATTCGCGGTGTTTTTGTCTTTTTCGCTCAGATGCACTGTCGTCGTACAGCGTACTTTGCTTACCAGAGGTACGACAGTATTGATCGAACATGGGTGTTTCCGTGCAATAGTTATTTTCTTGCGCTACTGTACTACTCTATTTGAAGCATATCGATTGTCTTCATTTATTTTAGTCCTCATCTTCGTTGTCACTGCCAAAAATGGCCTTGAAGACATCATCACGCGGTCGCTCGGATGTGAGCACATCATTACGTGTCAGCTCTATTGCGTGCCAGACACTATACAGTACATAAAGACAACAGTAATAGTTACTTGAAGAGCCCTAACATATTACTTATAGTACTGAATACCTAGCTCTCTCTATTTAAAATAGCTTGGTAAGAAAGCCGATTTGGTACCTGAGTATGTACTCCAGAACCTGCCCATGCATAATTCCACCATGTGAGCTTGTCAAAGTTATGCCTTTTGTTACCCTAGCTTTTTCTATGAGACTTTGGAAAGAGGTATTACTCGTGGAAAGGAATGGGTTGAGAATAGCCTGAAGGTCCTTTTTGTATTTTCTCATAAGACAAAACAAAGCATGGACTCGGACATAAACATAAAATCAACACCCCCGCCCTCCCCACCTCCCTTGCCAGAAAATAGCATCAAATAGCAGGATAGGATCGCTGAACCACTTTCTCCATTATTTTCAATCTGATCATTCCCACCGGGGCTGGACTAAGTGTCACTAGAAGCGTTCTCGAGGGCGGCGGCAGGGGAGAGGATATATTTGAACTTGTCCCCTGGCCGAAGGTTGAAATGTCAGCTTCCGTAGCTCCACTGGCATGTTCTACACAATTATTGTTAGTATTCATTAACTTCGACAAGATAGGATCGAATAAATGAGACTTACCTCATTATTAGGGGCCTCGAGTCGGATGATTCTCAGCTCCGCGACATCAGTCGATGTGAACCTGGCGTGGGTACGATGCAAGTTCCGGTATCCTTGGTAGTCACGGTATGCACGACACTGAAAGAAAAGCTCGAGGCAGGGATCAGGACACTCAGTGTCCGTAAGGAACGAACAATGGATGTATGAGCGGTGATCAGTGGGAAGCGGAAGCCCAGTGAGGAAATGACCATCATTCGTGACGAGGCCGCAGGAAATCAAGGCGCGATTGTCGCCGAGCGCCATGGTGTCAGGGCGTTAAGTGAACAGATGGGAATAAAGGCGTTGAGAAACACCAGGGTGATAAAAATGTTAAGAGAGAGAAGTGGAAGAGGGTGATGGGGGTAATGAGGGAGTGGAAAGAGCAGGAAGAGAAAGAATAGAAGACTCGGCGGTTTCGTGAATTGGTGAATTGGTGAATTGGTGAATGGTGAATGGTGAATGGGGGTGCTGGAAAAGAGCAAGGCAGTCACCCGACCAGGCAGGAGTAAACAATAGTGACAAGACTGGGAAAGTGGAAAATGGAGTTTGGGGGTCATTGACCCAATCAAAGTGTGTAGCAGAGCTACGACACTAAGAAAAAGGGACCGTCTCGCAACTGTTCAAGTTGCGGCCAAGCCACAAGAAACCCCAGGAGAACTGTGACCTGAACTCCTGGGGGGCGAGGTTTAGAAGGGGGGACTCGGGAGCTTCGAATTCGACATTCATGGGCGTGACGTGGGGGAAGAGAAGAGTAAAAAGGCTGGCCCCCTGGTAGGGAGGTGCCAGTGGGAGGTGAGAGGAGGAAGGAGGAAGGAAGGTGAAAGACAGAATAATAGTAGTACTATAGGCCCCAGGTATTTATTAGTCACCCGATCAGGCAGTAACGCGCGAGGCATGGTGGTCGGGGAAGATAGTTACCTCCTATGGTAGGATACTGGGTAGGATACTGGTAGATATCTGATTGTATAATGTTTGAATCTCCAATGCTGCCATCTGCTGGCTCGATTGCGGCTATGGACCGCCGTGATCTATTTAATACAAAGGTGGTATAAATACAGGATATAATTGTCGTCATCGATTTTAGTCCTCGTCCTCATCTTCGTCGTCACTGCCGAAAATGGCCTTGAAAACATCATCGCCAGGTCGCTCGGCTTCGAGTGCATCGTTGCGTTCGGGTTCTACAACCGGAGGAGGGACAAAGGCATTCGCTTGTTTTTGCCCTGTGGTCTCAGAGTTGGTAGAAGCAGGCCCACGGCCTGTTTCCGCCATGATCATATCCATCACGTCTTGTGAGATCAGTTCCCTGGCCTTGGTGTCGGTTTGAGAGCCACCAGGCTGGAAGCGTGATCCAGAACCTGACTCGGAAGCCGCTGGTGGTTCCCCAGGATCTAATTGAACATGTGAGGGGGGCTTGATATTGAATCGCTTGCAAAGAAGACGCGATGGATAGAAGGATGTAGTGCTTCGGGTCATTGGTCCGAACATGCCGATCTTAGCAGCTGCCACGGCCGGGTCGTCCGGTTTCTCATTGGGCCGACTCAGTGGGTCGTCATTGGAGTCGGGTGCATCTGAAGCAACCTTGGGCCCCGAGGAAGCTGACGTGAATCGGGACGCCATGATATTAGACATGGGTTTGAAGACCTCCGCAGCACGCGCAAACTCATGCATCTCGTTGACCCAATCATCGGTGCTGGACCCTTGCAACCGGTCCGGAAGGGTGTCGCGTATCTCTGCCCGAACCTCGAGGAAGTTGCGATAACGTGCGCGTTTCTCCTCGTCTTCCGAGTAGGGCATCCATCCGCTGACAGCCCGAGTTAAAGCCTGGACAGCTGTCTGTTTGTCTAATTTTGGAACTAGATCCCACAGGTCTTTTCGTTTTTGCGAATCTGACATTTCATAGCCCTTTGGAGCACCTTCGCTGAGGGCGGGAGGTAGATTGGCATTGCCAGTGAGCTTCGCAATCCGCTCGCGAGCCTCGGGGGTCATCCAATCGAAAACGGATTTCCCAGGTAGTTGGGTCTCGCCTAGGACTGCAGCTCGGGATGTAGGATCGAGTATTGATGATTTGGCGGCATCCGCCGTGGAGACATAATCTGAAGTATTTTGGTCATTAGATGTTGGTTGCTTGGCAGACTTCCAGCCCTCAGGAATCGTGGGAGGGTCGTATTTCTTGTCAGAAATGGCAAGGCCGGAAAGACCATCGGCAAGGACGAAACCGTCCAGCGGTAAGCGTCCATCGCGGCATTTTCTGAATCCTCCAGCTCCTCGAGCGGCAACGACCTTTTTGGAAATGAAAACAGGCTTTTCGCCGAGCAGGGGGTTCGAGGAGGCGATTGTAGGTTTCCCTTCGTCTGCTCTGCTTTTCTTCTTCTTCTTCTTATCCCCCACCAATGGTTTTATTATAAGAGATTTGAGGCCCTAGGGAGTAAGGATCTTCGTCGTCGGATCCAGTGTCGTTGAGGATACCGACTCCAAGACCCCCTCGACGCGGTTGTTTGGTCTTGGGTAATTTGGCGGATTTTGTTTGGTCGGCAAGACGGCCGCCAAAGAACGAATCTGCCTCTTCGGGTTCCTCTTGTGAAGTCTCTTGAGGTGCTAGTCGTGACTCTCCTGCAAAGCCCAGGCCCTTGTTATCGGATTTTCGGACGAATGTGACCATCGGCGGATTCTCAGGTGCGAAGAGATATGTCTTGTCGGCTCCCCCGCCACCTGGAGCCGAGGTATCGCCCAGGTCTGCCTTGCGTCGTACTTTGGGCCCAATTCCCTGGCCTTCACGCCATCCCATTTTCTTCAGAAGTTTAACACCCATTGTCTCGCCACCGGTTTTGAGTAAGTCCATGAGTCCCGTCCGTCGGGTGGGATCTGTGTCTGTGGAACCGAATCCAGCGAACCCCTCCGCGGTTTGTAAATTGCGCGACTCCTCCTGCTCCCTCAAATCTTCTTCGTCCATAAAATCCTCGGGTCGTTGCTGGGATTGTTGTTTCGCATCTTTCGCATCGCGGGCGCGGTTTTGGCGAGAGGAGACGAAAGTGGCCGGTGTCCACCCTTCTTTTGAGCCAACGCTGTTGAAATAGCTGGCGAGACAGATAAATGTAAGCATATGGACGTTAATAGGAGGTGGCCTTGGAACATACCCTGCACTGAAGCCGCCAGTAAAGGCGCCATGGAGGCGCTTCCTCCCCGCTCGTCGGTCACCTCTTGCTTCCAAACTGGCATGTACGAGCCATCATCACGCGCGGCTGAGTCCAAGGGGGGTAATGGTGTACCGTAGACAGCATACGGGGGTCGCAAGTCAGCCTGATCGGCCTCAAAGGTCGCGCGGGGACGCTTTGCCGCCATCCTTGAAGCTTTGGGAGCTTGCAAGGGAATGTTGAACGTGAATGCGGCGGAGCGGAGCAGGTGCGGTCATTTCCTTGGCGTGGCAGACCCACTCAGTCCATACTTTACCACCGTAGCCCTACGGAGTATACTTATATCTATACTTCTACCCCCACAAATAGTCGACAGTAACTATCTTATACTATTTAGTCGCAACGCTTGCGGCTTGCGTGACTGGGAATTGGAGCTGACCAGTTTTCCGAGTCCACCAAAGCTTATCCCTCTTCGGCCCCCACACAAGCTGCGTGTGCAGACGGGAATGCTTCTTCTCATATTCCTCTCCTCCTTCACTCCACACAAATGGAACCATCCACATATTCTCTGCCTAGTCAGATATATAATAACAGCGACATCATGAGTGGCGATGCGACAAGACCATGGTCAGATCTCTCTAGCCCGGAATTATCTGGCCCCCGATCTCGCAGCTGTGCCCAATGTCGATCACGGAAAATCAAATGTGATCGCCAAATTCCTTGCACTGGTTGTGTCAGATCTGGATCCCAATGCATTTATCCTGCCGGACCTGGCAGGGCACCGAAAAGGCCTCGGAGGGTGGTTGATTCGCGTGTACTCGATAGGCTATCTCGCCTTGAAGTAATAATGAAACAAATGGGTAGTGGCAGAGGCCAGGATACTACTGAGAGGACTACTTCCACACAACCAAAGGAATCAACTACCCGAGTCGGACTGGAATCGAAGGATGAGTTGAGCACAGTTGATGAACAGCTTGGCCGACTGGTCATCGACGATACGCGAAGTTATTATGTGAGCAATAAGTTATGGGCAAACTTAACAAATGAGGTGAGTAATACTAGGGTTGATATGGTACCTATTCATGGTCAGCTAATCGCTACTGAGGTAGATCGAAGAGCTACGAGACTTGCTTTATGATCCAACATCTGACCATGAGGAAGGTCCTGACGACGATCTCAATCAAGCCGTACCGGACCCCACATTAAATATGGGCTCCAATGCCGCAATACTGGGATTCCAGACGATTGCTCCATCGATACGTCTTTACCACCCACCACTGTCGCAGTCGGTGGCCTTGGTGGAACTTTTCAAAGAGAGAGTTCTACCCCTGGTGCACATCTTTCATGCCCCGACACTGATGCGTGATTATTGGGATGCCATAGCTTCTCTCGATACTTTGGATCGAAATAGTGAGGCCTTGCTATTTGCTATCTACTATTCTACTGTCATCAGCATGGAATCTGAACAATGCGAGAGCGTTATAGGTGTTTCACGGGAGGTAGCTCTCAGGCATTATCAGTATGCGGTGCAGCAAGCCATGGCACGGGCCGACTTTCTCAACACCCAGAGTGTGACATTGCTTCAAGCCGTGGTCTTATTTTTATCTGCATTGCGAAATGTAGATGCCTCTCGTCGAACATGGTCCCTAACTGCACTTGTTTTCCACATTGCTAGAGCCATGGGCTTGCATCGCGATGGAACAGCCTTCGGACTACCGCCTCTTGAGACAGAACTGAGACGCCGTTTATGGTGGCACATATGCTTCCTTGATATACGATCCTCGGAATATCATGGATGCCAGCCAATAGTGCAAGACTCGGCATTTGACACTAAGACGCCACTCAACATTGATGATAGTGACTTGGTACATGGAATGAACGAGGCACCCATAGAACGCGAGGAGGCTACCGAAATGACATTTTGTCTTGTTCGCTGCGAAGTACTCCGCGTGGCATGGAAAACTAGCTACTTTTCCCCGAGCCAGATGTCTTCCAATGAACGCCAAGAAGAGAAAATACCTACAAACCCCGAGGAAATGGCAAAGAGTTTGACAGAGAAACTAGAGGAGCGATATATCAAACATTGCGACCCTAGTATCCCATTTTTGAAGTTATGCACGACTGTGGCGCGACTAATGATTAATCGTATATGGCTGGCAATTTACTACCCACCGAGACAGAAGCCTAGTTCGAGCTTACCTGCAGCTAGCAGAGACAAGATGTTTCTCACAGCAATCAGCATACTTGAATTCTCGACCATTCTCATTACCAGCCCCGAAGTTGCTCAATGGACGTGGCATTCGAAGACTCATATACAATGGCATGCAGTTGTGATTGTCTTGGCTGAAATCTGTTCACGCCCATCATCCCCTGAGTGTGATCGTGCTTGGGAGTGTGCAAATACAGTATACAACAGGTGGAACATGCGAAATGACAGGGCCAATAGCCTCTGGAGGCCAATAAATCGCTTAATGGCTAAAGCAAAATCTGTTCGGGGCACTCACATAAGTGACGAGCATGAAGCACACCTGAGGACGCCTGGCGTGGCGTCGGTGACATTCAACGACTTGGCGGTGGATATACCCTCGGACTTTCTGCTGGAACCACCTGAGATATTCCTTCACCCGGACTTCTTGAATGAGGCCCACGGGGACCTTGAGTCGATGTATAATGATTACACGATGGGCGATTGGTTTGCAGATGGCTGAAATTTCGGCTTTGGTGTGGATTAACTCCGGTACTGTGGATTTTCCGGAATCTGGGTCTAAAGGAACTGTGCCAAAAACAATGCTCTATTTCTGAATTTGGTAAAAGATCTAATAAAAGAAATCTAAAAGAATATCATGGACCCATAACCTCATCCCATATTAATTTCCCAGGCAATGTACAGGCACTACCAAGCCACAAAACCGACTTCAACTCAGTTTCAAAATCATCCCATATTGAAAGACCATGGCAGACTGTGTGAAGCTGAAGTCTGTCTACGAACCATTCTCTTTCTGAAGAACCTGTCGCGGCGATACCCCCAGAGTCAGTATCCACACATATAGACTGCGAGCTGATGGTGGAACTTCTTTGGCTTCCTCGTAATATGCCTGTAGCTCTATTTTCAACATTCGGCCGAGTGTCGCCAATGGAGCGCTTTGCGGAGGAAGGGGAAATGTCACTCCGACTCCGAAAATAATCAATGCAAGTCGGCATGCTTCATAAAGAGGATAAGTGCTGGCGTGCGAGGAGCCAAGCTGGGTTGATGGAAGCAGAGACATGATATGCCATTGTATGGTGTTTCGGTGGTCACAGAGCATATCAGTCCCGACTTGCATACCGTCTTCATACATCTCAACTTCAGACACATATGTACGATGACATTGAAAGATGGTTTTCATTTCGGGTGGCATATGAGTAGATTCGAAAGCATTGATATTGGGGTCAATGACGTCTTGTAAATCGATGAAGTCTCTAGTCTGGAGAGAAATATATGGAAAACATGGGCGGGAAAGAGATCGGCTCGCCCCCAACACACTGGAACTAAAGCAAGGAGCAAATTGTTAGCAGCTTGAATGAATTTCCGAGAATAGAAGAAAATTCAAACATACTAGGAAATTATGGCAGCCAGCCCTGGGAGTTCTATCTTGTCCAAGCCTCCCCTGAAGCGCACCAATTGGACTAGGCCAGCCTGATGAACTGGGTGTGGAGACAGACGACCGTAGACATCTAGCCATTGAAGAGATGTCAATGGAGCTGGAAACACCCGCATTTTGCTATCATTCCACATAGGCCCTTCCACCTTGTTTGTTGCCATGCATAGGACACAAAGGATGATGCAATCAGTAGCAGCCCCTGAAATGTTCTGTATTGCCTGGTTTACTTTCATTATGGCATCTGCTTCACAGATTGCCAATCTCTTTGCATCCTCGTCATTGAAATGCCCTCTTTGCTTTACTAGCCATAGAGTACGTCTATGAGAGTATGACCCAAATAATAAAGTACTGTGAAGTGCATCGTGTGTGGCAGAATTGATGAGCCATGCATCGACTCCCGGGTGGTTGGTGCCATTCAATGATGAGGGCAAAAGTCCTGGCCAAAGCATGCTCAATGCTAGCGAGGGCGAAAAAAGGTCAGTTGAATAGTCAGTAAACGAACAAGACAATAGAATCGAGGGCTCTTACAATATTTATTGGCATTGCTAACCAGTTGTGAAGGTAATGGTGAGGTGTGAGGGTATTGTTGGAAGGGATCCAGAATATTGGGAGTTATGCCATGTACATTCATCGCTCCAGCATTGCAATAACCAGAGCATTTTGACTCTTGTATTTGGGTAGAGAAAATGAAATGCATTTGTTCAAGTGTGTCTAGTGGGAAAGCTTCAGGACACTCCGCGTCTTCTCCAGAGACTCCTTCTTCCAGTGTGTTGAATAAATGATCCAAGCCATCGTCGGGTGTGCTGGCTTTAGAAGAGGAAGACTTGAATGTGGAAGAGCTGTCCGAAGCGTCCCAAGCTTCAAAACTTGATTGTCTGTCCCTGGATTGGAACCCGATAGCGACTTCATCTCGCAGATCCGACTTTTCTTGATTCACGTGTGTTTTCTTCTTTCGGGCTTCTGACCATCGCCATTTCCCAGCATGAGACCTGACAACGTGGAGATTGTTTGTTTTCCCCTCAGTTGAAGATGGATCCGAGGTGATAAAGCACAAGTTCACCTTCTCTCTGCGTGACTTTTGAGTTGACCGGCTCATGTTGTATAAAAAAGCAAAAAGAGAAGAGTGAGACTTGCTCAGCACACGAATATACACTGAGATGATGGCTCGTAGATAACAAGGTTGGAAAACTAATGCTGGGAGAAGGGTCCAACGGTTCCTTTAAATGCTTAGTAGGGGCCTCGGTCACAAAAATGTGGGAATTCTTTGGAAAGCCCTTCCTCTGTGGCGGAGCTGTCATTAGGGTTGATCTTTGGCTTGGGAACAGCAGGCTCTTGCTTATACTAGTCCCCGCCAATGCGGCTGACGACGTGGACCCGAGACGAAACAATGCCAAGAGAACAAAACAGCCCAAAAATAGGAAGCCATTGTAAACACAACTCCTTTTCTTGTTGGACCCTAGATTTTGAAGAAATGAGCTAGTAAAAAAAAGACACGGAGGTGTGGGAGTTCTCGTTAGAAGAAGAAGTTATTCAAACCTATTTTAAGAGTCAAAATGGACATCACACGTATACTCAGAACTAACGCAGGCCGTTATGCTAGGTGGTGTCAACCATGCATAGTAAATAAGCCTAGTTCGTGGGAAACGTGAGAAATAAAATTATGGAGACGTTCTTCTTCAAGCAGTAATTGTACTAAGCCGAATCCGGCCCGAGTTTACTCGGAGGCGCCGACTAGCCACCAATAAGCCGTGATCTCGATCTGCACCCAAGGCCTTGGGTCGAAAGGCATTTAAGCGAGCTGAAGTTTCCCCGATTGATAGCTTCATCGGGGTGGTGGCTGCCCGGTTCTGTCTATGACCTCCCCGGAAGGTCCCCGGATGGCCTTCCTCGTGGTCCCGACAATACAAATGCTCTGAAACCTGGGCTCTCTCCCAGCACGCTTGAGTGGATACTCAAGATTTGGGGTAGCAATCAACATTACCCGATCATTTTTCAACTAGCCGAGCTGAGCATCTAGCAAGTCCCGCTCGATTTAAGCATACCACTTAACTTCTCTTGGAGCAAGATCTGCGCCTGACGAATAGTCACCGTTCCTACCTTTTGCCATTTCAGGTAAGCTCAAGCGGTTTCTCGCCATTTGAAGGCCGGAGTTATGCGGCAGATAATGGCGGCAAGGCTTTGCTTTGACCCTCTTTTCCGTTTCATGCCTAGCTTCTCCCACTTTGGAATTGGCAAGCAGAGCATTTCCGCGGCTTGATTATTCAGTCAGCATCTGGGCGAATGCAAGTGAGGGAACATGTGAACTTGAATCATGTAGTGAATAAACGAGTTCAATAATTGGGAAGTCAGTGCGGGACCTTTCAAATACTGCTAGACGGGTGTACGGAGTAGATGTCGTGGATTGGTCCAGAGCGGACGGTTCCAACATCTAAACAGCTCAATTTCGACCCAAGATGACATGCACGAGTCTGGTGGCTGATAAGCTTGGCCCTTTAATTCAAGGGAGCCTCTTCCCTCTACCCCGAATAGACCAGATGTCTTACTCAGGCAGTTCATTCTGGACTTGATCATATCGAATCCTTTAAATCTCAACTGAATATTCGTTGAGATGTCAATTTGGAGCGATTCGTGAAAAGAGATTTACCTCATATTAGGTCTATTTAATCATGCTATCGTACAGAAAGAGCCCCCGGTTTACGACGGGGCATGACCATGAATACTGGAAACTTCTCGGAAACTCAGACCTCAGGTTGTTGCTGAAACAGGCAGCACAAACTTAATGCTATTAAAGACCCATACCCAACAAAGTATTACTTTATAGATAATTTCTATGGTCCAAGGCTAACATATGGTATCTATTGGCATTAAAATTTGCAAGAAGAAGTTAAAATAGATTCTGTATGTAGAAATACCCTGAAGCCTCAGACATAAAACAAGCAAGTGTAGATTCCAGCCTTCGCCTGCTTTGGTGGGCACCTCCACGAGGCTCTCATATAGTGTGTCATCTCCGAGAATTGCCAATTTCTTCTCACTTATCTCTCATTTATGCTTATCATATGCTTACGTTGTATGGCATAGACTCGTTAAGCGAGGAGGGGAGGGAAGGGAATGAGGAAGGAGGAAGAAGGAAGATAAGGTTGAAAGTTACAGCGCTCCATAAGCGCAGGGTGGTCAGTAGTTGTATACAGGTGTATTTTACAGTAGTGCTGCAAAAGTTTGAAGCTTCCTATTGGCCACCATTTAATGGCGGACCAGTAGCTACCTGATATGGAATAAAGCGGCCAGTCTTTTCCATCTCAGGTAGCTACTAGCCCGCCATTAAATGGTGGCCAATAGGAAGCTTCAAACTTTTGCAGCACTACTGTAAAATACACCTGTATACAACTACTGACCACCCTGCGCTTATGGAGCGCCGTAAAAAGTAGATTTCAGAAAGGTCCACGGCCAAGAACAAAATTAATTCAATCTTTTAGGTTCCCTCCATATGTACTTCCTTCTATCTTCTATCTCCTATAATCCTTCCGATTCTGCATTCCCTGGCCCATAACTTTAATCCTCTTGCAAGCGGTCTTTATAGTCCTTGTACAAGTTTGTGCTTGTAAATCCGGGTCTTATTGATAACTACTAGTAGTACCTAGACTTTATATGTACATAAACTCAAAATTATGCACCTTATTGCCTTAGCGAATAAACAATATGGTAATAGGCAGCCAAAAATACATGCTGAGGATCACAATGGTTCCAACCTGTCGGAATAAATGTCAACCTAGGGGCCCATGGTACGGCCATAGCATTCAAGTTCCAACTAGACCAGACCACCTGCCAGTGGGAATACACTGCAATCAAGTTAGATAGTATACTAAGGACGAGCTCCTTATTGCGGAAAGGCTGCATAGCTTGATGCATAAGCGTGCATACTCAAACTTGGCTTGCTGACTTTTCTGGACATACAATCATGAGGCAGAGGAAATAATTTCCAATTTATACTGCAGAACAATTCTCCACTATAACTTGAAGTATTTTCTTATTGGTGCCCGCATCCTCTAAATTCCGTGGCTACTGAGTCGTAGGCAACGTCGGTAGCTGCCGCCCCCTAATCTCAGCCTTTAAATCATTACTAAAGGATATCCGTGCCTATGTCTTCGGTTTATTTGATAATTCCAGACCTTTGAAACTTAAAATTGAAAATATGCAACACCGTCCGTCTTACCGACGGCAAACTTCAAAGAAAATATATTGCTAGTCCCAAATCTCATGGTTATGAATTAACCTTGTGAATTTGCAAGTTGTCGCACGGATCTTCGGAAGGGGTATGACCTCGAATACAACGCTGTATTTGTTCGGGCTATAATACCCCGAAGGAAAAAATTCATGTTATGCTATAAATTCTCAAAAGACGTCCCTGACAGTGTTTTCAATATTTCAATTGTCATGGTATTATGATTTGTTCGGCCTGGCATTTGTTGCGAAAGAATAATGTCGATTAGATTCCGGCATTTAGTGACGATTATGTCATTTGCAGTCTCCTCCGTCCAAAGCCTCGAGGCTTTCTTACCAGAGTCGTTTGCCGTTGGTCAAAGCCCGCTTATGCAGGCGGATAATGCCTATCATGCAAATGATATAGTCCTCAATTCCAGCTTTCCAGTGTTGACCCTCGACTACGGCACCGAAGTCGGTGGATTTCCTTTTGTGGAAGTTGAGAGCCCTAGCTCAGCTGTCCAGATACAATTGAAATATTCAGAACCCTATTCCGGCCTTGAATTGCCACAGGGCGATGGACCTTGGTAGGTTTACAATTGGCTGTATACTGTGATCTTCCACGAGTCTCATAAAAGTTTTAGGCTCTTTACCAATGGACTTATGAATTCCTTTCGACATGAAACCTTCAACATCTCTCATTCAGGGACGACCGAGTCTTATTTTATCCAGGGTGGTCTTCGATGGCAATCTATCACACTCATTGGCGATACGCCTCTCACCATCCGAAAAGCTGGTCTGCGGCCCTCGGTGAACATAACCGATCCTGAATCCCTACCAGGGAGCTTCAGTACATCCAAGGACATGTACCAGCAAGTCTGGAACCTAGGTGGACGGGCTGTCCAGGCAGCTTGCGTCGAAAAGTATTCCCAGCCATCTACTTGGGATATTTCAGACCAAGGCGCCTTTATAAGAGGACAGTTCCCGGCAGTATCTGCCCTTGGAAATGGCTTTGGAAATTATACCTTGGAATTTCGCACAAAAATCTCGACCGGAGGCACGGGCTGGAGGGTTGCTGGAGGTGCGAATGGGGGATACGGCCCTTATTTTGTGCTGACATCCAACCAAGAAGAGCTAATCAGCCCCAACATCACGTCGCTCCCTCGGAATTCTTTGGTGGCAGGATACGGATTCACTCTAATCAACCAAACCATCTTGAACTCGGCAGTCCCGCGCATGTACGACATTCCGGCAATGACCATTGAGAACGATAAGTGGTACCGAATCAAAACTTCAATCAATGCAACCGGTTATGCAATTTCTGTCGATGATCAGCTTATTGCATTTGTTGAAAATCAATATTTCCGCAGCTACATCGATTCTACATGGGGATCTGGTAGCTTGACTGATGGTAATTTTGGATTTGGTCCTTACCTGAGTCAAGCTGCTTATGTGCGAGATGTTCAAGTTACAGCGGCAAATGGCACTTTGATTTATGACAATCCGCTAACATCAACTGATATCCTGCAAGAGTATGCTATTGCTAGCAATGAATATGCGATGTGTCTTGATGGCGCCAAGCGGGATCGAACTGTTTGGATCGGTGATTTCGCTCATACCGCACGCATAATTGCGGTTAGTAGCGGCCGATATGACTTTATCAAGAGTATGATTGAATTTGAATTCGATTGGCAGTACCCACCCGGGCCTGCTCACGGCTTAGTCCCTATACAAGCTTATATGGGAGCTGGGCAAAAGTATCGCGAGGTATACTACCCCTCAGAATTTGGTGAAACAGACTATCAGTTCTTTTTCCTCTTAGTATTGACCGATTATTTTGCCTTGACAAATGACCGCGATTTCTTGAGCGAGAATTGGAACGGAATCAAGCTTCTAGTTACTACCCTGGTTGATCGTTATTATGATCAAACATCTGGCCTCATGGCTAGCCCCGACTCTTCGTGGTTTACAGCCCAGGGATCACAAAATGCAACTGCCCCAACCGCTTTATTCGTTGTTGCTCTGAACCAGTTGATCGATGTGGCAATTTCTTTGGATGACCCTTCATCTGTTTCTTCCTGGAAAGATCTCTCCCAGAATATTAGTGCCGCCATCAACGACAAGCTCTGGAATCAATCTCTTGGTGCATATAGCCTTTCCCTTAACCAACCAAATGATACGGCTATTCTCGCAACAGCATTCACAATTCGGGCGGGAATTGCATCGCCTGATCATGTTGCTAGCAGTGTTGCGCGATTATCCGATACATTTCTTTCAATTGGCTACAAGGACAACTCGGCCGCATCAAATGCAGCCAGTACCCAGCTTTCACCAAACACACAAGGCTTCCTCCTTGAATCCTTATTCCTCGCACACACAGAGTACGGAGTTTCGGCTAGTGAAGTCTTACCAGCGATCCGAAATCTATCAGAAGTCTTTTGGCCCAAGATGATCACCCAGAAGGAATACTCCACGGGTGCTAGCTGGGAGTATCTTTACCAGGATGGCAGTCCTGGAATTGGTATATTCACGAGCTTGAGTCATCCTTGGGGAGGTGCACCAACTTACATTTTCAGTAACTACATTCTTGGAGTTCGAACAGAATGGAATGCTCAAAAGAAAGAGTACGAATGGATTTTCGATCCTGCTTGGGAGATCGCCGAGGGTCTTGGTTTGGAGTGGGCCAAAGGAAAGGTTCCGCTATCTAGTGGAGGTTATATCCAGGCTGAGTGGAACTTGTCAGCACAGGCAAGAAATGCTACTTCGAAACCAAGGATGAATGCCACAGTGGTTGGGAACAAGGCAATTTCGATCACTGTCAAGGAAAGAAAGATTTAGCAAAGACCGTAGCAATTACCAGAAATTTATTCCCGGGTGGCTTCTCTTGGAGTGACTCGGATTACCATTATTGAAAAATGAAACCCCTCCTAGTTCCTTTGACTAGCTAGGGTATTATTCTGCGAAGCTTCCTGAAACCACACCAATGAACATTATTACCGCCGATCCAATATCCTCAGGTACCAAGGGTCTGATCGCTAGGTTGCAACTGCTCCACATAGATGAACGCGGGGGTGAGTTCTTCGGGTTTTCTGCTACCGAGCATGGTCGATTATTGTATTCCCCAGATTAAGGATTTAGTTGCTCGTATTGGTGAGCTTTCGACTATAAAGGACGTAATCTGCTAGTTTTGCTCAAGCCTAGCGTTCATGCGTTGCCAACATGGTTTCACTACCCAATTCAACTAGAGTCCATATTCTTATCCTTTGGTTGATCCTGGGACTTTCCGATTTCTCCAAAGCATGTTGGGTAAATAGCACCTGCAGTGGTCCATTGGAGCCTTCCTTCCCTGGTCCATGGGAGAAAAATATTTTTTCTCCTTCGTCTCGTATCGTTTCCCCTAAGAGGGCACTCAATGCAGACAAAGGCTTTCATGCAAATTATCCTAGCCACTCTCAATTGAAGTCTAATGGTTCTCTCGCTATATATGACTTTGGACAGTTGGTTGGAGGTTTGGTCTCTATCAATTTTACGGCTATTGGAAATGGTTCCATTGGTCTGAGTTTCACTGAGGCCAAGAATTTTACCGGTTTTGTTTCGGACGAGTCCAATGGAGGCTCGACTCCAGATGGTGCGCTCTTATTTGAAGTGTCGTCGCAGTCCCCGACAAAAGGGAGTTATTCAACCCCAATTGAGAAGCTTCGCGGTGGTTTTCGGTACCTGAGTATATTTACTCTCACCAATTCCACAAAGTTCGAAGTGACTATGGAGTCAGTAGAGGTCAACCTTTCTTTTCAACCTTCATGGCCTAATCTCAGAGCATATGGGGGTTATTTTCACTCAAACGACAATTTACTGAATCGGATCTGGTATGCAAGTGTGTATACGCTGCAGTCCAATAACATCCCACCAACTACAGGGCGTGCTTGGCCTGCACCGGATAACTCATGGTCAAACGATGCGAATTTAGGACCTGGTTCCTCTGTTTTAGTGGATGGAGCGAAAAGAGACCGCGCTGTTTGGGCCGGGGATTTGGGAATTTCAATCCCGAGCTCCCTTGTGGGCCTTGGAGATCTTGAAAGCAGCAAGAACTCTTTGAACATCCTTTACATCAACCAGGTTCGCTCAAAGTCAGAAACTAGGATGGAATTTATACTGACGTTGGAATTTAGAATAGCAATACTGGGGAGCTTCCAGAAGTTGGGCCGCCAATTTCGTTCTTTGGCTCTGACACGTACCACATGGCGACGATGATTGCGACACATGACTATTTCCTTTTCAGCAATGATACCGAGTACCTTGAATCAATCTGGTCGAGCTATATCCACGCAATGAATTTCATAATTTCGAAGGTGGATAATACTGGACTTCTTAATGTCACAGGAACTTCCGGCTGGGGTCGATCTGCCAGCGCTGCGGGTTATAGTACAATTGGGAACATGCTCATGTATGGAACTCTCAAGACAGGTGCAAGCCTAGCAATTTGGATGAATGACTCAAACCTTGCGAAAGGCTGGGAGCACATGGCCGCAAAGTTAAAGACTACGATCAACTCTCCGAGCTACAATTGGGATTCAGATGCTGGGTAAGCTTATTAATTTTTCGACATTTCGTTGACAGGAATCCCACTACAAGATTACTAACTGGAAGAAATTATCAGAGCATTCAAGAACAGCAATTCAGACCAGAGTATCTTCCCTGCCGACGGGAATAGTATGGCCTTATCCTTTGATGGTGCAAACGCTTCTCACTTGACAAAGGTTAGCGACCACCTGTCTAACAACTGGGGTCCTATCGGCGCGATGGTGCCGGAAATGCCAGGCACTATTTCTCCGTATATCGAAAGCTACGAGATCAAAGGTCATTTGAAAATTCGACAAACAAAGCGTGCTCTCGATCTCATTCGTTTGAGCTGGGGATGGTACCTAAATAATCCAATGGGAACGGAGTCATCTACTATCGAAGGGTATAATGAAGACGGGTCCTTTTTATACACGGCAAATGAGGGTTATGATAAGGCAGGATCATACCCCTCCCATGCACATGGTTGGAGCACCGGTCCGGTGGATGCCCTAGTCAATTATGTGGTTGGCTTAGAGCCAAAAAGTCCTGGGGGTGCAACATGGACTTTGGCCCCTCAAGTGGGTGATCTGAGCTTTGCAGAGGGTGGTTTTACTACTCCGTTAGGCAAGTTTTCTGCAGCCTGGCAAATCAAATCCAATGGTCTGAATCTCCAGTATGATACTCCATCTATAACTAGCGGGGTACTATGTTTGCCGTTGGATTCGAGCAAAAGAATTTTCGTGGATGGGATCAAACAGAGGGCGAAACCTTCTAATATCTCTAGGGATTTGATTGAGATAAGCTTACCAGGGGGGAAGCATACAATATCTCAACTCTGAGCCCTGATGATTTCAATTACTAGTTCGTTTTCCTTGTTTTGAAAGTGATCTTCTCAATGGCATATGCCATAGGCGAGGGCCTAAGTGTACAGAGTTTGAACCAACGAGAAGATACTGAGTGTTGAATGCATATGTTTTTTGGAATCCGAGTTTCATACTACTTAGCCTATTAAGTAAATCTCTTCTGTCCTCAAGACTCCCATGGGTTGAATCATGGCCTCATCATTGATCACCGAATACCCTTCCACGTTGCTTGCACAGCTTCACCCTGCACCACATCTTTCTCAGTCTTCAGTTGACTGGTTCCCATATCGGCGAAGGGTATCGCTCGCGTTGTATAATTTGGTGGGTCAAGCAGGTAAATCATGGGCACCGAGAGATTTTTCAACACCAAAACACATATGTGCGCGAGCTGGGGCCACGCGATGGTGGTAATTGCATGCATAAAAACGCCTTCAACTTTTCCTGTTGCCGATATGGACGAATATATCATCGAGGAAAGCAAAAAGGTAAGTAGAATGACGCTGTAAAAAATGCCATTTTCCCACAGGTCACGATACAGTCTCATGCACAGAGATAACTCTGTCTTGTGATTAAATGAGTTTTCGCTACTGCCAGTAATGAATGAACCTTTCGGCTTTTTTGAGACAAAGTAGAATCTTAGTATGGCGTAAACATTTGCTATTTCAAGCTTGTTAGTTTTATCATTGACAGGGAAAAGGGCGTTAAACTCACATCCCGCTAGCCACTTGTTCTCTAAGAATGCAAATGGTGTGCTTTCATGTCCGGTGTAAGCGGCCTGCAAGAACTCAAAGGCCCAAGTCAAAAGGGCTTGCCCCAGAGAAAGAATAAATTGAAGAGCTACCATATTCGGCGATGAGGTGGGAACGAGTTTCTCTCCACAAAATAATAGAAGGGGTACAGCAGCAAACCCCAAGAGGCATCCAATCTCTTCAAATACGATACCGAATCCGTTTCGAGCGATTGAAAGTCTCAGCTGGGAAGGTAGAGACTTGCTTCTGGAAGAAAGCATTGCGACGATCTGCTGGGCGTGGCCGATGTTCCATCGTTTTCTTTGAGCAATATGACCAGCAAGAGAAGCCGGAACTTGACCGAATTGCAAGGCCTCATCTACCTGGAAGGTTTTGTGACCCATGCCGCGTAGCAACAAAGACAGCTGCCAATCCTCTGAAAATGAATATGTTGGGTAAAGACCCACATCCACGATCGATTGTCGTCTAAAGACTGCGCCCGAGCCCGAATCAATGGCAATTCCAAGGGTGTCCAATTTAGCATTTTGGCAGGTATAAAAATGCCCCCGCGATTGAGATAGAGGATCTCCACTCGGAAGATTGTAAAAATATTGCCGAGTAGACACAAGAGCCGCCTCTGGGTCCATGAGTAGATGAGGCAGCGTGGCCCTTAGAAATTCCCTCGTTGGTATAGAATCGGCATCTAGAATCGCGCAGAATTCGGGTTGGAAATCCCGTTGTAGAGATGTTAAAGCATAGTTGAGATTTCCAGATTTGGCAAAAACTTGCCCAGACTGTCTTCCGCGAGAGTTATAGGAAAGGTGTGGCCATTGTGCCTGTAGCTCCAATACTGTCTTTTCTAACAATTGCGATTGGCCATCATCAAGCACGAGAACTCTAAAATGAGACTTCGGATAGTCTAGAGTACAAGCCGCTTGTACTGTCTGCAGAATCACATCAACATCTTCGCCGCAGCATGGTAGAAGAACATCTACATGGGGCAGATCTTTATTTCCCTGGAGGCGTAGTCGCTTTCTTGGAAGACTCTCTGGATTCCTGGTGGCCAA
The DNA here is from genome assembly GCF_028827165.1 of Penicillium cosmopolitanum. Lineage (NCBI taxonomy): Eukaryota > Fungi > Ascomycota > Eurotiomycetes > Eurotiales > Aspergillaceae > Penicillium > Penicillium cosmopolitanum. The sequence goes on along the minus strand of NW_026622678.1, from coordinate 1,187,885 downwards.
AACAGTCAATGACTGTTCCTTTCGGGCCAAATCTTTACCCTCAATTCGAATTAGAAATAAAGCCACAATTCAGTCTTGATTCTTTCTACTTACGAATGAAAAAGGTTTCGAGGAGAAAAAGTGTCCACATCTGCCAAGTCTTCTCCGAGGTTGACAATAACGAAACCAAGCGTATGATAATGTAGACATAACCGACAGTCTCTGCTGATCGAGCTACATTGTAAAGGAGTTTGCGATGTCTTTGACCCGATACGATCTGCGTATCTTGAGGGAGCTCGACTATAGATCCAGCACCAATCATGGCGCCTGATAGAAAAATGATCAAGAATCACCGGTGCAAGCTAGAGGAGAATGGAGGGAATCATTATGGCATTTATCAATTCTCCTCATCAGACTAAAATTGATTCATTCCCAAAGGAAAGGGGCATAACAGCGGTGTGTTTGTGCGTTTAGGCGCTATTTGGAGTGCTCTGGCCAAGCCACTGTGGATTATGGGCCGGAACGAACCCAATGCTCAAATCCGCCGTTTGCCGGTTGGCGAGAGAACCAGTTCTTCATCGCTTGGATCCCAAACATGCCTTCCAGGGCTGGGCTGCTCATTGGTTAGATTAAATACGCTAGTTGAATTTTATTTAGGCACATCACCCTAAAATCGATCCCCAACTGTCACAAAATTGACATTTCTTCTCTTCTAGTCTGATCGTAGATCGGTTATTGATGTGGAATAATTCATGTCAAGGCGATTGAAAAAGGAATACGATTAAGAAGGGTGTTCCATCCTTCTGGCAGTCTCACTATATCTTGTTTTCACAAATACTCGGCATGAACCATTCACTAGTCCCGATGCTCTCTCGGGCTCTACTCCCTTTAAGGGAATGATCCCTCGAGACTTTTTGACATCCCAGTTCGGTCCAACGAGCCACGTTGTCTCCTCTGGAATAAGGAGGGGTGTTTGCTGTGACCACGGTTTATGTTCTAAGCTAGTCCCCAGTCAAGGTCATAAAAAGGCTAGCGGTTCCGGGGTGTCGGGATAGACGGGACGGAGAATCAGACTAGCCAAAAAGACTGAAACATTTAAACGTGTACAGAGTACTAGTCCTAGGCTTCTGGTCGCTATTCGCAAAGAGGTTCTACCCGTGGACAATACTTTTGTTTCCCACTGAGGGATCCAGGTTGGAGCCTGGAGTGGAATATATTAGTACAACTACTATCTTGAAGGCTAATAACTATCTCGAGCACCACTGTAGTATCCATGGGTCTAGGTTCGGATTTGGGTGAATTTCCGGGAGGGCCTACATGTATAAATTGAAGATTGAGATTCAAAGCGTTTAATTGAGACAATATAAGATCACGGTGGACAAAAGAAATATCTTGGTCTGAGTCACCCTGGACCACAGACTATATAGTCTACCAAGGCAATTAAATTGCTATTTTCACACGCAAACAGGGCAATGATTGATAGTACATTCAAACAACAACAACTACCCAGACTCGGAAATACCCAAGTCTCAGATAGCTGTCTTTAATTCGCAATTGGAAGGGGGAATTTAGGACAAGTTGCGAGACATGTCGTTTCGGATACGCTGGTAGTCAAGGATACCCTCGATGCTGCCAACGGCGCTCATGGCAACGTCCTGATCCCACAGCTTGCGGGTGGCAAAGTCCATGATATCCTTCTCAGTGATCTGGCCAACGGTGCGCTCAATATCTTCGGGGCTGAGGCGGCGGCCAGTGGTGATGATCTGGCGACCAATGTCCTCGGCGACAGCGGTGGTGCCGTCCAGGGACAGGAGGATGGAGGCCTTCAGCTGGGCCTTGGCACGCTCAACCTCGGCGGAGGTGACGTTGTTGCACAGACGAGACCACTCGCGGAGGGTGAAGTGGATCAGGTCGTCGAGGTTGGTCAGGTTCTCGGAAACGAGGTAGATACCCCAGAGACTGGATGATGTTAGTACAACAGAGAACTCAAATCTACACGGTTGCGAAGAGACTTACCCAGTGTCGCTGTAGCTGGTGGAGAAGCTCATGAAGCTGTTAGCAAGGTGGTGGTGGCTGACTTGAGAGCTGAGCTTGCTTCCGAGGAAAGGAGACTGGCCCATGGCGCGGTCCCAGTTACCGACGATGGCCTGGGCGACCAGAGCAGTGAAGTAGTCATCATCCTTCCAGCTGACACCCTCAACAGCGAGAGCGATGTGGGCGGAGGGAATAGTGTCGTCACGGAGACGGACCTCAGAGCCAATGAACTCGGGGGTGCGCTTCATCTCAGCGGTGAGAGCGGCGGCGGCGGAGGTAGGGGGGCTTGCTGGGGAGGCCACCGAAGTGCTCCTCGGCGAGGCGGACGAGCTGCTCGTGGGGGATACCACCAGCACCAACCAGGACCATACGGTCAGCGGTGTAGTTGGTCTGGATGTAGTCGGTCAGGTTCTCCCGGGTGATGGTCTGGATGTTCTCCTTGGGGCCGAGGATGGTGCGACCAAGGGGCTGGCCCTGGTAAGCGGTGGCGTGAAGGTGGTCAAAGACGACCTCCTCAAGCTGCTTGTCAACCTCCTCCTGCTCGCGCAGGATGACGTCGCGCTCACGCTCAATGGCGGAAGACTCAAGCTTGGAGTTCTGGAGGATATCGGAGAGGATGTCGACGGCCTTGGGAACATCGGCGTTGAAGGACTTGGCGTAGTAGACGGTGTTCTCGCGCTGGACAGATTATTAGCGTGTTTCTGGGATATAGGGTTATGCGTTGGGTTTTCCGGCCGTACCGAGGTGTAGGCGTTCAGGTGAGCACCCATGTTCTCGATCTCAAGCTCCAGCTGGTGCTGGGAGCGCTTGTTGGTACCCTATAGAATCAATTCCGGTTAGATGCTATATTGCTTTGATCGGGGTTTTCTGTAGGGTCGAACCTTGAAGGCAAGGTGCTCAAGGAAGTGAGCAGTTCCGTTGGTCTTGTCAGTCTCTGACCGGCTGCCGGAATCAATCCACACGCCGACGGTGGAAGTCTGAGCCCACGGGGAGTGGTCGGTGGCGATCTAGAAGAGATTAGCAAGAGTGCGACGCAATTGAACGGGTTGACGAGGCGTACGGTGAAGCCATTGGAGAGGGTGGTGGACTGAGTGGTGGAAGGCAGAGCAACCGGCGAGGCGAAGCCGCGCTTCACGGGCTGGATGGACTTGAGAGCCGCACGGCTCTTAAGAGCCTGGTTCAGGTTGAAAGCCAAACGGCGGGAAGCCATTGCGGACGTGGTAGAGTGGGTAGGAGGGGGTAGGGGGATGGAGAAAAGAGCTGGCGTCGCCCTGAGGTTGGACTTTCGGAAGGCTCAGATTATTCACCCAACTCACCAGCCAATCACATCGCCCACATTTCAAGCAGGCCACTTCCATCCCGACAACTTCCTTGGGCCCAGTCCCCTTCCCACGAGACAACACTACATAGTGACACGCACACTACGTTTAGGTGGATTTAACTTGGGTTCAAACTAATATATCATTTCTAGGCTCGTCGCTCACAAAGACTATCGTGCGATTATATACTTCGTTGGCATGCTCGCCACTGTCCTCATCCACAACCGATTCATCCCGAACCCGAACCCCCCAAAGACCTTCATGAAACCTGCCTCCATCATACAAATTTACTCGCAAACTGCTGGATATTTTCTAGCATGGAAACATCTGCAGAAAATCCAAGCTTATAAGCCCGCTCATTCGAAAATTGAGGTGTCCAAGACTGCACGATCTTATCCGTAGCAGCATCGTATTTCTCCTCGACCAACGCCCGTCGCTCCTTACCACCGACCTGCTCCAATGCATCCAACATATCCTGCACACTGACCTTTAAACCGGGCAGATTCACGGAACGTGACTCGCCAAAGGCCTCCTTGGGAACGGTGCGCGCATGCATCAAGTTCTTGATAATAGTATGTGGCGAGCAAATCCACATCTCGGTTTCTTTACCCACGGGTAGGATGGCCTTCTTGCCGTGGAAGGGCTCGCGGATAATGTCACTGGCGAAACTGCTTGCAGCTTGAGTAGGCTTGCCGGCTCGGACAGTTACTGTGGGTAGGCGCACGCTACGTCCGTCGATGAACCCACGTCGCGAGTAGTCGGTCACGAGGGTCTCGATAATGAGCTTCTGCGATCCGTAGGAAGAGGAAGGCACCGGTGGGAAGTTATTCTCGTTGATCAGGAAACCGGCCGGTGCTGGGCCGTAGACTGCCAATGAGGAGGTAAAGACTACCTTCACTCCTGGCTGGGTTGTGCGTAGTCGGTCTAGGATGTATCGTGAAGAGTCGAGATTGACTTTGATGCCGAGCTCGAAGTTGGCCTCGGCGCCACTGGACATGATACCGTGCAAGAGGTAAACAGTCTCGTATTTGCGAGAGGCGCTGATCAACTCATCGACCTCCTTCGGCGAGGTTAAATCCGCACGAACGCAAGTCAGTCGGCTGGCATGCTCCTTAGCCGCCTCTGGAACATCCGGCTCAACGACATCAGTGATGGTTACCGTCGTGGAAGATGGAGTGCTAGCAAGAAGGCCTGCTGCCAGTTCCTGGCCAACGTAGCCGCCTGCGCCAGTGATGAGAATCGACATATTGGGTGAGGCAATGGTTGAGGATAAGGCTTATAAGGATGGAAGCAGTGAATAGTGAGATAGGAGCAATCAATGTAGAAAGCTATTGAGATATTTCAATCGTGCAACACGGGGACGTTCCGATGTTCTTATATAGTCGTCGTCCTGGACCCCGCGGGGTTGCGGCGAAGTCTCCCCTTCCCCCCACGCACCCTTGTTGGCCAATCTCTCAATTCGACAAATGATGGAACCTAGCAATTACTTTGCCCCCGGAGCTCAGAACAGGTTTGAGCCCATTGAGATTTAAATGGATCTCGAATTCGGTTTGATAGGATATTTCACATGATGAGGTTAATATCACTTACACAAGTACCTAACAAATGGGCATCTCAATCAGCAACAGATATCCCTCCGTTTCGCGATTTCAAAATCGGGTTACAAACTTATTACTAGGTTACTTACTGTCGATACAGACAGTTTGGCGTCCCCCCACGCACATATTCCGAGTCTTTTTACAACGCAGGAGTGGCTATTGAAGCTCGGTGAGAAATCCGACTGCCGAACCACCAGGCTGGGCAGCTCGGAACGCGGGGAAAGTCCGATGAGAGGCCCGGAAAACAGATAACCTGTGAGTGGAAAAGGAATTTTAGGTCGGATATAACTTTACTACTACACTCCTACGCAGGCGATAGTCTGCTATTGATTAAAGGTCCTGCTGGACATGGTCCGGATTTGGGCAGAGCGCCCTCATGGTAGGCGTCAAGTACTTTGATATACCGACCAGTCGGCTTTTGAAAAACCACGAGGGGTATAACAACCTTGCAAGAAGGAATAATATAGGCAACGATCGCAACGGCTGATCTCCTAAAACTTACTTATAGGCATAAACAGATATACCCTACGAAGACACTTCATCATTTCAATGTGTGCATTTTTCCCAAAGTGAGACCTAAATTTTGTGACACAAGCAATCGTACATGGACAGAGAAAACCAGTCACAAGAGAAAAGAACAGTGGATACATCGCGGAACACGAGACGCCTGAGGGAAAAGTGAAATGGAACAAATAAAGAAAAGACATGACAAGAGATTAAAAACCCATTTATGAGGAGCGAGTGTAGATACCACCGACGATACAGTGATCACGCTCGAAGGGCTCAAGGGTCAGCTGCTCCTTGGGCTTAACCTTCTCCTCACGCATCTTCTGGACCTCGCGGGAGAAGACAACATCAGCGGCAGCGGTACTGTCGATACAGCTGGCCTTGATAGAGATCAAAACACCACCCTGGTCCTTGAGGAACATGTGGGCGTTGAGGCCAACGATGCGAGCTTGCTGTAAAAAAAAGAAATCAGTTGAAGCGTTCAATTTCGAAAGAATGGATCTGTACTAACGTCTGGTTGCGCGACATCTGCGAAGATGACATCTACCGATGGCACCAGCATGCGGTAACGGAGGGGGTGACGTGCATCCTCAACGATGGGCACAACGTTTGTGCGGTGAGTAGCCATGCCAATCAGGTCACGACCGGAACGGTGAGAGAACTCAACGGCGTAGACGTTACCGGTGGGGCCGACAATATCGGCAACGTGAGAGACGGAGGTACCACTGGCACCACCAATGTAAAGGACCTTCATTCCAGGCTTCATGTAGATGTTGTCCAGACCACCCAGGATACCGGCAGCCAGCTTGGAACGGAAGGGGTTCCACACACGGTACTCGATCTTGGTGACAGCACCATCCTCACCAGCAGGGCCCTCGACGGAGATGCGCTTCTCGCCGTAAACAGCCTCGCCGGGGGTCAAGTTCTTGGTGACGAGCAGATCCTCCTTACCACCACGGGCAACGAAGACACCGGCGTGACGGTGGGGCTCCTGTGAATAAGAAAAAGGTTGGTCAGCAACTGCTTCTCTCTCCCTCCAGTCCATTGCTCCTCATGTACTTACAATGACGACCTTAGCACCACCACGGGCGCCAGCGGCACCACCGCGGCCACCACGAGGAGCACCACGGCCACCGCGACCACCACGGCCACGATCACCACCACGACCGCCGCCACGGCCACCGAAGCCACCACGGCCACCGCCACGGTCACCACCACCACGGCCGCCGAATCCGCCTTTAAAAAATGAAACAACGATCAGCAAACTGTATATTTTTTCCAATTGAAACACCGGTGAGATCTGCAGTGGTCATTGAGCTGGTATGGCAGCCAGCTTTTTACCCTCATACAGATTGCCTGTATAGTCGGATGGATTGGTGAAACAAACCTCGTCCACCGCGGCCACCGCCACGGTCACCACCGAATCCTCCACGACCACCGCGGCCTCCACGGTCACCACCACCGAAGCCACCACGGCCACCTCCTCGGGGAGCGAAACCCATGATGTGAAGTTGGGGGGGAGTTTGAAGTTGGTTGAAAAGGTCGAAAAGATTGGGAATTGAGCTAGTGAATGCTCAATCCGAGTGCGATGGAAATTTTTGAGAGAACGGTCTCGAAAAGAGTGGTAACTCAAAGGGCGATAGGTGACAATATAATTGAAGTCACTAAATGAAGCAGCTTGTGCAGAGTTGACCGATGGTTCTCTGTCGCGTGCGGGTCAAGGCCGTTGCTGCTCGTTGCTACGGTCGAGATTTTTTTTGCGCCTGCTGGATCTTTCAGAAAATCAGAACGGCGCTAGTCGAAACATGGTTAGTGTGCTTTGAGTGGGACTCTTTTGTGGTCACGTGTTAAGTCACGTGCCTCGGATGAGCCCTGTGAGATAGAAAAGTACGTGAGAAGGGAGTGAAAACCATAATGCATAGGGGTATTTTGTTCCATTCGATATTATACTCCATTACTAACGCCATGCTCCGCCTTTGAGCAAGTGAAAATATATAAACAGAAGAAAGCAAATGGACCAGCCTGATGTTTCCTCAAAGGTCGTATCCACCCATCCACCAGTGATCTATGTACAGAAGAGCAAAGCCCAGCAAGGTCCATAACTAATTTCCAAAAAAGTAATAGTTCGCAGAGTATTTCATCTGGAACTCTGCAGGTTGTCCCTCACAAGTGTCAGGGGGAGAGCCGGAAGCAGTGTCGACACGGTATACTGCCTTGTACTTGCCCACAGTGCCTGTGGTAGCTGTGAGATACAGCCAAGCGACAGCGCCGTATGTGCCCTTTGTGGCAGTGCTCGGGGCGTCAATCGACCCGCTCTTCTTGGTCATCGCAATCCCATATTGCCCGCCTCCAGCAATGTTGAGGTTGAACTCCGGGGTTGTCGCGTCGTAGAAGAAGTGGTGACCCATCAAGTCGACATTGGCTGGAAGTTGAATTTTGGCCCGAGGGAATGTAGAGACGTCCAATGGCACGGAGCTGTTCCAGATGAGATTTGGGATTAACTCCAACAGGTCGGGGAAGTTTGCTGCCATGCAGGTGGCATTGTAGAGGTTCGCAACTGCGCCTGCTGCTGCAGGAGTACTCTTGGACGTGCTATCCGCACAGGTGTAGTTCTATTCGAGAGTCAGTTGGGTCAACTCTTTGATGTAGTATAATATCAAGCTCTACATACCTGTGTGCCCCGTCCAATAGCGACATACATTGGGCTCAACCCATCAGGCGCCTTGAGGCCTGAAGCATAGGATGGCAATGTAATCTTGAACGCATCGCAACCCACCGGGGTCTTGCTGTGTCTCAGGCGGTTGATGTGCTGACTAACCTTGGAGTAGTAGTCCAGCAGCCCTTCGGAAAAATCGTATGCATCGTCAAAGAAGTTTGTTGGGGCGGCGGTTGAGACAGCCACCAGGGAGAGGAAGGTTGGTAGAAAGCGCATGGTGGTTGTGATCTTCGATGGCGGGGTTGTAGAGTGGGGAGTGGTGGTTGATCGACCCGGAGATTTGTTTTTGGAATCTTCAAGAGCAAGGAAAGGAAGAACTTGAATAAGAATAGTAATAAAGAAACACAAATACAAACAAGCCTTTCAGCAGCACCTGGCTGTTGGCAAGACCAAGCAAGAGGGAGGGAGGTTGGGATTAGAGGAAAGGAGTGACGGGAAAGGATTTGGCATGAGGATGATCAACCCGGCCAGGGAGGCTGGATACATATAGAGCTGGCGTTGATTGTAATATTTGTTCGTATTTGCAACACATCGTCAAAATAGCAACACCCTAGTCTAACTCGAAACAAGCTACGACAAAAATAAAAAGCGATCGATGCACAACTGCAGGTACTAACAGGGATAGGTGCTTCATCGGGCACCCTCATTGGTGGCAGATCGCGCCCAGGGCTGACGCCCCCATCCTCTACGACTTGCAATTCGTTGTATCGCCCAAACAACTTTGGCTAAATTGAGAGAGCAACGCGCTAAGTCAAACAGCGGGCTTGTGACTGGGCGGCAAGGTGAAGGAGCTCACCCGGTGAGCCGGGAGACCAATGTGAAGTCCATCTGGGAATTCTCCGGATGGGCTATTAATAAATGTGCCTTCTTGGAGTAGCTCACCATGTGTGATGGGCGGTTAGATGTGCATTGTGATTGCCCCAGCAGGTTAGCGTGCAGAGTCCATCTCAGGGTATCTCCTTGTCCGACCGAAGGCGGTTGGAGAGACCCGGCTTGGCCTTCAATAGACATATAATTGGAGGGGGCTGGAGCAGTATTCGTTGCAGATTTCGATCTTAGCGTGTTCTTTGTTTGGGCAGCCATCTTGCGCAACTGTTCAAGTTATCAGAGAGGTGGGTAATCATTGTGGGGGGGGGGCTGGTTGTGAAGTGGCAGCCCCCTCCGCACTTTGTGGCTTGGCCCCCTCTTCCCCCATCTGGCTCACGTTACAGTGTGGGCGCGTAGTAGTTGAACGCCATCTTACACTGTCTAACTTCTCTTATTAAGGCTACCATGATACCTATCTTTGTCGATTTTAATATGACCCACTCTTGGCCACTCAACCCATCACGGCTTCTTTAACCGACCAAGATATGAATCCGCGGAGTTATACATTGGCATCAAGAAAGCAAGAAACCATTTTCAGTTCCTTTTTACCGCCAGAATGGATCATTGTGTGGATCTACCCGTAGACATTGAGTATTCCAAGATTTCAGGTTCTTCATATCACTACCCGCCAGGGTGGTCCAATCATCTAGATGGTGTTGTACAGAAACGGCAGCATCCTCCGGAGCTGTCTATACTTCTCCCTCTTTCCAATGGTTATGATGTTAGGTGCTAGTACCATGTCTAATTCTGTGCACCTCTAGTGCAATTTCAATTATCTTCAGGGCTCTCATGAATAGCTTCGAAACCCTGGGGTTTGATAGCATCTAGCGTTCGGGACTACTACAAATAGGTATATGCCCGGTGGGGGTTACCTCATTGCAGAAGCTTACCGAGTACAGAACCCACTGGCATGTCTTCAGATATCTCACGCGTGCAAGGATCACAGTTATTCTTGAAACCGTAATTGAATGTTCACACTAGCCCACAAAAGAACCCCCGAAATAGAACATGCAGAGCTAGTAAGTGGGCCTATCACTGCCGAGGGGGCTCGCTCATTCCCAAAAGAAACGCCGAAGGTTGATGATCAGCCATTGTGGAAACACAGGAGAAAAAAAAACAAATTCAAAATTGATAACTCCGGAGCGCTCGCTAGTCAAGATCAAATATGGGTGTGTCACTCGGACCCCAAGGAAGGTAGGATCCTCAACATCAATTACAACCAAAGCAGTCACCAGACCCCCTTGAAGGATATCTTGCCTGCTTAGGTGAAACCCTCTTGCTGCCAATCGTCACCATGCAGCTGACCACTGCTTCCAGAGCCGGATCCACCCCCACTGTTGCTGTATGCTGCTGCTGCGGCGCCACCAAGGGCGCTCATGGCACTATGTTTTTCAATCTCGGTGGTGCTCATTTTGTAGAGCACCACGAAAAGCAGAAAGTGAAGAGCAAAGCAGTAACCCGCAAACAAATTTCGACTAGTTCGGTTGGCCAAAATTATGCGGGTGAGTGAGAATACGATTCTTTCGGGAAGATTCATACGCTTGTATGCGCGCGTTGACTCGCGGCCGCGGAATGCAGCGAAGGGGGAGATCCGTGCCTCATAGGCAGATTGATACCTATCTAGTGATAGTCCCGACGGTGTGTCGGAGGAGGTATAGACGGACGTCGAGCTGGGTGCATTTGCATATGATGACGCAGAGGTAGCTGCACCCTGACCGCGGCTGTATGTCGAGACATACCGAGTCTTTTCGTAAAGGCCGAGGTTGTCCTTTTGAAGTGATGCAATCTCCTGCCGAAGAGATTTCACAGTTGAATATGTCTTGGACAGCTCTTCTTCAAGCTCGGAGTTCTTCTTCTTGAATCGGTCACGTTGCGCCTGGATCATGGGCAAAAGACCCGAACCACCTCCCACAGCCTCACCTGCACGAATAGCATCCATGGTGTTTGCGGACGCCGCGCTCTGATCAAACCCGGAAATAATAGACGAAGTGGGAGAGGTAGCACCACGTCTAGAGGAGTGCGGGTATCTGGAAGCATAGGTACCGGCAACGGACATTGCGCCAGAAGGGAAGGTGTTGGCTGCCTCCTGCTGCACTTGAAGAAGATCGTTCTCCAGTGTACTAGACAGACCCCGGGACTTCTCCAGTTCTGCTTTCGTGGTCGAAAGCTCGCCGCGGAGGGACTCCAGTTGGCCTTGCAAGTCACGACTCGACACACGTAGTACCGCCAGGTCATCAGTCAACTTCTTGTTACGGGCAAGCAAGAGCTGCTCCAACGAATTCTTCTCTTTCGACCTCGCAGCGTTACCGTTGGCGCTTTCAACGCCCTCCGTGGGCACGTCACCAGTCTCCTCATCCTCACCGGCCGTAAACTCTATTGATTTGATCATCTCCAGCTCGCGACGAATATCATCGTAATCTGCAACCCTCTCGAGGCGTGAGCGCAGCTCATCTCTCTCGGTAGTAGATTTCGTGGCATTTCTCTCAGCTTGGAGAACCTTGGCCTCCCACGAGTGCCGTGTCGAGTCTTTATCATAGCGTGCGGCATCCAATTTGCGAAGTAAAGAGGAGTTCTCTGACTGCAGGCGCTGGTATTCGGGATCGTCTTGCAAAGTCGCCTGGTCGGGATTCGAGTGTGATACAGATTGGGCTAGCTCCAGTCGCAATTGCTCATTCCGAGCCTCCACGTCGGCTAAACGCAAGCTTGTTTTCTCCAGATCAGAAGAAATAAGTTCTAGCTCCGCGGCAGTAGCACCGCTTCGAGCCTCCTCACTTTCCTCATTGCCACCCAGACGTTGAGAAACTTCGTAGCTTGCTTTGAGCTCCTTGATCAATCGGTCTTGGTTGTCCACCTTTTCTTCCAAGCTTTTCTCCTTTGCGGCCCAATTGTTTGTCTTTTCTTCTAAGACAGCTTCCCAGGAAGATTCAATCTCCTTCGCTCTTGCCTCTTGGTTCTCCTCGAGCTTCTTTCTGGCGGCGCGCTCTTCCTGGAGACGTTTCTCGGTCTCCTCCTGCTGCCTCGTGAGACGTTCAACCGAAGATTGCAATTGATCGCGCTCCGAGGTCAGCTTGGGCACGGTGTCTTCCGACAAGACCAGGGAATCAACGGAGGCTTCGAGGAGTGGGTACGGATCCGGGGCCTCCGATAAGGATGAGTATAGTTGGAGGAACGAGGAGGAAGACGTTTTGCCCTGGTTGGTCAGGAGATCGATAAATGATTGATAGGCTTTCAATAGTGACTTGTGCTCTGCGATTTTTGCTTCATCGTCCAGTTTCTTAAAGTCCTTGGTCTTCTGAGCCAGGTCCTTTCTCTGTACGAGAGCATCCCGCTGGTGCTCGACGATATCCGAGGCGGTGGAATCAAGTTTCGCGATCGTACTAGCCAGGTCAATTCCTAAATATGGCCAGTCAGCGGTGGCCTTATTGAGGAAGTTGCAGAGCATATTCGGGGGTCTGAGGGTGACTTTACCTCGCCATGCTGCAATGGCGCGTTGGAACTTGTTCGTCTCCTCGGAGAGTTTGCTGTTGACTGGTTCCGGCTGGTTTTGGTCCTGGGCTGCAAGACCCTCTGTGATGGCGAAGGAGTCCATAGTCCGTCAACTCACAAGTCAGCGCGGTTCACCCCACACCTGATCGCAACTAGAGGATGCTTCCTTTCCAGGCGGAGGCCGATCTGGACACGCGGCGTGCGGGCCGAGTATTCTTCCGTGAGTATGAGGCTCGAGATCAAGCAGAGTATTCAAAGTAAAAATCAAATCAAATAAAAACAATTCCACTAAATAATCACAGCTCTTACTAGTAGAAATCCAAATTGAATGACCATCAAATAACAGTTGATGTACTGTAGATTATTGGTACCTTTGTTGCCTTTCAGGCCAGGGTGTTCTGACAGCCCGTTTGTGTTTGTTCCGAGGCTGCCCCTGAAGCTTTGGCCCCCATCGGGCTGACCGCCTTCAGCTATCATGGGCCCAGCCTCCATTGACACTTGCGGGGAGAACTCCAAGCCTAGCTAGCCATCATGGCTTCTGATGACGGACTTGGTCCTCGCAAGAGGCGCAGGGTCGGTCCCTCGGGGACTCGGCCTTATGTCTTACGGTCTCTCTTCGATAATGTGCCTCTGGCGACTGAGGGCAGCTCCGACGTTTACATCACTTGCGTCGAGTATTGGGGTAAGCTATGGCTGCGAGTCTATTCCGATCTCATTGCAAGAACCCGTGGGCTAATTTAATAACTACAGATGAAAACTTGTACATCGGAACCTCCGCGGCAGAAATATTGCATTTTGTTAGCCTTCCACCAGCTTCCGACGATTCCAACGAACCTACATTCATCTTGGCTTCGAGGTTGCCTATACCATTCCAAACTATTCCCTCCGACCCAGATCAACAAGGTGTCAGACAAATCCTTATACTCTCCTCGGTCAACAAAGCCTGTGTTCTCTGCAATGGATCGGTCACATTCTACATGTTACCCGAGCTCAGCCCGGCGTTCGGGAACACCAAGGTCCATCATTGCAGCTGGATTGGTGGGCTAGACCTAAACAAAGATGAGGATTCAGAGGATAACCCCGTTATTATGATTGCGGTACAAGATCGGATCATGCTGGTTCAGATCGGGGATGAGGCGCGGCGCATCAAAAGCATCAAATTCCCTGGTTGCCTCGTAGCTGCACGCAGAGGTACAATTGCCTGCGCAGCTGATCCCCACTCATATTCCCTTCTTGAGGTAGAGTACCAGCAGAAGATTCCTCTCTTTCCAATCTCTTCTTCAAATGAAGTCTTTGAGTCTGGGCGAGTGGAGGAGATTCAGCAGGCACCAACTCCTTTGAAACGATCGCCTTCCTCATCCTACCCCAACTCACCCCCCCGCAGACTCACAATCACATGGAAGGAGCAGCAGTCTGAATACATTTGTGGGAATGCTGCAACCGCATGCACAGACTCCCCGTCATGAGAGATCGCCTTCTGGAACACCAGACCCATTCACATCTACGGGGACACCGCGACGGTCGAGCTCCGAGGAACGTCAGGAGGAAGGCCCCAAGCAAACCGACCCAGAAAACTCAGGGAGCGATCAGCAATCAACATCTCCGGATAGTGTGAAGCCACTGCCGCCTCTTCCAAAACAGCCTGTCTCAAAACAACTCCAGCCTCATGTAGTGTCGCCGACCCCTTCTGAGTTCCTTCTCGTGACTGGAACCGAAGAATCCGAGCCGGGGGTGGGTATATTTGTTGACATGGATGGCGAAGTTGTGCGAGGTACCATTAACTTCCACCGGTATCCGAAGTCTGTTGTCATCGATGCTGGCGAGGATGATCAAGCTCTTCAGCCAAGTGAAGATGCCAGAGAAGAATTTGTTCTTGCTCTCATTAATATCAAGGACGACGGAGGGAACCGTACCCAGTTAGAAATCCAGCGCTGGGACGATGATCCCGTGGAGCTTGAACGGCAAAAGAGGTGGATGGAGATTCCTTCGTCTACAGAGACCGAATCATCTCCTGTCGGATTTCAACACACTCTCAGTGCCAGCCGCTTAGATCTAGATGAGGTCGGGAAACTCCTACGCATGAGCCGATTTAAGAACCCTGCGCTACCCCCACATGTGTCCATGGCAGACTCCAGAACACAGGCCTCAATTGAACAGCTACAAAGGGAGAAAGAGCTTTTTGAATCACAAGAAATGACAGATTCGGATGCTTCTAAAAAGGGGGAAACCGGGGCAACCCGGGACTGGGAGACTCAACGAAATGAAGATGAGGCAAAATTCGCCCATCGGCTTGGAAAGCTTCAAAGCAGTCTGATTTTATGGTCTGGTTCTCAAATCTGGCGACTCATTAAGAACCCTTTGGTTATTCAGCTTGAGGATATTTTGCAGGAGGCGCAGCAAACCGATGCTAGTGGGCACACACTCTTGCAAAGGGGTGCTGTTATTGATTTAATATTCTCTATACAAGACGCAGAGCCCAAAAATGAGTCCGAGTTCATTGGTCTGGGGTATGTTAAACAGAAAGCCAGCTTGATGCTATACGGGGATCTTCTTTCCATGCACCCTAATCACCGCGGAGATGCAGTGATACAGAACACCGAACACGCAATTTTGGCTGGCAACCTGGACCCGCGTCTAGCATTGCTGTTTATTCCACTTCTGAGGTGTGAAGTTCTTCAAGGCCCGCAGGGTATTTGGATCCACTCTGGCCTCGCAACAGTCACAGAACAATATTTGGAGCAGGTTGCAAATACCAGCGACCAATCACTTGGTCCCGCAGCCGTGCACAGTTCCGCTTTGAATATGGTCAAGCGGTTTCTGTTCTCGTGGCAACAGAAGAGAGGTTATGGTAGTATTACAGACGAAACTTACGTTCTCGATAGCACAGATGCTGCCCTCTTGCACCTGCTTCTCGAGCAAGATGCACATTTTGATACAGATCAACGAGCATCCTCCCGAATCCGTTCGGAACTAAACAAACTGGTCGACGGCTGGAAGGGCAACTTTGATCGGGCAGTGGCGCTTCTAGAGCAGTACCAGCGACTTTATATACTGAGTCGTTTATACCAAAGCCAAAAGAAATCCCGCAATGTTCTCAAGACATGGCGCAGAATCATCGACGGCGAAACGGACGCTGGTGGCGAACTCACTGCCGCTAGTAGTGAGAAACAGATGCGGAAATACTTGGTGAAAATCAAAGACGTACAGCTGGTGGAGGAGTATGGATCCTGGCTTGCAGGACGGAACCCCAGTCTGGGCATTCAGGTCTTTGCAGACAACTCCAGCCGGGCGCAGCTCGAACCAACCGACGTGATTGCGCTACTCAAGGAACGGGCTCCCAACGCTGTTCAATTCTATCTGGAATATCTCGTCTTTACCAAACACGTGAGTTGCCCCGCGAACACTTCTATCACTGTATTCAACTGACCCAGAACAACAGCAAACCCAATACGCCAATGACCTCATCTCGTATTATCTCGACGAGGTGCTCTCGGTCCTGGAGTCTGACCCTGCTGCGCGAGCCTCTCTCTCTGACTCCTACTCCACGTATCGAGCACTACGTCCTCCTAAGCCCACTTATCTGAACTTCATCACGGCGAACACCCCCAAAGAGCCGTGGTGGCAGTCCCGACTGCGTCTGTTACAAATACTAAGCGGCAGCTCGGGAACACAGTTTTCATCTACTGCCCTTCCATCCGGAATTACTTACTCAATTCCCGCCGTCCTGGAACGCATCGAGCCCTTCCAAAATGAGCTGGTCTCAGAAAGCATCATTCTGGATGGCTTACAGGGCCACCATCGCGCGGCCCTGCGGCTACTCACCCACGGGCTAGGCGACTACGACTCTGCAGTCCGATACTGTCTTTTCGGCGGTCCTCGAAGCTCCACATCGTCCAGCGGCGCCCAGCCCGAACTTGCAGACCATGCGCAACAATCGACCTTATTCCGTCACCTCCTCGACGAGTTCCTTCAAATCCAAGACCTGACAGACCGTATCGAACGAACGAGCGATCTCCTCGCCCGCTTCGCCGGCTGGTTCGACGTTCGCGAAGTCCTAGAGCTCGTCCCCGAGGACTGGAGTGTGGATATCCTGGGTGGCTTCTTCGTTCACGTCTTCCGCACGCTCGTCTCCGAGACCCGAGAGGTTCGCATTGAGCGCGCACTCAGTGCCGGACTCAATCTGCGGACTGGCGTCGAATATACGGATAGTATGGAGAAGGCCGGGGCGTGGATCGAAGATGGAGATGGACTCCGGCGTATCAAGGACCGTGGACCCCAAACACAGCCTGATGATGCAACCGCCGGTGATGATGGTGACTTTGGTGAAGTAGTGGGTCCGCTCGCGTCTGGGGAAATCGACCAGGCGATCGTACGAGATTAAGGGGTTGGCTTCTGTACAGGTTTTTGTTTTGTATTTTTCGTATTCGCGTGGCGGCGTTGGATCTTCTATGATACCTCTCTACAAATTCACGATATGCACTTGGGCCCTTTTTTGGTTCTTGTCTGCATTTTTTTATTTGAGTATATTTGCCCTCTGATCTTCTCGTAGCAGCATTTCCACGTCATATAATTGGGAACTGCAGATCTTGTCTATCACTTTAGCGAGGGTTGTCATATTGTTTTGACGAGAAACAATGATCATCCTATTGGGGGGTGGCAGAATAAACCCATCTGCCGCCTGACGCAATGTGTCAGGCTGGGAGAGAAAATAATATGAAAAGAAAAAGAGAGCAAAAAACAGAGGCATCGCATAGCATTCATTCCCTTCGTAGCCCCCAAGGAGTAGGAGCATCGCCGGTCAGTGTCGAAAAATAGAAAACCGGGTTTATCAGAACTGGCTGTGGCCTCTGGGGCGGGGCCGAAAACTCCGCTGGGGCGATTCGCACTTCTTCTCCCCTTTGGCAAGCAGACGACCCGCGAGATAATTCAGAGAAGAGAAGGCAGAAGAGCCGGGCTGAAACAGCTTAAAGAGGAGAGAGAGAGAATTACTCTTCAGGCTGCACGAATGGGTTGGGGATCTCCTCGCTTCCATCGGCGGGGGAGATCAAAACGATGAGCGTGCCACGGGCAACGATGAGGCCCAGTGAGCGGGTAGTCTGGTTACCCTCATCATCTAGGGAGAGTTAGCAGTGGACAGAATGAGAGGTTCAAAGGGGGAGGAAGTACCGCGCATGGATTCCTTGACATCGTCGAGGACAAGGTTCATCAACTGGTCGTAGCCCTTGAGGGTTCCGGTGACTGTGGGGCGCAGTTAGTATATATGATATCAACAGTTTAGATGAATTCAAGATATGATAATTGAAAAAAAAGGCAAACAAAATGAGATAAAAAAGATAAAGATTGAATTACTCACCCTCACGGCCGCCATTGAACTTGACCTGCACCTCCTTGTCCATATACTTGCCCAGGTCGAGGATGTTTTCCTTCTTGGGCTTTTCTTGGGCACCGCCACCACCGCCACTTTTCTGCTGGGGTCGACCACCACGGCCACCGCCGCGGCCACCTCGGAATGAACCTCGCTCGGACATTTGGGGGGAATGTGAATAAGCGGGAAAAAAAAGGGGGGGGAGGAGAAAGGAGGTTAAACCCAGATGGGTGGGGATGACGAGAGATAGGCAATTCACAAATGCAAGCAACAAGCAGTAACCCTAGACTCTCAAGGCGCACGGCAGATTGAAGGGGGACGCGTATGAGGGATTTTCGGGCGGTGAGGAGCAGCAGAGTGGAACAGACCGGGTGGAAGAGTGGGAGAGGTGGAAGAGGTGGAAGAGTGGAGGGAAGAGGTCCGCCCGGCGGAGAGCGGGAGTACTACTGGTAGTATAAAATACTCCGTACAATACTCATACATACAGAGTACCAAAGTACTTCAGCACTTCAGGCACCCGCCAAAAAAAGGGTCATGTCCAATCCCCACTGGTGAGGCTTGTTTCTGAGCTAATTCAGCCTGTTGGAAGATAGGGACGCGTCATACCCTATTCCGATCTTAGTTTGACTTTAGCCTTGGGATCGAGTGGGAACAAAAGAGAACCGAAAAAAGAGTAGCCTAGACAGGTCACAGTATCCGTACCCAAGGTAAATGATCCCTCCCAGCGGAGTAGCGGAGTTCCGCCAGTCCCAGTGTCTTCCGCCCTACCTAGTGCCCACACCTCGGTCACCTCTGCCTCTGCCCTCCTACTGTCTCGCTTTTGCCCCCAACCTAATCACGTTTTCCACTTCCTCTCCTCTCCTGACATCTGTCACCCCAATCTTTATGGCCCGTCGCCCTCTTTCGCCTTTCTAGCGGTCTTTGCCGTCCCGCGCAGTTGCTACTCTCGGCCATTCGATTCCAAAGCCCACCTACCACACCATACCACACCACCAGCATAGGCGTAGCCTCTACTCTCTCAACCCCCAATCTCCCACAATGGAGCCCCGACCCCCTTCCGAGTCGTCTAATAAACGGCCGCGGTCTCCGACCGCCGACCAGTCGCAACAATCCAAGATCCAAAAGACTCAGGCGAACCACTTGCAGATCAATTATCTTGCGCGCCAATATCCCGATAACCTCCCTCTCGTCTCCGTCGATGACAACATGCCCGCCATTGTCCATCTACTCAGCGAGTATGACGGCGTCTTGCACCGACACGAGAGTATCGCGGGCAACCTCGGCGCATGTCCGCTGGGCCCGATCCTGATCAAGCGTTTTGAGCGCTTGTTCGATGGTCCTCCGCGCGTTAGCAAGTCGCATGGTGGTAAAGATAGCCCTACAGTGACTTGGTTGGATGTCGTCGAGTTCGCCAAGGACAAGCCTGAACAATTTCTCCTGGAAAACCGCAATGGCGTGCGTGTCTGCCAATTCCATACAAAACAGTGTCGTGTGGAGATCAGCGAGGAGGACTATGTGCTGGTTGCCTCGGGTATGCCCCAGAAGATGATACCCCCACAGCCTATCATCGAGGATGAAGAGAAGGAGCTGGGTGCGCTGGAGATTCTGGAAAAGAACTTGCAGTCTATTATTCAGGCCGCTGATCAAGGTATGCAAGTCCGTCTACAGTTCTCATTTTATGCAGGGATTCTAACTTGAGCGCAGTGTCGGCTCGAGCCCGTCAGCTTAGCTACCGTTTGAAGAATCGCCGCACCGCCATAATGAGTCGTCGGAAAAACGATGCGTCGCTGCAATCGCAGTCGCAATCCCAATCCCAACCCCAACCCCGCGTGCCCGCCGAGACTTGGCGCGACTCCAACGGCCACAACTCAACTAATGGCAAACCTCACGTCTCGCCGTCCGGCTTCGTAGCCGTCAATACGACCCGTCACGAAGCCGAACCGGCTGAGGACCACCCTTCCCCTTCCCAGTTTATCTTTTCCCATGGAACAACCGACAACGTAACAATCATCAATGGCACTTCGATCAAAGGCGCATCACCTACCACGCGAACTGAACTGATGAAGAAATTCTTCACCACGGCAGACCGACAGGCTCGCGGCTTCGACGATGCCTCCACTCCAGTCAATTCTCAGACGCCTCGACCGCAAGCACAATCAGACCCGGCCGATTACAGTTTGTACAATAATGCTTCCACTACTCCGGTAGCCATTCCAAGCACTCCATCTTCATTGCTTCCGCCACCCAAGACGACACCTCAAGAGAAAGACGACGGAGGTCCATACAAACTGGAAATGGTAGCTCGTATGGAGGAGCTGCAGCGTGGAGAGCGAGTCTCGCCACCCTGTGATCGATGCCGCCGGCTTCATATGGACTGCTTGAAGAATTTGACTGCCTGCGTGGGCTGTACCAAGAAACATGCCAAGTGTTCATGGAGGGATGTTCAAGAGGGCGAAATACGAGCCGCCAACTGGACTTTAACCACGCCCCGCGAACCTCGCGAGCCCCATGAAGAAATTGAGGAAGGTCGTTTGTCATCCATGCCTCCTCACGGCCTGACATCTCCCCCGAAATACCCGGTCTCTGCCGAGCGTGAACACGAGCGCCACACCGAGTCCCCCGCTAGTCAGAGCTATTCTCATAGCCGCCGCGAGTCTGCGCCAGGGGCTCCTCATATTGGACCCGGCTCAGGGGCATCAATGGGATTACCCCCCCTCCGACAAATCCCCTCGCAGAGCTGTTAGCGAGACCGAGAACAGTGGCCGTACTCAGCAGCAGGCTAACAACTCCCGACATGCCGACGATGAAGACCCAGATGCCAATCAACGACTGATGCAGGCTATCCTTGACACGGTTGATCATCATGCTCGGGTTGCAGCCGCCGTTCAGGAGAAGGAGCGTGGTGCGGGGACGGAACGAGGAGGTGAGCCGGTTAGTGAGCGTATCGAACGTGTTGAGCGTGTTGAACGGACTGCCGAGCGCCCGGCGGAGAATCCGAGCTTCACCCGTCATGATCGCGATGCGGATCGAAGCCGAGAGCACGACCGCGATCGTGATCGTGAACGGGAGCGGGAGCGGGAGCGATGGATGTTGCAGACCTAGAATGGTCTGACTAGATTGACTCCAGAGGTTTACTTTCTTGAAGTGTACATATTTGGAGGGCTTTTTTTCTTTCTTTTTTTCTCGTTTTCTTATTACAAGCTGTACAGCTGCGAGCGATTGGCGAAAGGGTCGGTTGGAGGGTCTTGTTTGAGCGTACATATTATATCCATGATTTGATGTCCTTTTGCAAATGAAACTGGCGCTTCCATTCCACTCCATACCCCAGTTTACGAATTACTCCAGATTTGGCTCGGATATAACTTTGAAATCCCATCGGATATACATCAACCGGCACCCCACCGGCCAATGCTTATAAGATGCTGACCAATGTAAGGAATTGATTCCGGGTGGGTCGCGGGGGAAGCGGTTATATTCTCATCCATGCATTGTATGTAGTATACGAGTAGTATATCCGATCAAATACTATCAGCTATGGGCAGTGTGACCATGAAGAATAGGACATTTCGGAGTGCAAGTGTAAGTGTAGAGAGTACTCGTATACTCGTACTTGAGCTACTAGTAACTACTAGTTAGTAGTAGCAACGTAGTAATTCCGCCGCGCTGAGTGGGCGGGGGGGGAACTGCGGGGTCCCGCCTTAAATTTGGATCCAGTGGGAGCTCCATCATGGACTCACCCCACCACCCACCACCCATCGGCAATGCCGGGCATACGCAAGTCCCGGAGCTGCTGGGAATGTTAAAAAAAGACCAGACAGCTCCTCTGAGGGCCCATCTTCACATTTCTGCTCTGATCTGAACAATACACCTCCCCCACACAATCCCCCATCTCAATCGCAACCAAAACCGCGGCCATGGACCCCTCCCTCGTCAAGATCCCACCAATGAAAGACCTAACAGCAGACAACATCACCGAGAATGTAATCACAATCAACTCGCTCTGCGAAGATCCGCGCATGAAATACGTCCTAGAACGCCTGGTCACACACCTGCACGACTTCGCCCGCGAAACCCGACTCAGCAGCGACGAATGGATGACCGGCCTCCGCTTCCTGACAGAGGTAGGCCAGATCTGCACCGACGTCCGACAAGAATTCATCCTGTTGTCCGACGTGCTAGGCCTCTCCCTCCTCGTTGACAGCATTGACCACCCCAAACCCCCAGGTTCAACCGAGGGTACCGTGCTAGGACCCTTCCACACGCACGATGCGGAGGAAATGCCCTCCGGCGACTCCATGTCGCACGATCCGAAGGGTGAGCCGCTACTGGTTGTTTGTACGCTGCGCAATACGGAGGGCCGGCCTATTGAGGGCGTCAAGATTGATATTTGGGAGACGGATTCGTCGGGGCACTATGATGTGCAGTATGCTGGGCGTGAGGAGCCGGATGGGAGGTGCGTCATGCGCTCGGATAAGGATGGTTTGTTCTGGTTTAAAGCTATTACGCCGGTGCCTTACCCTATTCCGCATGATGGGCCTGTCGGGAAGTTGTTGAAGAAGTTGCATCGTCACCCGTATCGCCCTTCGCATATGCACTTCATGTTTGAGAAGGAGGGTTACGACCATTTGATTACGTATGTCGTCTCGACCTCCGAGTCTTCTTGCATTATACTCGGGGAATTTGGCTAACCAATGATATAGTGCTCTTTATCTCCGCAATGACCCTTATGAGACCTCTGACGCTGTATTCGGCGTGAAGGATTCTCTAACCGTTGACATTGGCAAGGTTGGCCCTGAGTTTGCGAAGAAATACGGCGTTCCCGAGGGCCAGGCCCTGTTGACATACGACTTTATTCTTGTCTCCGATGCCGAGACGAGTGAATTGCGCGCGCACAATTCCAAGGTGGCGCTGGATAAGCTCGGCCGGAAGGTCAAGATCGTTAATGGTCTGCCAATTCCCGATCTGGACTAAATGTAAAGATATTCAACGGGGAAAAGCTACATATCCACGAACAAAGAAAAGGACTTAATTATGAATTGGATTAACCAGCCAGGAAATGAACATGAATGACATGAATATGATTTCTCTCTTTTCGTTCAAACAGCCTGCATACTAGTACACACTAGTTACAGTGGCGTTGCAAAAGTTTGAAACCCCATATTGCCCAACATGATTTGGGAAACTAGTAGCTACCTGAGATGAAATAGATTGGCCTATCTATTCTATCCCAGGTAGCTACTAGTTTCCCATCAGAGGTAATTTGGCCTTCGATGTTCCTAATTCGTTCATCATAGAGTACTGCATATAAACCACGCAAAGTATTCGCATCACAAGACTGATCCGATGATTCCCTCTCATTCCGTGTCCCCCAATTACGTCACTCTCCTCGGAATATAAGTCCCCCACTGGCACTTATAGGAGCATGTATCGTGATTGCCTCTCGTATATCAAAAGTCGTGCTCCGTGAAACTATACACAAGCGCCAGCCTGGTCCGAAATACATCCTCAGGGTCTAAGCATTGGCCATTTAGGGTGAATTATTAGCTTTCCGCGACCGTTGGACAGGATTTAGTGCAACCTTGTTTGAAACATGGGGAAAGTGGAGCTCATTTCCGGACTCTATAGAATCCGGGGACGCCATCCTATTTCTCGTGGTTTCGGCCTGCTCTTTTTGGAAAAGAAATTTAGGTTTACTTCCAATGGTTATTTCAAAACGATAAGTCATCATGCGGCTTATCCTTTTACCTGTGGCAGCATCGCTATGTGCTGCCCTGATTATTCCTGAACAAGAAGTTCTAGCCGAACTTTCTGGAGTACTTCGCAGTGATCAGTCCAGTCGAGATGAAGAAACACAAGTTGATTCCTGGTGGTCAAAGATGGCTGAATTATCGCAAAGCGGTCAGCAATCGGCCGCGAAGTTTGCCTTGAGTGTCCTGGGGCTTGATGTCAGCTTGGATGGAAGTTTTGAAGCTCCCAGTGGTGAAAATGAGGATTATGACGATTTTGATCGTGATCGTGAAGATTATCTCGATAGAGCGTCAACGCCGGCCTCACCATCCCCATCATCGTCACCACCCCCATCATCCCCATCATGGCAAACATGAATGTGGTCCAGGGTATGGGGACAGGCCAGGATACGGTGATGGCCCTGGCTATGGTGAAGGACCTGGCTATGGGGACAGACCAGGATACGGCGATGATCCAGGAAATGGATGTAGGGATCCTGGCTGCGGTCCTGGCTACGGTGATGGTCCTGGGGGCGGTGGTGGTTGGCCTGGCGGTGGTGGTCCTGGTGATGGTGGCCCTGGTGGTGGTGGCCCTGGCGGAGGAGGCGGTGGTGGTAGTGGTGGAGGAGGTAGCCCTGGCAGTGGTGGAGGAGGTGGTGGTGGTAACCCTGGTGGCGGAAATCCTGGGGGAGGTGGTGGTTGCCCTGGTGGTGGGGGAGGAGGTTCTGGGGGTGGAGGATATCCCGGTGGAGGTGGAGGGGGGTGGGAAAGGCCCTGGATACGGCAATGGTCGTGGCAGACCAGGATATGGAAGATGGCCAGACGACAGAGGATGTCGTGGACGACGTGGTCCCTGTCACCTATTCAATCTTTCACCGAGATTCTGCACGGAGAACCACACGATCTGGGAGCTGATCAACGAGAGCAAGGAAACCTCGCAGCTTGCACAGCTCATCAAGGGCCACGACGACATGGTCACCCTACTGAACAGCAGTGGAAACAACTATACTCTCTTGGCCCCGACAAACAAGGCTTTGGAGTGGTTCCTGCACCATGAACATCAGCCTTCATACACGAAGGATTTCCTGCAATATCACATCTTGCCACGACAACTTGATCTCCATGATGTGAGGTATCAGCAAACACTGCCCACTCTGCTGAATCAGTCGAAGTTGGGCAAGGATATGCCGCAGCGACTGGTGGTGAACAAACACGAACGTCGAGTGTTGCTCAATGGGGTCAGTGAAATTATAGCGGGTAACATAGTAAGTCCTAACCCTCAAAAGTGCGTTAGTCATGAGCAGGCCACTGACAAGGTATCAGGTTGGAAGCAACGGCATTCTTCATCAAATTAACACACCACTCATTCCACCTCCAAATACTAGCACAATTATCAAACTCCTGCCGAGGCACTTCAGCGCTTTCACTCTCGGCCTTGAAAAGACTGGTCTGATCCACAAGCTAACCGACGAGATCAGAGCTGGCGGTACAACATTCGCCCCGACAAACGCAGCCTTTGGCCATTTGGGACAACGTGCAAATGAGTATCTCTTCTCTTCTGGTGGCGAAAAATGCTTGCAGGCCTTGCTAGAGTACCATTTTGTCCCGAACCGCACCTTGTACTCGGACGTGCTGTATGATCAGCATGGACATGTGCATAAGTTTAGATCTGGGGAGCAGGATTCCGCGGTACATGTTAAGCTGCCTACTCTTTTGAAGAAGCAGAACTTGAGGGTTGATGTTGTCTGGCCTGGATACTCGGTTATCATGCGGGTGAACGGGGTTGGCCGGGTCAGGGTTCATGATGTTTTGGCGCGAGATGGTGTCGTGCATATTGTGGATCAGGTGCTGATGCCGTCTCGGAAAATCAAAGGGAAAGGCAATGAAGGAGTGATTGCGATGTCGATGTTGCGGGAAAGTCTCAACGAGTGCAAGGGAATGCCACGGGAGGAACTGTGATAATTTAGCAGGTAGCGATAAGTAATTCCGTTGCCAGGTGGTTCGTTCTGGGTGGTGTGGGGGGCTCTATCAGTCTATCATCTATCAGTTTGCACCAGGATGAGATTGATGTTTCTTCATTCTTTATCTGTCTGTATTTCCATAAGATATGCTGGCTGCGCGGTCGGCTGCCATCGTTTTCAAGCAAAACCTGATGGAGCGAGACCATGCGCAAGTTTCCAAAGTACCATGTTGATCAATCAAAAAGAGGCCATTCCTTCTGGTCCGTTCAGACTCGAGCTGTTCATAGAAGGGATGGGTTTGGTAACGTCAATACCAACCAAAAGAACCATAATAATCATAATTGCATGTCCGAAGCAGGCTGAAAGAAGGCAAACTATCGCTTAGTGCATTCTTCTCGCGGGCTTCATCAATGCCTGGAATGAGGACTCCAGGGCCTTCTTGATCTCTTTATAACTCACGATGAAACAGCTTTGTTCATCGCGACTAACCAATGTGACCTTTTCATCGGACCCTGCATCCAGCTTGTTCAAACAAGTCAACACATGTCCAAGGTCGACCACTGGATCGCCTTGCGCGTCCACTTGGTGGAAGACGTAGTCACGGAAAATCTTCAAGAAATAACGCTCCCCACTTTCCGACCACTGTCTGTCATGTTCATATTCAGGTCGTTCATTGACGAGGTTCAATTTCGTCATCAAACGCACGAGCCGTCCATTTTCAAGCTCGCGGCCGAGATCAGTCGTGAGCTGGTCATCAAGATGGAGGGCCGAGTCAAATGTCGACATCAGCTGGGACGAAATTCCGGTGATGAATAGGTCGATGTTCCGCTCCTGGTCTATCTGCAGAGAGTTCAGCAGCCAGAAAACGGAGTTCTTCATTTGCGGGCTATATGCGCGGGTGAAGTGTTCCATTGCCTTGGCAGGGTTGTGCATGACATTGGGCGAGTTAGCACCCAGAGTAACCATCATTTGTCCAAAGTTAACCAAGTCTTGCCGCTGTAGGTCGGCCACGGTCCTCTGGGTATCAAATTGAACCACGTCCAGGATTGCACAAGCATTCAAACGGATACGGTTCTTGCCGGTAAGTAGAACTTTGCTCGGCTCAAGAACCCTTGCAGCGATACCGTTGGAGTGGATCGCTTTCAATGCATTTGCGATTTGAGTCATGTATCCCCACAGAATCTGCTCGGTAATATGTGGGTTGTGGCGGTTCTGGAAACGGTTTCCAGCGCCCAGATGTTGCTCGGCTAGGGTCTTAGATAAAGGATGGTAATCAGTGACGAAGATCAGTGAGCTATCCTGGAAACTTCGGCTGGTAAACGCATCGTGGACGGTGACAACGCTTCCACTGCACACTCGTTTCCAGGCTTGAACGGATCGGATGGCCTTCTCGTTGGTTAAGCGAAACCCTTGATTGATCAGCAGTCGTCAAAAATGCGGTTAGTTTCAAGGATCCCTTACCTTCTAGTCTGCGCAAGGCATAGAAATTTCCGTCTTTGCTTGACTGTGCCTTGTACACCCAGCTTGGATAGCCGAAAGTGGCGGCATTCTTCTGGTGGCTTAAATCCAGGGGAACCAAAGAGTGGAAATAGTCGACCTGTGCCGGTAACTGAGTGTCTAGAAAGGTCAGCTTGGTCCGGCTTGTTGTGTTTTTCGAAAGTCAACTTACTAGGTAGAGTCTGCAAGGTAGCTGCAGCTTTCTTCTGCAATTCTTCTCGGAAGTCATTGGGGAGAAATAGGTCGTGGACATTCCGTTGATAGCCAAGCGTACTTTGGCTGTGGGGACCGATCGGAGCGTATAGATGATATTGGACCTATAAATCATGTTAGACGTCATGTACTAGGAGATGGAGTTTCTTTATGCTCAACATACCGGCTGCTGGAAACCAGTCTGGTTGGTAAAGAAAGTGGCCCCGCCAAGTGTAGCCGCCGCGTCGTGCGAATATGGGTTGGTAGAGACCGGGCCCACCGCACCAGCAGACAACGCACCGGAAGCTGTGACAAATGGATCAAAGGCACCTGAGGGGGTGATGGCACCATTTCCATTACCTTGGATGGATGGCTGCAAAGAGATGGGGGTTAGATCAGAACAACGTCTTGAACTGCGGGAATCGAGGTTTCGCTCCAGCGGATCAAAATCATCGGCAAGTGCACTGAGGCTTCGAGTAGAGCGATTATGGTAAGATAGCATCACCATCGTGTGATCTCCGGCAGCCTTTCAAGGACCGCCGTTGTAATTGTTGAGATGGTTGGAGGTTTACCAAGGGGGAGCTTGAAGTGTAAAGAGCCCGGGGTCCAGGGAGTTTTGATCCGCAGAAAGCAACCACGAACCACGAACAGCAGGGAAGGAGCAATCGAGACTTGAGACTTGAGACTTACCATGTGAGCACCTTCAAAGCCCTGCGGAACAAATTCCTGCACCTCCGCCATGGACCAGTCCGGGGTCCCGACTTCTTGTCGCGGGGTACTCGTATTCGAGCCTTTTCCAGTCAGCGGGGTCTTTGGGGCCGGCACGGGGGACGCCATACGTGAGGCGGCGGTTCTTGGTTGGAAGGGAGCGGCATTTGCAGCTTTGGGAGAGATGGGATTCGATTTCTTGGGGGCTGATACGCCATTGCCGGACAAGAGGGATGGGGTGAAGCTAGGTGAGTCGACATTGAAGCGTTTCTTATTGCTAAAGGAGGTGGATTAGTATACAAACATCCAGTTGCGCAAGAACGAGAAGATCCGAGGATTGATTCAACATACCTATCTGATTGGTACGCCGAGTTTACTTTCTGGGGATCATGGTTGAAAGCGCAGCCTAGATAGGGAAGAAAGACTTCGGTCAACATCAACCCGCGTATATCGTGGGGCGAGGAGGGAACAATCCACTCACCTTTGTCTTCATATCGACAACGGCCATAAATGGTGACATTGCGGCATAGTGTGTCTTTCGCATTCTCTGTGGTCGAAATCGAGTCAGCACAATCCATCCTACGGTCGGCATGCTAGTCCGGCGGATCCATCTCAACATTTCCATCGTGATCTACCGAATGCTAGCTACCTTAGGAGAGGCCGCCATTCATCTCAACTCACCTCGGGTCTTCATCTTGGGCGATCCCGTCGTGCGACGGGTGTCATCCAAAGGAGGTTTGCCAGAGGATGCCATCAGGGACTGTTGGGAGGACCGAGGAACGATAGGGAATCAGCGCAGCTGGATCTCCATTGAAACGGGGACTGAAACGAGGTGAAGAGGTCGACTGGAAGGGAGTCGCATTCCCTGATATCAGATGCGTCTCCGTGGCCGGCGCGTGTTTGGGGGATCGTCGTGAGCGGGTCAATTGCGGGAGGGGAGAGACGAGGAGGGTCGCGGAGAACTTGAAAGAGAGCAGGCGATGCACCAGATGGTTAAAAATAAGGGGCCCAATACGGATCCGCCCTCCAAAGACGAGATCGGAAGCGATAAAGCCGATGACCAGGAAGGACCAAGTTGACGCGGGGCGTTGAGAGCGAAGGGGGAGGTGCACAGACCAGGCGGTCAGCGGGCTATCGAATCAGCTTGGGGTGAGTTGAGGTGAAGTGAGGTGGATGTGAGATGAGCAGGGGTCAGAGATCGTAGGTATAATATGTTAAAGGGTGAAAGAGAGAGGTATGTGTAGATATATAGAAATACATATGTTAGTGTGAATGATGACAGGATGAGAGGATGGCAGCGGATAACCCATGGACCAGAATAGGACTAGTAGGTACTGTTGGGTTATATCGACATATATCTTCAAGTTCCACGGTCGGTGTATCTAGTACTAGTATTCCCATTTTAGACAGTGGCGATTCTAAAACTGGCCAGTCCAATATGCTACTAGTGCAATTTGATCACCCAACTACTACTATCCCCTTCAGGTGATTTAATCGATTTTGATGCTTATCTGTCCTGGATTGCCTGGACCACGGAAGTACCTGATGATGCAATCACCCCCCTCTCTCCAGGGCTAGTATATCGTACAAATACTAGTATCTACTACTAGTGCTTCAGGATCCTAGATACTAGTAATTACTGAAATCAGTCAGAACTTGAATACTTAGAATACCAGATAGTATATACTAATCCACAGTCTGACCATAAATATTCCCATCTGTTTAGTGAATTCCTGCAGCATCGTGTTCACACTCTCCTTCTCCGCATTCATACTAAACTCCGCACTGGGCGGTATGGCGGGCGGTGTATATTCTACCCAAAGCCATCTCGGCCCCGACACATGGCTGCCACCTATCAGCCACCATGTCCGAAGAGCTCGACCTCGACCTTGACCGGCTCTCCTCTACTGAGAGGTCGGCTTTAGAAACATACTCTTCTGTGACAGGCCAAGAGCCTGCCGAGGCTATTGCCTTACTCCGGCGATCACAATGGAATGTGCAGGTTCGCGAATCCTCCCCGCCCCCAGCTTTACTCGCAAGCCGTCAACGTGGAAGCTTGTCACTGACCATCTCCTCCCCAACTATATAGATCGCGATCGCCAAATTCTTTGATGGAGAAGGCCCCGACCCCGTCGAAGAGGCTCGCGAGGCACTCCAGTCGCCCCCTCCAAGGCCAGCCCGTCGAACCCAGAACTTAATGACGGATGACCTCACTGAGCAACTCGCGCCAGCTGCCCGTTCAGCAGCAGACCCAGCTCCCCGTGTCAATACCCAACCCGAAAGCCAACCTGCTTTCCGCCCGCCATTCATCCTTGCTCTACTGTTTACTCCCTTCAATCTCGTGTACCGCCTCCTGTACAATTCGTTCCGTCTCTTTGGCACATTATTTCCTTTCCTCCCACGCCTATTCAACACCACAGCCAATCCAGCCTTACAGGCGGCACGAAGAAATACCACCGGTCGTCGACCCCTGGGTCCCAAAGACACCGCCGCCCGGTTCATCCGTGAATTCGACGAGGAGTACGGATCGCACTCGATCCCATTCTTGGAAAATGGATACAACATGGCGTTAGAAAAGTCTCACCGGGACTTGAAGTATCTTCTGATCGTGCTTCTTGCACCAGAACACGATGACACGAGCGGCTGGGTACGCGATACGCTGCTAGCACCCGAGGTCGCGGAGTTCATCAACGACCCGCAAAACAACCTTCTGGTGTGGGGCGGCAGCGTCCAGGACTCCGAGGCATATCAAGTGGCCAATTCGCTGAAATGCACCAAGTTCCCCTTTGCCGCGGTCGTCGTCCACACTCCCAATGTGTCGTCGACGGCGATGTCCGTGGTCGGCCGCATCGCGGGAACCACTTCACCCTCGGAGTTCACGAGTAAACTCCGTACTATCACCTCCACGAATCAGGAGCCGCTTGAGCGGATTCGCGCTACCCGGGCTGAACAGCAGGCGTCTCGCAGCTTGCGTGAAGAGCAGGACTCTGCCTACGAACGATCACTGGCAATTGACCGCGAGCGGGCGCGTCAGCGTCGGGAGGCCGAGGCTGCACGAGAGCGTGAAGAGCAGGAGGCGGCTGACCGACAGGCGGCTGAAGAGAAGAAGCAGCGCGATTTAGAACAGTGGAAGCAATGGCGCGCACAGTCCCTTGGCACCGAGCCTGGGACTGATGTGAAGGAAGCGGTGCGCGTGAGCGTGCGACTACCCTCCGGGGAGCGGATTATGCGCCGATTTGCGCCTGAGGCCGATATTGAAGAGCTCTATGCTGTGGTGGAGTGCTACGAGGTATTACAGGACGAGTCAAGGCCCACTGATGTGAAGGAGCCCGAAGGATTCACACATGAGTACGGATTCCGATTAGTGTCCCCTATGCCCCGAGCAGTTTATGCAGTTCAGGAGGGCGGGGCCATCCGAGAGAAGATCGGGCGGGGTGGCAATCTTTTAGTGGAGCCGATTCAGGATGAAGAAGAGGAAGATGAAGACGGTGAAGAAGAGGAAGTAAAAGAAGAAGGGACGGAGGTTTCGTCATGATAGAATTTGATTGCTGGGGATACCCTGTATGAAGTGACCCAAAGTTTGATGTACCCGCGGTGCAAGGGATCAACATTGTATACCGTATGTTGATATGTCGTAGCTCCGAATGACATTTATCCAGTGATGAGTATGAAGTTTAAATTTGCATCATCAGGTATGTACGTACGTATGCGCAAGTATGTCTGTGCTGGCATCCTGGGCAGTTCGCAGATCTAGTCGAAAGCGGCTAGAGGGATCTGATAATGAACCCTGCGGTGGCTGGGCCAAAGCTGACCTTCACAGGGGGAAAAGCGCGAATATGTACGAGTACGGAGTACGAACCAGGATGGGGTAGATATGTATATCGTTTACTATAGGCCTACTCTGTACTCCGTATTTTGTACTCCGTAATAATTCTAACTAAGAGCAAGGATACGACCAGCATGGCTAAAGGCATGGCTTTAGGCACCAAGATGGCGGAATCTGACCTGCATGGGGTTGTGCAGAATACACTATACCCCGGTGATTGATAATGAGTCGAACCAAGTCATTCTGAGTACCACGGACCAGCTGTGAAAACGGACGAAACTGGGGGAGAACGGACGAAACACGCATGAGTCAGGGAATCAGGAGTCGGATGGTAGCGAGCCCGACCCGGGAACGTCGTGCCCAGACTCCGCCGCGTGGATCACGCATGTCGGATGGCGGATCGCGGCTTCCCGGTCCACTTTTTTTGTTCTTCCACCTTTCCATTTCATAAATACGGCTGTGTACTGCATTACACTCTGCAATACAGTGCACTATACTCCGTACTGCACTACACTTTACTCCCGTCCAATCAGGTCCCTGGAATATACTCCGATGCACCACATGCAGTACATAACTCTCCTAATTCTCCTTCCATCGGGTCCCCCGTTTTCAACACTAAACCTAATCCCGTAAAAGCACGACCACTAGGCGATGCCCGATTTTTTCTCCCATCAACAATCTTGGTACCATCTCGCGTATTTATTTTTGATCTCGCCATGCTGATTCGCTCCAATAAATACCGGTTAGGCCTCCAATACACGCGGTCGCTCTCATCTCCGGACCCTTATCGCCGGATGTCTGGACTTCCCTTCGGAGGCAAACTTGGCATCAGTCCCGGGCCCGATTTTTTTTTGCATCGACCTTTTTTTTTTTGCTCTCCGCATCTTTAGCTTACTTCTATTTATTGTTTCCATGTCTTTGGCCCCCTTCGCCCCTTTCCCTTTACTATCTTAATACTCCATTCTTTATTTCTTCATACGCCTAATATCCTAATTATACAACTACCACAACATTCTCTTCTCCCCTCACCTCTATACTCTGCACCACACCATCTCCACTGCATGGTGATTTCCTAATTGACTCCTATCTGGGCCCCACACCTCCCCTCCCCCATCTCCATATCAATATCCATCCATTGAGGAGCAGCCCACAATGTCGCTCCTGGGGACGATTAACCCCAATGTCGTGGAATCGACCAACGAATCCGTGACCATCTCGCGCGAGGTCCACCGTCACGATCCCGCTGCTAGCTTCAGCACCGAAGATACCGCCATGGAAAAGTCCGAGGAGGTCGGTGACGAAGAGATTGTCGAGGCCGAGGTCACTCGCCTCGCTCAGCAGCTCACCCGTGAATCCACTCGCTTTGTTGACGCCGAGAACACCTTCATCGATGTCAAGGAGGAATCCGCCTTGAACCCGCACAGCCCTAACTTCAAGGCTCGCAGTTGGATGAAGAACCTCCTCGCTATCACCGCTCGTGACCCCGAACGTTATCCCCAGCGCCAGGCTGGTATCTCTTTCCGCAACCTTAGTGTTCACGGTTATGGCAGTCCCACAGATTACCAAAAGGATGTGTTCAACTCCGTCCTCCAAATTGGTGGTTTGTTCCGTTCCATGATGGGCTCTGGCAAGCAGAAGATCCAAATTCTGCGTGATTTCGATGGTCTGGTCAAGAGTGGCGAGATGCTCGTCGTTCTGGGTCGTCCCGGTTCCGGTTGCTCGACCTTCTTGAAGACTTTGGCCGGTGAGATGAACGGTATTCACAAGGATGAAAAGACCCAAATGAATTACCAGGGTATCTCCGACAAGAAAATGCGCGACCAGTTCCGTGGTGAAGCTATTTATACCGCCGAGACCGATGTGCATTTCCCTCAATTGACGGTTGGCGATACTCTCAAGTTCGCTGCACTGGCCCGTACTCCCCGCAATCGTCTACCGGATGTCACTCGCGAGCAGCACGCCCAGCACATGCGTGACGTTGTCATGGCTATGTTGGGTCTCACACACACCATTAACACCCGTGTTGGAAACGATTTCGTTCGTGGTGTTTCCGGTGGTGAGCGCAAGCGTGTCAGTATTGCCGAGGCCACCCTCTGCGGTAGCCCTCTTCAATGCTGGGATAACAGTACTCGTGGTCTCGATAGCGCCAACGCTTTGGAGTTCTGCAAGACCTTGAACCTGATGGCTAAGTATTCTGGCACTACCTGTGCTGTTGCTATCTACCAGGCCTCCCAGAGTGCCTATGATGTCTTCGACAAAGTGACTGTCTTGTACGAAGGTCGACAGATCTATTTCGGCCGCACCGATGAGGCCAAGGAGTTCTTCACCACCATGGGCTTCGACTGCCCCGAGCGTCAGACCACTGCCGATTTCTTGACTTCTCTGACTAGCCCCGCTGAGCGTATCGTGAAGCCTGGCTATGAGAACCGTGTTCCTCGCACCCCTGATGAGTTTGCTGAGGCTTGGAAGACCAGCGCTGCCTACAAGAGTCTGATGAAGGAAATTGACGAGTATGACCAGTCCTACCCACTTGGCGGCGAGGCACTGCAAAAGTTCGTCGACTCCCGTCGGGCGATGCAGGCCAAGAACCAGCGTGTACGCTCGCCCTATACTCTTTCCGTCGTGCAGCAGATCAACCTTTGCATGGTCCGTGGCTTCCAGCGCCTAAAGGGCGATGCAAGCTTGACGTTGTCCCAGCTTATTGGTAACTTTATCATGGCTCTGATTATCGGTTCCGTCTTCTACAACCTTGAGGATACCACCGACAGCTTCTACTCTCGTGGTGCCCTTCTTTTCTTTGCTGTTCTTCTTAACGCCTTCTCCAGTGCACTCGAAGTAAGCTATACACGCATTGCTGCCTTTTTGCTAGAGCATATCACTGACAAACGGAACAGATTCTGACTCTTTACGCGCAACGACCCATTGTTGAAAAGCAAGCTCGCTATGCTATGTACCACCCTTTCACCGAGGCTGTGGCCTCCATGCTGTGTGATATGCCCTATAAGTTGCTCAACATGGTGACTTTTAACGTGACACTCTATTTCATGACGAATCTTCGCCGCACACCCGGAGCATTCTTCACCTTCCTCGTCTTCTCCCTGGTAACAACCTTGACCATGTCCATGATCTTCCGTACCATTGCCGCCACCTCACGAACTCTCAGTCAGGCTTTGGTCCCTGCTGCCATTCTGATACTGGGCCTGGTTATATATACGGGCTTTACGATTCCTCCTACCAACATGCTTGGCTGGTCTCGATGGATGAACTACATTGATCCCATTGGATACGGCTTCGAATCCCTCATGGTTAATGAATTCCATAACCGCAGATTCAGATGCCTGGAGACGTCGTTCGTCCCTACCTACGGCCCTACTCTGCTAAACAAGGTTTGCAACACTGGAGGTGCCCGTGCTGGCCAGGATTATGTCGAAGGTGATAACTATCTCTCGGACAACTTCCAGTATTCCAACACCCACAAGTGGCGCAACCTGGGTATCATGTTTGGTTTCATGATTTTCTTCATGGCTACCTACCTGATCGGCACCGAGTACATCTCCGAGTCCAAGTCTAAGGGTGAGGTTCTGCTCTTCCGTCGTGGACACGCCCCCAAGCGCGGAAACTCAGATGAGGACGTTGAAGGCACCCAGAACATCAGCCATGCCGAGAAGACCGACGAGACAAGCAGCGAGCAGGGTGCTGGTGGAATCCAGCGCCAAACTGCTATCTTCCACTGGCAAGACGTGTGCTACGACATCAAGATCAAGAGCGAAGAGCGCCGTATTCTGGACCACGTCGATGGTTGGGTCAAGCCTGGTACCTGTACTGCCCTGATGGGTGTCTCCGGTGCTGGAAAGACCACCTTGCTTGATGTGCTTGCTACTCGTGTTACTATGGGTGTTGTCTCTGGTGAGATGTTGGTTGACGGCCGTCTTCGCGACCAGTCTTTCCAGCGTAAGACCGGTTACGTCCAGCAACAGGATCTCCACCTTTACACTACAACTGTTCGTGAAGCTCTTCGCTTCAGTGCTATGCTCCGTCAACCTGCTGCCACCCTCGCCAAGAGAAGCTTGACTACGTTGAGGAGGTTATTAAGCTCCTTGGAATGGAATCATATGCTGACGCCATTGTCGGTGTCCCCGGTGAAGGTCTCAACGTCGAGCAGCGTAAGCGTCTCACTATTGGTGTCGAGCTTGCTGCTAAGCCCCAACTGCTTCTGTTCCTGGACGAGCCGACTTCCGGTCTTGACAGTCAGACCTCTTGGTCCATTCTTGATCTAATTGACACCCTGACCAAGCACGGCCAGGCTATTCTCTGCACTATCCACCAGCCTTCTGCTATGCTTTTCCAGCGTTTCGACCGCCTTCTGTTCCTTGCCCGTGGTGGTAGAACCGTCTACTTTGGAGATATCGGGGAGAAGTCCTCCACTCTTGCTAGCTACTTTGAGCGTAATGGTGCCCCTAAGCTTCCCCTTGAGGCCAACCCGGCTGAATGGATGCTTGAGGTTATTGGTGCTGCCCCTGGTTCTCACAGTGATATTGACTGGCCCGCTGTCTGGCGTGAAAGTCCTGAGCGCAAGGAAGTGCACAACCACTTGGCTCATCTCAAGTCAACCCTGTCCTCGAAGTCTGTTGATGAGTCTGCCTCTGACCCTGCCAATTACAAGGAATTTGCTGCTCCATTCAGCGTCCAGCTCTGGGAGTGCTTGGTCCGTGTGTTCAGTCAATATTGGCGCACCCCGATCTACATCTACTCCAAGGCGGCTCTTTGCATCCTCACGTCTCTCTACATTGGTTTCTCCTTCTTCCACTCTTCCAACACTGCCCAAGGTCTCCAGAACCAGATGTTTAGTATCTTCATGCTGATGACCATCTTTGGTAACTTGGTACAACAAATCATGCCTCACTTCTGTACTCAGCGTTCCCTGTACGAAGTTCGTGAGCGCCCATCCAAGACCTATTCCTGGAAGGCGTTTATGGCCTCCAACATCCTTGTCGAACTCCCCTGGAACACCCTCATGGCCCTTTTCATCTACGTTTGCTGGTACTACCCTATCGGCCTTTACCGCAACGCTCCTGAGGGCCACCTTCACGAACGCGGAGCTCTGATGTTCTTGCTCATCTGGACCTTTATGCTTTTTACGTCGACCTTCGCCCACATGGTGATCGCCGGTATCGAGCTCGCCGAGACAGGTGGTAACCTGGCCAATCTGATTTTCTCCCTCTGCCTTATCTTCTGCGGTGTCCTCGCCTCACCGGATAAGATGCCCCGCTTCTGGATCTTCATGTACCGTGTCTCGCCCTTTACCTATCTGGTCTCGGCGATGCTCTCTACCGGTGTCTCTGGCGCCGAAGCCTCCTGCTCCCCCGTCGAGTACCTCAGCATCACGGCCCCGGATAACACGACATGCGAGAAGTACATGGCGAAGTGGATCAGCGAAGTTGGTGGAAGTCTTCTGGACCCAGATGCCATCTCCAACTGTCAATTCTGCTCCTTGTCTGATACCGATACCTACCTTGCCCAGATTGGTGCTCACTTCTCTGAGGCTTGGCGCAACTTTGGCATCATGTGGGCCTTCATCATCTTCAATATCTTCGGTGCTGTCTTCATCTACTGGCTCGCTCGCGTGCCTAAGGGTAGCCGCAGCAAGAACTGAACTTAGCGTTCCGTGATGCGGTCAGCCTAAGACTTGCATCTGCATGTTTGCTCTTTCATTCATTTTCTTGATCTTCTCTCTTTTTTTCTTGTGGCATATTTTGACTCTTGAGAGTCAAGTTGGCTGTTTGACCAATCTTCTCTCATATATAGACCCTTTTTTCTATTACTCGCTTTTTTTTTTTTTGCATATATTCGAATGCATAGAGCATCGTGAAGCAATTTACACTACACTGCTAGACTACAGTCTAGATACAATGAATATAATAAACAAAAGTTTACTCAATATTTCAATTCTTTTCATATGAACTGTAGCAGTTCTGGGACAGAAGTTCCCGTCCACGCTAGGGGGGCACTAGCGTGTTTTCAATGTACTTTGACACTAAAAAGTCACTATCGCGACCGCGTTTCCTCATAACAATCATTTTGTAAAAATTCAACCATGGTTCTACGTATATTGCTTATATTTTTCTTGTTATTCTTGGTGCTGTTTTTACTATATTACTTTTGTGTGTTCAATTTGATCTAATCACAATATCTTATTGGTACTTGAAAAAAAGTGGGGCGTGGCCGCCGATGGACGGAAACTTTTGTCCCGCGATGTACAGTAATAATAGGTATAGAACCTTGGAAATATTAGAAAGTTAGGGAGAGATACAGATCCATAGTAGTTAGTTCCTTGAGTGTTAGAAATAGTATAGACATTACAGGACCCCAGCGCCAATGCAGACAAGTCGACAAGATCAGAATCGAAGATGATGGGGAAGAAAAAAGAAAAGAAAAGAGGAAAAGTAAAAATAAAGACAGAAAGAGAAAGAGAAAGAAAAAGAGAAAGCGAAAGCGAAACGAAAGAAAAGAAAACGACAGAGCCA
Organism: Penicillium cosmopolitanum; assembly: GCF_028827165.1. Taxonomy (NCBI): domain Eukaryota; kingdom Fungi; phylum Ascomycota; class Eurotiomycetes; order Eurotiales; family Aspergillaceae; genus Penicillium; species Penicillium cosmopolitanum. Next base: position 1,149,580 of record NW_026622678.1, on the reverse strand, counting down.
AGGGAATCTATCTACCAAGTAAAGGCCTCCTCGACAAAATCCACCACAGCCCCCTGTCCAATCCTCTTCCTCGCCGCACCCCTAACCTCATCGGCAAAGGCACCAGGCCCACAAACCGAAACAAGCGTCGCACCAACTCTAACTGGCAAAATCTCATCAAGAACGACATCAGGCCGACACCGACCCGAATGCATCTGCACCGTCGCAGAAGGGGAAACGATATCCGCCGCACGACGCGGTTTCGAAACGAACAGTTTAACAACGAGGATCTCACGACGATTCGGTAGACGCAGAATTTGATCCATCCAGGCACTTATCCAGGCGAGGTGATCTGTCGAGCGGACGGACCAGATGAGATAGACGCGACGGGTTGCGGCGCGGCCTGTTGAAGCGCGGAGAACGAGGTCCCGTGTGTATTGGAGATGGTGTGTGATTCCAGCGCCGGCGGAGAACAGGACGGCTGTGCCGTAGCTTGCTGCGTTTGTGGGGTGGGAACCGTATGGTCCTTCGATGTAGCCTGGTATTGTGAGGGTTTTGAGCGGGCTGGTGTTGGCGAGGTTGTAGAGGCGGCGGGTCATGCCTTGTTGGGCGCCGATGATGAGAGAGACTTGGGTTGGGTTGTGGGCTGGTTCGAGGTAGGCGTCTAGATCGAAGGATTGTTTTTCTAGGGATGAGGGCGTAAGTGGGGAGGAGGATTTTGAGTCGGTGATGTGTTGGGTCATGGCTGTTGAGGGGCTGCTTTTGTTGCTGTTTTCTGTCCACGCGATTGAGAATGGGTGCGACATCCACCATGATATGCTAGGGATGTAGGCGAAGACGTGGCATCCTGGTTTGATGTCGACCTGTTTGGGGAGGTGGAAGGTCACTCGGCATGCTTCTCCTGGTAGGGCTTGGACGGTCATGTTTGTGGAGCCATGCCGGGGTGAGAAGTTCAGATGGACGAGGCGGAAGAGTCGTATACTGCGCTCTAGGAGCCAGATTACGGCGATTGTATGAGCCCAGCTTCTTTGGGGAAGGCTGTCGATGCTCAAGTGAGCGTATACACCGAGGAAAGCGAGTAGGGCGGCGAGTTGATGCAGGTGCAGGAAGGTCTCGTAGAAGGCGTGACGGATTGGAGATGGTGAGTGCAGACCGAGAAAGAGCATTGCGACTGTTCCCAATAGACCCCAGGCGAAGAATGGCTCATTTCTTAGACGCGCAAGCATGTCTGTCACGTCTTGCTCCGCAACTGCATTGACTGCCCACGCAACAGTGTGAACGATGGACTCGATCACAACGATACGACCAAGCCATCGATGAAGAAGATTATAAGTATCAAAGCTGATGTGTAGAATCGGAATGAGCGGGTTATTGCGGGCTGCCAGAAGAAATAATGGCACCATGTTGAGAACGGCCAGCGTTCCAGAGCGACCCCGAATCTCCGCAACAAGAGCCACTTTCTCATTGACCCGGTAGTCCAGGAATAGACAGTACGCAACTTGACTTGCAAAGTACAGGGTGACCAGGATGGTTTGGAACCGGGAAGGTAGTGTACCGATGCCAACAGCAGAAGAAAGCTGGATCTCTCGATTGTGCCTCTTCCGCCCAAGGGGAGCATAAAGAAGATGCTTCTTCATGTTGGCCCACCAGGCCGACCGTTCCTGGCTCCAGAAGGTTTGCTGCCTCCTATTGGCTGTCACCGAAGTAATTTGACGGAGGAAGGCATGGCTAATCTGAGCTATCCTGCCACAGAAGATGCTGAATGCCAGGATAACGACCGATGAATAGATGATTCGGGTGATAATCACATCACGGGGGACATCGACACCACCGAGGCCCCTCGAGTATTCGTAGATATAAGTTGAATTTGTTCCATAGCCTCGTGCCGCGATATGCGGTTGGGATGCAGCCATTGATTACCCCAGAACCGGCTGAGGGATGGGCGTTGGAAGACGGCACCGTTAGCGGATCCGAGGCTTCAGTGCGTATGGTGACAGTCAATTTTGATAGTGAGAGTTGTTCCAGTGATATGTGAAATTTGATTGTGTATTTTGTTAAAAATTGATGTGACGTCGACTGTTTTGGTTGCGGGGAGTCGAGGGGAATGCGATGATCAGAGCAGGGAACAACAGGGTGATGTTAGGGTGGTTCGGATGAGATCACTGCAGGCCAAATTCCAACAGGGGCAGTGTTGATTGACGATCAATAGTGAATGAAGAAACAAAAAGGAGGCAGCCGCTAATAAAGGTGCATTGTGCCTGAGTCAATGTCGGAGATGGTCTGAGAAAGAGTGAATCAAGAGTGAAGCACGACAATGCCAGTTGTCTCCAAGTTGGGCGAGGCAAAAACCGGAAACCCTCTAAACAATGGAGTCTTGTGGAATCTGGAAAGAATCGCAGATATTTAGGACACAGATCTCTTGTTGGACTTTGCTTCTCCAGGCATCGTCCAGGCGATCAGGAATGTTGGTAGCAAGGGATGCGAAGATCCGGGCCGGGCACGTTTTTTTCCTCACACAGAGAGAGGTTGACCGGTGGAAGAAGGTAAGAATAGACAAGAAAGAGTTAGATGAGGTGAAAGTCTCAGGCAAAAAATAAGAAGAGACAAAAGAATCAACCTTGCGATCAACGCAGGCACGGGCTCTAAAAGATCTATTGAGGAACCAGCCGATGGACACGAAACGAACGGAAATGACTTGCGACGAACACCCAAGAGAAAATCATTTCTTGCAGGGGCAAGGTGAGGGTACAGAAGTAATAAAAAGAAATTGAGTGGTCGAGTCAGTCCACCTGTCAGTCCACTTCAAACCAGGTCCCGAGGTAGCCTTGACGAACAGCCACTGCTAGCCACTACCGGGCCAGGAGCTCCTTTCTCCATGGTATGAGCGAGCTGGTCTAAGCTGGTCCAAGTAGGTCCAAGCCTATCGGAAAGTCTCCTTCTGTCACCAAGAAGCGCCGGTGTTTCCAGGGGGGTCGGACAGCGGAAACATCGAAACGATGATTGGCCGCTTGGGACTGGCTGTCAGGGCAGCTGAGGATCCTTACAGATCTGCGACCGGGCGTGACGCCCAGGGACAGGGAGAGGAAGACGCTAGGCAGCGGTGAGTTGAGTCTAAGTGGGCCTATCATATATCGCATGGATAGGTTTTGCGGTTTCAGATTTCTCTATCAGAAACCAACCGACTCGCGCCGCGGGGTTTGGCGATGTCTAGCGATGTTTAGGGTCACCCCTAACCCCCCCTAACCCCCCTAATGGCGCAAGTTGAAATTGAAAAGCAACCGACCGGCCCCATCATACGATTTGTTCCGGGCTTTTTTGCATATCTTGAATAAAGATTCAGAGGGGAAAACAGATCTTTGTGCATGTTCGCCAATGAAAAGCAGAATCTTTTTGATCTATTTCTGCCTGGGGTATCAGGCGACTCATATAACTATCCATGACTAACTCACATTAATTTATTTGAAGTGGTTTCCACATCTCACACTCGTTTCATCCATTTGTGTATCTTCAAGGTTTGCCAACTTTGTTCTTTCAACTTCTATGCATGTGGCATGATTCATCCAATTCGTTTATGCATCATCTCATCGGTCCAATTTACCGACCCATCCAGCCACCATCAACGGTGACTATCTCGCCAGAGACATAGCTACTGGCATCGCTAGCCAAGAAGACCACCGGTCCCTTGAAATCCTCGGGCTTGCCCCACCGACCGGCTGGAATACGCGCCATGATCCCGGCGTTGCGGTCCGCATCATTGATAAGTGCGACGTTCATGTCGGTATTGATGTATCCAGGGGCAATAGCGTTGACATTAATTCCCTTGGAGATCCACTCGTTGGAGAGCGCCTTGGTCAGCTGTCCAATACCACCCTTGGAGGCAGCGTAGGCGGGGACGGTGATACCACCCTGGAAGGTAAGAAGCGAGGCAACATTGATAATCGACCCACGGCGACCGGAGGGGAATTCAGATGCGTCGCGAGACAGCAGGTAGGCGCCAAATTCCCGACACAGGACGAACACCGCGGAGAGGTTCACCTCGAGAACCTAGTTCGGGGCACCTCCGAGTTAGCGTTGAACATGGCATGTGAATTGCAAAAGGGGAGGGAGGGGGCGACTGACCTCGTCCCAATCCTCATCAGGGAATTGGTGGCTTGGGTGCCTCCGTTGAATACCAGCGCAGGTAACGAGGATATCGGGCTTGAGTCCTTGGCTAGTCACCGAGGGAATAATTTCCTTGACCGATTTGCGATCGGACAGCTCGGCAACATGGATGTAGGCCTTGCGACCCAGGCGGTTGATGATTTCGTCTCTAGTGGAAGTGTTTGACTCGTCGCGTTGGACGAGAATAACATCGGCGCCGGCCTCGGCCAGGGCAAAAGCCATGGCCTGGCCGATGCCACGGGTGCCGCCGGTGATGAGGGCAGTACGCCCGCTAAGGGAGAATAGGGAAGCGACTGATGTCATGATGCCGATATTAATTGATTCGAATTGAGGGAGAAGAAGACGAAAACAAGAAGAAGTAGAATAAGAAGCAGAAGTAGAAGGAGGGGGAAATCAATAGCCCCTCCAAATAACCAAAAAGTTCCGGCATGACGACAAGCTCCCCCCCACGCGATGCGCGCGGAGGCGGAGTTGGCCCGGATATCTCAAGGTCGGTTATCGCTTCAAATGCCGTCGGCTATTGAGAGGAGGAGAGGAGTATGATATTGGCAAAATAAAAGATGAAGCAGTTGGAGTGATCACAGTAATTATAATATTCTCTGCTACACAATTGATTGTAGTACAGATATCCAATTAGTTATAGGGGTGTATTGGTATAGTGGTAGTGGTAGTGGTAGTTGTACATACCCTAGGTAGTTAGTAGTCACTGGATAACCTCATCTCTCTCTTTCCCCACAATCCACTCCGACCCCAACACGATGAGTAAGGCTTCTCCTCCTTCTCCTCCTCCGCACTTGTTTTTCCACGGTGGGTCATCACTCGGCTTTTGTTTTCTATCACTTCCCTGTCCGGCAATAATGTCGCTGTAAACCCATCCGTGTCGCAAGGCCCGAATCGATATTATGTCTCCATCACAGGCCGACACTGAGACTGACCCTCGGCGGTCCGACCACGTCGTCAAACGTGTCTCACGAGCCTGTCTACACTGCAGGCAGCGCAAATCACGCTGTGATCTGTAAGTCGACCCTGGCTGCTGCTGCTGCTGTCCCCGGAGATCTGCAATTCTGGGAGCTCCCCGCTAACCTCGTGGCGCTTAGCGACGCCAACGGCAACGGCAATCCGGGCAAGCCACCCTGTCAACGCTGCGTGCGCGAGCATCGTGAATGCATTCTTGGTGGTTCCAACCGTGGAGGCCGGCGCATTCGCAAGAACAAAATCAAAAACTTTACCCCGGCCACCAATCCCTCCCCGAGCAAGGACTCGGAAGAAATCACGAGCCCAAATAGCTCTGAGGCGCGCCAACCTCCATCAGCTTCTTACCCCGGCCCAGTGGTTTTTCTGCCCCCAAATCCTCCAGCCACCTCCGGAGCCGTCGAAGAAGAAGAAGCTTCCATCGACTCCGTTCCGCGTAACCCCTCCGATGCCTGGCAATGTCTGACCGGGATCGCCACCCAGGATAATGGCACCGCCCCAGAGGGCCAGGATGAACGGGTCCGATCAGACTCGGGTACTTTCTCAACATATAATAATGGTCTGCGGAATGGTGTTGTCGCAGACTTCAATACCCCGAATGCTGGTATCAGGGCATACAGGCTAGTCCAGCTACGGTCTCTGGACCCTGGAACTGTCTGGCAGCTCGTTACTCGCTATGCAGACAACTTCCACCCATATCTCCCATTGGTTCCGCGCAAATACTTTGAGCGCTCGGCGTTGGATGATTTCGCAACCAACGAGAAATATTTGCTGACTGCGGTCCTAACCATTGCGTCGAAGGATTTAGTTGACAGGCCTGAGATACACGAGTACTGTTCAAAATACATGCACGAGTTGATCTCGGGTATCGCTGCGGGAGCAGACTGTGACGTCGAGGCCGTGGAGGCTCTACTTCTCCTAGCTGAGTGGGAACCGCAAGGTCTACGGCCTCGCGTAGAGCGTGTTGGACGCGGAGAGGAGGACCGAGCTGCATGGATGCATGTTGGGCTCGCCCTGCGCTCGGGCTACTTCATCGGACTAGACCGGACATCCTTCCGTGGAGATCCATATGGAGATCAGGCAACTGAAGCTCGCCGGCGGCTAGCCTGGGCTAGCTGCTATGTCTCTGATCGGCTCATCTCCGTGCGGATTGGGAGAGCTTTCTGGTCTCGGGGACCGGGCCCAATGACCGGTCTTGTGAGTCAGGATTTCCCATCGCTGCAGCCAGCCAAAGAAGGTGATGAGGACTACTCAAAGATTTTTCAAGCAATGCTGGATCTTACACAACTCTATGGAAATGTCCACGAGGTTTTGTATTCTGGAATGCGAACCAGCAACCAGATGATGCTCATGGGCGATTACGTCAAATATGTCGATGACTTTCGACTCGCAATCCTACGGTGGAAGTCTTTGTGGGGACCTTTGGACTGTACGTTCCTCCAAACCTATCTTGACACGAGTATAGGCTAACCATTGTGTGTAACAGGCTCTCCACCAATGCGGGCTACTTTAGATCTTTCGTACGAGTACCTGCGCCTATATACGACTGCATTTGCCTTCCAGGCCGCGATTTCTCAGTCGTTAGTGAAGCCGAAGAATGATGGAAGCTCCCATCGTGAACAACTCAGGAGTACTTTCAAAAATGTCGCTTCGATGCAAGATTCCCGATTCATTTACGAGTCTGTCGATGCGGCGAAAGCCTATCTGACCATTCTTGTTGACTCCGTGGATCCAGAGCGGCATCTGCATTTTATGCCGCTGCGATTCTACTTGTAAGACTACGTTCCATCCAGCCCGCTCGATTCATCTACTTACCCGACTCCAGATATGGCATTTACTCCGCCGTGTTCCTCTACAAGGCTCGCTCTTTCGGCATGATGGTTCCTTCAGAAGAAGCCAAGGTTCAAGGCCTAGTCGCACGTACCACCGAAGTGTTGAGACAATCCAGCGCCGGTAAAGACGATATTGGATCGCGTTACTCTCGGTTGCTGGAGTTACTGTGGAAAACCAAATCATCCGTCGGTAATACATCGGCGGAGACATCTCGCAGCAATGACTTTGCGATGCAAACCGCACTGTCTAACCCGGTCACCGACCACACATATATGGACTTTAGTCCAGCGAATGATTTTTCATGGCTTGACTTGGAAGCTGTGGGTGACTATGTCTCCGGGGATGCTATTTCGGGTGGTCTGCTAGGGTTGGATGCGTTTCAAAATCCTTCCGATCCTTATCAGCCAGGTCAAGACCGGTCGCAGAGTTGGCAACCATCGACCTGGCTCGGTGATATGAGCAGCAACCTTCTCTTCTAGTTATTTATCTGTTCGTCCCATTTGGGAAATTCTCAAAGGCCGATCCATTTCGCGGATAATGGTGCGGGGCTGCGGAGCTCCTCCCGGAGATCGCCCCGACCATCGAGGGGTAACCGAGGCCAGCTGTACCACCTTCAGCAGCTCCAAAATCCCATTCAATCTTGGATCACGGAGTGACTTCTCTTTTCACACTCTCGCCTACTCCTCTTCAAAACCACCTATACAATGTCACTTAATGAGATCCAGGGCAAACTTGCCCTTATCACTGGCGCATCTGGCGGGTAAGCATTACTCCATTGACCTAGCTACGATGAATATTGCACAATGCTATCAATGCGTGGCTTGGAATTATAATGCGAAAAATTGCTAACGCGATCGGCTTGCAAATAGTATCGGAAGCGCATGCGCTCATCAACTCGCGCAAAGAGGAGTCCATCTGGCCCTGACCTACTCCAAGAGCCTGGAACCGCTCAATGCACTAGTGATTGATCTCCGCACCAAGTATGCCGAGAACAAGCTTCGCATCTCGATTCACCAGGTCGATGTAGGAGATGCCGATCAGATCGAGGCCATGTTCCAGCAAATTGACACACAACACGGTCACCGACCGGATATTCTTATCTCGAATGCCGGATACGGGAAACGGATGACCAACGTGTGGGAGATTCCGCTCGAGGAGTTCGATTACATGTTGACTGTGAACCTTCGCGCTTCATTTATCCTGGTGAAGGGTGTGGTTGAGCACATGAAGGAACAGCGGTGGGGACGTATCATTTTTATGTCTTCCATTGCTGGCCAAGGAGGAGGTATCAACGGATGTCGTAAGTTCGCGCTCTCTTGTCTTGTTTTTATTCTGTGTCTAACCTTTGCTCTTTGCTCAGATTATGCCGCTTCTAAGGGTGGCCTCACCGGAATGATGAAGAACCTCTCCAGCCGCCTGGCCGAGTTTAACATTAGTGTCAACGATGTCGCCCCTGCCATGATCGGTGAAACGGGCATGATCCCGAATGCCGCGGCTATTCCAGAGGTCGCAGCTGGTATTCCTTTGCAGCGCCTTGGAACACCTGAGGAGACGGCCAATGTCGTGACTATGTTGGCTACTACGGGATACATGACAGGCCAGAGTCTGTTGCTGGCAGGAGGGCTGAAATAGATTGCGGTACAGAGCTAGTACATAGCAAGAAGAGAAATAATCAAATTCAATTGTACAATCCCGAAGAAGTTACTTTCCAACATGACCTACTTTTGCTACACCTTAAGTTCTAGACCCTCTAAAAATCCATGAACCTCCCCCTTGGAACAAAAGTAAATTCAATGCAAATCATGATTCATTCTAAAATTTAATATATGCACTCTGAACATCCACAACCAACCAACTATTTCACATGGGTATTTTCAAGATCATCAACGTCATCACATCACACACAACTCCTTTTTAATACACAGCACATCTACAGAGAAGACTGCAGCTTACTCTCAATAATAACCTTGACAACAGGACGACCACTCTCATCAATACCCTTACCAGCAAGAGTGAAAGCGCGCGCACCATCCTCCAAACTCACCCGGTGGGTCACAACCTTATCCTCAGTAGCAGCAAGCTTACCACTGGCAAGCAGCGCAATAGCAGCGGGGTAAGCATGTCCATCATAACGGAATGTACCAATGACATCGACCTCACGCAGCGCAGCCGCACCAACAGGGACAGTCTGGATGGGATTACCCATACCAACCTGAACAAGCAGACCACCGGGCGAGGAGGCGTAAATACCCGCCTGTACGCAGGCAGGCACACCAGTGCAGTCATACACACGGCTAAAGCCAGTGATTTCCGAGCTATCAGCTGAATTGGCAGCCTCGGTTAAAGTCGCCGCGACGCTTTGCGCATTGGCCAGGGCCCAGGCGGTCTGATCTGCGTGAGGGGCGTCCTTGGGAGGAGGGGGGTTGGCGGGATCACCGCGCGGGATCAGAGCAGTCTTGAGACCGAGCGAGGCGGCGATTTCCAATCGGGCTGCGTCAATGTCTGCGACGAGGATTGAAGAGAAGTTTTCTGCGGCTGCGAGCGAGGAAGCGAGGAGGAGGCCGATGGCGCCAGCACCAAAGACCAATGCGGATGTGCCTTCGCCTGTGGTCTTTGCGGCGGCAACTTCTTCCTTGGATGGGGGGCGAGAGCGGCGGATGGCGTGCAGGCAGACGGCCAGTGGTTCGACAAGGGCACCACCGGCGTCGGACACGTTGGAGGGAAGAGCGTGGCACATATCAGCGGGGTGGTTGGTACGCTCCATGAGAGTGCCGTCGAGGTGGGGGAACATCTTTGCGCTGGAGCGGAATTGCATGGCTTTGCAGATGTTGTAGCGGCCTGATTTGCAGAGGGCGCATTTGCGGCAGGGAAGGCCGACTTCTAGGGCGACGCGGTCACCGACTTTGAGGGTTGTCACGTTTGGTCCGATGGCTGTGACGGTGCCGGCGGACTCGTGGCCTGGACACATTGGTTCGCGCACGACGAAGTCGCCGTTTCGGCCGTGGGAGTAGTAGTGCAGGTCGGAGCCACAGAGACCGGTTGCTTGGACGGCAACTTGGACGTCGGCGCCGGAGGGAGCGCTGACTGCTCGCTTCTCCTGGGTGGTTGTTAGTTTATTGACTCGTTAGGTAGTATATAGTGGATGCTAGTGGGAATTTAAGACGTACGACACGGAGATCCTTAGCGCCGTGGAGGACGAGTGCGGTTGCTGATGACTCTGCCATGATGGATGTGATGTGTGGAATGGATTGAGGTAAGGGAGGAGGTAGGATTGCAAGATGATGCAGATGCAAAAATGTAAATGTCAAAGTAAAAGCAAGATAAATGAGGGCGGCAGTTGGATGTTCCCCTCAGCGGAGTTGGTCCGGAAACCGTCCATTTCGGGGAATCTTCAATTGCCGACGTGGTTGACGTGGGGGAAACCTCATAAATCCTTTGAGTGAGTGGGGGTGCATTGGGGGAATCCGCGGGGGCACTGGATTATTTTCCGTTTATTATAGTTGATGGTGTACTAATTACAATGGTATTAGAGGGCAAGAGAAGATCTGGAGACTGGGGATATAATCATAAAATATAACTATAACTCGTGGTAGTGCTACTCCATCTAATCTCCTCTAGAAATGCCCGGAATCTGTCTTCCATTGCCGACCACCAAGTTGTGACCTCCCGCGGGGGCGTCATCCCAGTGGAGCTCCGCCGGCTTATCGGACTGGCACCACCCTGGGGCATTCATGCCCTTTTTGGAGTAATAACTCTCTGACCCCTCCATCTTTTTCTCCTTGACACTTTTCCTCTTTTCCACCTTTGCTCTGCTCTTCGATACCCTACCCTGCTCTGTTAAAAGTCTCTATTCCAGCTGTATTCAGGTAGGTGATGTGCTTCCCCACTGACATCATGCGTGTAAGCTCACCACCCCGCAGATTCGAATCTCCAACATGCCTTCCCAAGCTGCTCTCCTTATTGGAGAAATTACTCACGCGCGCAAGGAGTGGGAGAGTCTCTCCTCGCTCCTGGCCCTCAAGGTATGTATCAATTTTGGTTTTGGAAGAGCTGTCAGAGCTCCTAGTTAACCGCGCATAGGAATTCCCCAACGGAACTCGTGAGGAGTTCATCAAGAACTGCAAGGCTGGTCAGTACGACGACGTCGTTGCCATATACCGCTCCAATACCTCCAATAAAGTGTGTTCAACTCAATTGATCTTTCGACGGAACCACCCGTCCGCTAACTGCGCTTTTGCTAGTACACCGGGCCCTTTGATGCCGAATTGCTGGCACTCCTGCCCAGTCTCTCCGGTACATCTGCCACAATGGAGCTGGATACGATAACATTGATGTCCCCGCTTGCACGCAGAAGAACATTGCCGTTTCTAGCACCCCCGTTGCTGTAAACAATGCCACCGCTGATGTCGGCATCTTCTTGATGATTGGTGCGCTGCGCCAGGCTTATGTCCCGCAGGCCGCTCTTCGGGCAGGTGAGTAACATATGCGATGACCGCAGCTCAAGGTGCGTAAGACACTAACGGGTCATTGTAACAGGCCAATGGCACGGAAAGACTACCCTGGGTCGTGACCCTCAGAACAAGGTCCTGGGTATCCTCGGCATGGGCGGTATTGGACGGGTGAGTGCACCAATCCTCCCAGATTCTCATTAATAAGGTACACCTGCTAATCTGAATCCAATAGGAAATGGCAACTCGCGCAAAGGCTTTCGGCATGAAGATCCAATACCACAACCGCTCGCGCCTGTCCCCAGAATTGGAGAACGGCGCAACCTACGTCTCGTTTGATGAGTTGCTGGCCAACTCGGACGTCTTTAGCTTGAACCTCGCTCTGAATGCTTCAACCCGGCATATCATCGGTGCGCCCGAGTTCAGCAAGATGAAGGATGGTGTGGTCATCGTCAACACGGCGCGTGGGGCTCTGATTGATGAGAAGGCGCTGGTCGCGGCGATTGACTCCGGCAAGGTATATTTTTCATCCGCTCTACAATCGAAGTGTAAATTGGAATTATGCTAACTGGTGGTGATAGGTTGGCTCCGCTGGTCTGGATGTGTATGAGAAGGAGCCGCAAATCGAGCCGGGTCTGGTGAACAACCCTCGGATTATGCTGCTGCCGCATATCGGTACGATGACATACGAGACACAGAAGGAGATGGAGGTTTTGGTGTTGGATAATCTGAAATTGGCCGTGGAGAAGGGGGAGCTGATCACCCAGGTTCCGGAGCAGAAGCGCTAAGTGTAATACAAGATATCATAGAATAGAATGCATTTCAAGTTTCAAGTTGCAAGCGATTTCTAGAAAGTCTAAACTGTAGCTTCCTTTTATAGAAGCCAATGGTGGTCGGAAATCATTTCTTAGAATTGGTTAGCGTTGCTTCCAACTCGCCCATCTCTAAGTTAATCACCAGAGTTGTCTAGAACCCCGTTAATGAATGTGGTGGAAGATTGTGGGTCATAGAGTTAGTATGTAAGCAGCCGCCGGGGCGGAACAACAATATTCCACTTAAGGTGAACGGCCCACTTATTCAGCACGAGACCACATTATCTAAGCACCTACCATATGTGGCTAGCGTTAGGGCTTTAAGCGAAAAAAACCGCACCACCAACCCTGGTGTTCCAACGTTAGCGGACGGCCTTCGAAAAGCGACAACATCAACCCGACACCGAGGACCATCATTTTCCCCTCGCCAACTCCTTCAAGATGGTGAGTTCTGCTCCCCTACGTTGTTCCGGCCTTCGAAATATGCACTCGCGCGTCTCTATCCTTGTCCAATTCATCTCGAATCTTCGAAATGTTGGGCAAGCGATCAATCGCCTTCGCACGAACCCGACATGACTACCACCACCCCCAAACGACTATCATGATTGCTGACGACCTTCTCTCTACGATTTATAGGTCCGTTACGCCGCTCAGGAGATCGAAAACGCCAAGAGCGCTCGCGCTCGCGGCTCTTACCTTCGTGTCAGCTTCAAGAACACCCGCGAGACCGCCCAGGCCGTCAACGGCATGAAGCTGGACAAGGCCCTTACCTACCTCGAGAACGTCACCAAGAAGTCCATGGCCATCCCCATGCGCCGCTACGCTGGCTCCACTGGTCGCACCGCTCAGGGTGAGTACCCTCGAAATTTTTCTCTACATGTTGGAAGTGGACGGCAGCAATGGTGTCAATGGATCTCGGATTAAGAAAGCAGGAGGATAATCGACAGTTTCGGGGAATGTGGCTGGGCTGATTGTGTGGAATCCGAAATGACACTGACACTGTTGCGGCTCGAAATTTTCAACATATTATGCATCATGGCACACATCACAGCACATAGCATACATACATCATGGCATACGCCATAGTATATATGTTGTCGAACAGTTAACTGACAGCGTTCATCTCTAGGCAAGCAGTTCGGTGTCTCCAAGGCCCGCTGGCCCGTCAAGTCCGCTGAGTTCATCATCGACCTGCTGAAGAACGCCGAGTCCAACGCCGACACTAAGGGTCTTGATACCTCTAACCTGAAAATCTCGCGTATCCAATGCTCTCAGGCCCCTGCCAACCGCAGGCGTACGTACAGAGCTCACGGTCGTGTACGTTGACATTCAAACACAAAAAACGAGTCTTGGTGTTGTTAAGCATTTTCTGATACCTTTTCCAGATCAACCCCTACATGAGCCAACCCTGCCACATCGAGCTCATCCTCACTGAGGCCAACGAGCAGGTCGCCAAGGCCGCTCCCAAGGAGGTCGCTCATCTGTCTTCCCGCCAGCGTGGTACTCAGCTCCGCCGTGCTCTGATTGAGGCATAAACGGATCGCTAAGGGGAAAGGGGAACGATGGTGCGTCAGGAAAGAAAAGGATTGCGGTGGAATGGGTTGACCGGAGTTCTCGCGCATCTGTATGTTGGAACGGAATGATACCGGATCATACAAGATTTTTTAGGTCATGGCACCAACAACTTTCGGAGGAGAACCAAATAAAAAAGTTCAAACAGCGCGGTTCCGGAATGATGGACATAGGTTTTCTGTACTTCCCGGTCCAATCATGATACAAACGTGGTTTCTTCTCCATTATGATCTTCTCTCTCCAGTCTGGTAAATCTAAGAATGGTTTGGGAGGTCTTGTGTTCTAATTCTGTTTCTCTCAACCGGGCCTCAACGTCTGTACGAGCGCCTGAACGATGGTCTTCTTGTTCGCCGAAGTAATACATACGTTTTATGATTAAGGGGTCCTCTAATTCTGTAGTACCACTAATATCAGTATTTATCATCTATAGATTAGAAAATGTATGTTTCCGTTTTCTGCGGGAAACAAAGTACCATGACTCGAGCGGGGAGACCAGAACGTGCGGGGCACAACCTGTAGCTGAAATCCGATCACAACTACAACCATCAAAGTCCTAATCGTACTATATCACTTATATCTAAAGAGATACAACTATGGCCCAGCTCTCTGACTACCGTCTCCTCTGCTTCGACGTCTACGGAACCCTGATCGACTGGGAGGGTGGCATCCTCGCTGCTCTACAACCCCTCCTCGCCAACCAGAACCAATTCACCCGCGAGCAGCTTCTGACCGAATTCCACGAGCTAGAAGCCGAGCAGCAAAAGCTTACACCCGATATGCCGTACTCACATCTCCTCGCCACCGTCCATCCCCTGCTAGCTACACGCCTGGGTCTCTCTACGCCTAGCAAGGAAGCCAGTACGACATTCGGGGAATCCGTCGGAAGCTGGCCCGCGTTTCCAGATACTGTCGAGGCCCTCCGAAAGCTATCAAAGCACTACAAGCTCGTCGTTCTCTCGAATGTAGACAGGGCTTCGTTCGCTAAGTCCAATGCCGGCAGCTTGCAAGGTTTTCCCTTCGACAAGATCATCACGGCGCAGGATATCGGCTCGTACAAACCCGATGCGCGGAACTTCGAGTATATGAAAACGGCGGTGCAGGCTGAGTTTGGCGTAGCACCGGATCAGATCTTGCAGACGGCGCAGAGCCAGTTTCATGATCATCAGCCGGCACGGAGGGCAGGTATCAAGTCTGTGTGGATTGAGAGACCTGGGGCTACGATGGGGAATCGGGATGATCCTATTTTTGATTGGCGCTTTGCAACACTGGGCGAGATGGCGGACGCATTATAGGTGCCCATATGGCTGTTGGGAAAGAAGAAGAGCCCTTAATAAGTTGTAAAGCTACTAGTATAGCTAGATTTCTTTAAGTTACTACTAGGACTACACTACTACAGAGGATAGTACTAGTAATTAGTAAATTCATCTCTATCTAGATAGTTAAGCAGTTTAGTATTTCTCAGGCCCAGTAGCCTATTAAGTCTGTCCAATTGTTTATTAATTTTCTAAAGAATACCAAGTCCAGTACTAATACTAAGAATGTTAATGTTTCTAACTTAATTATCTAATATCTCTAATACTCTTAAGTACTAACTAGCCAGAGATACATATACTATACTTGTAGTTATGTATATTAACATTCTAACCTAACAAACTGGTCTTAGCGGTGATAGGTATTTTCTTACACCTTTTCCAGATCAACCTCTGCACAAGCTAACCTATAAAAAGGAATATAGTGTCTTAGAAGCACCCTCAAGCCTAGTATCCACAAAATATAGTCAGTCACCTCTAGGTTGGTCTAAGGACATCAAAGTTATTCACAACCGCATCGTTCTTCACAATATCCCACAAGCTTGCGACCTGCGCTGCCACCTCATTGGGCAGAGGCCCAGCTTTAAGTGCAGCAACAGTCTGTTTCACCTGGTTCAGACTGCTAGCTCCAATGACCAGTACGTCCCCAAGTCGTGCATCAAGAGCCGAATGAAACGCCACCCATCGATAAGCAAGCGCAGCCTTGGGGATCCCGGCCGCCTCGGAAATGGCATTCCACTTGTCCAATGCTTCAAAGAAAGCGGGTTTTCCGTATAGAGCATGATAGAATGAGCCCAACGGTGACGTCGGGTCCCAGCGGCCCTCTCCCTTCGTACCGGAAGTCAACTGGGCAGTGGTTTTGGTGAGGAATCCGCCTGCGATGGGACTGTAGGCATAGAAACCAATTCCATTATCGCGCAGAGTGGGCAGGATATCATTATCCAGCTGACGGGCAATCGCGCTGTAGTTTCCCTGGTAGACTTTCGGAAGAATGTAATTATGCTCAGTCGCCACACGCAGAACATCTTTGATTTCGTCGGCGTTGAAGTTGGACAGCCCAAAGTTGTTGAATTTGCCTGCTTCGTAGAGATCGTTGATCCCGGCAAGAGTTTCCTCAAGAGGCACCTTCGGATCAGGGGCATGGATATAGAAGTTGTTCACCTGTGGTCGTCAGTATGTGAACAAGTCTCCTATTTCAGGATGGATCTCACTTTCTCAACTCCTAGTCTTTCTAGGCTGGCGATCGCTCGCTCAAAGATCTCTTTTCGAGATGAGCTTCCTGGAGCAAATCCTCCGATATGCTTGGTATCAACAAGGAAATCTGACAATCCCTCGCCCTGACTAATGAGTCGCTCACTGGTGCCACCACCATAGGACTGCGCAGTGTCAAGTTGAGTGATTCCTTCAGCTTTGAGGGTCTCAAATAGACTCGAGACTTCTACAGCGTTTGAAAAGCTTCCATCTTCGGCGGTGATGGTCGCTCCACCGAATACGAGGGTAGGGATAGAGGCCATAGTATGAAGAATTGATTGAAATTGAGGCCGCTTGGGAGTGTTTGCTGTTGAATTGTAGTTACAAGGTTAGCCTACTTACCCAGAATACTTTAGTTACTTATATAACTGCAAAATTGCCGCGCTTTGAAATCAATTCGTGGCTTGTATGTATTTCCATACGGTTATACTGAGGGATGGGGAAGCCACGAATTAATAATCAGTCATGCTACCCATTCAGCACACAGGCTGCTGACGTCCAAGCCGTAGCTTATTCCAATCCAGGTTCAGTCTGTGCAGGTCAAAGTACCATCAGACCTTTGTTTCCGCTGTTTCTTCTCGAATTGGCAAGTGCACTACTGGTATGTCAGCAAGATCTACAATACTGTGCTTTGGATTCGATCGCCTTCTAGTGAGCGTTAAATTGCAGAAACTGGTATCCATGTCTTTTTGTTACGAGTCAGGCAGCTTTTAGCACACTACATCAATCTACTCCTGTTTTCAGTTTGCAGTTCTAAGTCCTCCCTCAGGCTATGAAAAGCTGGTCGGGTCTCTTCTGTACATTCTCCTGCTTCTAACAAGTTGTATGCAGAGCGGAGATGTTAGGGCATTCAACGAGAGCCACCCCCAGTACCCCGAATCGATCTAATATCATGAAATATACCCTCGACGCCTAATTCGGCGATTTGGTCGGTGATGAGGGTAAATCGACCCATACTTTCCAAATTTCCCGGGTTAGTACAAGCTGGTCGTGCCCTCGCTGACTTCGAGTGCTGTCAAGTAATCCCCGTTTTTTTTTCGTTTTCTCTCTCTTTCGGTTCTCCCACTTACTTCTCAACATTTATATGGTATTCTTCATAGAGGAACCCCATTTTTTCTATTCTCTCTTTTTTCCTCCCTGCCATGCTTTTCCAACAAATATATTTTCAGGACGGTAGGCACGGCCTGTGCGGGCCAGTCATGATGGGCGCCACCACCCTTACTAGTAGCGATTCTCTTGCAATTTCTGCGCACCCCTTGTTTCCAATACTTGGAAATTGATGGGAAGAGATCTTAGATCGCATCTTCATGACAGCGCCCTTTAATGATTTTTTTGGTCGCGTGAATACAAAAAAACATGGTTGCCTGTACCAGCAGATGCAGAGACCATAGCATAATCAGACTTGGCATTGCCTCAGCCACAATGCGTTGACGCGCATTGACTTGGCAAAACTTCCTTGTAGAAAAACTGTACATCGTGAGTTTTCATGTCGTTGAGATTGGAAATTTCTTTTTTGACTGGGCTTGTTGTTGAGAAAGGAAGAGAGAAATAGTTAAATACAGTACTGCCTAGTAACTACCGTAACTAAAAGTGCTAAAAATATCTCCCACGGACGAAAGAGCCTCAAAAAATTGCGGTAAGAAATCCGCTGACTCAGGAATTCAGACGATCTTGACGTACTACTACTAGTGGTATGTAGTAGTACTGATTTACCCCAAGATTAGGTTGTGGAGGTGCTGTGCCTCACGTTGTCCACGTAGTCCAGCAATGTGAGGCAACAGTCCAAAATCATTCCCTTTGCCTTTGCCACTGTGTCGGCTAGAGAGACTGGAGGTGCTTAGGCGAAGCAACTGGCTAGTACTAAAATTGATAATAAACCACTAAACCCCCCGGGGGCGCTTTTTTGGACCCCATCGCTTGTTTTGCTTGCACTTCTTTTCCCTCTCCCCTCTTCCCCTTTTCTAAAAGAACAAAAAAAACATTGGAAAATCGAAACCATGAAGCGCATTCTACCTAAAGGCCTGATCAGGCGCTCGAGTGAGTCGTTCTTCATCCCATTCCTATTCCCCCCTTTTGCCCCCCCGCAATCTTTACTGACCGCCGCAGCGACGGGTTCCGGCGCGAGCAGCCCCGACCAAACCGATCAGTCGCCAGAGGCCATTTTGCTCCGAGAACTGGTGTGTTGCATGGCTATCGACGATTTTGCTCTTCACTAATCACCTGCCATTCAGACCACCTTTTGCGAAGTGAGCAACAGCCCACAGAATACAGTATGTGCCATGCCTAGCGATGCCTCCCCTCCCGCCTGGTGCCTACAGTGATCTGGTCACTAACCGGAAACCTCCTCTCTCTAGCAAGGAAATGAGTTCGTTCACCTCCCTCTCATCGTTGAGAGCGCCGAGTCGAGCCCCGCCGCCGCCAAAGAGGCTGCTGTGCGCATTCGCAAATACCTCTCCACCCCGATCCAGACCCCGAACCATGTCCAGTACAATGCGATTATGTTGATGCGCATCCTCACCGACAACCCTGGTCACAGCTTCACCAAGAATTTTGACAGCAAGTTCGTCACGGTAATCAAGGAGCTCTTGCGGAACGGGCGCGATTGGCATGTGCAGCATTACCTGCGCCAGTTTCTGCATGGCCTCGAAACTAGCAAGGCAATGGACGAGGATTTGCAACCACTACTGGCGATGTGGGCAAAGGAGAAAGCCAAGAGCCAACGCCAATATGTAAGGACTCCGGCATATTGACTCCATCTCGGGAACTCCAGACTAACTTCATGTGTGGCAGACCACCCCGTACCCTCCCAACTCCATGGCACCAATGCCGTCGCAACGACCCCAGGCTCGCCCGCCGCGACACCAGCTTCCAGATCCTGGCGAGCTGGCTGCACGCATTGAGGAAGCGAGAAACTCAGCGAAACTTCTCACCCAATTTGTCCAAACTACCCCGCCAGTGGAGATGGAAGGAAATGAATTGATCAAGGAGTTTGTGGACCGTTGTCAGACCTCGTCCCGCCTCCTCCAGAGTTATATTCACTGCAACAACCCGCCGCCAGATGAGGCTACCCTCCTCACTCTAATTGAGGCCAACGACGAGATTTCCGTTGCCATTTCTGGACAGCAACGCGGCCTGTTGAAAGCGCGCAAGGCTCGCGGCTCGGCAACCACCTCTCCTGCTTCCCCTGCCTCCTCCAACGACGCGACTTCGGCCACGCTCAACCGTCCTTTCTCGTCGGATATCCCTCAAGAGCCACAGGGTCCAGAGTACACAACCTCCCGACTAAGTGAGCTCCCGGCTCCGGCTGCAGCCATGTCGGGTGGTGCTCGCTCGGAAACGAACACAAATCAAAGCACTACTATACCGAGATCCAACACCGAGCGATCCGAATACAATTCGGCCGATTTCGAAGTGCAGAATCCCTTCGCCGATGACTTTGCCACGCACGATTCTGACAACGAGCGAAACCACGCTCCGGGTGCGGCGGCGCAGGGCACCCGTGTACACGCCCCAACTGCAGAGCAAGGGCGTTGAGTGTACAGGCGGTTTTGCATAGCCTTGTACTGTGGTTGAAGTGATACCCCATACCAGCGTAAAATTCGATTCCCAACAGCATCTCTTTGTGTCATGTCTTGCTTTTTTGGACTTTCATTGGCTTCAGCACGCATATTTCTTGATACCTCAAGCGCTCGTTATAAATCCCTACAGAATTGGTTAAGAATTATACTTCGCTGCTTTATTTCCAGTGAATACTCATTAGTGGGCCAACAATTGCCTTTGTCCATACTATCAACTCTATAGTAACTATTTCTCAAAACAAATTGGTGTTGGCTAAATTAAACCGTTGTTTCACTCAGATACCCAGCACTGAATGGGTAGTCTGAATACCCAACCGCCGACCCAGAGACATAGAAAGTCTCTCTATTGTACGCGCTCAGCTCTAGACCTTTCCTGGCTCTATATACCAGATCTGGGTTCGAAATAAAATAACGTCCAAATATGACGATGATGTCCTTAGAGCTCTTTTTCTCGACCAGTTCGTGAGCCTCTTGTAGCGTATAGCCACCAGCGACAAGGAAAAGGCCGTTCCACAGATCATACGCGAAATCCAGACCCTCATGACCAACAGACTCATTAGCCCCGGAGATCCGCGACTCGACAAGGTGCAGATAGGCCAAGTCGAACTGGTTGGCCTTATTGATGAGATTGCTGAACTGCGGGATCGGATCGACCATTCTCATACCCTGGAATGTACTCCAAGGACTCAGACGAAGTCCAACGCGCTTGGGACCGATGGCATCAACGACAGACTCGATCACTTCCTGTACCAAACGGCTTCGATTCTCCACACTGCCGCCATATTCATCAGTTCGATCATTGCTGACATCTTGAATGAATTGATCAAGGAGATAGCCGTTAGCACCATGGATCTCGACCCCATCAAAGCCCGCCCGAATGGCATTTTTCGAAGCATCGACAAAATCCCGGACTGTCTGTTTGATCTCGTCCAGGGTCATGGCTCTAGGTACTGGGTCGCCCTCCTCAATTGGAGTCGCGCTAGGTGCGACAATATCAACCCCTTCTTGCCGGGCTACCTCGACATCTGCAGCGCGGCCCATTGCGAATAGCTGGCAGAATATGAAACATCCTTTGCGATGGACTTCGTCGGTGATGGGTTTCCAGGCAGTGACTTGCTCTTCGTGCCAGAGTCCTGGGGCATGCGGGAATCCCCCGCAGGTTTCTGATATGAATGTTCCCTCGGTGATGATCAGAGTACCGGGTACCGCGGCGCGTTGGCTGTAGTATTCTTTCATCAGGGGTGTTGGGACTCGATCTTTACTTGCTCGTAAGCGAGTGAGGGGTGCCATTCCGATGCGATGGTTGATTTTCATGTTTCCTATATTCAAGGGCTTGAAAAGACGTTGTTCGGACATGGTTCAGAGGGCGTGGATTTTATGAGCCTGAAAATGAATTAAACTTGAAGAATTGGTGATTCTGCACCAGGAAATTTCGATTACTTATAGTCATTTCTCATGGGAATTTCTTCATCGAAGTCGGAAGAATTTTTTGGACTCATCTTATACAATAATGGTAGAGAGTTGCATCCTAAAAAGGAAACAAGATACTTCTCGTTAAGGAAAGGTCGAAGTTTATACGTTCCCAACCAATAGTAGTTATGCCAGTGGGGCACGTCACCAGTACTTTACTATAGCTCAGGCCATCGGCATTTCAATGGTCGATGACAAAGATGGGAATTCAATGTTTGGTAGCAGGGAGAGAATTACTAATGATTGGAGATGAATTTATCCAGGTCATGGGTAGCTGCCAGAAAGCTACCTAAATTTAGTCTCGGGCGCATCTATTAAGGCATAGTTGCGAAACTTTCCCTCCAAAATGATTCAACTTGAGATGCAAATGCTTTTTCCGACCAAATGAATCCCTTGAGAATTTCGAGCAGCTCCGGCCACGATGTATACAATTTCCTCAATTTGATGTGATTTGAATGCACTAGTGCCATATACCCTGCGCGTATGGATCCTACCGGAGCAAAGGCGCCACCGATGTGCAAAAGCCAAGCTAACAAATCGGGCGAAACATCCCATAGAGGATCATTATTTGTAATCTGTATCTTGGAAAGTAGTTGTAATGAAATATAAGACTGATCATATTCGTTAGCATAATCCGATGAGCCACGGAGAGAACAGAGCCAAGGGGTCACCTTACTGGAAGAGTTGAGCATCGCCAAATTTTGCAGCGCAGCATAGCAGAGCATAGATATGCCGCTAAGTGGCAGCATTCCGAGATAGATGAGTGATTCGGCAAGCTCACCAGTCTTGACTGTATCGATGCCTGGTGATTGTCGATACGCGCCATCGAGATTACGTCCTCGCGGCCGAACAAAGCAGAGTCTCGGATGCATTGCAATGCGAAAATGTCCCTGAGTATTTCTAAGAAGCTCTCGCCCAGTAGAGCCGAGTGTTCTTGGAAGCCGGCAGGGAGGATGAAGAAGGTTGGAGCAAAAGGATCTCTTTTCCACTGGAGTTCGGCGAAGGTTGTGTGATCAACGATTCGATGACTTCCTGTCATAACCGAGGTATTCAAGTCCGACCTGTTGTATATCATGAGACGAGGAATTTTAATAACCAGATAAACAACTCGGATTTACCAAAAGATTGCGCGTTTGATACCATCGCTCAAATAGACACCTAGTCTTTGACATACGCCGAGAATTTCCTTTATTGCGCTCATGTGAAGCTGAACATGATTTGGTATCCCCAAGAGAGCCTATAGTACGAAAATAAAAAGCAACAGTCAATTTCATGAACTACTAGTATAAATTTAGTAAATCGAGAGATACACATACCTCTATTCGGGCAAGTAGTAGAATGGCTCCTAAGGTAGATTCAGTGGTAGCCTTCTCCGGATAACTCATTCTGTCACGTATATAGCTCATTGTTTGACTCTGATACCCAAGGCATTCTCCATTCAGATTTTCTTCACCGAATGAAAATGAAAACGTGAGCATAACCGCGCTCAGCAGTGCGTGGTCATTTGACCCACTCTGAAGAACGGAGTGGAAGTTTCGGAGTACAAGCTCATCCGAAACACTAAGCATTGGCCGAATAGCCTGCCGATCAAATTCTATAATAGAGAAACTTCGGGTAAGAACCTTCCAGGGCCTGGCTACTTTGGGCAAGTCTGCAGATCTTACGTTGATTTAATGATGGCTGTTGTTCCGGTGATTCCGCAGCAAGCATTCGGAGCAGATCGACCGCACAGGTACGAGAAAGAGAAGCCCCAGGTCTGGGACTCGTGCACGGCCTGTCCTTATCCTTTGTACTTATTGGTTGCCTATGGCCATTTTCGGGAGAAAATGTGTTAAAATTGAGACCTGCCTTTTGCCGAAGCTTTCGTTTGTTCTGGAGTCCGCGAGCTATAGCATGTGAGCGGGCCAGATGATTTCTTGTGCGGTCGGTAGGACCTTGTATAGAAATGAAATGGAATTGGTCGCCTGCGCGAAAAAGTCAATAAAACTATAGGGTACGAGGCGTGCGCTTGGGGGCACGTACTGGATCTGAGATCGTTTTGTGTAGCCATTAAGTTGTGTTGTCTTTCTGGAAAATCTTGATTGCTGCTGAATTGCTATCGAGTCTTCGGGCATACGAATCATCTATGATCGCAGTATGAGACGGGCGGAAGAGTATCAGAGTTCGACGTGGTGTCGATGAACATGATGGCGGATTACAAATCGAATCTGGAAGGTATCCCATCAGTCCCCGACTCCCGGCTGATATACTCGAGCTCCCTCATCCTATCAATTTTGGTCCACACATTGACACATTGAACCCTCGATAAATCCCGTGAAGAGTTTATCTACCTCCGTTGCAAGGCATAGATGCGGGAATGAGAATTCAACCGAACGGACTCTGAGTACAAAGCTGCAGATGACGTATCAATCCACTACGCAAACCTGCAGCCCGAAGTTTCAGGGATACACCGACCCGCAAGACTCCGGATCAACCTTCATCAAAAGTAGATTGAGAGGATCTCCCGAGGCTGAAAATGGCGAGGAGTCCGACCATCCAACGTTCGGGACCCACGCGTCCCTTAAGCTGCTCTAGCCATACCACCAACACATCCTTGCGCAAGCTTCGATCCTGATTCCTGACCTTACAGGGCCCATCCATTTCCTATACTATTTTCCAGCAATCATGTCGAACCTGATTCAACTTCGACTGGTGGTCCCATCAATCTGAAACTGTCAAGACCCCTGCTCGGCGCGTGGAGCGAGCCTTGGCAGGCCCTAAAAACGCCTAAGGGAGAACTTCGGTCTTGTCCCGGCTGCGATTCGTTCACACAATGAGCAGAGCGACCGAGGGATAATGCTCCGAGAACCTGAGACCTTGAAGACATTCCCGGTCTCACCACGCGCTTTTCGGTGGAGGAGCCCCGTTATCTTGGGACATCAATGAGGGGTTCAAGCGTTTCAGGGTACCAACTAGCTGCATTTTGCCCTAATGACAGCTCCGAATAAGGCAAATTGCCCTTTCTTGGTACTTTGGACTGTCTGAACTTGATTGAGCATGGCATTTGACGGGCTCGAGATCGACTCCAGGTTCAACCGGAGGGAGAAAGGGGTCGACGTCTATATAACAGACCAACCCCAGCGTCGCTAGCTCTGGAGACATCAAGCCGACCTTTTCTTGAAACTTTTTGTTCCTTCCTTTCTTTTATTACCTCCGGTCTGGAACCGTGAAGCCTTTCACTTTCATTCGCTATATACAATTCAACGGTACCGGTTTACCGATCATTCCATTCTTTCGTTCCGGACAGTCGACACTCGATCCGAACATCCAAAATGAAGCAATTCACTCCCATCGCCGCCCTCGTGGGTCTCATCCCCCTGGTCAACGCCCACGGTTTTGTCACCAGCCCAACTGCCCGTATGCCTGGTGATGCCATGGCCTCCGCCTGTGGTCAACAAGTCGAAATCAACCAGCAGTCGGACAACTACGGCAACATCCAAGGTGAACTGCAGGTCGCCAATGGCCAGAGCGACTACAGTGCGAGCGAGTGCGATATCTGGCTTTGCAAGGGCTACAAGTTTGCCGACAACAAGGACAACGTCTACTCCTACACTGCCGGTGAGACCGTGGACTTCA
Source organism: Penicillium cosmopolitanum (assembly GCF_028827165.1). Lineage (NCBI taxonomy): Eukaryota > Fungi > Ascomycota > Eurotiomycetes > Eurotiales > Aspergillaceae > Penicillium > Penicillium cosmopolitanum. The sequence continues at coordinate 1,124,579 of NW_026622678.1, read as the reverse complement.
CTGTTGACATCCGTGCCCCCCCACACCGGTGTTGCCAACGTGTCTGTCGTCGAGACTTCTTCCAACTCCGTCATTGGCAGCCCTTTGATTAGCTGGTCTGTCTATGCCTCGACCGCTACTGGTGTCACCAGCAACGAGACCGACTTCAGTGTGACCATGCCCGATGATCTTGGTAGCAAGTGCTCTACTGCAGGTGACTGTGTGCTGCAGTGGTACTGGTACGCCGAGTCCATCGATCAGACCTACGAGTCTTGCGTTGATTTCACTCTTGGTGGTTCCGGCTCTAGCTCCGGCTCCAGCTCTTCTGGCTCCAGCTCTTCTGGCTCCAGCTCTTCTGGCTCCGGCTCTTCTGGCTCCTCCAGCTCGGCTGCGGCCGAAACTACTGCGGCCCCCCTCTACCTCTGCCGCCGCCGAAACCACCGCTGCTCCTGTTGAGACCTCTGCTACCCCCGTGCTCTACGCTACCACAACCTTCGCTACTCAGGCCCGTCAATCCGCTGCGCCCTCGGTCGAGGTACAGACTGCCAGCGCCGTGGAGACCACCGCTAGCTCTGCTGGCTCCGTCCAGCCCATCCCCACTGATGGCACTGCCCAGGAGCAGCTGAGCTTCGTTGAGTCTATCATGAAGTACCTGGCCAACAGCGAATAAGTGTGAGAGTTAAGAAACCGTGCATGCCAAGAAATTGACCCCACAATTCAGGGGGCATGTTTATACATAGACGGGTGAAAATGTCAATATTATATTCTTTGGTCGGTGAAAATCTTCGTTTTCCATCGTAGAAATAATTCAATAGGCCTTGGCCTTTTAAGGTAGAATCAAGCGTTACCAAGGAAGCATACCAAGAAGTGCATCTGCATAAAATAGCCGTGACTGATCGGCTAGCCCCACATGCACAATCTGATCCCTGTCGTCTTGTCCCTTGTTCAACATCATTGTGAGACTTTATCAGTCTGCTGATTTGGGCCTCCTTGGGTTCCTGGAAGTTAGAAGAGCTGGAAGTATAATTTATGTATACTTTATAGAATGTACTTTATCAACCGATTTCTTCACAATTTGATTTTTGTTCTGTCGATCCGAGTGGAGCCCTGCTTCCTATGACTGGAGATTGATACGATAGGCGGTAGGCACAGCCCCCTCACAAAAAAGTCCAAGTGCCACCTTCATCCAGTTTCTTTCACCGGTCCCCCCTTGGTTGCTTATTCCTCAACATCCCCCTTGCTCTGCCCCCCATTCCGACGCCAGCTCAAGCTTGAAGGTAGCATACCTTCCATCTGCCCATCATGGAGGAACATCTACGTCAGAGTCTCTCCAACCACCCGAACGCCTTCCAGCATTTCCACAGCAGCTCGCCCCACTCGTCGCATAGGTCCCACGACAGAATGACTCCGCGCCCTCAGCAGGAAGGCACGTCCACGGCCATAGAGCTTGAGACTGACATGAGCCAGCATCGCCATGGCAGTTCTGATGAGGAGGGAATGCCTCCACCGCGCTATACCAAGGACACCGACCCGTTCCACCTCGCATCCAAGTTGAAGACCGAGGAGGAGATCCGCCAAATTAAAGCCAACACTAGCCGCAAGCGCGACTCCGCCTCTCAAAGGCCCAAAGTCATCGAATTGGTCCGCAGTACTGGTGACCGCGGCAAGGCGGCCCTCACCACCCGGAAACTGCAGGGCTTCTACGAAAATCAGAACGAGAACATCGAGCGCATGCTCAAACCGGTTGAGGAACATGTACGGGAAGCGCGCGACCTGAACGAGGAAAACAGCTTGAAGTACAAGATCGCTGTGTACGCTAGTTTTGCCGCCAACATTATCCTGTGTGTTGTTCAGGTGTACGGTGCCGCCTCGTCCGGATCTCTGTCCCTGTTCACAACCATGGCCGACGCCATCTTCGACCCCATGTCCAACCTGACCCTCCTTCTCTGCAATAAGGCCGTCAACCGCGTTGATCCCCGCAAGTTCCCCGCCGGCAAGGCTCGTATCGAAACGGCCGGAAATATCTGCTTCTGTGCCCTCATGACTGCCGTCTCGATGATCATTATCGCCTTCTCCATCCGTGAGATCGTCGAAGGCTCTGACACCTTGGTCGCCGAATTCCACCTCCCCTCTATCATCGCTGTCTCCGTTGCTTTCTTCACCAAGCTTGGGCTGTTCCTCTACTGCTTCGCTCTGCGCAATCAGGTCTCTCAGATCCGAATTCTGTGGGAAGACCACCGCAACGATCTTCTCATCAACGGTATTGGTGTGATGACCTCTATCCTGGGTAGTAAGGTCCGCTGGTGGATCGATCCGCTGGGTGCCATCATTCTGTCATTGATTGTCAGTGGACTGTGGCTGCACTCTGCTTATGGCGAGTTCCAGCTGTTGATTGGTGTCACCGCGGATACCAAGATGCAACAGCTCATCACTTATATCTGTAAGATTGCCTTCCGTCTCCCATCTCATCTTTTCGTCTTGAACATGCAATACTAATCTTCACACAGCCATGACTCACTCCCCTCTCATTACGGCCATCGACACAGTCCGAGCTTACACCTCCGGCCCCCGTCTTCTCGTCGAAGTCGACATCGTCATGGAGGCCAACGAGTCTCTTCGTGCGACCCACGACGTGGCAGAGGAGCTGCAAATCAAACTCGAGTCTCTTCCAGACGTGGAACGTGCTTACGTGCACGTTGACTACGAGACGACTCACAAGCCGGAGCACTTTTTGAAGAAGGAGCTCTAAATCATAGCCACACAGCTTTATTTTGGATCTTGAATGTAACATATTATTAATACCGGAGTTAGAAGACATAGCTAAAATAGCTCAAGCTTGTCATGGTGCATAGCGTCGACTTGAAAAATGTCCAGATTTTTATTTTCATCCTATAAGCCTTATTTCAAGTTCAAAAGTAAACGTCAAAAAAGTGTCTACGGGTAAAGAGAGATTTTCGATTCTCTGACGCTTAATTTCGTCCTCCCTCTCGCCCGTGCCCCCTTTCATCCGTAGAATTCCATTGATTCCCGCCTCTCATACACTCTAATCTTGAAATACGAGGTGACGTCCGGACTCGTTGAAAATCTCGCAGGTGGACGAAATCTCGGACTCCCACGAACCCGAGCTCACCACTCAGACCTCCAGCTCGGGCGACTCCAAACCCCGAGCAAAAACCAGTGGGGACTGCCCAGCGACTATAAAGCTTAACCTGTCCGACGCAGGAAATTTGAACTAATATTTCTAGTACAGGCCATTTTAATGTCCCGATACTGCCCTCCACGCCTCCACTAGCCTCAGCAGTCCAACATGACCAAGTCCACATCGAAATTATACGACGTCATTATCGCCGGTGCCGGACCAGTCGGCCTCTTCCTCGCCTACGAGCTCGGTCTCCGACAAATATCAGTCCTAGTCCTAGAACGAACAGCACAACAAGACTCGCCATGGAAAAGCGGGCCTCTAGGTCTCCGAGGCTTAAACATCCAATCCATCGAAGCATTTTACCGCCGCGGATTACTAGGCAAATTATTCAATCTGGACGAAAGGCCTAAATACCAACCGGGCAAGAAACCAGGATTCCAATTCGGCGGCCATTTCGCCGGCATCAAAATCAATGCCAACCAGTTTGATTTGCAACGATGGAAATACCGTCTTTCGGGACCGGCGCTTGGTCCTGGACCGACGACTATGGACCAGGTGGAGAAGGTTTTAACAGAGCGGGTGGAGAGTCTAGGCGTGAAGATTCTTCGAGGTCGATCTGTGAAGTCTATCTCGCAGGATGAGACGAGCGTTACGGTTAATACAGGGGATGAGCATGTCGAGTCGTTTCGGGGTAAATGGCTCGTTGGCTGTGATGGTGGTCGGAGCGTTGTTCGAAAGGAAGCCGGCTTCGGATTTGTCGGGACAGATGCTCAATTCACCGGATACGCAACTCATATCGATATAGAGGGTCGCGATAAGTTGAAGCCTGGATTTAACGTTTCCGAGACGGGCTTGTATATCAACGCGGTGCAGAATGGTGCTTTTCATCTACTGGAATTTGATGGTGCGAGCTTCGATCGCTCCGGTGATATCACGCAGGATCACCTTCAGCAGGTCCTTGATCGAGCCATTGGTCGGTCAGATGTGAAGATTACAAAGGTTCATCTTGCTTCTTCTTATACCGACCGCTCGATGCAGGCTGCAAGTTACCGGAAGAACCGCGTTCTTCTCGCCGGTGATGCAGCGCATATTCACTCTCCGCTTGGCGCGCAGGGACTGAATGTCGGACTGGGTGATGCGATGAATCTGGGGTGGAAGCTTGCGTCTATAGTTCAGCGTGACGAGAGTGTTGATAATACGCAGGATCTGTCTCTTCTCGATACCTATGAGAGCGAGAGACACCCTATTGCTGCGTGGGTTCTTGATTGGACTCGTGCGCAGGTCACAGCGCTTAAGCCGGATGCTTTTGGTCGGGCTACCCGTGCCCTGACGGAAGATCTGATCAAGACCGATGATGGGGCTAATCTGTTTATTGATCGAGTCTGGGGCCTTTCCCAGCGGTATACGCTTGGTGAAGAGCCGAGACATGCACATCCGCTTGTTGGGTCTAGTGCGCCTGATTTCGAGTTTGGGGATGGGTCGAGGCTTGGCTCGAAGCTTGAGGAGGGTCGGGGTCTACTTCTTGATTTTGGGAAGAACAGTGAACTGGAATCGGTTGCTCAGGGGAAGTATTATGGGAAGGTAGATTATCTTGCATTGGAGGCGAAGGAGAACTGTGGGCTGAGTGCCTTGTTGATCCGACCTGATGGAATCGTTGCATGGGTGGTGGAAGACAATGCGGAGCACGATATTGATGGTCTGAAAGCTGCATTGGGAGACTGGTTTACATTGTAATTAAGATTGAATACTCTAGTATAGACGAATTTACACTAAACAATCTCCTCTCGCGCTGTCTTTGTGCAACAAGTATAAGTGCAGGTAGACCCACTTCAAGTGGAGACGGCAAACAGATACACATTTGGAAGGCGTGATGAATGGCAACAACAAACGGGATAAAAGGAAGGAGGGAAGGAGGAGGGCAAGCAAAATAGTATTCCCGGTGCTGGTTTTGATCTCTGGACCTGCAAAAAGCAAAAAGGTGATGGAAGGCAGCAACTTGCGTTTCATTAATCAACCTCATCACTCTTTCCCCCAGATGGGTAGGCCCAAGACCCCTACACCATCCAGGGCTACGATGCCAGGACAGTCCTGACTTTGATCCTTAACTGATATACTGCCCACTATTCAGTGGGTTTCCACATTTATTGGGTTGTGAATAGCTTCAACAATGGATTACAGCATGGAGAGGCTTATTGGGTCCAGCCGATAAAGACCTCCATGTGCCCCGTCCTGTTCAATACGGTATCTCTATGATGCCAATGATTCACTATGGCAAATTCAATACAAGAAAAGCATGGAGAGCTAGTCTACAGCCTAAAGTTCAAACACACAGTAATATTGTTGGCATTTACTCATTGCATTGATCGCACATCTATTATTGATCACATCATTCCAGTGGTATCAAACGAAACACTCCCAAGTAACTCGTCCAGAGCATCCCGCCAAGAAACCAGGAACAATCTAAGAGAATAAGAAAAAAAAAAGAGTCAAATGACAAGCCAGGTTCCAGAAATACAGGACCATGGAAGCGGTATGATGAACACGGCGAAAACAGGTGAGAAATGAAAAGATGATTATGGGGAGAGAAGAAGGGTATCTCAGGTGCTGTCAGCCAAGACTGACTCTAGACAGACTGCTCGAAGAGAGCAATTGTCGAGCAGTAGTTGCTCGTATTTTCGGCCTCTGGCACCATGCTCTTGCCCTGGGAAGAGGTGACCATGTTGACGGAGGCCTTGGTGCTGAGACCATAAATGTGAACGTCGGAGCAGTCAACCTCGACCATGTTCTCCTGGCAGTCCTCGGAGTTTAGGCAGGACTGCGCGTAGTTCTCGAAGAAGCTGTACAGACCGGCACCGTAGATGAAAAGATCGGACGAATCGAGGACACGGAGACCCCAGGACTTGCGGCAGGAGGCGGTCTTGCAGGTAGAGAAGTCAGGGTCGTTCCAGGAGGACTGGGGAGTGTAGGGAACCAGAGCAGTGGGGTTGGACTGGTAGTAAGGGGTTTCAGTCTGAATGAGACCCATAAAGGTATTCTTAGCGCTGGAGACCTGGTAGTTGTAAAGCTGGTGGTGCTCAGAAGATGTACCCCACAGCCAGACGGGGCTTTGCGACTCAATGAGCACACCACGGCCAGTGTAGATGTTGATCTGAGAGTGGTCGGAACGGTCAAGCTCGTGATCGGCGGTCCAGTACCAGTTGTTCTCGAGATAGGCGCTGGCCTTCTCAGTAACGTGCAGAAGCATGAAAGCGGCCATGCACTCTTCCTTGGGGGTAGTCTTGACCGAAGGAGTCTTCTTGCAGGTATCACTCTGGAGACCAGTACCAGCGGCACCACCAATGCGGAAGTGAACATCCCACATACCAGCAGATCCCTGGGAAGAAGCACCAAGGTTCCATTCCATCAAGATAGCACCAGGAGCGGCGCCCTTGGTGGTGATGATGAGGTCGCTCATCTCAATGGAACCAGACTCGCCCTTCTGGCCAACTTGGAAAAGAGGGACCGGGTTCTTCTGGTCTTGGAACTTGGCACCGTGAGCCATGAGCATGGGCCAGATTTCACCAGTGATGCGGACGTTCTTAGGGATCTTGATGGTAGAGGTGATAACATAGGCGCCGTGGTCGAAGTAGACAACCTGGTCAGAAGTAGCACTATCAAGGACCTTCTGGATGGCCTTGGTATCATCAGTAGAGCCATCACCCTTGGCTCCGGCAGACTTGACACTGATGAAAGAAGAAGCAGGAACATCCTCGTACAAAGGCTTGGAGCGCTCGAAGACAGCACCGCCATCAAGGAGGCCATCCGGCATAGTGGAGGACTTGAGGGTACCCTGAGTTCGGCCCTTCGAGACACTCTGCTCGGAGCTGCAGGTGCCGGATCCACTGCTAGATCCAGATCCAGACGAGCTCGAGCTAGTGCCCTGGGAAAGGAGGGAGCTGGTGGTACCCGAGCCTGAGCCCGAACCAGAGCCCGAACCAGAACCGGAACCGGAGCCGGAAGCGACGACGGCGGGGGTCGATTGGACGACAGGGACCTCGGAAACAGTGGTCTCTTGCTCGGTGGGAACCTGGCTGGAGGCAACGACGGCAGGGGTGGCATCAGTGGCAGCTTCGGGAGTCGAGGCAGGGAGCTCGTAGGTGCCAGTAGATCCAACAAAGACAGACAGGACACTGTTGATAGTGTCTGGAAGGCCACCCGTAGCGACGGTGCGCTCGCCACTATCAGTACTAGAGGGCAAAGCAGGAGTAGCCTGGCCATTGCTAACAGCGGGGGAAGTCTCAACCGATGACGGCGCCTCGTTCGAAGCAAGAGTGCTGGCAAGGCCATCAGTAGAAGCGGCACAGGCGCTGACAGTGTGCATGACGGTCTTGGTGACAGTGATGACTTCCTCGTCGTCAGTCTCAGGCTGAGTAGCACGCTTGCTGGCAGAGGATGGGGAGTAGGTGTTGCCCTGAACCCAATTCTTGACAACATCGCCGCCAGCGAGGATAGAGTCGCCATCGACGCCGGTAACAGCGACCTTGGAGCCAGAGAAGTCGACATTTTGCAGAACGAGAGTGCCACCGCCAATGGGGACACTCTCCTTGTTCCAAGCAGTGACGATACCAGTGGGAGTGTTGGTGAGCTTACTGTCGAGCATCATGACGGAGCCAACAGTCTGGTTGCTGGGAGAGTTGGACATGTTAAGACCAACCTCACAGTTGTTGATGTCGAGAGACTTGAAGGTCCAGGCCCAGTTCCAGTTCATGAAGATCGCAGTCTGGCAGCCGTTGAATTTCAGGTTGCGAGTGGTGAACTGCTGGTTGCCGAGGAACATTCCGTAGTTACCGCCGTTGAAGGTAAGGTCGGACATGAAACCACCAGAGCCGTTGTCCATGAAGATACCCTGCTGCTTGTTGGCAGCACCACCACCCTTGACCATCTCGAAACGAATGTTCTGCAAGCTGGTGGCTTGACCAACCTGCCAGTGGATACCAGCACCGGAACCCTTGGGAACCGCGGTCAGATCAATGACCAAGTTGCGAATGGCACGGAAGAAGTTGTTCTGGTTGGTAAACCAGTTGTCGCCATTGTCCTCGTATGGGTCGGCATCAATGACTGCCATTCCAGCGAAGGCAGCGGAGGCCTTGATCACAGGTAGCTCGGCGGCATCACCGACGATCTGGGTGTAGTAATACTGAACAATAGGCTTGGAAACAACATAGGTACCGGGGGGGAAGTAGACAAGGGCAGGAGTAGTAGTTGACGAATCACAGCCTTTGCCGCAACGTCCACCGGACGAAATGGCCTTGTTGATGGCAGCAGTATCATCGGTCGAGCCATCACCTAGAAACACACGGTTAGTATGATAGAGCTGGAGGGCCTTCATGTCTCGTGACAAGCTTACCTTTAGCACCGAACTCCTTGACGTTACGGAAGACCTGATAGTCGGCGTTGCTGTTGAAAGGAGCGACACCTTGGCGTTTGATACTGCCGACCCAGTAGCTTGAGGCCGCTGGCTCGGTGACTGCGAGTTCTTTGGTGTTTGGGGTCATCGGAGAGGCGCCAACCAGGGCAGTCGGAAGACCAAGCAGCAAAAAGATATGGGCCAAGAAGACCATGATGGATGTTTGGAAGATCATCTTCAAGATGAGAGTCGCTGGTCCGGCAGCGAATGAAAATTGCGAATGAAGCTTAACAGTACACCTGTGGGATGAAACGAGTTCAGTAACCAGTACTGAAAGGCTTCAAAGTAGAGCTTTCGTGGCGACGCTTAAACCAGAAGCGATCGCGAGCAAAGATATGAGAGGTGGAAAAAAGAGAAAGATGCGAATGCGAATGCAGTTGAGGGTGCTCCCTGAACTTGAATGAATGAATATGAAGAAGGCAGCTCCGGCCTGGTCGTGGATGCAAACCGAGTGGATCTATACTTCCCCGGACGGTCGCAACAACTTCAGGTTGAAGGAATGAAAATGAATGATGGGCAGGAACGACAAGAGAGTGACGAATTCCAGATGAATTCAAGCGATAAAGAAAAAAAATAAGAAAGGAGATGAAACGATGAAGAAAGACACAATGGCGAAGAAACAAAAGGGAGATCTACTCCGTACTGCCGGGGGATAAATAAGAGTGGACTCACCCTCAATAGTTGTACTGAATATTACCGACGAACAGTAATCACACTGTAAACCACGACGAAATCTCCCGAATCGTCAAGTGCTGCGCCTATCACACACCGCAGTCTCTGACAACCCACCAGCACCCGCCAATCGCAGAGCCCGCTGGGCGTATCGCCTGCGCCGCTTGAAACGGAATGGTCGAGAGGTGAAACGCTGAGAGAGTCGATCGCTGGGCCTAGTGTTGCAGATTCACTGGTGGAAACACTTGCGGGTCGCTGTCGACCTCTAGTAAATGAGCAGGAGTGGCCACGGGCGGCACTAGACACGGCTTTTGATTCTTTCTTCAAGAATGAGAAGCGGGATATTCAAAGGTTGCAAGATTGCTAAAAGGACAAAAATACCCAACAGTAGGGCCTAAGTCAAGCAAAGGTGCAAAAAGGGTCCTCACACGGGCGTGGATCGGGGTTCTACATGCTATATACCCTTTTACTCGCCCTCCCAAAGGAAAAACAGGGTATGCTAGATCGTCCATTCCTTTCATCTGGGATTTTTCTCGTCGCATGGGAGGAAACTGCCGCGTCGGATGCCTCTAGGGATGACTGGATGTTATTTCCTGGTCGAACCGCCAGGGGAATTATGTACGGGATGTGGGACGAGTGACATGCTTCGGTATGGGATGAGCAGAGCTCGTTGCCCCCTCATCGACCTCCTCTTCCTCCTCTAGAGCTGCCCTTGGTGGAGCCCTTCGTCCTGGCTAATTATTGTGATGGACAGATAGACAGGTCTAAACCGTTCCGCGAGAGGGAATTGACCTGTGCGCCCTGTCTAGGCCTTGGTAGAAACACGATCATCCCGGCGCAACTGTAACTGGGCAACACAATCATGCCGCTTAGAGGGGTCAGGCTCTATCACGAGGGGTACGTGCTGGTTGCCGTTGGTCCTGAAGCCCCGCGAAGCCACCTCAAGAGCCAAGCATGCCGTTGTTATGGAAGCACATTCCGGGCATGACAAGCCATTGAGAGAGACATTCCCGATGACGATGGCGATAGCGACAGATCCGTGTTCGCGCTAATTCGTCTGGAATCTCCCGGGATAAGAATTCCGCCCTGAACAGCACGAACGAGGATTTCGAGGGCCACACGCGGCCAAGCTTTGCCCCTGAAGGAGGTGACCCGCATTGGTGGAGGTTAGTGCTGGCTGGTGGAGGTTAGCACGCAGGCTTCACGCGAGGATCTACCGAGCTATTCCGGGCCAATGAAAGGGCTATGATCGGAGTATTGCCGGGGGTTAGTTATCAGTTGTGAGGACCTGGGTGGTCTTAATCTCACCTCTGGCTGAAGTTGATTGTAGAAACTTGAAGGTCTCTGTTTTCCAAGGATGTCCACAATCGTGACTAATCCGAGACCGCGGTTTTTCCCATGTTCCACAAATGAATGTGTAAACAATGGCGATAGTACCTGGGAACTCATAAATATAACTAGTAGGCTAGTACTAGTAGATTTGTTAACACCTACACTGTATTGTTTAACTTCAAGTTGAATGCTTCAATTGATCCAGACTCTCCAGGTCATCTAATCGATCGGCAGTGCCACCGTGGCTGAAGAAAATATGTCGCACTTCTATGCTGTATCTTCGCGTTCCGGTGAGCCCGGTCCTATATATTTACTAAGATGCATGAAAATTATGGTTGCCTTTGGTTGTGCGTACTGCCGCGCGTCCGGTGGTCCGGCACGGTCCGTACAACTGAATGGGGCAATGTGGCGCCTCAAAGTACGGGTAGTCAAGTTCATTTGAGTGACCGCTCCAGGACGCGTGAAAGCCTACGCACTCCCTCAGTCAGGTGACGCGGCTCTGCCCATGCAAAACAGAGTCGAATCTGGCTAGCAAATCGGTCGCTTGAACCGTTAGGATCGCCCTGTACCTGGAAAAGAGTACCGGGGGCTAACCGCAGCTTCTCTTCTGTCTGCGCCTGCGCCACAATGTCTACAGCGCGCAGGGGAGATGGCAGGGTGATCCACATGAAATACCCGCCAGCCACGTTCGTTGAAGCCTGGGCCACTGTTACACCTAGTGGTACCAGGTGCTCCTGGACGGCCGATAGCAACAAGTGGTACCGCTCCGCATAGGCTGGCTGCAAGACTTCGCGGATATGCTTCTCTAGAAAACCTGAAGGCAGCAGCTGATCGATAATGGTGGAACACAGGTGGCTGGGGGCACCACCGGAGCGGGAGCAGCCTCTAAGAGCGATATCGCACGTCAGCTCATGTACGTTTCCCATGGGATCGGCATGGTCTCGAAAGTCATGGACCAAAGGGACCACGCAAGAATCGTGAGGACTTACACCTGCGATGCTCCATATGCAACCTTCTCCGATGCTTCGACCCAGCCAGTGCGGGCCCCTGGTCCAAGGAGCTTACTGAAGCTACCATTGCTGATGGTATGACCCCATTCATCGATAGGGCCGCCATCAAGATAGCGGTCTACGTCCACCAAGCGGGGGACACATGCCTGGTTGGGGATTGACAGTTCCTCACCCGGCATCGCCGACCACTGTAAGAAATCATAAACATCATCTGTGATCAGTAATGCATCATATTTCCGGGCGAGGCGAACGAGCTGCTCGCGGTGGCCCAGAGACATAATCTTCGTGGCGGGATTGGAGAAGGTGGGGATGGCATAGATGACATATTTGTAGATCTTTCGCCAGGGTCGCGGTGGCTTAATTTTCTATGTCCATCACAAGTCAGTTCGGAGTTCTAGGGGTTCGGTGGTATGCAAGTGGTTCAAGTTGCAGCTGTCATGTTGCTTAGTAGTACCGGGTCCAAGTTTCCTTCAGCCTCAGCCTTGGCTTCAGCCGTACGCAAAGCGTTTTCGAGATAATCCAAGTCGATCCCTTCATCATCCTCGGGAACTCGGCGCGTACGATCTGCAAAGCCTGCATCATCAAACATCCGACCCGCTAGATGGTAAGTTGGGTCGACCATGAAGGCATTCCGCGTGTACAATGGGTCGGTGAAGACGTGGAGGATGCAGGCGAGGCTCTGACTAGCCCCGCCAGTGATGCATATACGGCGAGGCGTAATCGGGGAGTGGGGGCGATAAAAGGCCTCCAGCCACTGTGCGATGTGGACACGAAGAGGCTCGGAACCTTCATCAGGACCATACAGTAGGGCCGGGTTGGCGATGGAGGGGTTGGTCAGGACAGCCGTGGCGGAGCGGAGTAGATCGGGGGCGGGAAGGAGCGCGGGGTTAGGCCAGCCAGTAAACAGGTCGACGGGTTCGGTGGGCACAGCCATGATGGATTTTGGAGGAGGGTGGCGAAAGGAAGCAATGAAAGTGGTGTGGGCAATAGAATAAATGGAGCAGATGGAGTAGATGGAGGAAATGAATAACGTCAATCAGAGACAACATGCCCACTAGGCGGAGGTCGGAGCCGAAGATTGGGCGAGGGGTGGAAGCGAGAGCGGAACCAGAGAACCAGCAAGAGGGGGTCCGATCAATCACGATTGGAAATCTCCTGGAAAGTTCCTGGGAGGAAGCTTCGAACCGTGGTTGTTTTGTCTAGGCAGGGAGATACACCAAGGTAGAGTAGTGTGTGCCTAGGCAGTAGATGTGTACCATGTTTCCAGTTTACAATTGAGTGTGTGCCTATAGTAACCTTGGAATATATTTCCTGCATATATTTCAGCCTGGGGCTATGCTTGAGCATATTCTCTCTGCTGGGCAGATATATTATTTGCTATAGTACTCCGTACTTACAAGTACGGACCTATATTTATTTGTAAACTTTTCAAGGCTTATTCCCTTACTCGTACTAGTATCTCAAGATTTTATCCATGACTACTCATAGAAAGCGTGGGATCTGGGAGGTTGTTCATTGGATTATGCTTTTTGTGCAGCGGGCGCGGCTGGCAGGCGGACAGGTCAAGCCCGATCTATTTTGGATTATTGTTCGGCCCTGCATGCCAGTGCCAACTCTGCATAAAAGAGAGGAATAGGGGGAATAGGGGATAGTACAGAGTACAGAGTGCAGAGTGCAGACTCTACAGAATGGCTAAATAATAATTAATTATTCTGTATATTAAATATCTATAGTACGGAGTAGTTAGCATACTCATAGTAGTTGACTATGTATATTGACCACACTCAATCGGTCCCACCGGCATGAACTGAAGTGAGCTATAATTGGCATGGGAGAACCGGATCGAAAGCCCCCCCCCCGCTAGCCCCAGAAAGGTCACAGCCTTTTTTTTTCATTCATCAGTTCAAGAGAAAAAAAAAATCAATAAAATCAAAAGGCAATCCCATCTTATCATTTTTTTTTATTCTCCTGAAACGAACAAACTTCCCCTGACCCAACTTTCTTCTTTCAAGTTCCTCTTTCCAAACCCCCCCCCCTTCAGCTCTCAGCTTGACTCTCACCTTTCACTCTCCATTCCACCCGCCGTTTCTCCCGGCCATTCTTTTTAGCACATCCCTCCTGCCGATCCATTCCCGCAAACTCCCCTTGTGTTCCTCTCTACCTCAGTTGCCCCCCCCCCATCATCATCTGCCACTTCCACTTGTCTCCCCCCCCCCAATCTCCATTCCTCTTCCTATGTGTCGCAGGGCCTAATCTCCTCGCTGTTCGGTTCCCTGTTACTCTGGGCCCTCAGTTTCCCTCAAACTCTCTTCCCCTCTTCAATCCCTCTCCCTAAATCATCACTTCTCCCCCCCCTCCCCCCCAGACATCTGCAACGATGTTGTCGGCTCCCGTTAAATCGGCGAAGCGCATCTCTTCTCTCTTCTCCTTGAGTTCTCATAAGGAGCAGAACGCCAACGGGCCTCCAGCTCCTTCTCCAGGTTTAAACTCTCCATCCGACTTTTCGCAGGAACGCCGGCGACGAAGCAGCTCCCGCCCGACTCGTCATGTCTCAACTCCCAATGCTCTCTCTTCTTCGGAACCAAGGACAGTCCCCCATCCGGAGCCATTCGACCTCCCACCACCACCATCCTTGCTCGCCGTCAACCATGATTTGGCCGCCAGTGCCCCGAGTTCGCCCATCGATCGTCCAGGCAGTAGGGGTCGGGATGTGAGCTTGAGCCGCCCCTCAAGTTCCGCTGGGTTGGCCATCCCGGGTTCCGCGCCAGACTCCCGCCCGAGCACGCCATCAAAACGTCGGAGTTGGATGCCGGGAATGGGAGCTCGGTCGCGGGCGGGTTCAATGGACAGACGGGTGCCCCCGCCAATGCTCCCAGGAGCCTGGATCGCAGGACTGGACCAAAAGGTGGTTTATGATATGGGTCCCTTGTCCAGAGGTGAACAGGTACGTCTCAAAAGACAGGAGGGGAGAATGAAAACTGGAGGTGTCGCCAAATCGATTGCTAACAGCCCAACTCAGGTCTCGGAACTCTGGAATGAGCAAGGAGATACATACGTCTATTTGTTCCCTCAAAACACGGGCCGCCCGGCGTCATTCAAGGTCGATTCCACCATCTTCGCTGAATCCCCTTCTCTGAACCATCTCTGCCGCGGAGCCGACTCGAAATCCAATGGCCTCGAACAACCCACCCGTTCGCTATCCCTCGGCAACCCGATATCGCCCCCCCTTGACACCGCAGGACCGGTTGGCGGACAACGATAATGATAGCTCAGGGAGCCAGCGAATGGCATTCATGGATGATGTCCAGGATGAAGATCAAGAGCTGCATCTTTATCTGCCGATCCCGCTGAACAGTGATGTCTCGAACCTGAGTTGCCGCCTCACCCAGGAGGATACAGAGACTTTGCTTCTCTTCCGCAACCTGTTTGCTTTCCTCCTCGGACAGTCCCTCATCGCTAGTCCCAAATCAGCTACCCTTTTCAGTATTTTCATGGACGTTGCCGTCCTCCTCGCACGCTTCGAATTCAGCAACCTGGACGGATCGAACTTTGGTGAGACTGCTACTTCGAGCTTTAGCAACTACTGCGATGAACTGCGCCTGGCCGATGTTCGGAAGAGTCGCGAGAAGACTATTGAGGCCATCGTCCTTGGCGAGAGACTGCGCTACTACCCTCTGTACGTCGAGGGATTTGTACACGGTGTTGGCAAGCTGGATGAGATCAAGCAGCTTCGAAGCCCTAAATTCACATTTATCCACCCGATTACCCAAAAGCGCCTGGAGCGTGGTTTCATCGATCTGGACTCCCGTCTACGGGGCCTTTACGGAAAGCTCGAAGACTTTGATTTCCCTTCTGTCTTCTCTGGTATCGCAAACTCCACCACCTCAGCCGAAAGCAAGGTTGTGCGCTTCAAGACCTGGAAATCTGCCTTCCTTGAATTCCGTCGTTTCACCATGAGCTTCTACCGCACCAAGTATGGCTCTTGGCCACCCAAGGCTCGCTCCAAGAAGAATGAGTTTGAAGAGAGCGGCCTGAACCGTCAGCTTCTGCTCGACTTGTATCGGGACTTCTGTGATCTCTACGATATGTTGGTCGACCGCACTGACCTCACGACTCGCACAATCGATTTATCTGGTGCGGGTGGTGACGCGAAGTCCACAGACCACAAGGATGTGACCGTCCGCGCTGTTCGCCAGGTGCTCAGTGAATACGATCGCAGCACTCCACCCGTCCTCCCGCCCATCCCCTTCGATATTCCGCAGATGCCTAATCTGCAGCCTCTGCACCGAAAGCCCCTCGACGCCAAGAAAGAGGCTAAGCAGCGCGGGAAGAAGCTGAAGAGTTCTGATACCAACGCTGTCCTGATGGGCTCTTACACCCGCGAGAGCATTCGCAGCACTCAGTTCATCGAAGAGTTCATGAAGTTCGAGCGACGCTGCGCCCACGGCAAGACTGTCGACGATTTGGTCGATATGCGTTGTGGCCAGTGGATCTTCCTCTACTCCGTCATCCAGTCTATGCCGATGTTGACCGTGGATGTCCCCGAGGTCCAGTTCAACCAGGGAGTTGAATACTTCCTCTGTATCGCACCCCGTGGTGGTGCACCTTGGATCCAAAATGACACCAAGACTGCTCGCAGCTGGTTCGGTGTTGCCGGTGGTGCAGGTGTGGTCAGTCTCCCCTCCGACGTGGTGATCAATGGTGTGGAAGGCGTCTACCGTCGTAGCCACTGCTGGCAACTTGCCGAGCAATGGGCCGAAGCTGGTGCTCTCCTCCCGCCGCCGAATGTCGAAGATGCATACGAAGAAAACGAATCGTCCATCTCCTCGCCCTACCCGGCCCAGCAGTCCTCGGCCGGATCTTCTTCAGACCCACAGCCCGGATCCGCGCTGGGCGTTCATGGCGGTCTCACCCCGCCACCCCCAGCAATCCCGCGCACCCGATCTCCCGGTGCTGCGAACCGGGCCGAGCACCGACACTCCATCTATCCTGGCCTTGAAGCACTGCCGTTGCCGGCAGGCATCGCTCCCATTGAGCCTCCTGCTCGCCCCATTAGTCGCTTCAACCCCAACATGAGCTTCGACGACATCTTGCGTGAAGTTCCTGACAAGAACAAGAAGAAGCGCTAGATCAATATTGCCTTCTGAGGCTTGTATACCTTCACATATTGCCGACCTCATTTTTCGGCCTTCCAGAATTCCACTATCTTTATTTTCTTTGGGCTTGTTGATAGGCGCATCTTTGTTTTGATGACCGCATTGGGATGGAACGGCGTGTTGCACAGGGAATCCAAGAGAACAAAAAGCAACCATCTAATTGATATGGGGGGGAGCATGGAGGGTATCGCACCGGTTCATCATAATTATTAGCATCTCAAGCATGAGCATCTCCAGAGATGGAGGAATTGCGTTGTCTTGTCTTTTCATGTGGTCATTTTTCCTTTTCATTTTTTCTCTCTCCTGTTTCTCTGCTGGATTCCCCCCCCCCTGATTCTCGTAATTTTTTTCCACACTTCTCTACTTGGAGACCCCATAAAAAATAGAGATTTAATATCTGCATCTTGAGTGTCTTTCTTGATGATTCCGTGTTCCTTATGTTATGTACTTCACATTAACTAGGATCTGTAGATCTTGAATAATGATAAAGGACATCCCCTTCTTCACAAACAAACTGCGAAAGAAGTACTCGTACTCTATATGCTACCACTGCTGAGTCCTGTCACGGGTATCCCCAATTTTAACTCCAAAGCCAAAAGGTTCCCATTTCCACATGGGAACGTTGGAACCATGGAACCTCCATCTATACTCGGCAACTTAGAGTTGTCAACAACCCAAAGTTGCCCTCGATTACCCATCTATTGCATTCCTCCATTTATGCAGGTATCGTCAAACGGCGGCTAGGCTTGCCTGTCCCACTTAGCGCATCCAAAAGAAGTCAGAGGGCAATACGAGGCTGAGCCGCCACCGCGCCCATTTGCCAATGGGCAATTTTCACCCTGGATCAGGGGAGAGACGTCGATTATCTTGCCGCAGATCTTTCCCCTAAATAAAGCCAGCGCCCCCAAAGTTCTCGAGTCTCTGTCGCCATCGAAACTTGCGAAAACTAAACTTTGCTGCACCGCCCACCTCCCGCTCCCCATTTTCGGGGAAAGTCCTGCTCAAGAAAGGGCCAAGCATTCCTGTGCAACAAGCATCAAACCATGGATTAACCTGCCCTCGAACCCACCGAATATCACCCCGATCCTCCCCACCACCATGCCTCGGTCATCCAGCATGACAAGCGACGGCCACGAGAGGCTGGAGCCGCGTCTGCTGCGGGCCGCGGAGCACGACGACGTCAACTCACTACAAAAGGTCATCGGCCTCGCCAAGGAATATGGGCAATTCAATGAGAACTTCCTGCGGATCGCCGTGATGCGCAGCGCCGAACGAGGCTGCGTCAAAGCGACAGAATTTCTCCTACAATGTGGTGCCAAAACCGATGTCGCGGGGAACCGTCTTTCGCCGCTCCTCCGCGCCGTCGAGCGTGATCACTATCAGATCGTGCGACTCCTTCTCGACCATGGCGCTTCGTCTGATAGTACGGATAAAGAGGGGCGTACGGCGCTGATGACGGCTGCTTGGAAGAACCACGCGGATGTGTTGCAGCTGTTGATTATGCGAGGCGCGAATGTGAATGCGCGCGACCACCGCAAGCGCAACGTCTTGCACAATCTAGCGGCCGATAAAGAGCAGAAATGGGGCTGGAACAATGAGATCATTTCGCTGTTATTGCGCACGGATTGTCAGATTGACGGCGTGGACGGCCAGGATGAACTGGGTCGGACACCGTTGCATTGGGCTTGCGCGACGGGCAATTGGGGTCTTGCAAAGTTACTCCTGACAAGACCAGATGGTCCTAAAGCCGAGATTGATGCGACCGAGCTACGTGGGAAGACCGCTCTGCATATTGCGACTGCACATGACCGCGTGGATATCGTGCAGCTACTCTTGCAACATGAGGCATCTGTCAACGCCTGTAGTGATGGTGGTTGGACGCCGCTTCATAATGCTTGCGATAAGGGTTGTGTGGAAATTGTGCAAATTCTCTTGCGTGAGAAGGCACATATCAATAGCCAGCTTCTCAATGGAGTGACGCCACTTCATCTTGCGGCTCAAGGTGGTCATCGCGAAGTTGTAGAATGCCTGCTGGAACGCCCAGACTTGAAAAGGCGGGTTCGCGATACCTTTGGCAGTACTCCATTTCTGCGTGCAGCGCAGTGTAAAAGAAGGGATATCGTTCTTCTCTTGGCGCCGTTTAATAATGTCGAGTCCCTCTCGGAGGATGTGCGAGATGCGAGCGCCGCATTTGATGCGACAGTTGTCGACTTCGGAAACTTCCACAACGAGAATCGCGTCAAGCGCATGTCGGTGTATAATTTGCTCTACGGACGAGACTCTGAGAACCCGCGCAAGCAAGCAGTGACGACCATACCCGCTGATAGTCGAGCCACGGATTTTCGTTGGATTCATCTGCCTGCAAACAACATGGCTTGGGTGGAGGCTTTGCTCACGAAAAGCTTCATCGAGGAGGGTGCACACGATGTGGATGGCTTCAAAGGATTAGAGAAATCTTTTAATTATCAACATCGAGGCCAGAAGATCCACTCGCACTTCATGCGGCCATTGTGTCATAATACACCCCGTACGGTGTTCCGTCGGAGGGAAGAAGAAAAGCAAGAAGAACACTCTGATGCCGGACAATCGAGCATTGCAGACAACAGCTCCATTCTCCGAAAGCAAAAGGCGTCATATGGCAAATCTGACCGTTCTGATTCTCATCCCGACGAGGCCACTCCAGGCAAAAAGGCCAAGAAGAACAAAACCAGCAAGACGAACAGCAACCCTGGTACTCCCAAGACCGAATCAAAGAGCAAGTCACCGTGGGGGCCGAGCGATAAACAAGCGCGCTCATCTCTCGTCGCATCATCACTATGCAGAGACCACCAAGGTACCATTCCTGCCTGCAATGTCAACGTGTTCATGCCATATCTGCACTTTGAGACCGCCGAGCGGCGAGAAAGAATGCTCGAAGCCATTCAGCGTGCGCAGCTGCTGAATCTTCAGCCACGCGCGTTGAGAAGGACTCGGACCCGTGATGAAATGCTGATCGATGCGCACCTCTCATCATCGACAACGTCCCTCCATGTCCGTCGAACATTGGACCAGTTTTTCTATCCAAATATCGATACACAGAGTCGTGACCAAGACCAAGTGGTATATCGATATCAAACCAAAGGGCCTGGTCGAGAAGGCCCAGAGACGGACCCGAAAATCTTCATGGTTGATCAGCTATGGATGTGGATATTGGGAACAAATCTGATTGTTACCAGCTTCCCCCAACGATGGGATCAGCCAAAGAATGACCCGTTGAATGTTCTGGATGGAATCATTGAAGACATTAATTCCAAAACCCGCGAACCCGTCAAATCTGTCTACGACCTTGCCATCACCATTACCAACCGATGCTCCGGAGTATTCGACCGCCACCGTTTAGGAGACGACGAGTATCAATTCTTGGACATGTTTGAATCTTCCATCGGTATAGCCACCGACAAAGAGACTCTTCTCTTCAACCGCTTCAATCATGCCTCTGCTCAGGCATCCTACTGGCTGAAAAGCCATCGCAAACTAAACCCCTTCACTGAGAAGTCGGCCGATAGATTCCAAGAAGATGACGAAGATTGCATCGACCAGGACTATTACGATGACGGACAGCCGCTTTTCGTTGACAGGCTGTTAGATATTGGCGAAGAGACCGACCTTCTGGCAGAGACCAAAGATATTCGTGATGAGCTGAACATGATCCGGACTGTTCTGGAGCACCAGAAACATGTCCTATCAGACTTCCAGGAAGTCATCTGCGAGATATACCACGGGCAGCACCGCTCTCAATACGATGTGAAAAAACGGTTCAAAGATCAGCAACGCATGATTGACATGCATCTGAAAGATCTCGATCGCATGGACAAGCAAGCAGAGCGCATTTACCATTCCATCACAGACCTGCTAGACCTGAAGCAGAAACATGCCAACGCATTTGAAGCCCGCTTCGCCCGTGACCAAGCCGCCGGTACAACCCGCCAGAGCAAAACAATTATGGTTTTTACAATTGTCACCATTATCTTCTTGCCACTATCGTTCATCGCGTCCATCTTCACCATCAACTTGAAGCAATTCGAAAATTTGAATCTCAACTATGTCGCGAAATACACGTTTGGAATTGGCTTCGCCATTTCCATCCCGCTTATTTGGGTTGCACTCACTGTCGATGACATCGGAGACTTTTTTCGCATGGGCAGTAAGCACGGTTGGAATTGGCTCTCTCTTCGAAAAAAGAAGCCGAAACCACCGGCTGACCGTGGCGATGGGCAACTGCAGGCGCTGGAAATTGAAAAGATCCTCAGTATTGCGCGGACCCGTCGGAGCGGAGAACTTGACTACGCGCCAAGCTTGTTGCCTGTATCCACGCGTGGTACTAGTGCTTCCAGACGACCTGATATCTATACTGGAATGCCGAATGGAACTATTCGGAAAAGCTTTGAGGTACGGAGGAGCGTGGACTACAGGCCCTATACATGATGTTATGAGATACGATGAAAATTTGTCACTTTTTTTCGATTTGATTTGCTTGGGCCACGCCCGTATAGTTGGAAGGGAAGTGGGGGAAAAAAAAGAGATGGATACTCCGTCTAGTATGCTAGTAGTAATATAATGAAAAACCGCATGAATGTATGAGCAATTGAAAATGCCTCGGTCATAATAATCATCCGCTGTACATCTGGACTTCCTCCGAATGAGCCGAATGCAGTCTCCCAGCCTTACCATCTCCCAGAATAACGGCAGGATGGTAGACATTCATCATAGCCATAGCGATGAACATCAGAACCGCATCAAAGATGTACATATACACCTCATGAGTCATGAGATACCCATTAAAGCCACCCTTATATTCAATCAAGCGGAAAATGCACCGAATGAGAATAAGGATACTAACAACGTACAGAGCCAACAACACAGTGACCCAATTCCGTTGCCTCCAGCCCTGCGAGCGAGTAATATCCCGATCAGACTGAGACTTGGATGTCGGCTGGCGATTGATACGAATATGGAAAACCGCCGCAGTGACGACGAAAAAGCCAAAGAATAAGAGCTGGATGACGAGACCACCGATCACGATGTTGGATCCCGTTTCGCGTGTGTGGGTGTCCTTGAGGGCCATCATGCCTCCACCGGCTGATTGCATTAAGAATGAGAATACGTCGCCTGCGACGAAGATCTTGGTCATCCATTTTACTCGGACGAGGCTGAGAGGCTCGGCTTGGAGGTATGTGACTGTTCGGCCGAGGACCATGTAAATTGATGCGGCATAGAGAGGGGGTGCGAGGAGGATGAGAACAGATTGGAGGGCGTAGAGGGTGACGGAATCGAGACTATTTCGTGCGGCAAGTCGACAGATGTATCCTATCACTTGGACTATTGAATTGTGTCAGCGTCGGCGTTTCTAGTTAAGTTTCCTCTTTTTGGCAAAGTCAAGAGAGCGAAGAGTTGAAAACAATTCCAAGTCATTGTTGGAAGATAATCACTTACAGATACCTCCTATCACAAAGGGTATGAAGTACCAACATCTCGCCTTGGTAAGTTGGAATATATGAAAGCCGGTTGTTGCGAGGAAGAGGAGGGTGAAGATGACACCTCCAGCGAGAGTGGGTGTATAGCCGTAAAGATTGCCGGCATACATTTTCACGGTTGAGCACTTATTGATTTTTGATGGTAATGATAAAGATGAGATCTGAGGGGTAAACCGGGGGTTTTATGCGCCCCGAGAAACAATTCGTAAATTATTACCTATTTCTATTTCTATAGCCATAGCCCCAGTCTTCCAAGCGCGCCAAGTTCAGGGATCGAAGACCTGGATCCACCACAACTAGGCGGCGGCTTTAATATCGTGCGAATCCCACGGCCATTTAACTTGATCTGGGTAAGGGAACTTTCGAATTAAGGTTAGATTCCATTTATCCAGATAAAAGGACCTTAAAAATAGCATTTTCTCCAGGCAAAAAACTCTTCAAATGGTGTTGACAGCGGGCATCGGCATCTTGCGATCGAACTAACGGTCCAAGTGGAGCCGCGTATCCGCGAGTTCGAATCCGTATCCGCATCCGTATTCGAACTCGAATTCATTTATCTTGCACTCGTTCCCCTTCGCTTCGAGCCCGGGTCCGGCTGCTATAAGCGATATTCTGCTACTAATCAGATTCGAGAATGGGCCCGCGTAGGTCGCATCGAAAGTCCCGTAATGGCTGTCCCGAATGCAAGACGCGGCGATTGAAGGTTTTTATTCTCGCTGCATTTTACTTGGCCCCCGCGCCCAGAGTTAACCTTCTATATAGTGCGATGAGCGGTATCCTTGTACCAACTGTTCCAAACATGGCATTCCGTGTAGCTATGCCGGACCGATGGAGGGACACGCGGACACCCCAGCCTCAAGTGCTTCCCCGGCAACTCATTCCCAGCCCCATTTTCAGCCGCATATCTATCCCCAATCGCAGGCAATGACGAATACGCCTAGCTATAGAGGTGATAGAGGTGAATTTCCCTGGGGAATAACATCCGCGGATATCGCACTTGACTCGGAAGATCGATGGGATATCATAGGTGTCTTTCCCAGTACACCCGGAACTTCCGCGCAACATGCAGAAGACTGGGGACTTGACCTGGAATTAATGCATCACTATTGTTCGGTTACCTGTAGCACTATGACTGGACGAGAGGATGCTCGTCACGTCTGGCGAGTAGTTTTCCCCATGGAGGGATACTCCAACAGATATGTGATGCACGGTATTTTGGCAATTGCAGCCCTCCATAAAGCCTATCTCTACCCTGCACAAAAGGTGAAGTACGTCAAAGCAGCCGCCCATCACCTAGCGGTAGGATTGAAAGAATTTCGAGAACTCGTTGCTTCCCCAGTTGATCCGGAAAACTGGCAACCGGTGTTCTGTTTCGCCTCCATGATCTCGGTGCACCTCTCAGTCGTGCCAATCAGACTCGGTGTTGACCGTTGGCCCGATCCAATTTATAATATGGTTGAACTATTCGCAAGCATCAGAGGCTTTCAAGAGATTATGCAGTCGTTCTTGAGATCTCTGCGGAAGACACAGCTTGCGCCTCTTGTGAACTCGATATATCTAGAGGATGAGATGCTCATTCCGAGGTGAGATCTTAATTCAGCACGTCGGATGTCGATATATTATCAAGTCTTGCTCCAAAATAGCTAACTTTGATGGACAGTCCTGCTACTGTCTCGCAGTCATTACTTCCCCCGGATATATGGGACCAGGTATCCAGCCTTCAGAACTTTATCGATGAATATCGATTCCCGGAGACCCATGCCACCAACCCGCCGACGCTAGCTACTCAGGATCATTCCGGACCACCAAAAGATTATCAAACTGCTTTGAACTTTTTCAAAGTATGCGCCCGTCAAATCGAACTCGCCGGTCCACATCTGGAAGCTGGTATGGTTTACATGTGGGCATACCCGCTTACGAAGCGGTATCACGACGATCTGAAATCACACCAACCGGTAGCACTGGTTCTTCTTGCTCACTACTGCGTGCTACTAAAATTAATCGACAAATTTTGGTACATCGATGACATGGGTCGTCAGTTGTTTGGAGACATAGAGAAGAATATGCACCCGGGATTCCGGGAGTGGTTGGTGTGGCCAAAGCGATGGGTATTTGGAAAATGAGAATGGCAGACATGATCACGAACTACAAGGCCATATGAAAGTAAGTAATGGCATGCTATTATGTGAGTTGGAGAGGGCTGTTACTTACAATCATCTACTGCAGTACGAATGAGAGAGAGAAAAATTATTATGGTGTACACCCCTATTCAGGGGTGGGATTCATTCTTGTTTAAATCAAGCAACTAAACCAACCGCAAAAGTTCAGAGACCTAACGCCGAAATTCCCATTATTATCCTTCAAATTGACAGACAAAATCACCCTCGCTTACTCCACGGGGATCTTCACATAATCCTTCGTCTCACCCTCATCTTCGTCGCCTTCGTCCTCGGACTCAGTGGGGGTCATCGTGACACTCGCTTGCTCGGAGGTGTAGGCAGGGCTCTTCTCATTCAAGGAGTTGCTATCTTCAACGACAACCTTCTTCTTCGGCTCAGGCTGACGAACAATCTTCGGCAAGGTAACAATCAAGACACCCTCCTCGAGCTTTGCCGAAATTTCGTCGACAGAAATATCAGCCGGAGCCTCTCGACTTCCCAAACGGACTTCACGTTCAAAGACGCCGACTTCGCGGGCTCGCTCCCCCATAACAAGAGCCTCGTGCAAGTCTTCAGTCATGCCGGGACGATAGATAACTCCTGCAAGCCGGAGAGCAGACTCATCAGCATCATAGTCGATGCTCAAGTCGTTTTTCTTCGCACCGGGAAGAGAGACATGGACGATGTAATTGGCGGTAGTGTCAAATACATCAACGGGAGGCGTAAAGTCGGCACCTTCGGCGGCTTGCTCGTTGATCGGGAAGCCAAACTGCTCTGCTAGTCCACGCAAGAAGTCGAAGCCTGGACCCTGGGGCCCGGCGTTGGATCGAGGATTTCCACCGTGGTGTCTTCCTCGACCGCCGCGACATCCGTGGGGACGAGGGCCGCGACCACGACCAGCTGCCCAGAAGGGATGACCGAAGGGGCCGTGATGGCCTGGGTGTCCATATGGACCGGGAGGAGGGCCATGGAAGCCTTTGTGATGATGGCCATGGCAATGTCTTCCTTTTCCACCGCGTCCCTTGTTCTTACCACCGCAACGACCGTAGTGGCCAAAGGTTTCAGTGTCGGACCCCGAGGATGCGGCTTCTTTCTCTGTGTTGGGTTTTTCTGACTCGGTAGAAGGACCCGGGGTCGGATCGGACTCTTGTGCTGGAGTTTGGTTTGCTTCGGGCTCGCGAGTGGATTCGTTCTGAGGCTGGGCACCCCATCCCCAGAATGGGCCGCGGCGGTGGTGGTCACGGTGGTGATGAGGGTCAGGATGATGACCACGAGGAGCAAAGAAGGGATGGTCCTCGAGTGAAGTGCCCATAAAATCCCAAAGGGGATTGGGTGGATTGTTCAGATAGTAGATATTGGCCATATTGGATGCCAGTGGAGAAGTATAGACAAGTTGAAGTTCTTATCTAAAGGAGTGGTGTATTGAGAGGGGAAAAGGAGGGGTATTGTGGTAGATTGTAGGATAATCTGATAATTCAAAAATTCATTCGAAAATCAAGTTCTTTATATACTTTCATCCATCTTCAGGCAGCTGCAGTTCGTCATCCCCCCCCCCAGACAGCCACCGCGGGTATAGGTCTACGTACAACCATGCTGCCTTGGCCAAGGAGTGATCTGATTCGTTCTCGGAGATGTTGAGTCCGAGATGTGAGTAATTCACCGTGAGCTTCGCGAAGCTACTAGAAGGATTAGACGACAAACGCAGCTCGGGGAGGCAAAAGCCCGACGGGAGCTCGGGCGATCTGCTTGAATCGGGACGACCTTAACTCCGAGCGGATGACTCACCCCCGCATTGATTACGCGTGCGCCACAAAACGCCACAGTTGTGGCGACCATGGGAAGAAGGCATTCCATGAATGTACAGTAATTAATTCTGCATTTCGATAATAGGATAGTCTGGTGTCAGGTGTTTCGATAAACTCTTCTATTTCTATTGCAATACTCTGCAGCCCCCGAGAAAATCATAAGACAAAATAGAACCAAAAAAGCGCGCAACGGAGTACAGTTTCCTCTAACTGACGATATAAAGGTCGCCTTGATATCGATCAAACCTGACGTTTCTGAATACCACATTTACTCAGGCATTCCTCAACCCTGATAAGCGTAGCACCTGGGATGGCATCCTTTACACGATCAATATCCTTGCCAGAAATACTCTGACCAAATGTACGGGCAATCACGTCATCAGTGAAAGAGAATGTTTGGTCTGCGACCAGGGAGATTCCAAAGTCCTCAGCTGTGAGCGCTGCCGTGAAGTTGGCGGGCTCACAGTCTGGGTTCACCTGTGTGTGGAACGAACCAGCCGGAAAGATGGTCATCATTCCGGGGTGGAGCTCGGTGCGGATGACTCGTTGCTTCTTATCAGAATCAAGAATGTTTCCCTCGGGCACCATTTCCGTGAGAACACGGCCAGATGTAAGAGCAAAAAGCTCGGTAGCACGAGGGTGAAGGTGAACGAAGCTCATGCTGCATGCTGATCAAATAATCAGTATTATAAATGATGAGAAGTAAGATAGCCGAATTACCTGGAAGAGCAGAGAGACTAAATGAGGTTCCATAACCGGTTAGAGCTGGAAAGCTCTTACGATTGGCGAAGGGGAGGTCTGGGTTCTTGCTAAAATCATAGACAAAGTCTTCATCCTTTGGAAGGAGTTGATAACGCTCGACAGTTCTGGTTAAGCAATTTAGCTTCATTCCACTAATCAGAACTTCAAAATACTTACGTGTCTGCAAGTTGCAGCTGAGCTGGCAAGCTGAGTTCGGGCGTTGAGCGTTGGGACACAAGTGTCGGCGCCGCATTCGCCGGAAGTGCAGTAACCAGTGCAACAACAAGCGCAGAGCGAAGAGCGAAATTGGGGAGAATCATGTTGATTAGAGATAAAGTTCGGAGCGAAGATCGGGAGGAGATGATAATAATGAGGATGGTGTTGCTTTGCTTGACTGGTGATTTTGTTGATTGAATGACCGGATGATGATGGTGGTCCGGACTCTTATATACCTCAAGCGACCATAGATCATTGTTCAAAATGAGCCAGAGTTGTATAGTATTCCAAATATCGTTCAGCTCGATGAAGGTCTGAGCCTCATTTGCGGAGTGCTTGGCATGGTCGTTTTTCGTTTACGAAGCTCAGCCATCATTTCAGCTTTGCCAAGAGACTTAGTCCATGCGATAGATTTAGTTTTAAAGTAGGATTGAAAGTGGTGAAAGGGTATGGTAGGGCGGGAAAATCGAATTTTTACTCATAGATTATGTTGGCGGTTGCCGTAGCTCATAGTGTCGCTGCCAAGAACATCAAATTAGGGTTTAGATTCAATGGGCAGCAACTTCAATGACAAATAAGTGATGAATAGAGGTTTAAACAACGCTTCAAACCACACAGACAGTTAAGCTAGTTCCTAGTGCGTAAGAAGTGGATACCTGGGCGGGCTATGTACCAGCGGAATGCCTGAGCGGATGTCGTATTGACAGTCGTATTGTGGGGGGGGGGGGCTTGGCTCGAGCGTATTTATAATACGACTTCTATGGGAATTATTGCGCTACCTTACAATCAGCGATTCCGTGTCGGCATATCTGCGCCCCGTTCCCACCGCTACTCACCATGAGCGTATTCCCAAGTGGATCTAAGCCACCTGATCGATGTCCATTTCCCATCAACGTGAGCACATTCTTCCAGAGTATCGTGTTTTCGAGTATAGGGTCAACAACTACGACACGCTTAGCTTCAAACTCCATGCCTTGACCAAGTATGACTACCGCTGGGAAGAGCATCATCTGTCGTACTCGGATTAGCCACGGCACAAGATGGGTGAGTATAAATCCCCGGGTACCGCGACGAAGAAGTTCTAAATCACAGAAAATTCCTACCACACTATACCCCAAGACAGTGGCCAATCACTGCCCAATTGACGATGATGATATGCCTCCAAAGACTCGCCATCTCGGCCATTGTATTGAAGCTAGTTGTGGCTCAAGATACAACCTTGCTTCCAACAATACATTCAACAGGATGGAATTCCAGCTTCGAGCTTAGTGCTGAGCAGCTCAAGTTGGCCAACCTGACAACCGATTATGGTGCTATAATCAACACCATCATCAATTTTGATAGGTCCCAGCTTGCCAATGGCGGGGCACATCAGGATGAATTCTATGATGTCCAGAATTTGCCGAAAGATCAATGGCCTACAGAGTCCGGAAGAACAATCAAGCTTCAGAAGTTCACCGATCCTTCGTCCTTCTCCATACCTCCAAAGACCGCCATGTCTCGGATCATATACAGTACCACCAATCTCAATGGGACTTTGATCCCTGCTTCGGCCTACATACTTTGGCCACATCACCCAAAGAGTTTCAGAGGCGGCCGCAACGCTTCGGCTTCGTCGGCACCAGTTATTCTATGGACACATGGAACCTCTGGCTTCTATGCCGATGGAGCTCCCTCGACGCATCGTGGCCTTTTCTACGAAGACTTTGTACCGTTTACTCTGGCCGAAGCTGGATACGCTGTTGTGGCTCCAGATTATGCCGGGCTTGGGGTTAGCACTTCTTGGGACGGGACCTTCATTCCGCACCAATACTTTGCTTCCGAGGCCGGTGCTGGTGACGCACTTAACGCTTTGAGAGCGGCCCAGGAGTCATTTCCTAAAGAGCTTTCAGATGACTATGTGGTTTTGGGTCACAGTCAAGGTGGCGCTGTTGCCTGGACCCTGTCGGAAATTCTGGCTAGAAAGAATCACAAGTTCCAAGATGTTGTAAAGCATCATCTTGGTACTGTATCGTTGGCTCCACCAACTGATATATTTTCACTGAGCGCTGGAATTGGGCCCTTTTTGGCGTGGATTGGCAAAGACCTCGACCAAATATTCCCGACTTTCAACCTCAGCGACTGGCTGACACCGCTTGGCACCAAAAGAACCAATCTTTCGAACCAAGTTGAGGGATCGCAGATAGTGTCAAGTTACTTGTTGAGTCCAGAAGAAGAGATAGTCCAGCCTGATTGGAAGGAGACCTGGTCTGTTGAGGCCTTTGGGAAGCTTGCCAACCCTGGAAATATGGATTTCAAGGGACCGATGCTTGTTCTACAAGGAATGGATGATCCCGTCGTGACATATAACATGACGAATAATGCAGTGGACAAGACTTGCAAAAATCACCCCAATGACCTGGAGTTTCTGAACATTCCAAAAGCGAACCACTTCGGTGTCATCAATGCTGGTAAACAAAACTGGTTGCGGTGGATCGAGGATCGATTCGCTAGCCAGCCTTTGGCCAGGCCTGGTTGTGTCAAGTCCAATTTGGAAAGTTTGATGCCCCAGGAATATTATCAGCTCACTGCCAATTCCTTCGTCTTATGGGCCGGAAAGCCGCAGTGGTCCTATGAGATCCCTACTGCTGCATGATTTGGAGCACTGCGGAAGGAGTAGATATAGTGGATTTTGATGCGATAATTTATGTGGCGAAATCAGTAGTAGTTATATTAGAGAGAAGTAGTAAACAGAATGAGTTTTATGTGTCGCATTTTTGATTATTGTCAATAGTTCCAAGGTTCAAATAACTAGAAGTTGTAATAAGGGCCTCGGGGCGTGTTTCATTTGCATCGTAACCCGGACATATCCATGAATCTTTTAAGCGACTTCGTGTTCATTATTCTATCATGTTATACTAGTGGATAAACTACATGAAATTAGCACCAACCGTCTTTTTGGTAGCTCTATATATCCGGCATCAACTCCATATTGACCAAGTACATGCTCTCCGGCCACCACGTTTCCATTGTATCCGGAGGCTGATTGAGCAGTTCCTGAGTTTTCATCAGTGACACAATCTGACCAAGTTCCCATCGGCCAATACCGCCAATCCACCACACACCATCCAATAACATGACTAGAACTAGCCAATGGGCGAATATGTCCATGGCTAGGAGATGTGTTGTATCGAGAGGCTGCATTTCACCCTTGGGCGAACCACGTGCCACCCAATCCCCAGTGTAGGCCTCAACAGACGATGAATCGAGCACCGACTGAACAAGATTGAGATACTCGGTCGGTGCCTCATTCAAGAAGGACATAATTGTTCGTCGAAGTGCCTTTGGGGCTGTCATTGAGGTGACACTGAGCATGTAATTTGCGACCCAAGGCGAGACTTGAGAATATTCACCAGATATTGTGGGTGTATCGTTGACTGTATTTGATTTATTTTTGATATTTCCTCCTGATAAAGCAGAAAACGCGCACTTTTCAAGTGTTGGTAGAGTATTCAAGCAAGCGTCGAGATCTAGATTGTGAAGTCTGAGACTTTCTTGACTCCGAAAAGAATCTGATACAGACTCCACTTTCCTGCGCAGCGATTCAAGAGCTCGACCGTATGTAGATGTAACTAAAGGAATGAATAGCCTTTTTGTATTTTCGGAAGGGCCACTCTGCGGTGTCAAGATAGTTGATATCGGATGTGGCGATGTAAATACGGTCGGGCTGATGGTGACATTTCGATTCATATCTGCATTCAAAAGACCACTGAGAACTGCGCTAGCAGCTGTGTGAGCGGCACGGGTAAATGTAATCCACTGTGAGTGTTGCGGAAGCACATCATTGGGCAATCCTTTCCCATTTCGTCTTGCAATCGCGGCAAGTCGAACTCGAATAGAGTGGCTCGCAGAAGCGTATAGTACCATTAAGGCCGCGTTTGCAAGGACGTTGTCATACCAACTTGAGTTTGAAACTGCCTCTTGTATATACTGGAGTGATGCCCTGTGATGGCTTTCGGCAAGCTCAAGAAGTCGTTGAACCTCCATGACGGTCTGGTCCGCCAAAGGAGTCTGCGTTGTGTTAACGATATCGTGAGATTTGCAAGCTGCTGCCAAGGCTATTAAAGATGACATCACAGGCTTGCTATTGAAAGCAAGATTTGGTATTCCCACAGAAAGGGCATAGAGATCGAGATCATCGAAAGGAATAGTTCGGCTTGTGTGTGCAAGATAGCGGCTCAGGAGGCTGAGCTCTGTCGCATCGAGGTTACCAGGCGATTCTGAGCCCATTGGAATCACCTTTCCATTCTTGTTAAAACTTGGAGATGAAGAGGACAACGAGGTTGGAGAAGAACCACGGGGCGAAGATTCAGGGACCGAAAGATGATCGCTCGAAAGCGCCAAGGGCGCCTCTGGCCCAGCAACACAGGGATCCGGAGAGCAAGGGTATAGTAACTTGGGAGCTGACACATAATCCAACTCATGGTCTTCTGATGTTCTTGGACTATTGCTCAGGTATTGATACTGGCAAGTATATTCTTTTTTGGCGCATCTTGAGCAATTTGGTTTCGCCTCGTCACACTGTGAGACTTGGTTAGAACATTGTGATGAACACATTATTTGTGAGATTTATCTTGCCTTCTTTCTTTGCTGCTTGCATCTGAGGCAGCCACCCCTAGATTTTGCGTGTGCTCTCCGAAGTCTGAAGTCTGTCATGTTGCCGTCACCCGCACAGTAGATCTTCGAATCTCGTATCTTCATAAACAGCGTCCTTCCAAGAGGTTTGCAGATGACTTGAAGAAATTGGGTCTCATTAACGCAAGGACGCTCGGAGATTTATAAGTTATAACTCAAGTTAATTTGAAATACTGTTCCCATGGACTCGTTCCCGTTTTTTGTTTCCTGGGGCTGAGATGGGAGGCTGATGCTGCCAAGCCCCCGCCCCAAGCGGATGATTTGGAATCACTACGGAATACCGTCAGCAAAGCCCAAAACCTGGAAACATCATCCCTAACCCATTCAGGTTTTAGGTTCATAATCAACGCCTAGGTAAACTGTCATAAGATAGCGGCGAAAATGCTTTTCGATTCAAATCTGACATTTAACAATGTTCAAATGCATTTGATACTTGTACAGTCACAGTATGCAAGTACACAACTGGCATGCTTCAACTTGATAGGCTTAGAGGGGTGGCCTGATGGTGGAGCATGCCGATTAATCTGCAAACTGGCATGCATCGACATCACATGACTCCCTGCGATGCTGTATTTGAACAATGCCCCTCCCTCATTTCAATTCCTCCTTTCTTTCGATTTTCATAGATTTCTTTTTAATCAGCTGAGAATGCCAGCCTGCCATGTGAAGAATCAATGCTCTGCTCAGAGCTCCTGATTCTCCCGATCGACTCTAGTGGCACGTGCAGCCCGCACCTCACCGATGGCCCCGAAGGGTTCCGTAATTCCCCTTGAGGTATCAAGGAAAACTACACTTCCATAAGATGGCCACGGGAGCACGAGAATCCGAGATGGAGTGGGTTGTGGTGGAGCATCACGGAAGGGTTCGTTTGCGGTCCCGATCCGACTCCTTCCTTCATGAAGTCATCCATCTGTAAGCGGAAGTCAATAATCAGTAAATTGTTCCCTGGGCTTTAATACTCTGGAAACTCCCTGGAATTTTGACTCACCATGTAGCTGTGATTTCGATTGACAGCCAATATCTCCAGTAACCATGCCCCTTCGATTGCGCGCCATGCGCGCCATGACCAGGCCTGGCGTTGTCTCTTCCCAGCATGCTCCTCTGTGCAGGTCTCCCAAGCCACATAATTCTGGGCCGACTGAACGCAAAATCCTCGAAAGATGTTTCGCGACACAAGTTGAACACTCCGATGCTGGTAATCAGTCTGATCACCAGAAAGAGCGCGTTGTCATTCTTGGATCCGGATGGGGCGGATATACCATGTCACGCCGACTATCACCCAAAAACTTCTCGCCAATCATCGTCTCACCCCGTTCATACTTCGTTTTTACTCCTCTCCTTACAGACACGGCCAGCGGATCATTAGATTTCTCCAACATCGTCGAACCGGTACGAGACCCTGGCGCCAAGGTCGATTTCATTCAAGCCGCAGCTCGATCCGTCGATCTCAAGAAGAAAACTATACTTTGTGAAGCAACAGTGGTGAAAAGTGGTGTCACAGAGTCGCCGCGCACCCACGAAGATGAAAGGGAAACCGAAGAGGGCCCGGAGGCCAGCAACAAGCAGCCGATACAATCGCGCCGGCTGTGGGAGAAAGGCGAAACATTTGAAGTTCCATACGATAAGCTGGTCATCGCCGTGGGCACGGTGAGTCGCACTTTTGGTACGCCGGGAGTCCGACAGAATGCAATGTTCTTCAAGGATATCGGCGATGCCAAACGGGTGAAGCGTCGTGTACGCGAATGTTTCGAGCTAGCTGTTTTGCCGACGACAACAACGGATATGAAAAAGTGGCTGCTTCATTTTGCCATTGTTGGTGCCGGTCCAACTGGCACCGAGCTCACAGCTTCACTACGTGACTTCATCTACAAGGATATGATCGCGCTCTACCCGGGTCTCCAAGGGCTTCCGAAGCTCAGCCTCTATGACGTCGCGCCGAAGGTACTGTCTACGTTCGATGAATCGCTTTCTCGGTATGCAATGAAGACGATGAGAAGTGAAGGAATTGACATAAAGACCTCTCATCATGTGAAGGGCTTACGCTGGGGTCCACCTGGTGCGCTTCCGCCTTATGAAATGGACCCAAAGCGCTGCTTAACCCTCACCACCGAGGAGGAAGGAGAAGTCGGCGTCGGCATGTGCGTGTGGACAACAGGCAATGCTATGACCAAATTGGTAAGCCAGTCGCTGAATGAAGTGAATGAGTTTCCCGAGAAGTCTGTGTTCAAAATGGACCGAAGCTCTGGTGCGACATCTGCAGAGCAATCTTGGGGATTCAAGAAAGTCCCAAAGACGGGGGCGCTGCTCGTCGATGGCCACCTGCGGGTTCAGCTACAAAACGACGCCGGAGATACGGCTGTATTGAATGATGTCTTTGCCCTGG
The DNA here is from genome assembly GCF_028827165.1 of Penicillium cosmopolitanum. Lineage (NCBI taxonomy): Eukaryota > Fungi > Ascomycota > Eurotiomycetes > Eurotiales > Aspergillaceae > Penicillium > Penicillium cosmopolitanum. The sequence continues at coordinate 1,090,351 of NW_026622678.1, read as the reverse complement.
GGGATAATTGTATGATTGAGACTGGTGCACCCCCAGCAACCGCCCAAGCAACATTCCAAGAAGCCAAATGGCTCGCGTCCCATCTGAACAAGGACGACCTGACTCACACGTCCCCCTTCTCATTCCGCAACATGGGGACACTAGCCTACATTGGAAGTGAGAAGGCATTGATGCAGATCCCCCACGATATGCACGATGTCAACAAGCGCAAAAGTTATCTCCCCGAAGGTATCACCGGGCGGATGGCTCGGTTAGTTTGGAACGCTGCGTACATCACCATGAGCATCAGCTGGCGCAACAAGATCCGAGTGGCATTCAGGTGGACTTTGAACAGATTGTTTGGACGGGATGTATCTCGGTTTTAAAGAACTGTAGATGATGAAACAAATAAACTCTCCTACGATATCTGGTTTCCTTCCTGCTACATACGTAGGCAATTATGGTGAGGAGGCAATTGATGATTCTATTCAACTGTAGGGTACGTGACTATCTAGGTCCTCCTTCCACGTGACCGTCACACTTCCTCGACGTTTTTTTTTTTTTTTTGAAAAAAAAAGTAATAAATTGAATAAATCAAATAAATTAACCAAAAGACTTCTTTGAACAAGAACACTTTATTCAAATTCACCATGAAATTTCGATAAGCATGTTCAAAGGGTCCGAGTCCCGCACATATGGGCGTCTTCAATCGAATCGGCAGTTCCGCCTGGGCCGAGGCTGGTCTTCTCCGCACTCCCCGCATCCGCCAGAGTTATTTCAATGTTGCATTCCGCAACCTTCAACCTTCACTTTCACCCTTACCCATCATGGCATCTCAACAGCCCCCTTACGTGGCAATCGCCCAGCGCAAACAAAACGAATTGGCTGCCTCCATTCCCTCCGAATGGCAACTTCCTACCGAACTCATTCCTGAGGGCATGCTCTCGCCCGCGGACTCTGTTACCGAAGGCCCAAAGCGATATGGCCGAGTGAACGTGATGGAGATACCTCGCATTTGCGGTATACTCACATCAAAGGAACTAGATATTACAGAGAACTACGATGTCCGAGGGTTGGTTTCTGCGATGACAGAAGGTCAATTGAAGTCGGAGGAGGTTACCCGGGCATTCTGTAAGGTGAGAATTCGAGACAAATGCTCTTAACTTATCCGGAAAAACAAATCGGCTGACCTATTTCAAAAACAGAGGGCAGCCATCGCCCATCAACTTACACGCTGTCTCACCGAACCATTATTCGATCGGGCCTTACGTCGCGCACAAGAATTGGATTACTCACTGCGGCAAACGGGCAAACCCGTCGGACCCCTGCATGGTCTGCCGGTTTCCGTGAAGGATACATTCAACGTGAAAGGAGTTGACTCGAGCATTGGGCTATCTGCCTTGGCATTCAAGCCTGCCACAGAGAATGCAGCGCTTGTGGACCTGCTACAATCTCTCGGTGCCATCATCATCGCCAAGACGAACATCCCCCAGACACTGGGGACTCTCGACAGTTGCAACCATCTCTTTGGACGAACTCTCAATCCTATAAATCGACAGTGGACAGCTGGAGGCAGTACTGGAGGTGAGGGCGCATTACTCGCGATGCGAGGATCCATGGTCGGCTTCGGCACAGATATTGGTGGCAGCATTCGCGTACCAGCGATGTGTCAAGGAATTTATGGCTTCAAGCCGAGTAACGGTCGTGTTCCATATGGTGGCCAGGAGAGCGGCCAACTAGAGGGCAAAGGTCGGATTGCTCTGCAACCTGTGGCTGGCCCGTTGGCCCGCTCGGTCGCGGATCTTGGAGCTGTGATGGCGGAGATTGTTCCCCGAGCCGAATTATTCGGCGAGGATTGCATTCCTGGTTCCTGGCAACCTTTTTCTGTACCCCAATCCCTGACTCCCCCACGTAACTTCACCATTGGCATCCTGAAAACGGATGGCCTTGTCACACCACTTCCGCCGATTGCTCGTATTCTGGATGAGGTAGCAAGTCAACTGCGCCGGACGCCAGGTGTCGAAGTTGTCGACGTCCCTCTGCCGGCTGCCTTGCCAAAATGCCAGGGCCTGGCCGGTCGCCTTATGGGCGTCGATGATGGGTCGAGCATGCTAGATAAAATCGAGAGCATGGGCGAGTCTCTTATACCTTGGCTACAGGGTCGCATGAAGCGCGGGAAGGCTCTTACCATCGATCAGCTAGCTCGGCTACAGGCTCAGCGTGCTGAAGTCGAATTGGAAATGTTGAAGATGTGGACTCTATCTTCATCCAATAAGGGCCGGCGCATCGATGCTATCATCTGTCCTATTGCACCGCATCCAGTTCCACAAATGGATCGCTACAATGCTGTGGGATACACCTCCACCTTTGTTTTGCTGGACTACCCTGCTGGTACTGTTCCCGTGCGACCTTTCGTTGAGTCGGATTTGGAACTTGGGCGGGAGATGGACGCACCCGTTCTTGGGAGCTGGGATAAGGCGAATCGACAACTATGTAAGTGCTGATATCGTCAATGTGTTATCCTGGAAGCCAGATACTAACATCTTACCGCAGGAACGAGAAGACTGTCGATCGCCGCGTGTACCTGGATTCGCCACTTAGCGTTCAGGTTGTCACTCCCAAGCAGCACGACTACCAACTCTTTCAAGCCATGGAGATCGTCGACCGGGCGGTACAGGGAAAAACCGGCTTGCCCAGCGCAAAATTGTAAATAGTTTATGATCTATGTTTGTAAATACTACCATAATGGTTCAGGTCATTTGAACAGCACTATGGTTCAGTGCAGTAATTCGGTATCGATGCCAGTTATAATGAGGTATCAAAACCATGCTTGTTATTTTACGCCAAGAGTGGGTTGATTTCAATGCTAGGCCTATAAATCATCAACATATCAATCAGGATACTAACTAAAGTCTACCCTTGAGGACTGCACCGCCGTCAGTTGCAATAACAGCCCCGTTCAAATGACTTGAAGCACGCGAAGACAAAAACACGACTAGTCCTGCAATATCCTCGGGTCGACCCAAACGGCCGTTGGGTGAGTACTCTTGCAGCTGCTCTAGCCCACCCTTGAGCTCGATCAAGCCACTGGCCATCTTCGAGGGGAAGAAGCCCGGCGCAATGGCATTGGTCAGGATATGCCGAGGCCCCAACTCAACAGCCAGGTTCTTTGCCAGGTGAATGGCAGCAGCCTTAGAGGCGGAATAGCTTGGCGTGGCGTTCTCTCCAACAGTTCCAATGCCAATACCCGCCACGGAAGCGGTGACAATCACGCGAGCGGGATCCTCGAGCGTTGCCTTTGCTTCGAGGAGCGGAGCAAGTCTATGAGTTGGTGTTAGATTAGAGAGGCCAATATCATTAACGTGAAAAATGGAGAGACGTACTTTTGGATTGTGTAAAAGATGCTCTTGACATTCAAATCCATCACCTTGGAGAACATCTTTTCCGGGTGGGTATCGAACTTCTCACCCCAGGTTGCACCTGCATTGGCGAATAGGATATCGACATGATCTGTTGTTTTACCAATTTCTGCAACCAGCCTATCGAGATCTTCCATGCGGGAGCTATCGGCAGGAACAGAGATGGCCTGAGCTCCGGGTCGCTTGGAAGGCAACGCGTTAAGCGCCGCGACAGCTTCGTCGCAGGCATCCTTCTTTCGGGAAGTGATATACACCTTGGAGCAACCAGCTTGTAGGAGACTAACATTTAAGTTAGGACCATCCAGGTAAAAAATATTTGCTTCGTGGGTATTGTGTCTTTGAACATCTCAATCCAGTGTTGAACTTACCCCGAGGCAGCATGAAGTCCCAACCCACGTGAACCGCCAGTCACGACGGCTACCTTCCCCTCGAGGGAGAAGATATTCGAGAAATTGGTCAATTGAACCTGGTCTGCGGCCGACATGATTTCCTTGGTATGTAGAGATAGATGCAGGAGGGGAGGTGTTCAAGTTAGGATGAAGTTCGCATCCGGGCCAGGGTATATAGTACACCCGCGCCGATTGACCGAGGCTCGTCTGGTTACATGCCGAACCCCGCAACTATGTGGATTAGTAATCTCTTCCCGCTGGAGAATATTTTAGGAAACAAACCATGTAGGTTTATAGTTAAGCAAGATTATATTTTATGGTATTCATAAAGCCACAATTCCAATGACTGGAGAACCAGATACGCTGACCTATTCGGGGTGGGTTTGCTTTGATGGCTGAATAGTGACGTTTATGAGAAAAGTTCGACATGCTGAACCATGTCCTAGTAGCATAACATCAACTGGATTTTGGTTTGGTCCAATTATTTTGGGTCGAGTGAATGCTAGCGCTCGTAGAATTTCAGTTTTTAGATTCAAATTAGATAATGAGGTAATCGTCCTGAGACTCTCGTGCCTTCGTATCCGTCTGTGAAGAATTAGACATGGTAAAAATTTAGGACAGGGGGAATTTACAAAGGAGGTCCATAGGATATTGCGAGAGTCCCATTTTGGCTGATTCGCACGACTTTCCCAGACTTTGTGCAGTAACATTTTTGGGAGATCATTACTGAAACCGGCAATAGACCTAATGGCATCAAGTCTTAGCAAGATGTAATGGCGTGAATGTAAGGAGAGGGTATCGGTTCCTGCAATAAAGAGTGGAAAAATAGCCAAGTCGATCAGGCTGGATGGAATCTCGGATACCGCATCCAATACAGCTTCCACTGACTCTCGGATGATTGATACCTCGGCGGGCTGCTCGGGCGACAAAAGCCGGGATGTATAGAGAAGAAATGCATGTCGGAAGCTTTCGTATACTGCACCCCAATTGGACCCATCATCTGGCAAGTTCGAATCCGGCAGCTGCCATGAATTTATACTCAGATATACACCCATCAGGAGCTCTTTGTATTCGAAAAGATCCATATTCTCCATCTGATGAGCCTTTGCATACTCTAGAGCATTCCCTACCACGAGGAACAGCTCCCTCGGACATCCATTTACCTGCTCAAACTTTGATGTGCTAAGAGCAACAATTTTTCTGCGTAGATCTGATGAGACGCAAAGCCGTTTCGGGTCTGAAAATGATCGTATTATGTCCAGCCTGATAAGAAGTTAGTGATGTTTTACTCAATGATTTCGAATGCCGACCATGCTAGATTTCCAAGAAAAAAGATAGCCCGTTCGTCCTTAGCTGTTAAAGTCTCTGATAGTCGTAGTTGGTTACAAACTGACATAGCGCCCGTAATATGGGCCCCATGCGTTGAGATACCCGATTCACAGATCTTCATCCAAGATCAGAAACACGCTCTTGAGGCTCTCTGAAGAATCAAAGCAAAGGGGGAACATTGAAGACCTGGAGTACTGACATCGTGGAGGAGGAGAAGTTGGATTGTGGCGAAAAGTCCATCTCTCTCATTCTCATGTGATTGCGGGGATATAACATTCTGGATGGTATGTATTAAGCAATTAATACACCTGAGTCGATATTCATCGGCAACTTCACGAAGGTCATCCTCTCCGATTGTAAGGGCTCTATGACAAGCGGAAAGACCGAGCACCGCGTAAAGTACTCCGAGCTGCTCATATGCCAACGGTAGGACGTATGATCGGTACGGATTGTTGGTGTCGGCCCCGGAGAGCATGATTTGATGGGGACATATCACTTGGTCGTCTGGAAAGTTAAGCAGTCAGTATAGAAATTGATTTTAGTCTTTTGAGAGAGCGAAAAATACAGTGTGTTAGGAGTGACTGCGTCCGGGTCATTATGAGCAAGTCATTTAGTTCCGAGGTGTGGCTAGGATGGCGCGACGCAGGGCTGCTATTCTCAGATAATGAATCAACCATCAGGATCAAGATCCCAAGATACAGATTCGTGTAGATCCGCCTCGGAGCTAGTCCCGTTTCTCGAGCCCTCATTTGTTGCCTCTGAAGAATTGGCCTCATTGGGAGATTCCTCTTGGAACCGAATGACATGATTGAAGATTGTTGATTCGCGCCTTTGAACGCTTTTTTTGCTCGTGGAGGTCACGCTGCGGAACCGGAATTTCTCAGGATAACCTTTACATTCCAGTCCTTTGGCAGCACATCGCCTACATGTAGGTCTTGTTCGGTCACAGCGCCGACATTTTTCGCGGCAGGTTGCGCACACCGGATCTGTCCTCTTCATTTTTTCCACAGTACTTTGAAAATTTCGGCGCACAAATAGTTTCTCGGCATTTATGCTTGTAGAACTGCATAAATGATAGCGCGAGAATGTGGAAGCCAGAAGCTTTCAGGTTTGGCATTTTTGACTTCAGTTTGAGATAGCATTCCACGTGATGTGATATAGGTCGGTCGCCAAACTTGAGAAGAATGCGGGAAATGTGGGATGGGGCAAAGATAGTGGCTCTAGAGTCATGAAAGCTTCACCCCATGGTACGTATCTTCATACGTAGGGTTTCGTATGGGAGGTGAGAACAAATAAGGTGGAGAATCGTGGCCAAATTGGCTCTAGAATGCGGCGTCACCTGCCTATTTAGGTTGAAGGGGCCGCATATCATGACTAGCTTTGTCCAATGGGATGGTACGGTGGATACTGTAATTTAGAGGAATCGTCTAGGTGGAGTTACGGAGTAATCGCGTTATCTTTCGAGTAGCGTACGCATTTTCCAATTCTAGTTAACCCTCCCTTCCCCATACTACCCTGATAGGACGAGCCCGACTAATTTGATAATACCTACCTAAGTGGCAACTACCCCCGCGGATACGCAAGGTATTTATCGGTTATGAGACGTATATTTCAGTAATTCTTCTCACTAATGGTTTAATGCTACGTAATAGCCAATGCGACCAGAACAAAAGCCGCCCGCATATGATGGGTCTATCATATAATAGCTTTCTCCTGGAACCACACTGGTGGGAGTAAAACATACTTGTAACTTAATTCTGATGGAAACTAGGGTTATAACAATCCGAGAAAAATGTATAGATCAATCCTGCTCAGCTTGCTTCATCGCCTCCCAATCGATACGCGGCCCTTCAAAAGAGGCCCTGCCAGAGAAAAGCCAAATTGAGTTGATGATAACAAAAACTCCCACCAAAATCACAGGGGTATAGTTCATGGACTGGAGCGAGACAGGGAGATTTGGAGGCATACAAATCAAAACACCTAGCAGAACAATCCAGAGGGTCGAAAATATGTTGCAAAATAACCCCAACCAGCCAAGATTGACCGGTCGACGAGGCAGAACATTGCGGCCACGAACCAGCAAGATGCTTTGAGGTACCGTATATGATATGTTCAGGAAGAGGACAGCCGATGTGATAATTGAATTGAAGGCTGTTGTTGACGCCAAATAAAGAAGCCCATAAATACAAGTAAAGATGTATGCGGCTATTGTTGCATTGAGTGGAAACTGCAATTTGGGATGAATACGAGAGAAGAAGTTCGCGAAAGGGACCCCATTCTGTGTGTAATGTTAGCTGCTATAAAGAAATCCAGGGAAGATAATACTTACATCTCGGGCAAATGCCCATGCAATGCGTCCGGCGGTCACCCACTGAGATGGCAGACACGCTGAGCTTTTTGTTAACCGCATGAGTCTTCGGGCTTAGAAGTAGTAGGATCACTCACAAGTGTAGATCACGAATAAGAGAATAAAGAGACCAAGAGTGACGTTTCTACTTCCGGTTCTGTGAGAAGGTGAGTTAGAAATAAGCCATGAGTGTGGTCAAGCCGGAAACCCACACTTGATAGATTAACTCAAGACTTGGAAGTGGTGCAGTTCGTACGGCATCCATATCAATTTGAAATACCATGAGAACGACAAAAAGAGAGAATGCGGTAAAAAGGCCAATGAGCATAGTCAAGATCATGAGTTGAGGAATGCGCTTTCCTGGCCTGGGCATCTCCTCGGAGATATGGATGACTTTGTGATGGGGTTAGCTTTGGCCGCAGGACGTCTCAGAGAGCACCAACCTCCATCAATACCGCCAAAGGCGTACATGGAATTACTAATACTGAGTAGCCATGCTGTACCCGGACTCCAACCACTGTTTCCCAGTCCGGACTCCACCAAGAAGGAAGTCGGCATCCGACTCTTGTGCATTACGAGTGCAACAATGAAAAATATTAGATACCCAGCCAATGAAAGATAGAGAGACAATTGAGCCATAGCATGCATTCTAGCAGAGAAGAAAACCGGAATCACTAGACGGATTAGTTGTGAAAAACCAGCAGTTTGTGTTAAAGACTCGGAATGAGAAGACCTACTGGTGATTGTGGAAACAGCCACATATATACAATATGTTTGCCATTGGTTTCCAGCATAGCTAGGATAGCAAAAAGCCACAATACCGTTGAGAACTGCGGCCCCGAGAGAGATACCCGAGCATCTTGACACGTGTTAGTTGATATGGCAGTGAGAGAAGGGAGATAAATGTTATCATACGTCACAATCCACCAGGCAAGCATCGATATCCAACCAACAGTGTACGCAGCGTAATTTCTCGTCTTTGCGGGACTGAGGATATAGCAGAAATGGTATTGTCCCCCACTTGACTTTTTACTTGTTAGAACTTCGATTTACTCTCGATGGTGGGATCCATACCGGATAGGCAGAAGCTAGCTCTCCTAGCCCGATAGCGACAGCGCACTGGGCGAAGAACGCAACTAGTAAGCTGAAGATGCATGTCTGTGGACCTCCATAAATCAATCCTTGACCAAAGCAGCTCTATCACAGAGGTTAGTATGGGTTGATCTCTAATTAGATGATTGTAGACAGTGCGGCTCACCAAATACCCAATCCAAGAATTCGTGATTGAAAATCCAAGGCCAAGTGCCGAGGTCCAGTCGAATTGACGAGGCATGGCGGCTTCGTGGCCATTTGCCCGAAGAATCGCATCGTCATCATCATCTTTCTTCGTTGCAAGTTCATCTTCCAAGACACCATGCCCTATGCTGAAATTATCGGGCGGCATGCCGTCATGTTTTGTCGATTTAGTAAAAGGGTGGTTCATTATGAACACGAGTGGTTCGTCAGAAAGAAGGAATACCTGGAGTCCTTGCTCTGTGATATCTGAAGGAGAGAGGCAGAGTTTCTTTCAAATGCATAACTGTGGCAGGATCTTGTATTTATCGATTCACTATGTCTGGGGCACCAAGGGATGTCCAAAGGCCAGTCGCTGAACAATTACCCCAAGGGGGAGCATGATAAGCTTACCCCGCATTGCAGACGCGGAGCCGATAGGGCACCGATTATAGAGGAAAGGTTTCCACGGGTGGAGCAGCTGAGTACATTGCCGTGTTGGACCAAGATTGACCATACTCAATTGAGACATGAGCCCGTATTGGAACCTCGGATTAGAAATGTATACAAGTCTCAGTAATTCACTTCAGGATGTTGTAAATATTCCCTGACTTGCCATCCTCTAATTGAAGGTTATATTGGCGAAGACACTCGAGCCTGAATGTCCAGGTGTATAAGGTTGGATGAATTGCTACAATGGGAAGTTCTTTCAACACATAGAGAACAAGGGATGAAATATTCCGAGGGCTTCATAGAGTACTAGTCGGCTGAACCTGGCTTCTCAACAGACTAGCAAAGTGTAATGGATGGTGGCTTGGGGGCGGGCGTCCGTATTCATGGCGATAGGGGCATCGTGAACGAAGTAGTAACCCACATCTCGCCGCAGTGAAAAATAAAAGAAGATTATTATTGGAGTCGCTGCCACGGAAGGGCTTTAAGGTTATTATTTCGATCGGCATGAATTTATCCCAGGAACGGTCAGGTTTCGCTTTGTACCGCATTGAATTGCTCGCCGGATGCGAGTTCTTTGAGTACCCAATTTAATCAAAACCAGCAGCTTACGAAAAGTACTCTTTTGCCATTAGGAAAAAGGAGAGATTAGGAACATAAATTCTTCGTGTAGAACACTACCCAAATGTGAATAGAACGACATGATATTTGCAGTAGATAGCCCGCAAGAATCAAAATTTGGATTTTCTTGATTCTGCTGCTCACTACAAGTCATTTGCAACTACAACCGAGTCAATAAATTAGATTTGGCCCACTCCAAGCTCTAGGACTCATGCCCGATAGAAATACTGGGAGATATACTAAATGGGGTAGATCTTTCAGCAGGCAACATCATACCGCGTATAGCAAGGAGTCCAGCTAAACGAGTGTCATTGGACAAAGAGTATCTACATGCTGCTGGTATGTGATATTCTATTCCAAGCCACAAAAATGCTTAAGCTTATAATGTTAAGCCTCACAAACTACTACAAAAGTTTCCAAGCAACACGTTTTCACCAAGGCGCGACTCTTAAGGTCTCAAAAGTTTTTCCATGTCACAAAAGTGGCACACTTCAATCACACAATTTCGAGAAACACTCCAAGGAAGATGTTATAGAAATGACTCTTGAGAACTCCAACACACTCGAAGCAAAGGTCAATGCCGAGGTCGTGGACAATCCTGAAAATGCCAGAGATTCAACCAACGTGATCAAGTCTGCCACTCCTGGATACTCCAAAATCGGGCAATCTGTGAGCATAAGTGCACAAAGGCTCCAAGCGTAAGTTCTGGATTAAATAGCACAATAACATATTATTGATCTCTAAGTTTGAATTCATAGGTTATTGCACACATCCGCGGGACAAGACTGCGCTCTAGGGAGCATTGAATATCTCGCTCACGCACTGCACTTTCTTCTTGCAAATTGTCAATGGCAAAATATTCATAGACTTCTAGGATACCCAAACAATTGGTGGAAAATTATCAACAGACAACCGGTGCCTCGCCGCCTCGATATCTTTACCAAGCGACAATATCCCGCTCTTCTCAACCTGTCTTCCCTCTTCAGCAGTGCGCGTCATACTTTGAGACTGTTTGGTCTCTTTTCTATATTGACAAACATTCGGAGGGAATTTCAATATTCAACAAATAGCAGTCTCATTGACGGTATCAATATTTTCCAGGTCTTCACCATGGCGTCCTATCAGCTTCTCGAAAACATTGGCCATCTCGCGTCGAACAAGATTATTTCGTTAGAAGCGATTGGAATCAAAGCTAAAGCCAAAAGACTCTACATCTTGGCAGCAAGAGCATTATTTTTATATTTTTTGCTTGAGCTGATAAAGCTGAGCAAGGAAGCCTGGCTCGTCAGAAAAGGCAGAAAAGGAGCCCAGAGTCAGATGCCACCTTACCCAGGAAATATCGGATCAGAATATAGGCAGTCAAGTTTGACAAAAAGCCTTGATGGCGGGGAGAATCAAAATTGGAGTAAAAGACTGTGGGCGAGCTCATTGTGGGGAGTTTTGTGTTTGTATTGGAGCTGCGGGCAGACAGTTCCGCTCGTGGAGGAGATGGCTGGTGGTGTAGGTTTTCTGGCCGACTTCTTTACCTTGAGAGACACATGGATACAAACTCGCAAATAGTACGTTAATTGATCTGTCTTAAAAGACTGCTCTCTCGCAGCTAGCTAGTATTTAGAAATGAACCTTTCAAGGAAGTAGAGTTAACTGATTTCCAAGGTTACTATCTTTCTGAAAAAGAGTACTACTTGAAATTGGACATGCAAGCAGGCATGATACTATCTGACTAATGGGTTACATTGGTGACCTTGGATTTCTATATAATCTTTTTTATTTTTCAAATTTATCCTACTCCTTGTAGTAGTATCCATTGATGTCGCCTGGCACCTATTAGGAGTAATCGGTTTCCGTGGGGACTCGAAGGATACCTATTCTCTCCTGGTTGCTTCTGTGGCCTCGGCTTTGTCTTGACGCCCTGAACTTTCTGGAAATGTTAATTTCCAGATTTTGGTATTTTGCCACGGCCACGGCGAACTCGTGGTTTCCCACAAAGAATTCGATCAGGAATATTCATTCCATGGGGAAGAGGACCCACTTCTCACTGTTTCGGAACGATCGGCAGTGGGGATACCGAATTAGGAAGCTCGGCCAGCAGTGCCTCATTTGGACATTCACCCAACCACCTGCAGCTGTAATATACATTATCGCTGGAATTTGAGTTCATTGGACTATTCAATAGGGCATGTGAGAATAATATGGGTGATTTCGACCGATTCGATTTCGTTCTTGATTCATCTCAACTGATGAAAGGACTGTGCCAGCTAACCTCAAGAAAGAACCATTCCCAAACCACTACACAATATTCAAATTTGAAATTGTCACAGTTCCCAAATCCCTCCTTCCCTTCACCAAAGATTTATCATTATCTGCCAAGTTACTATTCCATCCTACTTCACATCAAATAACAACATGCCGGGAATTGAATACTTTCAGGCCCCAGGCCGGCTAGGCGAGATATTTGAGGCTGGAGGCACCTCAAACGTTACCAAGGTCCCCTTGCATGGAAGTCTTGTCGTGACAGGGGGTCAGCCCGGTTTCGATCTCGAGCGCGGAGAGTTAGTGACCAGCTCACTAGAGGACGAAGCTGATGCGTGTTTCAACTGTGTTGACGCAGCGCTGAAATCTGCCGGGGTTGCTGGTGGACTTGCGCAAGCACACAGATTCACTTGTTTTCTTAGTGATATGCGCTACGAAGCCGCTGTCATGAAGGTTTGGCGGGCGCGAATGCCCAACCATAAAGTACCTTGGGTCACTGTCGGCGTTTCTATGTTGGCAACTCCAGCTATGAGGGTTGAGATTGCCGCCGAGGCTCTTACAGATGGCTAGTCTTCAAGCCACAGGAGTGCTTAGAAGATTAAAATATCTGCTGTTAGATCAGGAGACAAGCACTGGCCCTTAGGGTCCAGCAATGTGTCATACTAGCCACATTGAGAGGCATTAAGCAGATTCATGTATTCCGATTAGTCGTCATGTTCAGAATATAACTACTACATGAGCGATATACTACGTAGCTCCATGATTGTTCTAGTTAGACCCGGCTCGGGGGATTGATTTGGAACGGCGGTAAATCAAATACAAATTGGGCCTAAATATTTCTCGCCAAAGGCAAATATCCCAAAAACCTGGACTTGAACATTCGCCGGTGCTAACCAGTACTACTCCATGGAAGCTGGAAGAAATAGAATTAAAATCCTTTTTACAAGACTAATAACTAGACATCGTTCATTAAGAATATTGGTTTCTGCGGACTAGAGTTGGAGGGTGAGTATGGCCTTCGATCGGCCTAAAATCAAAAATGGAAGTTTTTCCAGCAGAGAATTTGGCCTGAATTTGTTACCGTCAACGCTTTCCTGGAAAGTGTGGACCCATGATTGACTATATATATTTTGTCAACCCTTCTGACCTCGGAAGGAGCCAAAGATTATGAATTGGCCGCAGTATTCCAATGTCGACTCTCTAGCTTTTGTTACGAATCATCTGCCCAAACCTCACAGCTATCACAATGGTGCAAAGAAAGGAGAAAGCCATCGAGCCTGGGGGCCTCCTACCTATACCCCCCCCTACGACCCTGAGATTATGACGGTGGTAGATACACAACACCGCCCGGTACCGAAAAGCTTCGACGAGCTAAAAGAAATACGCAACAGAGAAGAAGATTGCAGCAAAGAATTCTTCGACGACCCTGATCTCGCCATTAATGATCACATCATTCCTATTTCGGAAACATTCTTAACAGCAATAAGTCTATCGCATCGTCAACCCTCCGATGCGGGAAGGCCTCGACCGGGAATCCTTTTCTTCCACGGCGGTGGTAGAGTCATGGGGAATGTGTTCACCGGTCTCAACAGTCTCACTGATGCCGTTAAGGAACTCGATGCTGTTGTCATAAGCGTCAATTACCGCCTCTCGCCAGATTACCACGGCACGGAAGTTGTAGAGGACTGCTATGGCTCACTGGTGTGGCTTTCTCAGAACCTCGATCTTTTCAGGATTAATCCCAAGCAATTCATGATTGCGGGAGTATCAGCTGGGGCTGGTCTTGCTGCAGGAACAATCCTCATCGCAAGGGATCGCAAAGGACCTCAAGTCTGCGCCCAGCTCCTGATGTGTCCGATGCTCGACGATCGATGTAACTCTCTTTCTTGCTTGCAATTTGAGAATGGACGTGGATTTTATACAACATGGGATCGTTATGCTTGGTCGTGTGTCCTTGGACGCGAGGCCGGCAAAGAAGGTGTCAGCCCCTATGTTGCGCCTGCGCGTGCGACAGATTTGTCGCGTCTTCCTATTGCATACATCGATGCCGCATCTGGTGAGCCATTTCGTGATGAAGATATTGCGTATGCCACCAAGCTATGGGAATGTGGTGTACAGGCGCACTTGCACATTTGGGGTGGCGGATGCCATGGCTTCGATTTATTTTACAAGAGTGGACTCGGTCGCCAGGCATGCGAGACACGTACCAAGTGGCTAATAAAATTCCTTCGCTCTCAAGAATAAGGGAAGACCGTGTTATCTCCGAGATAGAATGGGAGAAATTCTAGCACCCCCTGCATTTAGAGCATTGCGGAACTTTAATTCGAATAGCACCCATCAATTTTCTCGCCGTTGCTTTCGTCATAACATTCCATTGCGTTCGCTAAGATAATTCAAAAAGTCTCTTCGGCGGTATAAGAAGCACGGCCTACATTTACCCCCCCACTAGCTATCTATTAAGAATTCAAGATAGCAAGCAAACCCCAGGCATTCAAGATTGGCTATATCAGCCTCCTCCGCTATTCTACATCATCATCACACTCCTATTTTTGTAATATGGCATCTCTCTCCTCTTCCATGGCAGGATTCTTTCCCTGCCGTAAAACCTTTATCACATTGGGCCAGAGCCAGAATTCTGGATAGAATGACAATGGTTTCATTTAAGCTCAATGGATCAGCCGGTCCAGGGAAGGAAATTGGACGCGAGGGCGTAGTCTTGGTACTTGGGTAACAATAATCGAAAAAGAAATTGAATTATCATTGCTCTCAAAGGTCCAAGTGACCAAAAGGCTAACTATTCTCGCTGGGTTCCTTCCCTGCTCAAGGATTTTAACCATACGTAACCGCTCTGGTTCTGACATCTCCCTCTATCTAGACATCTCATCTACAAACAACCTTGGAACAAATTCCATACTCCTGCACACATGTATTTCTCTATTATCGCCTAATCAACTCGAACAGACAGAACTAGTACTCTTTACATAAGTACATCTGAAAAGGTTAACAGAGCTCAAACTCGAATGCCTGTAATCTCGCGGCTAACGTCATGGCTTTATAAACTGGAATTCCGGAACCATTTTCTGAGTACCAGATCCTTACGGTTTATATGCGAGAAGGACGAGTGGAGCAGCACGACGAATCATTTTGGTGCAGTGTGGATTTGTTCTCGTTTTGGTTGGATCGTGGTACGTCGTTGGATGGGTTTATATCGAAGAAGTTGACGGGCTTCAGCGACACCATCATCTTCTCAGTGGGCATGACTGGAAAATCTAAGACTCAAGTTAGCTGCGGTTGAACAGGGTATATACACTTTTAATGGTGAGACATACCTTCTGTTCGAGTGACATGGGTGACACCAAAACTGTGCCAGAGAACGACATCATCGTTTTTAACATTCTCGTCACGAGCAGCCCACTTTGCAAGCCCAGTGTCCTCTCTGCTTTGATTAGTGAACTCACCAGAGGCCCAGAGCTCATGATCCCGATATTTGGTGACCCAGATAGGCTTCGTGGTGAAGATACCGCGCTTGAGGTTGAATGTCGAAGGCCCCATCATTAACATCTGACTGGGAACAGGATGCAGCTTGTAACCGACAGGCTTGTTCGCAATACAGTTGATCTTAGACTCGTTCAAGATCTTGAATGTACGGTTCTGGGTCAGGTCAAGGTCATATCCGCCAGGCTTCTGAATCTGTGTTTGTTTGACCTTGAACGCACATCCAAACGGGTCAAGCTGGGGCTCGTTTTCCACAGGAATGCAGTCATCATAGACGACGGTGTTAGAGCGTCCGTCGAGTGAGGGGTTGACACGGAGACAGAAGAGATGCTGGTGGTTCACTGCAAGCACACCGGGGGCCACAGTAGTGCCCCAAGGAACATGAACTCCCTTCTTGATTGGCATTGTAGAAACTATACCCGTGGCACGGACGTCGACGTGTAGATTGGCGGCCTGGTCGAGAACGAAGGCAAGGATATACTCATAGTTCGCAACGGTGGCAGTGCACTGAACAACGAGCTGGCGATCGCGCACAACAGACGACTGCCCATTACGGAAGTTAGTATGCTTCCAACCAATACCGTCATCAACCTCGTGCATGCAGACAACGTTGGGCATAATAACAGGATCACCGCTACTTGTAACGCGGATGCCGTTAAAGTAGGCAATGTGGCCAAGGCAATCGCAGCCCAAGCTCAAGGAGTTGGAGGTGAGACCGAATCCAGAATCACCTAGGTCAAATGCTTGTTTGCGATGGTAGGGGGAGCGGGGATCGCCATATGGGACGGTCATCTCGCTCATGGAGACACGGTAGAATAGAGAGCGACCGTCATAGCGAATATCGTGAAGGACAGGACCTTCACGCATATTCCATCCAAGCTGAAAAGACCACTTCTGCCACTGAATATGACGTCCTTGTATGGTAAAAGAGGGACCCTGGGGCTGAAGAACCTGTAGAGGTTTGAGGTCCTTGCGAAAAGAATCAGGGCCCAAGAGGTCGGCGCTATATTCGACGGCACTGGTGGGATCCCAGGGTTGAGTCTCCTCGTCAATTTCATCAGTGGCGCCGGTAGGCAGTCGTTGCAGGTCGATTAACTCCAGAGTGTGGCCGTCGAAAATCGGAGCGAAAGGTAGGGGAATAGAGTAGTGGTTGGCCTGGGGGTCATCGCTCAGGGCAAGGTACATGTAACACTGGAAGAGACGGCGGCGCTCGTTATGGTCATCGGTACCGAAGCTCCAAGGGTCATTTTCAATGCGGGAACTAAAACATCTGTTAGTCAATGAGCTCGTTCGCTGCTGTTTGGGAGAAGTGCTTACCCAGCAGGGAGCTTCAACTTAGCCACCTCCTCGAGGACCTTCGGGTGTGATAAGCAGGCCTTGTGGACTAAATCGTACTCGACCCAATCGACGGGACCTTGTGAGTCAGGTGCATCGTAGCTATTCTCGACGACTCCCTTGGTAATGTTGACAATAGCGATCGTAAGGATAGGGCTCTTCAATCGGTGAAAGTAGGCGCGGCATCGGCGATCGGGGGCCGGGGCACCGTGGTGAATGTACTTCAGGGTCTCATCCTTGGAGGGCTCGTAGAGATCAATGACCTTGAAGCGAACGTCCTTGGTAGTGACACCTAGGTGTTGCAAGATTGCCGTTGACGCGACCTTGACCTCCCCCACGTGCAATGGGTCAAGGGGGTGGGGGTCGGGGGCGGATGCGGGGAGATACATAGTAGTTTGATAGTAGTAGGAAGCGGATGTAAAGTCGCAGATATTGCTTCGAGTCTTCAAACCCAGGGGATTCTTCCATGAGACTTATATAACATTGTCAATCGCTGTTGAGCTACAATAATCTCGAGGGCTTAACCTTGAACAACTCCTTGGATGCTGGATCGGGAAGTAATGCCAGCATCCCCTCAGCCAAGTTCTGTATAACAGCCGCCACTTGACTGCCTCGCGTATATTTATCCAAAAAGAGCAAAGGATGAGAAGATCTGAATTGTGGGGAGACTACTATCAAGTACATACATACATACTTCTGTTTCAATCGGGCGGATCCGACTGTGGATGACAGGGCATTTATGGTCCGAGTCTGTGGCGCTACCAAATCGGGTAACATTCCCAACCACAATGAACGTCAAAACCCTTAACAGTATGAAAACTAAAGCCCCACTAATCTAGACTCAGTCGTACACTAAATAACAGTTTTGCCACAGTTATGCACAAATTTCCATCCACAGTCGAAAGTTAGAAGCGGAGAAACCGATGGAGTCTATCGTTCCAGGAGCCTGCGTCCAGGAGAATCTATAATCTTATAGTACATTGCTGGAGAATTCCATTGAGAACTCCGGTTGAGATATGATCGCTTTTCTTGAGTGTAATAATCGAACATCATCAACTTTCGCGTAATTGATCTACATCACGGTTGTAGCCTGACACGCGACGACCGTCTAAAAGGCTGGAGAAGTAAGCCACAATGCAGTGGGTAGCAAGGGAACACCTCTCATTTGCGAGATGTTTATCATCATTTAGTGAATGGCAAGCTGAGTAAATATCTCCAAAAGGAAACCTTCTCAGCCTTGGCTCTTCCACCCCTTCTCAGGCTGGCCAAGTCCAGCCTTTTTAAATGGTAGAACTCCACGTCGTGGTCACCATGATTTCAACCTCCGTAAGATTTCAACGAGGTTCTAGTACATCAACACCCACATTTCCTCAAGTCTGAGCTTTTCTGTCCACCATGTCCTACCACGCCGCGCTCTCCCACGACGGTTACACCTACACCAAGCACGACGGCTTGGTCCAGGGTGTTCGGACTTATGGTTTTATACAGCCACAGAGCAAGATACGCGATGCTGATGCCGGTAAAGTATGGGACGCCATTGTTATTGGCGCTGGGTATACTGGCTTAATTGCCGCCCGTGATCTTGTCAAGGCCGGTGAGTTGTCTGCGACTTAATTCGGGATGGGGTCTAACAGGAATCCTGAGAGATACTAATGTGATCACAAATAGGCAAGAAAGTTCTTCTTTTAGAAGCTCGTGACCGTGTCGGTGGTCGTACCTGGTCCGCAGAGGTCGATGGAACAACATACGAGATGGGTGGAACCTGGGTTTCACACGTCCACGGTCGCCTCTTTGCTGAGATGCAGCGCTACGGTCTTCAGGACCATGTGCAAATGACCCGCACCGATGATGGAGGCTGTTCATACTTCACTCTCGATACCGGCTCCGGTTCACGAAAGCTCTCCCTTGAGAGTGCTGGCGAGATGACCCAGCGGGCCTGGAAGCTCTTCATGAACTACGATGGTCTCGATGGAAGGAAATTATGTCCTCTTCCCTACTCCACCCTCGGCAACTCTCGTGTCTCTTTCGAGGAGGTCCAAGCTGTAGACCAGATATCTTGCCGCGATCGAATCGACCAGATAAAGGACGAGCTATCCGCTGATGAGCTCGCCCTCTTGGAGTCTTTGATCCCCCACATGTGCGCCGGTTCCGTCGAGGATGTCGGCTATCTTGAGATGCTCCGCGCCCAGGCTCTTCAAGGATTCAGTCCCGAGACCTTCGAGGAAGTCTGGACTCTCTACAAGATCCGCGACGGTCAATCCGCCCTTGCTCGTCGTATATTCGATGATGCTGTTCGCCTCGGCCTGCGATACTCTTTCAAGACACCCATCAAATCTATTATTGACCGCCATGGTGTTGTTTCTGTTGGCACCACTGCTGCGAAGGAATTCCGTGCTCGTCGTGTTGTGAACACTATTCCTCTCTCCGTTTTGCACACTATCCACTTCGATCCGCCCCTTTCACCCCTGCGCCAAGAGGCCATGCGCGTTGGCCATTTGAACCACTTGACCAAGGTTCACGCCGAGGTAGAGGGAGACCTACGCGGCCTCCGTGGCTGCACATGGCCTGGTGATCTTCTCTATGTATATGGTGATGGCTTCTGTGCTGGTAATCAGTCCACCCGTATCACTTCCTTCGCTGGTGACAACCGAGGAAAGCTTGACCCTATCAAGGAGCCCGAGCGTCTTGAAGCCGCTCTACAGCGCTTCCATCCCATGAAGATCAAGAAGGTGCTCTTCCATGACTGGCTATCCGATCCTTACTCTCAGGCTGGCCCCGCGTGGTACCGCACTGGATACCTTACCAAGTATCTGGCTGAGTTGCAGAAGCGTCACGGGAATGTTTTCATGGCTAACGCCGATTGGGCCTCTGGTTGGCGCGCCTTCATCGAGGGCGCCATGGAGCAGGGTGCACTAGCTGCCGACACTCTTATGAACGAAATTGGGATTCTTGGTGCCAACTCTCCTAACGACCCTGAGCGTGAGGCTCGTCTGTGAGCGCTGTGCTGCTTGAGTGGTTCTCATAGTTGTACATAGCAGCCTTCAAGTTCAATGGTATACTATTATCGTCCGATGTTAAAATCAATTGAGAACACCATATGGTCATTTTACACACATCATGCCCGTCGTAGGTGATTAGGTAACAGTTCTTTTTATAGTGGACACCAAAAGCAATCTCCTTTCCAGAGTTTCTCGCATCTAAATATTCAATGTCAGTCTTGGCATATAATCAATCACCAAGAGTCGACCAATTGCACGGTTTGTAGCTCTCCGAATCTTGCGTCAGGTTGAACTGCTTTGACCTATTGCGAATGTTCAAAGACAGAAATGTTTGACCCGTAAACAACCCTCATTGCAGCTATCATTCCTTACACTATCCCATCAGAAGGCATATTTTTACCTGTAACAAATTCGCAGATTCAAATTCGCGAAAGCTCTACGGGAGTCACTATCTTCCTATTTTCCTTTCACATAAGATATGATTTGAATATTCACATTTCTTGAAATTCATTAACAATCTTCTATGGTTGCCCTAATTGTAAAGACCACCGTTTGCCGACAAAACGGAGCCCGTGGTCCACTTAGAGTCCTCAGTGCACAAGAAAGCAACCAGGGGGGCGATATCCTCAACCTCGCCCACACGAGGGGCAGCCGGGGTAGCCTCGATCATAGGCTGCATATCTTTCAAGAACTGCTCGTCACTTTGAAACCATTGATCTAGAGGAGCCACTTAGTTATAAATAATTTATGCAAACGAAATTTTGGGTTATTTCATCTTACCAGTAGCAACTGGGCCAGGGTTGACGCAGTTCACAGTGATTCCATGTGAGTGACCCAGCTCCTTTGCCCACACGCGAACCAATGCTTCATTGGCGGCCTTGGTAGAGGCATATACAGTCTGACCAGCAACGCCAAGACGGGCAGCAGCAGATGAGATGAAAATAATACGACCACCACGGGGCAGATATGGGAGAGCGGCCTGGGTGAGAAAGATAGGGCCGCGGACATTGCAGTCGAAGTGTGAGTTGTACATTTCCACATTAACATCCTTCAAGTCAGCTTCATTTCCAAGCGCTGCACTGATTGATTGTTAGTTACTTGCAAAACTTCTGCCTTGGGAAGATAATTTACTTATGAATAAGGATATCAATCTTCCCGTCCTTACTAATCTGCAAGGCCGCCTCGACAAGGCGGGGACTGTCTTGAATATTCATCACACTAGCTTGGCATAGAATGGCCTTTGTGCCAATTTTCTGAATTTGTTTGACAATTTCATCTGCGCGCTCTTTGCTGCCCGCAGAGACATAGTTGACAACAACGTTGGCACCCCGCTTAGCGAGCTGGAGAGCAATACCGGCACCGATACCACTAGACCACCATTAGTCAATGTTAACAAGTAAAGTTGAGTCTTAATAGTGGTGAGTACCGTGAAGATCCAGTTACAATGGCAGTTTTTCCTTCAAGAGAAACACCAGAGAAGTCAACCATTTTGGCGGTCTTGATTTGAGTCTGGAGAAACGACGGAAAATATGATAAAAAGAGGTAACGTTTTTAGAGAAAAAAGACCCAAAATTGCCCATTAAGTAGATTTTGGGATTCTAACATGACTTCATAGTCCCTTCAAATCCTCTCCAAAAACACATCTAGAAGGGTTGGCTATCATACCGAATGGGGATGGTTACCTATCTGGGAAGGTCCCCCAGCAATGGGATAAATCGACACTGCCAAGCGCTTCCCCGCTCCTATATATCCACCGGGCTACCCAGTTTCTATCTGAGTTTGATAAGAAAACTTGAAACTTGTAATGGATCAAGGGGAAAAACGCAGATTATGAACTAGGACAATAACAAGTCGGCCCCGCCCTTCTTAGCCAGCAATTTCTAGCCTCTTAGCATATTGAAAAACTGGGGAACGACAAAATGAATGAGCCTAGTAGCATGGCTCAAGTTCCCTTTCGCTGTTTTCGCTTTCTGAATCGATGTCTGAGCTCATTCTGCGTTGGGTGTCAATTTCAGGCTATAACTTGATCTACTGCATCTGATACGTCCATCACTTACCGGTACTTCCTGATCCGCCACAATGATAAACGACTTTTCTCTTGTTTGTTTATGGGGCAATGTCTCCTTCTCCTGAATATAACGATAGGAAGATCCTTTCATGATGGTCGACAGAAGATTTTCCTTCTTCGAATTGGGTGAAGGTCCTTGCCAGTGGGCGACATGAATATCTCCGCAGAGCAGTGGAGCAATAAAATTCATTTTGCTGATAGTGACCCACGGATATTTTGTAGTAAAAGCATGAAACGAAATTTTCGAGATTGTTGATCAAATTCAACCTTGGAAGTCTTTCAAGTTTCTCCGAGTCTCATACGGACTCGAAAGGAACTTGAAGGGAAACATACTTTATATCTCATAAACACCCAGCCCATCTACTCTTCCAAGGTTGTACGTGCTAAACAGCCGCCAAATCGATCTCTATCAACATCCGACAGGAGGAAACGGTTTGAATAGGTAAAGCGGGTCCCTTTGCCCAGAAACCCCGATTCAAGGTCAAACCATTCCCAGGTGCGTTTTGAAGCTAGGCTAGTAACTATTGGACCTCCAGGCTGTCAGACAAGGTCACGGCTGTAAGTGCGGGTAGGTCTGAGTGGGGACAACTGCCTATCTAGTCAAGCATCGCAGCAATCGCAAGGGCGACATCTAGCTACTCCTCATATCGTGAGCGGGGTATTTATGTCTCGAGGGGTTAATTTAGGTTGGGATTGTAAGAAAGCGCGTGGTTTTATTACTTCAAAATTTAATTAGCAACGCAAGTTGACCCGCCAAAAACCCATATTTTAGTGGATGATTAGAAGAACTCCTTTAAACACCAGTTTATTGGGCCTTGCGACGAGCCAGGCCTCATCACTTGATGCGATGAAGCATTGACTATAGCGAATGATGGAAAAGTAGACAGCAGAAATCATTAATAGCATACATAATTTCCGAGACAGCGAATACCGAGGAGTATGCCTACCAAAATGTCAGTAGTGCACAGCCCTGCGGGCAGCAGCTGCTATCAATAGCCTCCTCCGAGTGTTCAGAGGCAGTTTCAGCAATATATAATAGGGTCATGGTGCATTAGCTCTTCCGCCCGACCACGAATCACAGCACCTTCAAGTTCTAGGGCCTAGCGGAGGTAGCTCTAGCAATTGTTACCACACGATCAAGGCTCAGGATGCCCTTGGCCTCCCACGAGCTGATCTTCGCCAGAAGAATTTTGGACGCAATCCGATCTTCAAGACCCATTACCCAATGTCTTCACAAAAGAGAAAAATCTTGCTCCTCGATAAATGGTCTGAGTCTTATCGCTTTATTGATGTAATTTTCCAAGCCATCACTCTCTTGCCTGATCTTAATAATGCGCTGTACGGTCTTTTCGGGTTCTTCCGCGTATGGAATCTATGGGAACCTGGATCGCAGAGCCGCTGCAGCCCGATAAAAATCATTGGAGACAGTAGGCTGTTGCATAGATTTCTTTGCTGATCCAGTTAGGCCTGCATATAACTGTTTGGCTTTCGCTTCACTCATCTCCTTCTCTGGTAGACCAGAGTCCATCCAGTAGAAATTGCATAGACTAATGTAATTATCAACATTTTCTTTCCGCTCCCCCGGAGAAGGCGGGAATAGCCATCTTAGAAACCCTGTTGCGCCAGGAACGGTGCTTCTTCCCGAGCACTTCTTCTTCAACCCGAAGCCTCTTGAGCGAACTCGTAAGATTCTCGGTGTCACTGGACTCTGAGTCCGACGGAGTTTGATCCGGGGTGTTGGACTCCTCTGTTAAACGTCTGGGTGCCATCCAATGGTCTTTCGGCCTGTACGACTCGATCGACGACAGTACCCGGGCCTGAATATGAGTCAAAGGTCAAAGTAACGAAAGTCGAAAAGAAAAGTCCTGTAGGTTTCACACACGCTTTTTTTACGTGGCTCACTGCTCCACGTGATTAGCGAGTGACGCCGTTCGCCGTCGCTCTTCCTTTCTTGCCTCTTTGCTTCGAGTTACATATTGGTTATAAAGCTCGTTTGGATATACTTGTCCTGGGGTAAAAAGTCAGTATTGTTAGCTGATTTAAGAATCAGAAAGCAGTAGATGGGGAACAAAACACATCATTTTACCCAAAGGAAGGAGATGATGATAGGGGATCTATTGGGCCTGAGGCTATCTACGGGACACCACTTGACACCTGAGGCACCAACATAATCTGTACTCGAGGCTAGTTTGATTTTCGATTGCACGTCAGGTAATATGGCCTCTGATTATTTCTGTGAGAAGTGTTATTCTAATACCAAAATTCAGAGTCCTTATAGATTGAGTCAAATATGGACTTGATCTATACTCAGAGCCTACCTGTGGTGTACCATAACTAACTATCAACTGCATCGGTGATCAATACACTACATACGATCACTGCTATTTGGAAATATTGTATGTTCTGCCCGGGGCAGAAACGGAAAGTTTGGAAAAGGCTTAGATCTCCACAGGGTACAGAGTAAATAAGTGCAAACAATGGTGGCTGTAGGCGTCACAGCTGGTGGGCCCAAAATGTGCTCAATCTTTCGCACCTCATAGCGCCAAATCGTTAGGTACCCCACGCATTTTCCAATAGCATAACCTCTAAAGGGATCTCGTCATCAGAATTAATGTATTAATACCTTGGGGGCTGCGGGGTCCTCTTAAGAGGGGTTCCCAATGGGGGAGGACCTTGGAGGCTCTAATACCCGCGCTTTCCCCAGTGACTTCGACTTTCCACCTCGCAACCTCCAACCTTCAAACATTTCCATACCACACCATCAGAATGGCCCACACTCTCCCTCCTCTCCCTTATGCCTACGATGTAAGAATTGCCTCAAAACACGTCTGAATGATCATTTTCTCATCTTGACCAGGCTCTTGAGCCTGTGATCTCCAAGCAGATCATGGAGCTGCACCACCAGAAGCACCACCAAACCTACGTCAATAACCTGAACGCCGCTCTCTCTTCCCAGGTTGG
The DNA here is from genome assembly GCF_028827165.1 of Penicillium cosmopolitanum. Lineage (NCBI taxonomy): Eukaryota > Fungi > Ascomycota > Eurotiomycetes > Eurotiales > Aspergillaceae > Penicillium > Penicillium cosmopolitanum. Next base: position 1,065,434 of record NW_026622678.1, on the reverse strand, counting down.
AGCGACTCAGGCAAATGACGTCCCGACCCTGATCTCCCTGCAGCAGAAGATTCGCTTCAACGGCGGCGGTCACATCAACCACTCCCTCTTCTGGAAGAACCTCACCCCGCCCGGAACTCCAGGTAACGACCTGACCGGAGCTGCTCCTTCTCTCAAGGAAGCAATTGTCTCCCGTTGGGGATCCGAGGACGCCTTCAAGAAGGCATTCGGTGCCGCTCTTCTCGGTATCCAGGGCAGCGGCTGGGGCTGGCTCGTCAGCACTGGCGGACCCAAGAGCCGTCTCAACATTACCACCACAAAGGATCAGGATCCTGTCTCGGCTGAGAATGTGCCTGTATTTGGCGTTGACATGTGGGAGCATGCCTACTATCTCCAAGTAAGTCCCATTTCTGGAGCCGACCGAAGCTTCATACTGACTCCTTGGCTACTAGTACCTGAACAACAAGGCTGGCTACATTGAGGGAATCTGGAAGATCATCAACTGGGCCGAGGCAGAGAAGCGCTACACGGCCGGTGTTGAGAACCCTGTCAAGCTTTAAGGGTGGACGGCTCGACCTCTCTTACATTTCCCTGCTGCCGTTTGTGACAAGATTCATGACTTAGTTGATGATAACAATGTAACCAACCAAATTCAAATCAAATGGATATCAAATTTCGCATGCTGAATATAAAGTAGAAAGGAAGGTCTATTCAAGTCATTTACTTTAGTTGAAACCCACGATGCCTACACCGAGGACTGCCCCCTCGGCTTCGCGGAGGGTGACTTGTCTACCCACGACACCTTTCTCGGAGACACCCAGGTCCAGCCGCTCGGGTAGCTCAAATTCCATCTCCGTCTGGTGAAATCCAGGTTTCAGACATTTGTTCTGGGACAGATCTAATCGGAACTGGTGGAGAGGGGCTGTGGGGGGAAATGAAGTCGAGAGATCCCCATATTTCCTGCCGAACTGGTATTAATAGTGAAACTCGAATCAAAGGATTGAAGACTTACTCTATGCGCATATCCACATTTCCAAGACCCTTTAATGTTTGGTAGGTCTCTGGGTCGTCGATTTGGAAGACAGCCTTGGTTCTTTGGTCGTTCGTATCGCGGAAAAAGAGTGAATAGGAGGATAGAGAAGACGTTGACGTAGAGGTAGATTGTGAGGTGATTGAGTCTGGGGAGGAAGAAAGCGATCGCTCCGAAGAAAGATTGTTGTCGCGTGGGAAGAGCACGGCGATGGTGCCTCCAAAGGTAGGACGGTTGGTTTCTCCACACATGTTGAGGTTTTGACTCGGAGGTTGATGATGTTGAAAGGGTGGAAAATGTAAGAATGCAGCGATGGATATATGATATGAAGTATGTGCAACGGTTGGACAGGTTGATGTTCAAGAGAAAAAGAGAGAGGGTCTCATGACACCCATACTATATAGGCGCAGCTTACACCCGCAAGGTCGGCCACCAAGGTGAGCGGGATCGAGCAGATATACTCCCCAATGAGGCTAGTCCTGCCGATCGGCTCAAATCTGCGCATTTTGTGGGGCAGCTTGAATGCCTGAGGCATGGGGACCCTCAGCTTTGAGGGGTAGATCCTTCTGTTTCAAGTCAGATGCCATTCGCAATATTTTATCGAGTAGCCCCAGTACCCGAAACTCCACAAATCAAAATAGAGCTGGGATATCCGCGTGAGTAAATGTGGATAAGGAAAGTGGAAGACAGGAGGACAGGATGACACAGGAGAACAGCCTTCGGGCTATTTTAATTTTCTGCCAGCAAAATATCCTCTCTCTCTCTACTACCTACCACCCTATTACTAGGCTTCTAATTATGTTTAAATCGACTACTTAAGCTCAGGATTTACTATATCTAGTCTTTCTCTATAGTTTATTAGTTACTAATAGCTTTTAGAATACTCTACTGTATACCTATATATTGCAGTAGGGAGTTCCGCTCTCAACGTCAGTATTCCAGAGTTAGTTAGTTATAACGTAATTCACCACCGAGTGGGCCACACCACCGAGTGGGCCACCCAACCGCTATTTCTGCACATTTATATTTATATATCAACCACAACGCCTTTATATTCCCTATTCTCTATTTGGACAAGCATTCTTTTTATGCCCTATTTTACTGCATTTACCACATTTAGGTAGGGCCCGCGTCTTTGGTGTTTGCGTTCCCTGCGCTGGTGGCACTCTTGGACCTGGTATTGCCTGAAAGAACGCATTATGAGCTTCCTCAAGCTCTAGTGCTTCTTGTACGGATAGACCATTATCATGAGATATCCATCTATTCGTACGAGCACGCTTTTTCCTCTGCTTTAGGTTTTCCGCATATAGTCTCGTATTTTCTGCCTCGAGAAAGATACCCTTTTGTATTGCGATTTGACAGCCTTTGATAAGCTGGTTTAGCGCATCCTGTGAAGGTGATGGAGGGCTTCTTGAGCGTTGTCTTAAGAAAGCTTTGATTGAGGATGCTTGCTTATAAAGCTCATCGATGTTTGCAGGTGTATGTGGGCAAAATATACTTGCTTGACTACCACTGCTTCTAGGAGGCGTAGGCGTACGGAGTTGAATATTGAGCTGTGATAGTACTAGTTCAGGATTAAAAGGTGCTAATATAGCTGCTCGGAAACTATTTTGAATAGTTTCTGATTTGAATATATCGATACGAGCTTGTGGATAAGCTGTAAGGAAATTAAATTTGTCGATATAGCTGACTCCGAGCCGTATTTTTTGGTCGACTAAGCTACTATATACGCGCTTTAGAACAGCGAAACACCCAATATCGAGAGGTTGTAAAAGATGCGAAGAATATGCGGGCATGCAGATTAGTATAATATTATAATCTGTACAAGTTTGGTCGAATTCTGGTGTAAGATGACTTCCATATCTATTAAGGACTAATAATCGATATTGTCTATGTGTACGGCTGTTTGTTGATAGAATAAACTGCTTTTAAAGCCAACGAAGACCTATTTTATCGGTTGTCTACCTATTCGTGCTAACCTCAAAACGCCAGTCGTAAGGGAGCTCTTGAAACCATGCTTGGTTATATTGCTTGCCCTTAAAGATTAGTATTGGTGGAAGAGCCCATCCTGAAGCACTAATTGACTTAATTGCAGTTACCCACTTACGGTTTCCTGGCTGTAAAACTGATCTCCGTCTATAGTATTCTGATCGGGTAATTACTCTATGAGTTGCGCAAAGGCCTATCGCAAAGCCAGTCTTATTAAAGTTATAGATATCGTCTGTGAGGATACCGTATTGCTGAATTGTAGTTTGAACGAGGTTAAACTATTCTTTGATAATCTTTGGATCCTCTTGAAGTGCCCTTTGGTAGTTATATCGTCGTGAAAAGCGAGATTTAAGCTCTGGATGGCGTTTAATGAATTTTGTGACCCAATTCAAGCCCGTTGGCTTAAAATCCTTCATGCCACGCTTTCGGATTAACAGATCAGCCATTTCTCGTACCATTGCGTGTCTAGGCGCTCCACCACGAGTATCCATAGATATTATCCACTGAACAAGTAGGTCCTCCTCAATTTGGGATAATTTATGGCTATTTGCGCGAATGTCAGCGCGATTTGTAGTCCCACGTAGTCGACGCGTGAGCGTATTCCGGGGAACTTGTAACTGATCTGCAGCTTGCCGAATAGAGCTAATTTCTTTGGATTTTATAGCCTGAATAGTAAGCAAGAGACGGCCTTCTTGTTGGATAGAGTCTTGGCTTGATCCGACGCGAATTAGAGGCATGGTGGTGGATAGAAGATAGATGAACGCGGTTGAACGCGAAAAATTGGTTGGGTGGCCCACTCGGTGGTGTGGCCCACTCGGTGGTGAATTACGTTATAGCTAAGGCCTTAGCAATAAGGCCACCATTTTATTTTTGTAAGATTAAATAATATTTGTTGATCGCCGTGTATTGTGAAATTTCCTCTCACTAGCCTCTCGGGGTTGCATCATAGTTCGATAGTCTTCCAATAAAACAGATTTCCGAAAGTCGTGGTTCATAACAAATTCTCTTTTCAATTTCCGAGACCTTCAACGCCTCTCCTTGAGAAATATCGCCTTATCTGTCGGCTATCGGCGCAGAGAGGCTGCTAATTCTTGGATGCACAAGATCTCTTCTATTGGAGGGTCACGGTGAAGGCCAGATAAGTGCCCCCGGAAGTTCAGTGAGAAAGCGGCTTAATTTTCGCATACTGTAGCAATTCAATTTTATCGTCTTTCTGTCGCAGATGTCAAGGTATAGTTATAAGGTCAGGCGTTCATATGAAACTAGTTAGAGGTAAATATTGCTCATTATTCAGACATGTTCTTTACGGATCGCCTTGCACGCTATTTTTGAACTTTGAAAAAGGAGGAAAAGGAGATAACAGAATGCTCCAAAAATCGTTGGGAAGAGCATCTATATGCCTTATACCCATGTGGAGTTATGGAAAATGTTCCTGAGGAGGAATATAGCTTACAGTACCCACCAATGATCAATATCCTATAGCATGCATGTGCTGTGCGTAGTTGATTTACCCTGAACCCCCACCGAAGTCGGCTTTACCACTAGACCAAAATACGAATCTGCGCCGACCCTAGCCAGGTTGCGGTGAATAATCCAACTTAGACAAGAGGTCGGGGTAAATGAAATCATACTTGTCATCCTCGATATCAAGCGACGCAAATCGTTGACAACCGATAAACGAGTCGGACGAGAAATCTGTCCCAGGTTTCAATCTGAATATATGGTTTCTTTTGCTGCTGTTTCATTCCAGTAGTTACTTAGCAGAAAACAATACAGTGATAGAAAGGCCGCTTCCGAAAGATCTTAAATGTTTCATTATGTGCCGATAGGGCATTGTCCTAGTGTACCACAACTCTTTGCTTTATTTAACGGTCTTGTTAAGTACCATTTGGACTTTGTGAAAATCTGGCCATTCTGACAACTTGCTGATTTTTTTTCCATCCTCCGTCATGGTGAGCACGAAGACATAATCGGTACCATATGGTCCGGCTTCCAATTGTCCCTTGCTGCTGCAAAGCATCGTTACTGTTCTTTTCTGTATATCCGTGAACATCTCATTGATAGTGATTTTGAATGTCTTCAAAAGACTGAAGAAATATGCAGCCCGTTCGTAGGTCCGAAATCTAGATAAGGGCGGTATCGTTGTTAAATCTTCCGTCGGTGTTCGCTCCTGAGTGGAGAGGGAGCGGAGCACTGACTGTTCTTTGGTCATCGGAAAGACTCCTTCCGTATCAGGGTGGACGGTGTAGTGAATGTCATCAGTCCACCTCGATACAACATTATCCAAAGAACGACTTTCCAGGTCTGAGATCCAGCCTGCTGCTGTTTTTTCGAGGGTTTCCTTAAGAGACATTGTTCATTTACAGTGTGATGAGAAGTAGCACACTAAGAGGGATTTCGAGAGTTTAGATAAACTGAAATGCCAGTTCTGATCCTACCTCGCTCTATATGTACTATGCTCTATGTTTCGGTATTTGCAAGCTCGGGTCTTCGGTACGGTATGGTGTTTGCCCGACGGAACCGGATACATGGCTCACCGAGAATCCTTACCAATCAACCGTGCTTTGGCATAACTAGCGTAAGTCCCACAAGAACTCCCTCACCTGCCACTCCGGCCGTATTTATATCTATGCTCGTATTCAAGACGCAACATGCACCCACAGCGGTCAGCTTCGGGACAGGCATTTTAGGGGATGACAGTAATCAACAGCAACCAGGGTAAAATGGAAACACCAAACACCTACCTCATGGAAGGGGAAATAGCAGGAGACCTTACCAACTACCCGTGGAAGACAGATGTGCTGAAGTGACACCGTGTTGATAGAATAGAGAGATACTGGGAAGCTATAGGTGGCACGAATGGTGATAGAATATTGGATGACTCGACTTGAAGCTATATACATCATGGGCGCGGATGACTCAGCACACGAAGCCTGAGCCCTCAGGCTTCAGCAAGATAGTCGCTGCAGGCTTTATGGGGAACTACCAAACGAATTGATTGCAATTTCGTTTTCAAGCTTGACGTAGGTTTTCAGGCAGCCGCATGGGCATTGTAAATGTAGAATATAGGTTGCTCGTGGCTAAAGGTGTCGGACCCATTGTCCTAATTTCGATGACCTTTCCTCCCTTCCCTCGGTGTTGTTGATGGCTTCGCGGATCGTAACCAGGTGATATAACTAACACGCTACTGTATTGCCTGAGTTTGCAGGCCGGGGGAGCCTCAGGCTCTGCAGCCAACCCTGCGTGGTTTAGGACCACCCTTTTGTCGACTGCAGGCCAGTTGGCGCCCCAGCATAGCAGCTTTAGACTTAGCGAGCTGGGTAATTGAAGAATTGATTGATTGATTGGATCGGGTCATGACATGCTGTACAAGCCCCACCTTGCCCGCAGAGGGCGAGACCTGTCAACCCCCCGACCAACAACGACAACGGTGGATAAAATGGCAAAAGTCTGGCATGAGACCTCAGTCCCAAAGAAGCTCTCTTCATCAGAGGTTTACTATGACCTCGGGCCTTACAATCGACGCGTCAGCACCTCCAACCCCGATGCCCAGGCCTGGTTCGACCGTGGCCTTGTTTGGGCATACGCCTTCAACCACCAGGAGTCTGCACGATGTTTCGAACAATGCGTGATCTTCGATCCGACCTGCGCCATGGGATATTGGGGCATTGCCTTCGCTCTGGGTCCGAATTACAATAAACCATGGGCTTTATACGATGGAGAAGACCTCTTGACGACCACCACGCGGGCTCACGCCGCCGCCTGGGAAGCTAGGAACCAGGCAGGAGCAGCATTGCCCGTCGAGAGAGCTTTAATCGATGCCGTAAAGCACCGGTATCCCCAAGAGGAACCCCTGGGGGACTGCACCGAATGGAACAAGCAATACGCCACGGCCATGGAATCTGTATACGACGCCTTTCCTGAGGACCTAGATGTCATTTCACTATACGTCGATGCCTTGATGAACCTCACTCCATGGAACATGTGGGACTTGAAAACTGGGAAACCAACCCCGAATGCTCCAACCCTCAAGGTGAAGAAGGTACTGGACCGCGCCTTGGCCAGGGATGATGCCCTGGGACACCCCGGCCTCTTGCACTTGTACATTCACCTGATGGAGATGTCTCCCACGCCAGAGATTGCGCTTCCAATCGCGGACAACTTGCGTGGATTGGTACCCAACGCAGGCCACCTTGAGCATATGGCAACTCACTTGGATATACTATGCGGTGACTACCGTCGAGCAGTGGCATCAAATACATCCGCGATCCGCGCCGACGAGAAATTTCTTGCAAACCAGTCGCTAGGCCATTTTTACAACCTTTACCGAGCGCATGACTATCACTTCCGCATGTATGCAGCTATGCTAGGCGGCCAGTCCAAAATCGCCATCGAAACGGCCACTGTGCTCGCGGAATCGCTGACGGAGGACCTTCTCCGAGTTGAATCTCCACCCTTGGCGGATTGGCTTGAAGGATTTGTCTCTACACGAGTGCATGCTTTAATTCGATTCGGTCGCTGGGAGGAAATTCTCAGTCTGGAGCTACCGACTAACCAAGCCCTCTACTGCAGCACAACTACCATGGCGCACTACGCCAGAGGCGTTGCTTTGGCTGCGATGGGCCGTACTGATGAAGCAGAGAAAGAGAGGGATCTTTTTAATTCTACAAAAACGCTGGTTCCTCGATCTCGAACCATATTCAATAATACCTGTCTCGATATCATTTCCGTCGCCGAAGCAATGCTCGACGGAGAAATCGCTTACCGCTGTGGTGAATATGAAACTGCATTCGCCTGTCTTCGCATCGCAGTTGATCGAGATGATAATTTGCCTTACGATGAACCGTGGGGCTGGATGCAACCTGCTCGACATGCGTTGGGAGCATTATTGTTGGAACAAAACCGAGTAGAGGAGGCCAGCAAGGTTTATTCTGCAGATCTCGGTATTGACGAGTCTCTGCCTCGCGCCTTGAGACACCCAAATAATGTCTGGGCCCTGCATGGTTACCACGAATGTCTAGTCAAACTTGGTAGAGCAGCGGAAGCGAGGACTATGAAACCTCAGTTAAGGCTCGCTTTGGCTATGGCCGATATACCGATTCAAGCATCGTGTTTCTGTCGACGCAACTAGAGAGATCTATCTTGATGATTACATGATTGTTTACACGTTTTTATGCCCGGTCGACTATTGGTATATGCAAGTCAACTAACCCTTCCTGGGTGTTCCTGTCAATATCTACACTTGCGGTAATATATTCCCCGACCACATCTATGTGAAATGATTTACTCCATACTACGCATTACCAATTTCTCAAGAGCTGAATCAATTGAAGTGCATGACGTATTGGAACTTTCCCATCATTCCGCCCCTGGTGCCAAGCCCAATAAGCGCCAAGACAAACAACATAGCGAAGTCAAGGAGAATGGGCGCCTAAGAACACCAAAAAAGTTTAGCTCGAGACTCTATTTCTAAGGTCTGCTGCCTTGGGAACTCTGCAGAAGCTCAGGTCCAATCATGTAGAGAAGACCTCCAAATATTTTGGCGGGGAGAATTGCAAGATTCTTGGCCTCGCCACCCGCCCGGAGGCTGTGCTACGAATATGTATGGGAGCGGCAACGATGCACAAAATTGGGCTTCTTATGGTTCATCCCCCAAGATAGCTACTGGGCATATATATATAGGGTACACCTTAACTTCAAGTTCGAATAATGCTATACCTATCTGTCCCACTATTTAAATTAATTCGACATGTCAAGCTACTATGAAGAGTCCTACCCTGGTTGGCACCCAGACGCAGTACCTCGTCAACAGAAGAAATGGCTTAATTTTCTGTCACTTCGTTTCGGCGCCATAATAAGCACGATTGCACCCATCGTCTGCTTTGCTTGGGCATACACGCAACATGAGGCTGGCGTAGTGGCCACCGATGGACTCGGTAGTGCATGGGCCGGGATCAGCCTGGGAACGGTAAGTCTACAAGAAACAGAGTCATTGGTCGCATCTTCAATCGACTAACATTTTATACAACAATAGGCTTCCTACGGCTTTATCTGGTCTACTGTGGTATTCCTCGTAGTGCTCGTCTTCAACTGTGCTATTCCTCCTGCGGTCATCATCTTCTTCGACTGCATTTCCTGGCTCGCGCAGCTCATCACCATTTGTTTCTATATGCAAGAACTAGGAGGCTGGCATGCGGGTGGCTACGAATATTCCAGGAATAATATACACGATTATCTGTACGGGGCGGAGGTCTTCGGATGCTCAATGATGTTTCTTGGAATGTAATTTGACACAATTTTGCTTCCTGCTTTGATGGAGCTTTACTAATGTATAATCGTTTTTACAGAATATTCAATATGATCCTCATGATCGTTGCCTCGAGAGCTTTTCATGTTCAACGGAGGGCCAAGAAGCAACTCACAAAGCCTGGGCTTGAGGATGTCTAAATCATGACGATCGCATAGTTATGGAAAGCTTCCAATCCCGGGCGCGGTCCGTTTTACTGGATAATACTATACCATGGCATATGATCAGCGGTGAAGAAGGATGACGAGATGAACATACACTTTGCGTCAGGAGAGTAACGCAGATGATAATGCAAAATAACTTATTCTTAATTTTTGATCTCTAATAATCAACTCTCGTTGACAAGGGACACTAGTCTCAATCTAATATGGGAACACATTATGAATCAGCGAAAGGGCCATGCAGAATCATTATGAAACAGAGTAGAGGAACAAGAAAAAGTAAATCTGGGATTTTGAAGAAAAGGGTAATTTAAGCAATGACAAGAGTCGACAAGAGCAATCAAAGAAGATCAGATGCCTGCTCGTTGCTTCCTTCAACCGGGCATGACAAGCTGTGTCGAAAGATGCAATTTGGAAAACGCCGTGAGTGCGATCGATCTGGGGATTGTAAGCCATCAATGTCGATCATCAGAATGACACTAAAGTCTCATTATTCAGTGCTTTTTTTTTATCGTCAATTCAGTAGACTTTCAATGCTAGGGCGCAATGTGGACAAGCTCGTATTCTATCCACCAACTAAGAAACGGGAAGAGCGAGCCAAGAATCTCGGGGCCAGACTGAAACGCAAAGATCAACGATTAACACGAGCCACCGTGCTCTGCTTGGGCATTCTGGTTTGAACTTGGAGAGGATGGGGCGATTTTCGGAGAATACGAGAGGAATCAGGAGAAACTCTATCCAACTTTATCCATTCTGCATTCCTGTCGAAAGCCTCACTGCATATTATGAGTTAATAATAGCCTGGAGATCGCCGATCCAAGGCCCATCAACCTCCACTTCATGACGATCTCTATCTCCCACTGCTTTCAAGGTCAATGTTTCTTTGCAATTGTTTGTGCCCCTGCATACTCTGCTGCTTTGGAGCCCCAATTCTGCTCGTATTTCCCTTCCTATCAACCTATCGTTACGAAGTATGAACCTAAGAGATCTATCCATCGAGTTCATAGCGTCTTGGCCAACAATTCACAAAGATTTAAAAGCTCGAGATAGATCCGGGCATCGACTGGAACTAGAATATTCAACTTTTCTCTCAATCGATTCCTGCTTTTCTCATCGTCCATAATGTCCTTCAAGCTTCTTGTAGCCGCCCTGCCTGCTCTGGCAATTGCCTGCACTGGACCCCCAGTCAATGCAAATGGCCTGAATTTGATAAAGAGCTTCGAGTCATTCGAGCCAAGCGTCTATGACGACGGTTTCGGCAACCCTACGATCGGCTACGGCCATCTCTGCGGTGACGCTTCATGCTCCGAAGTCGCAAACCAGCCTTTAACCGAGGAGTCTGCGAGCCAGCTTCTGGCTAGTGATCTGGTGGTAGGTTCTTAACACTGTTTTGGCTCAGAAACATGGGTCGGCGACTAACAAGACACAGAGCTACCAAGATGGACTCACCAATGCCTTGGCGGATCCAGTCACCCTGAACGACAACCAATATGCCGCGTTGGTCTCCTGGACCTACAATGTTGGTAGCGGAAATATGGGTAGCTCGGATCTTGTCTCGCGTATGAACGCCGGCGAAGATGTCGGTACTGTGGCTCATGATGAGCTGCCTCAGTGGAACAAGGCTAACGGCGAGGTCGTTGATGGGTTGACTCGTCGCCGTGGCGAGGAACTGAACCTCTTCGATGCTCCTGCGGAATTCGGTGCCTTGCCAGTTGCTTGTTAGGTTAGGTTTGATTGTCCTTTGGCTATTTTCTTTTGTTCTGTGTAGTACTAGTAGTGATGGTAGTAGCTAGCCAGAATAGATTCGTGTATATTTACATCGGGTAACGGTGGAAATTATCACTTCTCCACGCATTATTGAAATGACTGACCAGGTGATATGCCCTTGAAGTGTTTTCAGAGAGTCAATGATAGCAGATTCATCAAGTTGGTACATGGAAATCCAATTCCCGTCTTCTTCTTGTACTCCTACACCGTTTCTTTGCATTATCATCCGAACCTTTTGGGGGTTGAGTTCATTTGGGATTACCCTTGATGGTCTTAATATTTTAGAAAAGCGCGTCCATGGGAAATCTCGATCGCAGAGCTCAGCCGAAATTCTATCCCAGCCGGTGGCGTTAAAGGTAAAACTGAAGACATCAGTGTCGACCACGGCGAGAATCAAATCTGGATACGCAATACCAAAAGAATTACTTGAAAGCCGTTCGCCACTTTTCATAGAACTCGAGTGATTGAAATTTGCCTGCACCTTGAAAGAGATTGTCCCTAGCTTCGCTGGACTTTCAAATACAAGCTCTCTTTGGCTCCAAGGTTCTAGGGTTATGATGCAAAAATACCGGTTTTTCAGTGGATACATACAGTCATCCTCTGGCAGAAGTAATCAAAAAGAGTACTTTCATTCTTACTGGATTAAATATGAACCATGTATAAATAGGTACGACCTAATACTAGTACTGACAGTGGAAGACTCGTTAGCCATTCTAGACGAGCGAAAAAATCACTTAACTACTCGCCAGTCAGAGTCATGTAAGCACACCGCCAGAGTTAATTTGTGACCCCCTTTGCCACGTAGTTCAGCATCGCGCATTGGAATGTGACAAGTAGACATGCAGGAAATCTTAGCCTGAATATGGATTGATTTGATTTTATTCTTCGCCAAAGAAAAATAAAATTTGGGCGTATGGGCTACATATGAGTAACCCGATCGTGGGCAAGCAGTTCGGGGGCCTAACCGGTTATGTCGGCGCAGAGAAGCCGGAAAGAGGCAAATGAGCGAGCCCTGAGGGATCGACCGGCGCTGGCGCAACCTTGTCCAACGGTTTATCGGGCTTAACTCCTCCGCCGTGTGCCAGGCCGGGAAAGGCGGTACGGCACAAAAGCTTGTACAGAGCATGGGGTAAGTTGCGCGATGTCCGGTATTTCATGGCATGGCCCTCACGTTATGTCGCAGGCAGTTTTTCCGGCATGCCTTTGGCGCAGAGAGGATCAACGGGAAGTTGTCAAACGTGTCTGCAATCTGGGGGGTCAAGCCATCACCAAGACCGGGCGGGAGGGACGATCCTTGCCAGATCGGTGGCTGATCTACGAGTGAAACCTTTGCCAAGCACCCTGATGAGTTTGAGGGGTGGAAGAGAGGGGCCGATGGTGCAAAACTGGGCAGAATCGGAGGATCGATTGGTGTGACTGGTCTCTGTGTTTCTGTGTGTGCGTGTGTGGTGTGGAAATGCACATCGGCTCTGATCAAGGATCTGCGAGTCCTGCGCGGGGGGATGTTTTGCTCACACTTGTCTCTCTCCAGTAACCAGATTATTGTGGATCGCACGTTGGCCATTGCTCAGCGGAGCCTCCAAGGCACGAGATAACCGAGCATGTGAAGACCCTAGGCAATTTGCCCTTTCTTTTCTTGCATGATACCGAGATACTAGACCAAGCGGATGATGTTAGTACAGTATGCAGTCTCCGGAACTCGGCCAAGTGTGCGTGTTTGCATCTGCAGCCTCGCTCATCAACGCGAGAAATCCTCCCCCCCCCTCCTCCCAATAATGTTAGGGGCCGTCTCAGGGACTCGTGTCTCCATGCATGCCCCAGGTCTGGTGCAAGGATGACCCCGCAGCCAACGCTGTAGGGAATGATCGACGGACCTTGAGATAGCAGGTTGATACTGATATGTACGATTGAAACTTGACCTTGAAGATTCGAGGATGCAAACGGGGGAACAAGCCGTGTCAGATCACAATGCCGCGGGACTCCGCGTATTGTGGCTTTGCACAGCCTTAAGGGGACCCTTTTTTGAGGGAATGCAAGACGGGAAGCAAATGGAGCTAAGGCGAGGTATAGCGCTGCAGTAGGGGCAAATCAAAAGTGAAGAGACAGCAGAGCAATCAATCATGCGATGTTGACGAGGGAGCTGTAAATACATATGAGTATGAGGGTGCTTAGAGGGAAGGTACCACTGGTACGTACAGTCCCAAAAGTGGAAACTGCAAAGGTTTTTCTATTTGGGGAACGCCAGCCCTATTCGCAGTATAGGTATACCATATAGTACTATACAGTATATAACTGTCTATATTAAATACTAGTGATACTTCTAGGAATGAAATTTAGTTAATTAATACCTTAATACCTCTGTTACTCTAATTAATACTAAACTGAATCCAGCATTGATGTTAGTCCTCTACCCTGATGGTAAAAGCGGCAGGCGGCCCCTGCCGCTTTTGCGATGATCGACGGCGTATCGTACGGTAAAGACCGATTCTTTCGTCTTCCTCTTCGTCTTTGGTGGCTCTCAACTTCAAGGTCACTTTTCACTTTTCCCCTTCTCGTATCATCTTTACCCTTCCTTTCTCTACCTGCTCCCCCTCCCTCCCCCCCCACTCCCCTTCCTTCCTTTCCATTTTTCCTACTCTCTCTATTCCTCTTCTTCCCTCATCTTGACCTGGGATAATTCCCTTTTTACCCTATTTCGTCCCTCCGCTCCCTGCCTGGTCCCGGTCCTTGGCCTCATCCCGCCAAGCTGACTCGGACCTGGGTTTCGGGCTCCCTCGTCCATGCCACGCTCATCTGCCGCGAGTAGGAAGAACCAGAGCAATCGGCACGACAATGGCCTCGTCGGTCCCGGCAAGAAAGTGACCAAGCAGAAATCCTCCGGCCATCTGAACGGCTCGCCCAGCAACGGCTCTGCCCCCGGCTCGGCCACCGTTCCCATCGATCTGTCCGCCACCCGTTCGACCAGTGATACCGCGATCACCTCGCCAACACTTGTGACAAAAGGGCCGGATGATGCCAAGGCAGATGGCAATGTGCGTGGGATGTTAAACGGACACAGCAGAGGTGGAGACATGGATTGCAGCCTGACCAACGGTGCCTCGTCGCAAAACGGCGGCATCGCCGGCTCGGCTTCTCGCAATGGCGTCTCCAAACGATCGGGTTCAAGCTCGTCAATCAATCCGCTTCAGTTCGCGTCCACCATCCTCAAGTCGTGCCCCATGTACGACACCATCGCCATCTTGATTTTTCTGCTTCAACTCCCACCAATGGTCCTAACCCTCGTCCAATTCTTGTTCGCCTCCCTCACCTTCATGCCCCCGAGTGGTGCCGCCGCCGGTTCTCTGTCGTCGAATTTCGATATCTTTCAGGGCCCTGCCGGAACCCCCTCCTTGGGGACGATGATCGCCATGGATGGCTTCTGCGTTCTTTTCTGGGGCCTCTTTATGTGGAACTGGGCTCAAAACTTTGCAATTGATTTAGCCCACGTTCAAGTCGCCATCACCCTCGGCGGCGGAGGCTCTGGGAAGAACGGCGGGGTCAATGGCCTGTGCGTGGGCATTGTTCTGCTTCTTCACATCGTGCGCAGCAAAGGCATACAGGAATTTGTGATAGGCCACCTCGCATCTGCCAAACTCGTCAGCCCTGATATTCTTTCTCAATTTTCAAATCTTTTACCCGCCGAATTCCGACGTTCCGCATCACAATCATCTCCGAGTTGGCTAAGGAGCCTTCTCGCTGTTCATATATTAGCACAGGCCGGAACTGCGATGGCGAGACGGGCCATGGCTAAGAATCGGTCCCCGCCCCACAAAAGGGTGGGAAACGTGGGGATACTGAGGCCTCCGCCGGATCGCAAGCCCAGCATGATTCAGCTCTAGAGTCGGCTGCCAGTCTTTCATCTTCTCTCGTCGGCCCCGATGGTCAATTTCTCAAGGATGGAAAAGATCGGCTTACTTCAGCTAAAAAACGCAGGAGACAAGCTAATCAAGTTCGAAGCCGTCAACCATTCTGGGCCGCCCTCGCTAGCACCAAGGTCACCGTCATGCGGGAGTACGAACACTCGCGAGCGTCTTCGAAAACCACCCGTGGTCTCACGATGACTGAGGACGATCTCCAGGGCGTCTCTCTTGATGATGGATTAGTATGGATTACAGATGTGGACAGTGCTACGATAAAGTTCGCTGCTGGTGATCTCGTCGATGATACCGCAGTGCCAAGCTCTTGTGGAAATGGTCAATTAGATGGCGATATGGAACCGTTTTATGTATGCGTCAATGGGGCGCTTTGGGCAACTGCTACGATTTGCAAGGTCTCGGAATCCTCCAATGGCCCGAGTATGGTTCAATGGCGGGCGAGATCTCCGGACTTGCTCCCAATTGTGCATATACTTGCTCTTTTGTCCGCAGCGATACCGACGAGGAAATATGTGTCATGAGCGTCAAAACTCCTACGGCGGCTGATACAGAGCAAGGTGAGTTTACACGGCATGATTCTCCTATAATTAACCAAAGTCTAACAAACATAGTAGCTGTTTCTGTAGTTCCCGCGCCTCCGCAGCCGCCTTACCGACCCTCATCCCCGACGACAACGCTCAAAAACTCCATCATCAATGCCGAAGCCAAATTAAACGAAAAGCGCTCCCGACTCAAGAAAACCAAGAACGACCACAAGCTTCTCATCTCTAAAATTCGGAGGGAACTGGACAATTTCAACAACCGTCTTCAGAGTGGAACGGACGAAAATCGCCAAAAGCAGCGTTCGCTCCAACTCGAGCGGAACATTCGACAAACGGAAGAGGCAACCTCAGCCTTGGAGGTGCAGTTGGATAATATGGAAAATGTTCCCGAAGAAGAACTCGAGGAGTGGTCTACACACAAGACCGAATTTGAGCGACAACTGGACCGATTTAACGCGACAAAGGAAGAACTCACCGAGGCTCGTCTTGCTGCCGCTCAACAGGTGTCGTCTATGGAGCAAGAGCTCAACCTGGTCATTCAGAAACGCGAGCGTCTTCAAGGCCGTCGTACCCGAGTCAACGAACAGTACGAGCGCATCATCTCCGCCAATGCGCAGGGACTAAATGAAAGAGAACGTCGTGCGGCCGAACAATTTGCCCGGGAACAAGATCATGCCAAGTTAGAGCTCAATTTCCAAGAACAGTTCAGCAGCATCAGTCAATCTGTTCAGGACTTCCAGCTACGCACCAGTCAGCTTTGGCAGCAAGCGTCCGCTATCGAACAAACGATTCAGCAGCAACAGCAGCAGATGCTTCTGGACTCTGGCCCCCTCACTCCCGAGGGCAATCTTCCAGGCACGAATCCTTTGCTCGAAACCCACAATTCGTCTCTGAACTTGTCGACTACTTCCGCTCCGAATGGCCGGGCGTTACTAGCCCTCAGCTTCCCTCCAGCCAAGTCCAGCCCTCTGCATAGCTCGTCTCCGGTCCACGCCAACTCGTCAAATCCGACCAGCCCAACGTACGATGCTTTCATGCCCCATTTTCCGACCTCTTCGCCTGGCAATGGTGCCTCCTACTTCGCTTCCGATACCCACCGAGATCGTTCGTTCTCTAACCGCTCAACCCGTAGCAGCCAGTATGGCTCCGAGTATTTCGATGCTCAGCGGATGCCTCCCCTCCAGCTCGAGCTGGCCGAACTGCTTTCCGAAAAGCAACGGTCTGGGTCGAATGAAAATGGCTTTCTCCAGGGCGGTCGCCCTTCTTTAAGTCCTTTTCAGCGAGCTGCGAGTCGAGGCAGTGGGGCTGATAGCGGGAGCGGTGGTACCAGAAGTGGAAGTGGCAGCCCAGGGTCGGCTCGAGATTGAGACATTTGGCATCTATCAAACAGCCGTCGGATGCTGACAATCTTTTGTCTTGCCCTTGACTGATTGGTTGATTTCTCGGTTTTGTGCGTCTTCTAAATAAATGGCTTGTCTGATCTTTGCACCTGTGCTTCCCCATCCATCCGGTTGGATCATCGTTCGCCTTTCGTGATTTACCCATTCTTCGTTCACATATTTGTCCTCACCGGGTTGCTTCGTGATGGTCATATTATGATGACTGTTCGACACTCAACTAGTATCTCGCGGTGAGATGTATGACTTGGTTAGATCAGGTTCCAAGGTTTGCAGTGAGATGAATCGCAGTTCTGTTCCTAGAGACTAAAAAGCTTATTCTTCGTTCAAACACCCTACTTACTCTAGTAGGTATCACTAGTAGCGTAGAGTTCTAGTATATTTACTAAGAACGGCCTAACGTATTTGTACTAGTTGTGCGATTGCTAGTTACTACTAGTAGTAGGTTCCAAGGTTCTTGATGAATCAGTAACTAATTATGCGATTGATGTCTATATCTTGTCTGTTTTATAGTTATTCCACAGTATAGTATGTACAGTAAGAAGTCTAGCCCGTCCGAAGTAAATAATATGTACAATCCCACCAAATCTCTATCCAGGATTTTTGTTTATTTGATCAAATCTCACTCCCCATCTTCCAGAATCGCGTATTCGCATACGTCAAACACAAGTCATCCGGCGAGTTCTCACCAATGCTCTCTTGAGAGCCAGAGCCCTCAATCGCGCGGACAACAGTACCCAGCACGATCGAGTGATCATGTACATCGATCTTACTGGGGTGAAGTGTACATTCAAAGACGATAGGGAAGTCCACATTCCCTTGTTCTGAGCTTTGAGCCCGCCGTCTTAGTAGCGGGAGCGGTCGTTCTTGACTTGGTCCCTGGCCCGGGTTTGCGCTCAAGGCGCCAAACTCGAAGTCTCCGTGTCCGTTCAACATGCTTGCCAATGTAGTATTTCCCTTTGAAAAGTCTCTGGCAAGCCTAGCAGTAGCCGGGCCGGGAGCGAGGAGGTGCACAAGGAAGCGGCCGGAAGATAGAAGGGCGTTCAAGGTTTCGGATGGTCGTCGGACATTAAAGGATATGACGGGGTGTGGAGTAAGCGTGACGGTACTGAAGGAGGAAACAGTCATTCCGCGAAAAGAGGTTGTGTCTGACGGTCCAGTGGGATCGGTTGCTGTTATAATTGCGACGGGGTATGGGACTTGGCGCATGAGGAGACGAACTTGTTCCGATATTGAGGACGCGGGTGTAGAGGAGAGGGATTCGGACCGAGATGAGGATATACTGGATTCATTGTTTGAAGAGCTTTCGCTGGGAGACTGGGAGGCCTGGCTTTGCAAAGCTGTAGTGTTGCTAAATTGTCGCCGGGATGGGTGTTGACGGTATGACGAATGTTGAATATGAACGGCAAAAGAGGATCGTGACGAGCGAGAGGTCAATACTGCAGAATCAAATGCTCCTACTCCGTACCATTAGCATTATTCAGAGCAGATATCTCGGCATGGGAGCTTATAAACTCACCTCCGAGTCCTCTCCGCATCGCAACTGGTGCGAGTGATAGCTTCATTGTGCTTGGTGGGACAGGTGTAGCTATCTCCAACCGGCGGGAGGGTAGCAAATAAATGATCGTGAAAACAAGAATCTCTTCGCTCACTGCGTAATCATGTCGAAGAGGCTGACTGCGAGTTATTGGAGGAAATGCGCGACAGCAGAGGTGTTGCCCGCAAAAAATCCCCGTGTTGATTACGTAATGTGTATCGCCGATAATTTCTCTGCTTCGGAAGTTGTATAACCTCAACCCGCCGCAACTCCGCCCTCGCCTCCTTAATTGTGTCCCAGCTCCACAGCATACTTCTCTAGGGCTGCCTATCTCGCAATCCCTCGTATTGACTCGCTTTGCTCGAGGATACGCCACCCACAATGTCCCTGCATACCTCCCTCCGCCGCACCGCGGCCACGGTATCGAGCACAACATCCACCATCCTGCCCAGCCAACTCCCGACCTCCCAATCTAAAGCCACAACTTTTGTCTGCTCCCAATGCCGTCACGCTTCACTCCTGCGCCGCCCGAAGCGCCCATACACCTTCACTCAGCTCATCACCCTCACCGACGGCAGCGCCTTCACGCACCGCACCACCTCGCCCGCCCCCGTCTATCGTTCCACCCGTGACACGCGCAATTCCCTGCTCTGGAACCCGTCTAGCAGCAAGCTGATGAATGTTGAAGACGATGAGGCCGGTCGCCTCGCGGCTTTCCGTGCGCGTTTCGGTCGCAGCTGGGATGCGAGCGCTCCTCCCGCGGACGCCCCGGCCGATGCTGCGCCCAAGGATCCTGCGGCCGCTAAGGCCAAGGAGGAGGCTGCTAAGGCCCAGGCTCAGGCTGAACAAGAAGAAGAGGATAATTTGCTTGACTTGATTAGCTCCTTTGGCCAGGAGGAGAACCAGGGCTCTGGAAAGAAGAAGAACTAAGTCGGAGGGAGAATTGTAAAGATTTGCATCTTGTGTGATTAGATTGGTTTTGGCCCTCCAATTTCTATGGGCTGGGAGTTGGGATCTTGTTTTTCTGTCTCAATTGTTCTTGTATAATATACATATGTCTGCGACAATGCATGGATGCCATTATAGGTACCATTTCTATCGAATTTCTTGCTTCGACTAGGTAGGAGAACTTGGAACCTTGGATAATTTCCATTTCCCAGTTATTTGGGGGAATATAAATCCCAAGCATAAAAAGAGCGCCTTAGTAATCCTAACCCTTGGTATCTTCCGAGATTCAGCTGTGGGAAGTCTTGTGTTTTGGTCAGAGCCGTTATTCCTACCTACTAGTACTATTTACTAGCAAATTTTCGAAAGATCCATAGAACCATCTTTCTCAACGAACTAGTTCATTTCCTCTACATAAACAATAAGACTAGTGAAGCCTATAGCTTGCTGCCTTCGAGCTGTATACTAGTACTAGTACCAGAGCTCGATTCTGGAACTGTCTTTGTGCTCTTCGAGGCTTGCGCTTGATCTGAGGCTTCTATTACCTCCACCTGCTCAAGCGTAGCTGCGAATGCAGCTTCGACATCATGTTCTGATAACCATTCCGTATTTGGCCTGCTTCTCATTCTGGCAACCAACGCCTCATCCTCCTCTTCGGCTGAGGTAAACTGCGCGCCTCTTTTATCGATTTGATTGTGAACAATGCGCAGTATACGAGCTGTGTGCGGCTGCCTCGTGTTGCTGTATAATCCCAACGCCTTCTTGATATTCTCACTCGAGAAAGTCTGTCCGGAAGTTTGGGCGCCGAAGACATGCCGAAAGGCAAGGCCAAGAGCAAGAGTATCATCCAATGCCAACGAGCCCCCAGCAGCGAAAGCCCCCCCCATGGGCGTGTGCGGCATCGCCGATGAGAGTGACCCGAGAATCAAACACCCAGGTCGAGAGAGCATCTCCAGCGAAGTTGGGATATAAATTGGTATGGGGTGTGAGTTCAGTTAGGGCTTTGATCGTTGGATTCCAGTTCTAGTTTGGTGAGCCTCAGATCACAGGGACTCGGGAGAGTGATATAGTAACATACCTTGTACTTCTCCCTTAGAAACTCAACATTTCCACGTTGATTCCATGCAATGCTGTTTTCGAGCTCTTCTTCCGTGCGGGGGTCATCGTAAGCCCCGACTGTTGTATACTGGTCCTTGCCTGGGTTCATTAGCAGACTACCTATATGCGGGATTGTTGAGGTACTATACCAAGTCTAGAGGCAAAGAAATTATCTCGTGGTCCCCACTACTCTCATAGTCAGCAACTATTTAATGGAATAACACATGCTCTTATGACTTACCCAATGCATGGAGTCGGAAGGTAGATTGGGGATTTTCCCTTCCACCAAAGATGCGTCAAATGTTGATCTCATAAAGACCTTTCCACTGAAACGGAGCCTGTAGTCAGGCAAGAATGATTTCCTAACAGCCTAGAGCCAATATTAGTACAGTTTTGGCGTCTGATTTGTCAATGGATTTTTACCGATCGAATTCCATCTGCCCCGATCAAAACATCACCTTGCACACTACTCCCATCCTCGAAATGCAGAGTGACGCCATTTTTATCAGCCTCCGCATGGATTATCTTCTTCCCTAGATGTATAGACTCTCTGGGAACATGTTCAAGAAGAGCTGCATGTAGATGGCCTCGATGGAACCGAGTGGTATGATGGCGAGGGTTGGGGACATTGGTGTGAGTGTCGACCGAGATAACCTGGTCGGTCTTCCAGTGACTAAAATCATGATGATAAGTCAATCTATACGCAATTAAATGATACACAATCATCATACCGAAAGATTTGTGGTATGCCACTTGGTCCTCTATAACCAAACTCATCGGTGAGTGCTTTGTCCACTCCTAGCTTTTCCAAGGTGCGCATTCCCTAACGAGAACCATATCCATTAGAACAAAGCGCTATTCAGAGAGATGGAATCATACATTTGGGCTGAGTGCAATACTGGCTCCGATTTCCAGCAGCTCGGGTGCTTGCTCGTAAAGTTGGATGTCTATGTTTGTGATCGAAGCGATTTGTGACAATGAGATCGCTGTCGCAAGCCCCGCAATGCCGGCGCCGGCGATTATGACCCGTAGAGTATCCTGCCTCTCACCCATTTCAAGATAGAAGCTGTTTCACTTTTGAGGAATCAAGTAATATCGCGAGATAAATTCAATGTTGTCGATGTCTAAGTCTGATAAATTAAATAGCTATCGCGACAGTAAATGCCGAGCACGTCAGCAGTGCATCTTCTCCGCAATTACGGCGATGGCGACTTGATGCGTGCTTTTTGCATCTCGTGACGTATTTTCAAGGCACTTATGAGAGCCCGGCAAACGGCTTGTCGTTTCCCGTGCTTGAAAGTCCTGGCGGAGGATTTTCTCCAATAGAGTATGTCTTTATGTGTCGGAATCTGTCCGGCATGGGGATGAAGGCGAAGGCTTGGAAGAACATTGCGCAATAGCTGTCGTTTTCTAGAGCATTCATCTAAAATATTGACATTTCCCCGAAATAAACATTCCAACGTTCGGAGTAATTATTTGTGGCAGAAAATTTTCGCATTATTCAAGAAGTAATATACGTTTCTGTCATGAGTTCTGGGTCATCCGATCATGGTGTCAAAGCCTCAGCGCAGGCAAAGGAGGAAAACGAAAGCGAAAGCGAGCTAAACACAGCGCCGAAAGTCCCAGATCAGTTTGCCGATGAGAGTTTCAAGCTCTTTTCCAAGATTCAAGTGGAGGAGCCCACACCCCAAGAGGCTCTACAAATTCGAAATAAATGCCTATGGCGGATCCTGCCTTTTCTATGCATTGGATATCATCTCATGTATGTGGATAAACAGACAGTAAGTAAAGCGCGGGTTTCCATATCAGGGGTTATCAGCTAACTTTGCGCAGTTAGGCAGCTCAGCAATTCTTGGAATAATGCAAGATGCGCATTTGGATTCAAATCAATACAATTGGCTCTCCTCGATCTTCTATTTTGGATATCTGCTGGCAGAATGGCCTCAGAATTGGGCTTTGCAAAGATTCCCTGTGGCTAAATGGTTGGCGGCAAATTTGATCATATGGTAAGTCAATACCCTCCTTGATAGGTCTGATGATATTAACAGTACTTCAGGGGTGGAATAACATTGCTACACATACCTTGCAACAGCTTTGCCTCTCTGTTCGTGGTGCGCTTTTTCCTCGGGGTAGCCGAGGCGTGCATCGTGCCAGCATTCTTGCTTTCAATGTCGATGTTCTTTACATATGGAGAGCAAGCGGTCATGATGCCAATTATGTGGTCAATTGGAAACTCAAGCCCCATAACTTCTGGACTTCTATCGTATGGTGTGCTTTGGATCAAAACAGGGGATTTTTCACCGTGGAAATGGTTTATGGGTTTGGGTCCCTATTTCTCTTTTAATTCACAAGCACTAATACCATCTACCAGTGATAACTGGGGTCTTAACGGTGATATTTGGCATCGCAGTCTATTTCCTATTCCCAGACAGCCCTCTCCATGCCAACTTTCTCACCTATGAAGAGCGCGCGAAGGCTATCCTGCGGATTAAAGAGAATCACTCTGGAATCGAACAGAAGCTTTTCAAGAGATATCAGTCAGTACCCCAAATTTCGAGACTCAAGTCACCACAACTTTACTGACTGGCTATAAAGATTTATCGAGGCGCTGAAAGACCCCAAAACATGGCTGTTTTTCTTGCACGCTTGGTCACAAGAAATGGCAAACGGAATAACTAACCAGTATTCACTCATCATCAACTCTTTCGGCTTCACTATTCTTCAGACAACGCTCCTGGGCTGTGTTACCGGTATAGTATCGTTTTTCTCCCTTATATCAGCTGCAATTGCTCTATATTATACAAAGGTTAGTTAAATTCTGTCTGGAAGACCGAATTGTCAAGCTAAAAACAAATAGAACTCCCGTGCCTGGATATCTTTGATTGCCTACATTCCAGGCGCTCTTTCCAGTATCCTCCTTCTCGGTATGTACTTATTTGAGACTCATACCTGGGCATTAGACATTTCTCTAATATTGCAACACAACAGCTTTACCTTGGTCCAATCGCTGGGGTCTAATTAGCGGTATCTGGATTCGATCTACTGTTGGGATTCCCTATGCCGTCGTGATGATCTGGGCGGCAAATGCATCAGCTGGACATACGAAGAAAACGACAGTCATTGCATTGTATCACATCGGCTACGGCCTGGGAAATATCATTTCTCCTCAGCTTTTCCGGCCAGAGTGGAAGGTCAGTAGAATTCGAGCCTTGGAACAGATCCCTATGAGCATATACTAACCAAGAAGCCAGCCTCGGTATAAACCAACTTGGATTATTTTGCTTGTCGTATGTCTTCATCCCCCTCTCTATATATAAACAGATTATTAAGTCGATTTCAGGTGGCTTGCATCCTTCCATCTATCATCATTGGAATTCTCAGGTTCTACTTGAGCCAGGAAAACAAGCGTCGCGATAAGCTTCAGGCTGAAGATCAAGTTACCAGTAATGGCATTATCGAAACGGTTGATTCTGAAGGTGGAAAGGTATCCCGCGTCGTGGACAATAGTCAGATGGATTTGACTGACAGAGAAAACTTGACCTTGTAAGTTTTGATCTGGGCCCCTAACTACCAGATACCCGTTACTAATGAGGCACTAGCCGATATGTTCTTTAGCTGCATTGAGGGAGAATTTTGATTTGGGTGTCTCTATTTGAACCGACTGACTGTAGCAGTAATAGTAACAACCAAATGACTATCATGCCGTGCTTTCGCAACGGATCCTCAAATGGCTTTCCAGTATTATCGTTTGTTTATTTTGTTTGTGCATGGGAAGTTCATCACGTAACTGTTGATTAGGTAGCAAAGTATTAAAATATCATAGAACTCCGGGTATATGTCCAATCCAATCCCCAGTTCGGTATCCGTCTAGCTCAGCTCATGCACCACAGCTGCGCGAGTTGCAGTATGCTGAGACGAGCCAATTTCATGAACGGAGTTATACTCTGTTGACATCTCTGATGCCTTCCAAGTAGAGCCTTCTTGTGATTCAGAGTGCGCAGGAGGCGAGGATCCAATCTCATGAACAGGCCTATAGTCCGCTGACATCTCCGAAGCCGGCAAAGCAGAGTCTGTTTGAGATGCAGGCTGCGTCTGAGGCGGCAGGCTTCCTTCAGACCAGCCGGGTCCCTTGTCCTCGGCGGGAGAGTCTTTTTTGAACAAAGCCATAACCTTCTTTCGAAACACCAATAGAAGGATTATTGCGATTAATGCGACACATCCCACGACTATTCCAGCAATTTCCCCGCTTGATAGCCCACTGTCCGAGCCACTAGATGCGCTGTCGCTGTTCGAAGTTGAATTGGCGGCCGAGCCGGTGCTAGTGCTTGTTGCGGTGTGGTGGGTACTGGTATCTGCGAAATCGGATAAGTCAGACATTTGGTAACGAGGTGGGTTGAGAATCCGAATGAGAGTAAGGACCTACCTGTTGTGGCAGATATTGATGCAGTGGCGGTAACTTCAGGCGCGGCGGTGGAGGAAGCGAATCGAGCAGGAAGGGATCGATAGATACTATCGGCACCCCAATTAACCAAACAGCCATATTTCAAGATCGCTTCTTCTGCGTCAGAACCCTCCGTTGGAAATATCTTGTAGGCACTGCAGGAATAGAATGTCGGGCTATGTCGGTCAGAAATCGGATCGGAGTGAATAATATGATCAACATGAAACGTACCACCCTGCTTGGAGGCTATCTTCGTAAAGTAATGTTGCACCATCACATCCTGTCGGCATGGGGACTGAGCTTGACGGGTTGTAGCAAGCGCCATACGTGCTACTTGTGTAGAAGGTCTCGGTCGATCCGCAGACGATGGGCTCGGCTAGGGAAGGTCAGCCAGAGCCACTCTCCTGAGTACGGGAGGGATAGAGTCATTACTGACGAGTTGTTTGCAGGTACCATCCCTGAAAATTGTCGCCGGTACTATATCCTGAGGCGACAAAAGTTGTAGTGGCCGCTGTAGAAGCCGTAGCTGCGGGAGCTGGTGACATATCGCGTGACTGCTTTCAACAAGCGATAATATCACACTCGGCTGTATTATTCCTGCTTCAAGAGAGCCAGGGACTCGCAGAAATAAGATCGGCACAATGGAAGGTAACCGGGATGCTGGCAAAAGGTAAACAGAACCAAGCTTCAAAGATTGTTGGGTTTCAGGGCCGGGGGTCTCGAGCGTTTCTTAGCCGCACAGTCGCCAAGTTGGAAAAGAGTAAATGACAAGGCGAATCCTAGGATGCGGGCACTGGCATAAAAATACGCTCTAAGCCACTAAACAAAGCTGCCCAGGAGGCGCTAAGGGTATCGAAGCGCTCGCAATGGCTAGATAAGAGCGCCAGTGGGTTCTATACTTGCCAGCAAGCCCCTGATCCACAAATTGATCCAAAATCTCACTCCCACCGTGACCCAATCAAGGGTTTAATTTGCTTGGAGGAAATCCATTTGAGGGTTCAAAATCGTGGAGATCTACTCCTGGTGCAGTTTAGCGTTTCTCAAGGCTCGTAGTAGTGGAGACTCTTCTCTTCATGCCGGCTTATTTCCGAATGACCTGGAGGGTCGTTAAACTATTTGCGACATTTGTCAGTATTGGGTTGGAATTCAAAGCACAGAGAATCACCTGCAGAGTAATAAATAAGCTGGCAACTGAGCGCGCAGCTTACCACTACTTTATTCATAGCAATATCTCCCTCAAAGATATTTAATCTTGTTTTGATGGTGCGACATCGGGCGTAAGCAAGCAAAACGGCAAAACGCGGGCGGAGCCGCGGCGGAGCAGCCAGAAATGATTCAAGTTCAAGTTGCTTATTCTTTGTCTGATCTTCGCTTTGCAGCTCTGTTCATGTTGGAGTATCAGGGCCATTTTCTGCCTACTAGTATCCACTGCGACGATCTAAAGATATATAGTCAGTCAGTCCGACTTGGAGTTTGTACCCACAGAGAGGTCGAAGTTTATCTAGAATGGAGCTGTGTCCACTACTAGTATTTGTCTTGCACATGGATGATTGGGTCCCGGTTGTAATTTCAACCACAACGGGCGAACATTGGTATTTGAATGGATATTCTGCAACACAAATCGGAGGGAGAAAAAGGGAAGAGGGCAACTCCATAGCTCGCGCTGGGGAGAATCATTGACCTAAGGGAGGGGAAGAGAGAGAAAAAGAAATGCCGAACGAAAAATCCCAGTGAGGCTACAAGATTGCTGGATAATACATGGACGGGCATGGGAGTGAGAATGCCAGGTTCGAAATTGATCAGGCGTTATCCTCAGCTCCAAGTGAGGCTTCGGTGTTCGGGGCGGGGGACTCAAGTGCAGCAGTCTCGCCAGCCACGCCCTCTGTAGGAGGGACGTAATAAGGGACACCGTCTTCACCAGCATCCAATTGCAAAAGGAAAGTTTCCCAAAGCTCAATCAACTGCAAGCCTTGTGTTAGTATAAAGGAAGTTCGAGGTCCAATGTGCGATTGCTTACCTCCTTTTGAGCCTCCACAGCAGACTCAAGGAATGTTTCTACGCCAGACTTGAAATCCTCCACCTTCTCCTTTTCAAATCGTTGCAGTTCATTGCGCATTAGGCGCCCCATATCCTCAAATAACAATCGGGTTTGGTGAACCTTTCGCTCCGCATCGGCCACATCAGCATTTATTTGGTTCAAACGATCCTGCTGCGTCTTTCCCTGTCGGAGAAGCTTATCCTGTGTATTCTTGCGCTTCTGTAGATCCGACTCGGCGGTATGCCAGCTGTGGAAGGCCTTCTGTCTTTGGGAGAAGGCAGTCTTCACACTGCCGATGAGACGAATATACTCATCAATGGTGATTCCAAGTGTCAGGACATCCTGCTGAGCCTGGCGATCATATAGTTCTCTAATTCGTAGCTGCAGATCCGAAAGACCTTCCAAAGGAGCGGAGAGGGCCGGAGAAAGCTCAACGGCAGAGAGGGCATGAAGTGAGCTCGAGAAGTCGCCTGCGGCTTCGGCAAGCCCCTTTCTTTGTATAACCACAGTATCCATTGATTTCATCAGGGCTTTCAATTGATTCTCGAGTGCGTCCAGGTAAATTTTGCGATCATGGAACCACTAGCGCAAGTCAGCAGGTTTCATCTTGTGTCAATAGGCTTAATTTACTTACGTCGTCATGTTCCACAAACTTGCCTCCTCCGCCGACATTAATTCCGAAAGAGCTAAACATGCCCTTGCTTTGGCCAAGGTCGGGCTCTCGGTTCTCCTTGTTCTTGACATCGACGTTGAAGGCCTCACTCTCGAGGAATATCTTTAAATCGGAATCATGTTGGAGAATTGGGTGACCGGCAATCTTGTTCAGCATGCGCTCCAGCGCGGCTCTGCGGGATTCGACGAAGTTGGTATCAAATCGGCCCACGGCTTGTTTCTCGGGCGGAGGAGCAACAACCACACCAGGGTTGCTGTTGTGCAAGGAGTTGTAGAGCCAAAGGAAATCACGGTATCGGCGGGTGACAGCAAACTCTGGCTGACGGTATCCCTTTGAAGATGTCTATGAAGCAGTGAGTTTTGCTGTAAATCATATGTTGAGTGCGGGGAAAGGAGCGTCTAAATACCTTTGTCCGAACTTGATAGACAATGTGGCTACTTGTCAGATCCCCGACCTTGTGCGGGTCTCCAACGCTGATATCGAACGTCGGCTTCGCCGCCTGTTCAATGCTCACGCTTGGTTGTGTCTGGCGCTTCGGCCCCTCTGCCTCGGAAGGAGGTTGTACTGGCGGAGGTCCTCGAAATCCGGCACCATCTTCTTCCAAGTTACCAGATTCTACCAAGCCAGTTCCGCCAAATGCTGGAGGGAAAGTCGTAGGTGGCGGGGGGCTGCGTCCAGCAATGGTTTCTTTCTGGGGGGGAGCCGGAGCTTCATCGGTGGGTGTCGCGCTGGTCTCGGACGGAGCTTCTCCTAGCGGGCCAAGGGGGTCCACAGTATCATCGACAGCTTCTAGACGAGTCGCTTGTGCGCTGATTTTGCGTGTTCCTCGTGGGCCGCGACGACCCGGAGTACGGACCTCGCCGCCGCTGATTGACGATGCGGCCTGGGCGGGAGCTGCAAGGAGTGAATGGTTAGCGGAGAGGCCCACGAAAGCAAGAATGGCCTAGATAAATACATACAGCTCTCAGAGTTATCGGGCTTGGAGGTAGTCGGGCTGGTTACAGAGCGCGAAGGCTCATCTGTAGTCTGGGTTAGAGCGCAATCCAACAGAGCTGGGATCATGACTGCCTACCACCCCATGGGGAGTCACCGGCATCGAGGTCCATAGCAGCCGGGTTGGTACAAGTATAACGCGGAGAATAGTATGGGGTATCGAAATGGTTAAATCAGACGTCAGGCATCAATGTTCAATGGAAACTGGGAAGAAAGGGTGCGTAGGTGGGAAGCTGGCAGTTCGAGTGGAGGATCCGCGCACTTAGTCACTCACGGGATCTTCGAACCCCCCCCAAGCTTGTCCGGGGCAGCTTTCCCCTCCCACTACTTCCGAGTCCACTACTCCCCCAATCCCCATTGATCAAGAGAATTTGTGCGGCTGGCCTCATATAATCAAATCACCTGCTTACATATACAAGTAATAAATTTGATGGTCTCGAAAATGAGGACTACTAAGCCAAGTGGAGATTCAAAGTATAGGATCTGAAAACAATTCATACGTCACATCATTTCTCGTTGTACCTCATCTCTATACTACCTCACATTATCTTTTTCTATTCATGATTTCTTCAGGGAAAAGTCCGCAGCATAGTCTCGTCGGATCTATTTGACCCAAGGCAGGCCAAGCTTGTGCATCTCCACGGCAAGCTGGAATAGATAGTCCAGAGACTCGCACTGAGTCTTTGCCTTGGCGACATTGTCACCCCAGACATAACTACAAGCAAATATTAGCGGTGTATGGGGGGTGGAGGATCGGATAGGGCCAATTCTCAGCATAAGTTTCACTCACATTCCGTGTCTTCGCACCAGCACAGCGTAGGTGTCGGGGTACTTGTTCATGGCAGCCTCCAGGCCGCTGGTCAAGTCCTCCTCAAATGCCGTGTTGTCAATGATGGGGATGCTCAGAGTATCGTGATATCCGTGCATTCCCTTGCCCTTGCCCTTGGGAATACCCTTGATCTGTTCGATGTTGCTAATCTCAAAGCAAGCGTCGGGGCCCTTCTCGCGCTCAACCAGCAGAGTCACCAAAACGGCCCATTGGGAGTGAGTATGAATGCAGCAGCCCGCACCGTGCTCAAAGGCAGTGAGGAACAACGGCGTGCAAGCGGATGGGTTCAGCTTAAGAGGCTTGCGGATATAGTTGCGCTCAGTGGCGGGGTACTTGGGGGTCGGCCATTGAATCACGAAGATGTTCTCAGACTTCATGAGCTCCTTCTGGACACCGGATGGCGCAATAAAGATGTGATCGCCATGACGAATGGAGGTCTAATGAGAGTCAGTGGGGGTTGGTTCTTTCTGTTCTTTTCTATTTGATACTCCCCCGCCTTGGCGGCTTGAGCAGAAGAGACTTACACCTCCGCCAGTTCCAGTGACCCAGCCCCAATTGTAGAATCTACGGCAGAGATCCGGAATCAGGTTGGCCGGGTGTTCGGGGTCGGATGACTGGACCAAGTGGTCATTGTTGTTGGCGACGGGCGCAACGGCCTGATCAGCGCCGCACATGGTGAGCTCGGAGGGGGATGTCTCGGGTTTGGCAGGGATCAAAGGGTACCCAGGTGTGGCAGGGGGTGGTCGCAGGGCGAAAAGCAAAAAGCAAAAGGGAGCTAGGTGGTGCAATCAAATAGCGCCAGGGAGTTGGGGACGGAAGATCGGGCGAAAGGGTGCCAGTGTCCAGGCTCTGGAGGAAAAGTGTAACCCGCGTGCTATCGCGCAATCCAATAAATGTTAGCCGGGCGGGGAATTTGCAGCTCCGCGATTACACTGAGCATGCCATGGGGGGGTTTATGGGAATTGCCCAGGTGGTAGTAATTGGGAATTGGCATTGTTAAATATAAAGATAAACTGACCCGTCCTATTAGATCTCATATTTGAAATAAATATTTATTGCATTCATAGCTGCGGATAGCTACTACTCTACTCTGTATGTAGAAAGCGATCGAAGGCGTACCTGGGGGCTAGTGCTAGTTCTGATTGGCTGGCTGGGACTCGGAGCTGCTGAAAGGCCACCTGGACCTTCGCCATTTCAACTGGGGATATATAACCTCCGCTTCTCCTCTTCCCTCATCCTACCCCTTCCCCTTCTGGTCCCGTGCGGTGCGCTTCTTTTCCCTTTCACCCCGTTGTCTGTTCATCATGCGTTTCGACGCCGCTTTCACGGCTCTGGTCTCCTCGGCTTCCCTCATGGGCTATGCCCATGCCGAGGAGGCGGAAGCTGCTGCTGATGCTTCCTCCGCCATTGAGCGGCCCACCTTCACAGTATGTTCGATCGAATTGGTCTCCACATTTCCTTTCTAACTTTCTTTCAGCCCACTGCTCTGAAGGCTCCCTTCCTGGAGCAGTTCACCGATGACTGGCAGTCCCGTTGGCAACCATCCCACGCCAAGAAGGATGACCCCAAGTCGGAGGAGGACTGGGCTTACGTCGGCGAGTGGTCTGTCGAGGAGCCCACCGTCTTCAAGGGTATCGATGGCGACAAGGGTCTGGTTGTGAAGAACGCTGCTGCCCACCACGCCATCTCCGCCAAGTTCCCCAAGAAGATTGACAACAAGGGCAAGACCCTGGTGGTCCAATATGAGGTGAAGCCCCAGAACTCTCTGGTCTGCGGCGGTGCCTACCTGAAGCTTCTCCAAGAGAACAAGAAGCTGCACCAGGAGGAGTTCTCCAATGCTACTCCCTATGTGATCATGTTCGGTCCCGACAAGTGCGGTGCCACCAACAAGGTATGTTTGCGACTGCAACGTAATTCTCTGTCTTCACCACCATGAGTAGCTGTTAATCAATCTGTCATCATCCAGGTCCACTTCATTTTCCGCCACAAGAACCCCAAGACCGGCGAGTACGAGGAGAAGCACCTGAAGACTCCCCCCCGTGGCCCGCACCAACAAGGTCACCTCCCTCTATACCCTGATCGTCAAGCCCGATCAGACTTTTGAGATCCTGGTCAACGGCGAGTCCGTCAAGGAGGGCAGCCTTCTGGAGGACTTCAGCCCTTCCGTCAACCCTGAGAAGGAGATTGATGACCCCAAGGACAAGAAGCCCGCCGACTGGGTCGACGAGGTTCAGATTGCCGACCCCGAGGCCACCAAGCCCGAGGACTGGAACGAGGAGGCTCCCTTCGAGATTGTCGATGAGGAGGCCGAGAAGCCCGAGGATTGGCTTGAGGATGAGGCCACTAGCATCCCCGACCCCGAGGCCGAGAAGCCCGAGGACTGGGATGATGAGGAAGATGGAGACTGGGTCGCCCCTACTGTCCCTAACCCCAAGTGTGCTGATGTCTCTGGCTGCGGCGAGTGGACCCAACCTTTGAAGAAGAACCCCGAGTACAAGGGCAAGTGGTCCGCTCCTCTCATTGAGAACCCTGCCTACAAGGGTGTCTGGGCCCCGCGCAAGATTGCCAACCCTGCCTATTTCGAGGACAAGACTCCCTCCAACCTGGAGCCCATGGGTGCCATTGGTTTCGAGATCTGGACCATGCAGAACGACATCCTGTTTGACAACGTCTACATTGGCCACTCCGTCGAGGATGCCGAGGCTCTTCGCAAGGAGACTTTCGACGTCAAGTTTGCCATCGAGGAGGCTGAGGAGGAGGCTTCCAAGCCCAAGACCGAGCCCACTCCTGAGTCTGGCACCACTGTCACCTTCCAGGAGGACCCCGTTACCTTCATCCGCCAGAAGATTGACTTCTTCGTGAACCTGGCTAAGGAGGACCCTGTCAACGCCGTCAAGACCGTTCCTGAGGTTGCCGGTGGTCTGATTGCTCTGCTTCTGACCTCCATCCTGATTATCGTGGGCGCCATTGGCTCCAGCAGCCCGGCTCCCGCTGACAAGGGTAAAAAGCCCGCCAGCACTGGCAAGGAGAAGGCCAGCGAGGCTAGCAGCTCTTCTGCCGACACCGGCAAGAGCGGTGCTACCAAGCGCAACACCCGCTCTTCAGCGGAGTAAAGGCGCGGCTAAAGACGAAAAGAGACAAGCCTTGAATGCACTCTCGATTGAGCATTGATATCATTTTTCCCCGCGTTTGATTCCCTATTGTTTCTTGTTGGTCAATGTAGCAATACTCTTTAGGTTAGTCGGATATCTACTTCAGAATGGAATTCCGGTATACTTTCACTATACATGAACTCAAAAAGTAGCCACCGAAGTGTACTAGTAGTGATTGAATAGAGCTGTGGATCAGTAACATTCAAGTTGTACCCAAGCGGACCAAAGCCATTGAAACGTGGCTAGTGGAAGAACTCGAATCTCTTGGGTAATATGAATTGGTCTTTCAGGTTCGTCGGCTCACCAAAGCTCGAGGTGCTCATCCCATGTGTAGTACAGTATACAGTAGGTGGAGCAAGGGAGTACCCCCAGTTACCCGCATTTTCCTCGGAATGCCATGCCTAAACCGCCTACTATGCGAATGTTGCTGCGATTGCGGCCAGCTTCGGCGATTTGAAAAGGCACTATGCGGGTGGTGATTGGCTGGAATCGCCGAAGAGGCCTTATCAGACGCAACGACCTGCTCAAAAAGGCCAACTAAACATGGGGAAAGGCGGTGGACGGTGCGCGGCTGACCTCGGGCTTGCTCCCGATGAAAGACGAGCGTGTCGGGCCTGGGGTAACCATCGGCTCAAGTCCAAGTTTATATAACAATACCCCAGCTACCACCTTGCCACTTCCCCTCATATACTACTACCCACTTCCCCTTCCCCTTTTTCTTTTATCCTTCTTCTCTCTTCCTTCTCTTCTATAATCTATCCCATTCATCACCCCTTCCTTGCCATCATGGCCGCCCGTCGGTCTATCGCCCGTACCATCCCCGCGCTCCGCTCCGCTCCCCGCACGCCCGCAATTACCAGAGCGTCCGCGCGATCTCTCACCACTGCCACTCCAATTGCGCGTTTGAACTCCCAGAGCTCTGTCTCTACCCCTGCGGCCATGTCTGCCGCTCGCAGACTGCATGCTACGGCGAAGCAGTTGGCCCCTTCCACTACCTCGGCTGCTAGCACCGCTACTGAATACCCGACCGACCACAAGCCCATTGCCAACCCCATCGACACCACCAACTTCATTGATAATGAGTTTGTGTCCTCCAAGGCCACTACCTGGATTGATCTTCACGATCCTGCCACCAACAACTTGGTCACCCGTGTTCCCCAGAGCACTGATGCGGAGTTGAAGGCCGCCGTTGAGTCGGCCGAGAAGGCCTTCCCTGCCTGGAAAGCTACCAGCATTATGGCGAGGCAGCAGATTCTCTTCAAGTTTACCAGTCTGATTCGCGAGCACTGGGACCGACTGGCCGCTTCCATCACCTTGGAGCAAGGCAAGACCTTTGCCGATGCCCGTGGTGATGTCCTCCGTGGTCTGCAAGTTGCTGAGACTGCCTGTGGCATCACCTCCCAGATGACTGGTGAGGTCCTGGAGGTGGCCAAGGATATGGAGACTCGCAGCTACCGTGAGCCTCTTGGTGTTGTCGCTGCTATCTGCCCCTTCAGTGAGTTTCACAAAAGCGAATATAAATATATCTATATCGAAAGGGATTTGGTATACTGACTGTCCGCCAGACTTCCCCGCCATGATTCCTCTGTGGTGTATCCCCATTGCTACTGTCACTGGTAACTGTTTGGTCATGAAGCCCTCTGAGCGTGATCCCGGTGCGGCTATGATCCTTGCTGAGTTGGCCAAGGAGGCCGGCTTCCCTCCCGGTGTTATCAACATTGTGCACGGTACCCACCCCACTGTGGATTTCATCCTCGATGCGCCCGCTATCAAGGCCATCAGCTTCGTCGGCAGCAACCGTGCTGGTGAGTACATCTACACCCGTGGTTCTGCCAACGGCAAGCGTGTCCAGGCCAACCTGGGTGCCAAGAACCACGCCGCCGTTCTACCCGACTGCAACAAGAACCAGACTCTTAACGCCATTGTTGGTGCTGCCTTCGGTGCTGCCGGTCAGCGCTGCATGGCCCTGAGCACCTCCGTTATGGTTGGAGAGACCAAGGAGTGGCTGCCTGAGATTGCTGAGCGCGCCAAGGCTCTCAGTGTTAACGGTGGTTTCGAGGCGGGTGCGGACCTGGGCCCTGTTATTAGCCCCCAAAGCAAGAAGCGTATTGAAGACCTGATTGCTAGCGCTGAGGCTGAGGGTGCCACCATCCTTCTTGACGGTCGTGGCTACAAGCCCGAAGGTTACCCTAACGGCAACTTCGTTGGCCCTACCATTATCACCAACGTTACACCCGACATGAAGTGCTACAAGGAGGAGATCTTTGGCCCTGTCCTGGTCTGCCTTAATGCAGAGACTCTGGATGACGCTATTGACCTGATCAACGCCAATGAATACGGTAACGGTGCCGCCATCTTCACTCGCTCCGGCTCGACTGCCTCCAAGTTCCAGAAGGATATCGAGGCCGGCCAACTTGGTATTAACGTGCCTATCCCCGTTCCTCTGCCCATGTTCTCCTTCACCGGTAACAAGAAGAGTATCGCCGGTGGTGGTGCCAACACCTTCTACGGCAAGCCCGGTCTGCAGTTCTACACCCAGCAGAAGACTGTGACCAGCTTCTGGAAGGCTGAGGATGCCGTCAGCACCAAGGCTAGCGTCGTTATGCCCACCCACTCTTAAAATTGATATCCGCTGTGTGCTCCCTTTTTCCCATTTCCTGACATGATTATGCCCCTTCCATTTTTCCAATTTCTTACCAGCAAAATCTTGCCCACGGGCTCATTGCAATGAACACAACTTCTGGCTATACCTGGTCTTTTTGATTTTACGTGTTTGGTAATCGACCGGAGTGTATAACAGCTGGTAAAATTGATAAATCAGATTTAGAGTATATAATTCACCTACCTTTATTAAGCCATTACCTGCTCATACTCCGAGTAATCTTCTTTGCTTCTTACATGCCTACCCCTGCACCCTAGGGGCACCTGGGCATAAAATAGCATTGCGCGATGTACTAGTATCCATGGCTCCTACTCTACTGTAAGATAATTAAGAGAAACTGCACATGAAGATTGATTTGTTCTCCGTGTATAAACTGTTGCAAAGCAACGCTAAAAGCCCGAAAATTTCCTTTCCTATTGATTTCCCCTTTACTCAGCGCGCCGCGCCTCGAAAGTGTACACCAGACGTGCAAGTTCAACTTGGCTGTTCTTGACAACGGCAACACGACGAGTGTGGCGACGCTCGCCATCAACAATTTCAAAGCCCCAGATCTAAATGAACTCGATTAGCTAGACTCTTGACACACCCGAAACCTTTGCTAAAGGCACTTACCTGCTCAGCAGTCCAGCCGTTGTCCTTGCTCTCCACGAAGCTCTGCACAAACAGACCCTCGCCTTCACCGAACTCCTCACCCTCATTGTCAATGATGAATCCATCGCTGGCCGAGCCATCCGCCAGGATCTCGCCACGGAGGAACTTCTGGATCTTGGCCTCGTCCTCGGGATTGGCAACGCTAGTCTGGAACTCAATAGCAGGACGGCCCTTCTCTCCACGGAAGTGGCGTGACTTGCCGGAGACCGCGCCGAAGATGTTATCGGTGTGCTCGCGAGAAGTCCAGTCCAGGGTGCGCGCCTCCTTGGTGCCTGTAATTCCACCGGTGATCACCTGGTCCACGTCGATGTGGTAAACCTTAGAATCGGCGGAGTCGGCGTATTCGTGGACGTGCAGGGTCACGGTGGCGTAGGGGAGGGCTTTGCGAAGGAACCAGCCGACGCCTTGCTGTGTGGGTGTTAGCGGATCTGTTCAATACTGTATATAGCACTTTGAATTGTGTATCCTCTCAACCACTTGGGATGCAGAGTACCTCACAATCTGCAAATAGCTATGAAAAGACCATATCGTGCACGTACCAGAGAGAGAATGGGGTCAGTGGGGTTGGACAGTGTGGCGTCCTGTGATACATGAAAATGGTTAGCTTTTTTTTTTCTTTCTTGCGAGGTTAAATACTATCTGTTATCCGTGGTTAACATACCATAACCCACTGTCCGCTGAGGTTCTTGACGGTGATATCGGCGGGGGCAGCCATTTTGGTTGATTGAAGCTAGGAATGCGGGGTGATGGTGGGGTAGTAGAAGTACTTAGGTCGTGAGTATCACAACGGATGCAATTGTTCGAGTTGAAAAAGGAATTGAGTTTGTGAATGCAGGGGAAATTGACCAAAGCAGAATTGTCTTGACTCGGTCGATCGTCTCCCTAATATACTCTGTTGCTGGTCGCGCTTTCTTTTGCATGTGCTCCTTCCCGAGGCTCGAGCTGACACGTGCTTCCGCTGACTCATAACGACATCATTGGGCTGTCTGACCGCCTTCGTGCCTGACCGCCTCAATCGGCCCGCATTTCTGCCTCAGGCCGAATTGTTTAATGTGAGCTCTTGGTGTTTCCCAAAGGCCAATCCAATCCATTGTTGACGGTCTCCTCTTGTACACAACCATGGCCTTCAACAAGAAATATGCCGGTCTTCCGGACCTTGTAAGACTTCCCTGCTTCTGTCTATCTTTGAAATATCTCTAACTCAGCCTTAGGACCCCTCCCCAGATATATATGAAACCCCTGACCTGACCGACGAAGCATCCACCGTTCCCGTAAGTCGCATTGGAACGCAACATAGCATATGACATGCTGATAAGTTTTGAAATTGCAGACTGCAACTGTCCGCACCGACTCCGACCATGATGACGCAGGCACTAGTCCCGATATCGACCGTGAAGGTGTCAACGCAGACCAGGCGCGCATGCACTTTATGGGTGCCGCGGTGGATGCCCGCGACGCCAATTTCTCCGACAGCATTTCCATGAAGCGACAAGCATACCGCAGCAAGAATAAGACCCGCCGTCGACGGATACGCGACGATGGCACAGAGGAAGTCGGTGACTTTAGTGACAGTGAAGACGAATCGCTCGACCGGCGGCTGGCACGTCTGCGACGCGAAGTGGAGGACCTGAAAGTGGAAATGGCTAGCAAAGCTTCTGCGGAGGGACAAGTTGTGACCGAGTCGAAGCCGGCCCAATCTGCGGAGCAACAGGGTGACAAGGAACTGGGCGACGGTGTCGCGGAGTTGAGTCGGGCACTGGATAACTTGCATGCCTCGTCGCGAAGCACTCAGACTCCTTCAGGTTACTCGGCCGCTGCTGCTCTTTCCCAGAAGCTTGCTCCCGATGCGAACACGGCGGAGTCTGGTGCGCAGCAAAAGTCATCCGCTGATGGACACCCGTCTGTACTCCCTCAACCAGCTCCCACTTCCGCGGGAATCCTTTCACACGCCGCTGCATTCGAAAGCCGGTTAGCTCTTCTTGAATCCTCTATGGGCATTTCAAGCTCATCTAACCCATTTGTTGGTGGCGGCATCGGCGAACCTGCACTCCAGCCCGTCCTCCCAGCTATCGACCAGCTTGCTTCTAGACTTGCAGCTCTCACTGGTCTCCTAGTTGGTTCAAACCCTGCGGCCGGGGGCCCATCGATGCCAGGCATGACTACTCCGCATCTCGAAGCTCTTTCTACAAGGGTTCGCAAGTTGACCACAGACGCCGAAGCCCTCGCCTCTGCCCGTAAACGTGCAGCCGACGCAGCCAAGGCTTCTCAGAATGCACGCATCGCGAACTCGGAAGATGACACGCCTGCGCAAGATGTCAATTTTGGGAACGACGAGCAAACTGCTAAAATTCAAGCCCTCTATGCGACCCTCCCCACAATCCAGTCCCTTCATCCATTGTTACCGAGTGTCCTCGAGCGCCTTCGCTCTCTGCGCGCTTGCCATGCTGGCGCAGCCCACGCCGCCGAATCCCTTAACGAGCTAGAGAAGCACCAGGCTGAAATGACGTCTGAAATCGAGCAGTGGCGCGAAGGTCTAGCAGCAGTGGAAGAGAAGATGTCCCAGGGTGAAGCTGCTCTGCGTTCGAACGTTGAAACGGTTGAGCCCTGGGTTCGTGACCTGGAGTCTCGTATGGCACGTCTGGATGGTCCTCCCGGCGGCTTGTAGTTTTGCCTCCTATCCTTTTGCTTTATTCCTGTCTGCCTCTTGGAAGAACAGGGATTCATGACACATAATACCCTGTTGCATGTACGTACTTACTTTTACCTATGTATAGAAAATGAATAGTTGAAAGACTTTGTTTACATTCAAGTATCTATTAGGCCTTTCAAAATAGCTCAAGTTGATGAGACTCGCTCGGAAAAGAATAGGATACAGCTCATTGAATTCAATAAGACCTAAAGTCCTATTTTGGATCCCCCTTCAGATTCTACTCCTCCCGAATTCGTTTGAGCACTTTAAGCTTAGGCCGCATCCTTAGCTCGACCCACCAACCACGCAAGAACACTTTTCGTACCGAGTCACGAGCTTGGTCATACAAGCCCGCCGCACTCTCACCACCCAGCTTCGACAAAAGGCGCCGCTCAACAGCACCATTCGCTGGAGAACCAGGCTTCACTATGGAAATCCCCGCAAATCCATCAATGACATCAGTCGTCTCCCATTCTGATTCCTGGAGAACTCTCCGCAACCGTGTCTCGTCATTATCTTTGTACTCTGCATCGGAAGAAGCTTCAACAATAACGTAGTCGAACTGATTCCAAAAAGCGTGGGAGGATTTCAAAGCCTTGTCTTCCGTCTTGTCGTAGTGCCATCCCAGTCCAGGGGACTGTTGAAGGAATCTAGTAACGCCAGTTTGGCAGGCAAGGTTTCCAAGGTAGACCGAGGCCCCATCAAGTTCGTCGGACACGGACAGGGCATGGTGATGATGGAGAGCATTCAGTGCGTGTGCACCAGGGTAGTTGGCTGCCGAGGCGGGCAGAAGAACGAAATTCGATAGCAAGAAGGCGGCTAGGGATGAGAGTACCAGAAGGCGAGATGAGAGGCTGGCGAAGAGAGAACGAGACCGGCGGTTCCAAAGATAAGACGCACCCAAGGCAGCGACTGCAGTAAGGGACGGAATGATGTAGATAATGAATCGCCACTCCTTATGCGGCTGAATACTGTACAACGCGACGAAGGCTAATGTTGGAGTAAGCAGCGAGATGGACGGTTGTCGGGTGGCAGGCTGGCGTAGGGCAACCGGGATAGCGAGAAGGTAGGTCAACGGATTGAGGAGAAGACGCGGCAGCGCGTTGAAGAAGTAAAAGTACCACGGCGATGTCCCCCATTCTGAGGACTGGCCTGAGATCACATTGAAGAGGAATGCGTCTAGTTCTGGCCAGAGAGGGACGCGGTTCCAGAAAATAGAGTCTATGCCCAGGGTGAGCTGTAGCCCCACGAACAAACTGATCACACCTGCAAGCACAGCATC
Organism: Penicillium cosmopolitanum; assembly: GCF_028827165.1. Lineage (NCBI taxonomy): Eukaryota > Fungi > Ascomycota > Eurotiomycetes > Eurotiales > Aspergillaceae > Penicillium > Penicillium cosmopolitanum. The sequence goes on along the minus strand of NW_026622678.1, from coordinate 1,025,358 downwards.
CTCCATGAATCGAATTCGGTCCATTGCAAGCAGGAAAATGGTCTGCGTCGCAACAAGTAGCGCTAGCTCCGAGCGGAAGACTATGCCTGCGATAGCGACGAGGATCAACGACAGGCGGGCCCGGCGGCGGGCATCCACTCGTGGTATCGTATAGTCTGGCAGAAGGAGACGAGAGGCTATCGTTGTCATGCCGAATGCAAACATGTTCGATAGCGGTCGTGACGCGTAGTAGATGACATGGAACTGGCTAGCTTGGAAGACGAGGTACCAGATTGCCACGGTCTGGCCGAAACCACGTCGAAGGCCATGGGCGAAGTAAATCAACGATCCAGCGTTGTAAATACCCAGAATAGCTCGGGCTGTGGAGTGTATTAGCTTAATATAGGGCCGTGGGGCTTATAGTGCGCTTACCAAGGATCTGGCGATCGATGCCTTTGCTCAAGGCTGCGAAGGGTTGCGAGAGCTTCGCAAGAATCAATGCTCCTACAAGAAGATCGGGGCACAGCCCCAGGAAAAGCGAAGTGGTCATATTTCAGGTCGAATTTCGGCGTGAAGCCCGGCAGTCCATGATTCGAGATGTCGTGTATGGCCTGCACATGGAACGACTCCTCGACTTTGGTGTACGGTGCAACGAGAAGGTGAAACAGAATCAAAACGGGGACAAGGAGCCCAACCAAATAAAAGACTAGAATCGAGTTAGCCCTTGAAGGGAATTGGTGCATGGCGGCGCGCAGACGCGCAGACTTGCCATTCCTCATGGTGACTGCATCGGCGGTGGTTGTTGATCCGGAGATCTGGCGCTTCCCGCACCTCGCCTTATCTCTCTCTCTCTCGGCGTCTCTTTCTCTCACTCAGCTGGCCCTCCCACCATCCCTCCTCCCCTCACTGCGCCACCATGTTCTTCTTTGGCTTTGGGAAGCTTATCTATGGTGAGTAGCACAATGAATGCATATCTGGTCCCCGCTAATTCCTTTGTCAGTCACTGTCCTCATAATCAACGCCATCGCTGTCCTTTCCGAGGATCGATTCCTTGCTCGCAGTACGTCGCTCTCACTACGCCCAATGGCGTATCCTCCCATCACCGCGATTCTTTGTACACAGTTTCTAACCGTCGAATAACTCACATAGTCGGATGGGGTCGCACGCAAACTGAGCCGGCCTTCGGCGCATCCCACGATAGCACCAGCGTGAAGGCGAGGTTGGTCAAGCTGATTGACAGTGTGCGGACACTAATGCGGAGTACGTTTATCCTCCCTGTTCTCGGATTCTTGCTTCTCGTGCTCCCCAGGAGCAGTCTTCTCCGTCGAGGGGCATAGGGTGCCCTCTACCATGTGCAGGCAGCAAGGCCGCAAGCTTCGACACCCCGGCTAACTCGCAACTATTTGGCAGTACCTCTTCTCGGAATCAACATACTCATCATTGTCTACGAGCTCATTCTCGGCTGATACTCAACCCCTCCGCACCCCTCCCGCGCCAATTCAACCGAACCAGAGAACGCGTTCATGGTGCGCACCGCATCCTCCGAACCCACTACATTTCGCATCGCCATACATCTCAAGTCTAATTCAGCGAAATCAGGCCATTCAATATGACCTCTAAATCCTCCCAGCCACCTTCTACGGTGGCACGACCTTCACGAATAACCATAAAAGATGGTGCGGGGACGGTGGAATTGATCAGGCGGGTGATGAGTCTCAAATAATCCATTTGTTGGAGTTTGCTAGCTGGACCGCCCACACAAATCTATGGGCTGGAATTGCTGTTGCCCGTATGTGGCTCCTACTTTTGATATTCTTCCCCAGGCCATCAAGTCCGTTGTATATACCCGTTCATCTCCTGTCGAAAAGAAAGAAACAATAGTACAATCAGTAATAACCGAATGTCACCCCCATGCCTCAGAACCTACACCACGAATTTCTCCTCAGCTATAGTACTGGTATGCATGAAGACAACTTGTCGAGATTGAATATAAGCAGCTTCTTACTAGCTTCCACTTAGAATAAAGATCACGTGAGCGTCAGCAACTGGAATTCTATACCTATTGACTTGTAATTCCATGCACCGTATCGTCTTCAAGGTTCACTAGTCACCTTGTAAAGGTCATTTGGCTTTTATTTCAGACCTGAGACCTTCTCGAGGAGAAGGGCGATAACCTGTGCTCAAAACATGCACTTATGAGTGTCTCCTACCTCACACTATCTAATGAAACTAAGAACCCAGAACTTTATTTACATGAAGACTCGCAAAAGCCATGGCCTGTCCCTGAAGCATGTGAATAAAGGCCTTTTCTCGCATGAGAATGTGGAGGATGAGGTTCTTGCGGCCTTTCTTTGTTGAGCATGTTTCATGTAAGCTTGTCGGATGGTTTCTCTTAGTCTGTCACTGATGCTCATCTCTCTCACGAAGGTGGTGGCTTACCTGGCCCTCACATGTCCGCCATCTCCCATATGCTACAGCTGCGCAACAAAGAACGGGCAATGGGGAAATGTGCTCGGTCTTTAATAGGTTGGACAATCCTTCAAATTGTTAGTACTTACTCATGATGCTTTTGCTTTGTCTTGACCCCTGACAACTTTCGTGCCTGAACAGCCAAGCCACTGCAACAAATAAGTTAGCTACAAGTTCAAATATGTTAAGGCTCCAGTCTTTAACGGGAACAAATAGCCCGCCTTCTCAAAACAGTTGCTATGCTATCTCCTTCATCGGATTCCTGGATGCAGATGATATTTTCCGTCTGATTCCAACTGCTAAACTCACAAACAGCAATGCTTTGCTTTGGCCCATGTGGGCTATAATCGCCTGTCCTTTTCCATCCCAGGATCAAATATCACCTTTTCGTCGAGCCTTGAGTTATGCTGGGTCACAAGTTGACATCTGACATATTGTCTTTACACGCCTACTTAGACGAGATTAAACAGCATGAGTAATTGCAGAAGAGTAATGGGTTTGTTTTAGCACTATGGGGAACGAAGAAGTGGACCAAGGACTTCTGTGATTCCCGAAGCAGTAAGTCCGACCGAAAAATTGATCGGTTGTAACAGCGGGCGTACGAGTACAGTACTATTCCGTACCTGCATGGGAGGAGCTGAACTAAAATATGGAAGAGGAAAGATCAACCACTGGAAATTCGGATCAACCAATTAACAATCGAGTCATCACCAACAGAATAGTGGAAACATGTGGAGTTCCGACGTAGCCAATGTACGAGTTATCAATCTACTAGGCTAAACAGGCCTTTTCTGTTGCGCATTATTATCTCCGAGTGTTCAAATTGGCTCGTTGCACACGCACCCCATGCATGTCGCAATCTATTCTCCGTCTGTGAAACTGGGAAGCCGCGAATGGTCCTGACGATCCCAACCTGAAAGACCTCGATGCACTGGGGAAGAAGAACGGGAAGGTTAGATTGACTATAAGGAGGATTCTGCAGATCGGCCAGTCTGAGCGTATTTAAATTGTGTTTTCGCATGTATCAGAAGCTATCATGTCTACATTAAGTTTTCTTCACTAGACGTTCGTTGATCATCCGCTTTATACGAAGTCATGCGCCTGACTACTACCATCTTCAACGCCCTTCTGGGTGCTTATTCTGCGTCTGCAAATGAAGTTCGATCCCACTGCAACCACAAATCTCTCAACACCACTAGCTTCAACTATGTCACCGACGTGGCCAATCAGACCGTCTACGAAATGGCTGTAAAGTTCAACAGGGGCGTATGTGATATTGGTCGTGCCAATCTGAGTAAGTTCTGCACATATCGATCAGATCGGGAAACTTAAAGAAAAGCAAGTGGCTTACTGTCTTTAATCGCGACAGTGGCCGACGTGTCCATTGTTCCCAACCTTGGACAGACTATCAACATCCCTGGTCAAGTTTGTCATCCCGATTGGACTTCCTGCATCATTGATGGGCCAGGAACCAATGATTGTGTGAGGGGTGGACCCCGTCTATACTACACTGTGAACGGAGATACCTTGTGGAAGATTGCCGGACGTCTAAACATGACCCTCGACTCCATTCAATCTGGAAGTCAGTACGGAGCAAATGAGACCATTGCTGCTGGTCAATTTGTCAAGGTCCCTTTGTGCTATCCTAGCACATGCGATATCGAGCCTTATACTTTCTCCAAGGGTGTCTACAAGGATCTTGCAGACATGTACGGCTCGACTGTGGGCCAAATTCAAATGTTGAGTCCGACATACAACTACAGCGCCAGTCTCAGCGAAGGTGAAACCGGTCCTTCTATTGATATTGCCAAGAACTGTCGTTTGCTGTCATCCAACTATACAATCTTGTCTTAGGATGAACTGCTAGTGGGTATGCGGGTTGGTGATGTGTTCATAAAGGCATGGCATTTTGGAGGTATAAAGATAGTGTTCGAAAATATAAAATGACTCCACTCTTTTGACTCGTGTTCTGTTGACCGTACTAGACTCCTACCTGGTTCACCACGTCGTACCAAGAATGACTACTTCAATTGTATTGAAGTGAGTGAAATATGCTGAAGCGAGCATAAGTACCAATGCGGCTATGTTTAATCTAAAGCAGTTGACTAAATCATTTTGGGTCACTCTTAGCCCGACAGGTTCTCGTAAATTCTATTAGAATTAACTAGTACTAGTACTGACGGGAGACAGTTTTGGGCCGCGGTCGATGTCTCAGCCGTACTAGACCTAATTGCATAGTCTATGAAACTGATATCACATTACTTCTCCTGCCTGATAAGATTTCTCGTAATATCCTATTTCGGATCTTTCACTCAACCGCCAGATTTACCGCAGTCTCCCACGCCAGAAACTTTGAACGCCAGGATCCGCTCAGAAGGAGAGATGGGTTCTTTCGATAGTACTAATTGCTTCAATTACGATTCGAATGATGTAAACGTACTGAAATGTCCAAAATTTCGGCTTAGCCATTCGGGATTCGTACCCTTCTTTCTTGCCGAGTATGCTCTGCGTGGACTCACTCAGCGCGAGGAAGCGCTGCAACACAAGGCCAAAGCTCTGGAAAAGGCTTCTCTCATCGACGACAATCGCGACCGGCTTGACTATGTCAACCAGGAGCTCCAGAAGATTCAAGCCGAATTCACAGCCAAAGAGTATGCGATTTATAAGAATGAGTCTATGTATCCGTGCCCCTTCAAAGAAAGCCACCGTAGTTTGAAGCAGGACCCGAGGTGGTATATGCGTGAAGAATTGGTTCGGGATTGTTCAGACCAAGGAGGATGCTGTAGTCGGGGATGTGGATGCTGTGGGAAGAGAGATTTGTCCATAAGAAGTAAAGGACATGGCCATTGCACTGCCGAATGCTGGTGCTGCATCGCTACCAGAGGGTTTGAGCTTCCGGAGAAGGAAAAAAAAGAACCGCAAGGACGATTTCAAGGACAGGCTTGCACAGGAGGAATCAATTTACTTTGAAATGCTGGTGAATTGCTTTTTTCTTCCATTAAAGCTACGGGAAATCCTCAAATAAACATCTTGGTGGCAGCGAATCCTCAGAAATAGCTCTACGTCCTGAGATACTGATATGCTGTTATTGACTCGAAATCCACGCTCTGGATTCGCGTAGATCCTTATTAGCCTTTGCTTCTAGGTAGCGCAGGTAGTAGATGAATTCGATTGCTACTCAGTGTCGTTCACAAACGTAATATTCATGGGAAGCTCCAAGAGCAGGTCCATATCTCAATTTAGAACGCCTGGACTGAACCAACATCTGCGTAGATAGCAAGAGCCTGGGGGTGGTAAATAAGATCCCCTGGCCGATGGAGATACCCTCGATTACTAGCTGGGACAAGTTGAGTAATTTAAAATTTGCAAATATAATAAGCTAGTATTGGCCACATTCACAATGCAAGAGGTAGGTACCTGAAAGAAGTTGGCCAGGAAGGACATGCATCAACGCAAAAAAGGAAAAGGAAATCGCTCAAGGTTCAAGAGTCGAAAGCAAATAGGAAAACGCCAAATAGATCCCAATACCCATGCTTGCCAGCATTTGCAAAATCCGAAATAGATAGAACGCCAGTTTTCACGCCGGATAGAACAGACCCGTTGGAGAAGGTATCATGTCGTCCAACATAATACAAAAATCAACAGCGATAAAAATAAATAGAAAGTAGTCGTAGGCACTTAAATCAGCCACAATTGAAGATTCAATCAATATAGTCGAAGAAGACATAGCCGAGGATCTGCCTCGTAAAGGGGCAGACCACGGAAGAATAGGACAGAAGGGCGATGGCGCAGATAGTAAGAAATGTAATGATACATCCACGAAAAGCTATGTGCAAGAAGCAATTTGCGCTCATATGTGCATGATAGTTAGGGGTATCTCCGAAAGCTCGACTAAATGCCGTCATGCAATAAAACAGAATGTCGACTGTAGTACAGAGTTGGAGCTCATGTCGTTCGTTTGAAGCTGAGTGATCTCCAACGGTGAGTATGACCGGTTTTCTCGGTCTTGTTGTCTTTCGCCGGCGGTGGGCCTGTTCGGGAAGACATTTTGGGATTGTGGACGTTGTTTGTATCCTTGGTTGGCACGGCCGGCCGTTCAGGCTCGGTTTTGGTGGTGGTAGGAGGAGAGCCAACAACAGGAGCGGTAACAGGAGTGGAAGTGGGAGCGGGAGTGGGAGCGGGAGTGGGAGCGGCAGAAGTGGTGGTGGTAGTAGTGGTAGTGCTCGCGTTAGTGCTACTGGGCGTTTCATGTAATGGAGTGGCTGCCAGATCTGAGGTCGACAACCTGGGCTCTTTATCCTTGCTCAGTCGTTGACTGAGATTCCGGCTCCCGCGCCTTAAAAAGCCGAACGATTTCTTAGGGGAGCCATTCTCGGCTCCAACATCATTCGCGTCGGCTTTGCTTCTTTCGATAGCCATTCGGAATTCCTCAGCTTCGCGCTGGGCCTCTAGTTGGCGTTGGTGATCGGCCTCTTTGCGGCGAATCTTTTCGGCCTTCTCCCTCTCTTTCTCCTCCGCCTTGAGACGTGCCTTTTCCTTCTTGGCGGCAACATCACTCTTCTTTGGGCTCAGGGGAGGCGGCTGCTCGTCAGGAATGGGGGGTAGAGGCGGCTGAACTGCTGGGGCTGGCGCGGGTTCTAACTCAGGACCTTCGTGGTGAGTGGGCATCATTTGGGGTGCTGTTGACGTTTTCTGGATAGGAGGAAGTCGGTTTTGATCATCAGAAGGCACCTGAGATGCGCTGTTGACGTGGACTAGGTTAGGTGACAAGGGGTATCCGTTGGTCTTAGTTGACTCTCCCGAATCAGTAGCCGCATTTGCCTGGTCTTCCTGAGCTTGTTCCCGAAGAACGGCCTCAAGAGTCGTCTCCTGATAGAAGAGAACATAGGCGCATGCAAGGCCAGGTCGATCACCAAAGAAGTTCCGTACGTAGTTCTTATCCACCGGTTCCACGAGTTCATCATCAAAAAGCAACCACCCCCGGTCTTCCGTTTTGATTATTGCAACGTAGTGGCCGTGATAAGGTCCGCCGCCAATGTGAACGACTACCGCGTAGAGCTCATAGAGGCGATCGGGGTCTTCCGCATCGTCGGTAGTGTTGAACAGTCGGAGATGGTAGGGGTAGACAACGCGGTGGAACAACTTTTGTAGTCGTTGCAGATCTTCTGTATACTTAAAACGCTTCAGATGCAGTGCCAGCACCCGGGGTAGGCGCTTGATCTTCATTCGCTTTTCGGCTTCCTGGAGACCGCCGCAGTTATCGCAGTGGAACTTATTACGCTCGCAGAGCATCTCCTCAGCGGAAAACTTCCGAAGGCAGGATGTTACCGATGAGTGCTGCTCTAAATCGACCGAGAGATCTAAAAACACCTCATCGCGCTGCGAGACCTTCTCGCAGGTCAGACACTTGGTCTCTGACGTCAAGGTTCCTTCAAAAAGTTCATGCACCCATCTTGTTGTATTCGGAGATTTCGAGCCGGTACTGGTCGTCAACATGCCTAGCGAATCTGCACTCTCGGATGGTGGAAGTGATTTCTCCGCGAAACTCTGCTTGGTGGCCTCCGCCTCCACATTGGACACCACCTCGTTCAGCAAGAGATTTAGAAACTCGTGCGCATCCTGGTGCATAGGCGTCCGAAACATTTCGTTTTCACGTCGTAGTACGTCTAGAAATTGTTGGGGGCGAATGATTCCGATTCGTGATTGACTTGCCACCAGCGACTCAAAGATATCCTTGAGCGAGGTGAATAAAGACTCCGACATGCCATAGCTGGGGGCGTTGTTCTTGGTCTCGAGGATCGGCATCGTCTGTAGAGCAACCTTCTTCTTATATTCCGGTGAATCCTTATCCTCCGGTTTCTGCGGCTGGTTGGAAGGAACTCCCGCACCACGCGATGATGGCGCCGGAGCAGCGGCCTTTTGTTTCGCTGCCAGGGCCTCGGCCTCTAGATGTGCGTTGGGGTTCTGAAATCGCAAGTTCTGAGCGAGGGCGGCCTCGAGACTTTCCAAGGGAGTGCGTTGTGGATAATTTATGACGGCTTCGCGGAAGGGGACGGAGTAGTAGAGACATTGGAGGATCGAATTGCAGTAACACGTATTTCCGTACTGGGAGGCGAATGAGTGTTAGATTGGTATTCCAAGCCTTATCCAAACTTCCGGGGAATGCACTGAAGGGGAAATCTCTCACGTTTTCCATGCCAAAGAACTTGTCGCTGCCATCGCCACGAATCGGACCTAAATCTTGGAGCCTCTTTTCAAGCGGGGACATCTGCGGAGTCTGGGGGTCCTTCTTGACGGGGGCCGGGGCAGGCGTTGAGGTGGCGGCCTATTCAAATGGACGGTCAATTCGGGCATTCGCGTCTAGAAGGGTCCGACGAGTGCAGCTTGGGGGAGGAGTGAGGGCACATGGTCTGCTGTACCACCGCACAAGAGGGATGATGCTCGTCGGGAAGGGCGAACTTACCCCATTGGCCTTGGGCCGGAAGAGCTTCATAATGGTCGAATAGGCTCGTTTGTTGTAGCCCACTGCATGGAGCAGACAAAATTACCGATCGCAGGAAAGGGCACACATAGACGGGGAGATGAGAGACAGTAAAGAGGGAGAGAGAGGGAGAGAGAGAAGGGAAGGGAGGGGAGATTGGGGAAGAGGGGCCGTGTCGAGGCTGACTGAGTGAAAGGTCGGGGCAGAATGAGGCCAGGAACGTTTGGCGGAGAGCGTCCGGGGAAATGCACGGAAGGGTAGAGAGAAGGGCCAGACTTAGGTGACTGGAGACTGGAGTGACTGGAGTTACAACTTGAAACGCAGGAACCGCAAGCGCAGTCAACTTGAAGGCAAAGGGAAGGGATGTGGCGCAGGGCGGGAAATTGCCAGTCTTGGTTGATGCTAACCTTAGGAATACCGTGGGATGGGAGACTCGGGAATCGCCCCGACTTATCTTGTTCAACTACTCTCTGCTCTACACCAGCCCCATCACATTATCATTACGGAGTACTGTACTCACATTGGATGCCTGGACTACCTTCACCTATTTCACGCAGACTGCAGCGGAATCATCCAGAAAACAGTGAGCCCTCCGCACTTCTCAAAAGCCACGTGGAGTCCTAAGGCAGGTACTGGTCCAATCGCCGAATTTCTTGATCCGCGCGATTCCAACCACACGCCTAGAGTCAAGACTGAAAGTCTGTGTGTCACTGTGTGTGTGTGCACCGGCTATATCGGAGAAGGACTGACCGGTTGTTCTGCCCCAACAAAGCCTGCACTGCGGAGAGTCCAGCCATTTCCATTGCTTCCATTGGTTCTATTGGTTCTATTGGTTCCATTGGCTTTCCTTCTTCTCCTCCCCAGCGGAGCCCCCCCACGAAGACCATGGAACTTCCTCCTCATTTCACCCGGGACATCCAGCATCTCCAGCGCTAACAGTGGAGGCCATGAACTCTACAAACCCACAACCGTTGTCCGGCCATTGGCCCATCCCGCCCTACGCTCACGGGCCATGTGTCCGCCCCTCGCATGGCGTTCCACAACGCCCAATGATCATCCCCAGCGTGGGGAATTCCTCGCTGGTGGCGGTGGAGTCAGATTCCCCTCTCCAGTCTCGGTGGTCCTGGCCCCGGGTTACGCACCATCTACTTCCGTACCTACGCAGGTATCCTTGTCACTGCTGTGCTTGACTGCATCCTGGGGTAGAGATCTGATCATCGATATATGCAAGGAAGTCGTGGGATCAACCACACATACGAGGTTGTCCTGATGACCGCGCGGCCCGTGTCCTTGTCACCGGCGACTTTCCGAGCAACAACCCCCCCCGGAAATGCCACAGTAGCGCGGTCCCGCAAGGAGCCTATTATTGACATTGACGCAGGCGGGCGCACACTAACCCACCGCCGGAGCCTAGTCCTGCATGCCCAGTCTCTATCGACCTACACTGATTGACTACCGACTGGGCAGGTCCTTAACCTCCGCCACTCCATGGGACCATCCGCAGGGATCTCTCCCAAATACCACACCATTTTCAAGCGCCCCCATTTGGGGGCGAAGAATTCAAGCCTCTGTTAATTGGAGACTGGAGACAAAGGGAGTCACAGAGTGGCGACCAAGGCTAAATGGTGCATATACGGATACCACTCTATGTACAGTATCAAGCAGTCTCGAACTTGAAGGGCATGCATACATCATAGTGGGTACGGTTTTCTAGGTAGAAATCACCCGTCATAGACCCCCATCTCTACACCGTGCCCCTTCCCCCCTTTGGGCAGCTTGCAATCACGACTAGGCTCCACTTATATGATATCGGAGCGGAGCGCTACGGAATACTCTACTCGTACGGAGTACAGAGAACTGATTCAATAATCATCGCGGACACCTCGGGACTAGCTATGCTCGCTTGTTAGACCCGATTCATGAATTGGGGTTGATCCATGACCGCAACTCGGCTGCAGCCACTCCGGTAAGCATATTTTGGTCGGGTTAAGTTTCCATAAGCTACTCTCGTCTTGTTGGCCTCCGGCCTAATTCCCATTTGCTTTCTTGGAGGTGAGCGATTATCATGCTCGATGCCTTTCAAGTGGCCGGCTTCTCACCCGCAAATAATTTGCCACCCTAATTGATCGAACTTCAATATATTTCATCTCGGCGGCCAGTGCTCTCGTAAGCCACGACGCTGGCTTTAGGTGTTTGACTCTCAGATACTAGCCGATGAGTGCTCGGGGGTGGGGTGCCTTTTCTTAGCCTATCAACCTGGACAGAACAAGCCATGATCAGCAGGGTTGTGGCTTCACTGGGCCTATACTTGAGTGGCTGGTCAAGCTCCCTTCCTCCCCAGCTGTCCAAGAGCTTGTCTGCTATGTTTCAAGTCTCATGCTTATGTTTCGTTGTTGTGCAATAGACTGGCGCAGAAGCTCCCCGGTCGCCCAGGTGCTCCGCTTGGGCTTCTTGATCATTTACCTTCCAAATATTACTGTTGAAATCAATAAAGAAGAAGAAACCGACCAATTAAACAATTCCAAGTAATATGACAAGGGAAAAAACGACATTATCCCCCACCCGTCCCTCGCCGCCTCGGCTGCATAGCCAAGAGATGGCCACATAGCCGGCACCACCAAAGGGTCCTTTGGGAGTAGTTGGCAGTGGGAACTAACTACCGGGAAGTACTTTGCAAAAAGGAGTTTGATTACCCTCGTAACCTCGCTCCTGCCCTATAATTGACATCTCGACAGCGGAATCGATACTTTTGGCTGATTGTCGCAAGTTTGGTCAAATAATACTAGTACAGTACCTAGTCAACTTCAGTATATATCCAAGTGTCTCTACTACGACCGAACTCATGGAGTCCAGCCTCCCGGGGCTTATTAGAGGCCACGGGAAATAGAATATTCATCATTTGATTTGATTTGCTAGAAACAATTGTTCGTCTCTCCATCATTATGTAGTACATATTGAATCTACAATGGTGATATTGGGTTCTACCAGCTTCGGGAATTAATTCAATTTCAAGTGACATTCTATGAGAAGACCTAGAGGTCCAAAGGTCTCACCAAGGTATAACATAATCCCTCCAATGCTCTTTAGTGTCGGCCTCATTGAACTTTTCAATGCCACCGACAACACCGTCTTCACCCACTAGCCAATCGCCCATTTCCACTCGTTCCGCCCAATTCTCCAGCACTCTGTGTAGATATGAGCTACGTGAATCCCAAGGTAAATAGCCACTATATCCACTGAATAAGTCCGTCTGGTATAGTTGATCAGGCTCGTTGCCTCCCAGAAATCTAGCTCCAGGGTTGAATGGAACGCCATTGCTACTTCGAGCAAACCCGTTGCTGCCGATGCTAAACGGCAAGAGAAGTCGACTTTGGTTGCCAGACTCCCAATTGAAATCTTTGTCGGTGGGTTCAAGGTATAAACCAGAGGGGATGTTCTCAGCATTTCCGTCGGGAAACCAGGGCCGGGTCCAGGGTGATTTATTCTCTCCGTCCCCACGGAAAAGGAGTAGAGGGAAAAGGGCTTCCGGCTGAGCAGTACTAAACAGATCTGGGATCAGTTGGTTGAAGCGGCGATCAGCAAGTGGCTGGTTTATCAATTCGGCCGGATCTTGGAGTCGGATGCCGGGGGCAATATAGCGAAAATTGAGTTGTCTATTGGGAAGCGCTGATAGAAAGCACCTGGCAAATGAATCCACTTCTATGAACGACGCTTCCATGACTGATTCGGAGTATGGAAGAGCTATTCCTTCGAGGTCTGGATCTTGTCGGCCATGGTCATGTGTCGAACTTGGAGGAAGCCGAAGCTCAATCGCATCAAGAAGACGGGTAAAAGCACTGACAGCCCTCTTAACATCCATTGGGGTATGTTGGTGGATCTCCCAAGGAAATACTCCACGCCCGAACTTACCACCATTGGCACCTCTCAATTCTTTTCGACGGTCTGAGTATGTTGTTATTTTGCCCTCGTTGATCATGTCTAGATACGCTTGCAGAATATGTTGTAATGGCAGCCATGGCCACTGTACCCTAGCTGACCAGATCAGATCTTCCCAGTCCGGAACAAAGGATGCGAGTTCGGTTTCTTGATCGAATCTATTTGACTTGTGAGTTCTTCGCTCTATTTAATGATAGTGAAGTTTAATAGGAATCTCACAGTATGCCGACTTCCTCATCACTCTTCGTTTTTGTGGAGGGATACAACCACACATAACGATCACCACCCGATGCAGGAAAAGTGTCTGGGTTGAAAATGCCATGTTTCCCATGAATCGCCATGAGGTAATAAAAAAGATGGAAATCTGAAACAGTGTCCCAATTGGTTGCTCTTGCAGACCGCAGGAACCTGATCAGGCTCGGCTTTAGGCGAGATGCAAGATCGAATGGAATTGGGGACTCCTCTTCCCACCAGGTCTTGGACGGAAGAGAAGCGATATCCCGTCCAGCACCAATCCATGCATATTCAAAAATTTGGTTGTGAAGCTGGGCCGATAACTGAGGGTCAAACACGGCCTTTGGCATCTTGGTTGGACGCAAAATAGATCACAAGGTGCACAAACGCTCAGAATGTCTATATATTCTTGGAATTGCAATGAGAGATATGTAGAAATAGAGGGATATGATGAGTGCAATAAAGAAGTGTGGATATGGCAAGAAGAGGATGGAGCGCAAAATATCAAATTTACGGAGCGATAGGGGTCCCAAAGAAGCTAGACTGAAAGCACTAGAACTAGTCCATGGAGGCAATTGCCCTATGACTAGAGGAGTACTGGTCTCAATCATTTTTTTCCTAGTTCCAAGTTCTTTGGGTCGAGTTGTCGAGGAAAGATTCGGAGAGGAAGCATGGAGCGAAGTGGTATACAGGAAGAAAGTTTTCTAGCGAGAGCGGGTGGGTGGGCTGGCACCCAGCTGCTGCTATGTGCGGCCTCAGGCTCCAACACTTCAAGTTCTCATGAACAGTGTCTAGTAGAATCGCGGCATAGGCAGTGGAAAAGGCAAACTTGGAGAACTCCGCCCTGTTTTGAATTTCAGGTTGAACTCCCTAGGTACTACTGGTATTACCCACCTGGGCAAACCGCCCCGCTTACTATTAGTACTAGATCTATATATATCTAGGTAGTACAGAGCTGTAGTCATCTCCCAGGGCTCCATACTGGCCTTGCTAGTTCAAGCCATTTACATTGCAATTCATATCGTGCTTTTGCTTTGTGCCGGGCGCAGCGTCATCCTAAAAAGTGCAATTGTAATGACAGGGGTGGTGTTGTGTTGGCATACATAAAGCATGGCAGGTTTGGCCAAGGGTCTTCCACCTTGCTTGTGTAACAACCCTGGCATTGAAAAAATATCATTCCACCGGCATGTTTGCCCATTAATGGTGCCTGCGTGTGCATATACAGGGCACAGCGCAGTGTCCAGGAGATGAGGCTGAAACAATGCAGCCAAGGCTCGGACCAGGCCGAAGTATGAGTACTAGCATATATTACCTCCGTGGTTGGTAGCCATTTTAGCCCAGATGTATCCAAAACCGGCTACTAGAAATACCTAAAATGCCCAAAGCCCCAGATTGGCTGCAAGACTCAAATAAACATGTCGACTTTCCAGAGATGCAACTCAATCATAAAATCGTCACTTTTGGTCAATTACAGAAACGGAAAAGATGGATGCAAGTTCCGAGCTTGATACAATGGCTGGTAACCTTGAGTCTGTAAGTAAATTTCCGCGATTGATAATACCTAAAACGAGATCTCGTCTAATTTTGTCCAGATGCCTTGCTTGTATTGTCTGTGGCTCTTGGTTTCTGGAGCTTGAAATGGCTAGGCCATATCATTATGACAATCCCGACGTCAAACCAAGCCTCCAGCTTATGACACAATTGTTGCATGAGTGGTGGAATACAGAGATAACAACTGGGTGAAAAATGTTAATTTACCAAGAGAGCCTCAGAACATCCGTTTTGAGTTCGGTGATTATAGCTAATATGCCCTAGTTAGCGATCACAATTGCGTACTACTTCTACAATGGCCTTTTGACAAACATGTTAACTGGGGCGGAATACAGCTCCTATGGAGCCACCCAGAAACCACTACGCGTGTCAACCCCAGTGAAAAGCAGTGAACAACTCTCAACATACTTTCTCAATATGCCGTGTCGATATGCCACACCTATTGTCGTACTCAACATCGCTCTTCACTGGTTGGTTTCTAAGAACATATACTATGTCTCCATCATTCCATATGGGCCCAAAGGTCAAGCAGGGGGTCTCGATAGCGGAGAAATTAGGTCATTGGCTTATTCGTCCTTGGCTACTTTTGTTTCTGTTCTGATTGGGGCATTGATGGTGTGTATACTGCTGGTACTATCTATACGGCGATTAGACTCCGAGATTCCAGTCACTCGGTCCTGCAGTGCCGTGATCAGCGCAGCATGTCACCCACCTAGGCATGAGGAGTCAGAATCTCATATTCTTGGGAAAATGAAATGGGGCGAGACTGCTCCACCAGCTTGGGTTCTGGATTGGTTCGGTGTCATTGAGGATGGCAAAGGCATTGCAGCGTGAAGCTGCAGAACCTGTAAAAAGCCATCATTTCAAAAGATTTACGCCTAGGTGCATTCGAGAAATCAATAATTTCAAATCCTTCAGCGATGGAGTGAGTGTAAGAGAAGGTGATAGTAGTGTTGTTAGACTGTAGCACATGATCTAAAGTCATCCCGAAGTGAAAATCACACACAACCTTGAACCTTGGAGATTTCGAAGAAGTTGAAGCTTCATAATATTATCAGCCGTGAGATCTCATGATCCCCCCTGTCATCTATACAATGGATGCGTTTAGATCGCTATCTGGACAGTGCATCGCGATGTGACGGAAAAACCCTCGGAAAAACACACCTCAAACAGAAAGAAGTCCCGTTCATCACAAATCGTGCAACGTCGACTCGCTCGCCCTGAATTGTGCGCCTTTTATGCCGTCCCTTGCTAGAAGTCTGCGCTCGACACGAAGAGCAATTGCCAACAATCTCGGCGCTGGCAGCTGTCGTCTGACTCATTACACTTTGCCTGCCCAAGGGCTGCTGCATGCGACCTCGAATCAAATTTATCCCCGTGCCCCCACCATCCCCCACCATCAAAACCACCCCCGCCGCACTCGTTACTTTTCGTCAATCCCTCACTCCGATTCGATCGACACAATGGGCAAGGATAAGAGTTCTTTCAACCTCAAAACCCCCAAGGGGACGAAGGATTGGGCGGGAAGCGATGCAATCCTGAGAGACAAAATCTTTTCGACAATTTCATCTGTGTTCAAGCGTCACGGCGGCACTGCCCTCGATACCCCCGTCTTTGAACTGCGCGAGATCCTGGCTGGAAAGTATGGTGAGGACTCCAAGCTCATCTACGACCTCCAGGACCAGGGTGGCGAAATCTGTTCACTTCGTTACGACCTCACGGTGCCGTTCGCCAGATGGCTCGCCATGAACCCTGATGTCCGCAGCATCAAGCGCTACCACATCGCCAAGGTCTACCGCCGTGACCAACCTGCCATCAGCAAGGGCCGCATGCGCGAGTTCTACCAGTGCGACTTCGATATCGCCGGTACTTTCGACGCCATGGTCCCGGATGCGGAGGTGCTGCGCATTGTGAGCGAAGTGTTTGAGGAGCTGGGATGGAATGGCCGATACACAATTAAGATCAACCACCGCAAGATTCTGGATGGTGTCTTCGCTGTGTGTGGTGTCCCCGAGGACAAGATTCGGCCGATCTCGAGTGCGGTTGATAAGCTGGACAAGATGCCATGGGCGGACGTGCGCAAGGAGATGGTTGATGATAAGGGCCTTGATGGTGCCATTGCGGACCGTATTGAGACCTATGTCATGCACAAGGGTGGTCGGGAGCTGCTGGACCGTCTGCTGCAAGACGAGGCTCTCAATGCTAATGAGTCTGCCAAGGCTGGTCTGACCGATATGGCTCTGATGATGGATTACCTTGAGGCCTTTAACTGTCTTGATAAGATCTCTTTCGACATGTCTCTGGCACGTGGCTTGGATTATTATACTGGTGTGATCTATGAGGTCGTCACTGAGGGTTCTGCCCCCGCTGTGCAGGCTGATTCCGCGGAGGCCCAAAAGCCACAAAAGCCCTCTAAGAAGAAGGCTTCTGAGGACGATGACCGATCCAATGACCCCACTCTTGGTGTTGGTAGTGTCGCTGCTGGTGGTCGTTATGATAACCTTGTGGGCATGTTCTTGCCCAAGGCTCAGATTCCCTGTGTTGGTATCTCCTTCGGTGTGGACCGCATTTTCTCCATCACTAAGGCGCGCCTCGAGCGTGAGCAGGCTGCCCAAGCTCTCCGTCGGAGTGAAGTTGACGTTTACGTCATGGCTATTGGCGGCAAGGGCTTCAACGGTATGCTCAAGGAGCGTATGGAGATGTGCCAGAAGCTTTGGAGTGCCGACATTAAGGTAATCACTGTTTGCATTCGTACCATTTAGAACCGACATACTAACATTTCCCTAGGCTGAGTTCAACTACAAGCTGAAGCCCAAGCTTCAGCAACAATTCAAGGCTGCCGAGGATGGTGGCGTTCCCTTCGGCCTCATTCTGGGCGAGAGCGAACTGGCCGAGGGCAAGGTCCGTATCAAGGAGCTGGGTCTCAAGCTTCCCGACGGCCACCCTGAGAAGGACGGTGTCGACATTGAGCTGGCCTCTTTGATTCCCGAGCTCAAGGCCCGCCTCGAAAAGAAACAGTCCGGCTCTGTCGTCAGCCTGGCGCAACAGCTCCAGGGCACGCAGGTTTAAATCATCAAGAAACGGAATCAGCAACTAAAAGCGCGGAAGGAGGCGTTTTATCTCTTTTATCGGTTCATTTACAATTTGGTCATTGCTAGCATTACCCTTCTCACTAAAATATAGACCCACTCACTAGTACATTGATTTCCTGCATTCAAAGCCTCGGTTTATCTAACCACACGCCGGATTATATAAAGCATATGTTGTGTTTTTGTTTCAAGGCAAAAAGTCTTTAGGCTGCGCATATTGATCTCAACGAGTACCCACATGAATGAGCATTCAGAAATATTTGCATTTGCCTATCTGAAATAACGAAGCCGAATCTAGCCCTGGAGCAAATAGTGCTACTAGAAATACCCGCTATCTGGCCCAAAGCCTAAACAGATCTAAAACCTGAAGAACCTTGGAATCTTGGAAATATTCATATTCGCGCTTACATTTTGACAACAAGGAAACTAGATGTACAGTATAGCAATACAACAGAAGGAAGCCTAGTAACCCTCAGCATTCTTCATCAAGAAAGACTTGACAAAAGGCAATCGATCAATCACATCCAAGCCCAGGCTACGCGCCCAGGTGATAGGTCCCTGGCCGGGAATAGTATACATCTTGTGGAGCAAATCACAAGCGCCGCCGATCTTAGCATTAGGCAGGTATCGCTCAGAAGAGTAACGCTCAAGAGTGAGAAGGTCGCCGATATCCATACCGTGCGAAACGGCATACTCGATCGTCCGTGAAAGAGCAGCCACGTCTGCCATGCCGAGGTTCAGACCTTGGCCTGCGAGCGGGTGGATGACGTGTGCAGCGTCTCCGACCAGCGCAACGCGAGGCGAGATATATTGCGAGGCGTGGCGGAAACGAAGGGGGAATGAGGCGACAGTTCCTTCTTGGACGCCGGTGGCGGAGGGTGGGATTTGTGATTGTTTAGGGGTGTGCTGGAGACGCCAGATGAGCTCGTCTTCGTGGGAGAATTGATCTGAGGATCGCTCCATGCCCATCATGTAAGTGAGGTCGGTCATGGAGAGGCGGAAGGCGGCGTTGACCATCGCCAGGAAAGCGGGGGTTGAGAGGGATTTGAGGTAGGCCGCGTTCTCGGGAGTCGTTGACCAGACGAGGGTAGCATGGTTGTTTGGCAGGGGAAGGAGAGCGATAGGTCCACCAAGAGCAGGCAGGAAGCGCTGGTAGGCTGTGCGCATGTTGGCTGGGAAAGATGGCTTGTCTGGATCGCCGAGGGCGAGAGTTGCGACGATGCCGTGTCGGTTATAATCCCATCCTTGTGTACTAATATCTGCGAATGACCGGACAGGGCTGTTGATTCCATCGGCTCCAACTAGCAGTCTCGCAGCAATTCGAGTTGGGGACTGTGCCTGTGCGCCTGGTGCAGTGGGCGCAACGGATATGATGGGCCAGGCGGACAGGTCGGGCCCTTCGCTTTGAAGATCGGATCCATTCTCAATTGAGGCAACGGTAGTGTTGGAAAAGAGAGTAAGGTTCTCGTCGCCTGAAGCCTCAATGCGCGACAATAGACCGCGTACGAGATTGGCGTTTTCCGTCATAGTAGCGACTGTGCGCATATCTTCAAATGGTGATGTTTCCGTGGACCAGTCAAACGAGATGCGCGAGCCTGTCTCCCCATCCCACACTTGCATGTCCTGGTACTCCTGTACTCGGTCGACATCGAGATGTTCCCATGCTTTAATTTTGCGCAAAAACTCAACGGTTGAGGGTGTCAAACTGCTAACTCGATTGGAGAACTGGGTTGAATCGAGGTCCCAGCTGCGGGCCTTGCGGAGGTCTTGGCTTTCGACGAGGGCGACTTTCAACTTTGAGGTTACCGGGGAAGCTCCTGAAATAATGGAATATTAGCATCGGATATTGGGATCTCGCATTGAAGGGTTGCATGACGTACGAAGCGCGGCCAGAAGTCCTAGGCCCGCCGGGCCACCACCAACGCAGACCACGTCGTAGATCTCGGGTGTTTGGCTCGAATTGGTGGCGAATCGACGTCGACCGGCTCCGATTCCATTGCGACATGAATGGCAAACATATGGCCGCAGAGCGGCTCTGGAAATTGAACGCATTGTGTTTGACTTTGGCATGAAGTAGATCGGATGATCAAGATGTTGAAGTCAGCCCATGTGCCGAGCAACTGATCACGTGAGTAGAACATCCCCAAAGAAGTATACATGGATATAGAGCATGTAGATCGAGCCCGGAAAGCTCTGTGTATACATATTCAGACGATGATTTAATGAGCTCAAATTGTAGAGATAAGACTGCTAGTAGCATTATAGCAGTGGAACTTGAAGTAAGGTCACTGGTGTTGTTACCTGGCACAATGAATTAAGGATGCGCTAGTATCGCGAGATTTACAGCTGGAGGTCCAACCATACTACACGATGTATACGAAGCCCGAAAGTAGTTTGAGTTTATCGATTCTAATAGATTCGACGAAATCACCAAGCTTAGACGTTGTACAATTAAAGCCGTGGTGTCGTCTCGAGAGAAAAGCAATGGTGGCATTGCGGGTATGAAATGCAATGACAAGCTAGCCAAGTAAATAGGACAAAACTACACCGAATCCATCTCAGAGTAATTGCCATGAATCAGCGTCACCGCCCACCTAATACTGGATCGGCGTCCAGGTCGAAATCGGCATCACCTTCCATCTCCGCAATAAATCGTTCCCAGGTTGAAAGGACGCCTTGGTAGAATTCGATATGCGAGTCGGCGAAACTGCCCAGGGAGTCGCGGAATTCCACGGCCTTTATGCGCTCGAAATCTGCCACTTCACGCACGACTTCTTCGTCAAACATCTCCGAAGTCGTCTTTGCCGACTCTACTTCGCGGGTAAGTTCATCAATGCGGAGCTCAAGCTTGCGAACTCGCTCCCGACGGGATTGTTCGTGGTCAACTCCGCGCATGTCTTCCATTTTCGATCGAATGAAGGAGGCTGGTGAGGAGGTGAGAGGGTTGGATGCATAGTAGGCGGCTGGGTTGCTGGCAAGTGAGTCGCGTTCAGCCACAGCCTTGTTACGGTAATCGACGAGAGCCTCAAAGTCAAGCTGCTTTTGTTCGCGTGTCTTGAGAAGGGCCTTGACAGAGAGAATGTAGGCATCCATATCGCGCAGCGAACCCAAATAATTCTGATCGGTGTGGTCCTTTAATCCACGCACCCCACGAGCGGTCTCTTCAACGGAAGCCGCGAACACCTGCAAGGGCATCTCCACCGCCGGCTCGAGAGGAACGAGTTTGCGGAACTGCGTCGCTAGCTCTGTGTAATCAGTCTCCAGGTCGGACTCTCGCCGTGCGACCCGCGCCACGGTCTTTTCCACATGCGAAAGATCTTCGTCCAGCTTGTCGGCCTTTTCCTTGACCTCGATGAAGCGCTGATCCGGCTTGTGAACCTTAGTGAACGCGTTGACGAAGCTGTCGGTGAAATTATCAAAGATGCCCGTACTCGCATTGTCCGTGGTGGCATTCACGGTGGTGCGGTTACCATGCAGCCTTACATGGGCATTCCAGTCCGGCGATTCCAGGAAGATGATGAGAAGAGGTGCTCGGCGAAGTACTGGGTGCAGGGTCAAGCGTTTGAGAAATCGATGCAACGACCAAGCTCGTCGTGTAGTGAATTCCGGACCGAACCGGTCTCCTCGGACGTACTCCATCTTGTGCTTGTCTGGGAGTGGGGGGACGGCGCATGCTGGGTATTCGCGGTAGAGGGTCTTATACAGAAAATAGAAATCCGTAAATCGTCGTCGTACGCTAAATTCGGATTTCTGGAATGACTTGAAATCGGTCTGTAAAGCCATGATATTAGAAGTGAACTGTATGCGACATTGACGGGGGCTCCCGAGGTGCATAGGCAGCAGCGCCGCTTCGCACATCGCAGGTTTCTTGTAACCCCCACGAAGGTCTGGTACTCACACTCGTTGTAACCAAGTACGAAATGTATGTATCTTTTGTGCCTTCATTCTCTTTGAGAGGTGTATCAACTCTGCACTCGAGTACACCGTCTCCGATGCCAGCCAGGTCCACGGCGTCGGCCAGCGCGCCAGCCTGGGGCTCTTCGTGAGCTGAGCTCATCCTTCGCTTGCCATTGGTGTCATGATCAAAGGTCGGTGGTGCTTCTGCGTCTGTTCCGGAGGTTGTCGGGCGAGAGGCATCGCTGTCTGCATCATGTTTCCAGGAGACGCTGTCGAAGTCGTCGTGTTGATCCATCGCGGGGAAGGGCGGTCGGTCAACCGTGGTCGCCCGACGGAAATGCTGTGGTGATCAACGTCAAAGAGCACGAGTAACAAGGTATTGAGGGTTACAAGGATCGGATGTGATGGGGGAACGCAAAATGGGGGGCGGAGGTGGAGGCGGGAGGAGCTGGGAAGCTGGTGATCGTCGAACCCCAAGGCGGAGTCCCGAGTGCGGCACCGTCGTCATCGGAGGGGTGGGCTACCATAGATACAATGTAGGTGTTTGGTACAGCTCATATCGTGTAAACTTTGAGTATCTAAGGTTTGATTCACGGAATATATATGAAATAAGAAAGAAAAAATGTATTGTGGGAAGGGATCCTTTAATTCTTCTCTTCATTATGCACAGAATGCTTTTTGCATTCCTTTCGTGGTAAGATGTACATGGACGCCAGGCAGCCGATCCGATCTAATCCCCAAACACAAACATAAAACACGGACTTGCCCTAGTTCAATATATCCCCATATAACATAAATGACACAGTCCAGCCCAATGCAAGGAAAATGCATGACAACAAAAAAATCACACTATTTCTTTTCCGACAAGAGATGGCTGCCGGGCGAGTCGTCTTCGCCCTCACCATCCTTCTCTGAGATCCTGGTTAGCCCATCACGATAAGGCTCATCGTCATCATCTTCGCTAAACAGCTCTTCGTCGCTTTCGCCAGCAAATGCGTTATACAGTTCACCACCGCGGCGCTGGGTTCGACCAGTGCCACCGGTCATCGGATGCATCTCATCCTCATCCTCAATAATTTCAAAATCGTAGTCATCCTGAGCGCTGGTGCGACGACGCTTAACGCGTTGGAGTTGGAAGTAGACACCCAAACCAATGAAGAATACAATAATCATGGCCAAAGACGCATAAATCCAAACTTGAGTCCTCTTCGAAGCACCGAATGAGGGCAAGAAGTGGGCCAGTTTGCTGTCCGAGGCGGCAGTGGAAGTAGGCGTCGCGCTTGCGGTTGTGCTGGCAGCATCAGTCTCAGTAGCATCCAACTCTACCGCAGGGTTTGCCTCGCTTGACTGGGAAGGCTTTTGGTTGATAGGCCTGTCATGCTGGTCGTCAGGATTTGTGGGAGTAGCGGTCTTCGTCGGCCCAGGTTGAACAGAGGTTGTCGCCACATGGGCTTCCTCGTAGGGGTGGTCATCGTCATGGTCATTGGGCAATGGGTGAAGGGGTTGATCGGTTCCATCGATAGCCTCTCCCCAGAGATTGAGTCTCCAGTCGATGAACTGACCGCTGTGCTCATTGACAATGGTATCCTTGACGATGACTGACCATTCGCCCACAGGTGACTCGCCCCTATTATCCAGGTTAGTCGTTTAGTCAAAGGGAAATAGAGACCCAGGATGAAAACATACCAGTGAGCAACGGTCATAAATGTCCAGTCCTCATATCCAGAATTTACGTCGTCGTATTTGCGGGTAACACTGAGATGGCTGACAATTCCACTTGGGCTGCGCAGCTCCACGCTTAGGTCACCGCGACGAGTGTGGTTGACATTCATCGTTACCGTCACGTGCTCGACTCGGGCAAAGTTGGCGCCTTTCATTTGATCGCCAGTGACTGTGTACCGACTGATTAATCCTTGGGAACCCTGAGGGATGTCATTGTGAACACGCAGCCAAGGCGAGTGGTACCAGGCCTGAGGCTTCACTAGTTCCCAGTCGCGGGCCTTTTGAACCAAGGAATAGGAATCGACCTTTCCAAAGCCCCAATCGTGGCTAAAGATGCGGCCGGAGGGAGACTTCTGCCAACTTCCGTCATCCTCATGGACTGGGACAGCAGTCTCTACCATCAGATATTGGATATCACGCCAAGTGAGCTCGGGCCGAACACTGAGAGCAAGAGCGATAGAGCCTGCAGCGAGTGGACCAGCCGCAGAGGTACCACCGTGCCCGGAGTAGCATTGGTTGGTACCAACGTCAGTTGTGTGGATTGCGCTGCTGCCTCCGCTGCTATACGCTACCACCAGCTGAGCCGAGCATGACTCGGAATAGGTTGGGTGGTCTCCGTTTCGGTCGATGGCACCGACCGTGACGCTGTAGATACTGTTGGTGTACCCGTCGAAGTTGCAATTATCATCATAGGTCGCACCGTTGCCGGCCGCAAACACAAAGACCGAGCCTTTTCCATGCCGACCCTTCTGCACACCATTGACCATTGCTCGTTTGATAAGCATTCCTGGGGCGTCCATAGTTTTGCCGTCATCCATGGGACCCCAAGAGCAGGAGTAGATGTCGTTCTGTTGGTATTTGTAATTGATGGATGCCGCTTCATCCTCATCCGAAATGGCAGCGGACAGAATTCGAATGCCTGCAATCCTGCTGCCGTATGCCACGCCAACTCCACACACATCATTCTTCGCAGCAGCGATTTCTCCGGAGCAGCGGGTGCCGTGCTTGTCGTCGGAAAGAACAGGGCGTGGCTCCGGACCACCCGCGTTGTAATCCCATGAGCCCTCGGCGAAGTAGTTGGGCTTGAGGTCGTTGCTATACATGTCTAACCCATCGTCGACGACGGCCGTCACTACACCTTCGCCTGTCACGCCTTCGAGCCACAGGCCTGTGACATTGAGATCATGACCCGGTTGAAGGGGATTGAAAAGGTGCCACTGATCCTTGAAGATTGGATCGGTGATTCCCAGGGTATGCATAATTTCGGTTTGGGCTTCGGAAGGTTTGATTTGACTCTCTGCTGCAAACCGACGATCGATTTTGGGCATGGGAGGTGGGATGCGCTTGTGTAGTCGTTGCCTGGGGCGGGCAAGCTGCTCCGACCATAGAATACCATCTAGAGGGTCGGCACTTCGGGCGGATATGACAGGCTCTCCTCGTCGCCGAAGGTTTCGCTTCGATCGGAGTCCGTTTAGGAGGGCATTGAAATCGTCGCTTTGTTCTTTGGGGAGCGAGAAGGTATGGTGGCCGGCCAGTTCGCCGATTTGGCCTTCATGACGTGCACCGAGGGCGTCTGCGATATGGGAGGGAGGGGTATCATCGTCGAGATGGAGGGCGAAAAACTCGCGGGATTCGATGGCGCGAGGGTGAACGTTGGCGGAGGCAGCGCCGGCGAGGCTCAAGGCCACAGCGATGGCGCTGGCGACACGCATGATGAATGGGGTGGGCGGGTGGAGGCGAGGTGGAAGCACTCGCTCTTCACGAAGACGAGTAAGGGATCAAAGGCGCAGCTGCCATGAACGATATCCCGTTCCTTTCAAAGATAATAGCGGTCAAGAAATGTGTACCCAAGAGAAAGGGGAGGTTGGAAGGGGGAAGATGGGGGAAGTGGCAAGCAGAGTTGAGTTGAGGGAGAATAGGAGGATCGTCGGGGGGCCACTCAGTAATACACACGGGACCCTGATGATCCAGCATATGCAGCCCCGTTTCTGTAGGTTTTGGAGGGTTCTGAGGATGGCCAGATTGGTCTTGACCAGGGGTGTTCCAGCTAGAGACAAAGAGGTCGAAACAAAAGAGACAAGACAGACTAGACAAGACCACGGTCGCGGCCTTGCCTTGGCTTACGTAGCAAGGTCATTGGCCGACTTGGTATCGGGCGTCTAGAAATAGTAACAGAGAGAAAGTTACTGAGTTCATGGAGTACGAGTACTTCGTACTGTACGGAGTACATGGCATACATTAGGCAGGACACCACTAGCCTGCGAGTCCTTGCATGGGGATTGTGCCTTGGAGCTCCACTGGTCTAGAAGTATACGGAGGTGTCCATATAGTGTGCGGAGTGGGAGAGTGCGGATACGAATGGAGTAACTATTTAGTTAGTCCATAGGCTGTAGTAGACATAGTAGACAGAGTAAATAAACCACTCTCCTTGGCACTCTGAAAATGTCAGAATTTATTTCCATTTTTAATTTGTATTTTCTTATTTCCCTATTTTACTACTGCACTAGAAGTCCAATTACACACGTCCAATGACGGTGGGCCCCGCGAAGGCTGGGGCTCCCCAGCCACCAGAGTTGACTGTTGAAAGTTGCGAGTTGCCCTATAGTTGCTCTCTACTACCACTCCGTTCTTCCCCTCCCCTCTTTTCTTCCTTCTCCCAAGTCTTCACTGCAATTGCAAACCCGCCCTCCAGTCATTCCAGACTCATTTCTCCTTTCGCCGCTCAGAATCTCAGGCTCGAGGGACTGCGAAATCCCCGTGCAACCCGATCTCGGGCGATGAGGTGGTGAGTCTACGTTAGGCACCAGACAGAGCGACATTGCGCCCACGTTTCAGAAGAAGCAGAAGGTTGGACTGAAGAATGTAAGTCGAATTTCTTGTTTCCCCCATCTTTCCTGCCCTTCAAAACAATGGGTTGGTGAGTGATAGAGTTAACCAGAACCGTTGGTTAGCTGGGTCCACCGAACAAGTTTCGTCGATTGACTGGTTCTCTCCCCGCGAGAGATAGTAATAACAAAATAAATGGCCGCCGCGGCAATGCGCGACTCGCCTGAAATGGCAAATGGCAATTCTAATCACCGGAATCCCAATGGTACCAATTCGGATTCGGGTCGCAGACAGTCGATAGCCGGTCCAGCGACGATGGACTATGAAGATGAGCCGACGTACGAGCCTACAGCAGCAGAACGTCGATATCCACGTTCCGCGCCCAAGGCCACCGCTGCTGCCAGATCATCCGGCCAGGCCGGTCGATCCTTTTCTGCGCGTGCTCGAGATTTTCCGGCCGATGAATCAAACTATACAACTCGCAGGTCGACACTACAAACACCACCGGGGTTAACAGAGGAATCAACCACGCCTCGAGGCCTCCCACCTGCGGAATATATCCAAGACACGCAGCAGAATGAAGAGCATCAGGTCGAGGCTCCCACCGCGCCAGCGAGCATGTCGTCAGCCCCGAGCCGATCAAACACTGTCCGTTCTACAAATGGACCTCGTAAAGATTGGGCTTCGGACCGTTCGCCCTTGCAAAAGCTCGAGGTGACCCTTTCTGGAATCACCAAGGAAGAAAAACGGGCCCGAATGCAAGAAGCTGAGATGCGATTGCGAGAGCGCATGGCCCGCAAAAAGGTCGAGCGTGAGAAAGCGGAGGCAAAGACACAGGCAACAGCTACTGCTCCCGAGCCAAACGTGAAGCAGAATGTGCCTTCAGACAACCGTGCAGCCCCCGGTCCTACTAGAAAAGGGGAGAGGAAGAATGTCGTCCTTGAAGAAGCGACGACTGATGCACTGAAGGCAGGGCCGCGACAACATGGTGGATTTACTGTTCCTGGGCGTCATCATCAAAATGAAGTGAACAGTCCTCAATACCCGGCCGTTCGAAGCCCTGAAAACGCTCAGTACGCACAAGCCGAAGATGCTATCCCGCAGTCTGCGAAGTTAGGCAATGTGCCTCGAAGATCAGTCACAGTGAGCGGACCCTCAGCAAAGAATGGGCCTGCTGGGAACCAGCCTGTGCGTAGTCAGTCCCTTGCCCAAAGGGGCCCTACTGCGCCAATGCAACCAACGGATGTTATTGTCAGCAACGAAAGGCTAGAAACGCCTCCAACAGCCCGAACGGCTCATGATAGCGTCGAATCTCACTCCAAAAAGCGACAGACTGTGTCTTTCAATGTGCCGCCACCGACGCCTCCGCCGATTTTCGAGTGGAAAAATGCGCCGGTCGCTCAGCTTGGATCAACAGACTTTGATTTCCAGCATATGGATATGGACCGAAGCAAAGCATGGTGGGAAGGAGGCGGCACAACCGATCGACGAAAGAGCAGAGCCCTACCCAAAAACTATAAGACCCCGGCTCAAAAGCTGACAGGTAAGCCTTTCAACTTCAACCCTGGGTTCCTAGCGTGAAATAAGTAACTAAAGCTAATATTGAATAGGTGTCACTGAAACTAAAAACTTCGAACCAAAACTGTTCCTCAGATGTGGTCCTCTGCTCCGGTACACGGGTATTAAGAAGTTCAAAGTTGATGGCGTACACGGTACTGTTGAGAAGGATATATGGCGAGGTTCTATTTTGATCGTCACGAAGGACAGCCGCTCTTCTTACGATACGCCGCCCTCATTGCGCCTGTTTTCCCAGCCAATGGACCTTCTTCCTCCTCCGCCAGCCGAAGTCAGCGGTGAAGAACTGGCTCCTGAATATATCGACCCCACTGCTGGTCTTATGAAGGTTGGACGAGACGGACGACCTCTTTATGTCAAGCCAGTTGACCACCTGGAGGAAGAAGTCGACTTATCTTCGGTAGAAAATGATGACGGCATATATGAGCTGTCACCCAGTCAGATAGACGACAACCCTGGGGGGTCCAAGCAACCAATTCCTGCAAACCGAATCAATTCCGTTGATGGCGAAACGGCAGGGTTACACCGTGATATTCCCGGCGTTCGCCTCTACGCTGACTCTGCTAGAGATGTGACCTTTTGGAGGTTCAATCTCGAGGTCGAGCTTGGCTCAACCCAACAGCGAATTGCGTACAGAATTAACCGCGGACCAGCACTGGGCTTCTGGGTTCCGGCTGCAGGCCAGCCGATGAACATAATGTTCCACAGCGGCAATGGATTTGGTCCCTCTGTCGATTCAAATCGTTTCTGCGGACCCGATCCTCTCTGGCGAGATATTTTGAACGAGCACCAGACTCGACCATTCCATGTGATGATTGGTGGAGGTGACCAGATATTTAATGATACCGTCATGACGGAATCGGTCTTTTTCCAGGAATGGATCAAGATCAAAAACGCTGCGGAAAGATATGGTGCTCCGTTTACTCCTGAGTTCCGTGCCGAGCTCGAGCAATTCTACCTGCAGCGCTACGCAGCCTGGTTCTCACAGGGCCTCTTCTCTCTCGCCAACTCTCAAATCCCGATGGTCAACATGTGGAACGATCATGAAATCTTCGAGGGATTCGGGTCTTACCATGAGGAATTCATGCAGAGCGCTGTCATTTCGGGTCTTGGAAAGATTGCGTTCAAGTATTATTTACTATTCCAGCACCACAGCGTTCCAGATGAGACGGAGATTGAAGAGCCTAGTTGGCTTCTTGGTGCCCAGCCAGGCCCCTACATTGAGCAGAGAAGTCGAAACCTGTTCATGTCTCTTGGTAGTGATGTTGTTTTGCTGGGCCTGGATTGTCGAACCGAGCGAAGGGTAAGATTATCATACCATTTACCTCAAAGAATATCCACTAATTGATTTACAGAGCAACGAAGTCCTTGCTGAGGCAACTTGTGACCTAATTTGGGACCGCTGCCATCAGGAGATTGTCAGAGGAGAGACGAAACATTTGATTGTTCTTTCCAGTGTTCCTATTGCCTACCCTCGAGTGGTGAGTTTCTCCTATGCTCTTCTCTGAAAGAAAATCCGAGCTAACCAAAACGCCAGGCTATGCTTAAAAACTTCATGAACAGCCGCAAATCCATTGGCAAAGCAGGCATGATAGGAGGACTGGTCAACAGATCTGGTGGCAACGTGGAGGTATATGATGACCACTGGGCCGGAAAGCATCTCAAGTCCGAAAGAACCTGGCTAGTTGAAGATCTCCAAGATCTTGCCGCGGAAAAGTCCGTTCGGGTGACCATTCTCAGGTATGACTTCATTTCATTCACATTTCGTCTGAAAGCATGCTAATACGTATCCTACAGTGGCGATGTCCACCTTGCTGCAATCGGCCAATTCTATTCCAACCCTAAGCTTGACGTTGCGAAGGACCGGGACTACCGCTATATGCCGAATATCATCTCTTCGGCCATTGCCGACATGCCGGAGACGGAGATTATTTCAGATACTCTCAATAAACGCAACACGGTGCACCACATGGATTCCAACACGGATGAGGATATAATTCCCATCTTCACGCAGGACGTGAATGGCAAATCTCGAAACAACAAGCGCTTGCTTCCGCGACGAAACTGGTGCTCAATTCGAGAATATATCCCGGGATCAACCCCAGGCAGCACACCCGAGCCCCAAACTCCAGAAGAACCCGAACCCCGTCCTGGTATGCTCCAGCGCACTCTATCTCTCGGAAGGGGTGACAAGGGACCAGGCGGCAAGCCTGGACTACTTCGACGACTATCGACAAAGGGCCCGCCCCCTACAAGAACCATGAGTTTCGGACGAAACCACAATGTTCTTGCTCGCCGCTCCAGTGTCGACTCCCCTGTTCCTCGGCCCATGGAGGGCGGTGATAGTTACTTCCCGGAACATTGCAGGAGCCACAGCCTGGCATCTTCCATCGTCGACCAACAAATCTCAGCGAAAAGGCCGCCAAGCGAGCAGTTAAGGAAGGAGACGATGGCGCCGGCGCTTTTGTCAATCTTGAGAGAGGATTGGCGATTACATTGAACATGGAAGTCAACCCTCAAGACCCTTCGGGCATCACAGTCCCATACAAGCTCCTAGTTCCTGCACTCCAATACGAAGGAAACGAAGATGACCCGGCCCCGACGCAGGTCAAGAAGGGCTGGCGCAAGTGGTTGAATGTACCACGCAGAAAGAAGGCCCCCCGGGCCCAGCAAGCAGACGATGATGATGAGGGCAGCGATGAAGATGCCGATGATATTGAAGACCACGACACCATCAATAATACCCGGGCCAATGCTGCTGCGTCCCATCAGTATGAGGGATATCCTGGCAGCGATGAGGACTCCGAGGGAGAGGTGCCTCAGCGATTGCCTCCCCATGCTCTTGTCGACGACTCATCCCCCACTGAGGGAGAGGATGATTACTCTTACTCGGACGAAGAACCAGCACCACGCAAGAAAAAGTGGTTTGGAGTGCTTTGATTGTTCTGTACACTATGACGATTTACGCTTGGGTACCCTCCGAGGGTTCTCCTTACGATCTGTATGACCTTTTTTAGATTAGCCGGATATCTGCGATTTAGCATATGATTTTTCCGCCGGATAATGCAATTTGATTTTTTCCCCTGCAGCAAGAGATGAGGATTAGTGACTAAATCATAATAAGCTTTGAAATATAGAACGTTCTTTTGACAGTGCCAGTCGGGTCCACATGCATCTAATCTTTGCTGAGTGATCAGCCCTAGACCGCCCTCGGCGGGGAGCCTCACTACGTAGTGAGTATGGCGTGATACCGAGCCGAGTGCGCCGTGAGGACTGACCGCATAATCGACAGAGCCATCTAGAAGATGATCTTAAATGTAAGCCGTACAGTGTACAAATTACCATCTTTTATCTATGATCCACACTAGTTAGCTCCGTCGGAAACGGAACCTCTCCTGCAAAGTGATGTGATACTCAGTAATTGTATGGATTACCTTAGCAGGTCTCGGCCTGATCACGTGCCGGGGTGCTTAGAAAGCGAGGGGCCTCGACGCGGGCAAATGATTAATTTGTGTCGAAGAACACAGAAAACTGCCTTGATCTCATTGTCCAGTCTCCACTCCTCCTGCGCCCCTCAATTCCCAAGGAAAAAAGCCCTTTATATTCTCTTCTCCTCCCCGAGAAATACCTTCAAGCTGTTTTCCTCCGCCTTTCGCCGTTTTCCCTCCGCTCTCCGATCCCTTGGATTCACTGCCGCTGCGGCCTCGACTGTTCATCAACAGTCCCCTCCTACCTCGGTCTTTTCCAACTCCCTATCGACGCCCGCGCGCGTCAATTGCATGAACACCGCCAGAATGGTTCACTCCAAGGTCGTCAGTAAGTTGTCCAATCCTCGTTTCCCCCGATCCTCTCCGATTTTGAAGGATGCATGTTCCGCGGACCAGAGGCTAATGAACTTTTGTCCACAGTTATCGGATCGGGCCCCGCCGCCCACACTGCCGCCATCTACTTGTCGCGTGCTGAACTTGAGCCTGTCCTGTATGAGGGTATGCTCGCCAATGGTACCGCCGCCGGTGGCCAGCTCACCACCACCACCGATGTCGAGAACTTCCCCGGCTTCCCCGACGGTGTTGGCGGTCAGGAGCTGATGGAGAAGATGCGCAAGCAATCCGAGCGCTTCGGCACCGAGGTCATCACCGAGACCATCTCCAAGCTGGACCTCTCCCAGCGCCCCTTCAAGATGTGGACCGAGTGGAACGACGCCCCCGGCAGCGAGCCCGTCCGCACCGCTGACGCCGTCATCATCGCTACCGGTGCCAACGCCCGTCGTCTGAACCTGCCCGGCGAGGAGACCTACTGGCAGAACGGTATCAGTGCCTGCGCCGTCTGTGACGGAGCCGTGCCCATCTTCCGCAACAAGCCCCTGTACGTCATTGGTGGTGGTGACTCCGCCGCCGAGGAGGCCATGTTCCTGGCCAAGTACGGCAGCACCGTCACCGTTCTTGTCCGTCGTGACAAGCTCCGTGCCTCCAAGGTCATGGCCGACCGTCTCCTCGCTCACCCCAAGTGTGTTGTCCGCTTCAACACCGTCGCCACCGAGGTCATTGGTGAGAACAAGCCCAACGGCCTGATGACCCACCTCCGCGTCAAGGACACTACCAGCGGCCAGGAGGAGATCGTCGATGCTAACGGTCTGTTCTACGCCGTCGGCCACGACCCTGCCAACGCTCTCGTCAAGGAGCAGCTCAAGCTCGACGAGGATGGATACATTGTTACCCAGCCCGGTACCAGCTACACTTCCATCGAGGGTGTCTTCGCCTGCGGTGATGTCCAGGACAAGCGTTACCGCCAGGCCATCACCAGTGCCGGCACTGGCTGCGTTGCCGCCCTGGATGCCGAGAAGTTCATCGCCGAGGGTGGCGAGTCTCACGCCTCTCTCTAAATGCATACTACCTCACCCTCTCCCCCCCTCTCTCCCTGCCTCCTTCACCTCCATACACACGACCTTCCCATTACAGCCCTCTCATGATTCTAGCCTGCACTACAGATAATTCTGTTTAGAAAGATTTCTCGTGTTTTTCTAGACATCTCTCTCTGTTTGCGATCTGAGTCTCGATTCCCTGTGCATATTTCTTTTCCTATCATGGTTGACGGATTCCCTTTACTTGCTATTGCTACATTGTTCTGCTTTTTTTTTCTTACCTTTTTTTTCTTTGATACATCGGGTGTCTGGGTTGATCTACGATTTTCGAGCGATTCTTCTTATAGATTAGCCTCGTTTGCGTTGATTTCGGTGCCCATAGATATAGAAATAGATGATATTCCCTGATCAATACCCGCCAGTAGATCCCGAATGTAGTACACCTGTAGTAAGTTCAGACTAGGGGTTCACGAAGAGAGAAATCGACAACCTTGATAAATACTACAGGTAGCACTAGTGAATATTAGTATAAAACTCCTGTTGAACCTACTACCAATTCTCTATATAGTAGTCTTACAAGCAATGATAGTACTCAACTTGTGCAATCAAAGACTCGGAGACAGCAACACTTCAAGTTTGAAGCAACTGGTAACGATGATTACCTCATTCAAGACCTATAGTAATAATAAAACATAAACCCCTCTCCAAAAAAATAAAGCAAAAGCAGAGCAATTGGCCTCCGTTCAATTATACATGCGTCAAGAATTTCTATGAAGGCGTCTCCCACTGCTCAAATGGATTCGCCGCACACCACTGATCCTTAACCTCATACGACCTCCGTTCCCACTCCAAAGCAACCGCCTTCCAAGAATCCCACGACTCATCATTATTCCGCCGATTAGCCTCAACCTGTTCGAGATACGGCTTCTTCTCTTCCGGTGCAGCATTGCGCCACATCTGGCCGAGGGCGTGTCGGATTTCATCACGACCAGCCTTTGCGGCTGGATTCTTGCTGGAGGCTCGTTTGGTCTCGTCGCATTGGTCGCGGCATTTGGCCCAGTAGTCTTTCTGGTATAGAAGGAATGGGTTGAGACCGGCTTTTGCGGGGCGGGTGGGCATTGCGCCGATCTCGGCGTAAATGGCTGTCCACATTGCCTGGTCATAGGTTTCGCGGCGTTGTTTGTCTGTCGAGACGCGGGATGGGGTGGTTATGGTGGTTGGGTCGGGTTTTGGCTCGACGACTGTGGAGGTTGATTCGTTGGGTGTGTTGTTTTGTTTTTCTGGTACGAGGGGAGTGGGGACTTCGATGGGGCCAACGACGGACTCGATTACTTCTGAGGCTGCACGAAGTCCCGAGAGATAGGCTCCATGAACAGTTGCAGGATGTGTGCCGCAGGTAGCTTCGCCTGCAAAGTAGAGGTTGCCGATTCGTTGTGCCATCAGATCATAGTCTTGGGATAGGGTTTCGGCGGCCACATAGGAATAGCTGCCTCGGGTAAAGGGATCAGAGGCCCAGCGAGTGATGATAGTCTCGATGGGATCCGGAACGACAGCGTTTTTGAAGACATTGCGAAGTTGACCGGTGACTTCAGTGATGATCTCGCCATCTGGCGTATTTTCGGCCTGGTGAGCGGCATCGCCTGCCATGAGGGCTATCAAAACCGGCAGTCCGGTCGTTTTCAGACAGTTCCAAAATAGGTAGAAACGACCCCGGTTGGCTGCATAGTCCTCTTGTACAGTGCTCTCGGGGTTGCTAGGCTCACGAAGCAGACCAAACATATCTCGTTCAGTGTCCCAGAAGGGCTTGTCAAACACCAAGACCACCTTGTTCATAACACCAAATCCAAGTCTATCGATTGCCCCTGATTTCCAGTCTGGCAGGGGAGGATCGAATTCCACAGTTTTATGCTTGAGGGTGCCAAGTGAACCACTATATACGACATGGTCTGCCGCGAACTTCTCCCCGTCCTCGCACGCGACTACTGTTTTCTTTCCCGATCCGGTGGCATCGTAAGAAATCTTCTTCACGATTTTGTTGGTGCGGAGATCAAGTTTCGAAGGTAGAGAGTAGAGTCCAAATGGCAATTGCTGGTAGCCTCCAATCACAGTTGAGTGCTCCCCTTCGAACTCATTGCCGATATCCTGGTCCCAACCTGAAAGGCTGAGTTTGTCAACATTTGTTGCGTTTGCGTATTCGAGATTTGCGAAATGCCAATTCAAAAGTCGCAAATCTTTGGGTGTGAGCGGAAGCATGCGCTGATATTGCTGCACACCTTCATTCATTACTGTGCCAAGGGTCTGCTTTTGTGAAGCATTGGCGATGGGATCTAGATTGATAGTTTCCAGAGGAGAAATCCCGGGGTTCAAAATCCACCCAGTAGCCTGACAAGTAAGGGCAGCTGGATGCTCCTTGGAGGGGCTCATGAGGTCACCAACAACATCAGGGTTTGGTTGGAGATCAGCCGTTTTGTGTCCAACGCCGCGACGTCGACGCACTCTCTTTGTGGGAACGAGAGAATCGATGGTTCCCGCTGCGCGCGCCTCTTCGTATTGTCGTACATTGAGACCGTCGTCAACCAAAGACTCACGGCCATTATCAATCATATCGTGATCTCCCTCCGCAGTGGGAGAGATAAGTGTTTTGCTTCGGTATACGCCCGTGCGGTCCAAAACATCATTGTATAACTTTTCATCCATAGCGTCTTGAACCTCGTGAACCGGTGAACCATCAATGTCATAAATCGTCGAAATGTCTCGTAACAGGTGATAGTGAAGTGCCAATTGGCCACGCACAATCTGGTCAAGAGGATTGCCGTGATCAAAGCCAACAATGATCTGTGCACCCATTTCTGCTTTGGGTGTGAGCCCAGGAGGAAGCATGTCAGACTCGAGACTTTGTAGAGGATGCGAGTACACTCTTCCGCCAATTCTGCGACGTCCCTCGAGTACAATGACGCGTGGTGCAGTGTCGGCATCACGATAATGACGGAAGAGTCCTTCTAGCTGTCGAGCACAGCCCAGTCCTCCTACTCCACCTCCAATAACCACAATAGTGGGCCCTTCTTTGCGTCTACCTCGCCTGGGAGCGACTGGGGGTGTAGGGACCTCCACGCACCCGAAATTGATGTATCCGTTCCGTGACAACCAATCGTATGCGAAAGAAGCCAAGTTCATCCAACGATAATCTTTGGCACATCCTATCGCTTCTTCACGGGTTATACTGACCATGGGATTCACCGTCCAGAGCCGGAGAATCCCATTCCGAATGTTCAAGTAGAGTGTGACGTGCACGTGGCAAAGTTGATCTTGCAATGCTTCCTGTTCTTTCCTGTGTAGTGCATAGGGGATCTAGCCGAGATGCATATGCCGCAGCGACACACTGTTGAGCATAAATAGACGGCGCGAGCCTTGATGGAATGGAACTTCGCGGTCGACATTTCGATAAATCAACCTTGTTGCTCTCTAATATGCTCACTCCCGCAGTGTGCGTAGGGGTAGAGGTAGATTGTCCAGGTGTTGTTGGAGGCGATGTAGACTTCGCGGTTTGATATGACGAGGTAAGGGACATCGAAGCGGTGGACTCGTTGGGAGTAGTACTGCTCCCATATATATCGCCCTGGATATTGCCATTTTTGTAAGGCCCAGTCAGCCCAGGAGGAGGTGGCAGAGTGCTAGAACTGGCAGTCTGTGTCTGCTCCTCTACGGGAAATGATTGATGAGTTTGGGTCAGCGAACCGTCAGATGTTCGAAGCCGTTTTACAGGTGGTTCGGAAGCTTCGAATCGATCTGGCATAGTCTGCCTTGTCCCCGTTGAAAAGAAAACATCATTTTGAGCAACTTGACTGATGTTTCCGCTTTGGTTGGGGGGTTCTCCCGATATATCGTGGTAGGCCATTGGTGCCGAGCCGTCCATGTTCAACGTCGGCAGATTATATGATGGCGCCCTCAGGGAGGAATGGGAGGCGGAAGGAGAGACTGGATGGAACTCCATTTTCATCTACCAGATAGAAGACCCCGTAGATCTTCAAATGATTGGTGATGGCAAAGGATACCACAAGAGGGCCGGCAATACGAAACCCACGCGAATTGAATATCAGGCGTCACCACAGCCACCGATGTTCAACCATGTTGAGTTGTATCGAGTTGCATATAAGAGAGGCAAGAATTGTCAACGACGGAGTATATCTATATTTCGAAATTAGACACATGTAACATCTAGGGAGATGCGTGGTGATGGAGAGGGGCATCCTTTTTTCATCTTCCTTTTTCGGTCCGGCATAGATATTGCACGGGGAAGAAGCGAGGGGTCGGGGGTACATACAAACCAGAACAGCCAGTCGACTTCCCCCAGCAAGTGTAGACCTCTCGCTGA
Source organism: Penicillium cosmopolitanum (assembly GCF_028827165.1). Classification (NCBI taxonomy): domain Eukaryota; kingdom Fungi; phylum Ascomycota; class Eurotiomycetes; order Eurotiales; family Aspergillaceae; genus Penicillium; species Penicillium cosmopolitanum. The sequence goes on along the minus strand of NW_026622678.1, from coordinate 988,366 downwards.
TTAAGAATCCGACTGGCATCAAATCGAGGCGACCCAATTGGCATGCGCGAAGGGAGGGGTGGATGGCAGGACTTGGAGAAGTCGCAAGTTCCTCGGGGCGCGTATTTCTCAGTCCGCTTCCGGCCGCCCTCGGTCTCCTTCACTCTTGACTATGAGGTATGCAGCACTGTCGATGGAAATACACCTCGATCTGATCTGAGATGGTACAGTCTATTATCCAAAAGATCACTTAAATATGATACGATGCAAAATTTATTCTACTCGCTATTTCAGGCCTGCCGCCCAACGTGGCTATGCAGCCCGTACGTCTCACTGGCATCACCCACATACTCGTCCGAGTCATTATCCGTAAACTCATCATGGTAAGACCGTCGGTTGGCCTTCTTCTTCCACCGTCTTGATCGGTCACCATCACTGTCACTGTCATCCCCGAGTGCGAGATCAACACGGTCATCGTCATGCTCAAACCCAATGCCCTCCTCTTCGTCCCGAGCCAGCATTATTGCAGCCTCATTCGCATCATCATCATCGGAGAATCTGCCATGCGGCCGATTGGCGGCATGATCGGACTGAAGAGACCCTCGGATCTCGGCGCGCTCTTTCTCCTCGAGTTCTTTCGCACGGGCCAGTGTCCTGCAGGAACAAACGGATTCATGTTAGCCAAAAGTCATCACAAAACGTGGGGAGGGAAACAGGAATAGAAAGAGTGAAAGGAATGACCAACCTGTTGTAGATATAGTATCCAGTGAAAATTCCAATAGACACCGTAACAAAAATACTGATGATATTTATGGCCTTGGAGCCTGAACTCATTTCCTCGCCCTTCTCGGAGAGAAGTCGTAGGCGACTCCCCACAAACGCCGGCACAAGCAACTTTGGAGAAATGATCGCAGTGGCCAGTCCATACATCAAAGGCTGAACAGTTGGAACTGTAGAAATAGCTCCGTTGCAAATCGAGTAAGGCAGCGGACATAGACGAATCATGCAAAGAAGCTTCAGGCCGTCATACTTCAAGGTTAGCGACAAGGCGGCAAATCGCTTGTCACGTTCCATGAGGCGGTTCACAAATCCCGAGAGCACAGTACGCGATACATAGAATGAGGCGGTGGAACCGAGAACGGTTGCGGTCGTGTAAATAATCCATCTGGTTAGAGAATTGGGAGGTTAGCGTGGCTGCCGGTTTCGATCCGGGGAAGATGCGCGCCAGGGTCCAACAGGGTCCAGCGACTTTCGGCTTTTAGCTTACCCTTTCCATAGACCAAAGATAAAGCCCGCCACCGTTCCAAAAGTCGACCAACCCAGCAATGGAGGGAAGGAGACGAAAAAGACGCAGAGCCATAGGACAAACGCGACCAGGAAAGAATGCTCCCACTTGTGGGCGACGGGACCCAGCCAGCCGAAGAGCTTGCCGGTCAAGATCATGAAACCAATTCCCAGTGCACCGACTCCAAAGGAGGCCGCGTAGAATCCAATCTTTTGCCAGAGGGTCATGGTCTCCCAGCGTTCCTTGGCCATGCTATAGGCGGCTTTGGCGCGGTTGATTGTGCGGTCCCGAAAGTTGGTGGCCTGGTTGTTGTTGGACCAGCGGGCGGACGAATCGCGTCTGGCCCAGGGCGCTTGGTTGTGTTCATCATCGCTGTTGGGGGATTCGAGGAGAGGATCAGGGGGCGAGTCAGAGAGTGCCAATGCCCGTGCCGTGGACTCATAGTCCGCGGGCATGGTGGGCAAAGAGCTTGGAGGGGAGGAGGGAGAGAGGGGGCAAGGTTGATACGATATTAATTGGGACAGGGATCAGATCCGGGGGAGGAACCTTTGGCGATCGGCGCTGTGGAGCGGAAGAGGGAATGGAGGTGGTGGTGGTGGTGGTGGTGGTGGTGGTGGTGGTGGTGGTGGTGGTGGTGGTAGTAGTAGTAGTAGTAGTAGTAGTGGTAGTGCTGGTGATGATGGTGGTACCTTGGAGTACTGGACGGCTGAGAAGAGACGTAAGTTCTAAGTGAAGAAGACAAGATGGAGAACCTCAGATGTCTCAAATGGCCGGAGCAATAAGCTGTCTTAAGGTACTCCGTTCTCCGTAAAAAAGGTCCACGGTGGTTACTGGGGCCCAAAGCGGATCCGCCGGGCCCCGAGGCTTTACCAGGCACTGCCATAGGCTGCTCCAACTCTTGCCATGCCTTGGGGTAGTAGCATTACTAGTAGTATTACTAGTAGTATATTTATTTACCTTTACCTTTAATTTTTATTCTGTACTTTAGTAGGGAACTCTAACCATCACACCTTTCCTCAAAGTTATTAAGTGCCGAATGTCCAAGATATCTAACTATTTTTGAGAATAGTGGTATGTGCCCAGGTGAGTTGGTTGGCTGGGATCTACAATTCCATTTATATTCCCATGCCCGATTTGCTTATTCGGCTTTTCCATACCTAGGTATATTTTATTTTATTTCACTGTTTTATTTTCTATATTTCACTTATTATCTCCTAAATCTCTAAATCCCCATCTATGAGCACTAAGTGTCTACTAAGTGTCAGAGGTACCTCGGGTGGGCCGCAGTTCAGCTGCACTCAAGACTCTCTTAGTCTCCAGTCTCCATCCCATCTACAAGCCAATGTTGATCTCCTTTCTCCGCCTCTCTTCCTCCCCCCCCCCTCCTTTGTTTGCGCACCACCTCCCTTTATCCTCCTTTGTCCTTCTTCTTTTCTGGCTAGGGTTACGATGTAACTAAGGCTGCCCTTCTTCCGATTCATTGCTTTTCTGCGCCTGCATCATCCCCCACCTCCCCCCTTATCGCCCGTCCTCGGGCCTCGACCTGCCTCACCTATTAGAGAATATGGACCCGGAACTGTGACTTCCAACTCCCATCACCAAAATAATTCACTCCTCCCATACGACCTTTCTCCGTCCAACGCTAGCTCGTTGTAGATCCCGTCCGATCTGCCATAAACCGTGAGAAGTTCGGCTTCATTCCGACTCCGTCGTTGTTCGCCGCGGCCGTTCAGCTTATTCCTCCCCCTTCCCGTCGCGCGCGCGCACGCCTCTACAACACCATGGTTTCGGAAGAACTTCTCGAGAAATGTCTCGAGATCTTACAGGATCAGGCTCTCGATGATGAAGAGCAAGTGGAGAAGGTGGAGGATTTTCTGCGGGCAAATACCTCCCTCTCCTCCTCTTCGTTGGAAAATGCGGTGCTGGACATCTTATGGCGGCATCGCAATCGCTCGCTGCCCGACTCATCACCTCCGCCTGCTCGTCATACAGTGATTCGTCGATCATCCCTGCCCCATGGCAGATGGCGCGCTCATCCACACCGTTATCGCCGCACTCAAATCTGGGCACCAGCCCCGGAAGTACCTCGTGGGTGCAGAGCTCGCGCGGGGCATTCTCCCGACCTCCGCTCTCCTCAACCGTCTCCCCATTTACCTCCCCACGCCCGTCTCCCCGACTGGCACTGGCACAACCAATACCCCACTCGCCAAATTTGAATGCATATGAGTTCTCCGATCAAAGTCAAATATCGGAATATTATGCAGATTTTGGTAGCGACAGCAATGTTGAATGGTTGGTGGCGGACGATGCGAATAGTGTAACTTCATCCACTGGAGGGTTTGGATATACTGCATCTTTGAGTGCTACCGCTACGGAGTTCGTACCAGACATGAGCCCGCATGACATTTTGCGCACTGTTTTGGGTGATAGGCGGTCCAACGATGAAATCGAAGCCGCTCTGGAAGCCCACAGTTATGACCTCGGGGCGACTATTGCAGCGCTTTCGCAGGATCAAGATACCGATATTTTTGCCAAACAGGATGATGGCCGAGTGGTGGTTGGGAAGTCCATGGCAATGGACCAAGTTCGCCCCGTCACGCCCTCAGGCCACTCTCGCAGTCCTGTTGTCTGCAAGTATTGGCTATCTACCGGGCAATGTCTTCGCGCAGATTGCCGCTTTAGCCATGATTTAACCAGCCATGTGTGCAAGTAAGTTTTCTTTCTGGTCATGCAATGATTCTCTTTTTACGATACTAATCAATCCCCGTTAGATACTGGGTTATGGGCAATTGCCTGGCTGGCGATGGGTGTCCGTTTTCACATGATCCCTCAGCTCTCATCTCCAACCTTAGTGTCGCGAGCGGCAGTCGACCAGCTTCCCCAGCTGCAGGCTCCCCCTTCCAGATGGACAGCGGCTCTGATGCTTTTCCACCGCTGCAGTCATCAACTGGATTAGAAGATCAATGGACGGGTCCATATGGCAGTCGCTATCCAGCGCACCTCTCTGGTCTGCAAAACAAGAACATCCCCCCAGGCCTTCACCCGGGAATGGGCCGACGCAACGGCAGTATGAATAATATAACTCGTCCGAACTCACGCCCAACAAGCCGCCATCAGAACCGTGAGCTGAACCCGACCGCCCTCTCTGTCGATGATCCAGATGCCTTCCCCACCCTTGCTGCCGTCAGTGCAAAGAATGCCGGCAAAAAGCATCATGGCAAACGAGGCGGCCACAATGGTCGCGATATCAATAAAGAAAACATTCCTTCCTCCATGGCAGATGTTGTACGCATGACACCATCTCCGGCTCCCAGCAAAGGCAAATCATCGTCCAAGAATGCCAAAGACGCCAAGGGCCGCGAGAACAGCGCTGCGGCTATGTCGATCGCGCCTCCGCAGAATATCCCGTGGCTCGAGACCGGAACGCGGGCAAATCAGCAGTATATTAAATATCGCACAGAGGCAATTCGCCACGGAACTGTTCGGAATAAATTCTTACAGAGGTATGTCTAATCACAGATTGTTGTCCATGAGGCCTGGGTTTTATTAACAAATCAAACAGCGCTGCCCAAGCTTGGAATCGGAATGACGCACGAGCTGCGAAGGCGCTATCACTGAGAGGCCAGGCTGAGAACGATGCGATGCGTCGTTGTCACCGGGAAGCTGCACGCCAGCTATATGAAGAGCGTAATCAGCATTTGAACCAGGCGGGCCTGGACGAATCTGCAGAGGAGCTCTATATTGATCTGCACGGCTTGCACCCAGAAGAGGCCATTGAATACCTGGAGAAAATACTACTCAAGCACGCACGCCAGGGACTTCGGGTTGTTTACGCGATCACAGGCACTGGCCACCACTCGAAAAACGGTAAAGACAAGATTGGAAAGGCCGTCAAAGCTTGGCTGAACGAATGGCGTTATCTATTCCGAGAATTCAGCGTGCCTGGCGAGCGCGGGGGATATGTTGGAGGTATCCTCGGTATTGACCCGACCAGTTATGATAAGTCCCTTGCTCGGAGTATGGCGGAGGAAGAATCGGCGGCCGCAGATATTGGCAACAACCTCACGCTAGGCAAAATCCAATTGCTTAGGCGGGAAGATTTAGAAACGCAAAATCAATGAGTTGGTGTGATATTCTGATTTTTTTTAGCCCGTGATGATGCGGCATGATACCCATCCTTTGCATTGCAGAGCTTGAGCCACTCACCTGCCTCGTTGTTTGTTTTATTTATATGACCATGCTCCCCTCCCAGCCATGTCTATTATTTTGAAGATATCAGTTACTTGGATAACTTTTCCCCAGCCGGCTACTTCTCCCTGGCTGAATACCCTGATAGAATATTGTGTTTCTCAACGAGCACGTACTTGATATTACTCTAGCCATGGAGGCATACCAAAGCATACGAGGTGTCACATACTACTAGTATAAGCAATGATAGTATTGAATACCTAGGTACCAATGAACAATTCACGTAACCTCAATCGAACTTGAACATTGAAACCACCCTCATTCATGCGAGATGTCCGTGTATACCTAGGTATTGACGGTAAATACTATGTTCATTGAATTCAAGTTCTTAGGTATCAACATCTATCTACTCAGGCTCTTGATGCTTCCACTGTTCCCGGAGCGCCTGAACATCGACACCAACAGCCTCGGCCTTTCTAACAATAGCCCTCGCCTTCTGCGCAACAGGCACATCAATCATCTTACCATCCAGAGTCCAAGCTCCGCGCCCTGCAGCAGCAGCTTTATCATCAGCAATCACACACCGCACAGCCCACGTCGTCTCCTCCTCCTGCGGCCCAAAGATATCATTCGCAACCTTCACCTGCGACGGGTGAATACACTGCTTGCCGTTGAATCCAAGTCGACGTCCATCAAGACATTCCTCTTGCAGCACAGCCGGTGGCGACCCATCCCCTTTCTCAGACTTGTATGTTGTGCAAACGAGATCGATTGTCGAGGGGAGATCGGCTGCGCGTGCGGCAGTCGCGATTGCCGAGCGTGCGAAGAGAAATTCCTTCAGACCTGGCGTGCGCGTGATACTCAGGTCTCAGGGCGAAGTCCTCGGCGGCGAAAACTAGGCCCTGGAGTAAGGGTGAGGCGCCGCAGATTTGAGTGAGGTTGGTGAGGGACTTGGCGGACTCGACTAGGGCAAGTAGGGAAATGGGTGGTCTGTTCTCGAAGTGGGGTTGTTGCGCGAGAGTGTGGGAGATGACGTCCGTTACAAATGTAAGATCGGATGCTGAGTTGACTTTGGGGATCACGATCGTTGTTAGGTTTGGCGATTGGAGCTGTGGTGGTGAAGTAGTTAGCATGTGTCTTTCTCCTTCCTCTAGCGCGCCCGCGCTCTTTAGCTATTGTATAAGCCGAGGAGTGATTTGTACGTACCACTTCTGCCAAATCGCCCAATGCCAGACCGCTGTCTACGGAGTTGATTCGCACCGCGCGTTCACGAATACTAGTCGGCGTGGGTTGGTCAATTGCTCTCCGCACCAGGCCGCGGGCCTCTGCCTTCATGTGCGGAGTCACGCTGTCCTCAAGATCATAGGCGACACAATCCGCCGCGAGCGAGCGGGATTTATCGAGGAAACGCTGGGAAGACCCGGGGACTGCGTGGAGGAGAAAGCTGGTTAGCTTCGGGTTGACAGCAGCGCGCATTAAAATGCGGGGGAAAGACGAGGTGCGTAGGCGGAATTACCGTATAGCAAGGAGCGGCGTAGGGTATTGCGAGCAGCCATTGTTTATGGATCAAGCTTAGTATGAATGTAAGCTCGCAAAGAATTGGTGTAGCTGGGTGCTGGCACTGGACGTTGTCAGTGCCGTGTGGGGAAGATGAAGAGCTCCGCGACCTCGGGATTTCCGTGCTCGGCGGTGATGTCAGAATCGGAAGTAAGAGTAGATATTTAGAGAACTACCACGAGCCTGGGTCTTTCTAAGAGTTCCCTGAGATAAAATGCAGTGTAAAAAGAAACAATTGAAAATCATTTAATTTGAAGCTTCTTGGGTATGTATTCTTGTAGCTCGGGTTGAGAAAAGCCGCATGTAGGCTGTATGCGCCCGGCTTATCGCCTTTTTGGACTTCTCAGGCCCGCCGTTCTGATATTTCGAATGCTACGATCTCAGCCCCATGGATGATGGCGACGTTGAATTTAGGTCTTTCGATTTCTAACAACATTGCTTGCCAATTCACATTTGACTCTTTATAAAGGATCAGTGGAAATGGAACGATGGGATTGAGGTTAAATGGCTCAAATTTCCCTTAAATCTGCCTTTCTCTCATCTCTCAACTTACATCACAATCATTCGAGTCTGCTTCCCATCGTTTTGCTCTCAAGCACGGCCTTAGATAACTTACGCGAAAGTTCTAGTCTTACCTTCGCTTAAAACCTTCAACAAAGCAATACAGAGCCTGAAGAACTATTTAGCATTGGCCCGCCTGAATCGCAATATTTACGTCCAAGAGAATCCCCTGGCAATCTGTCGGCGTCCCCGCGAAGAGCCTGAAATTTTCCTTGGTGCATGGTAGGGTCCAGTCACCTGCCCTGGGTAGTGGGTAACTGGCCTACTACCCCTGGTAGTAGTATGTAGTACTAGTACTATTATATCATGATGTCTTGAGGAATGCGCACGACGCCGAATAAAGTAATAAACACCTCCCCTAAAGTTTAACCAATCAAAAATTGGTATCCAAGAGTGTTTCACAAGCATGACGCGTGGCTGTGAATCCGAACTGTGGCGGGCTGAGCGGACGAACTATTAATCGGTGTATCACATACCTGGTGCACATACATGCGCATTGCCCTGGACTGCGGGGTTGCAACATTTTGTCCTCACCGATTCTTACTAAGTTACTCAATCATACTTTAATCTCTAGTATAAGCTAAATTGTCATAAACTTGAAGTCTGCTCATTATATTATCTGCCTGTGCAATGGTCTGGGCAATGGAAATCGGGATTGCGCTGCGACTGTTATTTATGAGGACGCTGTGCCTATCTGTGTGAAAATCGGCACAATCTGAGCTCCCCTTATTTCTTCTCCATCTCAAAAGCAAATTACTTGGCGTTCCTTAAGGTACATAGCCTCAGCTGCATAGTTGAAGATCTTCGAAAGTGTTGGATCATGCATATGAGGCGCAGTGGGTACTGTCGATCTCTTGGCCTCGAGCGGGGGTATCCAGGACCTCCCCAAACAGCTTAAATGTCGCGTTTGATCTCTATCGATACTTGCGACAGAAAATGTGTAAATAAGACTACCTTGACATCATATTAATTATCAAAAGTCGTATCCTTGTCATTCTGGCTATGATTTTCCCGGGCCAGGTCTACTATCTCGCCTAGATATGCCGAGCTGAATGCATTTTGACGAGTCTCCACATAAAAGCATGTCTCTCAAGCTCGCATGAACTAGTATTATGCTGTAGCACCTGAGGTTTCTACCCATAGAAGTGATCATCCAACATCATGGCAGTCGCTGCTTATGTCGATGACCTAGCTCCCATTTGATCAGTGAGTTCACAAGCAAGGGGAAGATATATAGGGAAGCTTTTGAATATAAATAGCCTCTCATTTTTCTTTTCGTTCTCCGGTTCTCAATTCGAGCTAAGCATTCTTTCTCTGCTAATTCGACACCACAAGCATGGTGCAGTGTCGCACTTTTTTATGGCAATTATGCCTCCTATCAATTCCTCTCGCATCAGCCCTGACTGTTCCTCAGAAGGTTCTGGCAGAGGGTAATGATGTGTCCGAACTCACGGATGATGAGCTCATGTTTAACACTACGGACATCAGTATCTCCTCTTTTGATGCCAGATCATGCGATAACTGGGATCCTACTACATGGGACTACGATGTAGCCATCGTTGGAGGTGGACCCGCTGGTCTCGCAGCTTCAATGTCCTTGGGCCGAGTAGCTCGGACGTCCCTCATGTATGATTCAAACGAATACCGCAACGGGCAAACTCGATATATGCACGATGTGCTGGGTCAAGATGGTAATTTGGATTGAATTTGAATTTGAATTTCCAGGGAAATGAACTGACTGTTTCTAGGTCAGGTTCCACTTAAATTCCGAATTGCGGCTCGAAGTCAGATTGATCAATATTACGGCGACTATTCCTTCCGTACAACTCTTGGGAGAAAAGTCACATATATCCAACCTCTCGCAAAGGGATTTCGTATATTTGATGACAAGGGAGGGAAGATCCTCGCCCGGAAGGTTATTCTAGCCACTGGAATCACTGATATACTTCCTAACAAGCCTGGATTTTCTGAAGCCTTCGGAAAAGGTCTATTCTGGTGTCCCTGGTGCGATGGGTTTGACTATAAGGGGCGTGCCATGGTTATCTACGGGAAGCCTGGAAAATTCGCCAGCGCAATTGGAGGTGCTTTGAATATGCGGAAACTTACAACCAATATCCAAATCGTTACTGGGGGGAAGCTTACGGACGAGGACAAGAAGGCCGCGGAAGAGAGATGGCCTGGATGGGAAAAGGTCATTAAGGGAACCTATGGAATCAAAGTGCACGAAGTCGACATCACCAAGCTTGAAAGAACTGCAAAAGGAAATGAGCCCTCAGATGACGAGTATAAACTCACTCTTAGCGGCTCCCCGAACACACTCGTCACCAACGGAATTCTGTATAGCACGGACACAAAGCAGACATCGGATTTGTACAAACAACTCCATTTGCAAATGGATGGATCGTCGGTCAAGGTTGCAACCAATATGGAAACAAGTGTCGGTGGCATTTATTCTGTTGGTGATGCCAACAATGACGGTAGCACCAATGCATACCATGCCATGTGGAGTGCAAAGCGTGCAGTGGTCAACGCTCATGGTAAGTGGCTGTGGAATTGACTATGCTATTGTTCGAGACTAACCTGATTAGTTGCACTGAGCAAGGAAGAATACCTTGAGAATGTCCCTGTGGTCATGGTCGCGGCGGAAGGTGGCGACGAGGAGTTCTACCAACGCCAAATCGATGAGCTCCAATGGACCATTGGCAATGATATCGAGGAGCTTTACAAGACCCTTGGCGCCTAAGCAAGTTCAGGTTCAGGTTCAAGCTCTAGTAGTGGTATTCAGTAATTTTTGAGCCAAGAGAGAATATGTTTGAGAATGATTTTCAGATTGAGATAACAATATACCTCTTCCAACCTGAAGTTTCCAGAGTGATAACTTACCAATGTCAAATCGCCTTGTGTAGCAAGTAGTTAGTACTAGTTTACTATTCCGTAGTACCACGTAGTATGGGTACTATAATTATTGCTGTCTCCACTCCATTCCGTGCTGGAGAGTGGAAGGTGGACCTTCCAGACCCCAACAGCCAATTAAGACGTGCCACCCTGTATATTCTGCCACCGCCAACAGCGTGCCTGCCGCGTGGTGAACATCAGGGAGATTCATCGTCAACAGCTTTACAACTCTCCGATACTAGCAAGAAGTCAGTTGATTCACGGTATCTCCGGGAGCTTCAGGACTACCAGATCCCTGCTATTCATCATGGATCAAGGCCAGCAAGGAGATCTAAACTGGCGCCTTAGTGCCCATCCCATCACCCTACTTGTCTTCTTGACCATTCGTATCGGTGCGTGCTGCAGTGTTCTCATTAACTGTCCATTGAACATCTAACTGATTAATCCGAATGTTAGGTGCCTTGTTGATGTACCTCTTTGGTCTCCTCTTTATCAAAGATTTGTATGTCTCCCCACCAGCGCATATTCCCGCAGACAATGAAAGAAGCCACCCCGCTAATTAGCTTCCACAGCATCCTCGTCTTTATCCTGACCCTTCTCCTTCTGTCTGCCGACTTCTATTACCTCAAGAATATTGCTGGGCGCCGTCTGGTTGGCCTGCGGTGGTGGAACGAAGTCAACACAACCTCCGGCGATTCACACTGGGTGTTCGAGTCCTCTGACCCCAATGTTCGCACGATCGCCGCCACAGACAAGCGCTTCTTCTGGCTGAGTCTCTATGTTACCCCGGCGTTGTGGGTTGGACTGGCCATCCTGGCTATTGTGAGATTGGTTGGCGTGATTTGGCTCAGTTTGATTGGTGAGTGTACCCGGTGCCTGGTTGTATCTTTTGAAGATGTGACAAGCAAGACCCCTATGCTAATGAAATACCTGTAGTTATTGCCCTGATCTTGACAATCACCAACACTGTGGCATTCTCTCGATGCGACAAATTCAGCCAAGCGTCGACTTTTGCGAACCGGGCCCTGGGTGGGGGTATTGTGAACAATCTTGCGGGTGGCCTGCTGGGCAGGTTCTTCCGGTGATCTGGGCTGACTGGAAGTGAGGATCCAATGATCTGCATTTTTCTTGTGCAATAAGACTACACTCATGTTCAACAATAGTATCTGTCACCAAAATCTGGGAGTGTTTTGATACGTTCAGCCATGCATTTAAATTAGTGACCAATGACACCACGTTTTACACACACCACGTTTGCACTTGAACCTGAACCAATGGAATTTGAAATCAGCCGCAATCAGCCGGAATTAGACTGAAGGTCAGCCGAGGCAAACTACCTCAGAGTGAGCAATCGGGGTTGTTCCAGATCCAGTTGTGTACATTAGAGCTTCTCCACACTTTTCGAGCCTCACACAACAGGCACTCCAGGCACTCCAGGCACTCCAGGCACTCAAGGCAGGCGCACGCTTCCCTTTCCTCCAGCGACACCATCCTCTCTTCCCTCTTTCTCTTCTCTCCTCTCCTTTGTTTTCTTTTTCTCTCTGCGCATTTCAATCTGACACTCACATTCATACTCTTTTCAACATTCTCACCAATCGGTACGAAATACCTCTTTCCCGACTGTCCCACGGTAAGTGTCTCTTACCACTCCAGCCTCGATTTGGTGAGACCGGAGATACCAGAGAGCTTCACTTGACGATGACCTCCATCGCGTGATTACCTCACGGAGCTCCAGTTCCCGTGTCTCAACTTCCCTTGTCTTATCCTGTCTTGCTTTCACGGATATCCACAAGCTCCGCTACTGACTCATTCTAGCATAGCTCACCAAATCGTTCAAAACAACGATAATCACCATGTCTGGCTGGGGACAACAATACGAGGAGGGTGACGAAGACCAGGGGCTCAAGACCATCCATGGAAACTTCAACGAGGATGGGAAAACCTGCCGCAAGTGAGTCGTTCAGAATCGCTAGGCAATGGCATAGGCTAATCGGGGGAAACAGCTGTGGTGAACCTGATCACTTTGCACGAAACTGTCCCAATCAATACGGCAGTGGAGGTGGAGGAGGTGGGGGAGGCGGACGCGCATGCTTCAATTGTGGCGAGGAAGGGTAAGCCATGTAGAGTGAGAGTTGACCAGGCAGACTTCGCGCTGACACCAACTTCTACAGTCACAACAAGGCCGACTGCCCCCAACCTCGAAAGTCAATGGGCGCGTGCTACAACTGCGGTGAAGAAGGGTATGTGCACCAAGTGGAGATATCAACCAAGTTTCCCGGCTAACCACTGGCGCGATAGGCATTCGAAGAGCGATTGCCCTCAGCCTCGAAAGTCGATGGGCGCATGCTACAACTGTGGGGAGGAAGGGTGAGCCGCCTTCATTGAATCATCTCAAGCGGAAGTTAATTCAATCACACTAGCCATTCAAAGAATGACTGTCCTGAGCCCCGAAAGGCAATGGGCGCATGCTACAACTGTGGGGAAGAGGGGTGAGCCACCGTCGTTGGATTGTCTCATACTGAAGCTAATTTGATGATATTAGCCATTCAAAGAACGACTGTCCTCAACCCCGAAAGGCAACGGGGGCATGTTACAATTGTGGGGAAGAAGGGTATGTTTCATACACGTGGATTTCCCAATTCCATCATTCCTCCGCACATCTGACACAGATCATAGTCACAACAAGTCCGAATGTCCGCAACCTCGCGTTTTCAAGGGAAAATGTCGTATTTGCAACCAAGAGGGCCATCCAGCGGCTACTTGCCCGGAAAAGCCGGTGGATATTTGTCGAAACTGCAAAGCTGAAGGTAAAAAATTCCTCCTCCGGATTACCCGTACTTGAAGAAGAGAAATCCTTACATTTGCGTGACAGGCCACCAGTCGAAAGACTGCAAAGCGAACCGCAAGTTCGACTTAAACCAGGTCGCTGATAAGCTTCCCGAAGAAGCTTGGGCGATGATGAAGGATGCAAGTGATGGGAAAGAAATTGGCGATTTCAAAGAGGTAACAAGGCCCATTAGTTTCATTTTGAATTTTGACATTTGTTGACACAATCACCCAGGCCCTCCAAATCTACGCCAAAGCGTGTCCAGACGAGACTTTCCAGACCATCGGCAAGAAAATGCTGGATGAGAAATTCAAGATCTATCTTATTGCCCTGGTACCCAATATCTCAATTTGCTTACAGTGTGGACAAGCAGCTGACCGGGTCTTTCAATTGTAGGAAAAACCCCCCCGAAGATGTTATCAGCTTGATTGATTTGCAAGGAAAACTGGATCGCCAATACATCGTTGGCTTCTTTTACAGCGATAAGCCCCAGCGCGCCAATCTCCGAGAACGCTGGCCTGAAAACCCGGAGGACAACCTTGAACGTCTCCAAAATTCAGGACTCCCCTACGACCGGCAAGTGATGAAATGCCGCAATTGTGGAGGTAAATTCTACTCTATGCTCAATATCTTCTGTAGGCACTGACAATGTTATAGAAATGGGTCACAGTTCGCGCGGATGCAAACAGGAGCCTGTCGTGTTTGAGAAAACGGAAATCAAGTGCAACAACTGCGGAGAGCTCGGGCACCGGGTGCGAGATTGCACCCAGCCGCGTAAAAGCCGATTCGGTTGCCGCAACTGCGGGTACGTTTAGCTAAGTCTAACAACAGTGAGCGCTAGATACTGACCATTTCAAAGTTCTGAAGAGCATGAAGCCCGGGAATGTCCCGAGCCCCGATCTGCTGATGATGTCGAATGCCGTCGTTGCAACGAAAGTATGGTCCAAGCCGCATGAACTCTTCCCGTCAATGCGCACATGCTTACAGATTTACAGAGGGACACTTTGCCAAGGATTGCCCCAACTCCGCTCCACGGGAACCTCGCACTTGCCGTAACTGCGGGTAAGTTCATGGAACGAAACTGATTACATGATGAGACAAGTATCCATGTTCTAACAAGTATGCAGTTCTACCGAGCATATGGCTCGTGAATGTGACCAGCCGCCAAATCCTGACAATATGATCTGCCGAAACTGTGATGGAAGTAAGTTTATCAGTTGGCCGGCAGGTGCTTGAAATGAGTATTTTGAAACTAACAATCACGCTTCACAGAGGGCCATGCTGCTCGGGATTGCCCCAGCCCAAAAACTGGAGCAAAGTCAAGTGCAACCGATGTGGCAACAGTAAGTCCATATTTCTATGATTGGAGATGGTGTGGAGGCCTAACTAATGATATGTAGTGGGTCACACTGTTCGACGATGCCCTGAGCCTGAGCCTGAAGACAATGAAGCTCCTGATAGCCATGGAAAGGAAGGCGAGTCTCGCGAAGACTATCAAGCTCCTGACAACCATGGATACGGCGAGCCTCAGGAATACAACAATGGAGGAGGATACGACGAAGAGGGGGGCCGCTGGTGATTCAAAGATGACCTGGGCTATTTATTGGCTTGATAGGAGGGCTTTGATCTGGGTAGGGGAGAGGACTGCATTGTTTTTCAATACTCGGATGTCATAGCCGGTTGGCTAATCACCAATGGCGTATGTATCTAAGTGATCGGTTATCGCATGTTCTATTCGTGAACAGATTGGCTTTCCTTCGGGCCAAGCTCTGGAGAACGACCTTCTCTGGTGGAAAAGCGCTTTTATTTTCTTTTTCAGATAACGAGACCAAGCTAACTGGTTGAGAATCTAATGATATTCAATTATCTTTAACCATCATTATTCGCTTTGGCTTCAGTTAACCAAAGACTCTAATCTTGCCAGTTCAACCTATAGTTTGATTAAGAATATGCACCTAGTCTAAGAAATTATTGGTGGAAAGCACTCGTTCTGGGGATTCGGCCAATGAGAGATCCGGAGGGGTCTGACCGAGAACAGGGAGGGTTCAAGCTCTTACCTTCAGGATTCCCAGTGCACTAAATATGTGAGCAACCAGAAATTTATCGGATTGAGATAAACCGACGCCCAATTTCTTGGCTTCATAGCTGGTGTTACAGTGACCAATTGAACCTGTGGATCGGTCGGTGAAGCAGGACAGATCGTGGTTGCATTGCTGCCCACCCGAAAGGTCGACGATGACGGCTCGACAGTAGACGAACACCAATACGATACAAAAATGCTTTGGATCATCCTGGCCAAGATCCAACGGGATAATTGTGACTTACCGAGCAGTAATCCTCCCCTGTCCCAGCATCGGCATCCTTAAACTCGGGATGGAAGTCCATTCGACTTCGGGTTTGCCGATGCCACGGCAAATAGACCGTTTCAACTTTTTTCAAAGAATCCTTGGACATAATCCTGTGATTCTTAGCGTCCACTAGCAATACGGCGATATGCTTGGAATAGGTGCTCAATGACCTCATTACTACGGGTGTCGTTCTCTTTCTCGTCTCGGATTGAGCATATCTTTCAGATATTATACGTATGCTTCTGGAACATGATGTATTTCGGAATGGATGTCTGTAATAATGCTGTATCCTGCCCAGGTGGTCCAAGCGATGCCGAATCCGGTGTGAGTAATGAAGAATCGATGTGTTTGATTGGTGCTGAGAAATAACACTGTCCCTAGAGGAATCCATTCATGTGTGGGTGATTGTGGGTGTATGCACGTAGGCTATGAGATCGAAAAAGGCGCGATAGCCTAGCGGTAGGGAAATGATTCCCTTCCGCGTAAGATATGCCGAGCATTTTATTACGATATTGTGCAAGTAGGTAGGGCTGAGATGTTTCCTTTGAATAATCTTGTGCATCCGTCTATGTAAGAGCAATTAGACTTTACCTAGTGGTTGTGGCGTTGACATGATTCGTGCCGGAGCTCTAATTTTGTATGTACAACGAGTATGTACTCTCTCCCGGGGACGGTCAGGAACGCGAGGGCCAAACTCTGTCCCTGACTGTTCCGAGGACGGAAGAATCAACCTGTTGATCGCGTCCCGCCGTGGGCTCTCCAAGACAATCGCCGTCAGGTCTTTGCAGCCGGGTTCCACTGCAAAACGGAGTGTCCCGATCGGGTATGCATTGGCGCGGCTCTGGACTTGTACACAGGAAATGTGAGCTCGAAGCTAGATTCCTTTTTTGGTTCGTTGCTTACAACCTGGTTGAATTGAATCACATCGAATTGATCGGTACCAGATCACAACTTCTTTTTTTATCCAAGGAATGTGTTTCAGGAAAGCATTATTGAAGGCTGGTGGCATTGAAAGCGGGCAGACCGGGCAGGTAGTCGGCTTATCCCAAAAGGGAAACCCGAAGGAACCCCAGATTCCGATTCGGTCTAAACCGACCTCGGGGAAGCCGGGCCGGGGTAGGGAATTCAGAGTAACTAGTACTAGCATATTCACACTGTTTGATTGAAGAGTTCAAGGAACTAAGCTATCATCTATTCGGAGAAGCAGAGAACTAAAATATAATATACTCGTATCTTCAATACCTAGTGCTCTAGCATCCAGACAGAATCTTGCATTGAAATTTACCATGAAACGGGTAAGGTGAGCAATGATGTCATGCGTGCTACCGTCCCGGCGATCGCAACTTGGTTGGAGAGGCTTCTTTGAGGGCTCTTTTCCCCTGTTCTGTGGATTTACCTTCCGGGCTCGGGAGTACCTAACCATCCCGTCAACATTGATGCCTTCCCTTAATTTCTCGGAGCCGACCTGGTCACTCCTA
The DNA here is from genome assembly GCF_028827165.1 of Penicillium cosmopolitanum. Taxonomy (NCBI): domain Eukaryota; kingdom Fungi; phylum Ascomycota; class Eurotiomycetes; order Eurotiales; family Aspergillaceae; genus Penicillium; species Penicillium cosmopolitanum. The sequence continues at coordinate 971,248 of NW_026622678.1, read as the reverse complement.
CGTACGATTTGATTATTCCTGCCAGGGTTGGTGAGGGTTTCTCTTAGCAATTTGTCCGGAGGCCAGCAGTGTCCGAGCCCACCCGAGCCATGTAATTGATGAATCGGGCGGGGAAAAGCATTCGTCAAGCCTCGGGGGCCAAGCCACGGCCTTCGCTCTGGTGCGCCGAAGCCGATAATATGGTTCGTCGGGGCGGGTTGATCCCTGAAAATACCCCTGCTCGGTCCCCGACTTGGCACGGCAGGCCGAATATCATTTGACTTTCCAGTATGAGCGTAGAATATACACCAGTATTGCATATGTAGACTATCTCTCTAACAGGGAGTGAAATTTTCCATATTGAGTCCCAATTTCCTCACTCGGAACCTCCGCAGGTCGCGGAGAAAAAAAAAATTGGGGAGGAATCCGGGGAGGGTCCATCGGACCAAAACGCACCACTGCAGTCCACAATTCCAACCCACTTTTCCCATCACGACACCCACGCGAGCCACGAGGGGGGCCTTGTATCGTTCATGCGGTCATACACTCGATGTCTTCTCTGAAAGCAGCCTCGTCCGACTGCAGTGTACGGTAACCGGTTGGTACGGCCCGCGAATTGTGCCGGGCAGATACCGAAGTCAAGCAACGAAGACACTCACCCGACCGACCTCCCCCGGTGGGACCTGTGCCGAAAATGACCAACGACTGATGCCGATGACTATTTCTCATTCGATCTTCTCCCCAGAGCGGAGTCTTACTCCCTCATCTATGGAGGAGAAGTGAGGAAGTGGAGTCCCAGAGGCAGTCTCCCCCCAATCCGGCGGGAGTGTATCGCGCTCCTGATGTGACCCTGTTTGTCCCAAATCCTTTGGGCTAGATTTCGGTTTCGATTCTGACCGTTTTACCGGACCTTGAATCATGCCAGTTGTGGACCCTTTCCCCCTCAGTGACGATGAGCGCCGCCTGTTGGCAAGGAGTTCATAAACCCCGTCTGCTTCCCCAGATCTTTTTGAGTCTTTTTTACTTCTCCTCATCCTCCAACTCTTCCTATTTCCATTTCCGTCCACAAGCTTGGGCACTCTTTTGGAGTTCTTCGGCTTTCTCGATTGGTATAAGGGCACGCCTGGCACATTGATTGTATACAGCCTGTCCTTCTATCTCTTACTGTGTGATTCAATCGAAATCCGTCACCATGAAGCCTTACTTCGGACTTCGGGGTACATCCCTGAATATCATGATCAGTATAATCGCTGGTCTTGATTTCTTGTATGTTCCATTCACTTTCTAGTTCATCCCAGGAACCTTGCCATACTAATACTTGCCAGGCTCTTCGGTTATGACCAAGGTGTCATGGGAGGTCTCTTGACCTTGAATTCATTCGTCACTACATTCCCCCAAATTGATACCACAAAGGCCGGAGAAATGGGTCTCTCTGCTGCAGAGAAGAGCACCCGCTCCACCGTTCAAGGTAGGTCGACTCGACTCTTTACCCCCCCCACACAATCTTGCGTCTTGACGCCATATACTGACCGAACCAGGTATCACAACTGCTTCTTACAACCTGGGATGCTTTTGCGGTGCCATATTTTGTATCTGGATTGGAAACTACCTTGGACGCCGCAAGACCATCTTTTTCGGTTCAATCATCATGGTCGTCGGTGCTTCATTACAGGCTTGCGCGTACAGCCTTCCACACTTGATCGTTGGCCGCATTGTGACCGGTATCGGTAACGGCATGAACACTTCTACCGTCCGTAAGTTGCATTCCAAAGCGTCACTACTTATCCAACAGATATTGACGTTTTTATTATAGCTACTTGGCAGTCCGAATGCAGCAAGTCTCACCACCGTGGCCAGCTGGTCATGCTGGAAGGCTCTCTGATTGCTGGTGGTATCACCATCAGTTACTGGATGGATCTCGGGTTCTCTTTCCTCGACCCTAGCTCCGTCGCCTGGCGCTTCCCTATCGCCTTCCAGAACGTGTTTGCTTTGATTATCTTGTTCTGTGTGATGCCTTTGCCCGAGTCCCCCCCGCTGGTTGGTTCTCAAGGGCCGTGAGGAAGAGGCAATCGTGGTTCTGGGAGCTATTTTGGATCTTCCAGAGGATGACCCTTACGTCCACTCTGAATTTGCCGCCATCAAGGATGCCGTCCTGGTTTCTTCTTCGGTCAGCTTCCGCGACCTACTGACCATGGACGAGGACCGCCACCTCCACCGTACTATCCTTGCCTACGTCAACCAGATGTTCCAGCAGATTTCCGGTATTAATCTCATCACCTATTATGCCGCCACTATCTACGAGAAGTCAATCGGAATGAGTGGCTTGATGTCTCGCATTCTGGCCGCCTGCAATGGAACAGAATATTTCCTTGCCTCTTTGGTTCCTATCTTCATCATTGAGAAGGTTGGCCGGCGGTCTTTGATGCTGGTTGGTGCCGCTGGAATGTCAATATCCATGGCTGTATTGGCCATCACCACCAGCTTCGAAGGAAATGCCCAAGCGGGTATTGCGGCAGCTGTATTCTTGTTCGTCTTCAACACCTTCTTTGCCTGGGGCTGGTTGGGTATGACTTGGCTTTACCCTGCTGAGATTGTTCCTCTGCGCATTCGTGCTCCCGCCAATGCCCTGGCTACTTCAAGTAACTGGATATTTAACTTCATGGTTGTGATGGTTACCCCTGTCGCTTTCGACTCTATTGGATATAAGACATATATCATCTTCGCCGTCATCAACGCTTTCATCTTCCCGGTTGTTTACTTCTTCTATCCCGAGACCGCCTATCGCTCTCTGGAGGAGATGGACACCATTTTCCACAAGACCAACAGCATTTTCAGCCTGGTGTCTGTTGCGCGAAACGAACCTCACCGCTACGGCAAGAAAGGCGAGCTTCTCGTCAACTACCAGGACACCGAAGAGCACCTTCGTCGCGCCAGCTATGTCTCTGATAAACCCAAGAAGGCTTCAATCACTCCTAGCGCACTGGAGGGTGGCAAGGGTGCTCACGTTGAGAACCAGGCCGATAGAACTTCCTCTGATAGCAGCTAAACTTTTAATCCGCGCTTCAGCTGCGCCTCACCACCCACCATTCATTCAAAATGAAACCAAATATTCTACATCATGCTGGATATCAACACCTTCGGTGTCCCGCAACGAAATGATTGCTAAAATATCCTGTCTGATTTCGTGTTTACGATTCTGCTGGTTCGGAACCCACTTCCATCAGTTGCGCTCCGTTCTCTGAACGGGCTCTAGGAATCACCTTCCTGAAGCATGCATAGTTGCTTCATCTGGGTACGCTGATGCAGTGGACCTGCATTTCCCTTTTTTTGGCTTTTTATTTTATTTATACCCATGTTTGCATAACCATATTTTCTGCATGGATGATGTTCGGGTGGCTAGGTCTTGCGCTGCTCTTGATATCTTATATACGACCTGTATGGAAGTTGGCAGAATGCAGAATTGAATTTCATGATCCACACAAGTGATACTCGTATTAATATTTGTATTGACGACAATTAGCCAGGAGGGATACGGCCCACAGTCGTGGTAGTCCTACACCGCGCCAATTGACTCAGAAGTGAATCCCATGGACCTGCTGCTTCATCTTTCTCACATCAATATTTTTCCAGAAGAAGCAAGAGGCCCACGTGATGAGATAGAGACAAGTGGCCGTGATAAGCATCAGGCGTTGTGTTTCGCCATACGCCTGGCCAATGGTATTTCTAGTAGACGTGCCCCGATCATACAATTGTTGAACTTCCAAGGAGCCATAAATTGCAGTGAAATCGGACTGGGCGGAAGCTGGAAGAAGTTCTTTCAACTTGACCGGGAATATACCGGTCCACATCGCCACAGCGACAGTTCCTCCGATCGAACTGCCAATGCCAGACACGACGCCCTCCATAGCCAAAACAGCGGGAATATTGCGCTGTAACGAGACAGCCATGACAGTCATCTGCTCACAAATGACCAAAGTACCCCCGCCAAAAGCAACGAAGATCTGGCACATCACAATGTATCCGATGTGCGAATTGGGCTGGCGGAATTTGATCATGAGTCCGACTCCCAGAATAGTTAGCGGGACACCAAAGCAAATTGCCCACAACTTGATGCGACCATTGTAGCGAAGTATGGCACCAAAGACAAGACACCAGAAGGTCGACCCAATAGTATAAATGTTGGAGATGTATGTGGCATCCCGGACGTTCTGGTCAAAAAGAACTTGTAAGAGTGATAAGAAGTAGCTGTCCCAAATGTACCAGGCCAAATATAGGGAGTTAACCATGGCAAAGGTGAAAAAGACCGTCCGATTCTTGATGAGCTCCCAAGGCATAAATTTCACTGGAGCGAAGTATCTCTCCCAGATAGTGAATGAGACAATCAAGAGGAATCCAAAGATAATAAAGCAGATTATCATCGGGGATCTCCACTCTTCTGCCTGGTAGGAGTATAGATTGAACGCCAATAAAAAGAGAGAGAATCCGGTGGAGACTATGAGCAATCCAATGACATCAAACTCGATCAAATAGTGAACAACCGACTGCCACGGGGTGCGATTTATGCTCTCCTTCTCCACCAGGTTCATCTTTTCGGCTTTTCTTTCAATATGGGACCACAAAGCCCAGAGAGGGGCACTGACAACAGGCATAATGATGGCAAACACGCCAAAGCCCCATCGGTATCCAATACCTCCAGGTGCGAGGATCTGGTCAGATGCATAACCATAGATCCAAGGCGTAATCAGATACGGGGATGCAGAGTATGCAATCCAGAATGCACGATTTCGCAAAGCTGTTGTATCAGCGACAAATATGGTCATGGAAAAGTCTATGCAGCTGAAACCAATTTGGTAGAATACCTGAGCCGCACAATATGTTTGAACATTCTTGCAAGCAGCCATCATGACGAGGCCGAGGGTCAGGGATCCAACGCTAAGTCCAAAAGCCTGGGGTCGCCCCCAGATATCCATGAGCTTTGCATAGGGAAACTTGATCAGAGCGGATATTAAGGATGCGATAACGGAAGTCAGGCCCGTGAGTGAATGTAGTTGAAAATCACTATAAACGTAGGGCGATAAAACACCCAGCATTCCGGAACTGAAGTACTGCAGGAAGTTGACGACCCACATACTTCGACTTGTTAGCTATACAATGCTAGCTAGAGCGCAAAATATTATACCACTCACAGAATATACGCGGCAATTAAAGTGTTTCTTGTCCAGGCTAGGGTACTGGCCTGTGCCTTCTGGGTGCCAGATTGGGCATTTTCATCGATGAGCTCTTCATTAGATGATGCTCTATCGGCCTCTTTTGATTTTTCCAAGGAATTTTTGAGATCTACTGGTGTCTCAACCTCGGGAAGATCGGCAGCAGACTGATTCTTGGCGGGACCATTGCCTGCGAAGGGGTTGATGAAACGCTTTCTGACGGCCATGGTATGAAATAGTCGTCGTTTGACCACACACCCCAAGTTTCAACGCGGAACAGAGTGGAAAAGAAAAGCTTGGTGTGGGAAAAGTGGCAGGGATCGACCCAGATAAATACTGGCTGACCGATCGAGTCTTGGTACGCATTGCTCTCGCCATATTCTCTGAGCGGCAAAATCCGCAAAATCCTTCATGGTTTGTCTAGAAAATCGCCCCTAGGGCATTTTCAGAGCATGGGCCCTAAATCAAAACTGGCTAAACACCTTGTTAACCATACCACTTTCGGGTGCTGATATCGACGATCACCGGATGATAATGCTTTGTGGAAATCAAGCCGATTCTAATTAGTCTTGGCTTTACGAGGAAGCCATTCGAAGACACTGTCTGAATTAACAGGCCCCACCGTACTCTCGTCAAGTAGTGTGATTGCGCACACGATAGGAGGAACCGGGATCCACTTGATCCTTGGTGGCCCGAGTTATCTGATTGATTTGATTTATCTTGTCGTGCCGCTACCCTTTTCGGCGGTAGTGCTTACATTCTGCGGCCAGAACCCGAGAACCAAGCAGTGTTCTTCTGTGGACTTCCCGAAAGGTTGTCGCGGCAAAACCTATTCTCCTGAAAAATTCAACCAGCCATATGACCAAATTTCAATTCCTAATGAGCCGGTAGTTTTTTGACATGCCGTTTTCCCGATTGGAGTCTATAAGATCGAGTCTCGAATATCGTGGGCATAATACGAATTTTGCCAAGAGATTCCCCAGTTGCCAGAATTACTTCCAGGTTTGTATTTGTTCTTGCTTTTTGAATGTCAAGTACTTGAGTTAAATCAGGGTTTAAAGAGCGATAATTCCCGTCATCTTTCAAATTTTTTAAAAATTTTTTCGAATCATTGTGGAAGTTTATACGTTACCCCGGACTCGAGTAAGTCACGACCGATCGGGTTGAATCTAAAAGAATTGACCGCACTACTTGGTAAAAGCATACACTCCAGATAAAGTCTTGGTTGAAACATGATTCATAAACTATAATCTAGAGTTTTTTTCAGACTTGTCTTGCATAAGTATAACCTTTAGTATCCTGTCACATATGAGACTAGACCTTTTGAGAATTCATGTGTGGAACTCCAACTCGTTGTCATCGAGCTTAATCAGAGAAATTTCAGAGCACCTAGACTTGACTCGAAATACAATAGGAGATGTTACCTATAGACAGCAACGAGATCAGTCAAATTTGCATATCCTAAGTAGGTTGGATTAACAATCATCGGAACTTCTTGAAGCCTAAGATCATAGGGTGGTGACCCTTTTATATACTAGAACTTATTTAGACGGCCTATTAATTGATGCTCGATTAACTATCTGGCTATTCATCAAGATTACTAAATTTGAACATTGCCAGTGGAAGAATGACAAATAGATCCTACGGATTCCCCTTATCGACATATTATATCCACATAATTTCTCCCAAGGTTCGGCAAAATTTCATCTTGTCTTTCTTCACAGTCCAAAGGCCAAGCCACCAATGAGACACGCAGCGATAGCGCCAATCAATGGTAAAGTACTGCTTACAGATCGTGCAACGGCTGCACCAGCAACGCCTCCGCCTCCGTTGTTCGAGGACCCGGTGTCATCACCACCAGAATGTAGAAGTGTAGTAGTAGCAGCCGTGGCAGTGGCTACACTAGTAGTATCACTAGAGTCCGTCGAAAGTGGAACAGAGTCGGTGGAGCTCTTCAGTGAGGTAGCAGAATAGGGCGGAGTGAGCCTAGCGGTGATGTAATACTCAAAAGACTCGCTTGCCTCTGCACTGGCGGTTGCGAATGCAGACCAAATAGTTGTAGTTGTGGTTTCGGTAGAAGTGACAGTCCTCACAGTGTACGGGGCAAAAGAGGTCCAATAGTAGTACCAATAGGTCCTATAGGAATATTAGAAATCACCAAACACATTTGTAGAGAGAAGACCGGTTGACTGACCAATAGTAGGTGGTATAATAATATGAGTGATATTGGTAGGTTGCCGTTGTAGTAGTCAGAGTCTTCGTCTCCGTCTCGGTTGCAGAAGAGCCACTTGAAGAGTCTCCTGAATCATCACTTCCTATACATCCCGAATTTGGGCAGCACACCCCTCTGCCATTTTGGATCATGCACTTGTAGCCGGCGAGACAGTATCTTCCATCACTGCAGCATTCGCCACTCTTAGGGGAGCAGTTGGAGGCTCCACAGCAGTTATATCCGCTAGGACATGTTCCTCCGACAGTGCAGCAAACCTCGTCGGAGTCGGCGCAATATCCAGTTGTACAACATCTACCGCTTGATGGACAGCAACGTGATGAGTCGTAAACACATTCGCTATATCCCGGGTTGCATTCCCAGGCACGCTTGTCGAGACCAAAAAGATCGCGGGTTGAAAGCATACCAAGACTAGCTTCACGATGGGTTGCGTTATAAGAGAGTCGCTCTTCATTCTTGAGGGCTTCGCCAGTCACAATTCCAGCCAGAAGGAGCACAAGCCCCACCTGCTTCGCCATGAGATTCATCATTGTGAAATCAGGCTTCAGCTTCCGGGATGACCTTTGCAGAAGGAATTATCCCTTTTCTGTGAGGTGAGCTGGGAGGCACATCCCGCTGGAGACCTCCCGAGGTTTAAATAGGTTGGAGGACTCTGCGGCTCTGATAAGTGCGGAGGCGCCATTATCCGGATGAATCGAGTGGGCACGGTGCACCTCGTATTGACGGGAAAATGGGATGGCGGATGAGAGAACGTGTCTGTGGCTGTAAACTTTAGCTGGGCTTGTTGGCGAAATACGAGGCATGATGCTTGGCATCACTCGAGCCGCTGGTGCCCTGTCGGCTGGGCTGGAGCTGCCGCAGCCCTTGGTTGGTCCCTGAGCTATCTCCTTGCATACTTTGTGGCTGCCAAGGTACTAGGCTTCTAATTGCTGCCCGGTCTAACAACCTTGGTGATTCGGAGAAGGACCATGATTCAGGAATCTAGTAGGGCTAGCGTGTCTCGTGATATAATTTGAGAATTTACTAGAGAACTAGCGTGGGCGAATACGAGGTAGTAAATATTGAGGGGCATAACATCACCCAGGCTAGAAGTGCTATGAGTTCATTAGATTCAGCAGATAGAATTTTGACAAAAATAGATTAGATTCAATGCTTAGACAAGGCCTCAGAGAAACTGCTCTTCGCGAAGATTAAATCGCCACATCCCCACAAGGCGCAGTTAAAGATTTATGTGTCTTCACAGCACAATTCGGCTTAATTAGTGGAACCTTCATTCACCGCTATTCCTGCTGAGAGGTAGAAGTATAAGGATGCATTTTGTAGTGGAGTAGGAGCATCCATGCCATGCTGATCTTCCCAGCTCCATTATAGGTCGATGTCTTCCCCACAAATCCGAGGATGAGCCGATTCAGAGCTTATCAGGATCCGCCCACCTCAACCTTGATGACTGACATCGGGCAATTCAATGATGAATATAACCCGCTCCTCATTAGTTTCATGAGTGGCGTGGATTGAAAATAGAATATAGATTACACTTGAGCCCTGAAGCTATGAACTACTCGTAGTAGTATAGCCCGAGAACCTTACTTTCAAATTAATTCTGTCGCCGATTTCTGTTATAAAAAACAACTTGAACTTGAAGTGTGCGAGTATGAGTATACTACTACTAGTTAGTAGTACTATACTCTGCACAACTTTCGCGCTCACATTTGGGGTGTCATTATCAATACAGTTGGAGAATTATATTACATAATCTCGCAATGGTTCAACTTGGTCACGTGACCCACCGAAACCGGCGATGAGATAGATCGATGTAAAAGGATTGTCAATACGGAGTACCGATGGGATGAATTATTCCTGAAATTGTTCATATTCGAAATGATAACGCCAGGTGTGGGTCTAAAATTTCTCTCGAAGGGGTGACCTGATACAAAGTCCAGGCTTTCCGGGGACTCCATCGGATGGAAATTTAAGGTTATCCTCGGTGAGTGGGAGAGTCGGTTGGGAAGGCTTCTCCGTTCTGAACAATCGCAGCGCCGAGAGTCGGAAGCTTTTCTTTTTTTTTCCCACCGCGACGCGACTCAACGGCTCAACAGCTAGTCTTGCTGGTTTTCTCGTTTCTTGTTTTCCATATTTTTCATATTTTTTGGTCTTCCTTCTCTTGTTTGTGTGTCACCAGACGGGAGGATCAGAGGAGGATAAGACCACTCATACACAGTTTTCCATTCCCGGTCAGCTGTCCAGCACCCCTCCTTTATCAGATCTGCAAACGGGTTTCCGCCTTTGCCTTCTACAAGTATTTTTTTTTTCTCCGATCAGCTTTCGCGTTGAAGCGGAGTTGTCCGGGCGCATACCACCGGGGCTGTCATCTCAAGGTAAGTATATGCGATCCATTATTCACTTTTTTTTTCTGTTAGCGTCGCCGGGAATACCTTTAGACCTCGGCAAAGTTCCCGACTTATACATGCCATCGGAAAGCCCACCCGCTAATTAGTCTTGTAGCGGCGCATCATTCTTATTCCCTGTTTCAGTCCTAGACTGGCTTTTTCTTTATGGGAAGCCCACTTGAACTTGGTCTCTGCATCTAAAATGGCGACTACGCCCGCCCCCGAGTACGCCGACAGTGGCATTAGCAGCGCCGACAAGGAACCTGTCTCTGAGAATATTCATGAGCAATCGCAGGTGTCCAGAACAATCGAAGACGATCTCGAGCCAGGCCACTTTGATGTAGCCAATATTGAGCGAATCTACAGGTGAATCACAGCTTCAAAAGTCTGGAAATATTCCTGAACTACTTTTCTAACAATGGGTTACAGAAAATTGGATCGCCGAATCATTTCTGCATTCTGGGTTCTCTATTTTTTCTGTTCAGCTATCCGCTCCAATGTTGGCCTAGCACAGACCATGAATGAGGATTCGGGTCACGATCTCGGAACTGTCTTGAAAATCAACCCCCACGAGATTTCAACCGCACTTGCGCTATTCTATGTTGGCTATGTGATATTTGATGTACCATCCAACCTGGCCATGACCCGCTTGAGCCCGCACGTCTGGATGAGCCGTATTGTGCTCAGTGTTGGTCTAATTGGTACCTGTATGACTGCTATGAAAGCCGAGTGGAGTTTCTAGTAGGTGAAAATTTTCGTTGAATTTGTGATCCCATGCTAATCGACTATACGTAGCCTACTGCGTCTCCTTCTCGGTATCGTTGAAGCTGGCCTCTGGCCTGGCATGACCTACTATCTCACTCTCTTTTATCCGCCCTCGCGTATTGGAAAACGCATCGGCTACTATTTTACTGCTTCGCAAGTATCCGCTGCCGTTGTCGGTTTAGTCTCTGCGGGTTTCCAGAAAATGGACGGCCTCAGGGGCTATGTTGGCTTCCAGTGGATGTTTCTCATTTGGGGTATTGTGACTATTGCCCTCGGATTCGGCCAGCTTTGGTGGTTGCCAGACCGTCCCACTCCGCCCGGAGAACCTCTTCCTAAGCGTCACAAGCTACTAAGCTGGCTGCCGGATACTGCCCCCGCATTGACTGGCGAGGATGCTGTCGTCCACTACCACGATATGAAACGTGTGTACCACAGCGCCAAATGGACATGGACGGATCTCCTGCACGTTTTTATGGATTGGAGACTCTGGCCACTACTGGTCATGTACTTCGGCGTTGTCGGCGTTGGGATTGGTGTCCAGCTGTACGCAAATCTGATCATCCAAGCGATCAACCCGAACCTTAGCGGTGTCGTCATCAGTCTGTTGACAGCCCCGATTTGGATTGTACGTATCCATTACCCCGATATCATCCTGACTGTGATTTAGCTAACTGGTCTGTAGATGGATTTGATCGCCATTGTTATCGTCACGCCTTTCTCAGACCGCTTCCATCGCCACCGTGCCGTTTTCTTTGCTATCCCAGTTTTGATTCAAATCTTGGGCCTGCTTCTCACTAGTTATGCTGGCAGCGAAGAGAACCCCTGGCCTCGTTATGGTGGCCTCCTCATCATCGGCTTCGGCCTCGGCCCCACTGTGCCTATCACCATGACATGGACTGCCGAGATCTTCCAGCCGAGACACGGCGAAGTCGGTGTGGCTGCTGCATCTGCCGTGGTCTCTGGATGGGGTAACTGTGGTAGCATTCTAACCACCTATGCACTCTACTCAGGTTGGACGAGCGACTACGAGGCCCCTGGGCGTCAAAAGTACCGAAAGAGTAACCTAGTGATGGTTGGGATCTTGATCGCCAGTATCCTTGCTGCCGTTCTGATGCAGATCTTGGTTCGGGTCGTTGATGGCCGCCAACGCCAGGCGGAAGACGCGGACGGTGTAGCCGACGGAGCAGCAGCCCGCGAGTTGGAACAGCGTGGTCTCAAGGGCTTAGGATCTGGAGTCAACCGGTGGGTGGAACGCGCGAAGAACGTTCGCAAATAATAGGAATATTTATTAGTAGAAGACTGGATTGGTGGTTGCTCAAATAATCATAATGAAGTTCTATGCCAAAGTAAATCAAAGCACGCGGATATCATCGTCCTACTTCTTTTCCCAGACACACCGGGAATCATAGCGTATAACGGAAAAAGGGGCTTCTGTCTCCCAAAGACTTAGTTTCTTCATCCAAGATTGCCAGTCTTTCCTCCGGCACACATTCAATCAGACTATTTCGCTTCTTGTTTGTCGCAATGAGAAGCCATAATTTGAACGTGGCGACCAAAATGCCCGCCCCAAAAACGGCCACCATTATGTAGTAGGCCGTGTGAAATTTTGGAGACTCTCGGACCAAAAAGATGTTAGACCCGACAACACCTCCGATTAGGTTGCCGCCAGTAAATGTAAGAGCCATTCCGACTGCTCTCTTCCATTGTCCCGATAGATTATTCGCCATCCAGCAAACGACGCTGGGAGTCGTGGGGAAAAGTGCAGTTGCAATGAAGAACATCGCAAGATAGATAACTCCTGGCTTTTCTACCGGGTCAACGGTTATGCAAATAATGAACCCTATGATTCCGATCAGGTAGGGAACCACAACAGCATGATATCGGCGCCCCAGGCGGTCAGAGACCCATGCATTGAGCACACACATTATGCTCGCAAATGCGTATACTGGAATGGTCATAAGTTGCGCCTGAGCTGCAGTGTAGCCAAGGATCTTGATTGTCGTGGGAAGACTGAAGGACAATGCGTATGTTCCATAGATACGATCGTGAATAATATCTAAAATATTTCGGGTTAGCTACTAAGTCGCGAATTCGTTTTTCTAGGCATGGAAAGCTCTTACGCAGCTGAGGTAAACTTTCGTGTCCAAAAAAGCCTGTTTCAAATGATATTTCTGGAATGCAGACTCTTTGTATCCGCTTTCGTGGCCGTCAAATTGTAGCCTTAAAGTGATGAATCGCTTTTCTTCTATAGTCAGCCAGGAAGACGATACTGGATCATCGCATATGAAGGGATGTGAGACTAAGGCGACCACTATTGTGAGAACGCCCTCCAGAATGAAGATCCAACGCCAGCCGCTATAGCCTCTGGTCCCTAATAGATGAAGGGCATATCAGCAACGATCATTTATACTAATTAGTCAAAGAAAATCTTACCGTCCATGAACCCTATGCCAAATGCAAGAAGTCCCGAGAAAGAACCTGCGAGGCTGGCTGCGCAATAGAACAGAGCAATACGAAACTGCAGCTCATAACGGCAATACCACGTAGAGCAAAGATAAGTTACCCCCGGAAATAGACCAGCCTCGGTCACTCCTAAGAAAAAGCGAGTCGCCAATAATCCAGAGTAGTCTTGCACCCAACCCATACACATCATCCTGAGTAAAATGTGGTGGTAAGCCAGAATAATATCGAAGAATACTAAATTTTAACTTACACCAAGCCCCATGAGAGCATGATAATAGGAATCCATATTGAGGGCTTTGTAAACTTTAATGCAAGATTGCTAGGAACCTCGAAGGCGCCGTAAGGGAAGAAAAATATAGTCAATGCCCTATTTTCAAACAAATAATTAATATAAAATAGGTTAATTCAGAGAATAGTTGTATACCAGTTATACTCGCCGGGAGTCAAGTTCAAATCTTCCTCGAGGCCCTGTAGCTTCGCGTTACCAATATTGGCTCGGTCCATGAACGATATGAGATAGAATAGAGACAGTATCGGCAATAAGCGCCAATCAATTTTCCGCAGGAGCTTGTCTCGCCGTTTTGTGTCAAATTTGCTCGAAAGATAGTCATACTCCTCACGGTCATCAAGGAAGACAACAGATCGTGCCTCCTCCGTGTGCTCTGGGGGTTCCTTTTCAAGATCCATGGTTGTCGGTAGTACGGAATCAAAACGCAAGAAGCAGTAGCGATTGCTTACTTTCCCGCAATTGGGGATCGACACTATATACTTCTCCACATCGTAACAAAGAGAGACTACGCGCGGGGTATGGGGTAAGATGCCGAATGGCGGCGTTTTTCTCTTATCTTAGAGCTTGCTACGAGGCAGCCGGACCAAGAAGCTCCGACAATAAGCCGACTCATTCATGGAATGACAAAATCCATTGATGCAATCCACTGTTATTCCAGCATCTCTATATCTGCTATCCGAATTCTCCCACATCTTGGCAGTCACATGTTTGAGAGCGTGGTTGATGTATGGTTTCCAAAAATATAGTTGAATTCAAGTTCCCCCCAAACTAATTTTCATACAGCCAACCTCCCTCCGTCAACAGGGAAGTTAATTCCAGTCACAAAGTTTGCCTCATCACTCGCCAAGTAAACGGCAGCATGAGCAATAGCGTCAACATCTCCCATTCTCTGCAAGGGGACACTCTTGGAGAATCGGGCACGTTCCTCTGGTGTATCCGGTACACCAGAAAACTTTTCTAATAAAGCCGTGGGAGATCGTAGTGGACAGATCGAGTTCACTCGAATATTATACGGGCCCCATTCTGCAGCTAGTCCCTGTGTGATCTATTTTGAACCATATAAGTAAAAATAACTTAGGATAGAACGCCGAGTATTTAGCTCACGGTGTTCACAAAGCCCTTGGTCCCACCATAAAACACTTGTCCAGGTCGAACCTTGAATCCAGCCACCGATGATGTATTGATAAAAACACCCCGGCGTTGCTCTGCCATGTAAGGCATGATCTCGACAACACTATGATAAATGCTCTTAGTATTGACAGCAATGATCTTGTCGAACTCCGCTTCGGTAACTTCGACACTGGACTTTTTGTTGTATGTTGTACCAGCATTATTCACCACGATATCCAGATTGCCAAATTCATCGCGAGCGAACTTTAGACCATCTTTCCATGCTCGACTTGTCGTACAATCAAACTTCAAAAATAAAGCCCGTCCATGCCCTTCGAAATGAGATTGTTGGATATCCTTCTCGACACGCTCTCCTCCATCTTTTGCGATATCTGCGATGACAACATTTGCACCCTCTTTTGTGAAGAATTTAGCTATGCCTTCGCCGATTCCAGACCCAGCCCCTGTTATAAGTGCTGTTTTGCCAGAAAGACGACCAAGTGAAAGTGGGATAGTAGGCCGCATGGTGAGGTGCTGGTGAGCGTGACGAACTTATTTGGCCTGAATTTCTAGCGACGATTACTCCTGCAGCCACGGGGCACAGAGTCAAAACAATCATACCTATTTATTTCGATGCCCAGACATAGCTTCGACCTCTCCTCATGCTTGCCGAGGTGCCAGTGCGGGGATGTTGCTCTTCCGGTGAGATGTGCGAACGATGTCGGAGACACACACTCCGGCGGAAGACCTGAGGTGAATTAGGTATTCCCCTATGTCCCCATCATTATTTTGGGGGGGATTTACAGCCCTAAAATATTTTCCGGCAATGTAAATGTACTTTAGAGCATTCCAAATTCTCTTAGTATCTACCAGAACTTTACCTATTCTCTTCAAAGGCCAACAGTAATACTCTTGATGTTAGTGTAGTCCTCAACCCCAAATTTGGAACCCTCACGCCCAATTCCACTTTCTTTGATTCCTCCAAAGGGCTGCTCGCACGCGCTCACGAGTCCTGTCCGCACACCTACCATACCCGTCTCTAGAGCCTCGGAAACTCTCCATACTCGAGAAATATCTTCAGTATAGAAATATGAGGCCAGCCCGCTTTCTTTCGTGTTGGCCAGCTTGATAACCTCTTCCTCCGTCTCAAATGGGGTTAAATGCATGACAGGACCGAAGGTCTCTTGGGTCCATGAGCGCATTTCTTGCGATGGGCCGCCAGTAAGAATGGTCGGAACATAGAAGTTCGGTCCCAGGTCTTCCTTAATAAAACCCCCCTGATATTATCTTAGCTCCCTTCGACACTGCATCTTCTTGGTGCGACATTGCTTTTTCTACGCCCCGGGGAGAGTATAGGGGGCCAAAATTAACATCCGGGTCCCATACTGACCCGTATTTGAAAAGGCCATCAACTGTTGTCTGGAGTCTTTCTGCGAATTCGTCGATGATGGAATGATGGACAAAAGCGCGGTTAGCGCATACGCATGTTTGTCCAGAAGATCGGAATTTACAAGCGATGAGACCTACCAAGGTGTGTTGCTAATTAGCTAGAGTTGCTTGTGGCTCTGGGGAAATACTAACCATCAACCGCCTTCTGGATGTTGGCATCTTCAAACACAATAAATGGTGCATTCCCACCCAGCTCCATGCTAGTCTTCTTCAAATGCTTCGCACATTCTGTATTAAGGAGTTTTCCCACGGAAGTTGATCCTGTGAAGCTCAAATGTCGCACTGCCGGATTGTGACACATCTCGTCTCCGATATCTACAGATGCTGCAGCGTCACCAGTGACAATATTAAGGGTCCCTTCGGGATAGTCCACTTGCTCAAACAGTTTTGCGATCGCAATGGCACACATCGGGGTTTCCGGTGCAGGCTTGAGAACAACTGCATTTCCAGCTGAAATAGCAGCGCCGACTTTTCGAAGAATCATGGCCACGGGTGAGTTCCACGGTGTCACTGCCGCAACTACGCCTTGGGGCTCACGAGAAGTCATGATGCGATTGCTTCCACGGGCCGCCGGTATAGTCTCCCCATATAGTCTCTCGATCTCACCGTCAAACCACTCAAGGAAACTGATTCCATAGTCGACAGTTGTATAAGACTCGGTAATGGGTTTTCCGAGCTCCAGCGTGCAAATAGCTGCCAAATCATCACGATTTCCCTTTATCAAATTGGTCCATTTGCGGAGTAAATTCTTGCGATTGCGATGGGTGAGTTGCTTATATTGTTTCGAGGCTGTCTGTGCGGCACCGATTGCCGTCTTTACTTCCGCCCGAGAGATATTCGCAATCTTGTATGCTACTTGGTTATCTTCTGGATCTATTCCAGTTGATTAGCAGATCAATTAAAGATCGAATTATTATTGACCCTCACCATAGACAGGAAATGTTGCTCCAGATGCTGCAGGTGTCCAGCGCCCCCCGATAAAGGCCCTACTGTCAAGAAGGGACGGAGTTTTGAACTGAAAGGAAATTTAGTCTAGGAGCACCCTTTGAATGGCAAATCAAGAGCGTACCTTGTATGGTATTCTCTTCAATAGGACGTTGAGTCCGGACATGGAGCTCATCCTGATTGCTGGCACAGTCGCGAAGATCTGGTCTTGATGCTAGATTGTAGAGCCCAAGTGGACAGTATATTGGCTCAAAAGCGGAGAGCTCGTGTGGCCCCAAGCACAACCAATTTATTAGATTGGTCTGAAACTTATTCCCGAAGGGAGTAGCATGGATGTCGTAATGGTTTTTGGAGAGAGACTCTCCGTGAGGGGTTGGTCGGGGGGACCGCCGATGCGCATGGACCGGTTGACCAGGGTACGTAGCTTCTGTCCGTCTCTAGAATTTGCGGGTCTCAGACTGTCTTGAACAGCATAACAAAGTCAAGAATATCAACTCAGCATAAATCGCTTCATTATCACTCGCCTCTCGATCAACACAATCACCTCAAACACCATGACAGATATTATTCCCAAGCAGCCGACCCTCAATTCGAAAATAAGAATCCAAATACTATCCGGGGGATTTTTACACCTCCCCATGAAGTATTTTGTAGCTGGCTCGGATCCAAATGATGTCCGCCGTGTACCATCAATGTCGTGGCTTCTCGAGCATGAATCCACAGGTCAAAAAGTGATCTTTGACTTGGGAATCCGAAAAGACATCGAGAGATATACGCCTGCAGTCTTCGAGAGGTTACATAATGTTATTAAATCTGAAGTCCCAGAAGATGTCTTTGCTAGTTTAACCCAAAAGCACATCGACCCGTCGTCGGATATCCGAGCTATTATCTTCTCACATCTCCACTATGACCACGTCGGAGACCCGAGCAAGTTTGGGCCTAAAACAGAGTTCATCATAGGACCTGGTGCAAAGCAGCTTCTTCATGGTCCGGACAGTTATCCATGCAACGCATTTTCACATTTTGACTCGAGGCTACTTCCCCAAGATCGAACAGTCGAACTACCTCCCGCGACTGATAGGTCATTTTGGGCTCCACTGGGCCCGTTTCCCGATGTCCAT
Organism: Penicillium cosmopolitanum; assembly: GCF_028827165.1. Taxonomy (NCBI): domain Eukaryota; kingdom Fungi; phylum Ascomycota; class Eurotiomycetes; order Eurotiales; family Aspergillaceae; genus Penicillium; species Penicillium cosmopolitanum. The sequence goes on along the minus strand of NW_026622678.1, from coordinate 953,303 downwards.
GACTTTTTCGGAGATCAGTCAATGTACATCATAGATGCACCTGGTCATTGTCCTGGGCATGTTAATTTGCTTGTGCGTAGTGATGCGAATCAGTGGATGTTGCTGGCTGGAGATACAACGCATGATACTCGAATCTTGGATGGGGTTGGTGTGACTGCTGTCTATCTAGATGAGAAGACGGGCCGGTCGAAATGCGCTCATCACGATAAAGAGCTCGCTGAGATACACTTGCAGAGAGTGCAGGAAATGAGAAAGTTGGAAAATGTGCAGGTGATACTAGCGCATGACAATGCTATCTATAATAGTCTGTACGATCGTTTTGGGTCGGGACTACAGACTCAATATAGCATAGCACATGATATGAGTTTCCTATAGCAGCAAACCAAAAGTTCTCCTATGAAATAATTCCTTCGAGGGATTCTTGTTCTAAGAACCCATACAGAAGGTCACCTGAAAATGACTCGTCCCATTCGTTAGTGAAGAAATATGGGTCCATCAATGAGCCTGTGTCACGGGCTAGGGGAGCTGAGTCGGTACCACGGCCATGATCCTCTTCAGTATTGGCCAACTCTTCTTGCACTGCAATCCTAACGGTACCAGGGGAAAGGTCCAAGCTGACCCCTCTCGCACTCATCAATTTCTTTATGATTGAAACAGTCTTTGCAACAGCCGGATTTGGAACTGCCAGCTCTTCAAGCCAACGGACACTTCGTTCTAGCGTAGAAGAATTCTTGTCGATCATTTCACTGGTATTCACGCCCATATTGCGAACATGTATAGTACACGCCACATAAAGACCGTAACTGATGAGATATGGAGCTCCCCTTAAGGTGTAGAGCTGTCGATATAAAGCGACTATCTGCGTGATCTTTTCTGCTGCTTCGGAACAGCGCTTCCACGATACGGCTAGCGGCGATGCCGAGCGCAGGTGCCCATCGGCGACCAACGGGCGATGCAGGAGTATTCTCAATGCGTGATAGATGACATGTAAACAAAGGACGTTTGGAGCATGGCTTACTGCTGGTCCGCAGTGACTCGTAGCATCTATGCGTAACCCCTCAGGCAGATTTTGTTCCCATTGTTGTAGAAGATTGTCGATGCTGCGCAGACTTGATTGAGCACTCTCCACTGTTGCACCAACAACATAAAACTCATCGATTATTCTCGTCATGATTTTCGAGAGGAGACAAAATCTCTGGAAGCATGAGACGGAGTAGATTGGGAATTTGGACCGGGATACGTTCTTGTCGTTCATCGTCTGATTTGCCAAATCTTGATATGGAGTCCATAGTTCATTTTCTTCCATGATATCCTTCAACTCAAGCGAGACATGGGCATCGCGTAATTTGATAGCGAACGGTCTGCCCAAGTATAAACTCTGAAGCTTGTCACAGATAAAGGCACCCCAGAAGATTCTTCTCCGGACTTCTTCTTCGATCGCGTTATCCTCATCGGATGACTTGCGGTCTATATGGAGACCGAGATCGTATATCATGCGCAACGCGTACCCCGTGAGAAGCCAGCCTTTGGTGGTCACACCACGTGCCACATAAGTTGATCCGAGAAGTAGAAGTCCCACGATACTCGCAAGACTTGGGCGAAGGAGGAGATTTTCTTTGCTCATTAGTTCATCGCAACGGCGAAAGAACTTAGATCCCGCTTCTTGTGCATTGCCAAAGGTGTCTCGCAGCTCGGGCCTTGTGGAGAATTTGCTGGCACAGGCGAAAATGCTATTCAGTAAAAATGAGGACCCAAACTCGCCACCCTCCAATAAGCCGTGTATGATGGCAGGTCGATATGTTAGTAAAAATGTGTGGTGTTGTCGATTCCAGTGAAGCTCGAGAAGATGAGTTGCTAGATCGATGGGTACGCCAGCTAGTTCGCCGAAAGTTGCTAATCGATATTCTGACTGACGAGATAGGGCGGCATTAGCAACCAATGCATTTTTTGTGTTTTCAGTCGCTATTTTCTGAACAATCGCTGGAGCATCTGTTATCATCTGCCATGCTGATGAAGGTCCAAAACTATTGAAATTGCCGGACTCGTCCACGGAGATGTAAGATGATGTGTCAAAGGTCTTTTGGGGAGAAACAAGCTCAACAAACTCCGATTCTTCTGTCTGTTCGTTTATTTCTTCTCTATTTAGAGTAACACTCTCTGCATTGCTTGATGCAAGCGGTATGGTGGCTCCCTGCTGCTGCGTACTTGAGGTTTCATCTTTGCCCGAATGAAGAGCTACCCATAGCTCTTCTGGCGTACTGGCATTCTTCAATCGTTGTATTAAGCATACAAGTCGTTTGTTTTCTGAGCGAAGAGCATTGACTACCGCCTTTGTTGGTCTGTAACAAAATATCAGCAAAGTCTTCATGCAAATTTTGTATCTGCATAATACGCATCAACTCCCTGTTAGTCGCGGGCTAATCAGGCTTACCTTGGTTTTGGTAGGGATATTCGATAAAGACACTCTTTCTGGTGATCAAAACACGTCCTACAAGATGGTCGCTGGCTATCACATCGGACCTTTCTGGAACGACAGAACTCGCAGCTTCGGATAAGCGTTTTCCGCGTCCCCGCTTGAGCCGACATCAGGTGTTATGGGGGCTTAAATTCAGGAGATTCTGCAGGGAAAGATTTGACGATATGGAGTATTATCAGTGATCTTTGCTGCACACCACTCAATCAGTCGTACTTCGATGTCCGAGGAGGCATGGGTGCTACCCGTCTGGCATGGGATGGAGAGGTGGAGCCTGGGGTGTGTTGTACATATGTGGGGTACAGGCTCGGCATCATCTATGATTAACCGAGAAAGAATCGCGGGCCATGACCATCAGAGGCGCGTGGAGCAGATCCGGTTGGGGCGTCGGATATGCTGAAAGGGTGATAGCGTCAAGTTGGATGCAATAGTAAAAAGCACCCCCAATGAATGAACGTAATCGGCTACTGCCAGTTCACGCAGCGCCATGCGGCCACGTTCACCTCCGCCTTCTCCCCTTTTGTCGCGGTGACCATATCGTTTGTATTGACATCTCTTCCAGTATTTCAATGCCTGCCTTGACGTCCTTGTAATCCATCCCGATAATATTGGCAAACGATTCCTTTCTTCTACTTAAATTCGGTCACGTAGCGAATGGGCTGCTTTTCTGATGGAGTTGCGTTTTAATTCGTTTTATATCGGGTTAAAGTTGAAACTTGCGAAGATGGTACGCAATGTATATTAGCTTTACAGAATATAAAAGACGAGAAGTGCGCAGATTGTGTGAGTTCAAACGATGGTTGTGTTTTCCATCCATGTAATGGTTCTATGCTATTGTACGTGTCACATAACCCACGTTGTGGGAAGTCAAAAGAGAAAAAACGAGGAGAATCGGCGAAAGCAACGAGGGAGTTGAAATGAACGCAGAGGCGGACCCTTGGCGCCAGGAGAAGGATGGTATAGGGTTCAGAAGACGGACGGCAAAATATAAGAGACAAAAGGCACCGGAGATAATAATCTAAGGGCTCCCTCGCGCAGTCAGGCCGCTCTCATGATCCGAACTCCCAGTTGATGCCGGAGGGTATCGGAACGCTAAGACATGATGATTTTCTTAAAGGCCACCACACATCGTCTCGACGATGATACCGGTGATCTGGTAGGGATCGGCATTGGATGCGGGACGACGGTCCTCGAAGTATCCCTTTCCATCCTTGGCAACTTGGCGAGGGATACGGATGGAACCACCACGGTCAGCGACACCATATGAGAACTTGTCGATGTTACCGGTCTCGTGACGGCCAGTGAGACGCTCTTCGTTGCCCTCACCGTAGACGGCGATGTGCTCAACGTGGCGGGCCTCGAACTTCTTCATGGCAGCCTCGATGGCCTTCATACCACCCTCAGCACGGGTAGCAGCGGTGGAGACATTGCTGTGCAGACCGGCACCGTTCCATTCTCCCTTGATAGGCTTGGGCTCGAAGGAAATGCGGACACCGAACTCCTCAGCAACGCGGTGAAGGATGTAGCGGGACATCCAGAGGTGGTCACCCACTGATAGCTCGGTTAGTTTATTGCGGGGGTCGAGCAGATAGAGATTTTGAAACTTACTGTCAATGCCGGGGCAGGGGCCGACTTGGTACTCCCACTGAGAGGGCATGACCTCGGCGTTGATACCGGAGATGTTGATGTTGGCATACAGGCAAGCACGGTAGTGGGCCTCGACGATGTCACGGCAGTAGACACGGCCGGTACCGACACCACAGTAGTAAGGACCCTGGGCACCGGGGAAACCACCACGGGGCCAGCCATAGGGCCAGCCGTCAGTGCCGAGCAGAGTGTACTCCTGCTCGAGACCGAACCAGAACTCCTCCTTGGCGTTGGTCTCCATCAGACGAGCGGCGTCGTGACGGAAGTTGAACTTGTTGGGGCTTCCGTCGGCATCCCAGGTCTCGCACAGAACCAGAATGTTGTCACCCTGGCGGAAGGGGTCGGGGAAGATAGCGACGGGGCGGAGGTAGACATCGGAATTGTCACCGGGGGCCTGGGCGGTGGAGGAACCGTCGAAGTTCCATTCGGGGAGTTGGTCAACGGAAGTGACAGGCTTAGAGAGAGTCTGTGGTGGGAACAATCGAGTTAGCTGATGATCACCACAACGATAATGATAAAAATGCCCCTCGTTATTCACGTGATACGGGCGGCTGCGTCGCGCGTGGGGGAAAACCTGGGCTTATCGAGACAAATTCGATAAGGCCGGAACGCCACCACGCTGCAAGCCCAGCAACCATGTATTCACACGCAGACACATGAGAAACACAGTGACAACCACATACCTTGGTCTTGGAGCGAGTTCCGCCTTGTGAGTCAATCCAGATGTACTCAGCCATCGATCGACCACGCTGGTCGAGAGACATGTACTTCATGAGCTAATCACCCCCAGGGCAAGTCAGTATATTGTGTTTCCTCTCTGGCTCAAAGGCCATTGTGGAAATCCAAAGTATCGAGAATCAAACGCACATTCTCCGTGTTGGAGATGACAGTTGAATCGGCCTGTTAATAAGAGGGAAAATCGTTAGCATTCAAATTCATCATGAATGAGTCACAGCATCGCCAGGGAGATGGGAGATGGGAGACAACGTACCATAATGAATGGTGATGTGATGTGAAGCGTTTCAAAAACACAGAGGTAGACTTGCGAAGCAAGCTGGTTTGAAGTTGAAGAGATGGATAAAGAGAATCCCGAAGGATAGGAAAGCACAGAGAATAGATGGATGGAGAATCCAAAAAGAGGGAGGAGGGTGAGTTTTTAGATGGTGGGGAGGGGGAAAGATAAAGATTTAAATTTAGTCACTGCCTTTTCACCTTTTGGGGGGGAAAACGGAGAATGAGGAAGGCGTGGGTCAGCCACTCCCGAAACTGACTAGCCGTATCCTGTTACGGGTAATCTTACATGTCGGTATTACACCTTACACCTTACGCCTTACATCCTGCCGGCGTCAAAAAAAAGTGCCTCATACTAAAACACATTCTTCCTGCCCGAAACCGGGGTCGTTGGGGAAACAGAAAAATCGCTCGTTGCATGTTTTGAGGTATTTTGCTTCTTTCAATTTATAGATATAAAAAAAAAAAAGGAGTAAGTCTCAGGGGGTCAGGAGGTGTACAACAAAACCCTCGTCTTTACGTTCAAGCGAGACAAGCGCAAGCTTCCCAGAATTTCAGCGCCACCCTCCGTGTCATCATCGTAGCATCATACAAGCGCTGCAGTGCCCGGTCGTCGCCGAGAAGTTCACCACGATCACAAGCGATCTTCCGCTACCCGCATACTCATACTGGCTGCTCGGCCGTCGATTTCTAAATGGGTTCCTCCGACCTCCGCATTTCATTTTCAAGGTTTACAATGGTCCCTTTTTCCCGGGTTTCCTTCTGTAGACCGCCACTTGAAGGTGACAAACTTCCCACTACGGAGTAGTAGTAGTATCTTTTCCCTCGTCCAAGTGATATCTTTAGGATATATTTGCCTCTTCCTCGTGATAACCATCACCCAGCAAGATCCAATCACCGACCAGGCCTTGTAATGGGGCCCGGTAATATGATCAATCCCACTTCTCCCGTTGGACCGATAACAACTCGCAAAGGACCCTAGAGGCTTGCCCTGACCTTCAAATCTATTCAAATCTAGCTCTCTCGATTGGACGAACCTACGCATCTGCCTCCTAAAGCTGGTCAGGGGCGGTCGTGTGTGATCTCCCGTAAGGGGAACCCCACGTCTTATCCAGGTCCTCTGATCCCGAGCGGGAAAAATCCGGGGATCGTTCATCGTTCCCCCTCTACCCAGCACCCATACACGCCCGTCCATCTGGCAAGAAAGAGCTGCACTCGGGAATTATACAAATCTAAATCTGTCTGGTCGGATAATTTACGGGTCCATGCTGTGCTTTGCATCGCATTGCTGCGATACTACCTGCCCAAGCAAAACAAGCTGTCAATCCACAACCGTGCTAGGATGCAGTCTTGGCATATCAAGAGCGAGGCCGGGATTAGATATTAGATATTATGTACAGACATACATAGCCCGGTGGTCAACTAAATCCGCTATCATAGACATATCAGAAAAAGCAAAGAATAATCACGCTACTAGTACAAAGTACGGGCGATGAACTTCAGACTTTGACTTTATTGAATCCATCGGATACATGCATTCTTTGTATAAATGGAAATGTATGGAGTACGGATACATATGAGCATACTTTGTAAAGGGTCCACGCACTGGCACATCATGCGCATGCAAAGACCCAGACCACTGTCTGTAAAAATACTCGTACTAGCAGACACATCGAGCTTCAAGAGATGTGCTCAAGCTTCCTTCGCAGATTCACCGTCCAACAAAAACGGTACCTGAAGCCCGGCCAATGGCTATTATTGTGCTACTGGTGTATCTGCACTTCGCACGGTGCCGCGTGGCATATCCGACCCTAGAGAAGTTCTAGCTTCACAACACCGCCATCTAGACCTTATCGCCCATAGTGTACCTGCAGCGATGTCCAATATTGCGCGATATGCAAATCTTACCGTAGGCCCTCATGCGTCGATACCTTACCCACCGATGCAGGGTGGACCTCCACCAACAGATACCAGTCAGTACCGATACGATCCTCAAACTCCATCGACCCCCATCGACCCCCATCACCCAGCCACTTCGAGTCGCCGGCCAAGTGGAGCGTGGCAAAACGTTCTCGAAACCCCCGGCGAAGCACCAATCATGCGGGACCATGAGCCAATGGAACCGCCCCGATGCCGGCCACGGCACTGGGATTCGGCGGGACGTATCACGAGTCGCGTTCGAGATTTTTTGTTTTAATTTTTCAGGTTTTTTTTTATTTAATAATTATATTACAATGTATGTACTCGGCTATGTAAGAAAAACAAATCGAGTCGGATGTGGGAAATTCCGCATTAGGTAGGGTTTTAAGGGTAAAAGGGTTGAGGACGGGTGAAAAGTTAGCCCTTTGTATATGGAAGGGAGAAGGAGAAGAGAACCCCAGAGTAGGGATTCTCCAGATGGTCACGGCGGACAATGAACTCTTTGAAAAAGTGGCTACTTGATCCTCCCCCCGTATTTTCGTGGGCAAATGGGTGTTCAGCAAAAGGTCGGGGGATTTAGGGGGGAGAATCGGGAAGGCGACCTAGTGGCTAAGGGTTCCGATCCTCACCCTTCAGCCCTGTCTAAGAATACCTGAGACCTCAAGTACATATAATACACTGCACTCGCCAGAACTACCTCGTCTCGGCCAAACCCGAATACTTTTCTCTGGAGGAGTAGTCCGAAGAAGGAATCGTGTTGCACAGCCGCGCTGAGTTCTATTTCGATTCTTCCGCGCGGACAAGAATAGCATGGCGTGAAACATGACTCAAGGTGTGTTAGTCATCAATCTGGAATCGAGGCGCAGAGTACGGAGTACCCTACAGTATGGCCGGGCCGGGTTTCCTGCACAATGCCCTATCCAGGATACCCTAGGCCCTGAAGAGAAGCGGAAAGTCACACATACCCTCGGCCACAGCAAGTGGAATTGTATTTCGATCAGTCACGAAACGCAAAGGATAATCCAGGTGTGGTCCCAGATGGTCAATTCTGGGTATTCTAGTCCGGGATCGACATTAACCCTGGCTTTCTTATCGGTCATCGCTCATTGGTCTGACACATGGCGCTGACTACCCCCGTCCGGTTAGAACGCTTGGCCATTCTCTGCGTTTGGAACTGGAGGTCCCAGCCCCGGCATGCTTTACGGTAATCACTGGCGTGTATGTATTTCTGATCTGACCATTCAAGTGTTTTTGAATTTTTTTGAAACTACTACCTCCGTTTCTTTGCTTGACATGGATCAGCATATTCTTACGCTTCAAATACCTTCCACGTAAGAGGGATTTCTCCAAGCAATGCTCTAAATCCCTCACCGGAATGTGGACTCGCAAAATAATGAGGGGCACTTTTACGACTGGTTTCCCAGGCACTGATAACGATGTCATAGCGTCTCCATCATCAGCCATGGCAAAAGCCTCAGCTGGTGGGGTGGCGTACCACGACTGGTCCTGATAAACCCTCATGTATATGTACTGTGTATTTCAGTATTGAATATTTAATGACTCTTAGCGTCTTATTACTACCTCTTTCAAGTTCAAGTTTTCAAGAAGTAAGATATCCCGCCGAACGGCCTAGTGCCTCATCCATAGCACTTCGTGCCCGCTTCCGGCGCGTCATGGATAAAAAACATCGTAGACTTTAGATTCGGCTATTCACGCACTTTCTCCTCCTTTTGATGGACTCCGATGCGAGGACGACGTAAAGCTGCAGAATTAGTGGTAACCCCGCACCGCTGGGGGATGTCCGGGTGTTGATCAACTAAACGATGTAATGATGATGATTTGGTGGAAAGTCGCCAAGTTTCAAGAATTTCAGCGAGCCTAGCCATGCGTCTGTCATGTAGAAACTTGAACATGAAAATGAATCATGTGATGCTGCTGAGCCCTTTACTGCTGGTGTCTTCCTACTGTGTTTGTATGTTTAACTTTATGATATTGTGTTTTGAACTTCATATTAGAGGCAAATACTAGTATGAATGGCTGGTGACTCAAAAGATATCAAAATCCTTTTGCTGTCGGGTGAGGCCCAAGCTCTAGCCATAGAAAGCTATATGCTAAATACATCTCCCATGCAGCATCATTTCGCGAGGCTTTGTTTGAATGCTTCTGGTTTGCGGGATTCTGCGATCTAGGACACCGGCGTTGTTTGTTGTAGAGCTATTATCACATTCGATAAACTGTCAATGCACAGGCGCGGGAATCACCCATGTTTACGCATGGTCAGATAAACCCCAGGGTCAATCTGCCGCGAGCCGCACGGCAAACGGAGCGGTTTGACAGGTTGCACAGTGCACACGGCAATAAACCGAGAAACACTTGCCCATGCACCAAACCAGGGGTGGGCAACCCTACTGGAGAATCGGATAAGACCGCAAATTATGCAAGCTGTCCCGACTTGGCGCAGAGATAATCGGATGACGGATGATCCGGGAAGAAGCTCGGGCAGGGAGACCGAAAGCCCCTAGAAGTCCGGACTCCTGTCTCTGCCTCAGCCGCTGACAGCCCGCTGCCGCTGCCAACGCAGGACCCACTCCACCAGAATGCCAATGTCCTGTGAGATCTCTAGGACCCTGGAGATCCTCTTGTGGATATTCTGCAGCTCCCACTCAGATCCGGAGTCATCTGCCCCGTGCATCTCTGAGTCGCCATTGTAATGCTGTGTTTTTCCTTGCACAAGTCCTGAGCTGTCCACCGTTGATATACGGCCATTAAGACCAACCTCGAAACAAATTGATATTAACGGGTCGTCATGCTGAGTCTGATCCGTGGTCTTGGTAGAATCAGTGATGAAAAGCATGACAGCCGGCGCTTGTCCGAGTTGTGTGCGTAATGTAATGTCCACTTTGATACCATCATCTGTAGGATCACTAGATTGACCATTGGTGGCGCAGTCGGTGCCACTTTCCAACCCATCGCCCAAGAGAAAATTCAGCCTATCTTCGTTGGGGTCCTCGTTACTCAGGATGGTGAGCCCATCGTTTTGAGAAAGTAGTTCTGAAATGGGGTCTGCGGGAATGGAAGATTTGAACGACACGGTCTTTGGTGGCTCGGGTTTCTTTTCTTGGCAAAGGGGGGGAATTAAAAGCTCGCCGGATAATGCTTGCGAGCAAAGCGTATTGGCGGAGAACCTAGTTCAGGTTAATATCAACAACTAATATTTAGGGGACAAAAAAGCTTACCGGCAAGATTTCGGCGAGCTGTCGAGGATGAGAAAAGGGGAGTTCAGAAATTGTACGGCCTGTGACAGATTCGAATGCTTGGAAGGTGTATGTATGACTTTTTGTGCAAGGGTTGCCCGTTGAATCGGGTGCTTCGATGGAAGATTTGTGCTTTCTTCGACCAAACTGAGCTGATGAGTCCGTCGCTGGCCCTGGGACTAACAAACCATCATAGGTCACCATTTTGAAATCTTGGGGTAATTGCATACCAAGGTGTTGATGAATATTGGAGGCAGCGAGAATTGGAATGTCAAGGGGGGGTTCTAATTTGGCGACAAAGCGACGATTGGGGGGTGAATGGCCCAACATATTTGAATCGAGAGCCATGGAATCGGGATGGTCGCCGTGTGGCAAGCGCATGGTCCGAGGCGGCTCAAGCCAGTTTACTGACTCCGCGGACCCAATTGAGGGCAACGATTCACTGCGCTCTCTGGGTCCGAAAATCTCGTTTCCGACCCATTCTTTCGAGATGCGTAAGGATGGGTATCCTTCTTCACATTCGATCATTACAGTCCATGCTTTTTGTTGGTCTTCGACTTCTGGATCTGTCTCTTGCGGGTGGTCTATCGCCATTGAATCGGCAGATGTAGCAATATTCTTCGAATCCAGTAGCTTCGCTTGCTCAATCCAGTATTCCAGGCCTAATCCAACCCGAGTGCCCTTATGCATCGTCGGGCGACCAATGACCCCATTGCAAAGATGTTCATGATCACCTCCGTGCTGTCCATCCTTGTTTTCTTCTGCCCAGATGCGCTTAAGATTATCCTCAAGACCCTCGAGTGCCTCGAAGCAGTTCACCTCCTGGCTGAGCTTGTCCAGCTTCGCCAGCCATTGCAGATTTTTGTAAAACGGACCGAGCGATCTCCATTTCCCCGAATCGGCGTCCTGGAGGGATTGTATGAGATTTCGTTTCAGGACCAAAGTAGCAGCTTCGCGCCGCCCACCGTCGGTATGTTCCGCAGTTGCATATTGTAAATTCACCTCTTTAACAACGTCATTGCCGGCGTGGAATTCGATCTCCAAGTCAACGAAGTTGCCTGCAATATTGATGTTGTCATCTTGCCAGAGACGTTCAAGGCCTTCCAGGCGACTCAGCCGCTCTATGCCATCCCGAGAAACTCCTCTTCCTGCAACGCGGGTGCGAAGACTCCGGACAACTTCCTCAATGCGATGCCTTTGTTCCTCGTCGCTATCCCTTGCGACCCCGAGCTTCAGACCTTGCATACCCAGGTTCTGGATATCGTTCTCGTTCATGCTGGTGCCAACCAGGCTATCATGCACAGCAGGTGAGGGACTGATCCCAGCGTAGCCTCCAAGCGCGAGAAGCGCTGAGGGGGAGCTGAAATTAACGGGATCGTCCACAGCGCTTGTCGTCGCGAGAGGCGTGGTATACTGATGCGACGAAGTGCTTGGTGGCTGGTTTAATCCTGGGCCTGAGGCTGTCGGGGTTCTCATTGAAGGCGACTTGTGAGCCATGGAGCGGGAGAGGGGCGCGGAGGATGGGTGAGGCGATGAGGTGAGGTGAGTGGGAGTTGCACCCGGCTTTGCTGATGGAGTCGCCATGTCGTAGTGTATCACAGTGGTTTTACTGTGATATCATGGGCGGAAGCCTGGTATTGAGCCGTTTAGCTGCGCGATGCCGTCAGGGAGCAGCAGTCTGCAGGTCAATGGAGATTTCGTAGTGGTGCTAGCAATCGGGGAGCTATAAAAGAGCCGATGTCTTAAGCAAGTGTCGCGCCAGGGAATCTCACACGGCGCGCAAAGCAAGAAGCTCAATCCACTGCAGCCTCAAGATCAACGACGCCGGCATTCGCGGTTGACAGGCGATGAGCTGCAGCCGGCAAAACAAAAGGCCCACTCACCGCCTTGGGATCTGCACGATGACCGAATGCTTGGAAGCTCACCTTCTCCGGACTTCACCACTGCTCTCTTGAGTAAAGTTAGTGGTCTTCCGGATTGGAATTTTGGGATGTTTGCCACACGATCACTTGGCCGTCAGGTCTTTGGTGCGCTCAGATGGGCTCACATTCGCAGTGTCTCTACATTGGAAGGGAACCCTCATATAGTATGCGATTCGAGGTTAACTGCTACCTGCGATTGTGGTGCTAACTCAGTTCTCCTCCAGTATATATTTCCTAGTGAAAGCCCATCGTCACATATTCTATCCCTCCTACCCTCCGAACCAGTCAACCCCAAACTTGCCATTGGAGTTACAACCAAGCTCCCCCCAACCGCGGATTCGCTCAGAGAGAACTCAAAGTTTCTCGATGTCCTCCAAGAAGTTTTTACCAAGCATGCTCATGAAGATCCCGATGCACAGTCCCAGGCCCAAGTCATGGTGTCCACTTCAGGTGCCAATCTAATGTCAGGCGGCGTGCTACTTGCTGGCAAGCGGGGCGGAAGACGGCGCAAAGAGATGGGAGACTCTAGTGGTGGAGCCAGTGGTCAAGGTGGTGCTGGGTCTGCTGGCAGAGGTGGCTGGATACACATTTCCGATAGCAGACGACCTCCAGAGTATGGAAGAATCGCTTGGTACGCTATAGCTAACGAACGAGGCTGCTAGATGCTTCTAACTAATATTGTACAGGCCCGAGGATATGTTCGGTAGTCTCGAGGTTGATGGACAGGGTCAATTTGTAAATGGGAATGGAAACTATCAGCCTAGTGGTATGGTATACTCAACCCTGGTATCTACACCTTGCCCCGCTGACAATATAGCAGGCACCTATCGGACCGTGACCCGAGACGGAATGTAAGAGCTTGTTTGCTTATACTATTACGGAGTCGATGATTTGCTAACTCCATGGCATAGCCTGGGATTGAGTCCATTCCTCAGAGAAAAGCTTGTGCAGAGACTACGAGAGCTGGAGAAGTAATAAACCAAGATCTAAAGAGCGTTCAAGTTATATATCTTCTTCTCCCTTTCCCTCTCCATCCCCCTCCACCCATACCTAGTACCTAGGTACCTATACAAGTTCTCTAAATTACAGAGATCATACGACCCCATGCCGCCACCTGGGCATGGATTCAAGTTCAATTCCGGATCCCCAGGTGCTACTACCCCCGCCAGCGATCAAGCCTTATCATCAAAAACACCAGATACTAAGTTGATGATTGGCTATTTACCCAGACCACTGTCAATAGAATATAATTATCGATCTTTTTTATCACTATTTTAGCGGTTAATAGCTAGAGACAGGCTCAACAAGTCTTTGGTAACCTCACTGACCACGATATCCAAAAGTTCAAAGCCCATATCCAGTGCAAATTGTGGACAAGCTGCCACTTGAGCCCTGGAGATTGTGATTTTGATTATTCAATATCTCGAAATCATACTAGACCTCGGGACTCACTACTATCATGATGTCTATAAAGAGTTTCAAAGACCTGGAAAAGGCTTCTGTCTTCCCACGCCGTACAACACGCTCTAATCCAGACGCTGGGACCGTTGTCCAAGACACAGCTGCCTTCAATATCAAGAACCTTGGAAAAGAATTCGGATTACTATAATCGATTACACCTACTGAGAGCCCCGAAGAGATGGTCTGCATTATACTAGTAGTATGAAACCTGAACTTGAACTTGAACTATCTCGAGACTTTTCTTTGCTAGTACTACTAGTACTGGTAATTTACTAGAAGGGGCCGCAGCCTCCATTACTGCTAGTAGTAACCCTGGAGTGGTCCACGGTACCTGCGAGTGCAAGAGCACAATGACCTCAGCCTTGCACAGGTGGACACTTCAAATTCCATGAATATTTTCTTACATCTGTGTGAATGTTTTTATTATTTAAAAAAATTAGTGATCCTCTGTGATCCACCAGTCGATTTTGTCGGACCAGACTTTTTCTTAGGTGTATTGCGAGTGGCGCTGCGCATCTTCGACTTCGACGGCGATGGCGAGATTGTGCTTTCAATGATTTTCTGCTTCTTATTGCGTTCATCAGTGCTCGGCGTACTATGCTCCCTTTTGATCCCTTTCTTATCAAGTGTCTCTAAGCCATTGTCTTCTTCGGGTTTTGGCTGCGGAGAAACGGATTCCTTCTTCGGAGAGACATCTGAGCCGGCGATGGGGCCGTCTTCTTTTTTTTTGGCGTTGCTGAAGAAATTGGCGATATTGCTCTTGTTCTCCTTGCTGTTGACTGGGACAATGAAGTCAGGAGAGTTGTTCCCGACCTTGCCAACCTCTTTTGCGACGGGGTAGCATTCTAGCTCGCCTTCGTATGGCCTAAGAATGGACTGCAATTCTTTCGACCATGTCGTTCGCTTGGGATCAAGCCATGTCCTCATTGCTTCCGAGCCAGGTTCTAGAAGAACAGGCATGCGTTCATGTAGGAATGCAAGGTAAGGGTTCGACGAGGTTGTGATGACGGTGTAAGTGTAGAGTTTCTCGTCTGAACCTGCTCGAGGAATCGCCTATTAGCGATATCTTTCCCTTTAGAAGGAACCAGTAGACCTAGAATCTCACCCTCGTATTGCACGCAATCCCATAGTCCCGCAAAACACATCAAATCTCCATCCTTTCGTTTGACAAAATGAGGAACCTTTTCCTTGCCACCCGGTCCTTTCTTCAGCCATTCGTAGAAGCCTTGACATATGACAATACATCGCTTCCTTCGCTTCATGGTCGTCCACATGCCCCGGTCTTCGATCAATGAGTCGTCTCGGCAGTTGATAGTACGCATCATGGAGCCATAGTCTGGCGCACGCTTAGTCCAAAAAGGAATGAGACCCCATTTCATACTTTGAATCTTGTATTTTATATTCTCGGATTCATCTTGATGCTTTTCCGGTTGTTCTTCCTTTGATGCCTCTTGTTCATTATTCCTGCCCTCGTTTGGAGCTTCCTGGTGGCCATGGCCCCTGTCAGGGATGTCTGCTCGATAGACAGCGCCGAAATTACCGGGAGCAAAGTTAAATGTTTCCCGAATGTCTTCGTCTTCTGGCGCGTCGTCAACTTGCATGCCCCTGTCCTCTAGTTGCTGTCGCATGTACGCCAAGCGCTGTGGCGGAAATGAGCATGAGGTTTAGTCTACCATGACAAGGAGAACGTACCACACCCAACGCATATCGCCCACACATTTTCAGTGAGACCGTCGAGACGATCTACTTAAATAAACAATGTGCTTAGTTCGTACAACCGGCGCAAAAGATGAGTGTTGGATACGAGTAGGCAGTACGGGCGACGTCATATGCAGTGGGCGGAGAGAAGCTTGGGCCAAGAGAAAATCGACCTGCGGCCGTAATCTCCGCCTTCTCATCCTCAACCCTCAACCCAGAACACGGCAATTCCCTAGACATAAACCGGCGCGGCAAATCAATTAAAAGAACACCTTTCCATTCAATAATACGCCAATGTTCCGTGCAGCGTCGGGGCGCCTCAGCGCCAGCATCCCGCGTCTCCTCCAAACCCAGCGCCAAACGACCACCCGATCAATATGCAGCAACGCCGCACGACCTACACCACATGCACGAGTATATAACACGAACCTAACCCTGAACTCGCGCGTTGCCGGTCAGCGTTACTCCTCGTTCGGTCATCGTGTCCGCATGGGCTATCGCGAAGCGTCAAAGGACATTTTCCGCAAAAACCCCGTCGTGCTGCCAATCGCTCTCCTTGCTGCCGTCGGCGGAATCACCTTTTTCATTTACACTACTTATGTCGAAGTCACCAAAAATATACCACAGTATACGAAATTCCCGCCGAAGGTGGCGGATGCTCTGCGCCAAGCCATTTACTACACGGATATCGACCTGAACGCACCGAAGGCATTGCAGGCGTACAAAAATGCGCTGCACCTGGCCATTGACGAGGGGATGCATCCTTTCTCAGACGAAGTGTTGGGCCTCAAGATCCAGGTTGCTGCGATGCTGGAAAAGGCTGGATTGGTGAAGCAGGCTACTGAGGTTCTAGAGCGGACGAAGAGAGAAGCATTGTCCTGGATTGAAGAAGGCCAACGGTCAGAGTCTTCTATTGTCACCCAAACTTCACTTCCAGAGGCGCAGCTATCTTCCAATTCCAAGGTCGCTCCTGATAATGTGCAAATCAACGCACAGGCACTGCAGGACGCGGAGAAGGAATTGAAGGAGATGCAGGAATACGAGGCGCGACAACGGGATCGCGCATTGAAGAAGGTCATTGGTATCGAGATGAAGTTGGCCGAGCTATATTCCAGCGACTATATCCAAGATGACAAGAAGTCCGAGGCGGCTCAGATTGCTGCCGTAGAATTGTGCCTTAAGGAGATGCACCGACGCCAGAAACTAGGGTTGCCCGTTGGGGCAAGTTCCGGCGAGGGATCGGATTCTTCGTGGATGAACTTGACCGAAATCGCCACTGCGCTGACAGATCTCGCAATAAGTTACACTGCCAAGGAACGACATGAGCTCGCCATGCCATTATACCTTCGTGCATTAGACATCGTCCGTGCCGAGGAGGGAAGCACCCCCTCGTGCAAGCAGGTCGTGCTGCTGAATAGCGTTGCCAGCTCCATGGCTGGCCAGGCACAGCCAACATCGCCTCGTGTACAACAGATGAAGCAGCAGGGTATTTCCCAAGACCCCACGGTTGAGGCTGCTCGGCAATGGGCACAGAAGGCCATTGATGTCGCGGCCCACATCAAACCCCCAGTTCGCGATGAGGAGTGTGATCTTAGCTGTGTTGCGGCTACTTATAACCTTGGTGAACTGGCTGAGTTACAGCAAAAGCCCGAAACAGCAATTGCACGCTATACCGAGGCTAGATCACTTGCAAAGGGACTTGGATACCAAGAAGGGGTCTCATTGGCGGATGATGCGTTGGCGAGACTCCGAAAGAGACTCCTATAGATGTATCACTGTAGCAGGATAGCAATATTTGTACATTACTTGATGACCCAATAGAATTCATCTCCTACCCTCATTTACCTGTGCTTCAAATACCCGCTGCCCATATATCAGAACAGGGATAAACAAATATAGGAGAGACCCTTTCTTGTGAGATACCACATTATGTGGCCAGGTCATTGAAGGACGCAAGCATTTGCGGGCCTATTACGACAAATGCCTGATACTACGAGACTGGAACCAAGTGAAGAAAAAATAGGAAACATTTTGATGCCTTAAGTGGTATTAGAACATCACATGCCTTCACAAGATTCCAGACATTTGATTTTAATGGCGAAATCGAGTAAGCTAGGCATGTTAGAAAACCTCTTAGACCGGGGCGGCCCCGTCCCAAAAGTGCTTCATTGCTCGTGGCTCATACATTCCAAACCAATTGCCCTTCTTGTTCTGGATTTTGAACTTTTTTTTGATTCCCTTGACGATATATCAAAAAGAGGCCTCCATTCCCTTCACCGCAAACTCATCAAACAGGATCTAAGCCCGCGACATAACACCCCAGGCACGGATCTTGTTGTCGGTGTAACCGGCGAAACAGGGTCTGGCCGTCGGCGGACCAGGCCAGGGAGATACACTCGGGGTCACGGCTCTTCTTGCCCTTCTCAACGTACTCGGGCTTGAGCTCATCAACCTTGCTCTTCTTCTCGAGGTCGAAGATGGTGATGGAGCTGCTGGTGGCGGCGCACAGCCAGTAGCGGTTGGGGGAGAAGACCAGGGCGTGGATCTCGTCACCGGCGTGGAGGGAGTAGAGGTGCTTGGACTCGTTAAGATCCCACAGCATGGTGGTACCGTCCTTGCCACCGGAGGCGCACAGGGATCCATCGGGGAGATGGTGACGGTGTTGATGTAGCCGGTGTGACCGATGTGGTCAGTCTGCAGACGGCAGGAAGCGAGCTCCCAGACCTATATCATGGATAAATTGTCAGCTTTTCTGATTTCATCCATATTTTGACGGTTCGAATCCAGCAGCAAAAATTTCTTCTTTCTCCTCATTCAAAACAAAAGAATGTTTTGAATGGTTTCTATCAGGCATTGGGTGAATGGTTGTCTCATGGCCCTGAGGGCTCTGAAGTAGCAAATACGTTTATATGCAAACATCATGTAGGGGGTGGGAGTGCAAAAAAAAGCAGTCGAAAAAGTATATCCTGTGGACTCGGGGGGTCGGGATGGATAGCGTACCTTGACGAGCTTGTCCCAACCAGCGGAGACAATGACGGGGTTCTGGGGGTTGGGGCTGAAGCGGACGCAGGAAACCCACTCGGTGTGGCCCTTGTCGGTGATGGTGAACTTGCAGTCACCGAGGGTGTTCCACAGCTTGATGGAGCGGTCACGGGATCCGGAGACGATCTGACGGTTGTCGGCGGA
This sequence comes from Penicillium cosmopolitanum, assembly GCF_028827165.1. Lineage (NCBI taxonomy): Eukaryota > Fungi > Ascomycota > Eurotiomycetes > Eurotiales > Aspergillaceae > Penicillium > Penicillium cosmopolitanum. Next base: position 934,731 of record NW_026622678.1, on the reverse strand, counting down.
GAAAGAGACGGAGAGAACGTCGTTGGTGTGGCCGACAAAAGTGCGGGTGGTGTTACCGGTGGACAGCTCCCAGAGGCGGAGGGACTTGTCCCACGAGGAGGACAGAGCGTAGGCACCGTCGGAGGAGATCACCTATAGACGTAGAAAAAAGACCAGCGGTCAGCCAGAAAGCTCCAATTATTTCCCGGTTCCATTATCCGATGCCAATTCAATTCATTCGATTTCCGATTGATCCTTGTTTCCGGGGCGGGTGCGGGAGGGGCAAATGCATACACAGTCAGAGACGATGTGGGAGTGGCCCTCCAGGCTGCGCTTGGGGTAACCGTAGGCCTGCTCATCGCGGGTGAGGTTCCAGATGATCAGGGTCTTGTCGCGAGAGCCCGACAGCAGCATGTTGGGGCTAGAAGCGGAGTCGTTAGAATGAGATATTCAATGCGAAAAACTTGGACCAGATCTCTTACTTCTCCAGAGAGGTAGCCAGGGAAGTAACCCAGCCATTGTGGCCCTCGAGGGTGCCGCGAAGAACCAGCTGCTCAGCCATTATGGGAGTAGACGATGAAGGTGAGAGGATGGGGAGGTCGTTGACGCTGGGGAGATAAAATCGCAGAGGGAAGGATGGGACTGCTGCGTGCCCGCCCAAGCCCTAACCCGGTTGGCTGGCTCCTTGTGTGGTTCCGCTGTGCCCTAACTATAAGCGAAGATCACGTGGAAGTGGAAGTGGAAGTGGAAGTGGAAGCTAACACTTGCTTAGTCATGGTTCATGTATTCCATTGTATTGGATCCACTATCTATATGGAGTACCAGACAATGGGATGCAATTGAATATATGGAGCTGATCGAAGATTATTCTGTCGAAAACCCACAGTCAGTTCACGTTGGAATAATATTCCCATTACATATAACCTTGGAATACTAGTAGGACTCAAATCACATCTAGAACTTGAATATACAAATGGCTCGTTTTATTAACGAAAACAACTACCTAATAATAACAACTATAATATACAGAATGGCCATATCTCCACCACTGGCACTGATCATCTAGTTAAATACCTGCACATTCGGCATACGGCCCAATCCACCGCCAGTCTTCTTACTCTTCGCCGACTCAAAGCCAGTCGCACTCTTATCACGGACATGCTCCCGCAGCAACTCCAGTACCTTCGATCCCTTCCAGCGCATGGGAACAGGGCGATATGCGGCCCTGAACGCTCCAATAGTCTGCGCCCACTCGCCGCTCTTGGCACCGGTCTCCTTCCAGGTCTCGGTCAATGTGTCTTCGGATGGCCGGGGGTCAGCTCCGGGCTCATCGGCAGGCGGGTCCTGAGTTGCCCAGTAGTAGATATCCCAGTCGTTCTCATCCAGGAAGCTATCGTACTCCTGCAGCTGTTCCGCGTCCATGGTACGCAGGTAGGCGTCGGCGAATGTAGACAGGAGCAAGTCAGACTCGAGGATACCGCGCTTCCGGCTCTGGTCTAGATTTTCACAATGGCGTTAGCTGAAAGCTTCACTTGGAGATGTTGCTATTCAGCAAAGATATCAACGACAACTCACATAGCAGGCGTGCTCTCTTGGTGGTAACGTCCTCCCCAACTCTCTTCAGCGGCTCAACCTTGAAGGTGATACCCTCCATCTCTCCGACTCCCAGCTCGGGCTTCTGCGCACCCTGGTCCTGACGGCCGCCGGTGAAGTGCTCGATCTTGCCGGGATATGGATCAGCTGGGCGATAGTTCGGGTCGACCGAGTTCAGCATCTCGGGCGGCGCGGGCCGGGATCCAACGCTAGGGGAAGTCATTGGTCATTGTGGAAGTCGTATTGGGAACGACCGGATTGGGGGTCTTCTTGGTTTGGGCATCACGGTGTCCCTGGGCAGTCGAGGGAGCCCGGTCGTTGACATCGGGATCCTTGAAACGCAGAGCCGATGTGCCGAATGAACGATTGATGGCCTTCAAGGTGTAGGATGGCGCGGGGCGCATGACGCGCTGAATAAATCTCGGGGCAGACATTATGCTCGTCCGTCTTCAGCTTCTGCAGTTGTTGGAGACTTGCTGAAAGGGATAGCAAGTTGAGGAGCTGCAATGCTAACTTGACATCATCCGAAGTAATGTCCCGAAAATGTACCTGCAACACCCGGGTCTCCGATGTTTGCACGGTTTGCATTGTCCCTCTCCACTCAGCCGCGGCGCATTATATAGCCGGGATCCAGTGGACAGCAAGACTACTCGTTACCAAGCCATTGCTTTCAAGTAAGTTGAGTTGATGGGATGCTCTCTATGATGCTACTGCATAAGGGAGCATAGGGCCCATGGTTGACTACATTTAGGGACGCCCCATGTTACATAACTTGAATCAATGATACTTCCCAGATTTGTATACATGTGATGTACTCCGTAGTGATAATGAGCAAATAAATGATTAATACCTGCGCAAGCAGGGCGTGTATTTTATATCATTGAGGTCATGACTGTTGCAACAGAATGCCATACGACATGAGAGAGTAAACAGGGAGATGATGGAGCAGGACTCCCCCAGAAAGAGCTGCAGCGCAGATCCAAGATAGCAGCAAAACAAAGAAGAAAAAAACATAACACTCCAGAATGCAACCCATCCACCCCATACACAGCAGCGGCTTTAGATAAGGTGCTTGGAGCGGAAATAAGCCCGCAGGTAGACAACCTGCCACGCACCCAGACCAACCAGCATACCCATGGTGCCGAAGGCGAACCACTTCACGCGCTCGTTGGTGCTCTCGTTGGTGTCACGCAGGCGCTGCTCACGGGAGCGGAGGTAGTCCATCTCGCTGACAATCTCGGTGACCATCTCCTCGATACGGCGGAGGTCGGTCTCGATGGGCTTGAGCTTCTCCTGGGCCTGGATGCTGGACCAGTCGCGGGCGTCGGCGCCGATTTCAACGTCGAGTTCGATTTCGCGGGATGGATTGCTAACAGCGTCTATTTAAGGGAAATTGGGTTAGGTCTGTTCGTTCAAGTGCGCGGCTATTGGATGATTGCCGACACGTTCGCATCCACGTCCTTGGTGAAACTTACTGCGGCCGAAAAGCTGGTTCTCAAGGCACACGTCGAAGGCAGTGTCCGCGGTCGAGGTGAAAGCCTGACGGACTTCGCCAACGATATCCTTAGGCCGACCGTGGTCATTGCCCATAGAATCCTTAATCTGTATGTTGAAGAGTGGGCCGTTAGCAATCAATCGTCTTGTCTCATGTGCAAGGGCTGCCACCCTTGGTCGCTTCAAAGATGGAATTGAGATGACCGTGAAACCGGAGAAACATTGAACGTACGTGCATGTTGACGACCTGGCCGTCACCCTTGGAACCGCTGACGATAGCGGTCACCACGACCAACTGGTCCTTCGAGACGAAGTTGCGGATGCATCGCTCGTTCTTGCCGCCGTGGCCGGACTGAGCGGGCAGGTCAAATTTCAGGGCGGTTGCGATTTGTACCACAAGTAGGAAAAAGGCGAGGACGGACCTCATTGTGAATAGAGGGGAGCCCATGGTTTCTGGGGAACTGGTCGTGTCGGTAAACAGGAGAGCTGTTGATGCCACCTGGTAAGGGGGGCGGGATCAACGATATTCCGGGGAGATCCAGCGGAACTATAGACCACATCACACTTTACTTGTAACGACAGCTTAGAACCAAGTATCCTCGTGAATTGGGTTTGTTTCATAGTCGATATCAATAAAATCCAATACGCTATCAGCAATTTACTAGAATATTCGAAATATGGAGTAAAGAAAAGAAATTGGTTTCGGAGTATCGAGGCTTAGTTAGATACTGGCACAAGTACATCAAACATGGTATCTCGCGAAGTTCACAGAAAAGTAACCAGGGATTTCCCAGTTACACATGGAAAATAATTGAAGAAGAAGAAGAGAAAACATAGAAAGAGAAGGAAACCGTATTAGTCGTTCAGTGTCACCTTCCAAAGAAGGTATTTTGAAGAGAAAGTGTCTTCTCGTGAAGAAGCGAAAGAAAGCCACCGGGTCATAACCGCAACATAGACAAAAATGAAAATGGTACCGCAAGGCACATAAAAACTCTATACAGATTATAGAGTTTCAAAACAACGAATATAGGTGGAAAGATGGATATGAAGAAAGGACATAGTCAAAACGATGGACATGAGATGTGGATCGTTAGGTGGAAAATTTCAAACGCTCAAAGCATGACATCGAAGGATTGGGGTGGGAATTGGAAACGCTTATACCTCGACCTTCTTGCGGCGCACGAAGAAGCGCGAGAAGGAATTGTCCTTCTTAGGTCGAGCTGGTGGCTCGGGTGGTCCAGTGTTCCGGAGGAAGTCCGCCAGGGCGCTGGTCTCGCTCTGCTTGTGCGAAGTGGATGGCATCGTACCGTGGTTGCGTTCCGAGCCAATCTTTTGGGTGTAGTTGGCTTGGGTGCTGCCGAGAGTGCTCTGCGAACGCATGGAACTCATGGACTTTTTGTTGGTGGGGCCCTTGTCGGTATTGGCACGCAGGAAACGAGACTTCAAGCCCGCCGAGCCATTGGAGCTTGACGAGGGTTGGGGGCCGCTCAGGTTGAAGGGCTGAGGCGCCTCTTCTCCCTGTGGAGGAGGTGGCGCGTTGCGGAGGAAATCCATTAAGCTTTCTTCTTGGCGTGGGGGCGGCTTAGCATTGATAAGCTCTTCGAGCATATCATCGTCGTCGTCATCGTCAATTGCATAGGGGTCTGGAACACGGCGCTGCTTCCGAACTGGCATCGGGTCATCTTGTTCCATAGGCTTGGCAGGCGGTGCTGCCTTTATCTGGGCATTACCACGGTTGGCAGATTCCAGCAGACCTGTCCGCGAGCCCAGAGAAGTCATTGACTTATTAGGCGTGGAGGTGGTCACAGAGCTGTGAGTAGCCGTATCCTTCTCGTTTTGAACAGGTTCGTACTGCAGGTCCTCGGAATCAATCGTGTTCCTGAACGGCGCAACTGTTCGGGGAATGCGGTGTGCACCAGGTTGAGGGGGACCCTCGCGAATGAAATCAATCAGCTCTGATGTTTGTGAACGCTTGGTCTCAGCGGGTGCGCGTGCCTGGGGGCGGGCGTTGCGAGTTGATTGGCGAGACTTGTTGGACTTGTTGGTATTGTATGTACTATGGGTATTGTTGGTACTGGCGGAGATAGTAGACTGGCGCCGAGAAGACCTCGTCCCATTGGTAGGGGTCGGGCTGCCTGGGTGCGAAGACGTGGGAGTGGCAGGTCCAGTTGACTTGATAAACTCGGCAATTTCACGAGTGGAATCGCGAGTAGGGCGAGCATCCCTAGCGCTGCCTGTCGACACGGGAGACTTTGGTGGAGCTGGCATGCGAGAGGAAATGGGAATGAACTTGGGGGAATCAGCGGACTTGGTGCGTCCGAGAGAGGTCAGGTCCCCGTTTGCGCGGGTGGAAAGAGAAGTCGGTGGTCGCGCATCTTCTCCTGGAGGAGCCGTGTTCTTCAAGAAATTAGCCAGGTCATGCGTATCGGCCGTGTCCGACCTAGGGATTGGTCGAGGCGGCTCGGGGAACTGGACAACTGGGTTAGTCGGTTTGCTAACAAAATTAGACCGAAATGAAAGGGAAGGGCTTACAGTCATCTCCCTCACACTCTTTGGTGTTAGCGTGAAGTGGATAGTCTCGTCGCTATTGATCAACTTGTCCAGGTCCGTGGTGTCGTTACCGTCAGAGTCCGCGCTACCAGAGGCCCGACTCGTGTCAGATGAGCTGCGAAGGCGGAGCGAAGGAGACTCGCCCGGCCGACCCATGAGTCGAGTGATCTTTCCTGATTTCTGGGATGTTGTAGAGCCCGCTGTAACTGGACGCTTCTCGCGCGAACTGCTGAAGCTCTCTGAGCGGCGGGACTTGGCTGGCTGAACGGTCGAAGAAATAGAATTGGAAGGTCGTGGAGGCATGCGTTGCACGGCTGCTCGCTCTGCGCCACTAGGAGAATTGCGATTGCTAGCCGTGACCACGAGCGGGCTAGGTCTGTGGCGTGTACGGGATTTCTGGGAGTGTTGGCTGTCGCCCGAAGCGGAGGTAGGACGAGAATTATTGGGTTCTAGCGCGGCGACACTTTGTAGAGGCTTTTCGGAGACGGCATCGTTTTCATTCAAAGGAACACTCTGCGACGGGGATGCCATAGCCGATTTATCGTGATCGTGCTCGACGGGATTTTCATCATCGGGAGTATTGATAGCCTCGATCGTGGCGCCAGGTGGTGCGGATGTGGCTTCTGCCCCTTGCGTGGTGGGCTTTTTCTCCGCGATAGGTTGAACGTCTGAGTCGCTAGTTTCTGCAGTGATCGCCTTTGCATTAATCTGAGAAGTGGCATCCCTGCTGGGTTTCCTCCTTGGGCGTTGGATCGTCGCCGCTGGCTTAGGCTTCTCGCACATTCCCCGTCCTTCGATAATCTCCGGATTCTTGGTTGGTTCCTCATCAAGGGATGAGACGGAGACTCGAGCGCTATTCGACTGATCGGTCTCGTCGTTGGCGCTAGAGCGCAAGGAAGCAATGGTTTCATTCACGGGCGGACCCCGTTCAGCTTGATCTTCATCTTCTTCCCGCACAATGGGCATTCGCGCATCTTCTAAGCTCTCCGCTTCTGTAGGCTCATTGATAGGTGTTGTGATCGCAATTCCAGGGGCAGTCTCTGCAGCATCGACGAACTCGGCGGATTCGTCATCTTCGTACATGGTTTCGAGCTGCTTGCTCTTTTCCGAGGCGCTCGGGGATGGAGCATTTTCATCTGCAGGTTCCGACTTGGCCTCGCGTGGTGGTGGGCTGGCCGCCGCATTTGGCAATGACCTTGAGCGGGCATGACGAACCACCTTTGGGTCGTCAATTGCGGAGGCACTCACGGGAGAATCCCTTGCGCCAGGCGACTTTGGCGCGAACGATGGCGATGTGAAAACCATCAAGCTACGTGGTCGCACCTTGTGCGCGACAACGGCCTGCATCGTCTGCACCTCGCCTTCCAACTCATGCGAGAATCCGGGAACCTCGATCTCCTTGACATCGTGATCGCCTATTGGCAAGGGATGTCGGCGGGGTCGGCTGGCTCGACGGGCTCGACGGGCGCTGACTCCGCCTCAGGAAGCGGCTCCTTGGGAGTGACAGGCTCCTCGATGGTCGCAATACTGCTCTTGCGGCTTCCCGCTAGAGTCGAGTAACCTCGACGGCGGAAGGACTCACGAGAAAGAGTTCGCGAAAGGGTGGTGTTGCGTCTGCGCTTTCGCCAAGTCCGCCACAACCGCCCCAGAGTCGCGTTCAACGCCAATTTTTCCATGTCAAGATCCTCCACCACTAACCGATCGATTCGCTTACGTTCCTCCTCCAGGTCGATCGATTCACTGCCGCCGTCATTCAGCTTTGCCGACAGCCGGGAGCGCGCCGTCTCACCAGCAATCACCAAGGCGCGCTCGCCAATGTGCTCGATGATCGAAGTGAGAAAAATGGCCGCGGCGGGTGTGATGTTATCGACATGACTGGAGAAACGACGGGGCGCGCCGTCGCACTCCCCAAGGCCATCTTGCGCAATATATTCATCCTCATCCTCCTCTTCCATGTCACCCAAACGAGTGTATACCATGCATCGAAGACGGGTCAATTTCCACGAGCGCACCAGATCGAAGTCGCCGCCGGGTTCCTGACCACCACGGAATTCCGTCTTCTCGTCATCGACACCCCCCATATATTCGCTCAATTCCTCATCGGCGGTGTCCACGACCTCGGAAGCAAGACGAGGCTTCAGGACGTCGGAGACCGCTGGGCGGATACATGAGAGCTGGGTAGATTTGGAAGCGGCCAGGACATTGAAGAGCAGGTTGTCGAGGAAGCCGTTCAGTAGTGAAAGGGCAGCTGGTGTAACCAGGGCCGCGGGCCGGAGCCCGTCTCGTCGTCCTCGGGGACAAAATCGGCGGCATTAAATTCTTGATCGGAGTCGATAATTTCCGAAGCAGCGGAGGAGGAGATAAAAGCAGGTGGAGGGTGTACGGAGGGGGGAGACATGAGGTTCACTCGAACGTGCGAGTCGCTGGAGAGGGAGGTGCTTCGAGAACGGGACAAAGTCCCGGCTTCCAGGAGATCGGATCCTTTGTAGGGTTGCATGGTTGATCACTAGTGGACCGTGGACCAGGATGTGTCTCCAGAGTGTCTGTTCTCGAGCGCAGTGCTGGGAATGGACTGGCTCGGACTAAAATTCAAATCTCTTGAATCATCCTGTACTCCCCGTCAGCTTGTATATTCCAGGTATCTTGCCTGTATTCTTTGATTTCTGCATCATCTGCATTGACTGCATTCACTGCCTATCTTTGGTGAAATTGCGCGCCCGGGGGAAGTGGAGGGACGCCACGGCCCCCAGCTTCAATGCAGAAGAAGAAAAGAAAAAGAAAAAGAAATTCCCCAAAAACGTACCCGTTAAAGAATGGAAGGCGAAAAGGTCATGCTGTTGAGGAACAATCAAAGAGGGACAGGACAGCAAAGGGAAGAAAAAGAAGAGAGAGAGAGACAGGAGTCGAAATTAGTATTGTTCGACTCTCCGAAAAAGGAGTGGGGACCAGCTTGAATCATTCGGGGGAGACTACCGAATGGTTAATACTAGGAGAAGTTAATGGAGTCGTCTTTATTTGACTTTACGGGTGTTTACTGTACAGTATTGATCGATCAGTTGAAGTATAGGCTTATACAGGTATCTACGGAGTATACTACCACGGAGTACGGATACATGGATATGATATACTACATGAAGTATACAGATACAAGTAACAAGATCTACTGGACACTTCCAACCTTGGTATGAGTACCATCCCCTCCCCTCTCCCATCCACCTCGTATGTGTTCCTCTCCTCCTATCTGTACCTGGCGTAACCACGGGTCATCAGCTCCTCCGCCTATCGCATTGAAGAAACCAGGGGCAGGGGGCTACGAACAACAAGACTGTTCCATCGATCGACGGGCTCCAACGAGGACGCTAGTGACTGAGTGAATCCATCGCATCCACTCCAGAAACCCAATCATCTCCTCGTGGGGACCACTTTAGCCTTTCTCACTTGGGCCCCAACCCACACGCATTATTGGAATTGTTCCCGACGCTGATGCTTCCTGCAGGACCCCTGTTCCTCGGAGTGCATTTTAATCTCTCGCTTGTTCCAAACCTTCCACGGCCCTTCGTGGCCCTCTCCACTGGATTCCGTCGTTGTTCACTTGCCTTGGGGGACGCCGGTCCCAGGACGCTCCTCAATGGTCGCTGCCCACGGCACATCTCGATAGTCTCTGGAAGGTCTCCACCAAAGATGGGACCATCTTCAACCAGTCATCGTTGTCCTCGGCCCTCCCCTCAGCCGCGACCATTCATCTGCTGGCCTTGTTCCATGGGGCTACCGACAGGTCGTGGGGGACGCCCACGAGGTGCCCCAATTATGCAAGGAATCCCAAATCCCCTCGACGCCCGATGAGGGCGCCTGCAGTAGCCGTTTTACAGCAGTTGCAGAATATCGCCCCCAAGGAATCAGGCCTCGGGGCCGGTCTTTCAGCCCCGATGGTCTGGGAGAGCGTTGCCCTAATACAATTTCACAATTCAAGACCACAATTATCGTTTCCTTTTCCTTCCGACCTGACCACCTTTTTTTAGGGTGTTTTTTGGTCTTTGTTCTCCCCCTCTCTCTTCCCACCGATTAAAGCCGGAACAATGGGATTCCTAGCTTTCCCCATGTGACAAATCACTCGACTGGAATTTCGGATTCGGTCAACTTCTCTCCGGTGTCGATCGATAGAATACACATATCCATTGTCTCCATCAGGAAGTCCAATCACTTGCGAGGCCGCCTGTCCGCTGGGGAATTTCCACTGTTCGGTTTTCGGGGAGAACACCCCCCCCACAGCGAATGAAAATCTCCGAACCGTACAACGACCGGTCGGTGGCGTGCTCTGATAGCTATGACCATTTTCAGGAACAATACTAGAATGTGTACTCCGTACTCCGCGCACTATTCATACAAAGTATCTATTTTTGTCCGTAAACTCCGTACTAGAGATATGATATAAGTTTCCCATGTTCTCCGTTCAAGGAGCGGTCAACGCCCCTGGCCAGAAATGTGTAGATCCCCATTTATGCTCCTCTACGGAGTAGAGTACATACGAGTATGTACGAGTATGCACATGCGAGTCGCGCATCATCTTCGTTTTCTTGCAGGTGGCTTTGCAGTTCCACGATCGACAGACCAGCGGGTCTCCTGGCGGTCCCTCGTGGCCCGTTTACTCCGCAACCTAGAGGTTGACGTGGAGTAGACTAGCTTCTAGTCGGTCGGTGATGCGCGCCGTAAGCGGGAATAGGGTTTTCTAATTCCTGGAAAATCCGTACACATGGTGGCCATACCGTGCTTATCCACAGAGTACGTACAATTTGACATATACTTGTACTCCGAGGTACTTGTATACGTACGAGGTATGCGGCATACGAACTTGAAGCCATCGTGTTGAGAATGCGCGAGCGGCATACATGGTATTTTTGAGGTGCATAGCTGCAGGCGTGCGATATATCAGATCTCATCACAATGCATTCATGTACTGATCCCCCGAGTGCCAATTCGTCGCCCCGCTCTTCCCAAAGCTTTGCCTGATTCACGTTGCAGCTCGAGCAATTGGCAATGTGACATATAACGTAGCAAAGGCATAATCGCAACGAGGTCATGACCATATATGTAGCTATCCGTGAAGTCTTAATCCGAGGCGGTTTAACCCCTACTCCGTCGCACGATCGCGAATACCCCCGCCCCGGAGGGCTGCTAAATGGACCACTCTTTTTGCTAAATGGACCATGGGAGCTTCTGAATCCAGAATAGTATGTAATCTCTATACAAATTTAGATATACTTAATCAATGTCTAGAGTAGTACTGCAAAAGTTTCTAACTGCCTATTGTCTACCATTAGTTACTGTCTTCTAATACCAGACTAGTACCTACCCGGGATACAGTATATTGGCTACTCTATTCCATCTCAGGTAGGTACTAGTCTGCTATAACTAGGAAGAAGACTAGAGAGGTCAACAAGGGACTAGAAAATTTCATAGCGCTATAGAGGTGGATTAAGTATATCCAAAGTTGTATGGAGATTACATACTAATCTGGATTCAGAAGGGCATATGGTCCATTTAGCAGCCCTCCCGCCCCACCGACAATGAAGGAAAGGAGAGGAAAGAAAGGAGATGAGGGGGAAAGTGATCGTCCATAAAATCCTGGTTCTGTTGAAGTTTCCACCGGCAATTCCCGCCCTGATAAGGAAACTCAAGTGGTCCACTCTTTGCTCGCTGTCATAAACTTGCCAATTCCTCAGGGCCCCACTAGCCAAGATTGCATAGACCTCGACGCGAAGTTCTTCAGCGCCGAGACTCTCCACTGAGAAAGGAGATAGCAAGAGGGGGGGATCACGATGCACACTTGTACTCGTACACTGAGGCCAAAGAAAGTTCAGTGAGTGCATGGTGCGTGCGTCAAAGCCCATATGCTGCATAAACCTTGAACAGCAAGACAGTTCATATCTGTACACCGCATTGTAGACACAGACACTCAGTTCATAGCACAGAACGAGGACCTCGAGAAAAAGGACCACCCGTGTACCTGTCTGTGCATTTCTGCGGCGTTACGATCGACACCGGCTAAACGGTGACTGGGGCCAACTTCTTCGTCCTACTTGACCTGTCAACCGCCCTGCAGCGCATCCAACTTGTCTCTGGGGTCGCACGAATGCCCTGCATGCGTACTATTGCAGGAGGAAGTCGTGATCCCAATCTTCATCGTCTGGTCGGACACCGATCATTTGGCTTTCCTGCTGTGTCCGATGAATTATTCGCTTCTAAGCTATTGTGTGGGCCTTGCTGGATACCTCAGGAGCAATTGTAGTCGATGATGTGGGCGGCGGCGTATGGGGTCGGAGATGTATGCAGTCGAGATCTTCTGCCATGTCGTGCCTCTTGCTCCACACTTCATTTTACTCGCCCTGACGACCAGCTGGTTTCTAGCCAGGTCGACAGGGCCAAGTCCTTTCTTTAGGTGTTTCTACAGAGTACTACGAATACATACACACAAAAACAAGTGATAAGGGTACCCTGTAAGCCATGCTCAGTTTACATATCATCTCTCCCCTCGATGACGATAGCTCCAAAAATGAAATGAGGAATACATACTTCGAATGCCGCCGCCCCTCAATCGTCAAAGCTCCCCTGAGTCCATCCCTACCGGCTATGGAAAGACCATGAGAAAATCTCCGAAGCCCCTCCCAGCGACCCGCAAGCCCCATTCCTACGTATGTGCTTTTTCCTATTCGACGGATATAGATTCCCAAATGTCCGGGGTCATTTCTGCGAGGGGCCCGTTAAACACGAGTCAGAGGCCCCTGCCATTGGGACTATCTTCACCTCATTCCACCCAGTCGGGTGGCTTTAAAGGCTTACGGTGGGGAGCGGGAGGAATCCTGAAACGGCCGATCCTGGCTGTCTCTTCCATTTTGGGTTTGATGCTCAAGACCGTTGGCCGTTTGGCTTTTGCTCTATCAACGTTGGCGTTATGCGAGGTTCTAGACCTTTGCTGGGGGGTCGCTTCTTTTGCATGTGCGTCCTGCCAAAGGAATGGTGATTTTGCTTTTGCTATATTTGTAATTTCCCTGTCTAGTTTAGTTGGCTTTTGGTTCTGGCGGACGGTTGGTTTCATAGTTGTCACAGGGTCTTAATTTCAGGCTCGGACTGCGTAAGCCTTACAGGGGTTAGGGCCAATTAGATCGGCATTGGATATCTAGCGGAAATTGTTTGAGTCTGAAGAAACATTGCCTTCAACAATCAAGGTAATAATTGTTAGTATTGGATGGACCTAGTAGATTGTCCTGAATACTTGAAGGTACTACAGTGTGTGAAGCTTGCCCGCAGTGGTGAGTTCCAACTTGAGGGTTCAATGAGGCGATTGGACCCTTGAGATATACTTACTACCTACTCCGTAGGTACCTTAACTTCAACCTTGGTACCAGTACCACAGTACCACAGGGCATAATACCTAGGTACTACTAACTAGTCGTAGAAACCGTATACTACCTAGTATTCGTACGAACTATAGTAGACCCCAGGTGTCCAAGTCATTCATCAAAAGTAGATCGACATACTGCGGGCAGCAAGTGATCTAATGCCCACAGACACCTCAGCAGACAGCCTGGGTGTCAAAATGCGAATGGTGTATACAGTAGATCGTATTGAGAGCCAGCCAAGAACCTTGTTGGAACTTCTACAGTTTATATTCCTGATCCCTGATGAAAAGAAGATGAAGTTAAAGAACCATGTGCATTTAATGCTAAATAGGACAAATTGCTTGTCCGTCGAGCTGACCGAATAATTCTCCTAGGGTTGAACCGTCCATGGGATACCAGTTTGTCTGTTATATCAGACGAAACTAAATCGCTATTTTGTTATTGTCGTGACATCGTGAATTGATTTTGATTTGGTTATGATGTTTCAGCTACTGTGAGTAACATCTGTTGTTTTGTTCTTTGGTGGTTGTTCGATCGAGTTTGCCGTTGACGCAGGCAAGTCCTGGGTTCCCAGAGCATGGGCAACGCCACCAGCAAGGAAACTCAACTCATCTGGGCTGATATCGACACGACCACTTGCCAACCTGCTCAGGAGCAGATGCTCGATCTTGTCAAGAAGGATGTGATGAGTACTCGCATATTTGTCCGAGGGAGCGATATCTGCCAACTGGTCGCATAGATCTTCGTTGCGCAGAGAGACTAGGCGATCAAGCTCATCCACTGCGAGGAGGTTGCGGAAAATGCCGATGACATGGGTGACGATTGAGTCGAGGTACATGCACGGGGGGTCGTCGGGGTGCATGGGCTCGGTTTCATGGCCCAGACGAATGCTGTCGACATGAAGACGAAGGTAGCTCTTGTATTTGTGATCGGCAATCCCATGGATACCATTAATCAATGCGACGAAGAGGTTGCGATCCAAATCAACACCGTCAAGAGTGTATTCCTCAGGATGATGGGTGCAATTCTGAATGAATTCTTTTTCATCGCAGGGGTCATCTGATATCTCGTCCGCATCGGACTGAACCAAAGAGCCCTGGGAGCCACCCGATTGCAAGGAAAGGAGCATCATTTCATGGACAGTCATTTGGGAATCCGAGCTTTCCTTTTCATCCTCGGTGTATTCTGGAGTATCAATGTACTGCACAGATGGGCTGAAATGAACAGCTGCTTCGAATCCGATGAAAGAAACGTCAAATGAATCAGTGTGGTCTTGACGAGTTTCAGGAACGTCTTGAGAAGTCTCTTCCCAGATAGAGAAATCAGACATGTCGTCATCCTCGTCTTCATCACTCTCGTCTTCGGAGAGAGCATCGTATTCGGAATCGATTTCATCTGAACCATAGCCAGATTCCGACTCCGAATCTGAATCGGTTTCACATTGCTCATCAGAGCGCGAGTTCTTGAGAATTGATTTCAAGAAGGGCCGAAGGTTAGGGCGCTCCGGCTTGATGGTGTAGGTAGTAGCGCTTGGCTGCAACGGCGCAGCGTTATTGGACGAGACCGATACTTCATCGGACCCATAGCAACTGTCTTGCGAGAATGAAACCTCGAGATTTGCAAACGTGGATGAAAGCGAGTCCCATGACTCCCGGTTGATGGTAGAAGTGGCCATGTTGGCGAACTTATGAAGATAATTGTTGAGTTTTGACACACCGCGATGCTCCTGTAGGGCCTGCAAAACAGAATCCTGATCTATGCTCGTGGGGAGCACACGGGAGTTGGTGTGAATGATTTATTCAAAGGTGTGGTTATTGGAATGGCGTCGGAAGCCTTCAGAACATGGAGAGAGATCCATGGTATGAAAACACAAGAGAAATCTTGCGATCCTTTAAGGACACTTGACGGGGACGAGCCCAGCCAGAATGATAAAGGGATACATTTCGTTTGTCTTGTAAAAATTTGAAGGTGTGGGGTTCGGGCGCTTTGATGCTTAAGACGAATCGGTAGAGATGTCAAGGGATCGGGTGGTTGATCAATATTTCTGTGCTGAGATGGAGGATAGTGGTCGATCACTCAGTACCCAGTCTGAGGCTTTTCGTGACGGCTGGGTGTTTGGTAAGATGAGTGGCGATGCCGAAGGTCAAGGGGTATCGGAAGCGCGATGGTGGGTTTCGTGACGCGATGAAAACGGCGGAATGTTAGGGGGGCCCGTGAGTATAGGCGTGGGCGTGTCACCGGAGAGCGCGATCGCAGTCGAACTGGCGATGGGCGAGACGAAGGAGATGAGGAGAAGAGGGGGAAAAATTGGAGTTGAGCCGAAGTGCCCACGTTCCGCGGGGTGATGGAGAGGGGTTTCCGAGTTGAGTCACACTTCGGATAACCGGGGGGGGGGGGGAGGGGGAGGGGAAATGGCCAGCGATGTAGGCAGCAGGCTGGCAAGATGATGAGTTGAAAGGATGCGGAACAAAGCAGGGAAAAGGAGAAGGGGAAAAAAGCAAGTGCGAATAATCCAGCACTGGGCACCTGACGGTTCAAAGAGGCCTTTCACTTTTCAAGTTCTTTGCCTCCGTCGCCTGACTTGGGCCTGCCCTCCGTCATTCTGACTCAGCCACTTTTCCCTTCGCTTCTCGCATTTGCCGACACAGACACATCTTACTGTACTCCTGTTGTATTACCAAGATTGACATATGGAGGTACTTCCATAGGCACAGAAGACACTAGATTATGCACCCGATCACTAGTGTCTTCTGCATTTATCATTTACCTCGGAATATTTACATATCACATTCGGGCATCGATCATTGCTCATTTCCAATCTACTGACCACATCACGTGAACGAGATATCACCGAGCAGAACTGCATGGAACGCCCAATGTGTTTGCAGGCCTCACAATACGTGGACTAATGCCATCTTATGGATGAATTTGAAACTTGGAAGTTGGGATGACAAGATTTCAAGAATCCACAAGTCATCCCGGCTCCTTGGGATATTTTTACCATGCACCCCAGCCCCCCATGCCCCAGGGCTCTAGATGCATTTCCAAATAATGCACCCCAAGATGGGCCTGACTCGGGCTGTTTTGGGTCATGAAGTACACCCAAGCCCTATGAGTGGCGCCCTCGTGATCTCGTCTTTTTTCCTTTGCCCCAAAGATGTGGTACCCCGGAGTACACCCATTGATGACCCTTCCTACTACGCTTGATAATTTTGGCCGTTCCTGGCTCAGCCAAACAAGGATCTCGACCGACTGAAAGAACACTCTCGTGGCTACATCCAACTGCCACTCCTCGACACAACAATAACTGGGTATGCGCCACTCGGACTCACCCTCATCGGTCGGACGCATTTGGCCAATGGTACCTTTCTGAATAAGAAAGGAACAACGAATGAGAACCATGCCACCTCTTTGAAACATCTCCATGACTGGCCAATTATTGCACGGCTCAACGGGTGATGTCTTTAATGCATGACTTAGAAGCGTGGCTTCGTGTATGCTTCGATGCATTTGATTAGGGCTAACACCTCCGCAATGTGGATAATAATAGAACGGAAAGAGTTCGAGAAGCTCCAACGGTGCTGCTGCCCGGCGATCTTCTACGGCCCGTTCATGCTATCCTCCATTGAGGAGTTCAATCGGCCGATCTGATTTCTCGAATGCCAAAGACCCTTCTGTACATTGTCGGAAGGGGCGGGAGTAGCATTCCGCTCGACCTCTGACATTCTCGACCCACATTCCAGTCCTCCGACACTTGAACATTGGATACGCACTTGCACGAACTCCACTATGAGAGGTAGTGACCCATGAGGGGAAAGAAAAGAAGAAAGAAAAGAGGACGGCTAAGCTGTTGTGGATCCTACCTTCCATCAGGTTAACCTAAGGATGATCGTGATGATTTGATATCGAGGGTCATGACGCCTACACTAGAGATGAGCCTGGCAGGTGATCCCTGTTCAACCAGTGAGATGGGGCGTATCCTATGCTCGGAGATCTTTTTTTTCACGGCTCTGTGGCCGTTCCGACCCAAACCCAGAGCTCCCCGAGGCCCATTGGGGTTATGCCGATCTCACTGTAAAGTGTTGATTTGGCATGTTGGCTAGCTATCCAACACTCCCCGCCACATTGACCTATTCAGTGACGCGATGCTTCGGGAATAGCGCGGCAAGGTTGCATTATCTACAGTGGCTGTCAATTGTGAAGCTTGCTGCGGGGGCTGGATACGTTTCCAGCGGATTTATTACCCTTCAGGCTTTTAGTTTGTCTGATTGGCTCCATGCGGATCAAACAGTCTTGTATCATTCCTTTAGAGGACGGTGGAGTCGTTAAGCAGCCAACCGGGTTGTTCTTCAAACATTCCTCGAGGATCTGGGGATCTGCTTGGAATGTATGCAGAAAATCTGAGGCTGGAGCTGTCGACGGCCATTCAAATAGTCGCCTCGATCTGTTTGTTTGCTTTGCTTTCTTTGCATACTCTGCATTGTTTTCTTTGATTGACAAACTGTCAAACATCTCTCTCCCCCTCTCTCCAATATTTGCATCCTTTTGGCATATTTGCATATTTGCATTGCTAATTTGCATCCACTGCAAACTGCACCCCCCACAAGTCCTCAAAGACTTTCTTTATCCTTTGGTCACCAATCACAGTGGACCATCGGCTCTCCGGGTGTTCGACCTTTGACTCAACCACAACCACCTCGCCGCAAACGGAAAACAAAGCAAGATGTTCGCCCAACCATTCGATCATTCTTGCAATGATTTATTCAACCAATACGTCAATATGGATCCCTCTGGTCCCGATAGCAACAAAGACCTATCGTTGTCCAGCGACCTTGACCAGCTCTTTCCCCTAGACTCATTCTCGGACTGTGGCGATCACTCCCCCACCGACTCCACTTCTAAACGCCATCGTCAATCACCGCAACCTTGGACTCAGGATTGGTCCCTGCAAGACGACGGAACCTCTCTTGACCAGTTCGCTTTTCAAGACACTGTTCACCCTTCTGTTATCTCCGACTTTACTTTGAATAATTTCGAGGTTTCCTCCCCGTCGCGCTGCAGGAACCACAGGAATTTCATCTACCTCGCCTTCCACCCCGCCAGCTACTCCTCGGCGGAAGACGAACAAGAGTGCTCTGGTTACTCCCAAGTCTATTCGCCATCGTGACCCGAATGAGCGCCGGTCACTCCTGCGAAAGCAATCCTTCTCTCCTAGCATGATGCGCTCTTCGATTCAAAAAGGGAGAATCGCATACCCTGACGCCTGGGCTCAAAAGATCCAGAACCTCGATTTCACTGGTGCAGACGAGCGTCTCCCATTGTCGCCTCCGCCATCGGATGTCATAGTCAAGCACGAGAATATGACCGCCGACACCATGTCCCAACACCATGGCTTGCCAGAAATGCCTGGCCAATATGACTCCCGCCTCTTTCACCCTTCTCCTGCTGTCTCAATGCCCTCTCCCTCTGCCACTGCATTCGCACGACACCAGCAAAAATACATGAACCACCCCGGCTCCTCGGCCTTGACCAATTCCAGTCCTCCCTCCGCAGATGACATCTTCTCTTCATCGCATTCATCCGATCCTCAATCGATTTCCTCGTGGCAGTCTGATGCCCTTGGCACTTCTTCACTCTCTTTCACCCCCAATCTCCAAGCCCAAGATGCCTCTTGGTGGTCCCCTATGCCCTCCAGAGTCGCGCAGCAGCAGCAGCAGCAGACTCCTTACCAGCCTATGGTCACATCCCCTGCACCCCAGCGCTCCATGCAAAGCGTCGGCAGTCAAAATGACATGATGCAAGGTGGTTTGATGATCCAACTCGACCCGTCGTTTGACATGTCCGGCGATTCTTCCTTCTCCTCCAATGTGGCCTCAAACTCTCAGAAATTCGTTACTCCCTTCGCCCCTCAGCAAGTCCACACCTCCCGTTCCCCGTCTCTCTCCCCGCGGGCCGGTACATCACCAAAGAACAAGGGACACCGTCGCACACACAGCCGGAAGCTTTCAGGCCAGAGCATGAACGGTCCCAAGATGGCAAAGCCCTCCACCAGCCCCCGTGGGGCAAACAAATCCGTGAACGTCTCCTTTGTGAACTTCACAGCTAATGATAGCCACCGAATTCTCGGCGGTGTCGCACCTTCTGGCAGCTCCAAGACAAAAGCACGACGGGAGCAAGAAGCCAAGGACCGACGACGCAAACTGAGTGAGGCGGCTCTTCGCGCCGTGCGTAATGCCGGTGGCGATGTTGATGCTTTGGAAGCTGTATTTTGCTGAAGCACATTCTATTCTGCTTCTTGATTTGATTTTTGCGTGTTAATTATCTGACGTTATAGCCGG
The DNA here is from genome assembly GCF_028827165.1 of Penicillium cosmopolitanum. NCBI lineage: Eukaryota > Fungi > Ascomycota > Eurotiomycetes > Eurotiales > Aspergillaceae > Penicillium > Penicillium cosmopolitanum. Next base: position 915,380 of record NW_026622678.1, on the reverse strand, counting down.
TGTTTTTGTTTGTTATTACTATATCATGGGGAATATCTGGATTGGTCGTTCTGGCGCTTTGATTTCTGTTTTTCCATCTTTGGTTTCAGTTTCCCCCCAAAATTCTGTATACTTCTAATGTCTAGACATATATCTACCAATGTCTAATATCATCACATCTTCTGTGAATTTCATATCCTCTCGTTCATTGTAGCCTCAAGTTTGTGATTTCTAAACAATTATGCCTCTCCGGGTATAGTCCGCTGCTATCCGCAGATCTGCGGATAGCAGATCTCCCGGGCCGTTTGTGCCGCAGCACGTGATTCCTTTACAGTTTCTAATTACAACGTCAAGTTTCTCAAGAGAATCTTCTCTCTTTAATCTCTTTCCTCTCTACACTCTACATCCCGACTTTTCGATCATGCCCCAACCTTGGAAGCTCCAAGGTTGCTCACGTGTGTACCCTCCTTGAACTAAATATCATGTCCTTCCTTCAATCTGATATACTCTAGGGCTGGGCATCAACATGCGAATTTTCATTTACAACGGCTGAATAGTCGAGTTGGACAAGGTAGTTCTTACCATCAACATGTCCTAGCGGATGCTCCTCTGAAACTATCCACCTGGTTCAAGACATTCCAATACCCGGCGTACCTATGACGACCGCATTTCAATTTTCGTTTATTCTCAGGCTTTCTGGGAGTTCCCACTCTATTTCTGTGTTTGCAATGTCATTTGGCCAGACTATATCTGTCGGGGTTTTCTCTGGCACATATGTTATGGCTTAAGTGGTATTTCAACAGACTATAGCTAGTGGCCGTTTTTACGACCTCACGGATCTACGACTTCACGACCATAATGATTTCGAATCATTTCCATTCATGAGTACCTCAACTCCAGTCAGAATCTCAGAACCTCGGACTGAACACCTCGGACTAAATTCCGGATCATTTCCATTGATGCTAGTGGGTTCTCTGAGTCCAACTCCAGCCAGAACCTCAGCCGAAATTCGACCCTGAACACCTTGAACTCGCACGTGGCCCTGGATCCTGCGAGCTGCGAGCTGCGCGCCGGCCTAAATTTCGACTATTTAAGCCAGTCTTCCGGGAAATCAATCTCTCCTTTAGATTCTCCCCCATCACCATACCTTTTTCTTATGCTGATCACGACTTATCTGTACCACGACTACGCTATGTAAGTGCACTAACACCTTCTGCTATTGCTGATTCCCATCTCTTTGCATTCCCACGATTACCAATATCCCACTTTGTTACTCCTCACTATCATTTTGATTTCTCTCACTCTTGCCATCAATCTCGCCTCTAATCTTATCATGCACTCTCGATCAGCTTCAGCCTGATATCCCATACGTTGGTCCATGCGAACATCGTGACAACTGGTCGGTCTCCCCTCACCTTTTGTCCTTTGATTTGCTGCCACTGTTTGCCCCGTTGTATCGTTTGCTTGCTATTATATTCCCCTCGAGGCTTCAATTTCACCTTCACCTTCACCCCTCCACCACCTTCATCTCTGGAAACTACCTTTCACTTTGTGCGTCTTTGTAACGGGAATCCAACTCTGCTGGAGCCTTCGTTTACTGAGTGTCCGTGCAAGTTGCCCACATAACCTTTTCCCACTCTTATTCATCTGCGCATACTCAGCAGCCTCGGTATCACAATCCCGAAGTTTGTACCTTTCATGTCTGTTGCCACTGCTAACAAATTCTCAGCAACACGCTCCACAGATTTTCCTCCTTGCGAAAGCCAAGTTTCGTGCAAGGTGGATTTCTTCAACCTCATTCTCAATCACAGACAGGTCTCTCGCTCATAGAGAGCCGTTTCTACCCCCTCCTCTCCCTCCTTCGAACCCCACCTCTTCTCCTTCTCCCCTCCTCCCATTCAGACTCATATCTCCGAGTCTCTATCTCTCTCTTCCACCCGACACAACCAAAAAGAAAAACAGTACGAACGAAAAGATGTCTTCCCGTGATTCAAATCGTGGCCGTGGAGATTCCCGCGGCGGCCGACGCGACTCAGTGACTGGCTCACGACCCTCGACTCCAACCAGAGAAGGTTCCCGACCCACTACGCCTACTGGCGCTGGCGATGCTCCTCCTCGATCTCGCAGCCCGCAGAGATCTCCAAGCCCCGAACGAAGCGGGCGAGGCGGAAGTTCCGCGAGGGGACAATCGTCAGGCCCTCCTCGGGGTGGCCCTCAACAGCGTGGTGGCTCCCAGTCTCGTGGTGGTGCCCAGCAGCATGGTGGCTCTGGAGGCCCTCGTCTGGAGTATCAAAGTACCCCGACTGTCAAGGCAGACAGACAGTAAGTTGAAGAGTCCCTTTTGCATGAAAAATCACTGACTGTTTCCATTTAGGGTGATGTTCAATGCTTCGCCTCCCGACAAGCAGATAGCGGACTTCGAGAAGAAGTCCTTGGAATCCAAGAAGAACATCAAGCAGGAGCCCCAGCGAGATCTCCGAGACAAAAAGACCAAGGCAGAGAGGGGCCAATTGCCCATTCATGTCGATTTGGTTCGCCGTCCCGGTTATGGCACCAAGGGGAAATCGACCAACGTCCGCGCCAACTTTTTCGCAATGATCTTCAAGCCAGATGCAAAGTTTTACGCATACAGCGTGAATATCGTTCCGGAGCCCACTCACAAGCGTCATATCCGACAGATCTTCAAGCAACTCGTGCTTAGATGTCCTGAAATCAAGGACTGCCTGCCTGCGACAGACGAGGCTCAGTGGATCGTGACCTGCAAGCCGATCCCCTTCGAGGAGACGACCGTCAGATGTGATCCTACCAAATGTGATCCTGGGGAAAAGGAATGGGCTTACACTTACACCGTTTCCTTCACTCTACAGGACAAGAAACCCATTCCCTTGAAGGGTCTACTTGATGGGCTTGCAAACCCCGACATCCATGAGAAAGTCACAGACGAGGACTATGTTGTTCAGCTTCTGAACATTTTCATGACAAGCTTCGCTTACGGTGACCCGGGCGTCACAAATGTTGGCAAGGGTCGACTCAAGTTTTTCTACACCGATAATCGCCAAGAAAGCATGAACCTGACTGGTGGACTTGAAGTTCTCCGCGGCGTCATCTCAAGTGTGCGCCCAGCTGCGAAACAAATTTTGCTAAACCTCGGTGTCAGCAATGGTGCTTTCTACCAGCATATGAATTTGGGCCTCTACATCGAGGAGGTTCTTCGAGCAAACTTCAATGATCTCGAAACTGTCAACCGGTATCTTCGCACTGTAAAGATCGAACTCAGACATTCGCCTAAGATCTACGATGATGATTGCAAACAAATTTACCGCGTCGGCAGTGTTTGGGGATTGGCAAGCAAGGAAGATGAAACAAAATACGTTCCCAACAAAGACAGCAAAGACAAAAAGGATCACAAGCCTCCCCAAGTCAAATCGTTTGGCGCCGGTCCAGATGACGTGCGATTCTGGTTAATCGAGGAAGGAAAACCTGGACGCTACGTGACCGTCACGGAGTTTTTCAAACAAAGTAAGTAAAATCAGGCACTGTGGCAGAAAACGCTAGGCTAACCCGTTCTACGCAGAATACGGTGTCATCTTAAAGGACAAGAAGAAACCAGTGGTCAATATCGGGAACCATCAACGGGCTGTCTACATTCCATCCGAGAGCGCCTGGATCAAGAAAGGGCATGTTTTCAACGGCGAGCTGTCTACTGCGCAACGACAGAATATCATCAAGTTCAGCTGTCGCCAACCACCGGACAACTTTGAGACCATCCGAACCCTTGGCCGAGGCATTATGGGAATGTCCGGTAACTACTTCCGCGACAGACAAATCAAATTCTCCGACGAGATGCTTGTAGTTCCTGCAAGGGTTCTTGATGCCCCGGTACTGAAGTATGGAACTCGTACGGAAAAGCCCCAGAGGGGTGCCTGGAATCTTGTGGGAAAACAGTTTTCTACAGGTGTCAGTATCGAAACCTGGGTTGTCTTGTGGATCAAGGCCGGTGTCACCAGAACTACACCTGATCAAGTCCAGACTGCGGTTGAAGGCTTCCGCAAAAAGATGGCTGAAATGGGCATGCGAGTCGCACAACGCCCCAGTCTCGAGTCCATTGATATCAAGGGTCCCATCAAAGACCAGTGCGAGGCACTCCAGGCGAGACTCATCAGTTTGTCAGCGAAAAACCCACACCTCCTGTTGGTTGTGCTTCCCACAGGACAGGACCGGATTTTCCGCTTCGTCAAATGGGCCGCTGATTGTAAACTGGGCATTCCAAATCACTGCGTCCTCGTCGACAAGTTTGCTAAGGGAAATCCTCAGTACATGGCCAACAATGCGCTGAAGGTTAACCTGAAACTCGGTGGTGTCAATCACATCCTTGACCCTCCTGCCTCTGGATTACTGGCCCAGGGAAAACTATGGTTGTCGGAATTGACGCAACTCATCCATCTGCTACTGACTGTGACGGCTTCCCAACAGTCGCTGCCATTGTTGCTAGCATAGACGGTCGACTTGGCCAATGGGCAGGAGCAAGCCGCATCCAGACTTCCAAGAAGGAGATTCTTGAGAATCTGCAGGATATGATGGTCGATCGTCTTCACCGCTGGCAAAAGGTCAACAAGACATTGCCGACAAGTATCCTTGTCTACCGTGATGGTGTGAGTGAAGGTCAATACAACGACGTGATGACAGCGGAGATGTCATCGATTCGTGACGCCATCAAGAGAGTCTACCAAGGCTCTTCACCGAAAATCACCTTCATCATAGTCACAAAGCGCCATCACGTTCGCTTCTACCCAACCAGTTCAGAAGGCTGCGATGACAAGAACAACTGCAAAAATGGCACCATCATTGATCGAGTTGTGACACGCCCGTGGTACTACGATTTCTATCTCCAGGCACAGGCTCCCCTCCAAGGTTCGGCCCGCCCAGCTCATTACGTGGTACTTCATGACGAGATCTTCGCTCCGACTTCGCGTACCGCGGCCGATGATCTACAGCAGCTCACACACAATATCTGCTACATGATGGCTCGCTGCACTCGCTCTATCAGCTACGCCACCCCGGCATTCCTTGCTGATCGCTACTGTGACCGTGCGCGAAAGCACGTTGTTGCTTACTACGAATGGAAGGAGGCACAGAATCCCTTTTCAAAGCGAGCCTCACACAAACCTTCCCAGTCCGATGTCATGATCAATTCTCGTCTTGCAGAGACCATGGTTTACATTTGAAGCCATTGATTGATTTGTTGATTCCGTTCGGGCAATTATGACGTGAAAAAGGTTGTCTTATGGCTTTATTTGATTTTATGTTCTGACAACGAGGCGGGAGGGGTGCAAAGGAAAAGGAGAAAAGGGGAAAAAAGAAAAAGGAGAAAAAAATTGTTATGTTGTTGTGTCTTCTCTTTGATTTCACCATGTTCGTTTCGATTTCACGTTCATACAGGGGAGATGGGAAGGGGCAAAAAGAACAGAGAAAAAGAGAAAAAAAAGAGAGAGAGAAAAGTTGCGGTGACTCCCCTTTGATTTTATGTTCTGGCTTTTGTCTTTTCAAATAAAACACCAAAAAAAAGGGCTTTCGGGCTATTCAAAACCAATTTCTACTAGTAGTATGCTTTTCTCGTATAGAATCCGCGGGACAAGCAGTAACAAACTTGAAGTAGTATGCCGTTGACTTCCAAGTTCGTACTAGTACTAGTACTAGGTTCGATGTTTGTTTAAAGCATCGGGATATGTAGGTGTGATTGAGGTCGAGGGTAATGGGTAATTCATGAAAGGTGTATAGTATTTTACAAGAGCTAGTTTACGAGAAGCTGACTCGGCCTGAATAAATAGAGGAGATAGCGATTTCGTGGGTAATCAAATCAGCCAAATTCGGTGACCAGGGCACGCTGGTCTCCAGGGAGCGGGGGGTTATCATCATGAATCGATGCCGAATTGAAACAACGTAACAAGGTATGCGTGCTGTCAACAACGGGCTCTCGTCATCGGTATCCTTCGTATCGTGCAGTCTAATCGAGAAATGGTGAGAGAGATTGACTGTTGCACTTCGACCGCAACTAGGCATTCTTCCTGTGTCCCGGGGTATATATCTTAACCGATAAAATTATGTTCCAGACCGTCCGGATTAATATTTCATCGCTTGGAATTCGGCGACCAGTCGGATGGCTGCCAGCTGTCGCCGGGGTTGCTACGGTCCGCCTTGGCCCATGGGTTCGCTTCCTTTGGGGGTGTTGATTCCGAAGTCGACTCGGGCAGTGAAGGTGTCGCATTTTGTGTGGAATGGGGGAGATTTTGGGACTTCAGGCTCCCAGAGCCGTCGCCGACTGAAGGGATCGAGTTTTGGGGCTGGGGCTTGTCGAGATAGGACGGTTTGCTGGCCCAGCGTTCGTCGGCGAGTCGGGCGAGTTGCTTAATTTGGAGTTGTCGAACAACGTCTTGTTGCTGTTCTTCAACGGTTGGGGGATTTTCGCGTACATATCGGAGCCATTGATGCCATTGTGCTATTCGCGTATGAGCGTGTTAGTGACATTGTCGTCAAGGATCTGCCCAAATCAAAGCTCCGGTCAGGCGAATCGCCGAGGATAGGGTTCCCTCCACCTGCATAGCACTTACGGGTAACTTGCACATCACTTAGATGAATCTTGGGGTCCGGCTTCAGCATTCTTCGCCAACGACTGGCATTTGGATCGTCTCTGTACTCCCAGAAAGTATTTCCGGCGAGATCCACGCCTGAGCGGCAAAAGTCAGTAAAACCGGGTGATATCCGACGAGGCTCGCAGAGACAGAGACAACTTTACCAGCAAGGCGGGATTTTCTCCAGGGGAGCTTGAGACTCTTCCACTGGAACCAGAGACTATTGACCATAATGGGATGGGGATGGGGTGGAAGAATTGAGGCGCAGGGAGAGAAGCGTGGAGAAAAAAAAGTGGTTCGCGGCGGATGAGCCAGAACGTCAGGAACGTCATCGGCCCCGAACATAAACAGCGCTCCATTCCATTCCACTCACTCACTTCCATCTTCCACCTTCCACCTTCCACCTTTCGTCTAATTTGCCCCCTTTACTCGCATATTCGCGAGTTTTTCGGAAAGCCCCTATTGTCTTTCACTGGAGGAAATCGTCTTGGTGCTTTTGCGCGCCCCCTCTGGATACCCAACTCCCCCACGGACCGGTGGCCGATCAGGCAGACTCGGGCAAAGGGATACTGCCACGCAATCAGGAACCACGGTGTTTTCTCCTCGCACTATTGCAAATCAACCTTGATCGTACTGCGATCACCAACCATCGATCATGGCTTCGGTTACCTCGCTGGACAAAGACTTGCGCAACATGCGCCTATCCCGCTATACCCCGCAGGCAGCCGCGGAGGTACGTGACTGGATCGAAGAGGTCCTGCGTGAGAAACTCCCTTCAAGTGATCTGTTAGAAGGCCTTAAGGATGGAGTGGCACTTTGCAAGTGAGTCTCCCGATTGTTATCCACCGTCTTCCGTCTTGTTCTGTGCTCGGTGCTAGCCGGCTAACCCCTTGACTACGAACCAGGTTAGTCAATTTGGCTGTATCACCGGGCGTGAAATATAAGCAGTCCTCAATGCCATTTGTTCAGATGGAGAATATCTCGCACTTCCTACGCGCGTGTCAAATGGCACCACTCGGCCTCCCCCCCGCACGATGTCTTTCTCACTGTCGATCTCTATGAAGCAAAGGATCCGGCGCAGGTCCTCCAGTGTCTGGCATCGTTTAGCCGCCGGGCTAATACCCTTCACCCAGGCATATTCCCGCGTTCGGTTGGCCCGCAAAGCAAACGTGGAGTGGTCAGTCCAAATGCGACGGGCTCCTCCAGCCAGGGGTCGTATACCCCACGAACCGGCCGTGCTTCCAGCAATGCCAGCGACGCCAATCCAAATAATCCCGGTCGAATGAGTCCTTCTAAGCCGTCTGGATCTTACAGCTCCTGGAGTAAGAAGAATGACCAGGGCTCCACGGCCCCCGCTTGGAACATTCACCAATATGGCTATATGGGTGGAGCCAGCCAAGGCAATCAAGGCATTGCATTTGGGTCTCGACGGCAAATTACTACCCCAAGCCCGGCTGTGCCGAGCTTAGCAGAAAAGGAAAAGTACAGACGTGAGGAAGATGAGAGAATTCGTCAAGAAACTGCGAGACAGGAAGAGGAACAACGAGCTCGCCAACGAGAGATCGAGGAGCAGGAAGCCCAGGCCAAGATTGAAGAAGAGCGCCGATGGAAGGAGCAGACAGAACGTTTGAGAGAAAAGGAACGCCTAGAAATGGAAGATGAGAAGAGACGGTGGGATGCAGAGAAGCGTCAGTGGGAGGAAGAAGAACAGCGACGGGTCGCGGAAGAGAAAGCAACCGAGGAGCGCCTCGAGCAAGACCGCCAACGCCGAAAGAGTGCTACCGATGCTCGTCTCAATGGACAATTCCTCAGTCAATACCAAGCGGGCCAGCCTGGTGCGGAGCTGGCAGTCGAAGAAACACCCGAGAGTCGGCGCATCAAGGAACTCGAACGCGAACTGGAGCTGGCCAAAGAAAGAGAGCGTCAGTATGAGACTGATCGATCGGGACTCCAAGTCCAAAAGAGTGGCAACGAATCTCGATCTCGTAGCGGTAGCCGTCAACGTCCCGTTCCAGTACCCCCCAAACCAAGCTACGACCTCTCCTCTCTTGAACAGGAACGCCGCATGCTACGCACGGAGTGGCAGAATACACAAGAAATGCCAGCAGCGCAGGAGCAACCAGAGGAGGTTGAAGAGCAAGCCCCGCCTCCACCTCGTCGACCACTCCCACAGCCAGGGCCTTCATCTCAGGCAGTGCCATCACTCCCACCTAGAGATCTACCGGCTGCCCCTCGTCCTCTTCCGGACCCGGTTGCATATTCCGCGAATCTTGGCCGAGAGAGTCGTGTCGATCGCTTCCTCTCCTCTAACCCAGCACCTCAGGCTGCTGCTCCATCCTCTCATAGACCTCAAGACTACAGCACAACATCAGAAGTCGACGCAGAGAACAGCCGCCGTATTGCGTCCCAGCAAAAGACCAAGGCCGGCGGCTGGGCATCGAAATCCCTGCTTGAGCGTGAAATGGAGCGCGAGCGCGAGCGCCAGCGTGAATGGGAAGAAAACCAAGAACATACCCAGGCTGCTGCGCGCGATAACACTATGGGCTCGGGGCCCGGTCAAACCTGGGACGTTCATCAATACGGGTACCTCGGCGGCGACAACCAGAACCGCGGTGGTGTTGGATTGGGCGTTGGGGGTGCCCGTCGTCAAATCATCGGACCTCGGCCTCCGCCATAAATGTTCATCTGGTAGATGAAATACGTCCCTATTCAACCTAGGATGGTAACTATTTTTTCCTCTTTCGATTCTCTTACCGTTGAGCCTGGCTCAACGTCGATTTTCATTCTTTGCGTCGGCGACCCGGTGGTTTATTTCTTGTGTTGCTATGATTCCCTTCCGGAAGTTTTTGTCTTGCAGATGTTTCTTTACTACTTTCTTCATACTTCAAGTGCGATTGTAGATAACATCTATTATATATCAATAATTGCAGCCATTTATCGAATGCAGTTCTTAAATTCTTAGTACTAGCAAGAGTCAGCCCTCCAGAGGGCTAGCGACCTCGGGAGTCACCCACCCACAGAGTAACACAAATTTTGCTGCTGCTGCCCTACTGGTACTATCATTGTACAGCTATTTGGAAGGAGAATGGTAGGACACGGAGTGCCATGATCTGCCCCTGCATATTATGTTTAAAAGATGTATCATAAATCGTTATTATCATAAGTATCGTCCTCGGCTACCCATCAGGTGATCGACTGCGCTTGCGACTGCAAAACTTCCATGAGGAAAAGCAATCTATCGCCACTCTCAATCAACCAGGACGTCTCAAGAGGCTCCTGGTCTTTCTTTGCCTGGCTCCGTCGTGCCTCCATCGCTGCTCTTTCGGCCCGCCTACCCAACCCAATCTGGACGGCATTCTCTAAGGAGGGCCGGAAGTGCAATAGCCCGTTTCCAGCTAGGAGCAGCATGAGCGCTTCGAGAATAATGGACACCTTGACGTTGTCGACAACACTGGCATTCGCGGCCGCGAAGGGAAGAAAGCATTCTTCCAACTTATCTTGATCTAGATAAGGTTGGTCGGATTTGGGCGCGGCACTCTCGAGCATACTAAACAAGAGAAGTTCGCACAAAACAGTTTGCTCTGCATCCGACCTATCTCCGCGAATCTTTTTTCCATCTTCGCCTTGATGTTGTTCTTCATCGGACGATGAATCTCTCTGCGATTTATCAAGGAGACCAGGTAGAATATAGGGACTGATGAAGGCCTGGAAAATCGGCAAAGGCAAATGGCGAATATTCTCAATGATGTAGTGATCGAGAACGTCAATTGCCAGAAAGTCCTTCGGAAGCAGCTCACACACCCTCGACAAAAGGCCAAGAAGTCGTTTGCGCAGATCAAGAGAATCCAGACCACCTAGGGGGGGAAAGACCAACATCATGTTGCGTTAAGGTTTGATCGGGGCCCGTAATCTCATCGATGAACTCGTTATCAAGTGGATCCTTCGTATTTCTCGTACCTCGCCTTGTACGCTTTGACCGTCTGGATCCTGCGCCCGAAGGAGACGTTGACTGCGAATTTGACTTGCTCGTTTCGAGGCCAGTAGTGGCCTCATCATCCGACTCATCCTGGGCTAGATAATCGCCGTACTCATCTTTGTCGATGTTAACGTCGCGCTCCCTCTTTTTAGCCTTCTCGGCTTGTCGATCTGACTTGGCCAGCTTGAGCTCCTTGGGAAAAACTTGGCGGAATTCATTGAGCGAATTCGTACCACCATCTGCAAAGATAGCCCTAATGACTCTGCGGTACTTGCCAGTCCCACTGCCAGCTGAGATGTATCGAAAGATCAAACTCTCTTTAAGAATCGTCAAGGAATGATCTTGGTATTGATCTAGGGTCCTTCTTTTGATTGGAACGCGCTGCTGTGTGGTTCCATCACCTTTGTCGGCTTTCCTTTCCTTGAATATGCGCTCTCGTTCATTCCAGTCGTCTTGAAGTACATCACACATAAACTCCAGCCAAATTTGCCATCGCTCCCATCTTTCATGATGGAGTACGGAGCAGTTAAATGTCCAGCCAACGGCATGCCAGAAATCCTCCGCCCGAGACCATAGAGAACCTTCTTTGCCGAGCTTGATGTTCAGCGGCTTGTTATCATCATGCCTGTGGCTTTCGTTGTCGTCTCCTGCCGCACGATATTTTCCCCCGGAACGCAAGGCTTGATCATGTGTAAAAGCAAATGCAATATCGAGTTTCGCTGCTCGGGGACTGACGAGAGTACCGAGAAGTCGCAAGAGCCGGAGAGCGATATGCGCGACCTCTTTTTCTTCGTCCGAAGAGGCCCGGGTTGTCGTAGACGGGTGTACGAGGAAAGTGACCGCTATCGCGAGATGGGGAGGCAGCGGGATAATGCACTCGGGGGATGTATAGCTGCCAGAAGCAAGGGTGTTGAAGAGAAGATTCAGTGCTTGGGTATCTATGATCGTGGCGCGTGATGTTAGTTCCTCGATCGCGGGGTTGGAGAGGTGTTTCACGGGGTGACTGACATAATTTCTCTTCAAAGAAAATCTCGATGTTTTGGACCAACTCAAACCTGAGAGGCTTCGGTGCACGATATTCCAAAGTGCCCCACGGAGCCATCTCGTCAAGATGCTGCGACGACATAATGGGCAGCTAGTCGCGTCCGATCTTTTGGGCGCGCACGCTTATCGATAAAGCTTAGTAATGTACCCTGATTGGATATGATTGGGAGATTGACAGATGATTGACAGAATTCCAAGGGACTTGTGGTAGATTGGAGATACGAAGATTGGAGGTTATTTGAGACCTTTGTGACGATGCAGGTGCAAAAAGAAACACTGGAGGTATTGAGAGCATTGAGGGTTGGTGAGCAAACGGGCTAGGCGGACCTACCAAAAATAGACAGAACCTACTGATAGTTACTACTAGTACTAGTGATTGTGAGTAAGCACTAAGATTTATTGATATATTTTTATTAGATATCACTAGTATACGATTATAAATGAATTCTATGCTCCAGCTAGAGTTTGCATGTTTATTTTGCATGGGCTGCTTTTGTCTGCATATACCATTGCTTACTCCGTATGCTATGATGCAATATCCCCCCCGCATGGACCGAGCCAAGAAGGATGACCTGCATCGTTCGGTCCTGCAGGCCCCGATTTAGCGGCACCACCGGACGAACTCAACTACACGTCTAAGGAACTAGTGGAAAGTGAATTATAGAGAGTAACATATGCACGGCTCTAAAGCTGAAAAATCTAGACAGGAACTGGAGTTAAAAGGAGAGACTCGCAGCCCAGGTGACTGTATTTGCCAAGCGAAAGGGAAAGGAAGAGGGGGAAAAAGGTTGCGAGAACCAACGACGGATCAAAACTCCGTGAAATCAACGCAATGCAAAAGCCTGTTTATGAGGCGACACAAAAAGGAAAGGAGGAGCTAGCTCGAAGGCCCGGAAGACGCCAATGTAGCAACAAGGGAAGGAAAAAAGACGTATGAAAGGACTATGACTCGTCAAAATCGGAGAAAAGACCTATTCGCATCCGATGCGACTGGTGGGTTGTTAGCGGGAGGTCCATCCAGATGGGATCAAAGGGAATACATACAAAAGGCAGCTTGGGGATAACCACGGATAGCGTCGCCAGGCAATTGATAGTGAAATAGGTCAGGTCGTAGTGGGTGTAGTGGGTGCTGATAAGGAAGAGCACAATCGGAACGCAGAGCAGGAACTTCTTGGTCGGAGTGTATTGATCACCGTTGTCAATTTGCTCCCACATGTTGAGATTATCGTAGGCGCCGGCGTTGAACTCGAACGGGATGCCCCGCACCCAATGAAACATGAGGAAGGAGCCAAACATATAGCTGATGTTGGTCAGAGTCCATGATGTTTCCTGCGAAACGCCCGGAATGATATCGTAGAAGATCTTCAGTGCGGCAATGCAGACGAAATGGATGGTCCAAGCCCCTGCTTATGGAAATAGCTTCTGCATCAGCTCTTGTTGCTTTCATGTGCTTTGTCCACGGTGTCCGGAGCGGATGGGGAGAGTCTGGGGAGAGAGGAGGAGAGGGTGAAGGATGCAAGCTTACCCTTCGCATTGACCCAGTTCGCATTGAGGTTCGGCAGTGCCGCCTGGTCACTGGTATGTTCGATCGACTCGGGAGGTTCCTGGTAGATGAGACTGCTCGAGCGTCGCCGACGGCCCTGCTTTTGGGTGTTGGGCGACAGTCGCTGTGCGCCGTCCATTTCGGGAGCGAATGAGATGGTACGCGAGACCAGTAGGGAGGACTTGGGAGTATCGGACGCCAGCTTGACTGGAGTTGGTGGTCGAGGTGGGTGGTCGGGGGAAAAGGAGCGTGGGGATGATGAAGTGACCGCGTGGAGTCGGGCGGATCGGGCTTGTCGGGGGTCACGGGGGCAATCTCGTTTTTTTCTTCTTTCTTTTTTTTTGGCCACAGCACTCTTACAATCAAGATTGGGGCGACTTTTGAGAAGAATGAGTGAGGATCAAAAAGGGGCGAATTATGAAATACAATCAAGATAGATGGACGAGGCGAAAGTACGGTGGGCTTGGAGACGGTATTTGTTGTAAAGCACGTGCGCGCCACTGGGCGACCTTGCCATTCCCAGCATTCGCCGTGTTTTTTTGGTTCCAGTTTGGAGTGAGTTCCAGATCGCTTAGTGTGAGACTATGCCATTGTGTGCCTAGGTGGCTTGATACTTGCCAGTGGCCAGCATCGTACCATATACTAGTAATTATATCCCCAAATACCAGTACCTAGGTAGTGTTGTGGGAAATACATATCCGAAATGGTTATAGAGATTCTGCATGTGAGGCTCGGATATATATCTAGGATCTGCTTAGTGCCCAGGTGTAAGTAGCACTGGCAGTACTAGTACTAATTCAGCATTTTGAATACCAGTGTTAATATACTAGTAGTTCGTTAACGCAATAGGCTAGATTAAAGCAAGGATAACTGGCTACTAGTACTAGTAATTCACCAATTCAACTTATTCTACTATTTTTGTGTGGTGCCCAGGTAACTCCGAGGGTCGCGCCTTCCTGCGTGAGTTCCTGCGGGGATGGTCTTCTCCGCCCGCCGTAAAATTTTGCGCTTGAATCTCAACCCATCAGTGTAGATCCATTCGCTTCATCTTCAACTCTTCACAACCTTCACCATGTCTGACTCTGGGGACGAGGCCGATTCACGGACGGCCTCTGTTGGCGCCCAGCGAGGCCGAAAAAACGCCACCTCCCGATCCTCACACGATACCAAATCCCGGCCCACGAAGAGACAACGGCGGAATGAACCCGCCGCATTTCGCGCCCTCGAAGATTTTGTCCCCCGTGGAGCCTCGTTCAGCGAAAAGCCTCTCGAAGTTGATCCCGATGAGACTTCAAGCTCTGGCTCCGGCTCCGGCTCGGACTCTGAAAGCGAAGCCGATTCTGATCACTCGGAGGCCTCTAGCAGACCCGCACCCGCACCCGCGACCGCAAACCCCCACGCAGGCAGTACGGCCCCCGCTGTCAGCTGGAACCAAGGCAGGAAAAATGCCGTGCGTACAACATTGGGAAAGCGCAAGGCCCAGCCGGAGCCAGACGCGACATCTGCGCAATTCAAGGCAGTCAATGGGACATATTGGCGCAGTCGCAGTGGTTCTGCTTCATCCGCAGGAAGCATTGCAGCAAAGAAGGACGAAGGCCAGTCAAACGAGGACAGTACGTCTGAAGAAGGCGAGATAAACTCGGCCAGCGACTCTGATGATTCGCAATCCTTGGATTCCGAGGCCGACGACTCTATCCTGCTGAACATCGGCACAAAGCATGAGCAGGCGGCGGATGAATATGACCCGGAGTCTTTGGACTTGAGTCAAGGCCTAACAAACGGTCATATAAATGGTGCATCTGGAGGAAAGGGCGCAGACTCCCTTTTGGACAATATACCCACAGCAGCGGAATCGAAAGAAGAAGCCTTCCAGCAATTCAGTCGCAAGTACCCAACTGCCCCGGTCACATTGGTAGACTTGGACAAAAGGGACCTCGAAAAGCAGGCCATGTTCTTGTACTGGGATCGCGATATCCACACTCTTGATCTCCAGCTGCCGGTTGGTTGTATCGAGTGCTTTCGCCAAGGTCACATGGCTGAAGTGTGCCCGACAAAAGAGGTAGCGATTCTTAACCCCTCGCCTTATTATTATTCGATATCTTTATACTAACCAAATCTAGTGCGAGCACTGTGGAGCGTGGAATAAACATTCAAGTAACCTCTGTCCCTCATGGCGACGATGCATACGATGCCGAGAGAGAGGCCACCAAGAAGAGCAATGCTCATCTGCCCTAAAGGGCTCCGCGTCCGAAGTTCCTTGCGACTTCTGCAGCCTACCTCACCTTGAGACCCAGTGTGATCAACGATGCGCATTCCCCATGCGGGATGTCACGGACCCGTCCATCAAGGTCGCTATGTCGTGCGCCCGCTGTGCCAGTAGCCAGCATCTCATCGGTGACTGCCCTTCAGTTCCATACCCTTCTTACTCATCATGCGCATTCTCTCTAAAGGGAATCGACCCAACAGCAATAACCAACCTTAGCGCTGGTGCCATCCCTCAAAAGAACGCTGGCCCGCCCCCTAGTCGCCCGCCCAGAGGACCGCGAAATAGAGGTCCCCGAGGTGGTGGTAATGGAGGAGGTGGTAACAAATCTTTCACTTCAGATAGCAGCGACGATTTGCCCCGTGGTGGGAAAAGGCCACCGCCTCCATCTCGTGGAAGGGCTCGCGGGGCGATTCGTTTCGGCGGTGGATTAGGTTCCGATCAGCCACGAGGAAAACCCCCTTCAAAGCGAACGCTCTCTCCGCTACCACGTCGCGGACCCCCCCCCCTCCGCGAGGCAGGGGAGGATATCGAGGCCGTGGGGCTTCCAATGGCGGACGCGGCGGCGGTGGCGGCGGGAAGCGAGGCCGAGGACGGTAGATCGACCACGCTGGTCGTGCATTATGAGTAACCTTACGAATACCATATATCTGTACATTGCCCATTGGAGTTTATATTTTGGTCTGTTTTGATCCTCTCTCAAACGAGGAGAAGTATGCATGCATCGGTAATGAGCTGGATTCTTATTGACCTAGTATGTTGAACTCGCTCACTAGAGCGCTGTCGCCAAAGAGCAGGAACAGCTTGGGAGAAAAATAAAATTTGTGCTACTTCTATATGTACATGTCTACTCTTTATGTTCATCATTCTCGCGAGTACCCACGAAACCTTGCTCAAGAATATCCACCAGTTCGTCCAAACGACTGATAAAAAGGTCGGTATGAGCATGTTCACGCAGATGGCCATTGCGCTCATTGACTAGCAAGACGGTTGCTGCGCCGGCCGTATGACCCGCCGTCATATCGTCGATGCTATCACCGACCTAGAAACTATTAGCAATGGAACTCCTTCGACAAAGCACGAGCATGGTTAACATGATAATTTTGCGACGTACCATGATTAGGCTCTCTGCGCGGTTGGGCAGTCCCCATTCCCCAGCGATATGCAAGATACCCGCGGGATCAGGCTTGGGGATTACATCAGGGGTGTCCCGAGTGATGATGGGGAGGAAGACATGGCTTGGTAGGTGATTCTGGATGAGATATCTCACCGGGGCTCTATGGGTTGATCTATATCAGTACTGTGGGGATTGCAATGCATACCACTAGTAGTACACTGTGGAAGGAATACGGACTCAAAATTCCGGGTGCAAAGAGCTCGTCGGAGTCCGCGTGACTGGAGATAATCCATCAAGCGTGCGAGGCCAGGCTGTGGTTCCTGGTTGAGCATTGCGCGCCGCTCAACGTCCTGGACTTTTGCTACGGCTTCGGCGCGCTCAGCGGGTGTTTCGATATCGCGGATGTGATGGAGGATGTCAGTGGAGGCATCGATTCCCAGAGCTTCTCTATATTTTCATGTATTAGAGATCGAATATTTGTCATTTGGTCTACCTATGTCCTTTCCTGGGGAAAACGGGTTTGTCCGGGTTGATGCCGAGGATGATTACGATGTCATCGAAATATCGAATATCCAACTCACCTCATTTCACTGAACATGTGATGTTGTGGGAGGCTGTTCAAATCATTAGCACCAATTGTTAGCACTACTCTGACGCTGTCGAGCCTGCCATAGGTGAACTGGAGTTTCCCGGTAGATCTCCGTCTGTACCGGGAGCTCGGTTGCTTGTCGACGAGGGCCTTCGATATGATGACGTTTGGGGAGTAGGGCAATCCAGAGCCCAGCCATGCAAGGTTGGGATCGTGATAGGGGAATAGACAGAACCTACCATAAAGTTCCATCCACATCAAACACAATGCCCTTCAGCGGCGGCGCATCCGATTTGCGGGATGTGTCGAGAGGCGCGAATCGCCGGGGCCGGAGATGCTGGCATTCTACTTTGGTTGCCGACATGATGGATGATTGAGCGCTTCGCAAGGCGGCACGAACGGTCATAGAGGCGCGATTGAGATGAAGTTGCGGAGGTGGAGGTGGAGGAGGGCGGGTTCCTATTGAAGTTCCAATGTTCCTTTCCCATAAGTGGGGCAGTGGATTCCGGCTGTACGGTGTGGGAGTATACGGAGTATACAGAGTATAGTAGTATGTAAGCTGGAATAGAATACTGCATACTAGTAGTATGTATGGTACGTATGCCTGTATCAGTGAGTTCATCTCAGTTGCTCCTTCCTCCCATTCCAATTTTCCACTCTCGCTCCTTCCACTTCTCTTCTCTTCCCAAACATGCCGAGTCACCTTCACCTTCACCTTCTATCAATCATGGATATGGATTCCTACATCGTCTTCATCTCATCTCATCTCATCTGATCACTTCATTCCGACTCCCTCCAATCTGCAGCCAAAATGCCGCTCATCGGTCGACATGTCTCCCACACGCATGCCAACCTGCCCATCTCGTTATGGAGTACCATCTCTCTCACCTTCGCCCTCTCATACCTGCAAATCATCTACGCCATCTCTTTCATCGCCCGTCCCTTCTGGAGTTCAAACCTGGATTTCCCACCCTTCAGACAGACCATCGAAAGCGCCGAGACATTTGCCATCAATATCATCCTAGAGATCGTTCCTACCTCGAAATATCGCTCGCCCGCACCGACAAATTTCATCAATGATTTCACAAGTCGCCGCTACCCATTGAGCCTCAATCGATCGAATCCAATGATTGAAACCTCTCAACCTGTGACTACAAGTGCCTCGGTGCATATAGTCCCCCCTCAAATGCCGCAGTGCTACCCTGAGCCCCGGATTTCGATTTCGCACCTGTCACCTCAACAAAAGGAAGTTCAAACCGAGACTATGCGTTCCACACACTCAGAACGGTTCAACAAGATAGGCGACTCAGGTGCTTCGATCTATGGGACCGCGAAGAAGGTCACTACATCCACTCGGCCCAAGCTATCCACCACCCTTGAAGCGCACCGGCAACATCAAGCCACCAGCCAGGCAATGCAGTCCGAGCCCGTGACTGGCGCCCACAAAACCACAACCGTCACAAAGCAAGAAGAACACGAAGAAGAGCAGCTTACAGTACATATCGTGGAGATTTTGCATCCCGCCAATCAAGCTTCGAGTTTGGATATATCCCAACCCGCTGCCCCCGGGCCTGTCATGGACATGCCCAATCCACTCATGCCAATGGATACGTCTCCTACCGACTCATTTGACGGCCCCGGTGAACTCGAACCCGAACTCGAACCCGAACTCGAACCCGAAGTTGATCCCCAGTCCGCTTCCTCCTCTCGCTATACTGATAATACGAGCTCGCTATCGTTGGATGCCGGCCATGCCGCCAAGTCCCATTCCACCGAGAGCTATCCTGGAAAATTCCCCGTCAGCGATGGTATGGAATATAGCAATTTGGCCACGGCCGAATACGCGTTTCGGGAGAGAGGGACAACTTCTGTACGGCCTTTCTCGGATTATTAGATATCAGGATTCCCTTTCTTTTGGACTCATGCGCCAGCACATGTGGATTTAGTATATCTGCGGTTTTGGGGATAGAATTCCGGTGTTGGAGGCTTTCGTTTCTTGCATTCTTTCAAGTTTCTTCTATCTTTTCTCTTTCTTTCTTTGCTGCGTTTTACTGTTCTGTGAATGAACGTCCGAGGTTTGGATATCCCACTGCTAGGGGGGTTTTAGAGTTGGACTGTATACTTAACTTATTCATAACTCTTACCATTGACTTGATAATGGATGCTCTATAAATTCAAGTTGTTCAATGGTATACATGTTTCAAGATAAGTGAAGTAGTGACTTATTTTCTTCAAGTCTTTTGTACTAATATTATGCGAGCTAACTATGGCGGATTGGTAGAATTGTAAGTCATCCATATCATACTGTCGATTGCCAGTGTACCCGGCACGTTCTACACGATCGAAGAATTGGAGAACATTTTGAAACTGAGTCCCATAAGAAGTCATGGTAGACGCACTTAGATTACACCATTAGGTATAGACCACTACCAACTATGCTAGTATCTACAATAAGTTCAGCTATCCCAAACCCAGGGCCATCGTTCAACACGCGAAACGGTTGAGAAATAGGCAACGAAAGGAGGGAAAGAAGAAAAGTAGTAAGTGAAAAGAAAATACTAGAACTGGAGAGAAAAAACCCCATGTAAATAGAACCACATACATCTCACTCTCAATCCCCTATTAACACTCACGCTGAGAAGAACAGGATTTTTTTTTTCTCGCAATGCACGTTGCTCATGAACGAAGATGGAACAAGATAATGAACTTGAAGGAAAAAGATGAAAAAAAGATGAACATGCTAACTCAAACAATCGTCTCTGTCGTTATAGGCGCAATGCGCCAGCTCATCACGTACAAATAATAGAAATTGAAGAAGGAAGAAGGGCGAGGGAATGCGTGAGGGGGGAAAAAGAGAACAAAACTCGCTAGACAGAAATACATTCCCGGGGTATCACAATGCTGGTCTTAATAGTTGTCATCATAATCGATCTGCATCGGACTGCCTCGGTATTGAGTACGCTTGATATTGCTGGGGCTATAGTTGCCGCCAGAGGTGAGGGGACGGGGACCAGTTGGTTTGCGGGTGGGAGGGGAGCGCATGGCAGAGCCCTGGTAAAGTTAGAACAATTGTTATTGCAGGGTTTGGAGTTGAGACGAAAGCTTAGACATACCCGTGAGACAACACGATCGCTGTACTGCTGTTGCTCTTCTGCTTCTTCCGAGACCTTGGGAGGTCGCTCGGGGATCAAGGGGCCGTCGTCGTTGACCTTTGGGGGTCGAGGGGGGCCAGGATTGCGGGAGCTGGCTTCTGAGTATCCTGCGTCCGAGATAGGGGACAGACGACTACCGCCACTGAAGCGTTGTTGGTTAGGGTTGACGGCTGGCAGACTGGGATTCGAGCCCCAGTGGTCTGAGGATGGGGATTCGGGTGTAGCATACGTCTGTGCCTGAGTTTCGAGCTGGTTTTGGTAGCGGCCAGTTGGGCCCTGTCGGGGCTGAGGGTGCTGCAGATCGAGACTGCCGCGATGAGCGCGGTACTTGGGTGCCTCAGAGACCTGCGAGGGCACCAAGGGAGATGGAGGACGGTTCTCTTGCTGATCGTCTTCGCCTAGAGTATAGGTAGACCTGATACGGTCATCACCCTCGGGGTCATAGTAATTACCGGATTTATAGGCGTCTGTGGCGAGATCAGAGCCAGAACGGGAGACCTCTGAGTATGGACGTTCCTTGCGACCAGGCTGGATGCTGTTGCGAATATTGTCTCCCATTGATGTGGCAGTGGACTTGGACCAGCGTGAGATTTTGGGGAAGATTGATGAGCTGCTCGACTTGTGCTTGCGAGCCTTCTCCGAAGCCTTGGGGGTTGTCTCTGTGCTTCGGGCTCCATTTGCTGCCACTGGCTTTCGAGGCGGGGTGTTGAGAGGCAGAGAGCCAGCTCTCTCATGACGAACAGGCTGCTTGATAGGCAAATGAGCAGTCATGTAGGCGTCGTTCTCATCGATCTCAAGATCCTCGTCCTCTTCATCCTCTTCGGGGACAGTGCTAACACGGGGATCCCCATTGCCTTGTCGAGGGCTGCCCATGTAGGGAGAACGACCGCCCATGGCAACATTGTTCGGGCCATTTTCAAAGCCATTCGGGTCGATGCTTGCTCTCCCGGGGGTCACAACATCATGACCAGTGCGCAAGGCCTCGACCTCCTCAAGAAGCTGCTCGAGCATTCCTTCGATCTTGGTTAAGTCGTTTCCTGATTTCCCGCTCAGACCCTTCAACGCACGCTTGAAAATGTTGGCCCGCTTGGCTTGGAGGTCATCGTTTTCCGCGTTGTTCAATTGACGAGAACGAGAAGAGCTGGGAGGCAGTGGACGAGGGCCACCGAGGGCTCTGTGCGTTCGCTCGTGCTGCTGGTCGCTAGTGTCCATGATCATATCATCTTGGTCGGCGATGAATTTCTTCATCTGCTCGAACGAGGTGCGCATTTCAGCGGCGCTTCGAACAAGAGTCACGAGAATCTCGGTATCCCTGGCATTTCGCTGGGCATCACGAACGGTGAGATGATCCATAAGAGCAACAATGTCCTTGGACTGGATTCTTTCAATGCCTCGACCAGTGGCGCTGTCGTAGAGCGGAGAGCCCACGCCGTGAGAGTAACCACTGAAGTGTCGCTGGTGGCCAGACCCGAATGGGTCTTCCTCAGTCGGACTCTCAAAGGCGCCCTCGAGGCCTCGATCCCCTTTCTTAGGAGTACCGATACTTGGAGACATGGGGTTGGCAGCTGACACGTAGCCTTCATCCTTGGCCCCCGGAGGGGTACCAAACAGCTGACCAGCTTGCTGGTCAACGACAAAGTCATCGCCACCAAAGATGTTTCTGGCAGTCTCATAGTACTCGGCATCAAGATTACGGGGCTGGTTCTGATCGAGATCTTTCGCGCCGTGATCATAGTAGGTGGGCTGTTCAGCTGGGGACCTTGATGCGTAGCCCCAGTGATCTTGAGCACTTTGAGCAGGACCTTGAATGATGGAAGGGTTGGTGTTGATCTCAGACTCGGACTCTTGACTGCGGTCCTCATCCGCACCCGGGCTATCCATGCCTCTAGAAGCTGCAGCCGCAGCCATTCCTGCAGCCATTCCCGCCGCAGCGCCTGCCTCATCAAAGTCGTCGATAGACTGGGTGACGCTTTGCGGTGGCGAGGTAGCACCAATCCGCCGAGGGAAGGATGTCTCATCGGGGCTGGAGGCGTCCTGGCGTTGCTTAAGAGGGCTTCCACGCTTTTCAGGGCTTCGGCTGGCCGCGCGCTCAGCGAATTCGGTCTGTGAGCGGTTTCCAGAGGTCTGAGACTCGAGGATGGACCCGTCAATCAGAGTAGCAACGTTTGACTCAACGCCGGCTGGGTGGATAAATTGCGGGTTGGCAGCAATGCCGGTGGCCACATTATGACCTTCCTTCACTCGATCCATGAAATCAACTTCGCTGTCGTCATTCTCGAATGAAAGTCTTGACTCCTCATCGGGACCATAGTAATTGTCCTCTCCGGATGCACGGCGTGATTGCTCGTATCCGAGATCAGTGCCCTCCTCGCCATCGAAAGCCCGGATTTGACTGCTGGGGCTGTTTCCATCCTGCCGAGTAGATCGGGCGAGATTTGTGCTCGGGGCGGAAGACAAAGAATCAATCGAAAGGCGAGGTTCCATATCCCGCTGGAGGTCGACAGTGTGCTTGTTTGGATAATGCGCATCACGGGTCTCGGTAAGGTCACTGGCAACGCTCTGAATAGGACTCAGTGCTCGGCCTGTCTCATAATGTCTGTCTGGCGATGGTTGTTGTCCTGGATGGGCAGCGTCGAGCAAGTTGGCAGCAGCAGCAGCAGCAATGGCCCAGTCACCACCATCGGTGCCGGGAGACTGGCTCTTTTGATGCAAGTCACGATCCGAAGCACTATGCATGGACAGGTTATGATGTGACTGATTTCCATGGCGCATACCGAGTTCATTCCGTGACTCTTGTGGGATTCGAGTCGGCGTTCGCGATGTAGGTGAGACAACTTGTCTCGGTGAGCCACGAGAAATTTCGGCCTGTGACATTCCTTTGCGGGGGTGGGACTCTCAGTGCGTTCTGAGAGCAATGAAGTCCTTGTTAATTCCGAATCAATTTCGCTGCGCATTGGCATAGGAGCCACATTGTGCTTCTGGAAAACAAGCTCTGTTTCATTGTACTTGTCCAGACTCTTGCGTGAGCCACTACCTCTGCGTTCCCCTGATTCTGACTGGCCAAGACTAGACTGAGAGTCATGCTTTTTGAGAGAGGCAGCAGTCAGAGCGGAACCGACCCGACCGGCGGCATGCGCATCACGAAGGCCTTTGCTCTTTTGCCTGCGGATTTTATCATGCTCAGTAAGATCCGGTCGACCCCATTTGACCCATGCTGCATCGGAAGTTTCACTGCCCTTGCTCGACTTGCGTTCCCTGCTTTGTTGTAGAGGGTCGCCAGCCAGAACAATGCCTTCATCCTTGCTATCTTTGTTCAAGACAACGCGGGGTTGAGGTTTCATCACATCAGGAGCGCTGGAATGTTTGGACAAGCGTCGACCTAACTCATCTCTAGAGCTAGCAGAGGAATAGGATGTGGTCATATCGCGGTCGAATTTTGATTTGTTGGTCATGACTTTCTGATCCTTCTTGAGCTCCTTGAGCTCGGGTAGGATTAAGCGCCGAATTGCATCTTCGACGGTCTCGAGTAATTTGGGATTATTGATGGAAGATCTTGAAACATTAGAGTGTTGGTCGCCGGACCTGCGGTTGGAAGAAACAGCGGAGCTGAGAAGACTGGACTCGGGGCTGGTAATATTAAGATCCTCATCCCCGGATCCATGTCGTTTGCGCCGGGATGACTTGGGCTCAGCCTCCAAGTAGTCCTTCCCTGCACTTCGGTGCTTACTCCTGCTCTTGTGCCTACCACTGGAAACCTCCTGCGGGGAGCCGCTGAGTTTCTCGGCAACTCGATGGGCGATGCGTTCTTTGCTGAGGCTGCGACTCCGTTGCCGGGATGGCGTTTTCAGCAGATCCTTATCCCGACTTGCACCACGCTCGATGCTTTGACTGCGCTTCCTGCGCGGACCAGCGGATGAAGTGTCGAGCATGCTGTCGGCGGGCATGGACGAGATATCAGAAGAAGGCATCATGAAACCACGCGAGGCGGTGGAAAGCTCGCTGCCTCGGTCGCGATTCATAAACTCGATTTCGACGGGCGGATGTTGAGAGGAATGTTCAGCCTCCTCCTCGACGGAATTGATCGAGCTGACACTTTGATCATCCAAGGGCGAATTGGCGTGATGTTTGCTTTTGGAGGATGGCGAGGTCAAGGAGATGCGACGGGTGTAAGAGGGCTGGCGACTGGAGCCCGATTCGGTGATCTGGATTCGGTCCTTTTGCTTACGCTTTCTCGCGCCGGAGGGTGTCACTCGTACGCGTACACTGGGTCTTGAAACGACACCGCCGGGGCCTTTCCCACCCTCGAAATATTCGATCAGGAGGGAGGTCTGAGAGTCCCGATTTGAGCGAGACAGTTTGTCGTCCCGGTCCCGATGGCGCCGGGTGGAGACAGTAATGGGGCTACCGTCGTCCGGGATCGAGTACGACGTTTTGTCTGTGCGGCGAGAAATGTCAGTTGCCAGATCTGTACCCGTCGTGCTGTCGGCTGGGTTGGTATCGACGAGGGATTCTGTGGGAGCGGGAAGAATTGGTCTGCGGGTTTCGACCCCCATGGTGGAGACGGGCTTCCTTTTTCCTTTAGTCCGACAATCGCATGCTCCAAGTGGGAGAATGGATGATTACGACGGGACTGCAGAAAAAAAGAGAGAGGGGGGTGGTTGGTCACTCTGGTGATGGATACTCCGTGCTTGTTGACACGACAGTGAATAGTGGGGGAGGAGGAGGAGGAGGAGGAGGAGGAGGAGGAGTCACAGAGGACGGAGAGGGCGAGGAGGAGGGAGGGGAGTAAGGGAGATCGGAGAGGAGCGGGTTGGGCAGAGGCAAGGGAGGAGAGGAGGAGGATCTCGAAGGAGAATCGATAGGAACAAGCGTACCAGCGCAGACACCTTAGAACGGTGGGGAGAGAGAAGAAGCAAGAGTGGACAAGAGAGGAAAGGAGGAAAAGCAACAGAATGGGGTTGCTCTCTTCTCGGGGGGAGGTTTGAACGAGCTCAGCTGCGCCGATCCCCTCTCTCACATGAAATGGGATGAAATAGGGCGATTAGAGAGGGAGGGAGGGCAGAGAAGAGGAGTAGGAAGCTGAAAGAAATTAGTGCGTTGGTATGGAGTAAATGAATAAAATGAAAAGAAATGCAAATGCAAATGCCCAGGTGTAATTGTAAAAAGTCAAGGTCCTGGAGAAAAGAGAGTGCCCAGCCTCATGGGGAAAAAAAGAAGATGGCTGGAAGTAACCAACTTGTCACGGATCAGCGGGGGTTGCATACAAAGGGTACCTAGAGTTTACAGAGTACAGAGTACGGAGTACCTATGGAGGTAATCTAGTAATCTACAGTAGTAATCTATGGGATAGGTTACTCCATCAACAAACGGAGCCATGGATTGGGCTGCGGATCTCGGATGCGTTCCTTGGGTTCGAACTATTCTGCCAGATTTACTTAGTTACTCATCCACTCATCTAACTAGTCACTCCATACTTGAGTCTGTACGGAGTAGTTACTCTAGTTACTGTAGTGACTGTATACTTTTATCTCCTCTCCCCGGACACCGCCTTACCCCGTTACAGCTTACACTCCCCCTCCCCATCACCTCCGTGCATCCTTTCCTCTTCTCATCTGCATCTCAATTTGCCCATTGGTCCTCTGGTTGCACAACACACGGGCCACTGCTTCCGTGGGACCCCAAATCGACCGAGGCGTCAAACCGGTTCGACGGTGGTCGCCCAGACGACACAACACTAACCAGACCCTGGGTGGATGGAGTCCCCGTGATTGGCCCCACGCACTGCCAACGCATCCAACTCATCACATCCGACCTGCCCATGGGATGGTATCCTGGGGCGAGCCAGCCTCCCCATTTGCCTACGAGTATACTTTGGATCGGACAGGTAAGCAATTAGGGTATCCGTAGGGTAGCCTCGACGAGAAGATATCTTAAGGTCGCCATACGATCTGTTCTCATGTGTGTTTAGCTACTCCATATACACCCATGGATACGAGTAGTCTCTTTCGCAAGGGGCAGCTGCAAGTCACTATGATTTCTATCGGGGCTGCCTACACATACAGAAATCCAGGAAAGGTACCTTCAGTAGGTATGACTCTGCACTCTACACTAGCCGCTCCATCTCTGAATGAATGGCCCCAATCACTCAAACCTCATCTGTAAAATCCCGGCTGAAAGGCATTCAATTTCAGATTGCATCGAGCGTTGAAACAAAGGACGACGTCAACTTGAAATACCGGCGGCGTTTTCTTCGCAGCATGACAAGCTTTCCACGTGGGTTGGCCGCATGGCTGACCCCGGTTTCAAAGAACTATGGCATTCCACACTTGCGACGGAAGGGAAATTAGACGCCACCAATAGATAACCGCTCTATGTACCTTGGGTAGTAAATCACGGCTTACATACAGCCATCAAAAAATAGAACGAGCAGTAGTAGCATGGTAAACAGCACAGGCAAATAATAGTGTTCGGAAAATAATTTCAAATAGATATCTACACTAATGAACTCCAAGGACCCAGAATGAAGATGCAGGCGACCAGTTTACTTTTGTTTCCACATTCCACATTCATCATACACTCCTTATTCCTCATCGTGCTTCCGCTGGAACTTCAGCCCCTTGTTGTTCCGCGGCTGGCTGCCGTAAGTCCGGCGCCCTTGCTGCTCCTGCTTCTTGTCACGGCTCAGGCTGGATCCCAGCGAGATGTCGATACGGGGCGGCGCGTTGAATCCAAAGCCCTTGGCCACCTTGACCAGGTCCAACTTGTGCACGTCAAAGATAGTACGCAGGGAATGAGACGCATAGGCTTGGAGGTATGAGCGATATCCCTCCTTGGCACTCTGTAGATTCAAATCGAGTTAGGACAAAACGGTCAAGACAATGGGGAGAGGAAGGAGTGGAGGGGAGACGATGTCATACCTTGTTCAAGTAGTAGTTTTGTCCAATAAGCTTCTCCAATTGAGATTGGACGTTGACAATCTTGGAGCTGGGGAACTCAAACTCTGTGACGGGAACCCGAGCTTCCTTGAGTTCTTTGAGGAAGCCGACTTCTGACGGTTGCAGGAACATCAGACTGCGACCCTTGCCGTTGGCACCACGGGCGGTACGTCCGACACGGTGAATGTAATCACGAGGATCATCAGGGGGGTCGAATTGAATAATCCAGTCCACAGCAGGAATCTGAGAGACGGGTTAGTAAAAGAGCTCACTCAAATGAACAGATTTGGAATGGAATACGAACATCTAGACCACGGGCAGCAACATCAGTACAGATCAAAGTTCCCTGGCTGGCATTGCAGAACTCGAAGAAAGTGTTGGTTCGCTTCTGCTGTTTTTGCTTGCCGTGCAGCTCCAGAACGGGAAGATCGATGTAGTTGAGAAGTTCGGCGTGGTATTTGACGCAGTTGCAGCTGGAGAAGAAAACAATGATCTTCTTCTTCAGGTTACGCTTGAGGAAAGAGAAGAGAAGCAGGAATCTCTTGTCCGCCTCGCAAACCACGTAGCCTTGTTCAAGACCAGAGACTGTACTGTGCTCCTTGCGGTGGTCGACGTTAATGTACAGGGGGCCGGCGCGCAAGGATATACGGGCCAGGTCCTCAACCTTGGTGGTCTGGGTGGCGGAGAAAAGCATAGTCTGACGCTCCTCGGTGGGAAGGATCTTGATGATCTGACGCATCTCATCTTCGAAGCCGACTTCGAGAATACGGTCAGCCTCGTCAATGATCAGGGTCTTCAGGTTCTTGAAGATGAAGCCCTGTGTGTTCTGGAGGTGATCAAGCAGACGACCGGGGGTGGCAATGAGCAGGTTCACACCCTTCATCAGCTTCTCCGCCTCGGCACGACGGTTAGCTCCTCCAATGACGATACCATAGGTTTGCGAGTGGTGTGTCATGAGTTCTCTAGCGACACCGAAGATCTGCAGGGCCAATTCACGGGTGGGGGAGACAACGAGAACACCGGTACCTACTCATTGATTAGCAAGATGATCTATGAATGGTCGGGGTATCACGGAGTAAAACTCACCGTTGCGTGGCTTGAAGCGCAAAGCGTGGAGCATCTCGATCGCGGGGATCAAGAATGATAGAGTTTTACCACTGCCTGTCTTGGCCGCTCCGAGAACATCACGACCAGCCAGAAGAGGGGGGATGGTGCGCTGCTGGATCTCGGTCATCTTCTCGAAGCCCATATCCTGAATACCCTTCATGGTCTTGTCCGAGAGGTTCAGCTCAGTGAACTTTTGCAATTCGCCCTCGGTCTGAGGCAGGCGAACGTCATCCACGGTAGGAAGATCAGCGGCATCGGAGTCCTTCTCTTCATCCTCGCTTCCCTCATTATCATCCTCCTGCTCCTCAGCCTCGTCGGCACTCTCCTCGTCGTCACTAGGCGGCGGGGTGACTTTGCGCTTCTTGCTTGACTTGTCCGCGGCCGACTTGGAGGAGGTCTTGACCTTCTTGGAGGTCACCTTGGGGCTCGATTTGGCCTCGACGGGCTTGGGGATGTCCGCATCTTCGGTTGCGGGCTTTGCGCCGTGCTTTCTCTTTCGCTTGTTCGTGATGGACTTGGCAGTGTCCACGGGGCCAGGCATCTTGCCGTTTGTATGCACTATTGCAAGTACTAGACAGACGAAAAAGATGAGAGGAATCGGTAAGATCAGGACGATTCAGTGATGTTTTGATCTCCAAGGGTCCTATCGCTGCCGGGAATCGCTGCTACTTTTTTTTTTCTTCGGTGAAAATAGGCAGAATCTCCACATCACGTGCTGATAGAGCGGTGTCCGCGATATTGATGCCTTGTCTCCTTGTATATAAGGCGCCAATGCATCATACTTAAATTGACACGAAGAAATTCGTATTCATTGGACAACATGGGCTACCTAATGTAGATGGATGTCAAGGCGACTATTGACACCGTACGCCGTTCAACATGTCAATGTCCAATTGTGGAGTAATGAATTACTACTTTCAATTACCATGCAATACCTGTCTTCAGTAACAATCGTATGTTCCACTGCCAGTAATCATACCATCAGTTACGGAGCATAGAACCGACTAAATAACTAGTAGCTCCTCTAGCTCCTGAGCGGGGGCGGTTGTACGTAGCTCAGTTCCTAAAATTCTGCCTAGAAACTATGGCCTTGGCCTCAATCTTGGGCGGGTATTAGCTCTACGAATCCACCATAGCGCAAAAGCCATGGTAAAATAGTTGCGACATGTCTCTCGTGCCAAGAATGGCTTTTGGTTGAATAGGGGCAAAACTGAATACGCCGGTCGGCAAGAAGAGACCAGTGGTCGGCCTGAATAGTGAGCACGTCCAGTCACTGCGACAATCAGATTATGACGGTCTAAACAAGGCATGCCATCCTTTTGTTCAATACGGCCCGACCGAGAGATGCGATCCGCCCGCGCACCCAATTGCAGATGCAGAGAGATTCGCAGTGCGATTCGCAGAGCGATACTCCATAGCAGGGCCGCTCACCGATCCTGGCGGCTTCTTCGACACGAAAATTGCAAGATACTATGCCCAGGTTTGGCATCGCAGAGATTTCACAGAGTTGAGGGCGAATCAAAGAGAGAAGAGGTACCCAGGTTTGCTGGGCGCCACGCAATGGCGCCGAAAGGCGAAAACGAACACTTCAATCCAAAAATAGATCCCCACCCGTGGTTCGCAACGCCTAGGAATGATGAATGGAGTCAGCTCCAAGTTTAACTCCATCAATGCTCGAAGGCCGTGGTCCTGAATACCTATTTTTTTCAGATTCACGGTCGCACATGAGGTGCGCCATCTGATATGATATATTGACTCAGGTGATCCGAGCAGCGGGTGACCAACGTCATGGAACACACCAGAGCGACGATCGCAAGATCATTGCGGGGGGGGTTGGTGATCAGCCATCTGGAAGGATGCAAAAATCCAGATTTCCAACGTTATCCAATATGAAAGCCGGGTTAGGGACAGAAAGTGGACCAGATGGCAAGTGGACCGAGGTGATCGTCCTAGCGCTGCAGCATTTAACTGAAACCCTGACAGGACTCTGACAATCTTCAGATGTAGTAGAGGTACACTTGGCGGGGGCAGTGCCAGCGTCTACATATCCATTGGAAAACAGTGAGAAAAGTGGAAATGAGAAGAGTTTGATTACAACCGAGAGAGATCAGCAGTGGGTAGGATTTTGGATTTTTTAAAATTAAGTGGTGGGGGCGATACAACACCAATAACATTGTACCGATGTGTACATCGCTTTACTCCGGGTTCTCGTAGATATACTCGTACTTCATACAGGTGAGATGGGGGAAATTGGAAAGGCGCCTGATCAAAATCCCAGAGCGTTAACGGGTCGGTTTGTGAGACCAGATGGACTCGCAGGATATAAATAGGCCAGTCACTGGTACGCTGGGAGTACCTCATGTGCCGCCGTCGACCGGCGCTTAAGCACGTCCTGTCAAGTCAGTGATACATGTACCTACTGAACTCCCTTGCTCGACTCAGGGGTATCAGTGTATTAGAGTATGCATACAACTCTATACTCTGTGCTTCACATCCTATAGTTATACTGTAGTTGGTAGTTAGTAGTTACTGTATTGTACTGAGGCCCTCTACTAACAAGGATGACCACTCTCCAGGGCTTCCCCGGAACAGTGACAGGCAATGACTCCACTGATCCAGACAAAGTGTGGTACTACATGTACATATGGCTTGGCCAGCTCCAATCCCAGTTTGAATTCTGCAGACAACCCCACCATCCCAATTTAACGTACGGAGTACGGAGTGAATAGATCCATATCATCATGGCGACATAGCAAGAGCGAGTCCTCCATACCCAAAGTAGAATGTACTGGCCTAATCAAGGGATCCTCAGAAAGCCATCTGAGTATCAAGGAGGAATAGTCCCTGTGCCTAAAGTAGGACTGGTTGGCCAGGGAGACGGTTATGACACCGTAATACACGCCATTTATTGGCGAACTCGGCGGTCTTGGGTGGCGCTGACAATACAATACCCATAATTACAGCATTCCCATTCCAGACCCGTCCCTGAACTGAGACACAGACTGACAGTACCGACAATACAGACAGTACAGTACCCTCTGCCCTCTGCCCTCTGCCCTCTGCCCTCTGCCCTGCTCTCTCCAAAGAGGCAAATCGCTTCCCTTCACTCCCTTTTGTCTTTCCTTTCCCTTCATTCTCCTCCTCCCAACCCTGTGCTGCCGCGTCGCTCGCTCGATCTCTTTCTCTTTCTCTCTATCTCTCTCTCTCTCTTCATCGCTTTCTCTTCTGTTCGCCCTCCATCTCGTCTATATTCTATTTCCTGACCCGACCGCGTGTCGACCCGCCTCCCGATCGACACTACTTGCTGCAACTCGACTCCCAACCTCTTCGCTACAGTCTAATCACCTCACCACTCCTCTTTCAGGCCTTTATATTCCCCGACTCTCGTTCATCCACTCTCCCCCCCATCCATTTTACGATCCAACCCGCTTCCGCCAACATCGCCATCCGACACACGGCCTGATGAAGCTGTAGCCAAAAAGACCTCCAGGCGACCCCACTTGACTGCACGCCTTTCTTGCGTTTTTTTTTAGCTCCTTTATTCTCGGATTTCTTGGTCTTCGACAATAACATTCTGACTCCGATCGATCGATTTGGGTCCGAGAGATTCCCACCAATCCCACCGTGTCCGCCGAGCACTCGGCCGCTTCAAGACTTCCGCATCCGGCGGCTGGCAACGTGGTACTCCGGAGTATCGGTCTCACCTCACCCGTCATATTCTTCCTCTTCATCATTCTCTGCCTTGTGGCTTATACCTTCTGAATCGATTTTCGACTGGTATCGGAGTGCGCCGCCATGCGATATCTATCATTTCTGACCATCTTCGTCGCCTTCGTGGCGCCGTTGGTGTCTGCCGTAAAGTTCCTCGAGTCCAATGCGCTTAATGTGTGCATGGAAAGCAGCAACTTCACCGCCAACTTTTTCAATGTCGCCTACTACCCAGGAAACAATTCACTCATGATCAGCTTTGATGGTGTCTCCTACATCTCCGGCAAGGTTGTCGCAGAAATCACCCTCACAGCTTACGGTATCAATTTCTACCAAAACACGATCAACCCATGCTCAATTGAGGGTATGGGCATGTGCCCAATGGCCCCAGGCCCCATCGATCTAACCGATGTTACCCTTCCGATTGCCGGGGATACTGCCTCGAGCATTCCAGGTAAGCCAAGCAGCGCGCTCGTAGCCAGTCGGGAACTAACTTGCTAACTACTACCTCGCAGGCATGGCTTATACCATCCCAGATCTTGACGCAAATTTGAAAATCGTGATCAAAACCTTGGAGTCGCTTGAGAAGATTGCCTGTGTGGAGGCACAGCTCTCCAACGGCAAGACCGTCTATCAAGTCGGAGTCGCCTGGACGACTGCAGTAATATCCGGTCTAGGTCTCGCGGCGTCTGCTATTACCTCCGGACTCGGCCATTCCAACACAGCAGCTCATGTTGCTGCCAACGCCCTGTCACTTTTCGGATTTTTCCAAAGTCAAGCAATGATCGGCATGACGTCGGTCCACAGCCCACCGATCTTTGAATCTTGGACCCAGAATTTCCAGTGGAGTATGGGAATTATCCGTGTCGGTTTTCTTCAGAATATCTGCACTTGGTATCAGCGGTCCACCGGTGGCAGCCCCTCTACGGTTCTCTCCTCCCTCAGTGAAACCTCAGTGGAGGTGTTGAAGCGCCGCAAGCGTGATCTGATGGACCCAGCCGTTATGCTCATGAAACGCGGCATGAACACGCTCTCTAAGCGTGCTGACTCCGGCCAAAAGGTCCAGGTTGTACGGGGTATCAATCGTGTCGGTTTCCGTGCCAATATGGAAGAGACAAATATCTTCTTGACTGGTCTGATTTTCTTCACCGTCTTCGTTTGTTTTGTCATTCTCATCGTCGCAGCCTTTAAGGGAATTTGCGAATTGCTTGTCAAAGCAGGCAAAATGAAGAGTGACAGGTTCCAGGACTTCCGCAATGGGTGGAGAGTTGTTCTCAGAGGAATCCTCTTCCGAATGGCTCTGATCGGTTTCCCTCAGATGTGTGTTTTGTGTCTCTGGGAGTTTACCCAGCGTGACTCGGCCGCGGAAGTCGTTCTTGCTGTGGTCATGTTCCTCTCGTTGCTTATTGCACTGGGCTGGGCTGCGCAGAAGGTCATTCGATTGGCCAAGCGCTCCGTGACAATGCACAAGAACCCGGCTTATATTCTCTATTCGGATCCTTCTGCTCTGAACAAGTGGGGCTTCCTATATGTGCAATACCGGGCGACGGCCTACTACTTCGTTGTACCATTCCTCATTTATGTCCTGATTAAGGGAATGTTCATTGGTCTGAGCCAGCCCGCCCCCGTGGTCCAGACTGTAGCATTGGTGGTTCTCGAGACCGCCATGCTAGTCGGCGTCTGTGTCATTCGGCCATGGATGGATAAGAAGACCAATATCTTCAACATCTCTATTGCTGTTATCAACTTTCTCAACGCCATTTTCCTTCTTGTGTTTTCCAACGTCTTCAACCCACCTGGCATGATGATTGCCTTCATGGGTGTGATTATTGTCGTGATTAACGCCGTCTTTGCTCTGGTCCTCCTTATTCTGGTCCTCATCGCCTCAGGTTTCGCCATCTTCTCGAGGAACCCTGATACCCGATACCAGCCGATGCGTGACGATCGGGGCTCTTTCATCAAGTCTCAGACTCAGTTGAACACCGAACTGGATGCGCTTAGTGCGGCCGCCCGCGGTGACATGAAGTCTCACGTTTACGAGCCAACCAACCCTTTCGGGGACTCTTCGGCTTCCATTTCCAGCGGTACTGGTCATAACAACCATGCGCAAATGGACCAAATCACCACAATTCACAATGGCAACCGCCAACCCTCACCCGTTGACCCATCAGTACCGCTCTTCCCCACAGGCGGTGCTCCCGCTACGCATCATGCCCCCCCCACCAGGCTATGAAAATGCACCCGTTGGTGCATCAGCTCTCGACACCGGCTACCGGCAACAAAATAGCTCTAGCCCATGGCAGCGAGGGGCTGGCTACGAGCACTAGGCGTTTTCCTTTCGGGTCACCCCAGTAACCTTTCAATTTTGAAATGAAGACATGTGATTTTTAGCGTGGGGCAGCGATGGTTTCTCTTCTTTTTTTCTATCCATCCATTTTGGGTCTGGTATCTTTTTGGGTTTTCTTAAATCTGTTCACTGCGATCGGTCGATCATCGAATTTTCCTTGACACATCTTCCCCTTCCACCGCTGAGTCGGTGTTGATCTCTTCCTACCTTACTTCTATACTCCCTCTCCTTTTCCCCTTTCCTTCTCTCCCAGAATTTACCACCTCCCCTTTGTTATGATGGTGGCGGCTTCTTTGTGGTCGACGTGTACTTTTCTTTGCTACTTGGTAAGGCGTTGTTGTGTTGCATCTAGGGTATGGTTATGGGTTGTGGTCCCACTTCATGGGCTCCGGAATAAACTTTTGCTCTTTTCCTTTTCAAGAAAGAATGATTTGTATACTGTGTATTCGCGGTGATTGTTGAATAAATCATTAAATGCTCGGCTTTCACAGGGTTCATCTACTAAGTATCAGGACTGGTAAATACCTAGGTACCTAGGTACAGATCCATATATCTTGGACTTGTGTAGTCGCATCCTTCGAAACATTACTCCTACTATCAGACTTGAAGATGAATGAAAACAATAAATCTCCGCCTGGGCAGATTGATCGCAGATGTCTTGGTGGTACTAGTAGATACTAGTATCAAGACCCTACTGGAACGGTTTCACAACACGACTGGGTAGTAGTAAGTGCACACGACATTGATTGAAATCCTATGCATTTTGAATCCGTCATTGCCTATCAGTCCATAAAATAAGTAGTAGCAACCCATAAAAACCGCTATCATACAACACCGAGGGAAAAACACCCTAGAGAGACTATTTGCTATCCACCACAAATGGCGGCCTGCATGTAATCGTAACCAGATACAATGTATTCAACCGATTTGAATCGTTAGAAGAAACGCAAAAAGAAGAAAGATACCAAAGCCTCAAAGAATAAAAGAAAGAAAGGCTCAATTAGTCGCCTCCTCACCACTTGTCCATTCCTGGGGGAGGACCGCCTCCTGGAGGAGGGTATCCTTCTGAACCACGGGGTCCAGATGGAATGGGCGAGTGTGTTGCACCACCTGGCATGGGTGGGGGAAACGCACCGGCCGAACCAGGAGGAGGAATGGGGAAACCGGGGAAGCCGCCTGGAGGAAGGGGAGGTAGGCTTGAGCCGGGAGGCATGTTCGGAAGCGGGGGCGGGAAACCTCCCTGAGGAGGAGTGCCGGAGGCATTGGGAGGGAAGCGAGGTGGGAAGGGAAGACCGCCGGGGGCGCCGGGGGCTGTCCAGGCGAAATCAGACTTGTTAGTTGTTTGTCCATTTAGGTAGGGTGTTGGCGGATGTGGAAGTGGGTGAAGAAGTTGAGAAGAGGCTCCGTGGGGATACATACGAGGCGGCATTCCTGGGGCGCCGGGGGGCCCCTGGTGGGGGCATGCCGAATGGAAGAGGAGGTCCTTGGCCTAGATTGCCTCGCGAGGCCGTTGTTAGGCTTGTTTGTTGAGGTTGTTGGTAAATATGAAAGATGGGTGTACCTGGGAAGCCAAATGGAGGCGGGAATGCACCTGGCACCATGGCGGGATTAGGGAGGGGCTGGCCCTCTGCGGCGTAGGATGCCGTGATGGAGTCAATGACAGATTGGGCGTTTTCTTGTCCGATTTCTAATTGTGGTGTGATTAGGTATATTCGCGATTGTCTTTTTTGAAGATTCGGGGGCGTACGCTGATAGTACTCCACAACGTTCCTCAAGTGGTTTCGACCGGAGTTGTGCGCCTTGCGCACACTCATTGAGTCGTGCGTAAGGTAGACATCGCAGTAATCACCTGTATATTAGGGTTAATTAGCCGACCGTCTTTAACGATGCGCTCTATCTCGTTCTGGGGCACTTGATATCTGCAACGCTCGTCGTGTTGCTACATCGCGAAGCAAGATTGGGCATCATGGGGAATCAGATTGTCAAGGCAGACAGGGGACCTACAAAAGAGTTCACAGAAAGTCAGTTTATATGCAAAGGACAAATGAGGGCATGGAGGACTTATATTTCGGCATCTTGTCAGCTTCTGCGGGCGTTCGGTTGCTACCGCGCGACAGACAAAAATTCCAGCCGGGGGTGGAGGAGAGCTAGCGCAGATGTGACGCAAGGCAGTTCACAGAATTCGCACTTAAAGATGCCACAGATCTCAAGGACAGAGCTTGCGACAGGTGTTTGACGGTGAATGTGGAGAACAGCGCGATTTCAAGGTTGGCAGGTCGTCCGCGGGCTTGAGTCGGCGAGGGTCGCAGAGGCGGTGTGAGATGACAGAACCCAAGCTTATCGGGTTAGGTAATCATTGCAATGGTCCCACTTGGAAATGGGCATAATCTATTTGCTTTTTGAGTGTATACTCTGTACTGCAGTACGGAGTATGCATCGAAATATATGCAGCGCTCCCATAGGGCTTAGTGGTCAATCTTCCAGGCGATTTCCTTAAGGCTCGAATGTATGCGCTGCCCGGTTACATACTGCCTAGGGTACCTCCCAAGGCTAGCAGCCATGCCGGCGATACCCAGCTATACAACCCACTTTAGCCAAGGTGCAACGGTCTACTTCATTCCGGGGAACCAAATAATGAGATACTCCTGATTAATTTCAGGCAATCAAATTACATATTCTCTTAGATTTCTAAAATTTCAAATATTATAATGGCCGCCTAATTATGCAAGCTAATGTTTCTCCTTAGTGTTGACCGGACGGTGTATAGCCGGAGTTTGCGATGGCCCGCAAATCCCGAAGAATCGGAGCCAAAATATCATGCCATTGAAAAGTCAGCTTGGTTTTGACTTACATTTGGAAGAACTACCATTTTATTCAACTTTCAATCTAGATAACATTCTTGTTACGATACTGTAAACTCAAGATGGTTACTGGGGTTTACATCGCCCAGGCAATCGGCACGATTGGATGCGCGGCAGCTGCAGGTAAGATCTACCATCTCATAGCCAAAAGCCAATCCCAGTGAACCATCGCCTTACCTTTATAGGTGGGATTGCCACGCTATCAATAGCATGCATCCCCAACCTCACTCTGCCAGCGCGCCGCCCGGTCAAATCTAGTCACTCCTTCTACGAAACGCCTGGCAACCTCGCCGCCCATCTGTCGCACCAATGGCTGGACTTTTATGATCGTGGTCATAAGATATTCCCATCAATTGCAGGCCTTGCCTCTCTTGCAAACATTTACGTCTTCTGGGCGTTGCGGGATGCACCAACGGTCGCGGTATCCAGCGTGGCCAATCACTATCTGCTTGCTGCCGCCGTGGCTATGAGCATTGCACCTTGGACTCTATTGGCTATGCTCAAGACCAACAAGAGGCTGGATTCATACGCAGCAAGTGATGATGAGGTAGGCCACGAAGATTCTCAGGATGCAATTACTAGCACAGAAGAACAGGCGAAGCGATCCCAAGCGGACAATGAGGTGCCTAGACTCTTGAAGAAGTGGGCGAAGCTTAACTTGGTGCGATCCATATTTCCGCTTTTGGGTGCTGCTATCAGTCTCCATGCGACGTCTCGGGTAATATCGAGCCGCGCTTGATCTTAGGCTGTCCAGGGCTTGTATAATATTCTCCATGTTGGTATTCAATGCTTCACTGTTAAAGTACCACCTAAATAGTACTACTAGGATATATCCGAGCCCTCCATCTCTGCAGATCAATAGATGATAACCTGGCCCCGAGGTTCAATTTGCGAAGGACTTTTCCGATTCTCTACTTAAAAGGGACACATATAGTAGCATTCAATCCTTCTGTAACTGTATAATTCTTATTCAAGTTGTTTCAAAGTGACTAGCAGCCTGTTGAAATATCGATTTCGACTCCATTTCAATTTTCTTTGTTAATGTTCGGAGTTGTGGCTGAAGTATTGCCGTCCTGCCTTCCTTATAATACCACCCTGATTTCGCGTTTTCGATATTACCTCGCTCGTGCAATGTGGACTGCGCGATCCTGCAAACGACAGCGTTCGACAACATCAAAAAGGGCTCGAGATGAGCAGCATCATTGGCATAGATCAAGCGTAAGCTCCACCTCATTTTATTTTACATCAAGTTTTTGGACCTAACACCAAGACCTAGCACCAAAAAAGATTTTATACAGACACTCTCGGTGCTCTATAGTGGTGTTACAGCAAAAGTTTGAAACCCCTTATCGACCGCCCTGATCTCTGCCTTCACAAGGGGAATAAGTAGCTACCTAAGATACAATACATAGATTGGCCAATCTATTCACTCTCAGTCAGCTACTAGTCTTCCATTAGAAGGTCGATAATGGTGGGCAATATGAGGTTGCAAACTTTTACAACGCCACTGTACAACTCAAGTCTTTCCGAGCTCATTGAGAGAGACAACCCTTTTCGAGCGCACTATTCGGTTCCTTCTAAGCCATGAAGAGACTTCACCAGTTCCGCGTGCGTATGCTCGCAACTGAGCTCAGCTCTATCTACTACATGGCTTTTTCATGGCTTTCATGTCTTTGATTAGTCGTTTGCTCGCGGTTTAAACGCCGTTTGTCCTTTGTTGAGAGAGTACTAGATATAACATGTTCGGAACGTCCTGAAATGAGGCCTCTGCGGAGCGTACTCAAGGAACGAAAAGCCGGGGAAGTTTTCTCTGGCCACACATCAATCAGGAGGATCTCCTGAACACAAAGACGCTGCCGCTGCTTCTCAATGCTCGTGGCCGTTACCCTCCATCGCATTTTGTCGCGGCTGACAACCGAGCCATCCATTTGGGACTTGTCACCAAATCCATCGTGCCGATTTTCTTGAACGAACATGTCATGATTTTGCACGGAGTGAGTGACAATGCCCGGGAATATGGGCGACTCGTGAGTTGGCATGAAGAACCAAAGGCGTTTGACTGGATGGTGCAACGCAAGTAAATCCTTCCGGGGGAGGGTCTCATAATTTTGGAGGTTCAAGAGCGACTGCTCGGGTTTCTGATTGACTGCTCCATGCAGCTTCTTCAGGATATTACCCCATCCGCCGTCACTAGTGATGAATTCCCTATCTTAGCCGAGCCACCGCTCAAGACCGACCAAGAGATTAACGGCTTCGAGTCCTTGGGGGTTATGGTAGCCGAAGCCCCATATCGGGTTCCCGGAAAGCTACACCTATCTCAGATCGAGTCCCTGCTATCGGCTAGAGCATCGGCAGCGGAGGATCACTTGTGGGCTCTCCGTGAGGATCCCGAATACTTCTGCCATGTTGTTCTCGAGGCAAAGGATCATCGACAGGAAAACCTCGAGGATACTGCTGGAAAGGCCCACCCGGTATTCCGAATTGGACAGCAGGACACTTTTTGGACACGTATCCTCGGTAGTGTCATTTCAGAAGCGTATCTAGAGCAAGAGGTGTTCTCCGAACTGAGCACTCAAGCCAAGGAGCTAGTCGCATTACAAACAAAGTACGCCAGTCAGATCGTGCCTTCGAAAGACCTCCCCAAGGAATATGAGGATGCATTGCTTCGATTTCGATTCTATGTGAATCAGATGGCGAAAGGACCACTGGGTGTCCTCAAAATGAAAGCGCCGGCATCTCCTCCACTACAGAAATTCTTTGCTCGTGAACCTCCTGTCAACCCATACTCGTCCAAGATTCGGACTATGTACAAACCAGGCGTCAAGAAAAACAAGCTCGACACAGTTACTGTGGCTGCTTAGCACTCTATGGGAAGATGGCAAAAATTTGTTCTTCGCAAGTATGCCTGTCGTCGTAGATGAGCTGGAACGTCTACTTCAATCAGACCCACATGCCCAGGAGCTCATCTCTCCCTAAATCAGCTCGGTGATTAGTGACCTTTCCATCATTTCCCAATCATTGAACCAGTTGGACCTCTATCAGCCATGGGCTCAGACCTGGGAGATGAAAATGGCCGAGATTCAAGAGGATTACTCCAAAGAGGATGCTCAACGAACCCAGTCATGGGCCAATATGCTGGCCGCACTCTCTGATAAGAGCTTCACACCTCGCTCAGTCAAGCTTGGTGAGCCCTCTGGTGGCAAATTCACCTATCCCATTCACAAGCGCCGTACCCAGGAAAACACCGAGGCGCTACGCAAATCTGAACACAACCTGGACGCCTTCTGGGCCAGCATTGACCAGCTCATGGTCGCCAAAGCCGGTGACCTGCGCAATACCGCAGTTCGGAGTCTTCTATCCCAGCCACGGATTCTCCAGCGGACTCCAGAATGGACCGAGCCTGAAAAGGCTTCGGCCGCAGCACTGGCGCCGAACCCAGGCGAATCCGATCGGTATGCCATAAATTTGCCGGTCTCAGCGATATATTCTGGCATCTCCCCTCGACAACTGGATGTCGCACCGCCGAAGCAGAAGTCCAAAACGCGCAGAAAGCCCAATCCTGCTTCTGTGGGGGATACAGAAGTCGAAAGCCGAGGTGCAGAAACAAAACCAATTCAATCCTCAGCCCACATTCCCTGTCGATGCGCGTGCTCTAAAAGTATTCCGAACCATTTTCTTCAACCCTGCCACGACTTGTACTCCTGGCGAAGTTCCATGGAATGGTTTCCTCCATGCGATGACTTTGGTCGGGTTTGCTGCCACCAAGTTGTATGGTTCGGTTTGGCAATTTCAACCCACTAAATTGGATGTTGAGAGGAGTATTCAATTCCATGAACCACAGCCGCGAGAGAAGTGCCTTTTACCACCGCTCAGCGATTTGGCCGTAGGTTGAATAGGGCATATGGTTGGTTTGGAGGAATGTTTGTCTTGAACGACAAATAATGCTCAATGGGAACCGTTGGAGGTCGAATCAAGAAAGTGATTCAAACTGATAGAAAGTGGATTTCATTTCAACAATATGCTGAGCTAAGACCAACATGTATCAAATTCAACTAGTTGAAATGACCGAGCAACATGAACCCCCAGCTCCCGAATGGCTCTGTTTCGTGGATTCGATGTTTCCCTGTTGTATCACGAACGTGAACTAAGCAATTTTGAAACCACCATGGTCAGGTCCAAGGATCTTGGCTTGGTTCACCCGGGCGTGATTGAAACATGATGTACTAGTTATCACTCAAGGTATGTGTTCCAGAAGGTCGTCGACCCAGTCGATCGAATCGATATTCAATTGTGGTTGTCATACGGGGGACCATGGCGTGAGCGCGGCAACACCTTCCATGATGATTACTAGAAGTATAGTTTTCGGTTTCAACAGTTTCGTCCTCGGAGACTTATGACGAAACTCAACAAGACACTGGTCTCAAACCAAACAGCTGGTTACCACGCACAGAAAGCCGACAAGTTGGAAATCCAAAGAGCTTAGCCCCAACCTCAAGACAGGCCAACAAATCGAAGGTTGTACAGTTGACAGGCCTCACTCTAAAAAAGTACAACCTTAGGTAACTTACCCGGAACTAAAATCGCGCAATAATGCGGACTATTCTGAGAGTAGTTGGAGATCTGGATCGGCTGTCATGCACACCGCAATCGCAATGCATGGCACATCTGACAGAATACTTTTTACATACACGCCGCGCATACTTACTTGATCATTTCAAGGCGAAACTAGAATATCTTGCGTCATTGCGAGACTCGACTTCCCGTCCCGGTCGGCGCGAGGTGTTGGCTGCCGGTTGCCGGTGGTCTCGACCAGGCGGCGACGATAATCATGTGTCATCCTGTCTCGCTATTAGATAATAATTTGGGAAATGCGGTGGCTTCGATTCGTATGTCCCCACCATTTTGCAGGGGGTTACAGAGTAGTTTTGGAGTTGGATGGGAATGAGGGGGTAGCGATGGGAGAATGTAAACTGTATATGCTAGTTGGGCTGATGTGATACGGAGTACCGGAGAGGACCTCCATGGATATCCTGCAGGGCCGCATTGACGGGTCGAAATGTTGACTATTATATAATTGAATTGCCTAGAATTGTGGCATTCTACTGTACGAGTATTGGGCGGGGGATTAGAATGAGGGGACAAAGTTTCCTTTCCCCCTCATTGACTGCCCCAACCGTTCAAGCAGGCACGTACATGCGGCCATGGCACATCAAGTTGAGGCGGAAATGATTCCTTGTCTGGGTACCGCGGTAATTCCGGGGGTTGATCACGGGGGCAGCGATCCTAAGGGCTGGTATGAGGGAGTCACAGTGCAGTAGGTCGATGTGGCAGCAGTAGACCAACGGGTAGACCAGCGGTAGACCAGAAAAGGGCTGAATGAGTCTGGGGAAGAACAATCTGGGGTAAAAAGACGAGTCCGAGCTCACGCTGTAAGTGGACGGTGGCGCCGTCCTCGGATCCCCCGGCCAGTCAGGTGGCCCAGAGAGGCAAAAATGCGAAAAATTTTTCATTTTCCACTTTCCTTGATTCCATCGGCCACCCTGGCGTCATTTGCCCACTGCATCCGCTGGTTCTTCTGGGGAAAAAGCCATTCCTATTTCGGACGCACAGCCGAAGGGGCCGAGAAAGACAACCTGCATTACAACAGCAAAAGGAGGAATAGAGAAGCTGAAAGAAGAGACAGTGCGGTGGCGTGGATTTTCCAATTTTCAAGGAGGCGATGCGCTTTGCATTCTAGGCAGTCTCGGCATCCTGGGCACGATCAATAGGTTCTTCTCGGCAGGGTCGACCGCATCGGACACATGGGATCAAGGATTGCGCGAATTTGACGACGATCTCAGGTACCGGCGTGAACTAGACTGCCCCTCGGCGGATCACCCGGGGGGTCTGAGACTCTTTAGGGGGAAGAATTATCCCGCAATTCTTGGGCTATGGGGTCATCGTGCTTTGGATCAGCGGGCCCCTCTCTCTAGACTGAGACGGCGTATACACTGTGAATACAGAGTTACAACGAAGTGGATGGGTGTGAGTTTTTTTTGTCTTTTTTTTTAGGATCAGAGGAGTGTGCTCACGGGTCCTCGTTGTTTTGCGAACCCTGTGGGTGAAATGGGAATTGACAAGGTGGGGGTAAATTTTTGATGTACCTTGTTGCTTGCTACCGTGGACATGTAACTATCGTGAGTACAATTTAGGAAAGAATGTCGACATTGGTGGATGATGCAATCCCAAATGTGTCACACGGTCCAATGTTTGGTGCTGGAAGCTGGGGGAATGGTGAAATGCGCCTGACGAGCAAGCGATCCGAGTCGAGCCACGGGGTGCGGTGAGGTGTTCAGGGCGTACGGCGTACGATTTTTACCCCTAGTTTTATTGTCTGGAAGAGTCTGGGCAACAGCGTGAGGTTTTTTTGGGAGTTTTCTGGGGGTAATGAGAATCATCGTGTCCACTCGACAACCCTGTTGGGGTTCTGGACAGGATATTATTGGCAGGTGAGTCAGTTTCTGTTACGTGTTGGCCCCTGGCTCTCCTCATTATTGGAGGCGCCTAGCGCTGGGACTGGGGGTACTGGGGGGCACTGGGGGGGCCCTCGCGGGTCAGATGATGTGTCTGGTACATAAAAGCGGCGAGGAGAAGTGGGTAGAAAATAAGGGAGTCAGGTGGAGTCTGATGGACCGAATGTCAAAGGGATAAACCAGTGAGAAGGTCGTCTGGGGGGAAGCTGACTAGTTTCTATCTCGTGACTGGTCAGCCTTGGCACGTTGCTGAGGCACCCAGTGGATTATGTCAGCGCTGCCACTTTACCGGAATTAGTAATCTACCTCCTGCCGCTTTAACTCTTATGTGGACCGATGACGCCAGGTGGACTAAGTGGAATTCCAGACTGTGTAAGAAAAAATTGAAAAATCGAATAAAATTAAATCCCAGAAAAAAAAATCGAAAGAAAATCCCCACAGCCGCCGACCCACCGGCGTGTGACCCGTGGATGTCGTGCCTGAGAGGTGAAAATGACTCTCGCTGGTAGCGATGGCCTGGGACTATATTAAGTCCTGGTCCCCGCTGTAAATGATGTCTCCATAATTCACAGATTTTACAGATTTTGAGCATCTCAGTCTTTGTTTGTGCTTCATGGACCTGACCTCTTTATAGCTTGCGCTGCAGCTATCTATTACATCTACTCCACAACTTCTCTCTATTACATCCACCACATACACATATTCACCATGCCCGCCTCAAATTACCGCGTTATTGAGCCGCATCCTTCGGTGCCTCATACCAGTCGACCTGCCGTTTACACTGGCCGTGGAGGATCCGGAAATATCATCAGCTTGAAGAATACCAAGACCACCGACTCTCGCACCGCCACAGGCCCTGCCTCATTGACACG
This sequence comes from Penicillium cosmopolitanum, assembly GCF_028827165.1. Classification (NCBI taxonomy): domain Eukaryota; kingdom Fungi; phylum Ascomycota; class Eurotiomycetes; order Eurotiales; family Aspergillaceae; genus Penicillium; species Penicillium cosmopolitanum. The sequence goes on along the minus strand of NW_026622678.1, from coordinate 870,746 downwards.
CCTGGACTCGCGCGCTCCCACGACTTTTACTTCTGGCCGTGGTGGCGCCGGCAACGTCCACAGCTCCAGTGAACGCGCTATGTTCAGCTTCGATGAAGAACTCGAGCGCGATCTTCGCCGTGCTGCCCCAGTTTACCACGTCGGCCGTGGTGGTGCCGGCAACATGATGTATCGGGACGACGCCAGCAATTGCAGCTTGAGCCGCAAGTACTCCTCCACCAGCACCAACACTGCCAGCAGTTCCGGCTCCGTTGCCGACCGTGCTCGCGACATGGCCCGCCGTGGCCTCGAAAAGGGCTGGGGCAAGCTGAAGGGTGCTGCTTAATTGCGACTTCTATCTTTTGCGACATCCCGCGGGTTCGCCATCGCCCTTGAATTGTATGGCACTTTACGACATCTTACGACCACCCCCAAAAAAGTTCTCTGCTCTTTCAACACACTGTCGACCTTTCGACCTTTCGAATCTTATCTCGTTTTTTTAATCGCACCAACTTCCCGACGTGGACTACCCTAAGAAACTTGGGGGAGCAGATGGAGGCTCTTGAGACAATGACGCCTTTTCACCTCTCCTCGGCCACTCTCCTCGCATTATGTTTTCTTCTCAACAGTGAAACAACCCTGAACCGCGTGTTACAACACAACTCCTCACTCAACCCATGGAATATCGGCGTTCTCTGCGTTCTACCTTGGGTCACCACGGTACCCAAATGCATCACGCCCGGTTCTAGAATCGGTCTTATGTTTCTTTTCCCTACGGGCAAAGCATTTTATGCTGAACTGCATCATTCGAGACTCTCAGTCTCCTTTTGCATCGTCCTTCGGAGCCACATGCTATTATTTTCCCTCGTCTTCTTTTGTTTCCCATCTTGCCTATCATGGCGATTTCTTTACTATTTATCAGATTCCCCCAAATCGTGCCTTCAACTACTACTTTCTAGTTGTTGGCTTTTCAATGAAGATACCAGCCGCAAGGCCGTATTCCAACGATCTCTCATTAATTTCCTGTGTAAATTTTATCTTGATTCACCGTAGTCTTGTAAAAGTGTGTCGGTGTGGATCGGCTGATGGCGACATCTCGGGCCGGTTTGGACGTGGGTCGCACTGGAGTCACCGTCGCAGCCGGATGTAGGCGCTCACAACCGCGCAGGATTTTCATGACTCAGATCTAGACAGGGAATCTGACAAAGAACTGACGTTGTGGCAATTGCCTTGACTGGTTGAACTTTTTTTTTTTACCTTGAAAATTAGGGTTGTTTTCTTCTCTTTCAATTGATTTTGACTTTCATTTTCAAAGGAAATCTTTTGAGAAAGGATCAACGTTGGGAAGAGAAAAAAAAGGCGGTCAATGCCCACCAACGATGTGGACCATAACAGCCCAACAGCCTTGCAAGCTCACGATCCAGGGTGTACACATCAGCGAAGCATATGGAAGTAAAGTAAATGTATAGCTTGATCACGAAATTAGATCGAGCACACAATGAAAACCGCCGATTCGTCACAAAGGCAAAATATGACATTATGCAAGGTATAGATTCATAACGCACGCAATTGGCATCATTACCCAGAACAACGTAGTACTTCAGCCCCGAAAGGCAAAAGCTCCCGTGGTACGTGCTCGCTGTCCCGTGACGTGAGTATACATGCACCGCCGAAGGTCTGCTTCCACTGATGTCGGACCTTATTTACCTACTGGAAGGGCACAGCGGTGCTAACTTGCCCTCGGCTTTGAAGCTGAACCTAATGTTGACTCTCGAACCTAATTAGCCTGAAATTTGTTGGGATAATACTATTAATTGCGCAGAACTAAGCTTTGACACCCCATGGGAATTGCAACACTGGCTATCATTATAATCGCAATTGCGATAGGTTTAGCAGTTGCTGACCCAGGAGCATACTAGTAGTACGACTATGCACTCGAGTCTCACTTTTAGAGGCTAGATAAAAAGCAACCTGCTTAATTTTTGAACGTGCTATTCGTATTCAAACAAACGATGCATCGAAATAATTAAGTTGGTATTCGTTGAAAATCCATTCGAGATCATCGTCTTCCTGTTCCACCATCCTGTCAAGAACCGCCAAGTCATTTAATTCGTCATTGATTCCCTGTATTATAGATAGTCTTGGACTCAAGGAGCCGGGGAATGGGAAAAGGGAGTTTAAAAGAACGGCATGGGGTAGCTGGGCCAGCCACGGCTCCTCTGTAGGCGAACCTTCCTGCGGGACAGAGGAAACACTGGGTGTCAATCCATTGGAGTTAACTTCGCTCAGGCGTTCTATGATATCCAATAGAACGCCTGCTGGGGGTGACTTCAATCGCATGTATCGCAGAGCATTTGTCAAAATCGGCAACTCTTCATTGCAGAGTTTATCTCGACCTTGGCAAGTCGCATTATGATGGATCTGCGGGGCACAACCGACCATGACAAACCAGTTATGTAGCGGGGTCAAGTAGTTCATTTCATCACGATATAAAAATTGTTCGTAGAGACGGGCGATGCAAGAGGAAGCAACTAGAGACGCCGCTGAGACTGTGAGAGCCGGGAAGGCATGACCGAAAAGCCGGAAGAAGACAATCAGGCAAACGAAGTAGTTGGCATGAAACTCATAAATATCTGGCCGGAAGGGACGTCGATTGGACCCCTCGTACAGTTGAAGTTGGCTTGGTATATTGTTGATGAATTGCTGGAGAGATTCGAGGATGGAAATCGCCTGTCCCGCAACACGTAAGAAAATGCAAGAGTATTGGGTCGCTTTTCTTACCTCGTTCTGTGTCATTTCACTCTTTTGAGCATGGCGGTCCACAATACCACCTAGAATAATGCTGAGGTTGGCATGTTGAATAAACAATTCCGCTTTGGTATCCTGCTGCTCAAAGTCATCTATTGTTGGCAGCCGTATGTCGAACTCTGAAGCTCTGATGATAGACGGCCGTCCGAAGCACGCTGTCTGATGCCGATCCGAGACCTGTTTATGTACTTAATGGGTGACGCTTGGGAATCTTGGATTGACCTTACGAATAGAGACCACATAATCCGACGGGCATTTCCTGGATTTGGGAGCTGCGCATACGTTGATTCACGATGAAGACCCATTTGATAGGCGAGTCGAGTTGCCATACCCAGCCATTGCCATGAGCAGTCAAGGCTTACAACCTTTGGTGGTGTGAGATTTCTGAAGCTCAAGAGACAAAGAGCCTTGAGTACATTGCGTTGGTCTGGCTCGTAGTTGGTATAGAGGAGTGTTTTCACTTTGCCGTAGTAGTGCTCGGCATCTCCAAGAGGTGAGTCCGGTCCAGAGTGTCGAAGAAGGGATCCTACCATGCAAATAGCCTGTGACACAAGAACTGACGGGTCCTCCGTTGATAAGTCTGCGCGATCTATCAACGGTGCGCGGTGGTAGAAACGATCGAAATATGAATCCGCGAATGCTTCTACTTGAGCTTTAGGCGGTAGTGTTGTAGCGGACACGGCCTGAATGAGCTTTTTGGAGAATTGGTCCTGAGCTGCAATGACTGACTCTGGAATAATATAGTCTTGCTGAGTCGCCAAAGGGGCCATGAATGACAGCTCACTGACAAAGGCAGGCGGCTCCCTTGACGCTATTCTGGTCCGCGGAGTATCCTTTGAGTCGTGACTAGATGAGACGGGAGAGCACATCAAGCCAGTTTCGTCGATTTTTGTATTTGTATCAGGCTGCCTCGGTACAATGAGTTGTCTCGAGCCATTTGCCCTGGCCGGATATGGCCTGCGACCTCGGCGTCTGTAGACATGGTTAGTGGTCACGGAACTTGAAGTTTTGCCTGAACCGACTGATAAGTTTAACTTACTGACATGATTGGCGGCGTTTCCTGCAGTTACTACAGACCCCACCTGGCTGGTCTTCTAGATCACATCGAACCTGAACCCGTTTAGTCAATACGTTGTTGGAATGGAGTCAAATCCGGTGTCAACCTTTCGCGCATGGCAGTGTAGACAAACAGCTCTTGCCCGGTCGGGTCGGTGGTAGAAATCTGACATGGATATATTCTGTGGTTATTGCAAGCAACGATGGTGCAGTAGTTTTTGAGAGAAGCGGCATGTCTTGGCAGGCTTCTCCGCACGCCAGATGATTGAGGATTGCGTGCTTGGACCTCTCCGTGATAACACTATTGGATAGCTATACTAGAACCAATCGTGAACTTGAAGTCTTGACCTTTGGAAGATGGCTGGTCTTAATTAAGTGACGGGGGAAGTGATAGTCATGTAATGAATATTACAAGTAAATACTGGGATCGGTATGCATAGTACACAAATCTGGAACCACGCAAATCCCACAAGACAAGTACCACGGGTAACTGTAGAGGGAAATTGTATTTGCACAAATGTAGATAATAATAATAATGCATGATATCACAAGATATGCACTGAGGAGATTGGGGTACATGGTGGGAGGGGGGTATCAAAAGTCGCAGGATTGCAGGGTCCCCCACGTCTGTGCTGTGTACTGCTTGCCCTGGAAAGACAATGACTTGCACAGCAGATCGTTCTTTGGGAAATGGTGCCTTCGCCCTTTCTCAGAGGGTGTCGGAGAGATTTGAGGATTTCGAGCTGGGGATTTGTATGAGAAGCTGAGTCGTCTTTTCTGGGGAGAACGACGAATTTATGTAGCGCTCCATCAATTGATTGAACCTGTTCTAAGCGAATCGCTTGAAGATGATTTCCGGATCCTCGTGCCACTCGTCCGCGCTTACCCACATCTAGAAGAACGAATAAGCATGAGTTTATCAATGAAGTTTTCAGTTCACATACCTTTCGGAAGGTACTCAGACCAGCAAGAATACTTCCTCCGATCCACGTGGTATACTTGCGCTCCGCAGGTGCAGAGATACGAATCTTCATATCCTCAACTGCGAGTCGCTTGATTTCCCGCATCAAACGATCCGGGAAGTTCTTGCACAGAGTGGAGCCACCAGAGAGCACAATGTTGTGGTATAAAGCCTTGCGCAAATCGAGATCTGTGCGGGTGATCGACTCTTGGACAATCTGATGCACTCCAGGGTACTCAAGGCCGATTAATTCTGGGTCGAAGAGAATCTCGGGTGCGCGGTAGCGTTCTTGACCAATCTGGGAGGGGAGAGAATGGTTATGTTAGCATGGAACAGGGCTTGCGTACGGGAGTAATCAAATTGAGATCATGAACTCACCTTGATCTTGCGACCGTCGGGAAGGGCGTAATCAACAGCCTTGGCATCTGACTTGTGGTAGCTGTTCATCCACTCCTTCTCCTCGCGCTTAGGATCCAGCGACACATAGCAGACCTTCTCCTTAATCATGCGCACCACCTCCTTCTCGGCGCTTGTGTGCAGTACGTGCCCAGCCTTGCGCAAAAGTAGCTGCATTTGTTCCGTCACGTCACGACCAGCAACATCGATTCGGCGAATGCTGTTGGGGATGGCGAAACCCTCGTAGACGGGCACGGCGTGGGAAACGCCATCGCCAGAATCCAGCACCACACCAGTAGTACGACCCGATGCATAGAGTGACAACACGGCCTGAATGGACATATAGAGAGCAGGGACATTGAAGGTCTCGAACATGAGCTGGGCAGCGAAATCACGATTGGCACGGGGGTTCAGCGGAGGTTCGGTGAGCAGGACGGGGTGCTCTTCGGGCAGAGTCTTGAGCTCGTTTTCATAGACGTAATGCCAAATCGATTCCATATCTTCCCAATTTGTGACAATGCCATGCTCTAGCGGATACCGAATCTTCAAAAGCCCGCGAAGGTCCTGTGCGCGTGTGCCGATGAAAGAGTCGCCTTCCAAACCACCAGCCATGACCCGCGGGTGCTTGGGACGGCCGACGAACGAGGGGAAATAACATGATGGAATTTCCTCTCCTGCGAAGCCTGCTCGGATAGTTCCGCTTCCATTGTCAATGACAATTGGTACGTTGTGAAGGGTAGCCTCAGCCATTGCGGGGAGTGGGAGTGCGTATGAAGGGGGGAGGTCGGGGGGTGATCGGGGTCGCAAGTGTTCAAGATGGCCCCACGGCCGAGGGCTGGCGGCTCGAAAGTTCAAAGGGGATTTTGGAGGAAAGGGAGCATGCGTTGACTTGAATAATGGCGATCACAATCACCTCGCTGAGGTTGTCAGGAGGCTCCAGGAGGGTTTTGCGGAATCGCGTCGGGAGTTGTCAACAAGAAGCTCGGGCCAATGACGGTCTGCGCTGGTTCCACTCGGTTTGAGCAGATGGACTTCACAGATAGACTTTTGAAACAGATGGAAACTGATCATTAAAATTCTGTGATAATTGTCAGGCTAAAAGGTGGAAGTATTTTGGAAATCTATCTGGCAGAATGATCTAGTAGAAGGGGCCTGGGAGGTATTGGAACCACCACAACTAAGAGGAACTAGTCTACTTCTTCGACAATAAAACAATTAACATCTTTGATGTTTCACTATTTCTTTCATAGCATATTTGTGTTCATGAGTTTCGATTAGCGTGACATCCGAAGAGGGGGAGAACACCGTAGACCGCGATATCACAACCTATATCATCAAGTCGTCTCGTCGTAAAGGACAGGATGTGCGGCAGCATTCAATCCACATCCTGGAGCTGATCGGAAACCAGACCAGCCAGAGCATCCTCCGGGCCATGAGGTCGACTCAGCTGTTCCGGAGCCTGAGCTTCTGCCGTGTCGAGTGCCGCAATCAAGTCCCTAGACACGGGTCAATACCCTTGGAGCCCATTGGGGGAGACATGCTTAGGAGGGAAACTCACTCAATATCAGCACGAACGGCGTATTTCATCTGCTCCATTTCCACAGCCAGATCCTCTTGATGGTTGTCCGCAAGATCGGGGTTGGGCACAATGATCAAAGGTAAGGCTAAGCGAAGCGCATCCAGAATGGTTCCAGTGCCTGAGACATGGGTTAATTTGATAGATTAAAAAAAAGATATTCCAGGTCATACCGGCATGAGAAATGATGATGCCGAGATCTTGATTCTGCTCTTTCACGGCCATACGCATATACCGCCATAGGTCGGGTTTAAAATCAAAGCCCCCAACAGTAACGCCTTGAAGCTGCTCGCATCCAGGCGGGAATTTCTCATTAAATTCATTCCAGATTTTCTCCCCATTTTTCCCGTATTGAACAAGAAGATGGGTGTAATGATATTTGGCCAATTGAGCGAGGAAAGCCTCATTGAGGACTTGGCGGATCAGTCTTTCAAACGAAGCGGTAGCCCCAACTGTGACGAGGCAAAGTTTTGTTGATATCATTTCCATTGTAGCAAAGGATTGGGGATCATCCTTGTATTTGTAAATTGTTAGTGATCCAAGCCCTTGATTGAACCAGGTTTGGAAGTCGTCGTCGCTGGACTTGCCAATGATGGCTTTTGGGATCACGTGCCTTGGATCCTCCCCCATCAGGACTAGCGTTGACCGCGGAGAAAACAGTACTGCCGGTGCTCTTCGTTCTTCGTTGCGGCTTCGAAAAGTTACGATACGCCTTGTCCCTCCAATTGCTCCATTACAATGGCCTGCACCGCTCGGGCATTGACTCGCTCTGTGAGGTCCTTGGCCTACAGAGGCCCTGGGATTATTTCTACACGCTCATTTTCGACCTCGCCATTCCGCTTCGTCCAAGAAGATCCGGTGATGCCTCCTCCCCCCAAGGAATTACGTGCGGAGGATTATCCGCCCGTCCCTGAATACTCGCCCGACCTTCTGAGCAAGGAGGAGCGCTCAATGTACGATATGATGTCTCCGGAAGAGCGTGCCGAATTCGACGCCGAGAACCGCCGCGCCGTGGCCGACTTCAACGATCTTGACAAGCGCGCTGCCGCATTCGCAGAGCTCGAGAAAAGCGTCAACCAAATTGAGAAGGAACACGACCTCCGTTTCGAGGATGTTCGCGACAAGTCCCGCGGATTCTGGGCCGAAGATGAGAGCGATGAATTGGCCTTGGTTGAAGACGGTGACGAAGAAATCAACGATGACGAGATCACCTCGACGGCACATGCCCAAATGGAATTGCAACGCGAGCTGCGCGAGTATGCCCGTATCACGGCTTGGGATATGCCAATGCTGAGCAGTAGGTTGAACCCTTGATTTTCATCTCCCCGTGTAATTGGCTGACCGTTTCCTCTCCCCGCAGAGCTCGCCAAACCCTTTAACCTGCCCGCCGAAAACCAAATCCTCCGTTTCCGTTATACCTCCTACATGGGTGAACAGCACCCTGCTGAGCCCAAGGTTGTCGTTGAGCTCGCCTCCCAGGATTTGACTCCGAAACACCTCACCGAAGCCCAGCGCCAGACTTTCCTCAAGTTGGCTGGCACCCGCTACAACCCGCAAACCGACATTGTCCGGATTTCTTGCGAACAATTTGGCTCCAGTGCCCAGAACAAACGCTACTTGGCCGATCTCGTGAACACTCTTATTAAGGAAGCCAAGCAAGGTGACGCTTTCGCTGACGTCCCTCTGGACCTCCGTCACCACAAGCCCAAGATTCGTCCTCGCTTCCCGGATTCTTGGAACATGACCGAGGCACGCCGGCAGCAGCTGGCTGCTCGTCGTGCGGAACGAATTAGTTCCGCGAAGGAGCGGGAGGCTGTCGACGGCAACTCGATTGTCGCGCAGGCTATCCAGTCTCTCCCCTCGCTGAACCCGGCCCTCAAGGCCCAGGCAACCGAGGAGCGGGAGCGTGTTGCTGTTAAGGTCGGGGCTCGGGGTTCGAAGAAGCAGCCTCGGCGATGAGGAGCGTGTCTGAGCAGTGTATAAGCTTTGCATGATCTCTTTCTCTTTCATGTTGGACAAAACTTGTGGTCAGACATTTGCGAGGCGCGGGCGCATATTTCAGGAGGTCTAACTGACTTCATTTATTCTCGATGTACTATAGTCATATTTTCAATTTATTGGCGTCTCGCTATATTCATGGATTCTCCCAATTGCCTATGCTTGAACCTTACCGTTTAGATATGCGTACCATTGAGCTTCTGTTACTTTTCATGTTTGTCATCCGACATCTACTAACTTTTTGATGCAGCTAGGAACGAGCTGGGTTAAATGTCAATTTATTCATTGAGAGACAAGGATGGGTCTCGTCCAGAATGCCCGGAAGATGCAGGCTCGGAACGGACAAATGCTACGAACAGAGGAATCCCCAGCCGACACAAACAGAAATCCCATTGGCCCGAATGGGAGTTGGCAGTGGAGGGGGTCTCGAATTTTTTTTGGAGGTTTTGTTGGTTAAAGAAATGAAATAGAAAAATGCACCCGGGGAATGAAAAAAATAATAAACGGAACAAAAGGGAAGGGATTCCAGATGCAAGCATCAAGAATGAAAGCAAAGGAACTGCCAGAAGGCGTGATTTCCACGGTATTTTCAGCCTCATAAATGACTCAATCTGGTCGAGTCAAGACTTCCACGGGTGAAAGCCGACAGTAGCGAATCGTCGTTGTTACCCAATATATTCCCAGGAAGATGTATGAGAGTATGCACAAGCAACCTGATGAACTTGTTGTCGTGGCTCACAGGACTGATCAAATGGAAACAAGTAGATCATCAAACCTTGAAGCAAACGAAAAGAACATTTGGACATATTGGAATGCATACAATGTATGGGCTGAAATGAAAGCAAGTTATGGCGACATGGCTGAATTAGCTGGTATGTTGATATCGATGGATTGCCGCGCCATTGAACTTGCGGGAGCGCGATGCTCCAGTCTAATGATGCGCAGATTCGCGCATCAGTCTCTTCTGGAGACGAAGCCACGAATCGCGTCGGGCACACTCACGGGGGGGCTGGGAAAGGAACGCGGAAGCCGCAAGCGAGATCCTTAGTGCGGCTACCCGTAACGTACGCGTAGTCCTCGATTCCACGCTTTCTCCGCCAGGTCGTGTAGACATCTGGTCCATTTGGAGAGTATGAGCCAAACTCGGCATTCACCTTGCGCCTCCAGGCAAAGGCGGCTTTGGCGTGGGCCTTGTAGGCCAAGTCGAACCACGAAGCAGCTGCGGCATTGTCACCACTGAGGGAGGAGGCACTCGACATGCGGTAGCTCAGCCGAGCCATGTCGATGGCTGAGCTCTCGCTCAGGCCAGGTGCTCCTCGGTCTCGCCGAGGGTCTCCTTCAGCTTGGAGATCTCTGCCATGTTGGCAGCGGGAGGGGCGGAAGTCTTGCTGGACTCGGGTTGCTTAGCCTTGACCCCGATGGGTCCCCAGTTGGCCAGAGCCTGCTTGTTCTCGAGCGGCTCGCTCTCAGCAACGAGAGTACTGAGGAGGCTTGATTCTGGTCTGGCAGCATCAGGGGAAACCAGCTGCTTAATGGCCTCAATTTCCGCGAAAGCGGGATCCTCAAAGACGTCGACGAAATCGTCGACGATGTCACACCAGGAATCAGCACCATCGTTACCATAGCCCGGGGCAAAGAGGCGGCGGTGGCCTCTGCGGAAGTCTTCCTCGGTCTTGGTTACCGGAGGAAGCCCGAAGCAGTCGAGCTGACCCATACCATGAGCAAGGGATCCAACAGGTTCCTCGGGGTTCATGATGCTCTCATGAATGACCTTGTGGATTTGAGACCGATTGCCAACGCCATGATCCGATTGAGAAATATTTGCAGTGGAACCGCTGGAGTTGTTGGTACACTTGCTGGAGCCCGCGCTGGGAGAAGTCTCCGGGGTGGCCAGGCCACCGGCACGGGCAGCAACCTGGGCGAAGGTGGACTCGGGTCGAGATCTCGGGGCCGTGGGAGCATTGCCGACGCGGAAACTGCCAATTGCTGGCTGGGTGGGAGAATGGGGAGTGGCCTGAGGGTTCCAAGTACTTTGGCCGTTCTTGTAATAGAGACCATTTGGGTGACCGCCACGACCTCTTCCCTGCATGCCACTGCCACTATAGCCACCACGGAGGGGCTTTGAGCCCCTGCCCAGCTGGCCCCCGCGGGGGTACTGATAGCTGGGGCTCTGGGTGTGGTGTGGATGGCCATGGTGGTTCAAGGCAGCGTGGGTCGACTGCGTGCCCTCCGAGTTATCGGCGTACTGGATCGCCTTCTGGGTAGCAGGCAGGGCATCCATGGTGATAAATGGATGCTGGAGTCGGGGCCCTCCTTGCTGAAGAACACTCGACAAGCCGTACTTTTCACGGTACCAACGTGGGATGTCACGAAGGCCCAGCTTCTCCAGCGCTTCAGGCTCGGTCGGCATGGCATGTCGAAACAGGCAGCCTTCCAGGGGGAAAAGTCAGAACAAATTTCTTGAAAGTTAGACCAGGGGAACTTACCCTGCTGCTGGTAGTCACATTCTCCGTGACGGATCCAGTAGGAGCAAAACTCCTTCTTCTTCGAGCCCTAAAAGAGGATCAGTCAGACTATGACGGTGTCAGGATGAACGGAGGGTACTCACCTGTGGCTTTTGGTGGTTGACAACTCCAGTGCTAAGGTATGCTTGGATGAGAGGAGCCGGGACTACAGCCATCGACTTCGCAGCGGGAGTAGTGACATCCAGGGTCTCAATGCCCTTGGTGATCAGGGCTGAGACATCCTGGCGAAGAGTTGCAGGAATGTTTTCGAGTTTGAGGACATCGACGAGCATCTTGCGAATCTTCTGGTTGATCTCTGGGTCCTTGACCGGCTGGTCCTGGCCGAGACTTTCGATGGCCCAGCATTCTGCACGCTTGGGAGCAACACCACAGCTGGTCATGCCCTGAGTCTCGCTTGGGCTGATGACGCGTGAGACACCACGGAATACCATACCGAGTGGCATCTCGTCAAGTGGCATCAAGGGAGTCAGGGTCCCATCTGGGCGGGAGCAAAAGAACAAAGGAGGTGGTGCACTCATATTGGCTGTCAGAGATAGAGGAAGATTGACCTGAGATGTCAAAATGATGAGGCTGAAAGGCTGAAAGCAACGGTAGCAGAGATAAAGATGGAGTGTATGGATGGATGCAATATGCTTCAAGATGAGATAAAGATGTTGAAGATGAGAGGAATGGGGTGGGAGAGTGGGTGGTAGAGAAAGGAAGTGAGAGAAGTGAGAGAAGTTGAGGGGGGAAAGGAGGGGAAGTAGTAGTGGCAGTGGCCGGTAGGACCTGAAGCGAACCTGCTCTCTGAGAACAGTGAATGAAGGCGACTCTATCTAATTATGGTCGTTTTGCTTCCACGCATTAATTGCCACCTCCTGCTCTATATTCACTTATCTCATACAATCTACTAGTCCCATAATATAAGATCCCCAGAGCTGACGTAGGGACCCTACATCCGGGGTACTACTAGATCGGCCCCGCTTGAAACAGTGAATGTGCAAATGCGCAAATGGTGCGTGAAATTGCTCATTTGGGTGGTGCCCGGATGCCTAATGCAATGCTTAATGCTTAATGCTCCTTCCCCAAGGCCACGCCGTAGTTGTCTAGCCAGTCTCAAGACAAAGGGGGACAAAAGACAACAGACAACAGACACAACCCCAGTCAAAGACCACCTGCATACATATCCACCGTCATGGAAATAGAAGATGCCTGGTATTGGAGTTCTCAGAGGTATCCTTTATGTTGTCTATCTTTGAATTATTCCTTGTCTAATTTTGTGCCTGGCCAGATTCATGACCACCGGGTACTTGCTGGAAACATCCAGTTGGGATTGAAATCCCCCCTCCACGTGTTATGTGCAGCCACAGACAAACAGTCCCATTCAACCACACCAAAAATGATCATTTCTGGCCCAAAACACTGCATATTATAACTATTCCGAATCGCCTATGCAATGCTTGCATACACCCTGCCGACATGATCCATAGGGGGGAAACTGGCTGTGAAATCTACGGAATTCTTACCACAAGTCTTTTTGACCGGTGAAGACCTGAATCATGGAACGAGCTATGCTAACAATTCTTCAATCGCTTACAGTACCGCTTTGTTTATCAACTGCAATCGCATTTACGGAGATCCTGATTAGAACGCTATATCACAGTATCAAACCCGACCAGAACAAAAGGACGTCATCAAACATCACTCCAACTGCCGTCAACTACGCTGAAGCACAACATTGCTTCCATGGGGGCTTGCTAAAGGCAATCCCACGGGAAACAAGTCGTGGATTTAAAGTTCATACTTCGTCTTGGCATAAACAGGGAGGTGGGCGGTCAAGTGACATTGTCTAAACCCTAACTCGTGCGCCAAGAACAAGACCCGGGCAGAACAACACCCAGCGACCGGTAAAAGCCATGGCAATTTTGTTGAGAAAACACCACCATACGGGGAAAGCGATGGATTGGAGGATCGAGGGTGCCATGCCCAATGCCATGCTCCAGACCAGGAAAACTGTCTCTATGGCATGTCCATGATGATCGGAGTCCGAACTGCACAAGACAAGCCTGATCTGAATAAATAGGAACCCCGGCTTTCACCATTGGCGTTTATTTTTGCGAAAGATCGTTGATACTCAAAATTTCCGGAATTCTAACAATTCCAGCTTGCGGGGGGATCTGAACGGGCAACCCGGCTGAAACTTGAAGGGGTCGGTCGACATATAATTCTGTGGGGCTGGAAATGATTGCTTAGGAGGCACACCGGGATAAGTTGACTCGGAACCACTGGAATCCTTCCAAATTTCGATGTTGAGGTCTATTTTTGGTGCGCCTTCAGACGCAGGACTTTTGTGCCCATGTACCTATGCAGCGACGGCTCTACACAAACATAGTAATACTAGCTTAGTACTTGAGAATGTTTACAAAAATCTGAAAGTATGGAATCTTCTCGGTGGCATTTCATGCGACGATTCAAGTTGTACTCTAATCTAACGCATCTGGGGTATATCATCGTTCGTAAATCATCAACAAGATGGAAAGGAAAGGCAATCAAAATGGCATAGCATGTGCCGCAAAAGCTGGCGAAAAAAACTCGAGAAAGCAGTTTCATTCATTGTGAAGATCCCATGACTCCGCTGGCCGCGCAAATATTGAGCCATATCCAAAACATCAATCAGTGGAATGTAGCAAATACCCAGGCTCGAAAAAAGTAACCGTTAGTATTGCTGAGAGTGACTGGGCTGCTGAGAATGCGTCTGCTGGTATTGAAGAGCGAACTCGTTTGACGAAACCGAACCGTGTTGACCGAGGGGCTCGGGATTGGGAGCCGAAGTCATCGCAGAAGAATATTGCTGCATAGAATGCGGGGTGGTTTGCGGAGCTGGAGCTGGAGCCGAAGGTGCTGGAGCCTGAAGCATGCTTCGGCTAAGTTCTCGCTCTGCCTCCTTCGCAGCCTTCTTGCGTGCGCGCTGACCGAGGTCCCCCAAAATACCCTGGAGATATTTTTTGGCTATGGCGACATACCCGGGAGGTTCTTTGCTCGCCTTCAAAGCCTCCACCATGCGTTTAACTTGAATTTCGCTGCGTAGATGGGGGCAACTTCGGTTTCTGCCAAAGTGCGCCAGCCCACAGAGGGGACAATGCTCAATGCCAGCCAGCTTCAACGGGCAGCGACCAAGGGCATGGTGTTGACTGCATACAATGCAAGCATGGCGAGTAATATCTTGGGTCCCATCGCCGCTCACGGACAGCGAGGTTGGTGGCGGTGGCAGCTGCACTCGCTTGAACGGACGAGTCTTCACATTGACAGGCGGCATACCAATGTCCATATTGTCTATTTCCATGTCATTTGCTTCATCTGGAGAATCGGATGCCTCGCCATTGTCTTCCTGCTGAAAATCGGTGTCGCTTTCAAGAGCTTGCTTTTGGGAAGCTTTAAAGGGAGATGATTGAATCCCATCAAAGTCATGGACCTCTTCCTCTCTGGTTTCGTAGTTCACAGTATTTCGCTTGCGTTTGCCCCGACCGAAGCCCTCCGCCTTTCGATAGGATTCTTCGATGGCATCCTGCTCACGCTCCTGCAAGATCTGTTCCCAAACAGTGTCGTCTACAGGCGTGTCGTCTGTTTCGGTCACCTCTTCAAGTGTGCCTCGGTCGTTTTGCCATATGCGCGCGAAACTGAATTGGGGCTGGCCAGACGATCCATTGAGAGTGCTGCCAGAAATATCCTCCGCCTTTTCAGCCTGACTGCGATCCAGGATCTTATCGATTGATTCAGAGTCGTACTGGACATGGGCGGCATCATCATCCTCGAAAAGTGCTTGAGCACCATGTCTGAGAATTGACTCCAGATCCTCTTCGTCTTCGTCCGCCTCCATGCGCTCAATGAGCACATGGTCCAGCGCGAGCTTCTTTTTGCCCTTTTGCATGATTTTCTCTTCCACAGAAGCTTTTGTTGTCAGATGAAACACAAGAACGGTGTTCTTTTGACCGATTCGATGAGCACGAGACAAAGCTTGCATGTCTTGCTTAGGGTTGAAGTCTGGGTCCATGATGATCACAGTGTCTGCAGTGGCAAGATTGATTCCCACGCCGCCGGATCTAGTAGACAGGAGAAAGGCGAAATAAGAAGAATCTTCAGCGTTGAAACTATCGATCTGTTGCTGCTTCTGCCGAGATGACAAGTTTCCATCCAGGCGGCAGTATTTCAGGTCAAGACCAGTGAGAAAGTCTTCAACGATGTCCAAGTTCTGCAGAAACTGACTGAAGATGAGAACTCTGTTTCCGCGCTCACGCAGCTTTGGCAGCATCAGATTTAGCAATTGAAGCTTTCCAGAGGCCTCTACCAAATGCCGATGAGTCATGAGTGGATCATGGGTTTGCTCTTCGATGTCTCTGTTATAGAGGAACGGATGGCAGAGACACTTTCTGAGCTGAACGAGAATATTATTCAGATTGTGCCGGTCTGCCTTTTTTAACTGGCCTGTTTGCTTCTTGCAGATCATTTTGATCAGCTCGGGATTTTTCCCGAGGATTGATTTGTAGAGCTTTTTCTGCACGACAGACATCGAAACAGGTAGGATGATCTGCACCATCGGTGGCAGAAAGGGCAAAACCTCGGCCTTGGTCCGACGCAAAAAGCACGGCCGAATCATCTCATGAAGAGCACTAATGTTCTCCTTGTTCAATTCACTATAGCGCTCCTCAAGTTCTTCGGCATCAAGGTCGGGATTGATGAATTGAAGCAGATTGAACAGCTCTCGAATGTTATTTTGAAGAGGCGTGCCAGTAAGAATGGCCTTAAAGTCGAACTTCATGCGACGAAGACATTCGTAAAGTTGAGATTTGTCATTTTTGAGACGCTGTCCTTCGTCGACAACCAGACCTGCCCAGTGCACCTTTTTCAGAACTCTTTCCTTGGCATCGTCGTCGACCATACTCTCATATGACGCAATGACGACATGCGACCGGAGATCACGCCCCCCTTGGGGAAACATTTCGTAGTCTTTAGCCGTTTGACGTGAAAATGCCGAGCCGAAGTATGTGGTTACCCGAACATGCGGCGTCCACATTTTGATCTCGCGTCGCCAGTTCGCAACAGTCGAGTTGGGTACCACCACCAGAAACGGCCAACATTGATGTCTTTGAATGAGGGTTGCGAAAAGGCCAATAACTTGGACAGTTTTACCAAGACCCATATCATCAGCTAAGACAGCATTCTCTTTTCTGAGAAACTTGTAGTAAAGCCAGTTGATACCATCCATTTGGTATTCCATGAGTTCGCCGCCAGTCAGGAGTTCGGGCTGGACCCGTAAGGCCAGGTCTTGCTTAAAATTTTGTTGCCGACTTTTCGATAAATGGGCCTTCAAAACGCTTCGGTTGGGAGGTTGGATTATGTCACGCAAGAGCCAGTCGCCGAAAGCAACTTTGAAATCATCCCATCGGTCATTATCAAGCGGATCGGGAGGCGATTCTACCACAGAAGATTCATAGTTCAATCCCTTGTATTTCACAAAGGCTGATTCGACCATCTCCGGGTCCATTTCATCTTCTGTCTTGGTACCTTCTCGGTACGTCACATCAAACACGATGTCGACTCGCAAGTTTTCCTCGGGAATCGCTTTCTCGGTCGTCCAGATCGGTTTGTCAGACTTGGGTGAATTGTAGAACGCTCGGCGCATGGCAGGACTGCCAAAACCCCAAACCCAATCTCCTCGCATCCACCTAGTGCGGAAGTAGGACTTTTGTTTCCACTTGATGAGATATTCCTTCTCGATCTCTGGAACCGCCTCGCCGATGAGGCCTGCTGAATTCTTGAGCTGTGCATCAACGGGACGCCATGCAACAAGCTCATCAATTTCGCCAAGGGCCTCGGAGCAATCACTGCATTGCCAGTGCTTGATATGGTCTGCAAACACTTCCGCGTCATCATCCCCTTTCACCGAGGAGAGGTGTTTTGAGTGGAAAGCCCGCTGGCAGCTAGCACATCTGAAAAGAACATTGTCGATGTTGTTCACCTGAGCCATATCGACTCGCGTGATGGGGTCTGTGCCTCCATTGGCGACACGAAGCTGCTGTTCTTCTTTTGATGTCAAACGCTGTCTGAGTGGCTCTGACATGGGTCCTTTTTCCTTGCAAATTGCGCAGAACCCTAGGTGTGGAGCAACATCATGCTTTTCGTTGGCAATTCCCAGACAGCTGCGACACTGCAGGATAAAGTTGCCCTCGTCAATCTTGGTGACGAGATGATCCCGGGTGGTTCGGGGCCCCAGACAAACTTGATGGTATGATGAGCTGCAACCTTGACAAAAAACAAGATCTCCCTTCTCTGGGTCGTCTTCATAGATACTGCACGTAGCGCAGCACGCAAAGTGTCGGATTCTGAAATCATCATCGCGCGGAATCTCTTGGAATGCTTCTCTAGCACCAGAATATTTCTGCTGTCTTGGGCGAATGCTCTCCGTCTCAGAAACGTCATCTTCAAATCGCTCTCGCAGATTCCCACGCAAACTCCTCCTAGTCCGAGATGATTTACGCCTGTTGGGATTGGAGGTCGAGTAGCCTTCCGAAGGAGTCGTGGACATCTGGTCTGACTTTCGGCTGCCCCGCCGAAGCCTGCGCCTTGCATATGTATGTGATCGACTTGATCGACCTGGCTCGTCATCCTCATTGCTGCTTTGGTCGCTGTCCTCAAATCGGTAAAACGAAGCATACTGGCCTACAGCCGCAGTGGTACGACGTCGTTTGTTCCGAGTCCTTCTGCGTCCAGAGCCGCCCACGCTTGAGCTATCCGATGCTCCATCCCCGCCAAAATGATGTTGGGGCGAGATAGAGCGGTTTCCAACCACCACCAACTCATCATCGGAATCGGAATCGGGGTTGAAGTTGTCGAGGGCTGAGACGCTGTTCTCCAATTGCATGAGTCTGTCGTGAGGCATCTAGAGCAGCGACGAAATGTCGATATTAGAGGTACTACCCTATCGGAAAGGTTCGCTGGAAGAAGAATATCTTACTGTTGCACGTTCGCCGCTCTGCAGGCGAACAGTGTAGGATGGCTTCTTTGGATCCTCCGCGTCCAGCCGGAGGATTCGACGGATCACAAAATGACCAGGTAGGTACTCGTATTCGTGTGCGTTTTCAATTGTAGGAAGAGCAACTCCAACTGCGGTGGACAGCGTGGGTACTTCGAGCTGGGGGGTCTCGATAGGTTGCTCGGTCTGGGGGGGCGGGCGCGGGCTGAAAGACTGAGCTCTCGAATTGATTCATGATCTGGGCAACCACGGCATCAGGGTCCTCCGAGCCGGGAGAGGCGTGGTCGCCGATTTGAGACATAGGTGATTGTGTAGGTGAATTGGATTGGAAGTATTCGTTGCTTCTTGATCAGCGAATGACTATTATGGTGAGCTCACTATCAGACATGAGGTACAGCGGGATTGAGTACTGTGTCCAGTGTATCATAGGGAATAAAAAAGTGTGTAATAAAGTGAAATTGAGAAGTTAGGTTTGAGAAGTGATAGTTTCGGATGGATCAAATGCCACAAGGAGGGTGGAGGCTGCGCAAAGTTCGGGAGGAATCAAATCAGGGAGCGAGGGAGGGCACATCATGACAATACAAACGAGCAAACATCCTAGGATCAAACGAAGTTCATATCGGCTCGATAGGAAATGTCCAGTCGAAAACGCGATGCGATGGGAAGACGCGCCCAGTTCGCGGCTTCCCATGCGGCCCCCGGATAAATATTGTTCCTATCTTATCGAGATCTGGTAAATTTACCAGCGTGAGAAAGGTAGTCTCTCACCACTTCTCATTCTTATCCTCTTGGTAATGGCGTCAAGATTTTGCCGTACAGGCTTGTTGCCCCGGCCATCTGTATGCCTCACTCCGCAGAATGGAATGTCCGTCCGATTTGCGTCTTTGAATTCTGCCATTGGACGTGGCATCCGCCGATCGCAGCCTCCGAGGAATTCATGGGCTAGAGACAGAGAATTGGACAGCAACGACACTTATCGCCGACCACGAAATGATGGTTTACGAAATGATGGGCCGCGAGGAAGCCGTACCGGCCGTGATTTATCCCCCCGGTTCCAGAATGAGAGAAAACCACGCGATACAATGAAAAATGGGAAGATCGATAGCATCTCCAGCTCCCGATACAACAGAAAATCGCACGGCAACGACTTTGACCAAGACAAATTCATCCGTACCGGCAGCTTTGAACGCTCAACCCAAGATCACCGACCTCGCGGACAGAGAGATACAAGAGAATCGCGCCCCGGAACTGAACGAGGAATGCCCCAACAGTCAGAGAGGCCCAAGGCTGCAACCAAGTCTCGTGCCCACCGAGCTACAGAGGGTATGCCGCAGCGAGTAAAGGAAAATGTCAAAGTTCCCGACTCGATCCCTTACACTACACCGGCATCCGAATTCATCTACGGCACGGGCGCTGTCGAGGCGGCGCTTCGCTGTAGTCGACGTCAGCTATACAAGCTCTACATTTACCAGGCTGCCGGTGAAGACCTGAGTCCGACCAAGATGGCTCTCCGCAAACTTGCTCTTTCCAAAAATGTTGAAGCCAAGCTTGCATTTGCAGGCTGGGATCGGCTCCTTGACAAAATGAGTGCCGGTCGGCCTCATAACGGCTGTGTGCTGGAGGCATCCCCGTTGCCAAAACTTCCGGTACGCGGTTTCCAGCCAGTCCCCTCGGCGACTGAGGATCACTTCCGAGTTGAGCTGGCTCCCCAATCGCGGGAGGAAGCTGCTGTCAATGGCACGGGTGATCGTATTCCCATCATCCAAGCGCCCCCGGTGCAAGGTCGGCCGAGTGAGCGATACCCTGTCGCTTTGCTTCTAGATGGTGTAGTTGATCCGGGAAATATGGGTGCCATCATCCGATCGGCTTACTTTCTGGGAATTGATGCGATAGTCTTCGCTGGCCGAAACTGCGCTCCTTTGTCTCCAGTGACCATCAAGGCATCTGCTGGCGCTGCCGAGAACATGACCCTTCTTCATGTCAAAAATGAGGTCGATTTCATCCAACGGTCCAAAGACAACGGGTGGCGCTTTTATGCGGCTGATGCACCCGGTCCCGGTGCTGAGTATCTCAGTCGTCATTCAGGCGCAGGTCAAACAGAAGCTGGTGCTCTTCCTACCTCTCAAGCACCCAGTGTTCTTATGATGGGGAGTGAGGGATCAGGGTTGAGTTCGCATATCAAATCCCATGCGGATGCGATCGTTAGTATTCCCGGTGCTCGTCACAGTATCGAGCTGGGTGCACAATCCGACCCCGCCCGAATTGACAGTCTGAATGTCAGTGTGGCTGCAGCTCTACTCATGGAGATGTTCTTGCGAACCCCACTAGCAGTATCCGAATTGGCCAAGAAGAGAAAAGACAAGTCTTAATGCGACAATGAGCTTGACTAGACTGTAACTATATTTTTGCATCTGCATAAGATACCTCGCTGTACAATATTTAATATGAAGTTTTTCTCGATAATTTTGCATCGCGTCATTTGAATATGTGAAGTTTAATCGTAAACACGGCTTTGAAGACGGCATTTAATAGTTATATCTACCTTCTTATAACCCGACTGGGAGCTTAAAATTGAGGCAAAGTCTATCCCCCCCTAGCTCATAACGAAAGATTGCAGGCTGGCGCGGAATTTCGCGGCAGCGGCCCGACCATCCTTTCTCCCGGGGCATCTACGTGCCGATTTTCATCGCCGAAGTCGCGGGGATGTGGGGAATAGCCTCGATTTATCTGGTTCTGCGGGGAAGGACCCGCAAATAGTTCTCCGAGGTTTCAATACGATCGACAGTCGTCCGATCTCAATCTAAGTCTATAAAAGATGAGATCTCTTCCT
This sequence comes from Penicillium cosmopolitanum, assembly GCF_028827165.1. Taxonomy (NCBI): domain Eukaryota; kingdom Fungi; phylum Ascomycota; class Eurotiomycetes; order Eurotiales; family Aspergillaceae; genus Penicillium; species Penicillium cosmopolitanum. The sequence goes on along the minus strand of NW_026622678.1, from coordinate 849,608 downwards.
AGCCTCTCTCTGCTTGATTTTTTACTTATTACTAGAGACCGGCTGTTTAAATTGAAGCCGTCAAATCATATTCTTACCACCCCCACACGATATCGGATTACCTGGGCAGAACCCCCACCATGATTCCCGAGACACAGATTCCCACAAAGGCCTTTGTGGTTGACGCACCAGGCTCGCCATTTGTTCTTCGCGATGTGGTTTTGGATGAAGTGCGGAGCAATGAGGTCCTGGTCGAGATGAAGTACACGGGCCTCTGCCATACTGTAAGATCTCCCAAACATGCAGAATGACATCATGGGTTTCAAGACTAAGATATGTGCCTGGGTTATAGGATATTGTTGTTCAACAGGGCGCTATTCCTGTCGGTGACTACCCTGCTGTGCTTGGCCATGAAGGCGCCGGTATTGTACGCCGCATCGGCAGTGCCGTAAAAGACAAGACCTTGAGTGAAGGTGATCTGGTTCTCCTGAGCTTTACCTCGTGCAACAGTTGCTCTGCCTGCGATGAAGATCGCAATGGGTTCTGTCGCAATATGACTGCAATCAACTTCGGTGGTGTACGAGGCATATCCGCTGTTGACTCGCCCATCAAATCTGCCAGCGGCCAACCCCTCCGAGGTCAATTCTTTGGTCAGTCTTCAATGAGCAAATTGGCAATCGTACCGGATACATCTGTGGTAAAGGCCTCTTCCAGTGTCACTGAAGCCGACTTGGCTTTGCTTGCTCCTCTGGGCTGTGGCTATCTCACTGGTGCTGGTACCGTTATCAATATCCTTAAACCAAAGCCAACATCCCGGTTTGCGATTCTGGGAATGGGAGCGGTCGGCCTTGCTGCATTGTTAGCTGCAAGGGCTCAAGGCGTCGAGAATGTTATTGCGGTCGATATTGTTAATGCAAAACTTGAACTTGCCAAGTCTCTGGGTGCTTCACATACTCTGAACACCAAAAGCGTGTCATCTCTCAACGAAGGGCTTCGTGATCTATTCCCAGATGGTGTTGATCAGATTCTTGATACAACCGGTGTTGTTCCTCTGCTTGAATCGGCTGTAAAGTCGCTGGACCATGAGGGTATTCTTGCCATCGTGGGTGTTGCCCTGGTGGGTCATCGCTTAGCATCGATCCACTAGAGTTTATGATTAACTGCAAACGCATCGTGGGCGCCATTGAGGGCTCTTCAAATCCAGCCAAGGTATTTATCAAAATAATACCCGCAGTTATACCCTATACCATTTCTAACGCGTGCATAGCTTATCCCCCAATTAATCGACTGGTATAAGCAGGGCAAGTTCCCGGTCGACAAACTGGCCAAGATTTATGATTCAGACTCTTTGGAACAAGCATTGGAAGATCTACACAAGGGCAAAGTGATCAAGCCGATCATCAAGTGGGGGGACCTTTAATATTATCAATTCATGAATCTAATTTGAATACAACATTTTGCACCAACACAACATGTATGTCGTTTTCGCGTTCATAACTAGCATCCGAGTCTATTTGGAGCGACTCGACCGAATAGAGGGCCAAACAGAAACATAAAGACAGACATTGAGATCTTGAGAATTTTCCATTTTACTGCCTTTATCGTTCCTTTTTCTATTGTTCGTTTTATTCCCCAGTCAAATGATAGTGTGGCATTCTTTATTTGCATGCGATGTTCCCCTGTGTCCATGAAATCGCCCCCCTCCTCCTCCGAACCCGTCGTCCATGTGCCCTCGCCTCAAAAAGCGCCAGTGCATCAACATTGATACTAGTCTCTTTCAAAATAATCTGAATACATTTAGAATAAATCGGTTATTGTCGTGACTCTTGCTTTGCAGTAGATCAATGGTGTTATATTATAAGTATAGACATGAGCGCATTGTAATAAGGTCCATCAAACCACCTTTTGTATATCAGTGTGAGAATCTCCAATCCTACCCTCACCCAAATTCTGGCTGGTGGCTGATGACCCAGCATGGTGAGCATTGCGCTCCTCAAATTGCGTCCCAAACTCTGTAGTGATCATAATGTTTGTATCGCCGATTATATGCCCTTTACTATCATTGGAATCCCGAGCATTCGTGTGTTCCACCCAAGCCAAGTCTTCCTCCTCTCGCCCCCGCGGCTTGTGGTCTTTATATGAGATTGATTTATGGTTTGAGTAGGCTGCGACGTGCGATCTATTGGTTCCATATGTAGCGTAGGCTTGATGGTTCTGGTCGTAGTAAGGAGTTGACGTCTTCTTGCTGGTGAGACCGATGTGTTGGAGAATGCGTTCCATCAAGGGGCGAATGGGCGGAACGCAGCCCACGATGATGATAATCCAGGCCTCAGTGGAAGCCCAGATAAGGAGGGAGGATTGTGCGTCTGTGAAATTGATAGATAAGTCAGTTTGTGTGTGCACACAAAATTTATTGGGTTCTGATGATGCCGACCAGAAACGCCGCAACATGATTGCGGCATTGGAAGACCTAGTGCAACGGTCAAAGGTGGAAGAAGGAATTGAAGGGCAAAGGGAGCATTTTGACGATGTAAGTAAAGTTACCCATATCTCGTCCGATTTTAAGGTACGTCATTCTAATGGGCCGAACTTCTGGGCTATTAGCTGGAGCTGCATATTGGCTACGTTTATGGAGCTAGCAAGCCGCCTCCATATGCCTCGCACTATTCGCCCAAGTTTATAACCGGAGCTCGTCTCCCTCACGCTTGGATTTCTTTCCCAGGTCATCGTTCTCGAGTGAGACAAGCTGCATGCCCGTCGCCGCCATATACGCCCGTTGATGTATCCTATGTGACTGAGTTGAACAAATAACAGATCCGGGAATGCCAATGGAGTACCCTAGATCTCTGCGCACCGGATGCATTCACTCTCATTCTGGGCAACGAGGATATCCGGGTAGTCTCTCACATTACCCATATTCAAGAGTACTGTCGAGGAAAAGGCGTTGCTTTCAATTTCTGGCGCCTTGGTACAGACTTCAACATAGTGAGACAGGGCTGGTTTTCTACAGAGCTGAACAAGTCAGGGGTGTTCGTTCGGCCCGATCAACATATCATGATGAGAGTCACTGAAGAGACGGCCGGGAACAACCTGATCGCCATGTTGGACAACCATATTGGAAAATAAAGACGCTTGGTAGATTACTGGTAATTCTCATAATGCAGTCTTTTTTGGAGGGAGTCCTAGTAATACTAGTAACCATCTAGAGACAAGTAGTAGTATGATCGGCTAGTACTCGAAGTCCATGATTCTAAGAGAACGATTTAAATATCCTCAATTATGCTTGGAAACAACTTGATTCTATGTATAAATTAATAACCATTTGTTTATTGCCCATGTATTTGATAACAGTAGTGGCAATACTAGTAATAGAAGTACTGTATCGACAAAGGTGTCATTTCGCCAGCGGGTATATATATCAGAGGACTGGTAATCCGCAAAACCTGGAAATTTGGCCCAGAAGTGTAGCGTAACCATATTATAATAACTTATCTGCTCTGATACCACGAGAAACGTCTCTATTTATTTAGAGAACAAAAAGTGGCCCTGGGTAAGTCTTAAATGGAAAAGGAACACCGCCTCAGATTTCAATAAATACGGTCACGTGGCTTGGTGTCATTTGTAGGCCGTGCGCCATTAATCTTCACTTTTACCAACTTCATCGAGATCATCGGAGTTCACCATTCTGTGATGTCAGCTAACTCTGCACCTGACTCCTCACGGATCGACTCGACATTGCCCCCTGGCCCTGCACGACAACGCTCGAGGCAAGCTTGCCTGCCATGTCGACGCCGCAAGAGAAAATGTGACGGTAAACTACCTTGCAATGTTTGCCAAGGATACGACTACGAGTGTGAATATGATGAAACCTTTCAGATTGCAACTCAGAAACGTGCAAGTTCGCCAAATCAATTATCGCACCAGCGGGCCCCGAAATTTTCCCGTGTGGATCACTCAACAGATACCTCTAAGCAAGACGGTGGTCCCTCTATCCTCCCTGGTGTGCTCGGACCCTCCAAAGCTCGCTACGTGGGAAGATATTCATCGATTGCGTTTCCTCTTTACGTCGGATTAGAGCTCCAAGCAACAAAACTTCCACGTCTGCATTCATTTGCGTATCACACTGGCATCCGGAAAGAGCCGCCTTGTGCGGCGCATTCGGAGCTCACAGAGCGCATTATATGGAATACTGCAAGAAGCTTGATTGAGGTATACTCCGCTATAGTCAATCCTATTTTTGGGTTTCTCGACATGGATTCCTTTTACACCCGATGCGAGATGCACTGGCATGGGCAGCCGCAAGACCTGATTTTCGAGGCCATGATCTGTGGAGTCTTTGCCTTAGCATCTCTGTTCAAAGAGCGAATAGACCAAGGGACGGAGATGTGGCTCACTTTGCACGCTAAAAATATTATAGAGGACTCTGATCTCAGCCGGTTTCCTTCTCTCGAGCATATTGCGGCCTGGATTCTGCGGACTTTGTACCTTCGTTGTACAGGGCGACCACACGTGACTTGGCTTTCCAGCTGTACGATCATGCATCTCGTTGAAGCAACTGGCCTTCATCATGCACCAGAATCTGTCATCCAAGCTGGGCGGAATGATTCAAATGATTCACCGACTCCGCCAGCCCTTGATACCATAAATCGCATTGCCCAAGTAGCAAATTGTCTTCATGTTCTCATCGCTTTCGAGTATGGACGATCTATCTTAGCAATAAATCGACGGGTGCTTGAATATGCTGATTACAAAAGTCGTGCGACAGACTTGACACCACAGCTATGTCGTCTTGTTGCTGCATTACCTACACACCAGCACAAAGAAGATACCGCAGTGCTGGCCCAAGAGCTGTTCTCGGCCCTGGAAAAGATTGCCGAAAATACTGTCGATCACGATTTTCTTGTACTCTTACGGACAGACCTTGTTCTGGGTATTTACCGTCGACTTCGTGTTTTGGACGCCAAATATCACCATGGCCACAATGAAAAAATCATTTCTGCCGGTGTGGTAGCCTTACCTGCAGCAAGAAAATTGGTCAGCCAAAATCAACCTTGGTGGAATGTCGTTGGATCAGTCTTCCAGTTTGTATGCGCTCTGATAGTTATGGATACGCCTTCGAGCTATGAAAAACTTGTGGATGCCATGGACACTCTGGAATTTATTGTGGGCCATCTGGACACCCACTTGGCAAAGGAAGCTCTTTCAACGGCTCGCCAACTCGTCCATGCCTCACTGAATAAGAAACGAAAGGGTGTTGAAGTACTTCAACGCATTGTAGGAACAGAGACACCAGAAGCTGCTACCAGTACTCAAAAGGCGGATCAATTAACTCAAGATATGGTATCGCTGAGTCCTCTACTTGCAGGCCAGCTGCCGTTTGACTTGGACTATCTATGGGCCACCCACTTTAACCTCCCCTCGTGATAAAGCACATACCAGTGACATATTTCAATTATGTCTCAGGATGAAGCTTTCCTGGAGTCTCGCCATGTCACTAGCATGAAACACGTGGCGATGATTGTACCGAGACCAGCCAGGCCAACACCCATGTATGAGGCGGCTCGGTAACCCACAAGAACATTTTCTCCATCATTGCCAACATAATATTCAACTACGCCTGCAAACCCCAGGCCCATTGAAATGGAGTAATTAACGACGGTATTCACAAGCGACCCCGCAACACCCTGGTCTTGTTGCGGCATCGCATTGCTCAGGATGACAATTCCAGATGGAAAAGACATGTCCCTGCGTCATTGTCAGCGGTGTAAGGTTGGAGAAAGATCGTCAAGGCTACTTACATTCCCCATGGCGTGATCAGCATAATCACAAAGGCATTTGCCCAGTATACCTGGCCGATCGGCATTGACGCTAGCAATGCTTGGCCTGCTGAAAAGGCTAGCATCGCAACGAACATGATTATGCTTGCTGAAATACGTCCAAGCAGGAGACCCGTGATCACAGCAGCACACGCCCCCGATAGAGAGGCGCCGGCCCATTTAGCAGTCACAAGCAAACCACTATTGCCCTCCAACTCCTCAAGAATGTTATAGTAATAGAATACCACAACGCCAAAGCTTGACCATCCGGCAGCAATGCATCCCAGGACCCAGCCAGCCTCGCCCACAAGTACCGATCGAGGTAGAAGTGGATACGCAGCCTTACTTTCAACGAAGAGAAACAGAGCCATGATCAGAATGCCAACAATCAACATCACATAGGTGTATGGGACCCCCCAGCCAACTAGCGAGGCTTGGTTCCAAGCAAAATTGATCAGGATGAGGCCCGACACACCTGTAATAGCACCATATGTGTCAAGCCGCTGAAATACCGAAAGATCTTCACGAGGCTTCTGCTGCGGTACATAAGGTATCGAAAAATACCCAAGGAGTGCAAATATGAAACAGGCGATCCCGAATATCCAGTAACCCCATGGCCACCAAACTCGCTCCGCGAGCAGAGAAGAAAATGTCGCGCCGAGGGTAAATCCGCCCGGGGCGACGGCACCGAAAAGACAAAACACCATTCCCTTGCGGCGCCCAGGGGGGGTATGACCTTCCAAAGATTGCAACGGCGTTCGGTAGCAGTAGGGCCGGTCCAATGCCTTGAAATGCACGGCAACAGTCGAAAAATCTCGGATTGGTCCATACAGAGAATCCTCCTACGATAGACCAGAGTCCAAACCATAAGAAGCCGACAATGAATAAGAGCCGGTGACCATAAACATCACCAAGTCTGCCAGAAACGAAAATGAAGGTTCCAACAGTCAAGCTATACCCAGCAGATGCCCACGAGAGGTCTTTCGGCGTGGTGTTGAAGCTGTCACTGATAATTTGGAGAGGTGCAATCGAGAGTGACAAGCCAGCCTGCGTCATAAGCTGGGCGCAGCAAACAACAAAGACGAAGGCTGCCTCGTGAAATCGATTCTGAGGTAGACCGGCAAAAGCATGGTGGTCGATTTTTGCTTCAGGGTCATCTGTCTGTGAGCCCGGGGTCATGGAGTCTTTGACAGCCACCGTGTCGCTGGACGTGCTTTCCACTGCAAATTTTCAAGGCGACTTAGAACAATTCAAGCGTGATGAGCATTCAATGGGTTTCTTACCTAGATCGTGGCTCATATTCGTTCGCTCTTCAATGCTGGAGGCGCTTGTGGCCATTATGAACTGACTGGCTTCAGTGCATGAAAACAAACACTTATTATCACGCGGGAGACATGAAACAATCTGAAATAATAATTCAATCAGGCCAAGCTCCACTACTTGCATCACCCTGAAGATCTTGTTCCGGCCGGCGCTACTCTATTCTCCGAACTGATTGATAACCCTAAGCCGGCCGCGTGGGCCGCGCGGTCCGCACGGCCCGGTCGCAATTTCCGGAGCGGCCAAGTGCCGAGTGCATGGTTTCGCATGACTTGGCCCAGCATGGCACACTTTCTTGCAATGTGCGTATGACATGAATCCAAAGGCTTGCTTCTATTGTGGGTTCAGACGAAAAAGATCAGTTGGAATCGAAAGAATCATCATATAAAACCGGCGCCCGACCATATCAGCCCCCAGTTAATTGATCACCTAACATCTCTACACCAGGCGACCTGAACTTAATCACAATCGCGCCCATCGAAACCTCATCCAGATGGCACCTGCAAACTTGAAGATGAGAGCACTGCACCTTGCAAGGGATTCCGCGAGCTCACCACCAGAACTCACAACAGCCTTCAAATCGATGCCGCAGTTGAAGCCCGGCTATGCCCTTGTCCGCGTCGTCTACACCTCCATTCAACCATCGGATAGACTGAATGCACAAGGTTTCTTTCCATACACCACTTACCCTCGCATTCCCGGTCGTGATTATTCTGGCGTTGTTTTGGATGTTGCCGACAAGTCAGGTGCATCGAGCTCGTGGATCGGAAAGAGTGTGTACGGAACTAGTGGCTCGACTCTCGGCTTTGACATGGATGGAACACATGCGCAATACTGCTTGATTCCGCAAGATGCGCTTGTAGAGAGACCGTCAACTATATCATCCCTACAGGCTGCAACAGTGGGTGTTCCATTCACAACCGCATACATCTGTATTAGCAAAGCCCAGGTTACCAAAAACGATGTGGTTCTCGTTCTTGGGGCAAATGGAGCTGTGGGATCAGCGGCCTCACAGATGGCCCGGGCAATCGGATGCAAGCAAGTTTTGACAGCCGCGAGGCGAGCAGATTCAAAACATGACATAGTCATCGGCTCGGAAACTCCAGAAACAATGCTCACGGAGGGAGTATCTGCAATCACAGCTGGAAAGGGCGTGGATGTTGTCATCGACACAGTTGGTGATTTGAAATTAATGGAAGCTGCTCTGGAGCAGTTAGCTATGAATGGACGCTATGCATGGATTGCAGCCCCTAGGGGTCATTCCAACAAGAAGATTACATTCGATATCTTTCAAGCATATCGCAAAAGAGATTACGATGCTTGGATGCAACTCGGCTGCTCGTACGATCGAGGAAACGGCCGATTACCTGCGGTCTGTAAACAGTTGGATTGTTCAAGGAAGCTTACAAGCACAAGCCGAGGGGGACTTTGAGACGCTGAAGTTGGATGATGCGATAGAAAATGGATATCGCAAGACAGCACAGAAGGTGGTCATTGATATGTCATAATTTAGAAGCTCCAATTATTATCTACAATAGAAAACAGTGCTATACCACTCAATCACACTATACCCCGTCCCGTACACTAAATCCCGAGTGATGGTTGCCGCAAGATAACAAACCATCAACAAATTCACTCATGTATGAGAACTCATGGACTCCTTATCCGGTTCACTCAGGCGGAGGAGAAAGATTTTGGTGGAGCTCTTTTCTCTGCACTGCGCCGAATCGAAGATTGCCCGCATCAAACACCTATAGCGAGTTTGAATCAATAAATCGTAACTTGGAAGTCGTGAAAAGAAATCGCGAGTGACCTACTGCATAAATTGCCTTTAGAAAAGTATCACCGAGTATGTCCATCGTCATCGAGCCACGGCTTTGAATGCCACCGTAAACATAGCCAGACTTTGCCTGGGCAAACCCCAAATCCTCTTTCTGCACAACAAACTGCTTGTCACCAACAGCGAACGATATCGCAGGCAGTTTATCAGCTGGGGTATCAGCCGGGTAGATATACCCCTGGCTATCCTGATCGTAGATGGCCCCTTCGATAGCATCATAGATAGCCTTGCAAGTTTCATCATCCACCAAGGCCAGAGTCGTACCAGTATCTGCGATAGCCTTGTTGCCAGATCGAGAAATAGACTTACCATTGACTGTGGCTGAAGCCGAGTCGAACATCCAGAAGCCTTGGCTCTTATCAACAGGCGTGTAGTGGATATCTTCGCCAGCCTCTTTCACGGTATCCTGATCAATAAAACCAAATGTGTAGAATGACTCCCCTTTATCTGGTTCATCTGCATCACGCCACGAGCCCAGTTTTGCTGTGAAGAGTGCACTAGACTTCGGAATATCTGACTGGGTGATCATGTTGTCCACGGGCGTAGCCACTGCCTTCGGTTGCACTGTATTGATGTTGCTGAATGCAAGACCTAGAAGACCATCACCTGCACCGCTCGCAAACTGTGCCGACAGTGTGTCTGCTAGCTCAATGGCCTGGCCATTCACTATCACGCCGCCGATGTTCAAATCGTCGTTGCCCACTGTTCCAGCCGCTGAGGACCCGTCGCCGTAAGAGATTCTCCATGTTGAACCATCCTTATTCTTGAAGGAGCTAGACTTGCTCGGATCAAAAACTGTGTGATTGTTATACTGGGCCAATGTGACTGATGGCAGTTTTGTCGACCATACCTTGCACATTTGTCAGTTTCAAAACAGGCCCGGCACCTCTTCAATCGCATATATATTTCAGAATCAAGCTCACCCAAAGATCTGCAGATCCCGTATCAAAATCCAGATTCAATTTCTGTGCTGGTGTACCTATTTCAACCTCTGCCAAGTACATAGCATCATTCTGTACGTCATCAGCACCAACCTGGCCGACTTGGTCATCGGCACTCTTTTTCTGTAGGACCTGGCGGACGTGAGCCCGACCGCCGACCGGCTTGTTGGTGAACTGCCGACCAGTTTGTTGCATCGTTGTGCCGATAAAATAGGGGCCCTTTTTTGTTGGGTTGAAGCCATACTTGCGCATCGCATAAACATAGGACTTCGTCCCCGACTTTTGATAGCGGGAGTTTGGAACGACTCTGATTCTACTTGTTGACATGGCGGTGGATTGGCGAGACTGACGAGTTAATTTGGATTTGAGGAACTTAATAACAGACATTCTGAATATAGCTTCCAAGGTTGCTACCTAGATATCCGGTTTTGCAGTCACGGTTCTGAGTATCAGATAGATGATTCTATGGGGCCACTGGGGTCGTGGCTTTGATCAAGGAGATAGCCTTGAGCATTTATATGCCAATGATAGGACCCCTACCAGTTGGACCCTCTGCTGTGAAGTGTTTCTTTCGTCATCGCACCTGACAGGAGGATTAGCGTGTGTTAAGTAGCCCACTAACGATCGATGTAGCATCGGGGACGCCGATCGGCGCTCCGAGTGTATCAGCCGGGCGGGGACGGCGCTCACGATGCAGGAGCACAGGACGAACATTGCAGGTTCAAAACACCATGAGATAAAATAATTCTATTTGATTTGCCATTACAAGGCGTAAAAAATCATCTGCTAACGCCGATCTCCGTACCCAAACCCACAGCACCTCCCTGGGATAGCAAACTATTGTTGACAAATGACACGCGTAAAATCACTTCATTTCTTTCTACCCTTTGTCTTGGGCGCGGTTGACACGCTGGCTGCTCTTGAGGTTGAAGCCGAGGCAGTTTTACTGGCAGCCTTGGTCTGTTTGACTTGTTTAGCCTATAGAGAGATTAGTATGCCGAAACCTATTGGTGTTTCTCGAATCGAACTCACTGTAGCGCCATTCTTAGCCCGCTTCTTAGCAGGCTGGACCGCGTCATCGTTCTCCTCATCTTCATCCCGGTCCCGCCCACGGCCTTTACCCTCCCCATTGGCCTTACTCTCGGGCTCGAACTCCTTTGCGATGGTATTTAGAAGGGTGGTGCAGCGCCGACCGATCTCCACCGGGGTACGACTGAGGAAGAACCAGTCAAAGCGGAAGAGAGGCGAATCGCGAACCTCATCCCGGATTTTTTTCGTAGAGTCCATCTCCCTCGACGCCATACTTATCAAGCATAACGAGGAGGAAACGATCCTCTTCCTCGGTATAAACCTTTTTATTGGTTGTGGACACGGTGTAGTTGATTTTGAGCTGTTGCAGAGGCACGCGGTACATCTCCATCTTCTTGCGGAGCATCTTGCGCTGGTGATTCATTTTGCGCAGCTTTTCCTCGCCTTGGTCGATGACGCGAAGGTACTTCGGGTAATCCTGTATCTCGGTATACCGACGCCAGAAGACTTCCGCGTATTCTTCAATCTCATCTGGCTCTTTGCTATCGATCTCAGTCGCGATGCCAACGTAGTCAGTGCGTCCAAATTTGGCTGATCCGTTGACAAACTGTTGGAAGTCACGACGATTCCAGTGAGAGAATCCTTCTTCGGACATCTGAGCCTTCTCAGCCTGCTCCTCCTCGGTGAGAGGCTGGGCGTTATCGATCTCTTGTTGCTCCAGATCCCGTTCGGCTTCACGTTCACTTAGCTCTTCCTCTGGACCTTCAGGGAGCTGAGCCTTATACCCGATTTCCTTGTGGAAATACGCGGTCTCCTTCTCCTGCAACTCCTGCAGGCCTGGAGGGAAGAATTGCCAATCGTGTACGCTGATCTGCTTAGGTGCTCGGGGTACTTTGGGCTTCGTATCAGCAGTCCGGCCACCGGTCGCCAAGGCCTGACGGTAATATTTGTCGATTGAGTAGAACTGTTCCTTGCGTTCACGCTTGGCTGGGTTAATCCAGGTCATGCCGATATCTTTCTTTGGTGCAGTGAAATTCTGTCCGTTCCATTCGTATGCGCTCTCGGAGCTGAACTTTTGAAGATCATCAATGCCAAGCTTTTCGTACTTCTTGTTCAACTCGGCCGTTCTCGTCTCACCCTTCGCCAAGATAGCCTCAATATCATCAGAGAGTTCATCTGGCTTGCCAGAATCATCGTCCTTGTTATTGAATACATTGGCAGCACCATGCTGGATCATTCCAAGAAGATCGTCTTTTGAAGCAGCCTTGTTCGACTGCTGAGCGCGACCTTGTTGAATGACGAGCTGATCAAGACGCAGTTTTTGCGCGGCGCGTTCAAGAACCTTTTCTTCAATGGCATTCTCAGTAACGAAACGGAAGACCTTGACCTGCTTGGTTTGACCAATTCGGTGTGCACGGTCCATGGCCTGAAGATCAGCTTGGGGGTTCCAATCACTGTCAAAAAGAACGACAATGTCGGCACTGGTAAGATTAATACCCAAGCCACCTGCTCGAGTAGTGAGTAGGAAAATGAACTTGTCGGAGCCAGGCTTGTTGTAGTCATCAATAGCAGCGATGCGATCCTCGTGGGCCGTTGTCCCATCGATGCGGCAATAGTTGAAATCTCGGAACACACAGTAATCTTCCAAAATATCCAGAACACGACTCATCTGAGAGAAAATGAGAACTCGACTGCCATCAACCTGCATGCGTTTCAGCAGCTTGTCCAAGATGGCCATCTTGCCAGAGTTAAACACAAGATGTTCATCGGTTGTGTACGGCGGGCCAGGCTCGGCTCCCTCAAAGAGATACGGATGGTTGCAGCACTTCCGCAGTTGCATGACAATGTTCAGCAGACGAGTCTTGGATTCGCGCTTGCCTGCCGCACCGTTCACGGCGTCAATGTCCTTCTCTAGGATCTTCTGGTACCATTTAACTTGCATGTCGGACATTGGCACGTAAAGATTCATTTCCTTTTTCGGCAAAAGACTCTTCTCCACATCACTCTTGACACGTCGCAGTAAGAAAGGACGGAGGACACGATGAAGCTGTTGGACGACAGTATCCTGGTCAGAACCCTGGGTTGAGAACCATTGATCAAATGCCTCCGAGTCACCGAAGACATCAGGGAGTAAGAAGTTGAGCAGGGCCCACAATTCATGCAAGTTGTTTTGCAAAGGGGTACCGGTGATCAAAAGACGATTGCGAGAGTTGAACAGACGGATGATTTGGGATAGCGATGACTCCTCGTTCTTGATACGGTGAGCCTCATCAATAATGATGTACTCCCATGGCAACTTCTTTAGAGCTGATTTCTCCCGGAGAATCATTTCGTAGCTGGTAATGCAAACGTCAAAACTTTCGTCGGCCAAACGCTCGGTAATGATGCGTTGCCGCTCCTCCTTGTCACCGTGGAGAACCAAAACGTCGATGTCGGGTGTCCACCTAGCGAACTCTCGCTTCCAATTGTCTAGGGTCGATTTGGGCACAGTGATAAGGTGAGGGCCAGTGATGTTACAAACGTATCTTAGGTACCCCAAAAACGAGATGGTTTGCAGGGTCTTTCCAAGACCCATTTCATCAGCCAGTATACCGGAAATACCGTTCTCGTGCAGCGAGACAAGCCAATTCAAGCCTGCGATCTGATAATCACGAAGTTGGCCGTGAATAAAGGCGGGAGACTCCCGGAAAACCGTCGTTGTCTCACCCCCTCCACGCTCGTCCTGAAGAAGTTCGGCGTCCTCTTCTTGCTCGGTTCTACGACGCCTATCGCCACCTGCGCCACCTGAACGTGCAGACCCCTTGCGAGCCTTGGCTTCCTTTTCCGCATTTTGTCGGTCAATCTCAGCCATGATCTCCTTGATTTGCGGGTTCGGGTTGGTCTCAATGAAGTGGCGGAAGAGGTCGGTTAGGCCCAAAAGGTATCGGAATCGGCGAATTGAATCATCCTCCTATTAAGATAATGGGCGATCAATACTCATTCACGAGGACCAGGGGATCCCAAAGGCCCTGCGGGACATACCTTCGACTCATCCAGGCGACCATGCTTCTTGCCCAGAATGCTCTTTCGAAGTTGAGTAGCCTCAGAGCGGCGTCTTCGTCCATCCTCTAGAGCGTCGCCCGCAACGCTACTCGCTGTTGTATTGGGGTTGGTATCGGAATCCTATTGGGCCATGTCGTTAGTTCGTGCGTGCGCGATAGTCAGGGAAGTCTTGAGAGGGTTTACCGTATAGTCTGGGGTGTCTTGGTGACTCTGGACGAGAAAATGAGGTTAGAAGAGGCACGAAGGAAGAGATTATCTGTCAAACAGGAACTCAAAAAGGGAATGCGACAATTGCAGTAAGGGTGGGATGGACAAGACAGAGGCACGTACTGTTAGAGCGTCCACGGGAACCGATGGGATAACGTCGTCATTTGCGTCAGTCATAGGGGTATCCGCCTGGGAAGGGGACCCTGTGGCGGCGGGTGCCATATTAGTATATGCCGTGCGCGCTTTGCGCAAAGTGTCGATGGAGATACGTCTGAATTCACTTTTGAGCGTGTAGCTCGTGTAAAAAGCCTCGAAGCTGGACGACCTTAACCGGACAAGGTAGTAGAAGAATTGAGGTTGACAAGAATAATACACGCGTGTTGAAATCAAAAACTGCGGATGGTAAAGGACCGCAATGAGAAGGCGGGTCGATTGAAGGTTGGTGGAAGCAGAAGCAGAAGCAGAAGCGCAAGCGCACGAGAAGTCGCGCCGAAGAATAAGGAAGGCGCGGCCAAGCACCCGTCACGCGCTGATTGGCTCGAACATTAGCTCAGCATCGGCACTTCGGAAGCTGAGTTTCCCCGGAATCGGTGAATATTGGCAGAATCCGGCAGAATCGAAAGAAGTGGGGTCACGTTACCGGGCCAGTGAGAAAATCGGTCTGTGCATAGGAGCGGCGAAGGATCACCTGCAGCCATCGGGTACTCGCTTCTAGTTCCCCAAGAGTCACTACCTCACACTCTTGCGATCACTCGCTCTGGGCCAACTTGCTGTTGCTATCCGGAGGATTTTCTTACGTTCTTTTCACCAAGATCGGCACGTATAATTCTTTGGTTTCTACGTGGTCTGGCTTTGTTTGAGTCCCATACTCGTGCAAAAAATTATTTAGCCTTTGACTGGCCGCCCAAACACTCTTGGTCAGATCAGGACAACGAAAGCTACGACAGCTCCTTTCCTCGATATACGAACTTCTCTCGGCGTCTCTCGTCCGATTTCCTCACCATGGATTCTATGAGATCGTTGAACACCTCCCTGCCGAGCTCCACACCCCGCCCTCAGCCTCCAGAGCAACTCCTCCAGTCTTTCAAGGCTGCTGCTTTGTCTGTCACAAATCTTTATAAGAATGCAGTGTGTGAACAAGCACAAGCGAAACAAGCGGGGTATCAAGAGGCCATAGAGGATCTACTACACTTCCTCGACCGCGAGAACCTCGGCCTCGACGATGGTGAGGGGTGGAAGGTCCGACAATGGGCAACCGAGAAGTGTGATGGAACATCGTCCCAAACAGGTGATGAGGACGAGCGAGGCGACAGCAACGACAAGCGTGATCGAAGCTCAACGCCCACAGCTGCCCGCAAAGAACCTCCGACACCTGAACCTCCCACCCGACAGCCGCCCACCTCCGCACCTCCTTCAACCCCTCGCCCGGAAACCACAGCCGCTACGCCTCAACCCCAACCCCAGCCTCAGGAGCCCATCAACACCTCTCCTGCCGTTTTTACCTTCACAGCTGGCCCGACATTCCCACAATACCAAGACCTCGATATGGACACCCTCTCGTCAGACAACTCTACCCCGCCCTCACAGGATGGCGCGCCTGTCAGTTTATCTTTGATGCCACGCAACTCCCGCCAATCCCATCGCCACAACAATTTACCCCGAGCGAATGCACGATCAACTACAAGAGAGTCGCCTGCTACTCTGGGCTCAAAGCGAAAATTTACATTCCCGGATTTTTTCGACTTGTCTGGAATGGCAAATGGGAAAGATACGTTCGGTGGGGGGAAACGTGGACGGTTTAATTAAAGCTGCCCACTGGTCTATACGACGTTGATGAAGTGACGAATATTCCGTTCCGATTGTCACGAAACGGTTGGGTAGATTCCGGGTGCTTTTATCAGGTGCACACTAGGGAGGAGAATTCTTGCATATGATTTCGTTGCATTGTCCGGGTTTCCTTGGTTTTTTTTTCCTTTCTCTTTTTCCATTTCATTCTTTCCTTCCTTGTCTTCTTTTTTTTCTCCCCCGTTTCGATGCATTCTTCTTGCCATACCTATTGGATCTCGTTATGCAGCATATAGAGGATTGGTGGAGATACCCGTATGGCAGCTATCATTAGCTTGTGATAGTATAACAAATACATATAGTACAATTCCAAAGAGAAGTTCTTCCTGTTCTTTCATAATTAGACAGTCGTCTCCACTTTTGAGTCTCAAGCAGCTCATCATGGTGTCATCTTTGTGGTTGTCGTCCGCGATTGATTCCGATGCATGGGATGCCCCGAGTCGAGATATGGCATTATCAGTTGAAGGCTCGCCAGACTCCTGCGCCAATCAAACTAGCAGATATCGTGGCGATTCCCAGTCGACGTGATCCCATTTTGTATTTAGTTGCGCTCTGCATGATCATTTTTTCCTGCTGCCGGAGATTGTTCATGCCGGTATAGTAGCTGTAGACACCGAGGCCGATGAATGCGCCAGAGCCTAATATAACAGTATCAGTTACTTTGTCCAATGACGTATGATTTTGTTCTTGGTATATTCTAGAACAACAGAGAGAGACGTACCCATCACTTTGCAAGACATGCAATCTTCATATTTGTCCTCCGCAAGCGCTTGTTTGGCATCACTAGGCTGGACATCCCAGGGGCGATTATCAGGTGGAGCCATTTCTAGTGGTCACAAAAGTTCCAGAAAAAGCTAGGATAAAAGGAGCAATAATTTCTTCCCAAACCAAGAACCTGAAAGCCGATAGAAATTCACAGGAACTCCGCGCGCCGCGCTACGCCAAGAGTAAATAAGGCGGGGATACGCGGCAGAATCGACAGCTTGACATCAGCTATACACTTCAGTGCCGTTTGGTCTAGACAACAGTCACCATGAGCGGCGAGATCGATGCCGTCTACGTATATGACGAGCACAAGTATGTCACACAATAAACCCAGCCGGGAAGAACTATACTAACCGACGCAGTGCCCCTCTGGTCGAACATGTCTACAGATCGCGCCCGCCCTCCGCCGCGGCTATCCTGCCCCTCTACCTAGCCCACGCCGCCCCCGCCATCCTTGCTGTATCTCCCCGGTACTACTCCCCCCCGTGACATTGTTTTCAATAGTTCAATCGAATCTATTGTTTCTGGCTGTGACCGAGGTGGATACGGAACCTCTTCTGGTGTTGGAGTTTCTGCACCGCGTCGTGGATGTTCTTGAGGACTTCGTCGGCGCCCCGCTGCTTTCAACGAAGATCCAGGCCAATTACGATGTGGTCGCTCAACTTCTCCATGAGATGTGCGATGCAGGCATAGTGTCTAACACCGAGCTCAATGCCCTGCAAGAAGTTGTTGAGGTACCCGGGTGGATGGGGAAGCTACTCGGGGGAATCAGTGTGCCCGGGTAAGTGGTTCACCTCGGGCTTGAATTCAAGGTGTCATTACTGATTCTTTTCGGGATTGTTTCTTAGAACAAGCACGCCCAATCTGGCAGCGAACAATCCTCTGAAGCAGTCGTTGGCAGCGGCGAACGTATCTCAAGGCCCTGCGATTCCCTGGCGACGACCTGGCGTACGCCACACATCAAACGAGCTCTATGTCGACATCATTGAATCCCTCTCCGTGACCATGGCACCGTCTGGACGGTTACTTTCCGCATTGGTCTCCGGGACCATTGCATTCACCGCGAAGATATCGGGAGTGCCAGACCTGCACCTTTCATTATCAGCCCCAGGCGGCCAACAGGCACTTGCTCGCAAGATCGAACTGCCAGTATTCCATCCCTGTGTTCGACTGGCTCGTTGGCGGGAACGGCCAGGGGAACTTAGCTTCGTGCCACCAGATGGCCGGTTCATCTTGGCCGGATACGAGGTTGACCTTCTCCCAATCGACCCAGATCTTGATCAAGCACCAAGCCACATGGAGAAACTTTTCCTGCCCGCGATAGTTGATATTAGAAAATCACTAGGGTCAACTGGGTCTGACTTTGAAGTTCGACTGACTCTGAATACAAACTTCCCCGGCCAAACCTCGTCGGCACGCCCGGCTGCTTCACGCAGTGGTTCTGGGGCATCGACACCCTCTTTCCTTGGCGGAGGTGGAAATTCAACGGGGCCTGTCTTGGAAGAACTTGTTGTGAGCGTACCTATTTCCAAATCCGTGCGGCACATCACAGATATGCAAGCTAGTCGTGGGGACGCGCAATACTCCCCGAGCACCGGCTTACTGGAATGGAGAGTTCCGACCGGCAAAGACGCCGGCTCTATATCAGGCACTGCAACTCTGCGTTGCACTGTTGCAGGATATCCCTCGGTTGATGAGGAGTTAGAAGATGGTCTCGAAGATGCCGACGAGGAAGCCAATGCGAATCTTCTTCAGGGTTATTATGAAGCCCCTACTTCTTACAATGACCCATCAGCAAGCAAGCCCAGGAAGATTCGGGATCCTTCGAAACCAAAGAAGAAAAAGAAGAAGTCAGCTAAGAAATCTTCCAAGGCTGCCGCCGCATTGGCTGAAGAAGCCGGTGATGTACCAGCGGAGGACTTGATGGAACCATCGACGAAAACCAAAACACCTTCTCCGAACCACTCCAAACCTCACACCCCAGTTCCGCAATCCCAATCCCTCCCACCATCCTCCTCCTCACTCCCTACATTCTTTACACCTTCCAGCACACCCCGACTGACATCTCGCCGGACAAAGGCTCAAATTAATGCCAGCCTCATGCCGAACTCCGCCTCGATCTCGTTCTCGGTGCAAGGATGGCTTCCCTCTGGGATCAAAGTGGACAGTCTGAACATCGACCAACGAAGGAGTCGTGGTCTTGGAGAGAGCGTGAAACCATACAAGGGTGTCAAGTACCTATGTGTGAGCAAGCGTGGCGTTGAGCGGCGATGTTAATTGGATATAACTTTCCGGTGGTTAAAGGACTGCATGAGTGACGACATAGCGTTCAAAAATCTATTTCAAAAATATGACAATTATTCATACCCTGCATTGACAGAAAGCCGGCTCCAAGTGATAAAGATTAAGCCCTAGGAACTTGAAGGCAGTGGCAATAAAAGTTCAAAATCATCTAATAGTTAGCAACACTACTACTAGTATCAACCTTCGACTCGATCAAAGCTCCACGACCGAAGTCGAACCTTAGTGTGGTTGTCATCATTCATGTACTATCTAATCGCTCTAGGGCTCCAGGACTGCAATGCCTGAGAAACCCCAAGACTATGCTTCCTCGGTCGCATCTAATATCTTTTCGTGGCGCTTCCCTGATACCCTTTCCGGGACGATTTCTCGAAGCGCTACGGAAGTCATTGGTCCACACTGGTTCTTGATGCGCCAAGTATGCCAGGAAATATCTACTATGTAATTTGCAGTTTCATGGCCCCGAGAAGCAGCGCTTTCAACGATCTTGATGCACCAAGAAAACTTTTCCAGGTTTTCGAAGTTGGTGTAAATCTGAGAAGCCGCGCACAAGGGGAACATGGTCATGTGATATCCTGCAACCTTCATATTATCTCGCGTGCAGTAACGCATGGTACGACATATCTCATCTGCACACTGACTAGCTTCCAAATACTCCTCATTTTGTAGCGGATCAAGAGCCTTTTTGAGGATATCGGCAGGAATGTTACTTTTAGGATGCGCGTAGACGAGTTTCTTGGCATGGAAGATCGATGGGTAGAGGAGACACGGTCCTGCCCAGTAATGAAGATGCAGCAAGATGTAGTCGAAATTCCGGAAGCTTAACGGAGTCCCGAATAAACGTTCAGCGTCGGGCGTGTCTGAACTGAGAAATTCGCCAGGAGGATCTGTGGTAATTCCATCTGCCAATCGATGGTTTACATACCACACGAAAAATCGTTTCTTCGTTCGCAGACAGTGCTGTAATAGATCCTGGCACGCATCATAGTCGGATGGATCGATGGACTGCAGCTTTGTCACAATAGGGGATAGTTCTGCAAATATTCCCAGTAATTCGCAAAAGGGGGTCCCGTCGGTAGTTTCTGTCAGGAATTTGTATTCATCCGGGAGCAGGCCTCTCGCAGATGATGATTGTATCTATAGACCGGTCACTTAGTATGCATCATCATTATCGAAGGGTAATTTGGTGGGCGAAGTAACGTACCATTCGCAATTTCTGATACCTTTGATATATAGGTCCGATAAGGGGATTGTTAACCGTTCTTTGATGATAATGCTTCATAATCGTGTTCAAGCCATTAATGTGTGCTAGCCACGACCCAAGGCCATTGGGGCAATAAGAACTCTTGGTGATAGGACCGATGTTAGCTTGGTTTTGCAAGGGCTCGAGGTTTGATTAAGCAATTGGAAGATGAAATCGATACCTCTATTTCTTGAAAAAGGACCGCGGTATACACAATATCCTCACTGAAAACATCTCGTGAGATCATGCTCGACATGTGTCGTATCGCGCCATTGTAAAGCTGGAGGCCATGTTTAGACATGCGGTCATCTTGGCGAGCTTTACCAATATAAAGACATGTGATCGCCGAAAGAGTCTTGTCAAGCATTTCGGTTTTATTCGGGAGCCCAGCAAAACCTTGCAGTAGATAATGCCACATATCGACATCCGACACGGCCATTTTTGTAGGAAAATAACCCTGAAGATATTCCGAAATGAACTGCTGACGAAACATTGGTCCGCTAGCCACGGGATTCATAGATGAAAAGTATTGTGCGCGAGGAATAGGCCCAACCGAGCCACTTGACTCTGGGTTCCCATCTGCTCCAGCAGCAGCAGCATAATGGACAAAAATGCCGTGTTTTTCGTACCCAAGGCACTGGATCCCACGTTTCATACAGCGATTACATTCTGGCTTCCCCTGGTCACACTGATTACAGAAGTACTATTAGCGTGGATAATGATTGAACCCCTTTGTTTGCCCCAACCTTGATTCTGCGTTTTTTGCAAGTCCAGCAACCTTTGGACTGCCAAGGAATGCCACCTCTCTTCACCATTCTCGCTAACTAGTTCACGTCAAGTAGATATGATTAGGCGAGTCGGCACGACACGGATATTATAAGGCTGAGGTGATGTCCGATTGCAGAAATGAGGGGGGCCTCCTCTGTGCTAAAGTTGGGGGCTGAATTTTAGTGTGGTCATGTCTTAACTCAGGCTCGGCGCCCAATGACGTTGCCTCATCACATCGCACCGGTCGCACAGTCAAGAAAAATCATTGTTTAAACTTGAACATCTGTCAAAGCCCAGTCATACTGTGCACATTTACGCCGGCTTCGAACAAGTATTTTTTCTAAATACCAAAGAGATTTGCGGATACGGGATTATCGAGCTTTTTTAAGCTCGAGCCACTGGTATCCACTGACCAAATAAACTACACCCACTTGGGCAGCACTCGCTAGGAAACCATCATGATATCTTGGTCTATAGCATCAATGTGGAAAGTAATGATGAAGAAAATCAGTCCACGTTTATTTATCGGTGTTGATAGAGCCAAAGTTCTGCAAGAAGAACAGCACCAACTAGAAAGTCCGAATGAAAGAATCCGAGCGCTGTCCAACTGCTAGAAACAGTGGAATGGGGCTTCCAGGATCAGGACTATCACGATACCAGCTGCATTCTAGTTGATTCTGACTCACTCTGGCTTATACAAGAAATTCTCTTCTTTTCTTTTTGATTAGGATATCCATCCGCAGAAATCCACTCCATGCGGACCTCGAGAGGTCTTGGCATATTTGACTCGAAGGGGATATTCCTCAGCGTCATAGAATCATAGACCAGGAAAATAAATTCCGCTAAGCTAAGATCCTTCAAAGATAATCTTCTTTTAAACTTAGCATGTGAATCTAGATTCAGACGGGCATACAATCTTATCGCCGGTTTAAGCCCCCGCCAAGAAAATATGAGATTCATCATCGCGCCCAAGGAAGGTCCTACCTAACGTGATATGTACTAGTACGTAGTAGGCAATATCTGTAAATTGTAATCAAATTTTTACTCGTCCATCAGACTGAGCGGGTCTAATTTGGCAATCATCTATGGAGAGTTCGCTCGTATTGGTGGGGGACTTTCGCGCTCTCGGCCTCTGGAGCATAACGTTAGTCGTTTGTCATCCTATAGGGCTGCTCGGAGTCGGGCAAATTCTCGTCAACATAATATCGGGAGCCAATGACAGCTCTGGAAAAAAAACGCCATTGATGGGAAGAGTCGTGGAAACCCTGGGAAGAGCCCCCGATGATTCATAATCTGAAGGATATCGACGGATTCTCATTGGTCACATTGGAATATGTAAGAAATTTCCTAAGAAGTTGCTCTCTCAGCCACGGATTTATAATACTAGTAGCTCTTCGGTTTCGGACTTAGTCGTTATTTGAGGCTTAACGCAGAAACATAACGAAATGATGTAGAAAAAAATCATCATTTCCAGACATATATAGACTATGAAGATACCTCAGTGGCTTTTCTATTTCCAGATAACTTTCCCTTCCCATCAGATCGAAAGGATTCATAGTAGTCCATCCACGAGTGGATTTGTCAGTCAAAACCATCCCGCAGACCCACCTCGACGCAATCGATCCAATGACACTGGGAGCCTACATTCGAGATGCCCCCTTTGGGCAACTGGTTCGTCTCTTGACACATAACAAATACTTCCAATATCCAGAAGAGAAGCCCGATTTCAAGCTTCCCGAGCCATGGATTCAATTGATGAACGGCTCAGACGTGCAGGCAGATGAGAAGCCTGAAGAACAACCATCCCGCCCAAGTGCTAGCAGCGATGAAGAGACTGCCGTGCTCAGTCGCACTTCGACCCTCAGCACCACACCGTTTACAGAGGCTCGCCTGGAGGCGGAAGCGAGAGATGAAATCGAACGAGTCAAATCGATGCCTATAGTCCCTACACGAACGAAGGATGGAGCCGTTCTCGTTGATTGGTACTATACAGATGATGCGGAAAATCCGCATAACTGGTCTAATTCCAAGCGTGCCTGGATGACAACCCTAATCTGTCTATATACATTCGTTGTATATACGACCTCTGCCATCTATACCTCATCACTGCAAGGCGTTATGGAAGAATTCAATGTAAATTCTCTCGTGGGAACACTGGGCCTGTCTCTCTACGTTTTGGGATACGGCATTGGCCCACTGGTTTTCTCACCATTGAGTGAAATCCCCATCATTGGACGCAATCCAGTCTATGTAGTCACCATGTTCCTCTTCGTCATCATCTCCATCCCGACAGCATTTGTGGGCAATTTCCCTGGTCTCTTGGTTCTCCGTTTCCTCCAGGGTTTCTTCGGCTCTCCATGTCTTGCATCAGGGGGCGCTTCCATCGGCGACATGTACAGCCTCATCTCTCTGCCTTATGCCATGATGGCTTGGGTTTCAGCCGCCTACTGTGGACGTAAGTAAAAAAAAGCCCCTTCAACCTTGGATCCTGACTGATACTAACGATACGATAATAGCTGCCCTCGGACCCCTGCTTAGTGGTTTTGCTGTGCCAGTAAAGGGCTGGCGATGGTCTCTCTTCGAGTCAATCTGGGCCTCCGCCCCAATCTTCATCCTGATGCTCCTGTTCCTCCCCGAGACCAGCAGCGCAACGATCCTCCTCCGTCGCGCCCAGCGCCTCCGCAAAGTCTTCAACGACAACCGCCTGATGTCGCAATCAGAGATCGACCAGCGCAACATGCGTATTTCGGCCATTGCCATCGATGCCCTGGTCAAGCCCATGGAAATCACCATCAAGGATCCGGCCGTTCTCTTCGTTCAGATCTACACTGCCATTATCTACGGTATCTACTACTCCTTCTTCGAAGTCTTCCCCCTTGTCTACCCCGTCGATTACGGTATGAACCTGGGCGAGGTCGGTCTCGTCTTCCTGTGCATTCTCGTCTCCTGCATTCTTGCAGTCACCATCTATGGTCTCTACATATATCTCTGGATGAATCCCCGCATTGCGCGCCTCGGTTTCCCGCCCCAAGAATACCGTCTTCTACCCGCGCTCCCGGCCTCGTTTGGTCCGACAATTGGCCTATTCATTTTCGCTTGGACGGCACGAGCCTCGATTCATTGGATCGTTCCCACGATTGGAATCACTATCTATGGAGCAACTGTATTCATCGTCATGCAGTGTGTCTTCCTTTACATCCCGCTCACCTACCCATGTACGCAGCGAGTCTGTTTGCGGCGAATGATTTCTTCCGCAGTGCGCTCGCCTGTGGTAGTGTTCTCTTTGCTCATCCACTATTTGGCAACTTGGGTGTTGCGAAGGGTGTCAGTCTTCTGGGTGGATTGAGTGTTATCGGTATCATTGGAATCTGGCTGCTTTACTTCTACGGTGCTCGACTTCGGGCTCTGAGTAAGTTTGCTATCTCGGAATAAATTCGGCATATATGTGCACTGTGCACGTTCTTTCATGTGCTAGTATTGCTAAATATTGGCAATCTATGGTTCGGAGTACGGAGTATGTACTCTTTTGATTATTATTTAATTTTAATTCGGCTGGTTCAATTTGGAGGGGCGGCGATCATGTTGAAAGAGGCATGTGGATTCAACGCCAGACGCTTAGATGGCCTTATGGGTTTATGATCAGCAATTAATTTGAGGCTAAATTCCTAGTTACACAATCAAATGATTTCAAAAAGATCCACTTTCCCCTCCCAATTTTGGCTCAATTTCCAGTCTCACAGCTTCGAGGTGCGGCGTTCCAGAACTTGGAGAATGAAGTAGGCAACTACTATTGCGTTAGAAAGTGATCAAACTCAAAAAACCGTGTATGTAGATGAATATGAAAACCAGACAGAGGAGGTAAATTCATTAAAAGATTATGCACTTGGCTGTGTATGTGGTGGTTTCTCTTTCTGGAATCCAGATATGGCAGCGCAAAACAAGGGGTATAGGTATAAGAAAAGGAAAATGACATGTAGTCCGAGGTCAAACCCAGAGGGCACAAAACAAAACCAATACTATCAAACAGGGGTATACAAAGTTGTGGGTATTAAAATATTTTCAGTGACTGGTCAAGGCCTCGGGGGTCGGTGTAGGTAATGGAATCCAGGCTCATTTGTCCTCGTCTCACGAGAGAGAAACAATGGGGAGAATGAATCCGGGGTGAGAATGGAAAAAGGAGAGATCGCAAGGGAAGGTCTTTCACAAGTGAAGATCGTAGGCGTATAGATCATGAAGCAGATCAACAAAAAAGAAAAAGAGATTACTCACTGGCAGCAACGACTGCAGCACGACCGGCACCAGACTTCGCGCTTCCTCCACCAAGAGTGAGGAAATAGCGCAACCAGCCCAGGGTAACCTTCTTGCCGTCCCGGTCAAAGTCGGGGGCCAAGGCGCTGGCCGCCTTGAATTTGCTCAGCTTGCCAGCATAAGGCGGGTAACGAATGGACAGAATAGCCTCGAGCCAGCCAGGGCTGGATGTGATGGGGCGACGGTGCACCCAAACATCGAAACTGGAGCGGCCTCGGTAGGCACCGTAGCCACTCTCACCAACACCACCGAAGGGCAGGGTTGGCACGTGGAGGGCGGCGTCGTTGCAAGAGACGCCACCAGAGCGAGTGGAGCTCAAAACTAGAAATTTGTTAAATATAGGCTCGTTCAAAAAGTGGGTTGAAATAACTTACTCTTCGCAACATCGGCCTTGTTACCGAAGGGGTAGAGACCAAGCGGGGTGCTCTGGACGCCGTTGGCGAGGTTGATGGCCTCATCCAAGTTCTCAACGGGAAGGATAGGAATGAAAGGACCGAAACTTTCCTGGGTGCACAGGGAGTCGTCGACCGACTCAACCAGGACAACGGTAGGCTCAATGAAGAGCTCCTTCTCGTCCATGGTACCTCCCATAAGGATCTTGCCCTTGGTGCTATCCAGCATGCCCTTGAGACGCTGGAAAGCGGCAATATTAACGATGCGCGAGTAATCGGGGGATTCCTTGGCACCCTTGGGGTAGAACTCCTTATAGGCCTTCTTAAACTCCTCGACAACCCGGGACACGAGCGACTTGTCAACCAGCAGGTAGTTCTGGGAAGTACACACCTGACCGGCGTTCATAAGCTTACCCCACAGCATGCGACGTGCCACCAAGCGCGGGTCGGCATTTTTGGTGACAATGGCCGGGTTGATACCACCAAGCTCGAGAACAACGGGGGTCAGATGCGGGGCAGCAGCCTTCGCGATGATACGACCAACAGTCGCACCGCCGGTGAAGAAAATCTTATCCCATCGCTCGGCCAGCAGAGCCTGGGTCTCGGGAACTCCACCCTGGATAACGGGGTAGCAGGAGGGGTCGAGAGCGGCCTCACAGATCTTCTGCATGACAGCAGCACTGCGGGGCGCATTCTCACTGGGCTTGATGATAACGGTGTTTCCGGCGGCGATGGCGCCAATGACGGGGCCGAGAGTCAGTTGGAAGGGGAAGTTGAAGGCACTGGATTGGAATGACACTCGTCAGTTTGATGCGAACTCTCGCCGAGGGTGGTTTCAAGGTGTATATCTTCAACGTACCCAATAACTAGCACAGTACCGAGGGGGTCCTTTCTGATCTTGGGGTTCATGAACTTGAAGGAAAGTTCGATATCAGGAGCCTTCTCATCCTTGACCCATTTGTGAAGGTTGCGACTGGTGAAAACGATGTCGTTGAGGAGCCATCCGCTCTCCGCAATCTCGGCCTCAAAGCGTGGCTTGTGTAGATCTTGGGCGCATGCTTCGACGATCTCCTCCTCATGGTCCTTGATGCTAAAGCAATTGTCAGTAACCATCGAACTTTATTTCAGATTCCTTGCAGGCCGTTCCGCGAGTGATCGTGGGGTCAAGAGGGGGACTCACGCCCAGTAGAGTTTCCGCAACTGGACGAGGCGAAACTCGACATCGCGGGTCTTGTGCTCCAAGAATGCCTTACGGGCATTGGAGGCGCGCCCGGGGATATCCTCCAGGGGAGTAAACTGCAGTTCGGGAAGTTGTACGCCCATGGTGTGTGATGTGCAGGGGGGGAGAATTAAAAAGCAAACTCCTTACGTCAGGGGGGAGGGCGACCGAGGGAGTATTTAAGTGCAAGCTTCTCCGCATCCACATGCACTTCCTTCTCCGGGTACAGTTTGCTCTGCTCTCCACCGCGTCGTTCGGCTTATTGGCTTAGTCGATCCTTCTTTTTTGTTCCCACTCAGCTTACCTGGTTTTTTTTACATATCCATTTTTGGTATATCTTTACCTTTTATTTTTGTTGTCTCTTGCACAAAACAGTTACTATTCACCAGGGTTCTTGTCATACGATAGAGCTCCTCCTTAACAGGGGTTTGACAGTGAAGGGCTTCTCCACCCGCGGTACCGCGGCTTCACACGGACCCGCCAACGGATGACTGGCGCCGGGCACTTCTGCTTGTTCGGGCTAGTCTGCAGACCTTCCGTTGAATAATCAAAGGGTCTCGGCGGCATTAGGCCTCCGTAGAGTAATGGTAATCTTATGTTGGAATTCTAGAACTCTATTCATTCTACGAGTATTCATTCTATTGTGCCCAGGTTCATCAAAGCATCAAATTTACTCATGCATTATTTTCAACTAAATGCTACAGTAACTGGCAAGACATTGCCAGTGGGAATCAAATCAAGGCTGTTGGCAAACAAAATCCAAAAAAAAGAGGCATCAGGGGGTAAACAAAAAAAATGAACGAAAACGCCTCAAAATGATCCCGAGTGGGAATCCCCAAGCAGAGCAGATATACAAAACAGGGTGTCTCTCTATGGAGTATCCTGACTCAATCAGTTTTTGAACTGGTCCTCAGTCACACCCTTGCCCATGGCAGCAGTGCTACTCACACCACCAGAGACCATCTTGAGCAGGTTGTCGACATAGTTGGCACCACTCCATTTCTGGTGAGTGACAACATCAACGCCCTGCTCCATCTCGGGCTCCTGGACCAGCTCGCCGTAGGCACGCATGCCGTTCTTGGCATAAGCCTTGGCGAACTGGTGTGAGATGAGCGCGGTCGTGTGCAAACCGGCGAGGGTGATGAACTGCCAGCAGTATCCCAGCTCGCCGAGACGCTTGATGTAGGTCTCCTGCTCTTCACGGGGCATCGCCTTCTTCCAGTTGAACGAGGGCGACAGGTTGTAAGCGAGCCTGAAAGAAAAGAGATTGTTAGCATTCCTCAACGCTGATCCAGATTAAGCATGATAAAAAAAACTTACTTCTGCTCGGGCCACACAGCGTGCACGCCGTCAGCGAACTCCTTAGCCTGCTTGTAGTCAGGCAGCTTGCTCTCCATCCAGATGAGATCGGCGAAGGGAGCGTAGGCAATTGCGCGGTTGACAGCGCACTGGGTGCCGCCCTTGTAGCGGTAGAAGCCCTCGCGTGTACGGGGGAGAGTCCCAGTTCCAGAAGATATCAACACCGGTGATGCCCTTGGCAATGGCGCGGGCCTCGGTGTTGTTCTTGCCCTTGGCAGCCTTGAGGTACTGCTCGATCAGGCCTTGCTTGTTGCCAGAGACACCGGCATTGATGGTGTCAATGACAGCTTCCTCGAAAAGCTTGAGGCCAGCCTGGGCGGTCCATTGGTCCTCGATGGCTTGAAGTTGAGCACCGTTCTTGCCGGACTGCTCGGCGGCGACCATCAGGTCGTTCAGGGGTTGAAGGTTGGGATTGGTGGCACCGACGATGAATGCGTGATCGCGGTGGTCAATGGTAGAGGTGATCAAAGTGGCAGCCTCGGAGTCGGTACGAGCGATGGCCAAAAGATCGGAGCCTGATACTGATTAGCTTCTAAGCTCGCCCTGACGATATTACGCTCAAGTACTCACCCATGATATCGGCCTGGGCACGGATAGCAACCAGACGGTTGATGTGCTCGCTGATAGGAACCAGCACCTTACCGGCCATGTGGCCGCACTTCTTGGTACCAGGAGCCTGGTCCTCAATGTGAATACCAGCTGCGCCGCGCTCGACGAACAGCTTGGTGAGCTTCATGACGGCGGTCAGACCACCGTGACCGGTGTCAGCATCGGCAATGATGGGGCGCAGGTAGTCGACATTGGCAACCTTAGAGCGCTGGTCCTTGGGGGTGGTAATGCGCTCCTCGCGCTGTTTCCTGTCATGGAAGAGTTGTGCCATGAACAGTTGGTTGACCTTGCGAGGCACGGTGTCCTATAGATCTGGTTAGCATCCAGTTTTAACTGCCAGTATAACGCTCAAATGAGCACCCACCATCGGGTAGTCAGCCAGATCGGGAGAGGGCTCGTCTGTGGACGAAGCAGTTGAGGAGCTCTGCCAGCCAGAAACGTAGATGGTGTCGAGGAACTGGCACATCTGGGTGATCATTGTGGGCTCGAGGCAGCCATAGGTGTAGCTAGCTTGCTTGGTCTAGTTGACGAATAATTGAGTTAGTTCCCACTCTTCAACCAATGTGCGGGATGCTATAACATACCTGCCAGTTGTTCTCCAAGGTGCTCCAGAGCTTCTTGGCCTGGACAGCGGAAGGGTAGTCGACAGTCAGAGTGCCACGCTTCGCGACAATTTGTTCGGCGGTAAAAGGCCGCTTAGTGAAGCGCCATCGTGAGTCGCTCCACCAGTTCTTGACGGCCTGAACATCCTCCGCATACTTGCGGTCCTCATCTTCGTGGAGACCCATGGTGGATAATGTGGTATAGAATAGTATAAGAAGGAATCAAAGGGTATAAGGACACTTAAGTCAATCCAGTTATGTATATTCAAGTCCACCAGACAAGAAAAAAACGAAGAATAGAGGGGAGAGCTGACGCAAAGATAGAAAAGAAACTCAATCACAGGCCAGAAGGGAAACCCGGGGTACTTATTTAGTTTGCGAATGCGTCACAGAGTCGGTAAACGCTCGGCTCACCGGGTCAACGCTGAGCCCAGTGACATTGACAGCCTAGGCATTTCCGTAATATTTCCAGACAGCCAAACCCAATTCTCACGGGCGATGCTCCGAAAGGCGGAAGGCGGGTGGTGGTTCGGAAGAGAGGATCCAGACTCTGAGATCCTCGGCCTAATGGACCACCATAGCCGCCCTTGCCACCCCTTCGATTCTTCTACAACCTATGTTTCAGAAGTAAAAAACAATCGGTATCTCATGAGTCTATTGTCAGGATCTCTACTCTATAATTTAAATTCCTATTTTCCTTCGCTCAAGAACGCATTGACAGCCACGAACTTATCGGGACGGCGACTACTCTCGAAAATGACGTAAGGAGCCGGACATGTGGATTGATGGTACGTGACAATACATACCAGAAACTTTCACATGCGGATGCGACAAATCTTCACGAGCTTGAAAGACGAAACAGGGAGATAATCTAGGTCAGGGTTATCGCGTGACCTAGTAGTTCATGAAATACATGCCATCATAGCCTGATACAGCCATCCGATTATCTCTCCATATTCAGAGCTGAAGTGAGACGGTCGTCTAGAAAAAAAAGAAGATTTGGTGACTATTTGCCTCAGTCATCAATACCACCCGTTATGCCCCGGTATTCGGTACATCTCCACCGCAAAACACATCCTGGTCAGTCTGGGCATTCAATGAACACAACAGCTCAGTCTAATCGGGATGTGCATTTTCATGGCATTTTCATGGCATTTTCAATATTTCATATAATTAGAATAGATCTACCAAACTCACACTGCACACAACCGAGCTATGCATATATCCTCGATGAATATGAGCAACTTATCTTGCCTATCATCCATGGATATACACCTGGTATACGGCGATTACTTATTCTTCATCCTCAATCTCTCTACTAATTACCAAACCCCCCTGAATCCGCACGAATTCTTACCGGGACAACTGACACCCGCAACCGCTCATTACCATCTACACTATCCAATCGTAGATCCACAGAAGATCACAGAAATGACTCAGACTAACCATTTTCGTTAGACCTCGGCTCAAAGACCTGCTTACCTACATTAAACCCCTGTCTAGATCGACAGAAATGTTTGGTCTGTCAAAGGCCAAAGCTTTCCAGGGCTCCAGCGATCTAGCTGCTCATTCCACCTTCAAGTCCCAGCTCCGTCCTCGGCGCTTCCCATAGGACGCCGAGGCCGACGACCGTTAAGGTTATCTGTATACCCATCCCACCTCCTCCCACTGGGTCTATATCTAAATCTATAGATTCAAGAACTATATAAATCGAATTCCTCACTATTAAATTACTCCTTCGAACTTCTAAATCAACCTGGGGTAAAACGGTCACCAGGCCGCTCAACCCGCGTCAGTCACGAGAATAGCCTCGGGTAATCCAGGGTGCTCCCCCACCCGCGTCTTGCTCGGCCATTGAGAGGATCGGTGCCTGTCCTGCTGTGGAATGTCCGACGCCATGCGTCGTATGTGAATCGGTATCCCTGATTCTCTTTCGGAAGTTAGCCGGTAGAAACTCAGGTCGCCGAGGGGTGCCGGGTTATTTTCGCTCATCCAGAGCTAGTTCCTGAGGAGGTGGCTGATGTTCATTTTGCGGGGAATAGCACGGTTAAGGTATCTGCTCCAAGGTTTGAATGTGAAATACAGAGTACAGCTTGTACTAGTAGTATTAATAAATGTCATATATCAAAACACTTACTCGGCACTCTCAAGACGCCTGGTCTCTTTGCGAAATGAGTCAGAGCGAAATTGCATCTCGACCCCATGCGGAAACCTTCAACTGACCATCACTACAAGCTACAATATGCATACGATCCAAAATTGAAGTCGAGGAACCAGATTGCAATTTCTCCCCTGCTCGTGACACTCGTTTCTAATGCATGCTTTTCAAGTTTGTTCTGTCGATTTTTCCCCGCCAAATCAATGGTCGTGAATGCAAGAAAAGAAGAAAAAAACAGACCCAACCCCAATCCAATAAGCTAAGTTCAATGAGCTAAAATGCGCTCGCACCCGGCCCATTAACCGCCCGATAATAAGTATCGTAGGGTGTGATAGCTCCCAAGGAACGTCTCATATGCGCGTTAAGAATGTCCAATCCATAGACATAGCTGGCATTGACCCAGCCGAACCTGCGATGTCGCCATTAGCATTTTCCATGCCGATCAACCGAATCGGATCATTAAACTTACCCTTCACGTGGTGCCCCCTTGAAATTGGTACCTTGGTTTCCGTACTCGGCATCGACTCGGTGAGGGTCGATCGGCCTAGTCACATCATATTTCTCGACGACAACGCCATTAAAGTCAACGAAAGCCTTGGTGATCATGTAAAGCCACTTATACGCCAATCTCTCTGCCTCTTCCTCGTACCCATAGCGCAGGAACCCGGTCCAGGCGAGCATCTGTTGAGGTGCCCAGCCGTAAGGGAAGTCCCACTGCCGATTGGGTCGCTCCAGGCCGACTGGGCCTCGTGACTCTTCCGATCCCGAGACCAGACCACCGAAAGCTTCCAGCCGAGGCAGCGCCTTTTGCACCATCTGTGCTGCTTGCTGAGGTGTAGCAAGACCGGCCCACATTGCCCAGAAGGTAGTTGCGGTTTCGTATACCTTGCGCTCCTTGGTGACTGTGTTGTAATCAAAGAACATGCCCTTATCGGCGTCCCACATCAATTGATCCATAGTTTGCTTGCGCTTGCGGGCACGGCGATCCCAAGCGGCGGATGATTCAAATTCAATGTCTTGGGTGGCAGCTGTGCGGAACTCTTGTGGGATCGACAGCTTATCCTTGAAGTGAACACGGATTATACGCGCAATGTCCACCTCATACTTATACAGCAAAGAGTTCAGGTCGACAGTTGCGAGGTTTCCGCAGATGCGCTCGAGACGGTAGCTGGTATCATGGCCAGACTCGCGCACAGCTCGGTCGTGGAGGAAGTATTCATCCAGTTCCGGCTCGACAACGGTCCGTTCATTGTATGCCTTGACAAACTCTTCGAAGGTCATGCCATGCTTCTCCGCATACGGCGTCAGGATGTGAAGGAAGTGGGTTGGTTCAGTCTCTGGAGGTACACCCCAACCTTCGGGGCGATATCTCGAGAGCCCAGTAATCGGATCGCGGCGTGGCTCACACGCCCATACCGTGTGATATTCCTTAATGGCAGCAAGAACAGAGTTTCGAAGGAACTCCTTGGAGTCGGGCTCGCTCTTAATTCGTTCATATACACGCAGAGCCATATCAGTCAAGAATGGTGGCTGAGAGCGAGTGAGGTAGTAGGTTCGGTTGGCGTTTAGAATCTTTCCATAATGCTTGATGCAGAAACAGAAGTTGACGACCATGCCCTTAGCAAGGTCAACACGGTCGCTAACAATCAGACCCAAAGATTCAAAGTAGCTATCCCATCCGTAAAGCTCGTTGAATCGACCTCCTGGTACGACGAAAGGGGACACCCGACAGTTCTTCCTGTTTGGTGTCCTCGTTATACTTCTTCTCCATGGCGAGGGCAAGTAGTCCGGGCTTGTCAACCAATCCCATGACATAATCTGGTGTGATCTCAGCCGGTAGCAGTTGCACATCCAATCTCAATTCCGGGTGTTTCTCGGCGATATTGGTATAATATTCAAACTGCTCGGGGGCACCAGGTGGGATGTAAATGCGAGGGCGGGGATCATCGGTCCAGTCCTTCGGATCTTTGCCTGCGATTTCGATATTGGATCCATCAATGCGTCTCGTGAGGGCCTTCCAGAAGGAATTCTTGATCAGACGGGAGAGGCGTGCGACTGGGTTCTCGCTCAGGCGTGCTTCGTCGAGGATGATATTCTTCCGACCGTAGTCTTTCGCGATAGTAAGCTCCTGCAAGAGATTGGAGAGCATGTATGTGCCACGCACATCCACACGTCTAAATCCCGAGGATCCGGCTGTTCCGACCGAGAGTACCTGCATTGCGGTCAGCGGCTGGTCCGCAGCTCATAGTTGTCGATCTGACACACCTTTGGCCCAGCATCCTCGATTGTAATCTGCATGTTCTTGTCGGTATCCTCCTGCTTCAGCAGTGCACCAAGGGTCTCATCAACGTCGATGAGGAACTTGCGGGGGTTTCCAGATGCCTCATCTATGCGGAGCGGTCAGTACAGTTTCACGTAGCTAGTTCGTCAGGAGCTGCGGAGAGAAAGAAACCTACCGTGACTACCTCGTCTGGTGGGGAGTGTGCCTAAGAGGTCGTGGATATTATCTCTCTCATTGTCTCTCACGCTCTGTACTCGGAAAAAAATTGACGTGAGCTGGGATGGTCGTCCGCGGGGTAGCCGCACAAGCACTGTGGCTGCTTACCGTAGAAAAGGCGCGTCTGCGATCTCTGTTTCTGGCAGAAGGATCATCATTGCCATAGTAGATCTCTGAATTGGAGTATGGGTCGATGGAACCAGCCCGTCGGGGACCATTGGACTCGGATGAGCTCATGGTCTTGAAGGGCGATGAGGAGGAGAAGTACAAAGCGAGTTGATTGTGCGAGACGCCAGGCGGGTCGTACGTCCACACCGACTCCGGAGTTCAGTACCCTGGGGGGGGTGGTTGTGGGGGTTTGTTGGGGGCCCTCGATGTATACGAGGATGAACACCTGGTTAGAGATGTCACACAAGGACCGTTTGTACTTGTACCCGGGGAAGTAGTAGACAATGTAAATGTGCAGCTCTGAGGAGACTCAGCTGTTGAATTGAACAGAACAGAACTGATGTGAAGTGATTCGATTCGTTACAAGCGGCACAAACTTGATCAAAAAAGTATCGAGTGCTTTGTTACCAAAAGGGAACTTTGTAAGAAGGATAGAAAAGACAACAAGAACCAGAACCAAAATGTTCTCGAAGGTGGGATGTCCTGATTGAGAATGACGTTGGTCGATGATGTCGCCGCTCCACCGTGGATCCGATCGGGGCCAACTTGCCTCTGATAAGCAATTCAATTTGCGGGGCCTTACTATAGAGTATGTGTCCAGGTCGGAGGTTTAAAGAGAGAAAGAGATCACAAATTCATGCCTAATACTGGATGAATGCCCAGAGTTCTTTTTTTGCTTCTTCTTCTTCTTCTCCAGGTGTGGCGAGACCATCCGTTTGCAAAGATCCAGGCAAAAAGGCAAAAAAGGTCATTGGGCTGGGTGGAGTAGCCAGCCATCTGCTGGAATGTTGGAGCTTCCATTTGGGCACCCCTTGATGCCTAGAGCTAGCTAAGGAATGCAAGCATAGAGTAGAGACTCAAGTTAGAGCAAAATTGAATATACAAGAAAACTGGGTGCTAGTCAATATCTAATAATATCTACAGGCCAGATCCGGCGACAACCTTAGATTTTGGCGGCAATGGCGCTGCCACCATCCACCGTAATGGTCGCCCCATTGATAAATGCGCCTGCTCGGCTACTCAGGAACAAGCAAGAACCGGCTACATCTTGCGGTGTTCCAATCCGGCCCAGAGGCACACCGGCCTTGATAGCCTCACCGAACGACTTAAGTGTGGCTGCCATCATCTTGCTCTCGAACGGGCCACAGGCCAAGGTATTCGAACTGTAAAGGGAACCAGATTAGTCTCGGGAAAGCAGAGGTACAGCAGCAGTAGCAAATAAACGTACGTGATGTTCCTCTTTCCTAGGTGATTGGCAAGAACTCGGCTGAGGTGGTGCAGACCGGCCTTGCTGGAACTATATGCAAAGGTCTCGAGCGAGGGGACACGGAGGCCGTCAATGCTGCCAATGTTGATGATGCGCGCCGGGTTATTCGGAGTAGCCGCCTTCTCCAAGAGAGGAGTCACAAGCTTGGTGAGGTCGAAGACACGGTGAAGGTTGAGGGTCAGGACGCGGGTGAAGGCTTCAGAGGGATACTCGTCGTAGGGGGCGCCCCAGTTGGAACCGGAGTTGTTGACCAGGACATCGAGCTCTAGAGGATATACCAATTGTGTTAGTGCCAATGATCTCCCATCAACCGTGCCAAGTGTGAAACAGAGAGAGGGGGAGGGGGGATATGACTGACTGCTCTCTCGCTTGGCCAGCTCATCCGCCAGCTGCTTCACATCCTCATACTTGTAAAAGTCGGCTGGAATGGCATGGGCTTTGCCCTTGCCAAGGGCATTCAGCTCAGTGACAGCCTTCTCGCATGCCTTTGCATCGCGGGAGGAGATGTAGACGGTAGCGCCATTGGTCACATAGCCCTCTGAGATCATGCGACCGATACCTTTGGCTCCGCCGGTGACCAGCACCACCTTGCCCTGTAGAGAAGCTAGTTAGTATAGTAGAGTAGAGAGAGCACAGAGGAAGCGAAGCCACATACCTTAACATCAAAAAGACTGGCTGAATCCATGATTGCAATATTCTGGAAGTTAAGTCAAGATCCTCACCGACGTGGGACTGATATGGAGTACATTTGTAGTAATCCCTCCCCCCTCGAAGCTCCTCGTCGCACCGCATACCCGAGACACCGACTGGACAAGCCGAGGCTCATCGGTTCAATGGTTTCTCCGGCGGCGGGCGAGTATCCCTTTTGGGACTGTCGGACTATGCCTATTTTGGTCACAACTTAGGGCACCTTTTTCAGGGTTTTGCGGGGCGAAGCTGCAGTTTGACTTCCTAAGGTTGCTCCCCAGTGTTGTGATCGCATTGGTCCCATACCCTTTCTTTTTCACCTTCGCCTATTCACTCTCATCCCCCTGTTAGACCTCTCAAGGTCTAGGCTCTATTCAATTGCATTATGGAGGAGTTACTAGCGAAGCACCGCAAGGAGCAAAAAGATCTCCAAGGCCGGATCACCCAAAAGAAAAAGTCCGCCACCAAGAAGACACGGAAAGGCGTTAACGATGAATGCGAACAAATGCAACGTGACCTTACAGAACGACACAAAACCGAGATCGCAGAACTCAATGGAGAGTCTACGGAGCCAGTTGAAGTCCTGGAAGATCTGAGCTTGGAAGATGGGGCTCCGGCCGATGAACCGAACGAGGACAAGACAACGGCAATTCCAGAGACAGATTCCACCACCCAAGCTCCCTCAGAATCAGAACCCGCTGGTCGAACGAAGAAACCCAATCGAGCAAAGGCTCGTCTCGCCCGTCGGGCCGCTGAGCAAGTAGCCATGTCGGAGGCTGCGGCTGAAGAGGCCAAGAACCAAACAAACTATAGAGGCAATGAGCAGGGAGTCATGGACGCGGCATTCAAGAAACTGGGTCTCAAAGAGGTGGAGGTTACACCGGATGGCCACTGTCTCTATTCTGCAATTGCCAAGCAGCTGGATGATTCTGGACTCGGTTTGCGGCCGGACCCAAGCCGAATCGTTCTCCAACCAACATCACAAACACGCATCGATACTGTAACATCGCCCCAGCATGATGGCTATCGCGCTGTTCGGGCCGTTACGGCAGACTATATTGTGGAACACAAGGATGATTTTGAGGCGTTTATGGAAGAGCCGTTGGATGTGTATACGCGGAAGATCAAGCTCACTGCCGAGTGGGGTGGCCAACTGGAGCTCCAGGCTATAGCGAGGGCATATGGTGTGACCATCAATGTTGTTCAGAGTGATGGACGACAGGAGAAGATCGAATGCGGAGACATGGACAGCTTCGATGAGGAAGAAAAGGCTAAACGCGTTCTTTGGCTGGCATACTACCGACACACATACGGACTAGGCGAACACTACAATGCCCTAGTCAAGCAGTCCTGAGATTTTCCAGAGTGTCACTTATGACTACCATCTCTTGGATGCACTTAATATTATAGATCTGGTGATAGAACATGAACGATGCATAGTTCTTTTGCATATCATGACAAGAAAAAACAGCGGTTCGATTTCATGTGAAAGCATTGCCAGGTTTTCTGGTCGTCATTTCAATTCCATCTTGAGTTACAGTTGACAATCCGTGCTCCGATTCAAGTCGTGATACCCTAGTCGTCACACCCAAAACGGCCCTCGGATTATTAGATCGGAAACTTTTCCCAGGCGCGATCCAAAATATGTCGTTCACTGGCAGCCTGCTGAACTCCGTATGATGTTATCAAATGACATCAAAGAAACTTTTTGAGAACTATAGTACTAAACATGATTTTCTTCGTTTCGATTACACCTTGAAGACAGCTGGGAAGTGGCCAGGTGGCTGGCATTCTGTCAACCTTGGAAGGTACTTGGATTTTCGCGCAGGACGTAGTCCTCCGACAACTTGAAGGCATTTATTTCCACAAATTTACAGAATGATCGAAAATATAAAGCCGGGTTTGAATTGCCAACAGGGCTTCACTACTCTACAGCAACCCCTGGATTTCCTGGACCGATGCAGAATGGTCCGTGATTAGTATAGCCGGAGGCTATGCTAATCACGGATTTTCTAAACCCATTGAATGCAAATTCAACTAGCATACTTTGATATCGTACACTTCCAATGTGGACACGAACTGAGCAAGTCAACAGGCAGCACTTTATCCCTCGATGCACTGTGGAGTCTCTCGACGACTAGCGAGAATAATTTATTTGGAGAAGATGCCTCCAAGCCACATGCCCTGCAGCCCTACAGCCCTATGGCCCCATTTTCGGACAATTCAACCTGCGCGTAACAAGGAGCCACCTTAACATGTGTTACATGCTAGTGCTCCCTTGGTTTCCTAATGATCCAGGACTCCTTTGTATCACAGCCAAAAGCAATTGAAATTATCTTGGGCCATGAATCTATCCGATAGCTACACTACACTACGTGTTTCTTTTATTCAAGTTGAATGGAACTTAAAGACTGTTTTCATTTCCACATCCAGCTTTTACTAGGATATCACCTAGCACTGATGGCCTGTATATAGTCATTGCAGTGGGATCAGCTGCAGGGAAATGTAAGAAAGCGAGTTTTTTCTAGTTACGTCGACGCCAGATGGAGACTCTGTCCTCGATCTTTCCGTTCTCCTGACCCATCTCGTGGGTTCTCTCGGGCTGCCAGTAGGCCACCCTCTCAAGGCCAGCCTTGCTTGGCGCACGTAAGGGGTCCTGCTTGATGAGACCCTGGTCGTTGTAGGGGATATCTTCTCCAGGGTGGCTCAAGTGCTCCATGTATGCCTCTGACGATGATGGGAAAGGGGGTCCAGGTGCCTTGGGGTCTTTGTGGCGGGGGAACTCCAGGCAGATCAAGTTACCTGCCGGTGAAGGAGCCAGAAGTTGGGTGTGTCGCAGGGCCCATTTAGGGCGCATAGATGGCTCGAGAGCACAGAAGAACTGCAGTCAATGTTAGTAACGCGTTGACAAGCAAACAAAAACTGTGGAGACACCGCCGGTGTCGGTCTCCGGCCGCTCCTCGCCTTCCGTCGTGTAACCAACTGGTGGAGTGCGGGGCAGCTCCGATCCGAAGTGAAACTTGAAGGGAAATAAACAAAAAGGGCAAAAATGAGGTTGATTTACCGTGTAGTCATAAACAATATCAAATCCATTCAGGGGCACTCCGATTGTCTGCAGCCAAGCATCATCGAAAAAGTCGCCCTGCACAAAGGTCACTTTTCCCTGACCGACATTCTGATCCCGAACGCGGTACCAGCTGTGATTTTCGGCCTCCTCCCTCTTGCAAGCCTCCACTGCCGTGGCACTGTACTCAAGGCCATAGGCATCGAAGCCGAAGCTAGCCAGGAGCAGGACATCAACACCTCTGCCGCAACCCGGGACCAGGGCCTTTCGACGGTATGACTGGCCCTGCGTGTCCTGGCCAACGGCCCCGCCAATGGTGCCTCGGCGTTGGACCAGGGCATCCTCCAATGCAGGGTTAGGGAAACCCTTATCCCAAGGTAGACCTTCACCCTTGTCCCAGAGCGAAGCCCAGCCATCGCGATAGCTGTCGCCCTTGAATTGGGACAGATGGGCCTGAACATCCTTGGGTTCAATCTTGGTTGGAACGGTCATTTTGGGTGGTTCGGGGGAGTGTGGGGAGGTGGAAGGTGGAAGAATTGCAGTTGACAGCTGTTGACGTTGAACGAGATGGGGTGTTTGTCTTCGGAACTTGAACCGCCCTGCTTGAGCGAGGAGACGAGTACCACACCGTCTTTCCATGCTCAGTGCATCATATCCTGTTGTGGGCTTATTAATCACCTCCTTGCAGTGTGCAGTCGAATGTCATGGGCGGAGAATACGTCAACCGTGAGTTGGGAGCTATGGCTTGGAGGTTAAGGCCCTGGGAATCCGGGGGAAGCTCTTCCGCCGCGAATGAGGGGGCACTTTCAAGGTTGGTGACGCATCAGATCTGCGGTTTGAAGGTATATCACGATCCACTGGCATGGACTTGGACCTTGGGAATGCTTAGAAGTGATACGAGTAATAAGTAATGAGTTGATGTTAGAGACTGATGCACTTCTATATCTTGAAACACAAAGGTACTAACTAGTTAGTAAGACACTGGACACTGGTTGCTGACGTCGGGAGTTGACACAAGAGGTCGGCAAGCCGCGCCGAGGTCCATTCAAGCTCAAGTTTAATCTTGACAATCCATTCCCTTCCTGTTCAGGTTCTCATCAGTCAATGCTAGATTGAGATTTGATGAATGTATAGGACAATCTCATGTACACTAAAACCAGCCAGATTACTGGCTTTTGCCTTGGATGCTTTTGGTGCAAGCGGGATACTCCGCCATCACTTTTGCCGACGGAAGACCGGCACGGTGATTCTACATGGTGACTGGCTCGGGTGGCCCACGACGCCATCTTTCGGTTTTGCCCCCTCTTGCTGTCGGATTTTAATCCACGTTTCACCTTATATAACATGGGGAATATCGTGGATCGGGCCTCGTCGGTCCTCGTCGGCGTTCCGCATCCAGTAGACAAGCCTTGTAGGTGGAACCGGCGATCTCGCACGCCCTCGATTTTTTCCTCTTCAAGACTTTCAGAAGATCATTCAAGTTTCGAATCGTGACTTCGGACAGACACTGAAGGTTGAACCGTCAGACGAGAAGCTAACCTAGGCGTCTTTGGTCCTGCTTGAAGAGTGTTACGGTGGATCCTGCCTCCGGTACCTCTCACCTTTAACTTGCCGACGTCAACTTTGCGACTTACTTCTTCACATCTGGACTTCATTCTTTATGCAACCTGGATCGCCATTGCATCCGCATATTTTATCAAACAAGTCGAGAATACTTCAGTCCTTCTTGACCTGGTCAGATAGGGTGGCGCATCAGGGTGGCTACGAATCACTCGCTTTCATATTACCCTACTACCCCACATCTCTTAGAGACAGTGATTACTTTTTAATTTGCATGAGAACCCCATCAATTCTTTCTTCCCGCGCGCCCAGCTTGCGTCCAAGCGGGTATTTCCCCCTGGGGTTCGAAATCTCTCCAATCACCTGCGGCTACAGTCCGATCTTCGTCATTCCAACGTCCATTCGGCCAACATGCGGGAGGAAAAAGTTGATGCTGCGGTGTCGCCTTCACTGGCCCTGAATAGAGCCGATCGTGATGATGTCCATTCGATAGCGACGAGTGGCGATCCAGAAGTTGACGACATGCGTTCTCGTTCCCATAGCTCCAGCATCATGGCCGAGCAAGAGAAGAATGACCCAGAAGACCCAGCACCTTTATCACGCATGTCGACCGAACTTGGTCCTGCGGTGGCAGTCCCTCGACTCAAACGCAGGGGCTTGTTCGGCTCACTTACTCTGGTGGCCGAAGTCGAGGACCCAAAGACCTATCCCCGGAGGATGAAATGGTTCATCACATTCATTGTAGCGTGGGCGGGTGCTACGGCGCCCATGGGCAGCTCGATCTTCTTCCGTAAGTTGACCAGTCTCGGGCTCTTTTGATACTTACAATGCTAATTGAGATTTGATTAGCTTCACTGACCCAAGTGGCCAAGGAGCTGCACACAACGACCACCATTACCAATCTATCCATCGCCTTGTACATGCTGAGCATGTCAATTTTTCCTCTATGGTGGTCTTCCTTTAGCGAGCGTTTGGGACGACGTACGATCTACCTGGTTTCGTTCCTTCTTTTCGTGCTTTTCAACTGCCTTTGTGCTATTTCCAACTCTATCGCTATGCTTATCGTGATGCGAATGTTAAGCGGCGGCGCCTCCGCTTCCGTTCAAGCTGTTGGCGCAGGAACAATTGCCGATCTGTGGGATCCTCGGGAAAGAGGCCGCGCTATGGGAATATTCTATCTCAGGTCCGTTGTGCGGCCCTCTACTAGCCCCCATCATTGGTGGACTTTTAGCCCAACGCTGGGGCTGGCGGAGTACACTGTGGTTCCTCGCAGTATACGGTGCGATCACCGTCATTTTCATATTTGTGGCGCTGCCCGAGACACTCGCTGTCCAGAAACCCACACTCCCCGAAATCGAGGAAGATGGCGAGCCCATCAGCCAGTCTCTCAGCCGCGTTTCAACCCGACAAGTCGCTCGAACCACCACAAAATGGCTTAAGAAGCTCAAAGTTATTTTCATCGATCCGTTAAAAATCGTCCTTTATCTCCAATACATCCCCGTCCTCCTAACTGTCTACTACGCCAGCATCGCCTTCGGTTCGCTCTATGTGTTGAATGTTAGTGTCGAAGCGACATTTTCAAAGCCCCCCATATAACTTTTCGACTATCATTGTTGGGCTTCTCTATATTCCAAATTCAGTGGGATATGTGGTGGCCAGCTTATTCGGTGGAAAGTGGATGGATAGCATCATGCAACGAGAGGCGAGAAAAGCAAATCGCTACGACGAAAAAGGGAGACTGATTTACCGACCTGAAGATCGAATGCGGGAAAACGCCTGGCTTGGAGCTTTTCTATACCCAATCGCGCTTATCTGGTATGGCTGGACGGCTGAAAAGGGAGTGTTCTGGCTGGTCCCGGTAAGTTCAAAGAGTTAACTGAATGCCCAGCACACCAATAGCCAATATACTAACTTGACATTCTCAGATGATCGCGAACTTTTTCTTTGGAATCGGCTCTATGTTGATCTTTAGTATGGTTACCACCATGTTGACCGAGTTCATGCCGAGAAAGTCCTCGGAGGGTGTTGCACTCAACAACTTCATGCGAAACATCTTCTCCTGTGTGGGATCTGTCGTCACAGCTCCGATCATTCATGGAATCGGCAATGGATGGCTCTTCACGATTCCGGGTCTAGTCGGTCTCGCAAGCAGCAGCGTCATCTTTTTCATGAGAGTCTTTGGGCCCCGTTGGAGGATAAAAATGGATGCGAAAATGAATGTCGCTCGCACATGATTTATGAACAAGGTTGCATTTGCATCGTGCCCGGAGTTCCGTGGGTTTTCTAATTAGTATTATCTATATCCCCGTCACTTTTGATAGCCATGCTTGATTTCGGATTTCCGGGATACACTCTTTAGATGCATGCGCTCTTTTTGCTCCTTTCCAAAACTATGGCTTGCTGGAGTCTCTTTGTGGATGATACCCATGTGAATAAAATGATTCATTTACTTCCAATTGATGATAACGCCCGTATTCCCATCTCCGACACCGTCCCTGGTTCAAGTTGCTTCATTGACTTCAAGTTGAAAAGATCGATACAAGAGTACCTCGGTCAGTGTTACACGATGCCGAGACCATTACGTGTGAGACCGGTGTCGGCTATCTTCGGCAGTGCGGGGACCCTCCCTTAGACCCATCGCGATAAACATTGACGCATATCAATACCCCTTGAATACCATCACCCTTTATTCATTGAAAAACGTGTCACGGCACTTGAAGTGGCGACAAAAAAGGTCAACTGTTCGATCGGTATTTCACAAGATGAGACAATTGTTGAATTTCAGAGTCATCGAGCACACGATCAGGTGTCAAAATATCCGTCAGCGCCCGGGTGCTGTGAAACTCGGACATGAAAAAGGACTCAGACTTGCAGTAAAACAATATCTCCCCGAAAGCGATCGCAAGCCACAGCCGTCCGATGTGACTTTAATAGGGGCGCATGCGAATTCTTTTCCCAAGGTGCGTCTTCTCCCCTACTTTCTCTCGTTTCTCGCCTCGCTTCACCACCGTACTGAATCAACTTCTAGGAACTTTACGAGCCTCTTTGGGACGACTTGCATGAGCGGTTACGCGCAAAAAACCGGCATATACGGTCAATATGGATAGCAGATGTGGCCCAACAAGGGCAAAGTGGCATCTTGAATGAAGCAATATTAGGAGATGATCGTAAGTGCTCACATTGAATGAATGTAATATGCTGATATCTTTGAAGCCGACTGGTTCGACCACGGACGTGATTTACTCCACTTAATCAATCAATTTCAAGATGATATTTCGCACCCGATAGTTGGAATCGGCCATAGCATGGGTGCGACGCAACTGTGAGTTTTCAGCCTTTCTGGATGTAGGATAGGAATTAACCGCTTTAGGGCTCATCTGTCTTTAATTCATCCCGCTCTATTCAATGGACTCATTCTGCTTGACCCAGTGATTCAGCGTGAAAATCCTGGTAGTGGATTCGCTCGAGCGTCTACAAATCGAAGAGACCTATGGCCTTCTCGTGAACAGGCCGCCCAAATGTTACAATCGAAACCTTTCTACCGTGCATGGGACCCCCGCGTTTTTGAGAAGTTCGTCAAATATGGGCTTCGAGATCTTCCTACCCCGACGTATCCTTTATCCGATGAGAATGGCCGATCCGCCGTCACGTTAACCACAACGAAACCACAGGAGCTGTTCTTCTATCTCCGACCATCTTATGTGGATGAGCGATCGGGTCTTGCTCGTGGCGTACCCGAAGATGATATGCACCCAGATGACATTGAAGACTCTCCATTCCATCGCCCGGAACCGGCG
This sequence comes from Penicillium cosmopolitanum, assembly GCF_028827165.1. NCBI lineage: Eukaryota > Fungi > Ascomycota > Eurotiomycetes > Eurotiales > Aspergillaceae > Penicillium > Penicillium cosmopolitanum. The sequence goes on along the minus strand of NW_026622678.1, from coordinate 804,825 downwards.
CACATATTCCGTCAATTGCCTCATCTAAAGCCAGATGTTCTATATCTGTTCGGTGAAAGCTCCCCGCTAAGTTCCCCGGCTGCCCGCCAGAAAAAGATACAAATGACTGGCACTGGTGTCGGTGGGAGCGGAGGATTGGCTCGCGGTCGTGTACAGGAATCAGTTCTACCGTGTGGCCACATGGTCCCCATGGAACTTGTTCAAGAAACTGCTGAAGCAAGCGCTTGTTTTATTGACTCAACTCTTTCTTCCTCGGAGCTACAAGCTTCAAAATTTCAACAGGCGTGGAGTCAAGTTCCCCATCACGAGCGTGTAGCGATTGACAAGCAATGGGAAGCATATGTCAATTGTTGAAATATGATGCGTCATGCCCGTAACACTTAGTCTTTGATGTATTCCAGCTTTGAGTTATTGGTCGTAGTCAAGTCGTCCTCCACACCATATTTACTCACTAGCAGGGTCGCGTAATCGTTCTTGAAGCGCTGCACCACACCGATAGCCTTGCCAGAATCATCACATAGAGTCAACTCGACCTCTGCGCCTTGATTAATGTCGCCCTTGGCCTCCCTGGCACCGACCTTTCGAAACATGAACTTGCTGGCAGAACTCTTACGAGCATAGTACATGTAACCAAAAAAAAATGTCCCTTTGTAGCTGCCAGATGTATCTGCATCAAGATAGGTTTTCTCCTTGGATGCATGGATCAAGTAAGGCCCGTTGTATTTGAGCTTCTAAAGCGGATTAGTAGGATGAATCAAAGACGATTGAAACGAAGAAGGGATAAATACCTTTGGGACTTGTTTGAGCTCGCTTGAGACTTCAATTTCGAAGTCACAGCCGTCAATTCACCCACCAATTCCGACATACTCCTTCAAGTTATCTGTAAACCCTTCACCCTTGACTCGCTTGGAAAATGCCGAGAAGACCTTGTCCGCTGTATCCGCGTCAATGTTTCCAGCGGCAAGGCCAAATGCGCCGTGTGCTGCCTTAGCTACCCTTCTCAATTGTTCCTGGTATTTCAACAACACGGGTCCTGTATCGATCATATTAGCAGGAACCAATCAACTATAAATACAGTTTAAACATACCAAGTCGTTTCTTTTCCTCGTCCTTGCGCACGCCATAGAATTCATTCTTGCCAACACCCGGACCTTCGTTTGCTCGAAGGCGGAACTGGCAATTAACGGGCTTTCTGGTCCCAGCTACAATGCTTTCAAAGCGTTCGGGGATGTGCCGGTAACCAGGAAAGCTTCCGATAAAGTCCACCAATGGCATCACATCTTGTTGCTGCTGATATTCAGTACATCGGCGCTTGAAACCTCCGATGGAAGGAAGGCTTACATTGATAACTCTCTAGTGGTTGAACGGTTTGACAGTATGACACCATTTCGGGGGACTTGAGAAAATCCCATGTTAGCATCAAGTCCACCTGCAGGCAGGGGGACTTTATTCAGCGGGTCCAACTCACTCATTGCACAGAATTGTATCACTGCCCTGGACTTCCTATGTGAGCGAATTTGACATTCCACTGCTTTGGCTTGAGCTTGATATATTTTTATTCGTTTCATAGCTTGCACTGGCTGAAGCTTGGAACGAATTATATGAGAAGGAAGCTTGAGCGCTAGCCTTCATTGCATTTGCCTTCTCTTCTGCCTTTGCAGACTCTGTGGAGGTAAATTGCTCAGAAGCAAAGAGTTTGCCACCCAGCTGAACATTGGTAGCAAAGAAATGACCTGTAAAAAAGTGTTAGACCTCGAAGTACAAAATTATATCTGTGGACATATAAAATATAGACGTGTCAACAAACCGTAATCGTGGTGGAATTGGACAAGAGATTCCTCATCCTTCACTTCTTTGAGTGAAATCTTGCAATCCTCTGTCAACTCAACACTTCTTGGCTCAAGATGCAAGACGACCCTCAGAAACTGAACAAGAACAATGTTAGCTTAGACTGTGCTGGAAGCATTATCTCGATGAGGCCACCTTACATTATATGTGACGTTCATCGTTTTGGTCGAAGATGATCCAGATGAAGCGACAGCTTGGCTTTCACTCTCGCTGAAATCTGCCATTTGCAGACATACTGGCACCAAAAAGATTTCCTCCCTGAGAAATATCAGTGATAGAAATGCAATTTCCATGTTCTAGATTTCTCACCCTGAAGCTTCGACATCCAGTTGGGAGAAAGAACTCGATGGAACACTCTTAGAGAGTGCAGTTGCAGTCTCAAAGACGTTGACATAGGAGTCATCAGTCACAACGTATCTAGGGATTCGGTATTTGGTCTGATATGTGTTAACCAGAAATCCGGGTGTAACTTTGGATTATTACTTACTTCAAATTGGATGCTTTTGTCGGCTTTTTCCATGCTGGTCATTTTTCTGGGTTTAATAGAGAATGCTTCATACAATAAATTAGATGACTCGGACACAATCAAATAAGCAAGGTCGATAATATACTGCACTCACCAGTATAAGGGGCCTTGTCAATCCTCTTGAATCCTTTAGGACCATTCGCATAGTTAAAAAACACCATTCGATGGCCGTTCAGGTATTGGGTATTCCGAAGAACTGAATCCCAGTTTTCTTCAGACATGCTACCAGCAACTCTGTTAAGCTGTCAGCCAAATGATCTATAATGAAATCGCGATAGAGCACTTCCAAGGTTCATCACTTACATAACACCGTCCTTGGAGACACCGGCCTTGAAGCTGGCATGATTATGCTTGCTAGCAAGCTCTTTCAGAGGTGCAGTGATCAACTCCGGCTTAATTTTCTGCACACGCATATATGAATCAGTTTCGAAACCATAATATATGAACGAGCTTCAACGCCACATACGATCGAATCCAGATCCAGGTCACTATCCAAGGCCTTCTGGGCACCTGCGCTTAGCTCCTTCTTCATGCTCTTCTTCTTTTCCTTCTCTTCCTCATTTTCTTCTGTCCACTCAAGATATACCTCATGGGCCTGAATGCTATCGGGGTCCTTTGTTTTTTCTCCCGAGTCGTCCTGCATCACATTCAGGTATTAACATTCCAAGTTCTCTGTAACTTTGTGCTACTTCTTGAAGCACATATGCAAACGTTTTCGTCACCCTTGACTATCTTTTGTATACAGCCCAACTCATGTCGTCACCAATACGAGCACCATCCTTACTGCAGAAGGCAAGTCGAGCCCTTTTACAAATCATGAGTCCCGAATTCATGTGCGCCATGCCCAGAATATAGATCACTTAATTTGCTGAGTCGAGTTTCTTTTCACTTGCCAATATGTTTCGGATCGTGCCTAGAGTGGCTTTTTTGCCGATTTCCGCCTCAGTGCTGATGCGGTTTGTCAACTTCTCTTCTCCAGAGGAATCAACAGTTCTGATGTTGAAAAGACAAACATCGTCGGTAGCCATGATGGTAGTTATGCGACTAGCAAAATTGATGACGCCTGAACTCTGCTTCTGAATGGGTGGACGGCAGAGATTTAAAGCATTCTTTTAAAACTACGCAAATGGGGAAAGGGTACGGAGTACATAGCTATCTAACGAAGCTCCACAGGTCTGCTGAGATCCACGATCGTATGGATCGGACCCATCCAGGAAACTCCAAATCCGATCGAAGGTTCGCGATGTGAAGCATCTCTGGGTGCGCAATTGCATTTATTGTAGTCACTATGATTGCGCGAGCACCATAATCTTCCAAAGAAATCCACGCTGTGACCATCAGCTCTATTGGTAACATCTTCTGTCACATAGAAAATCCAAGTTCAAGTTGCTTCTGAGCTCTAGACCCACTTCATCTCGTGAAGAGAATTCCTAACATAGCCGAGGGGAATTGAGATACAGAGTGCTTCAAACTTCTATTCCAAGTCTATGATGGGGGACTATGGAGTTACTATATGTATAACAACTTGAACCTTCGGCTTATACTCCATAGTTGGCTGCCTCGTGAACTTGGCCATGCACCTATTTCGCAAGCGCCTGCATTTACAGCCACGCCTACATCGACACTGGCTGGCACCAACACCCATTCTGTCTAGCCGAAGTTAGCGTGTTGTGTTTCCCTCGACACTTGTCAATACGAATAGTCCCGTCGATCGAAGGAAGACACATAATATCTACGGATACTCGTACGTGTAGGAAAGTATCGGGAATGTCGTAATCTTGCGCTGCAAGCCCCTCCTTCCCCCCCGATCGGCATGAGCGATGTCAATTGGATGTGTTTTGCGTTCTGCAACCCGAAGCAGAGCAGTTCGATCACATCTGATAATTTCAGACATGTACGCTAGAATCTGACTTGGTCTATCCTTGGGCCGATTTTCGTCCTCAAGCAGTCAATCTGAGACCGGGACACAGGTTGAAATCCAGAGCTCGGATTGGAGGCCTTGCTAAAACTTAGCCACTCGCCATGGGCGGATAGAACATGGATGCTCGGCCCGCTGCAGGGTAAGGATTGGGTCGTCATTTGACTTTGTGAGTTAAAATCGGAAGATGACCAGGTTCTGGGAGTACAACAGGTCGGGCGCTGTCTGGCAATCGCGGCACGCCCCGCGTCGCGCCAGTTTGTTTGCAAGAGCCAATGCATGCAGCTTCTTTGGGGAACGGAGTGAGGGGCAGGATCAGGGGGGTAGTGGCGACTGCAGCACGATAAGGGGATGAGCTTTGACTCGAACAATCACAACATGGCGAAGATGAGATTAGCCGATGATCGAGAAGCAATCGGAAGAAGTTGGGGGGGAAGTGGGAGGTGGGAGGAGGTGGAATGGCGGGCAATACCAATGGGAAGGAGCAGATCACGCGACGTGGCCCGGGAACTTCACTTGTTCCACGACCTCCTCAAATGCTGCATGCTGCATGTTCCGATCCCCATTCCAACTAACTCCCTTACGGTGCATTGAGAAATTGTGAGACCGTGAGGCCGTGAGACCATGAGGCAGTTCACGATCCGAAGGGGATTCAAAGGAGGATCGCCATGCTGAAGTGTCGGTGTCGCAGAGTGGAGTCACAATGGCCACCGCAAGACTCCATCAACCCCATCCACCCCATTTAGGGGCCCTCGCCTTTGACTCACTGGGCTTCAATTGCCTTTGGGAAGGGCTAATTTGGTTTCTTATGGACACTTCTCATTACGACCTCGTCTCCCCACTCAGCGCTATGCTTGCATCTCATTTGCCGCGGTGGCCGGAAAACGTTGGGCAGAAATGGGTCTCTCGACCGCATCACTTTTTCCACCCTTGGCCAGGGCACACACACACCATGCAGACCCTCGTCGGTGTGGCTCGGAAACCATCCAACTTGTGCTTGACCCACCTTAATCCGTCCTGTTCTCATCCCACCTTATGGCAATCGTGGGTGCACATTGTACGGAGCGGAGTACCGAGGACGGAGTACTCGAAAGCAGAAATCAACCAGAAAAAAAAATAGAATTGAATGGTGGCACTTGTCCCCCCACTCATCAGACCCATTTTCTCCATGCTGCTGCAGCTTGACCTTTCCTAGATAGTGTATTTGACTTCCCTATTCCCAATCCCCTTTCGCCATGGGATGCCTGCTCCTGCAGCTTTGCCCACAAGTGGAGATCATACTGCTCTCACCCGGCCCTAATCCAAGCACCGGGCTTCACTAATCCTCTCCCAATGCTGGCCACCAATGCATGGAGACCGAAGGCGACGTGGTCCAATGGTATGCGATGCCATCGGGCTGTTCGTTAATGACGTTCCAGGGCCCAATTCCACGCTGCATCGGGGTTGTTGTCCCATCCACCCGGACAACGGACGAACTGTTATACGCTGCCTCGCCTTGACGGTCCAATTGTGATTTTCTCGTCTCCAGAGGAACAGGTGTACGCTTCTTTCCTCTTCCGTCCTCTACTACATCAGTACCCAGTCTCGCGACTCTCTACCTCTCACTTTTCTTGTACCTCCAGAATTCCTCGCCGTCCCGGACTTTTACCCTTGCATCGAGCCCGACATTAGCTTGTCACTTTCTTATTGTTTCATTCTTGTCACCACGCGCCAGTCAGCATCGGTCACCTCGTTGTGTGATACGTCATTGAAACGAGGACATGGCCAAGAAGAAGAAGAATAAGAACAATAACAACAACCGTCTTCCTGCCGGCTCTACGACACCAAACCCCGAAGCCAAGGATATCAACAAGCCAGCCCCAGAGCCGGCTGCTGTAGGGGACGAAGATGCAGCAACCCCAATACAAGTATGCGAATATCCCTCAGTTTCAATATCAAAGCTTCGAACGTGAATTGAAGACCTATGAAATTGGCTCTTTGACTTTCTCTTCTTATCCTATCACCCCTAAAAATACCAATGCGAATCGTCTGACGGAGGGCAAGGACCAGGATAACCAAACGGCTGCCGATGCCGAACCGAAAAAGGAGGATGCCCCCGTCGAGCCCCCACCAGAAGAGCCTAGCAAGCCTGCAGAAGAGCCTAGCAAGCCTGCAGAAGAGAGCTCATCGAACTCAGAACCTGCTGGTAAGTACTAAAAAGTGAATTTGGCAGTTATCGGAGGAATTATGTCATTGGCTGTGTAACAGTCACTTACCCCAACGCCCTTTAGAACCAACAGAGCCAGCGACTGCTCCAGCGGAGCCCGCTGAGCCCGTTGAGCCCACTGAGTCTGCAGAGGCCACCGAGCCCGCCAGCGGAGACGCAAAGGAGGAGGGTAAGGAGGAGCCTGCTGGTGATGAGCCAGCGCCGAACGCAGAGGGTGAAAGCGCTCCAGACGAAGCCTCTCAAGAACCCCCCTGCAGAGGGTGCAGAAAATCCAGAGGCCGAAACGAAAGACGAAGAGCCTACGCCCCCGCAGAAGAACCAGCCGCAGATGATGGTGCAGCCAAGAAAGATGATAACAATGACAACAATGGTAAGAATCACGTATATGGAAAAGAGAACCTTAACTTGACAGACGGTTTCACAGACGAAGATTTTCCAGAGTGTGACCCTGAAGCCGGACTCGACAAAGTAGAGGCCGAGAAAGAAGCACTCGCCAAGCAAGAAGCTGAAGACGCCAAAGCCGAGGAGGATCTCCCGCCAGCAGATGGGGAAGCTCCGGCTGCTAGCGATGAGCAACCCGCCGCTGACAATGCCGAGGACACTGGTGATAGTCCTGCACCATTGGAAAATTCACCCTCGACAGAGGAGGCTGCAGATGCCCCTGCAGACACACCCGCCGATACTTCTGCCGAGTCTCCTGCAGCTCCTGTTGAGGCACCCGTTGAGACTGCACCAGAACCCGAGAAAGAGGCACCCAGTAAAGAACCAGCAGCCGATCCTAGCCCGCCAGCCGACGAGCCACCATCCGATGAACCCACCGGCAAGTCGAAAAAGAAGAAAAAGGGTAAAAAGGGTAAAAAGGCTGTCGAGCCTGAGCCCGAAGCTGCACCCGAACCTGTAGCAGAGCCTACATCAGAGCCTGCGCCCGAGCCCGAGCCCGAAGCTACCGAGCCCGTAGCGGAGCCTGCACCAGACCCCGAGCCCGAAGCTACACTCGAACCCGTAGCGGAGCCTGCACCAGAACCCGAGGAAGAGGCTCCCAGTGAAGAGCCAGCAGCCGAAACTCCATCCGAAGCTACACCTGCCGATCCTAGCCCGCCAGCCGAAGAGCCGCCAGCTGAAGAACCAGCCGGCAAATCAAAAAAGAGCAAGAAAAAGGCTAAAAAGGCGAAAAAGGCAGCTGAGACCGAAACCGAGCCTGAACCTGCACCTGAACCTGTGACTGAGCCTGCATCAGAGCCTGCATCAGAACCTATACCGGATCCTGTAGAACAACCTGCAGAAGAAGCCACAACACCCGAAGGCGATGAAACGGCCGAAGTAGAGGCAGAGACAAAGCCCGCTGAAGCAGCAGATCCCGCCGAAAGTGACGCTCCCAAGGAACCCGAAGAAGTACCGCCAGCTGCAGAAGCAGAGGAAGTGCCAGCTGAAGCTACCCAAGAAACGGAGTGCGCTCCAGTTGAAGAACCCCCTGCTGCTGATGTTTCTCTCAATGCCCCTTCGGAGGCGGCTGCTGAGGAATTTCCCAAGGAACCGGAACCTGAGCCTGCTCCAGCCGCTGAGCCCGAAGCCACACCAGCCGCAGTTGATGAGGTCAAGGCGGAGGACGCACCTTCGGAGGATGCTACTCCAGAGCTAGTAGCTGAGCCGGCCGAAGAGCCACAGGCAGCACCTGAACCTGAACCAGCAGTTGAAGAACCACCCTCGGCCCCAGATGTTGCTCCAGAACCAGAACAGCCTGCTGAAGAACCACCCGTTGAAGAGGTAGCAGAGGCACCGGCTGCCGAGGAACCTGTGACTGAACAGCCTGCAGAGGAAGTCAAAGCCGAAGCCGAAGCTGCACCTGAACCTGAACCAGCTGCTGAGCCTGAGCCTGAACCAGCTGCTGAGCCTACACTCCCAGCAGAAGCCCCAGCAGAAACAGCAGTGGAAGAACCTACCTCAGAGGCAGATCAGCCAAAGGAAATTCCAGCGGAAATTTCACTGGCTGAAGCTGAAGCTGCACCTGTGGATCCCACGCCTGCTGAGCCAGAGCCTACACCAGAGCCTGAGGCTGCACCCACTGAGCCCGAGCCAGTTCCGGAACCCGAGCCAGCCCCTGCAGAACCAGAACCAGCTCCTGAGCCTGAGCCTGAGCCTGCGGCCGCTGAACTGGAACCAGCACCGGAACCAGAGCCTGCTCCTGTTGAGCCTGAACCAGTATCTGAACCAGTACCCGCCGAGCCAGAACCAACGCCAGAGCCCGAGGCTGCACCCGCTGAGCCTGAGCCAGCACCGGAACCCGAGCTAGCTCCCGCCGAACCTGAACCAGAACCAGCTCCTGAGCCCGAGGCTGCATCAGCTGAACCTGAACCTGAACCCGAACTCGCCGAGCCAGAGCCAGTATCTGAACCGGTCCCCGCCGAGCCAGAACCAACGCCAGAGCCCGAGGCTGCACCCGCTGAACCTGAACCTGAACCCGAACTCGCCGAGCCAGAGCCAACGCCAGAGCCAGCTCCTGCTGAGCCCGAGCCGGTGCCACAGCCCGCCGAACCAGAACCAGAACCGGAGCCGGCGCCTGCTGAGCCAGAACTGGCGCGAGAGCCCGAACCCGAACCCGCATCTGTTGAATCTGAGCCATTCCCTACCGAGCCTCTAGTGCCCGAGGCACCCAGATCCTATGGACTTGCGCCGGATGAGATTCCTCCCGAGGAGTCCGCCGAGGGACCTCGCGGCGAGCTCATGGAGCCCATGGATCCTACTGCAACCAGGCAAGGTTCTCGCAGAAAGAAGAGACGCTCGCCTAGTGACCGTGAAGACCGTGAGCGAGAGCGACGATACTCCAAGACTTCTTCTGAGGGCCGCAAAGAGCAGCTTTCCCGCCCCAAAAATGACGGCGGCTTGTTCACTAACCGGTGGGCCAAGGCTTTGGAGCAAGCCAGAAAGGAACATGACGACAAGCAGCAGAAGAAGATCCAGGAGAAGAGGAAACAGCAAGCTGTCGCTGAGGACCGTCAACGCAGTGGAGTCTCGCCCCCTGAGAAAATCAGACGCTCTGAGAAGATTGCGGCAAGAGAGGAGGCATTGTCAATGGAGGAACCGCCTGTCGTTGAAGTCGAGATTGAACCCAGGCCTAAGCGTCGTTCGTCTGAACAAGGCCAGGCTAGGTCAGTCAAGACTACATCCTCGAAACAGGCAGCCTCTTCAGCCCCAGCTCCCAAACGCGCTTTCCTTCGATATATGGGCAATGGCCAATCAGACACGACTAGACCCATCGTGCGGGTCAACAGCACGAAATCTACTGCACCGCCAACTGAGCGTCGTCCTTCGATCAGCCACAGCAACGGCAGTGGTCCACCGAGTGACGAGAAGACCACCATTGATGAAAGGCGACCTAGCACTCGCTCCGGCGGCTCTTCCTCTCGCCGCGAAGCACGACGTGAGGAAAGGCGCGAGGAGAGACGCGAGGAGCGTCGACAAGAAGAAGCTCGGGCCGAGAAGAAAGCACGGAGACGGTCTCGCGAGGAACCCGAGTCCAGCAAGCCCCGGGAAAGGGAGCGAGAGAAGAGACCCGAGGGCTCTCGTCGCGCCGCCCGCCAGGAAAGCAGAGACAAGGATCCTAACTCGCGCCGTCATCGTCGTCGTGAAGAATCTCCGCCAAAAGAGCAATCCAGGCTTAAGAGTCTTTTCCGAACAATCGCAGCGCACTAGATTAGGTACATTTGTTTCGAGTCTTTGATTTTTGTTCTTCTTTTTTTCAACATTGTCTTTTGATATTATTTGTGATAACTGAAAGTGTCTGGGGATATGTATGATTGATGATTGCATGAAGGAGCGACGCATTACCGGAGTATTTTGTCTTTTCGTCCAGAAAGGACAACATCGAGTCAAGACTGTGAAGTGATTATGAAGTCTATTAGATATGTCAAATTGTTATAACACTGTCGCCAATTTCTGGTTTGAACCCGAAAACGCAAATTTCTCGAGCAATCCATTAGATGCGAATTCATTTTTTCCCCCTTCAAATCAAACTGCGCTCAACGCAGTCGTCGGTGAGAGAGTATGTACACCGTAGTAATCATAAAAGTCATGCTACATGTAAGCCGCGTAGACTGTAATACGAAGTTCAAGTTTCAAGGGAGATGCAGAAGTATTCTGCGAAGATGTCAACTCCGAAATGTCTCGCTCTTGGCCGGAATGACCCTCGAGCACCATCCACACCATGCCCGATGTGAGCCACCCTCCTCCCGAACAAGATATGTGCCTGTTTCCCGCTCATCCTCATACTCAACCACGCATGATCCGACCATGACTCGCTTCTTCGCTTTATGCTTCACCACGCCGCCGAGTCCGATCACTTCTTGCCGAAAATACCCCGGCTCCTCGCCGTCGTGGCTATCTGTCGACAGCAACTCGGTGTGGTACGATGAGTGAGCGGGAGAGCTGTGCCCCGTACTGCTGGTATCACTAGAACTCTCGTCTACTTCACAGTCGACCTCGAGCTCGATTTCCTTTGCCGCAAGGCATGTCTCGCCGCGTCCACATTTCACCCCCTGGCTGCCTTCGCCGATGCCCGTTCCCAGTCCACCACCAAGGTATGTACTGTATCGGGTACGCCATGCCCAAACTCGTCGGTAGGTTATGTCGTTGCTGCGTAGGGTCTGGCCGCACTGGATACAAAGCCAGACGACATCATCGCAATTGCAAACATTGCTCGCCAGTGTGTTCGGTATTGAAGTCTCCTCGTGGTGTTCTGTTGCGGTCGGGTTGGGAGGTGTGTTGTAGAGATGGTGGGAGAGCGGCGCAGTGCCGCAGGTCTGACAGAGACGGCGGATTCGGCCCTTTAAGGCTGTCTGGGAGGGAGGCTTGATCGTGCAGTTCTAAAATCTGATCAGCTTGGACACATCCATGCAGCGGGTGCTTCGAACATACTCTGCATACGATCTTAGTGCAGCGTCGACAGTCACCGACCATGTCGCGCGCACATCTGCCCACTTTTCCACGTGTCATGCGTCCGGGGTCACCGTTGCCCTGACTCAACAGCCTGAGCACCGACTTGACGCTGTCAGGGAGGACGGCCCTGCCGTCCAGCATATCTGAGACGGTCTCGATATACTCATTCTCGCAACGAAGCGTTTCACGAACGAGTTGGTGCCGGAACGGTGCCAGATTCACGTGGAACTGGCGGCATGTTCGCGAAAGGGCGTGGAGGGTATTCAAATCGACGGCGCGGGCAATTTCTTTGACAATTCTGGTGGAGGCCCGAACAAGGCCATCGTATTAGTTCTTGGCTCGAGTGTGGGGAAAAGGGACGCGGTGAAGGTTGAGGGGGGAAATCCACATACGGGTAGCAACTCAACGCCGCGGAGAAGGCATTGCAGTTGGGAGTCTTTGATGTCGGACTCTGTTTAGAGAGAGTTGTCGCAGTGTGCGCGTCTTGGAGTGTGACTTGAGCTTTGAGCTCGGAAGTGGAGGTGGAGGTGGTTGAAGGAGGGAATTCGGCGGCTTTGCTGGTCGCGGCCCTCAGCTTCTCCGGGGCAAGCAATGAGCCGGGATGCCGGAAGGCATCTTGATCGAGGTCGACAAACACCACCATGCTGCTGCTGCTGCTGCCATCTGAGGCCTCATGAATGAATCAGCTCATCAGATAAGATGGGAGATCTCCTGGGGCCTTTTATAGCGTGGGGCGGGGTTGCTGAAAGTGTGGTTCTGCTGGGTCCCTGGCGCGGTAGCCGGGATCCGAGTGGGATGATGCTCGTGTGAGGGATTTTGATGCTCCGTTCTTCGAGCAAGGCGCAGTGCAAGGGAATAATTGGCGCAATATTGTCAATTTGTGTGACGCGGGGTAGACGCGGGGGTGGAAGGGTGAAGGGGCCAAAGAGGGGAAGAAGAACAGAAGGCGTCTAGACCGAGCTTGACTTGGTTAGAGCTGGTCAGCTGTAGCTAGTTAGCTCTCTCTACTCTTATACTGCCGGCTATCAGCGGATATTACTGGTATTACTAGTCATGCACAGAACTTGGTAGATTTTATCTGGTTTAAAAAGAAAAGGAAAGGAGGAGAAGGGAAAATGCATAGGAGCATACTATCCTCTACTCTGATCCTCTGGGTATTTATTTTTCTTTCGATTTCGATTTCGATTTTGAGGGGATTCATGTCGATCTAGACCCACCAGCCCACCAGACCCTTCAACTTGCTTGCTGCCGCAGATTTGAAGATAAATTAATTCCATTCAGTAAATACGATAGTAAATCCTCCTCTATTCAATCACACAGAAATAATTAGAATGCAAATATTATGTCCACGCTTGTATGACCACGCTATGTCCGAATCAAATCAAAACACTTCCAAGGGAAGATGGATGCTCTAGAGGTGGTCGCAATGAACCTCGTAGCTGCGGTAAACCTTGTCGCCAGAGAGGCAAGTCTGGACAGGAACGTCATGTGCGTCCAAATGGCAAGTGACGTCGCTATAAACACGCACTGATGATATCGGTCAGTTCTTGAACAATTCAAGTTGTACATCACACATCCCGCTAATCGGCTACTTACGGCTGCAGTTGTTGATCGCGTATTCGAAGCTGACGGATCTATAAGGGGTGTCGCCGGGGAATGTATTGCACTTGTTGACATAGTCGCCATAGACACCGAGTTCGCCTTCGTTCTGTGCCGAACAGCCAGGCTCCCCGAACAGACGAAGCTGGGCATACCGAGTGTCGGCCGGGGGTGCTGGCATCGCAGATGCGCCCATGGCAAGGGCAATGGCGGAAGCAAGAATAGTGGTGAAATGCATTTTGACTCTGATGTGGTAGAAATTGAAGCTAGGACTTGAAGAAGGTTGATCGGTGATGTTTGATGAACTGTGTTGATGATCTGATAGAAGTTTGCGGATCTGCCCTTTTCTTAAATACCACATTCCTGCGGCTTGGCCTAAACATCGCTTTGGCTAAAAGGTATGAGTGATAATCCGCTCTATTCTTGGAAGCTCTGGTCAGGTTCAACAAAGCTAGTTCTTCCCGTGATCTGACGAAAGAGTGTACACAATGGGGGGCGAAAAGCATGTCTCACCTACCTCGCCCGCTCCTACGCGTGTCGTTTAATAAGGCTGTGTATGTGCCATGTGTCGATCTATAGCTTGTAGAAATCTGTCTTCGTATGAAGGCTTTCTGCTGGCATTTTGATTTTTTAGCCCAACAAACGCGCAAGCTTCAAAAATATCGACTTCCTGCAATTCCCAATATTCTATGCCATATTGTGTTTGTTCTAGTAGTAGTGCTTTAACACGATACCGAAGCTTCATGTTCTGCCCGCGATTTGAGTCGGTCAGCGATCTATTTACATCTGAGCTTGTTATTCGTCCAAGCTATGCAATATGACATCATGCCACAGTAAGTAGTATCGAGATGCGGCATGGAATCGACCTGCTTTCCTAGCTAGGTCGAGGAATCAACCAAGGCTTATATTTTTGAGACAATGATTCACAGTGCTATCCAAACTATTCGGAAATCATACTCCGTACTAATCGATACAGACAAGGCAACCAGCATGGCTGAAGGAACTACAGATCCCGATGTCAGCTGAGTGTGACCTGTTGCATTAAGGCTTCGTGGTCAGCAATGCCTCGAATAGTCGTGGTCAAATTCTGAGATAATCTACTGTACCTTCAACACGTATGATATGTGTCATTTCATTTTCAACCAAGCGATGATTCAGAGTGGACCAGCTAACTCGAGTGATCTCCGTTGCGTTGTGCGGGGTGGGTAGCCCCGATCTACTTCGAGGCCCGAGCTCTACTGTACATGAGACAATGTGGCCCGCCTTGCTTGTCCTACCGATAATGGTAGAGGTCACGATTTCGAGAAGCTTCCAGGAATCATTCAGTTCAGCAATTATGTCTTGCAAATGGCTGAACAACTATCAAACATGGTTGCATTCAATATCAGCCACCCTTACTGGGGCCTGGTCAGCTGTCACGTATTCCGCATGTGAAAAGTAGTTATGTGGTCGCAATTAGTGATATTATTCCGCATAATGTTTGATTTTCTACTATAGCAGCTGCTCCATTGGTTCTTCGCCCCTTATAGCTCTCCATTTATTACTCGATCGTATCAAATATTCAGACCCCTTCATTATCCAGGACCACTTTCTCAAGAAACCCGGCATTATCTCCCAATTATCCTCGTCGGACGGATCTCCCCAAATAATAAATCCTGCTCGAGATGAAGTCATCCCATCTTCGTCCTGATCCAGGTTTTTCAGGTCGGAAATATAGCCTTTTGCATTGTTCTGAAACGCCGGGAATACATCATTTGAAGAAAGAGATTCGAGATGGGGTACGTTGCCAAGGATGTCAAGTAGAAGCGCGATATGATCGTAATGACATTGTTGCTGAATTAAGATATCTCGCATATGTCGGAATGGAATAAGGTCGATCCAAGGGGCATGTATTATGCGTGTCTGTAGTTCAGTCAACGCAAGCGAGCTCGGTGTCTCTGCCTTCGTGATGATTTGGAAGACCCCCGGGAAAGCCGTGTCAAAGGCGACCGGGTCATGCCCCGGCAATATAGAATCAATTGATCGGGATAAAGTAAGCTTATTATCGTAAAGGCCTCGGTATACATTAAACTGGACGAGACTGAGCAGAAAATCTGCTCGAGGAGGGGCCATCTGAGGGTGACAGCCTAGCGTAGACGTTGTGGCAGTCCAGTCTGAGGGTTCTTGGTGTTTTTTAGTGTCAGTCGACAGGCGATGATTGGCGAATTTCAAGTTTCTTCTGTGATCTGGAAGATGTGGCTTTGGTTGAGGATTATCCTGTACGAGGCGCCAACGGCCAATCTGATAAGGGGTCCGGTTGGCTTTCCCTTTTTGCTGCACGGCAAGTCGTTCCCCTGTTAGATGCTAGTTAGCCATCAAAGCATTGCGCAGTATAATGACTCAATTCCCAGGCGCTTACTGTGAGCTCTCTGGTTAAGCTTGTTCTGAAGTTTCCTGCGGAGTTTCATTTCATGTTCATCGACTGCACTCCTTGGTGGCCTCCTTTCAGCAGCTAATGCGCTCATCCTGAACGAGACTCGATTATACTCCGAGACTGCGATGGACAGAGGAGGTGACTGACACAAAACGAAAGCTTGTCCGTCAAAGCGTAGATCGTTCAAAATATATGAGAGGGGGTTTTCAGTTTGGGGGCCGAGGGCAGTGCATGCTTAGTTCAGTCTCAAAAGGGTAATTCCTGTCAGCAGGCCCCACTTCTACTATATTCCAAGGTTTCTAACTCTTGACTTGAATACTGAGTGTGTCTAAATCGACTCGGATGGATGCTGTGCAGAGGGAAAGGCTTATGAGTACTTCAGTTTTCCACTGAAACAGAATATTCTACATCCTTCCGGATAATCATCCTTGTGCTTCCATCACTTCCACTGTGTATGCTGCCTCCCTCCCTCGAGTGCCCCGGCCTCGCAGCCTCACTGACAACTGTCTTATTGCCCCTCCCATCGGTCACATCTGGTCTATCCCTAAACACCCCACTTGCTCGGCGAACGGCCCGCCCCATCACTCTTCCCATCTCATAATCCCGCGACCGCCCCGAGGCGTAGGGGTCGGTATTTCCCTGTCTCCCGGATCCATACCCGTAACCGTAACCACCGCTACTGCTGCCGAGGTTGGAATCGCCGGCTGTGCCGTAGTGGGTTGTGAGGGCGCTCATGAAGGGGCGTAGGCAAAATACCGTGCATGCTATAAGCGAATAGTTGAGCTGGAGTTGGGTGAAGACTGTGTGGCCAATTGCGGCGAGGGTAGGATTTTCAGTAGCTGCGTATTCTCTGAGGGCGGAGAGACGAAGTGACGAAAATATTATTAGCCTATCAGTTAATTTTGTGTTAGTTGAGGTACGTAGTGGTGCTTAGGAATCGATCTCGGAAGGAGGACGCACGGTAGTCTAGCTGCAAAGCATACTATGATCACGATTTTATGTGAATTATGCATCTGTAGACCCCAAACCAGAGCGATGCTGAAAGTAAAAAGTAGAATTTCGGTTGAGATGTCAAGCGCGGCAATCGCTTGCCAGCGGGCGAACTGTTAACTGTTAGTATATCGCATTCGATGTCCGTGTGTTTGGTTCGTGATTGTTGCTCAAGAGCGAAATTGTAGACATACTAGGTTCTGACACTGTACGCCAGGTATAGCCCACGGCTTATTTCCCTCGCAGTCGACCGAGATAACCAGCACTGAAACAATAACACCCACTGTGCTCAACCCTAATGTCGCCCACAGAAAGCTCTTGTGGCGCTCCCGCGGGGTTAACCGCAGGTAGATAGCGATAACGCAGCATTTCGAGAGGTAAAGAGTTAATAGATAGAGTATGTCGGCAGTAACGAGGGACTGTGTCTGTCAGTCTCTTTCTTATATCCAATTCGTTTCGGCATCAGGTAACGAATAGGTACATTTTGTATGCGATTGACGGCATTTTCAGCCACCAGTGATATATCGGTCCCGAATCCGATACTCGAGGAGTGAAATATAATGATTGACTCGGCGACCGCAGTAATCTAGTATGATAGTATGATGTTAATCTCGTTTATAACGACTTGATTTGTCGATGGATTTCAATTGCGTACCGTGGCGCCCAGCAAGATTATATCGTCTGATCCCCATGACGGACTAAGAAACTTCCGCACATACACTCGGATCAACAGACTGACCAGCGAGATCACCAAGCAGATGGCGGCTATTATGATAATAATCCCGGCATGATGCTTGTCGTCTATCGTCTCGAAAGGCGGCGACTGGCCCGGGGGCACTTTGATGGCCATTGCGGCGCGGATACCAAGGTGTGGTCTGACGTGGAAGTATCAAGGGGAAAATGATCAGAAAAGAAATAGAAAATGATAATAATAATCAACCATCATGGCGACGACTCCATGAATAGCGGCTAGGTAGCTCGGACAATTCAAACGAAGAGGTCTAACATCCAACGCAACGTGATACTAGTATATTAGTAATTTTTTGTGGGCTGTGATATCAGCTGGAGCGATCCTTCTGGTCACGGTACTACTAGTTACTAGCCGCCGGCCGCGTGTGCACAAACGGCATTTCAACCGAAGCTCGAAACCTTGAAAGCCAACGATGCACTGTACCTGCTCCAAGCCCATATCCCTGCTTAGCGTGGGAACCAGTGCGCGATGAGAAACTGACAGCGGACAAATAGAAAATGACAAGACTCCATACTGGATCGCAAATATCCAATGAGAGGGAAAGTCAGGCGAAAGGAATGAACTACATACACGTATTTCAGGGCACGACAGGGTGGAGTTTGCAATTTGGGACTGCGCTAGCTACGAGATAGAGTTGGTGAAATATGGAGCCGGGCTGTAGACTGCATAAGGGGCGCCAGCCTTTCCCTTACGCCAACTGCCAAGCGGGCGGGAAATGGGGCCGCATAGTAGGGTCCACCTTCCGTACGCCACCATAATGAAGGAGTAGAAGGCTCGGACGGAGTACTACTCGGAAACAGGAAGAACTACGGGCAATAATTTCATCAAGTATATGTAATATTCTCATGAAAATTCGATTCTCCCTTTGAATTCAATTGACCCTTCCTCTTATTCAACTCGAATATAACTCAGGGGTGCCAGTGCTAAGTCGGGAAGACTTGGTGCGAAGCCATGTATAGGTAATGCATACTACCTTGTTTCAGACTCATTATGCATATCGTATGAGTAAACATACTCTGCCAAGTCATTCCTTCCTTTTAGTACTGCTCATTAATATCCCATCTACATAGTATTCAAAGCTCAAGTGGATTTCTCCACTTAGTAAATCCACAAAGTGGGCTCTTCTTGCCACGCGCTCCACTGTGCCTTCGACTCGGACCCCTATGTACGAGTATGATTATATAGGAAAGTCCTCTGCATTGTTATCATCCGAGATGATCCGTTCTAAATATAATGAAACAAAATTATTTTCGCCCCTTCCAATGCCAACATCATACGAGTGGGTAGTAACTAAATTTCTCGCTTCACCAGCGCGACGGGCGGGATGTAATGGTGCCGTCCCCGCAGCACATAATACACCACCGCAATGATCAAGATTCCTCCATACATGACTACACACCAGTTCATGCTTTCAGGATCAACGGTCGAGGTAAGCGGGAAGAAGGCGAATACGAACACTGGGCAGAGAAAGCATAGCGCTCCAATGTTGATGGCCATGCCGAACCGGCCGAGTGTCCATCTATGTGGTGGGAGGGGCTCCCCTCTGATGCGCTTTAGAAGCACGCAACCAATAGTGATGATGTACGAGGACATCATTGCGCCGATAGTAAGGGTGACTATGGCGAGAAGCGCGGCTGAAGAGCCGATGTTAATGAGCGATAAGAGTATCGTCACTACCAATGAGACCATCACGGCGTTCAGGGGGATGTTCCAGCCCGGGTTAACCTTGTTCTGTCAGTGGACTCATGCCTGAAAAGGGAAAAAATGGAATGACATACATATCCAAAGAAGTCCGAGAAAGGAAGGCCGCGGTCACGCGCGAAAGACCATAACTGGCGCGATGCTGTTGCTATTTCTGTGATCGTGCTCGCCGTCAAGGTCAGCACCAAAACGGCGGTCATGGCGTTCGTGCCCGGAAGACTCTCTGTTGCGTTATAGAACACCTGCATAAATGGGTACCCTGTTGGAGTGGCCAGAATGTCGTCAATGTCCCCCAGGGTAAAGCAAACCGTCACCAGTACCAGGAAACCACAGGCAGCATTGGTGCATACCGATGTGATCATCGCCTTTGGCAAGGTCTCAGATGCATCTTTGATTTCTTCGGCTAATCACCTACTGTCAGCAAATAGTCTGGAGATTATTGGGAAGATACGCACACATATGCACTGCGCAATCATATCCGATCAGCGCTGTGATGGTGGTCGAGAATCCAACAAGCGTGGCAGTCCCCGCGCTGTTCCAGGATCCACCGTTATTGAACTCAGTGAACACCTGCTTCGCGCTGCGGCGAGGACCAAGTACCCATAGCGGAATTATGATAGCAAACAAACCGCATACATGGAGAATCAGAATCAACACTTCCACGAAGGGCAGCCGCTTGGCCAAAAAGGTGTTGAATATGATCGAGAACAGCGTGATGGCGATCACCAACAAGGTACCGTGCCATGCCTCCATACCGTAATCTGGGTTGTTTAGTACTATCAAGCCTTGAATGATCGTTCCAGCCAGATAGGCGATCGACACGATGGCGCATTGCCAACCCATGGCGCACAGCCAACCTATATTGTTAACTTGGATTCGGTGAATAATGTAGAAAACAGAAGAATATACCAGTTATGTAGCTGAGGAATTTCTGACAGCTAGGAGGGGCAAACTCCGATACCCAATGGTATTGTCCACCAGAAGTAGGGGCCCTATGGAATTAGATTGGATGCAGAACCTCAAGTGTCGGTAGACTCACATGGATGCCATCTCAGCCAAACTCAAGAACACAAGAAGAAACCCAGCGGCGACAATGAGGAATCCCCAGATCAACCCGGCAGTTCCTCCGTCCGTCAAGCCTTGTTGCAGTAGACTACATAGACGATCAGTCATTGAATCAAAATGTAGACACGGATGGCATACGTCAAAACAACCTCCCACGTGGCGATCAACGTGCAGCCAAATCCTACAATGGAGATAAATCGGAAGTTACGCTGCAGGGTTAGTTCATGTACATTTGCCGCGATCGTGGAATCTTGAGCATACCCGCAAAACCTGATCTCTCCCTAGAGCACTCATATCGGCTTGGTCGGCCTGGGTGCCGCGCCATTTAGGGGCGACAAAGCCTCTGGAGGGGGCTTCCTCGGCGAAAGTCATGGTGACTGTTGAAGGGTCTTTGTTCCAGGGCATACTGGAATATAGACGGCGAAGATGATGAAGGACTATCGGGGAAAAGGCAAGGGTTGACGGCAGGCCGCTTCGGGTAACTATAAAAGAATGGTGGTATTAACTTTTGCAGAATCCTCCGCCCCTCATAGCATCCACTCAGCGCGTCTGGCCGACAGTGGAGCAATTCGCGCGGCACAGAATCTGCGTTTCAGACAGCTGAGGCAGTGAAACTCTGTAGCAGGACTAGAGCATAGTTGCAGCTTCCTGCTATTTAGTGTGAGCTGCTAGACAGTTAGGGCTTCGTGTTGGTTGCGGCCCCACCAAAGTTATTTTATTGCCACGCCAGGAACTTTGCTCTGCTTTGGCGGGGACTAGACAGACGACTCCTTGCATGAGAAAATCATGACATGAATTGGGATTGACTGTCAATTGAAATGACTGCCGCCTGATTGGCATCTTTGTTTTCCTCCTCTTCACCCCTCCTCACGTAATACCATGATCCCCTTCACCTTCCTCGCCCTCCTCATCCTCGCCTCCTACCTCATCTACCATCATGTTATATACCCCTACTTCCTCTCACCGCTCTCTTCCATCCCTAACGCCCACCTCACATCTCCCCTATCCAGGCGCTGGATTGACCACAGGCGCAGCACAGGGACAGAAGTCCTCGCAATTGATGCCCTGCATCAAAAGTACGGCCCCATCGTCCGTCTCGGTCCAGAGGAATTGAGTGTCAATTCCATCCACGGTCTAAAGGTCATATATACCGGTGCTTTCGAGAAGCACGCCTTCTACAACGATGCCTTTGTCAATTTTAACGTTGAAAACATGGTCGGCATGGTGCACAATGCGCCACACGCACACCAGAAGCGGATGTTGAGCAAGACCTTCTCCAAGTCGTTTCTCCAGGAATCTGGTGATCTGCAGACGATCTCAAAGGTTGTTCTGTGGGATCGATTGATGCCTATTCTCAAGAAAGCGGGGAATGATGGAGAAGTGTTGAATGTCCTACCGATGTTCCAAGCTGTTGGGATGGACTTTACCTCCTCTTTCTTGTTTGGGTTGAGACGAGGAACGAGGTATCTGTTCAATATCCCGGAGTGGATGGTTTGGCTCAGAGGAGTATGAGAAGTTTAAGTTTTTGAGTCGGGACGACCGGTATATGGGGTTCATTGAGGGCTGGTGCATGGAGCTCTGTGAGCGAACAGAGGCATCCAAGAACGAAGAGATTCTCAGCAATGAGGAGAAGCTGCTGCCATTCACGAATCCAGTCATCTATGAGCAGTTGCAGCAGAGCCTCCTTTCACAGAAAGAACACGACCCGCGTCCATTGAATCTAGCAGTTGCGTCCGAATTGCTCGACCATCTAGTCGCAGGCCATGAAACGACTGGCATCACATTCACATACATGATGTGGGAGCTATCGAAGCAGCCGGAGCTTCAAGCTAAGCTGCAAAAGGAGCTAATGACCTTGTCTCCGTCCCTACGGTACCCAGGCTCGAGCACAGGCGGAGATAAGGCCCTCCCTTCTCCTTCCGCCATAGATGCCCTTCCCCTCCTTGACGCTATGGTTCGCGAGACCCTTCGTCTTCATTCCCCGGCCCCGGCCCAACTCCCTCGTGTCACCCCCACGACAGAAAAAGGCACTTCTCTACATGGGTACGATAACATCCCGGGTGGCGTAAGAGTCAGCTCGACCGCTTACTCCCTCCACCGAATTGACGAGGTCTACCCGCACCCTCTGGAATGGCTGCCAGAGCGATGGCTCCAGGCAGGCGATAATATTCACGACATGAGGCGACTTTTTTTTGCATTCGGGAGTGGCGGGCGCATGTGTCTAGGAAGTAATTTTGCATTGCAAGGTGCGTCCCTTGAGTATGAATCTTCGAGGATGAGGCTAATGAATGCAGAAATTAAATTGGTCATGGCGGCGGTGTATTCAAACTTCACGACATCTACTATAGACGATGAAGGCATTGAGCAGCACTACGAATTTATTGCGCTGCCGCGCGGAAGAAAACTAATGTTGAAGTTTACGCCAGTGGATGATTAATGCGGTACGAACATATGATATAAGATGAAAATTATGTAGAAATGAAAAGCATTCACAGATTTATCTTGGGTCTTTTTGACACCGGACCAAGTTATCATTTACCTTAAACATAGGAAATTCCCTCCTGTCCTCAGCCCATACGGCATGGATTTCATCGACTTTCCATCCACCAAAGGCAACGTCAAGTCCTGGCCAAGACCAAATGGGAAGATTGTTTCAACAATATCAAAAATAGGGCCAAGCTCTCTCACGCTTAAAATATCCCAAGTGCTTTTTATGACTGCGGCCTAGATCGATCCATAATATTCATATTGATCTACTACCGGTTGTTAATATCATCTCGGTCCACTGAATTATAGTGATTTTTTATTATGTTTTGGAACAAAGAGAGTGAAGTCTGGGTAGTGGCTCGTTTTCAGAAGCCCCATTTAGCTCTCTATCACGACTCTAATTCATGATGCTCCTTGGATCTATAAAGCACACTTTTCATGATAGTTTGATTGATAAATGATGCTCTTACTAACTTTCTATTTCTGCTTGCTTGGGTTACTTTGTGCAAGATGACTGCATTGGTGAAGAAACTCCCTAGTAAATGCATGATATAATGTTTGCTAGTCTGGCTCAATGACCTTCTAGGCGTTGACTCTTCTTTGCTACATAGCATTCCTTGTGTATCTCTCTTAGATGGATACCTTGCCTAGACAAACACCAAACCCATGCAATATGATAGCCGCTATCACCCAATGGCTTGACTTCACTTCTCGAGGATTAACTCAAAATCGTATTCCAGCTACTAAGTCTTCCTTTTGTATCAACTGTTGTTCTGCATGATCATATAAATCAAGGTGCAATTCCTGCAGTTGCTGGATCTCTAGAATTTAGTATGAGGAGACTCAGAGAGAATACATACTACCATTGACAGGATTTTAAGGAGGACGCTTTTCCTAATGAGAAAGAAGATCACAGATGAATACTAATAAGCATCTCGGAATTTTTAGACCGTTTGTACAATGAAAAAAAAAGGTTTCAACCCATGACGAAGACGAGCAAATACCCAACGCAGTGCCAGCAGAGAAACGAAATACGAAAAAAAAGGGGGTAAAAAACGCGAAAATCGATAAAGGGAGTATTACTAGTATACGAGTAGCATAGGATGATAATTGTAGCTTCAGTTTATCCTTGGGACGTCAAGCGGGGCAAAGTGGCATTCATTTAGGCGGAGTTAGGGTTATGAGGGAGTATAGAACAGCCAAAAAAAATCGAAGATAAGTAGACCCATAAAAACTTATTTTACTGAGTGTGAGCTGAGTGCTTAATAGGTGCGGTGCGTACGGTTGACCTCTACTCCGTCGGTAAGGAGTATGTAACAGCAAACAATTGGCGAACAGGCGATCGCCAGCGCTGAGCCCAGACGGGAATCTACTCCTTGAGCTTGACACTGACTATCCTCATCAAAGTGGCGGCTACTAAAAGCAAAGCCCCACCTGGAAGAGCGAAAGTGTGGTCCGTCTGTGTCTATTCGTACGTCCACAGAGTACTCCATAGCGACTGATCATCACCCAAGCGGGCAACTTCTTCGGAGTCTCCACTGGCACTTCGTACTCTCCACCAACCAGCCGAGGAAAAACAACCTTGGAAGGAAGGCGAGAATCCTGCTCGGCAGGCGTCGCAACAACTTCGGGATTATCCAGACTTTCCATTCACTCCTTTCATCTCATCCACACGGACCACACCCAAGAGCCTCGTGACAACGGAGATAACCCCCCTCTTCGTCGGAGACACCTCCACCCCCCTGATCGACACGCCCCGAACCCGCCTCCACTCACCTACGGATGTACATACTCGTACATCCCAGCAAGTGCCATCGTATCAGAGACGCGACTAACCGATCCTTTGGCGAGATCTGCTTCCTACCCCTGTCCGCTACCCTCCCTGCCCGCCTATCTGCCTGACTTGCAGCCTGCTGCATGCAAGCCCAGCTCAGCAACATTAAGGAGTAGCCTATGACAAACTCCTTCGGGAAATGCGGAGTATTGTTCCACGCTTAAAAATCCCCGAAGGAGGGAAGACTCCGATGCAAGAGGACAAGGCTGGGTGGAAAAGGAGACGCGAAAAAGAAGCTACTAATACTTGTAGTAGTTAGACTCAGCTAAGCAACAATAACGGGGCTGCACTATGTATGTGCATAGGCTTACGCGACGCTACAGTGCAACCGCACGAGTCAACCGTTTCCACGTCAGTTGGAGGAAAGAAGACTAGCGGGGTTACGAGACTGGAGCTGAACTGAGCTGAGTTGAGCTTGGAGGAGGATTCCCCCAATAATCGTGGTCCATCATTTCCGCGGCCGACACCTGCCGAGTCCAGATCGACGGGCGCCTGGACAGTGCGGATTTGTGGACTGGGAAGAATCGAATTTATGGGACCCAGGTGCATTGGCCGGGTTCTCCGTGTCGCATCGCGTATGTCGTAACGCAACCCAGCTCGCCTATAAGCTTGAAAGGGGTGATGGGGTGGAGCTTACGACAGGCAGAGACAGGCAGAGACAGGAGATAGAGCGGATACGTCGGGGTTTGAGTTCGCGTATGAGAAGGGAAGTCGTGCAAGGACTAAGGTGGTCTAAGAAGATAGGGTACCAGGGCCACGGAGGTGTAATTTCAATTAATCTATTTGGCGGTCGGAGGAGTCGGGGCGAGACCCGTTCAGAAGGGCGGAGATCGACCGATCGTGGCCAGAGATGAACGAGATGTGCAGAGAGCTTTAGGACTGCAACGCGAACACGAACTCCGGATCGTCGGAAGTTAGGAGGAGCTTTGCCTTGAATTGGATGGCGAGTTGAATGGAAATTGGAGTACTCCGTACGGAGTACTAGGGCTCCGTACGCGGTAGCCGAGTTGGATTCTCTGGCTCATTTGCCCTTGTGGTCCAGACAACGACGATCGGTGCGGTTGCAAAGTTTGATTGCCCTGGAGATTTAGTTTTGGTTTTAGTTTTAGTTTTGACACGGGGGAGATGGGAAGGTCTAACCTGCCAAGCCTACAATAGAGCTCAAGTAGGAAAATAAAGAATTTGGAATTTGGAATCAGTCGAAGATCACTGAACCACTGAACCACGGCTCACGTCTAAAGTTGTCCACCTGGGCACCACAGATGATAGGAATGATCCATGGTTGTCGATTTGATAGGGCTTATGCTTGGGGTATATTTATGGGGTACGACATAGAGGGAAAGACAACCACTCGGATATTGAAAATGTATAAATTATAAAGATCACAATAACATGGTACATAGGGTATTCGTAAATTAATCCAGGGTATAGAGCAACCAGAAAAACATAGGATGCGTGGATTTCATCAAATCATCGAATCAACGCCAAAAAAAAAAACACCCGCCGAAGGATCTATTCCCAACAAATCCTTAGTCTAGGACACCTGCTACTTCAATGCATCACAAATAGGAGATACAAAGGGAAAGAGAGGAACAAAGGGGGAGGGGGAAGGAAATTTGTGTTTTTTTTTCTTTTTTTTTTTCTTTGTTTGACTCTGGGCCTCACAGTGGAGAACTCCTGCCTGAACCGAAGCGTCTCCACCGGAGGCTCCTCGGTCGCGCACCGGTCATCCCCGGCCTGCGAATGAGGTTTGACGCCTGTCGGTCAAAGCCGCTGACCTGGGGATCCGAAGCCGGATGCAGCGGGGGAGCGCGGGTTGGGCGTTCTGGGCGTTTTGGCGAGTCTCTTTGTTCGCCTTCAACCGAGCCATAGTTTGGCCAGTTGTTATTGTGTGTCCACGAGGAGGGGACCGCGGGAGGGGGAGGTGTAGATTTGCCCGTCACGCCTACGCCCGGTGGGGTGCGTGGGTCGCGCTTGGCTGCTCGAGGCGGCCGGGAGGGGAGTGGTCAGAGTCGTCATAAGTCGTGAGATGGAGTCGCGCAGTGCATGAGACACGGGTCGCGCTCAATCAAAGACCAGAAAGAAGCTGGGCTTCACATCGCCCACTGTTTCCAGCCCATTGGCTGGTAATGGCCCAGCGACTGGGGGTCTTCGTAGGGAAGGCAGTCCGCGCTAGACCAGGAAGGAGAGGGGTAGTTGCACTGAACAGGCTGGAAACAAGTTAGTAAATGAATAGTCACTTCGGAATCGTCGACAGTAGGGTTCCCACATACCGGTTGAATGAGGTTCTCCTCGAGAGAGATGGGAACCAAATGCGACGGAGGCATTCCGGTCTCCGGGCCCTCCCACCGCAGTGGAGAGGCCATCTGAAGCGGAGACGCAGTCAACTCCTTGAGAAGGCCCTTGGGGTACTGGTCGATCATGGAAATGGAGGAAATGGAGGAGCTGGAGGTTGTGGGGAGAGAGAATGTCGCGTCTGATAGAGGCGAGGGGCAGGTTTCTGCCGGAGATGAGTAGAAGGGGCTGTCATCGGAAGTTTCTGGGATATGGTTTTGAAACAGGTTGGTGGAAGGGCGTTGCTGCAGAGGCAACTCCATATTGCTCCAGACCATTCCGCAGTCGCTGGCAAGGTCAGGGTGAACTCCTGGTGCCACAATCGAGCCGATAGACATAGAGTGAGATTGCTGAGTGCCCGCAATCAAAGATCCAGAATCCATAGACATGCATCGCGGGACAGGTTCCCCCAGGGAGGCTGCTTGGGTTTGTGGTGTCCATTGAGCCTGGTCTGTTTGCGAGTCGAGTTCGCTGTCACTCGGTTAGCATTCTGCGATATTCCATGGGGATTAAGAGCTACTCACTGTCGCTCCATGTGGCGCGCCAGCAAATCGGGCCTGTGGAAGGCCTTCTTGCAGCTACTATATGTACAAGGGTAGGAGGCTTCGGGGTTGTGGTTCAGTTCATGGCGTCTGCGGTGCTCGGCGCGGGTAAAGACCTAGTTGCGATTGGGATTAACAGATTGCGCCGGCGCATAAGGAATAGAGAAGGCGCATACCTTGCTGCATCCGGGAAATTCACACGCATGAACGCGCTTTCCCTTCTTTGCCTTACTGATGCGGTGGGTTGTGGGAGTATAGGTAACGGAGGTGGGAACATCGGCCTGCGGGCTGCGGCACATGGTGTTCTTGCGGCCAACCATGGTGGGGGTTGACGACTGAGATGGTTCTGGCGACGGAGAGCTAGAAGCAATCGGGCTGTTCAGAACAGAGACGAGAGGGTTGGAAGACAAAGTCGTGACTGATGATGATGATTGTTCGAAAGAGGGTCCTCGGGCCATCCTGTGAAAAGGATGGAAAGGCCGTTGGCGGGGAGGAGGGAGAGGAGAGGGAGATATATAGGAATTCAAGAGGTAGCCAAGGCTAGGGTAATGTGATGAAATATAATATAATATAATTGTAGGAAGGATGCGGAGAGGAAGGGAAATCCGAAGTTGCAGAAGAGGTGAAGAAGCGGCGGAGGGTGGACTGATATAGAAGAGCTGGGCTGGTTGGTACAGATGGGATCGACTGTTGGATGATTAAACTTCCAGGAAATTAACGGAATTAAAATAACAGAAAGGGCAGGGGAATAAATCAAGAAATAAAATCGATTTTTTTTTTAAAAAAAAAAGAGAATAAAAAAAAGGAAATATAATGGGAAAATAAGAACGAAAAATACGGAGCTAACCTTAGATCGTAGGGAACCAAGCACGGGCGTGGAGGTGATGATCGTTCTGCGGGATGATCAGACAAGCATGAGCTAACTCGAATTGATCTGGGAAGTTATGTTTAGGAATTTAATCATAATATAATTTAATTTTGAGAAATAATCATAATACCGACCCAGGTATGTATTGTAAGATTTCTGGTATTCTTCCTCCCTCCTTCCCTCCCTCCTCCCCAGGGTGCGGCTGAGCCGACTGCGGACCCATGTCAACGGCTCTCCAATGGCGATCTGCTGTATGGCGCCAATGAGGAGGCTGTTGGCTCGCTACCGGT
This sequence comes from Penicillium cosmopolitanum, assembly GCF_028827165.1. NCBI lineage: Eukaryota > Fungi > Ascomycota > Eurotiomycetes > Eurotiales > Aspergillaceae > Penicillium > Penicillium cosmopolitanum. The sequence continues at coordinate 776,521 of NW_026622678.1, read as the reverse complement.
TGAGTGGTATTGGGATGTTGGATTGACTAGGATACATGCGAGTACGGATTACTCGTAGCCAAAATAGCATTGTTCAATCTTGAATTCTCTCGCAACTTGATCGAGGGAAATAGGAACATCGGGAAGTATACTTTCATCCCGTCCAGGTAAGTTCTCATTCCAAATCTCGCGTGGATCCCAGTCCAAAGTCCAAAGTCCAAGCTCCCACGGAACGTAACGGGTTTGCCCCACGGTGGAGCCCAGCGATGGTTCGCTGCTTTGGGCAACTCGCGGGATTCCTCCCCTGTTCCCACTAGACCTGATTAGGCATGGTGTTGCGAACCTCGGCATGATTGGCTACCGCGGAGGCGGTCTTGGTATTGCCGTTGGACAAGATATGTACGGAGTATGCGGTGTATCTGTATGTGCATCTCGGACTAAACACTAGTTACATTAGACTCGGGGAGTGAGGCTGATTCCTGTATTAGGGTGTATGTATTCGTCCAGAGATTTTCATGTTGATTTTCAACTTGGAGAATGATTCAATGGTAGTTTCCAACAGGTGAGATCTTGAGGGTACTATGCCTAAGGTTTGTTAACTACGAGCATCATGGATCGGATAATCCGGCCTACCCTTGGTACTCGTACTAAAGCTTGAAGCTTGGAGGTGGTCCCAGATCAGTGTAGATTCTGCCTCGTGGGTCACCAATCCGCCTCGACCACAGTGAAAGTAAGCCCTGCCATCCTGGCGTCTTGGCCCCTCTGTTGCCCTGTGCTGTTCACAGTAGCTTGTTTCATCCCGCCGATCCCTTACTCGATATAGCGAATGAACGTCCGGGAGCTTCCACTGACTGTCATCGTTACAACCTCTTTCCAGCTTGATGAGTGGGCTTGTTTTTGGCCCGACGTCACTATAGTTCGAGCTTCGAACGTGATCATCCCATCTCACGGCCTTCATCACTCTCCCGCGATGCGGCACAGCTTTATCCTGTACACAAAAATAGAACATGGAGTCCATTCTGTTGACACTTCTCCGCTACTGTACACTGCAATTTCTCTATCGATCCTCTAACCCCGATTGTTATGCCAATCGTTCTCCACTCACCCCTCTCTGTTCAAGTTTGCCCCAGACTACGCCCGACTGCAGGTAGATTTTGCCCATGAACCCAGGCATAGCTAGGTACTTATTCCCGTACTCCGTACTAGTTCCTGTACCCCATGCTCGGCATTGTTCGGAGAATACCTTCTCCTCCTCTGCCGCCAGGGGTATCGATCCCTGGTGGTGGCAACCTGCAGCCGTGACGGCCGCCTTAAGCATTCTGAAACAAACGAGGCGAAACTGTTGCAAAACTGTTCACTCGTTCAAGCATTCCAGAAGAAATCCTTCGCATCCACATTGCCTGCCATAGTAATCTGCACGACGCAGGGGCAAGGTCTGGGCTGGCAGGATACCGAGATGTATGGAGATATACAGAACGCAGTAGAAGTCCACGAATCATGAATCCGGATAGTCACGCCTGCCAGGTAATGGGTATACCGGGCAAATCAGCGAAATTGCAATTCCAGAGTCAGCACAGGCTCAGTATCACAGGTATGAATAAGGGACCTGACGTGGGGACTCTTGTCGGCTCCACCCCGTCGCAATTCCAAATGCTTTTTCTCTTTTGGTCTCTGTTGGACTTGCGCATTCTCCACAAGGCATATTTGGTGCCGTGCGGGAGGGTGGAAGTGGGAATCGCGCAAAATGCAAATTCCAATCGCAACTCATCTTCACGCTCCAACATCGGCACGATAAGTATAAATTTAGATAAAATTAGTATCTACTCCGTAGGGGGCTGGACGATCCCGCCCCTTGACCTTCGTGACCGACCGTGACCGACCGTGACCCTTCTTGCCGTGTGCTTTTTTTCGCGTGGGGATTTGCCCCACTCAAAAAGGCGTCTAGTCCGCATGCGGCGTAGGGCAGAATGACTCGTGCTTTGCTCGTGCTTACTAACCTAGCTAGGACTAGCGTATCTAACCAAAGTGCATACCATGCTCGTCCGTACGAGTACCTATTGGTCATGGCGCACTCCCCCGACCAGGCTCCGAAAATGGTTAGCGTTGCGATTAACCAAGTGGACACCTCAGGTGGACTAGGGTTTCCAAATACTCGATAAAACAAATCAAATGAGGAAGATAAAAAACCAGTTGGTATTACCCGATACACCGGTTCTCCGGTGGTGGTGGTGGTTTACTCAAATCTCCCACTCGTATTGTGGGCTCTTTGTCTTCTCCTAGTAGTCCTTTACAACTTCCTTTCCGTTATATCGCGCGGATCATGACGAGCGAGCCAGAATTACGGTGCCGCTAGTTGCTCTTCCCTGGTCTTCGCCTCGCCTCCCCCCCTTTTTTGCACTGATCGACAGACTCATCGACTCATCGGCTCTATACTTGTACAGTCAGGGAACGGAAAATGATACCTCCCCATACACTCCTCCATTAGTCACTCCTACGATATTATTACCGGGGAACGCACCAGAATTGGGAATGATTCAGCGCGATAGAGGGGAACACGAGAACCGCATGTGCTGCTGCAGGTATGCACGAATTCATCCCCATGGCCTGACGGGGCCTGAAGATGGAGTGGGCGTCATTGCCTCCCCGACTGCAGATGGCTGTCGTGCAGGTTCGCGAACGAGCGAGTCATCGCCTCGGGTTTGTTGTTGGTTCTTTTTTTAGACGACGATCCCGGGGCCGTGAGGGTCGCCCTACCGTCCGCCCTAACCCTTCAAAAAAGTATGTTAATGTTATCGAGCATACCCCGTTCTTACCCTATACCCGATCGGGAGATACACTGCGGTGGATATTTATGTATGGGGTTTACGAGTAGGGTGAAGGATGTAAAGTGATCTTACTCCATCTTGAAATTGTAGGTACTGCCTCGTGGCTCGGGAAATCCTGTTATTATCCTTGAGTCATTCATCCCCCTACTCCATTTCTCACACTATCCACGTAGTGGTCTAGTCGGTTCCAACAGGTCGGGAGCGACCAGATTGAAAACAGTCTACTCCCATCGGACGAGGACCGGGGATTATCGGACAAGCAGAGGGGTCCACACCATCACACCCTAAGGGATAGCTTCGGGCGACAGCAACCCCCGGACAAAATCCGCGCTGGCAAATCACAATCGCGATATGTCACCCCTTGGCTCCACTGCGAGGCTCTGAGTGACTTGTTCTCACGGTCTCGCCAGTTCGACGCGCCCCGCCGATCGGTGAACCTGGGCAAATTTTTTTTAGCGCATGCTATTTGGAGTTGCGAGAGGACGCTTTCGTGGTGGGTCTCTTTCCCAGGAAAGTAAGAGTAAAATGACAGTGCTACGCTGTAGAGAGGAAGTCTTCAAGTTGGCCCCTAAGATCTTTGACCAGGTGAAAATCTTCATGGTGAGAATTGCATAATCTTCACAACTCTGCAGCGGGCTGGGCTACGGGAAAGGCTGGTCCCGTCTCACCTCAGATGGAGGATCTGCACTTTGGACCTTCTTGATCCTCCTCCACTTCGAGTCATGTGTGGATGGGGAATTCTCGCACGCCAGTGGACGGTAGCCGACTAGCTCTGCGTACATACTCCGTACTTCTTGTACGAGTACTTTGTGAGGGGCCGACCCTGACCGTTGGGGTTTTCGGGGGAGGGTTCAGTGATGCAAATCAATCGGTCGCCCTCGCACTCACTACTCGATTGGGTAATCTAATTGCACTTGACTGTATTTGGTAATCTAATCGCACTTGGCTGTGTTGGTTACATTTTGCACGTGCAGCTTGATTCTGACGAATATCTCTGTAATCAGTAACCAACCCACCCTTCATAACTATTTACATACTTTATACGGATGTATATACGGAACAGTTCTTGACGCGTGCTCCGTATCTGTAGTAATCATACAGGACTCTCAATCTGGGGGGTTGGCCCGCGCCCAACATGCGCCCACCTGCACCTCCCGGACAACCCACGGCTCTGATTGAACCTTTATGCGCCAGGATTCCGACATAGCCCATTCCCAGAGGCTCAGCAACACAACCTTCAATCCTTCGCAACTTTATTTTATAGGGCGTTTATCAGAACCAGACTTGTTCCATCTTGCATAAGCATACTACATAACAAACATGGTACATCCCGTCAAAACGCAACCCCCAAAATAGCCCTAAAAACCGTCCTCTGTCCGACTGATGTACATACCCAGTCTAGCCTAGTTTAAATGCACAGGAATCGAAAGATTCAGAGCTGTCAGCCTCATAACCCTAGGCTTGTGACGAAGTCGCACACAATTTGGCCCAAAGCGGTTAGGGGCGCGAGGTGTGGGTCCTCCCATCGGCGGTTGTGAGGTTTATCCCTTGACCGTGGCTGGTTGCCTCTTACTTGGCCTATGAAAGCTCATGAATTCCCCTGCGGGTCCAGCAAAGGGAGGGTCTTCATTCAAGGTTGTAGAATGCACCCGGATACGGAGGGGTAGATTGATGAAGGTTAATCAATCAGAAAAAGCATCGTATGATAGAGACGGGTCCAGCTGATAGATTTTCACGTTTACGAGGGCCAAGCATTGCCCCCAAAGGAGATCGATCTGCATAGCGGAACCAATAACTTCACATCGATCATTACTGTTCTGTCAATGCCCCAGTTTACCAAGCAGACTGCATATTCGCGACCGTGGCGAAGGCGACCAGCATGAATGAATATTCATTATGAATCATTTTGAACTCACAAATGGCAGTCAACCAAGGCATATTCGCAATGCATGCTCCGTACAGAAATAGAAATCAACCTCATCCTCATTGCCCAGGTCTCAAAGATTATGAGCCACCATTTTGGATGGGCTAGGCCTCCGCAATGCTTTTCTGGGGAACCAGGCGACCCTGCAAGAGCTAGGCCCTGAATTACGCACTCCCCCACCATCTGCACAGATCAGCCGGTGGTAAGATCACAACGCTTAAATACCCATAACACAGAGGAGCATGGAGCACTGCAAGAAACCCAGCCCAACGAAAGTTAAATCCATGGCTGGTAGTGTTACCATGTCAGCAGCAATGGGCTTCTGTAATTGCCCCATAGTAAGCATTCTGTTTAATGCTTGTGGATTACTAAACTCTACTTCGTACATGTACATAGGATTGCTCTCCTGACCTTCTCTTGTCCACATCAGACCAAGGTACCAGGCGCATTGCCAAGGAACGGCGGCGGCGGCGGCGGCGCTCGTGCTTCAAAAGCCGCGCCGAATCGGGTAGTGTACAAACGATCAGTTACCCACCTTTCGTACGGCTTACCTGGTTAGTCACGTAGTCACCTGCTTGTAATTTTGGTGTTGTATGTACATACGTGGTCCATGCCTATTTAGGAACCAATGTAAGCACTATACACCTCTGGCTCGTACTTACAGCCAGTCGTATGTCATGTAGCACCTTCTTCAGGTCGATATCATGCAGGATGTTTCAGCATTGCAAATGTTGATCAGGCCATGTGGCTTCAGCAAGGCGAGGCAGATTCAGGAAAATCCACCTGAAAGCAATTTGTAATCTATTCAACTTGTACCTCAGGGGCAGGGCAATCAACCATTGTTGCACTCATACTAGCCGGGATTGATATTTGGCCAATGAGGATGAAGATTTTGTGTTGGTTCTTCGGAGCGTGGCATATCCGAAAGGCCCGCCTACCCTGCTGGGCGCTATAGGTATGTACACCCTTTTTTGGGAGATCCTCTTCTGGGAGACTGTTTTTCTTCTCTTTTTCCCTTTTCTTAGTTTACCGGTTTTGCCGGTGAATCCAAAGGATTTGTTCAACCATCCCAACGGGTCGACCCTAGTGAGGAACTTATGTACATTCTCAGGGGGAAGTCATGGGGAGGGGCAGCTGAATCGTAAGGGTCGAATGGCATGCAGCGAAAGAAAAAGCAAGTACTTGCATTGTTCCTGCTTCATCTCAATTTCAGCTCGTTTCGGGATAGGAAACGGATTACCCGACGGCCGAGCGGTGCTCCTTCAGCCGTTAACATTAGATTGTACCTGTGCATTGCGCCTTTTTGCGGGCGGGCCAGGTCCAGTCTCACTCTCATTTCCCTAATTTCAACGCCGTTAACTCGGCAGGGTCCACATCCTGGGTTAGCCACATGGTCGAAGGATCACGATACCACCAGGAATCACTAGTGTGAACGGGCCATCTTAGCCCTGTAATCCCCAAACTATAGAATCCGCAGGAGGTAATGCCATTGTAACGAACATCGACCGTTCCAACCTCCTTTCATACCAGCTCCAAGGTGAACTAGCAGGGATCCTTTTGCATTGATTAGTCGGAGTCGACCGACAGGGGTTGATCCTGTAAACCCCGTCCACACTACTGCAATGCCCCAGCCATCATCTGCACGAGTACTGTGAACTAACCTCGTCCTGGTAACTGTTGGTAGATACCTGCCCTACGACTGGTCTGTATGATGGTTTCAGCGTTGCTTACACGTGGACTGTGCTTGGATAGTGCTGATCATTGGAGGGGGTTTTATTTTTATCTTCCCCTCCCCTAATCTCCCATCTGACACTAAGTCGCCCTAGGGCACATCTTCCCTCCCGGAAAAGCAAAGCGTGTACTATCCTAACCCGCATTTATGTCGGCGACCACACGAAGAACCTGATCGCCCACTCCTCCCCGAAAAGCCGCCTGTTGATCGTGTGTTTCATCTTCCTCTCTGGCGCAGAGTGGCGTGCTCCGCCATCTACACAGCACCGTAGTCACTTGCCATACGTGCTGCGGCCGAGTACCTTTCGGGTGAATACCGGCTAATGTGTCCGCTTATCTCCATATATACTACTATTTTAAAGCAGGGCTGATTCCTGGAGGCAGACTGATCTTCCTCAAGTCTGGCTTCAACTCGTTTGTTTCTTGGTTTTGGTTGGTGGATAGGCTGATCTCTCATTTCCCACGGTCGGAGACGGGTGTCCCGGCATCAAACGGGCTGATTTCGACTCGATGCCCGGCGGAATTGACGACTATGTGCGCGGTTTTCATCCGAACCCCGAACCAGGTACTGAGTACGGAGTAGCTCGGTCTTATCGATCGGGACAATTTATTCACCCGGTGGTTATTCTCTTTGTTCCAACATAGATCGCAAAACTCCGTTGCTGCACTCAACCAACTGAGCAAGCCCAGTGTTCATCATTGAAACAGTCTACCTATCAGGTTACAGAGCTATGTCGATCTACACTGGTTCAAGTTAGAAGGATCAGGGTTCCTGGAGTACAGAACGAAGGGCAAAAATCAAATCAAAATGGGCAATAGGGTTGGTATCCACAACGCTCCACGATTCACTTCTCAACCACGGGTCGACAGTATGCCGGGCCCGATATTTGCCCATACAATATTTCATGAATCCTGCGAATCCTGTGGGAAATTTACTACTCCATAGTGGGACATATTATCCTTCGGTTCCATGGTCCGGTTATGGGGTTAGATGCTTGCGAAGGCGTATCATCCACCTAGGCAAGATTCATGAGCACGGCGGACTCGGACTAAACTACAGAGTACGGACGACATCTATGTACCTTCGGTGACAGTGCCAATCATAATCGCCGTTGTAGCTACTCTTGTACCCTCACACTCACAAGGATCGCGCGCCAGTTGGAGATCCTCAAACGACAATCTAATTGATTCAAGAGTGATGGTCTAGATGTAGCTCATCCATTGATTACGAGTACGTTTTAATTGCAGGGACTTGTATACGTACGAGTCTCGAGTTGCGACTTACGACTTGGCGGTCTAGGAACCTTGATCTTACACGATTGCACCTTTGACGTACAGCGATAGAATCAAGAGAGGGATGGGTCTTGAACGGTAAGAGCAGTGAAAAGAAAAATAGAACAAAGGTAATTCTTCACCGTAACAACGATATTCGAATGAGGCCCAAGCTCTCCACTTCATGAAGGGGCAAATCCCAAATCCGATATAAGTCCCTAATTAGCACCATTTGAGGTCTTTCTCTCCAGGTTTCGTCCTTGTATTGCCAAACCAAAGCGCGACCCGAAATCCGATTGCGTTGCATGACCAGCAAAACCAACATATCCACAGTCAACCAATCATGCACTGCTCGTACTCCCAACCAATGACCTAGCCGCAGCAAACAGCGCTCGATAGATGCAAGAAGTAAAATCTAGCTCAAGCCCTTGACGCAATGCACCTCCAGGGCCTATAGAAAAAGAATCTCAATCCCAGGCCAGCAATCGCCATATGCGCGATGACATCATGTCCCTGACGCTGGGCCAGAAGGTCCAAGTCATCGTCGTTGGCGCTGTTGGTTCGAGGAACAGCTATTATTCGCAGAGACGATATGTTCCACAAACCAGTGGGAGAATTTAGGTACATAGAGCGGCCTTGCAGAAATACTGCAGTGGTGCTGCAGAATGTCGACGAGTCGTGCTGCGAGATGTGGGTGGATTTGTCAACCTACAAACGCCAACGCCAACACCAAGGCGGCGGCCTGCTTAAGCCCGAAGCGCCCCCGCAAAGACCGACACTTTTAGTTTTTGTAAAAAGGACTTTCATGACAATTTCCGCTTCCGCCGTCAAAATCCGATGTCATGTACGGATACGGAGTACGGAGTAAAGATCGGTCCTAGTCGGGAATTGGCCGAGCCAGCATACTGCTTGTACTAGTACTTCCATCTCCCGCTCTTCGTTCAGGCACCGACGGTAGCTTAGTACGGTAGCCTACAGTAGTAACTGAGATGTACTCATTGTGTACCTATAGTGCAGGTATCCCCTTCGAAGCCCTTCATTTGATCTGCGTCTTCGGATGGTTCGCGCCTCTAAACCACTTTGGAGCGACGATCACCGCCTCGTACACGTGCATACTGTGGTTGTGGTTATGTTTCTACCTCATCTGCACGTCAGTCTGGAGATCCCCATACCATTCTGGCTATGTGGTCTGGATTTCAAGATTAGGCCCTATAACCGCTGTTGGATCGAAGGTCGATCATGGTTGGAGCACTTCGCGCTAGGGAAAATGGTGCTCCTGCGTGGTCTTGGATGACCTCAGAGGCTTTTTTTCTTGAGTTGACAGAAGTCCCGATGGGATACTGGATGTTACCGGTCCTGATGCCTGATGTCATTTCAAGGTGAGGGGATGAAATGCTCTTTGCCTTTCGGGGTTCGTCGCGAACCCCAGCTTGAGTGTAGGATAGAGAGTGTGATAATCTATAGTTGTGTAAACCATGCGGTTCATTGCCATGTGCTTGGCTACCTTAGGCTGGGGTGCCTATCTCGGATACTCACTGTACTGGAGACTCTAAAGTCCCGATTTGAATGCTATGAGAAGAATAAGACAGATTTAATGAGAACGAGGATGATTGATGTTGGCTCTCTTATGGTTGAATTCTACTGTATTTTGAATGTTGTCGTCTTTTCAGTCGAAACTATGAAGGTTTTTTGAAAATTATTTTTGAAATGTCTACTACTCGCTGCTGGAATGACCTACTAGTAGAATAGTCAAACAATTCCGAGCTTGCCTAGGTAATGTTCCAAGATTTGGCCATGTGGCTTTAAGCTGGAGTCTCATCGCATTGATCTCAATTCACCTGCATAGAGATTTCTATTGCCGTTTTCCTTAATTCAGAACTATATCCTGACAAACTTCCAAGGTTGAAGTCATGCTTCATATATTCTTCACTCTGACTACTAGGAAGTACCGCGCACTCCATTCCAACGCCGAATTTAAGATGAGGAGACTAGCAAGCCTTCTTCTTCAGCACGGGGTGGCACTCAGTGTTGAACACGAAGTCGTCCAGGCTAACGACATCTGGCTCGGTGAATGTGAGGTAGAGATATTTGAGGACTTCGGCAAAGTAGAAGCTGGAAACATAGTTGACCAGATCCCCACCATACGGAGCATTGACATCAGTGATTTCAGCGTAAGGGACTGATTTCGAGCGAGTGGTGTTCAACGCTTGGAAAATCTCCCAGTTGTAGTCCTGCCAGCGTGTGTCGCCGGTGATACGATAGGCATACCAGATACTCTCGAGCGGCTCTGGGTACGAGCGATATGATGGGTCTTCAATGAAATATCCGTATTTGGCAGCGTATGAGCGAAGGGTGGCGTTCTTGTTGTAACTCTTGTCGTATGCTCTGTTGTGCTCGTTGTACCAGGCGATTGCTAAAAGTCATTAGCCTGATTCGAGAAAGAAACGAAGCGAATAAACTCTTTCAGTGCATACTTGATGGTCCAAGGCCAGTGACTGTCGTGTTATATAGCCAATGGCAGCTGTCAGTCACTTTCACGCCCAACTCTGAGATATCTGGTCGATCAAGATAAGCTCCACCGAGCAAAAGATTGCCACCGGCAAAGCATGCCTAAGAAAATTGTTTAGAACAGAGTACTCTTCTTGGCTGAAAACGGTTGACTAACATAATCATCCATTGACCACATGATGGTGCCGTTCTCGTCAAGCTGCGATAGGAAAGTGAGTTCCGGTCTTTTATAAGGACTGAGCGCGATATTTTCTTTGCTTGACTCGACGGTCAAAATCCAGAAGTCTTTCAACTGCTCAACCATATCATCTTCTGGGTCGTAGATGTAGGTTTTGATGAGGTACTTAAAGAAGTTAGTCAATGTCAGGACCTGGTTTGAGATATTGCTCACCTCAATGAAACTGTCGACACCAGCTTCCCAGCCACCATCGAGAGTGATAAATTTGCCCGTTTCAGTGTTTAGCTCAGTTCCCACCAGACCGGGGAAAGCCGGCGCAGGCTGAGGGTTAATCAGGTACTTTTCGGCTTTTTGAGCCTATGATATTCTAAGTGTCAGCATCTGATTTGGTCTTGTCATCTCCCGGGCATACTTGAGCCATACATTTTTACGGAATGATTCATCTCCAGTCAGATCAGACAGCCTGTAGTACTCTAGAATCATAGTTCCAGCTTGTGCAGTATTCGTACTGTTGTACTTAGTACCATTGACAGCTGTCGTGCTCTTCATAATTTCGCCGGTCGAAAGGTTCATGGTAGATGCAGGCAGGCCAGAGGCAGTGTCAAATACCGGGCTGATGGCGGTAGCCAGGGACTTGGCCTGCGATAGCAAGGCCTCAACAAGCTTTTCATCGTAGGGATTGGGAAAACGGCCGCTTTTGATCAAGTCATAAGCGCTCAGAAGGCTATGAAGATTTAGTTTCTGATCCAATGTAAGAGGGAGTGAGTCTTACCCGCCGAGGTAACGAATATTGATGTCGAAGAAGTTCACGATATCAGGAGACTTCCTAAGAAACAGTTAGAATAAGGATGTGTGATCGATTACTGCCGGTTTTTAACCTACGTGAAGTCGACTGAGGCGATATGCTTCAGCTGTTGCTCCACGACATCCGTGAGACCCATGATGATCGCAGTGTCGATTCCATCAACAACGCTAGCACCCCACCCAAAGAGATCATCGGTATAGTTGTGGGTCAGGGGTAGAAGTTCATCATTCGGGAATGCATATTTGGAGTATTCGTGCCACTCGCGTGCATACGCCTGCTTTACAGCTTCGGCACGAGGGTCATTTTTGTTCGTGCCCTTGGGGAAGTCATGCTGAACCTTCTTGCAGGTACTCCCGGATGAAGCTGAAGGGGCAGCACTGGTGACCGCCGCTAGGGCCAGCAAAATATGGGACACGCCAACCATATTGGGAATCCTCAGTGAAGAAAAAAAAACAATGCTTTAATTTACTGCAGATTGATTCATGTTGGCAACGGGAAGGGGTACATGTGTATTTATCTGTCCATGGAGATCGGCAGGAACATCGTTACATTCCTGGAAGGTTACAGTTTGGCAAAGATCGGCCTCATCGTTGAAAATCAATCACTCAATGTGGAACTTGATTGTTGAAATTTGAGTCGGATCTGACGAGTACAATTATTTGCCCAGGGGTTCAACTACTTATTCTTTGTTCATGGGTGAATGAGCAAGGCCAAGTACGGAAGCACACTTTTCAGAGATAAACAGAATAGACCTCACCTAGAGGCATGTTCAATCATGAAAGATAAATCAAGACAAGGGGTCAAAATCGGTGTCCAGGCCGAGCGCACTGACATCAGCGCCATGGCCACTCAAGCTTTTGCCCCAGACTGGGGCCCCGTCCGTCGTGATCCTTCGGCGAAACAAAGACCGAGTCTCCACGCGGGGTAGTCCCAAGTCGGAACGGACTTAAGAATGTCAACTTTGCTAACCTGGGCACTTTGTTTGCTTCAAGATATGGAGAATATTGAATTTATTTCACATGGGGCATATTCGGGTAGTTTTAACGAGATCTCGAATATTCGGTACAAATTTCAAAATATACATAAATACCATATATATCAGTCACCAATATCATAGGTCAGTTTCAAGTTTGATAAGGATGTGCACAAAATTCCCGAGACAAATACTTGTATGCGAGTCTGCATCCATGGTGTCTTCAAATAGAGCTCTGGGCCGCAGCGTAGATTCTTGACTCATACAGGTAGTAGTACGCAGTAGGTGCAATGAACAGTCGGTATGGAGACCTCCAGGTGCGATTCCCTAGCCTTTTTTTAGGAAATGATCATCTCGAGCAGTCTGACCCAAGCTCAGAGAGGTTTAGTTAGTTTCAATATCGCCTTTAAATGTCCGATGGAATACTACCCCAAAGTCAATGCGATTTCACCCCCTCAATGAACCAAAAGATGGACATAAAAATACTCGACACGCAAATATGGGCGCTGGCACTTGGAAAGCTTCAATCTTCGAGTTTGAGTCGGCATGAAGACATTATCTTATATATTACTTTTGGCAAGAGCTGCTGTTTCCCAGAATGTCATCGATCTAGGGAACAAAAACTGGACCTTGACAGGTCCAAACATCACAGTCCCTGGCTCCGCACCATCCCAGGCACACCTGGATCTCTTTGCAGCGGGCGTGATTGGGGATCCACTATATGGAGAAAATGATACCGAGCTGCTCTGGGTCCAGAGATCTAACTGGACTTACTCGACCGTGATCTCCAACCTGTGTGTTACCATCATTTTTCGAGGAACGATAGTTCATTACTCATTCACCTTATCTAGGGGCCAAACCGAGGATTTTTCAACGTGGCTTATTTTTGATGGCCTTGACACCTTTGCCTCTATCGAATTTTGTAATCAATTTATTGGAAATACGGACAACCAGTTCCGTCAATGGTACTTCGATGTAACCGATATAGCTCGGTCATGCAAGGATGAGCCCAAATTGAGTCTCAACTTCGGGTCCGCTACCAAGATCGTAAAAGAGATAGCAGAAAATGGCGACCGTATGTCCCGATCTCCCTTATACATTTCTAAATTTCTAAAAGAAAGAAACAGCTCTCCTGAATAGCGCCGATGGCGCCCCAACCGAAGAATTCTGCTGCAAAGAATACATGCGTAAGGAGCAGTCTGACTTTGGCTGGGATTGGGCTCCAAAGATAGCACCTGCTGGGATCTGGCAGCCGGCACGGGTCGTACAGCTGGATTCCGCTTCACCTGTATATGTTCGAAACGCCTTGATTGATATCTTTCGAAAGGGTCAGATGAATAATATCCCACCGGATCAGTCCCAGCCATGGATCTTCAATGTGAGCCTTGATTATCTAGGCACCTTGCCTCGAGAATCTTCACTGCATGTCTTCTTAGATGATGCTCGCGGGAAATTCATATTGGATCGGCCCTTGGAAAATACCTATCAATCTACGAACACGATAGAGGGGAGTATCACTATTGACCCCAAGTTGGTTGACCTTTGGTGGCCGATAGGATTGGGGTCACAACCGCTCTACAAGGCCACTATCAAGATTCTTCATGGCGAGAAAACCATTTCAGAAATTAATCGCAGAGTTGGATTCCGGACCGTGGTTCTGAATCTGTTACCAGTGACAGAAGAACAACAGGCTCAGGGTATTGCGCCTGGCTCGAACTTCCACTTCGAGGTGAATGGCCATGAATTTTATGCTAAGGGCTCAAATCTTGTTCCGCCTGATGTCTTCTGGCCAAGAGTGAACGAAACTAAGATACGAAAGTATGTCTGATTACTCCAGCTGGACGGTAATTATGCTTATATCCCTTTTCAGTCTATTCGAGGCCGTTGTTGTCGGGGTAAGAATCCAACTCTGGTTGATCATTTGTTTTCAATAAGCTAACCAGATATAAGAATCAAAATATGCTTCGAGTATGGTCATCTGGTGCCTATCTTCCTAGCTGGATCTATGACATTGCAGATGAGATGGGCATCTTTTTGTGGTCTGAGTTTGGTAAGACACCTAAACATGGCTCCCAATTCAAGCATTAATACGCTCAAGAATTCTCCGATGCCGAATACCCTGCCAATTCCAGCTACCTGGCTCAATATGAAGAAGAGGCCACTTATCAAGTTGTATGAAGCCATTTCCCCTTCTTCCAATTATTTGGTAACTGAGGATGAAACAGCGTCGCGTCAACCACCATCCAAGTCTTGCCCTATGGGTCGGCGGCAACGAGCTAGAGCAGATCATGCTGAGCTATTTCTTTGATCCCGAAAGTCCTGGGACCCTTCTCCGCGAATACGAGCATATCTTTCTAGAATTGCTAATTGGGGCTGTTTACTCGAATACAAAATCAATCGGCTATATTCCATCGTCGTGAGTATCTACTTATCGTTTCTTTCTCTTTTTCTTTTCCCTTTTAACAGAATGAGACAAAAGTACATACAACGGATTCTTGAGTTTGAACTTTAGCTCTACGATGCCTCAGCTTCCACGGTATCACAATACATCTGGACCAGGCTATATCTACGCAGATACAGGTAAGCTCTTCATTCAATCTAACGTTAGAGTTCTTGCATTTACCAATAACACATAGACACATATAACTATGATGCGAGCCAAGCCTTCAATCTTAGCTCGTATCCAATTGGTCGATTTGCTACTGAATTCGGATTCATCTCCATGCCCTCGGTTTATTCTTGGAAGCAAGCCATACCGTATGACCAGCTTTTTATGTCCTCGGACATGGTGATTCATCACAATCGCCATTACCCCTTTGGAGGACCTGCCAATGCTACTGATCGAGAACTTTCGGTTCTAGGGCTCGAAGAGATGACCGCTGCAGTACAAAATTGGTATCCAGTCCCAGATATACAGAACAGTGTAGCGAACTTCAGGCAAGTTTACGGCCTTGAATATAGAGCGTTCATTCTTAATAATTTCATAGTGCGTGGTGCTGGACAACTCAGGTCTTTCAAGCCGACTACTACACCTCCGAATTGGCCTTCTACAGACGGGGTTCCGGGATGCCACAGCGAAATCTCGGGTCGCTGTATTGGCAATTGGAAGATCTTTGGTAATAGAAGCTCCTATTTTCAAGCCCCCGGATGGCGATCGGCCACTAATGTTTTAAGTATTCAGGGCTGCACCTACATGGTCCAGCATCGAACCTGACGGTCGCTGGAAGGTTCTCTTTTATCGTGCAAAGGACATCTTCCAGCCCGTCATCGGGCATTCTTTCTATAACTCGACCACGGGTGATTTGGAAGCCTGGGTCATGTCTGATCTTTGGTCTCCAGTTAGTGGAACGGCCAAACTGAGCTGGATGGATTGGAGTGGGAAACCACTCTCTGGGTCGAACAAGCCTATCTCCAAGACGATTCCGTTCACTGTTGGAGCCATCAACTCGACCCGTGTATTCAAGACGAATCTTCTGAGAGACTACATTGATCTTGATTTTTCAAATTCCCTCCTTCGCGTGGATATCTCTGGTGATGGTGTCACGCCCAATGAGTCCCAAAAGAAGACATATGAGCATATATCTTTCTTCCATCCAGAGTCCCTGGGAAAGGCGAAGATTCAAGATCCGAAAATTCGAGTCTCTCATTTTGCCGGGGCCCATAACTTCCGTGTTGAAGCGAAGGGCGGAGTGGCTGCGTGGGTGTGGTTGGATCATCCACTCGGAGTGCAGGGCTATTTCTCGGACAATGGATTCTGGCTGGCCCGGGGAAAGCAAGAATGTCCAATTTACAGTCAAGAAAGACTGGACAAACGGAGAATGGGCGGAGGGTGTTCTAGTTAGGAGTATTTGGAATAATACTTTGCCCAACTGAGAGTTGAGACCTCAAGCTCGGCTAGATAGGATGGATTCAAATGGCATCACCTTCAAAGAATCCCATGACCAGTGAGTGCCAAATCAATCTCTCTATAGACTAAAGATCGTTTCTAAACGTACCTAGAGACATTAAAGGTATGGCACTGCTTTTCTAGCAATCCGAAGGTTCCCACATTCCACCTTCATGTAGAGAACTCCCTGCGTTATTCGTCTTACCAGTACCCTTAACCGCTTGTTTCATGGCCTGGTATACCATTAGTTCCTGGGTATCACAGGTAGGTCTCAATGCACCAGATCTAGCGATCTTGAAGAAAAGAAAAATCGCACTCACAACCAGCAATCAGACACCAAACGCTCCTGGAAAGCACATGGATCGTCCGACCTAAAATTTGGGCAGAGGTCACGAAGGTAGTCTCTACCTCCAACGATCCAACCCCATTCTCCTGGTAAGTAAACACTCTTGAGCCTGAGCTGGCCTACTACAATGTGACGTGTGTTGATGCGCGCATATCCATTCTCGCATTAAATACAGGCTAACTCATCTTTCCTACTTACAGTACCATTCCACGGCACCAAGGGGAAAAAGAAAGCAATTCGGGAATACACCTGAACATACTGTTCAGACCGGTCGAATGGAAGGCTGAAGAAAAAGAATTGAGGGTGGAAAAAGGAAATCGTGGGAATGAGACAAGTCTGCTCTAGCAAGCATCGATAGAGCCGAGAAAGAAAATAGAAAGAAACGCCTTTTCGGACACTAGAATACCGCCTAATCCTCAAAGTCCATAAAGACGGTATGCCACAGCTCGGCACATGGGATGCATGGCCTTTCGATGTGATCGACCCGATTGAGTTGCTTGGGGTGGGTACTGTCCCTTTTATCAAGTCGAACTCGCAGGCTGGCGCGGACTTCAGGCGGGGCTTCATGTAAATGCACGTCATCCGCGCGAAGGCACGGTCAGAGTAGAAACAGATTCAAACTAAATTCACCAAGTATGGACACCGAATCGGGTCGAGCCGTATGCCTTTCGGATATCATAACTCCGCTAAAAATAACCCGAGGAAAATATGACAAGAGAAGAAAAAGAATAAAAACAGATCTCTCATAGGGTGGGATATCGGATGAGAGGGAAAGGGCGTTGACAACGCGCAATGCAGCGGGCGGAATGAAGTGGAGAGGATGAATGGTGGTCGTCGTATGCCTTAGCGATGATCAGGGTTGGTGACCTGCAAAATCCGGCGGGAGAAATCATGGTCGTCGTCGATGCTGCCATTGCTTTGGCGGCGCTCGGCCATATAAGATCCATCGAATCGCGAGTCCGACATCTGCTGGTGAGTACTACCGGAGAAGCCGGCTCCAGCACCACCCTCGGCCTTTTGCTTGCGGGAGCGGTAGAAGAAAAATCCACCACCGGCCAGAGCAGCGACACCAACTACACCAACGACTACACCAGCAGCGATCGCAGCCGTGTTGGTGCCACCACCCTTAGAACCGCTGTCATCGCTCGATGCGGCGCTCGTGGGGGTTGTAGTTATAATAACGGTATGGCCTCCGGCGTTTGTCGAGACTGACTCCACTGCGGCATCAGTCTTAGTTGGGGAAGAGTCGCCAGTAGTAGTGGTAGCCGAAGTTGATGAGCCATCATCATTGCCAGTATCAAAGCTGTATACGGAATAGAAGCCGTCACCGCCGCCTAAGAGTTGTAATTATTGGATTAGTAAAGCAAATCGAATCATCATGGGGGTTTCACATCAACATCAACAACATACACTTGTTCTCCGGGTAACCTGCGCACTGGGTATCGCACTTGCTGGTGTCGACTTTGTCTGAAGAGTCAGGCGCGGAGCTACCACACAGGCAGTCCTTTCCATTCGTCGTGGCAAAATATGAGGCGCTCTTGCTAGTGCAGTGATCCGAGCACCATCCAGTACTTTGGTACGTGTATGTT
Organism: Penicillium cosmopolitanum; assembly: GCF_028827165.1. Lineage (NCBI taxonomy): Eukaryota > Fungi > Ascomycota > Eurotiomycetes > Eurotiales > Aspergillaceae > Penicillium > Penicillium cosmopolitanum. The sequence goes on along the minus strand of NW_026622678.1, from coordinate 758,505 downwards.
GTCGAACCGCCGAGACTCCCCGCGCTGCTAAAGCAACCGACAAAGGTGCCACTAGACCGTTTGTGAATGGCCATATGATGGAAAGACTTGGCCGAGGCGGAGCCGGCCACCAACAGGAGGCTCAGGACAGATTTCGTGGTGAAGCGCATGATGACGACGAGAGGTAGGAGAGATCTAGATCACGAAAGAAAATGAAGATGGAAAGGTAGTACCGCGTCAGACACAGTCGGAGCGGATGGAATGAAGAACCAGGAACGACCTGCGTAACCCTTAGGAACTTCTCGATGGAGGGAAAGAAAGGACGACTAAAAAGTAATAAAGGTCGTCACTTGAGAATCTCCGGCACTCGAGTCGGCGCAGAGACCTCGAGCAAAGTCACGGTGGAATCAACCAGGGCCTTCGTGGAAGGAGAAGCTCGGCTCCTGGGATATCGAAGTCGCGGAAGACGAGCGAAGGGACAATCGATCGATCGATATGAAGGAGCGAAAATTGGGAGGGAAACAGCGAGAGAAATGGGGGTTTAGACGATCCCCAGGTGAAACGAATCAAGTGGACGAGGGACCGGTTTCACAGCGCTTGCCCCCTAATCGGCTTTGTGAGAAGCGTCAAAGGCGGAATAGGATTGGCGAGTGGGCGAAAGCAAGCGGTCGAGTTTAGAACTGGGGTGAAAGGAGGGTCCCTCGAAGTAAAGAGCGTGAGGGTGTTGTTGTTGAGGGAGGGGAGTGTGGGATAATGTCGAAGGGAAGGAGAGGGAGTCTTCAGAACGAAAGGGGGAGTAGTCTGATGGGGCGCCTCCGCTCGTCTCTCGCGTTCATCCGTTGACACTCGGTAATACTCATACAACTGTATACTCTGTACTCCGTACCCTATGGACACTATTGTACACATATGTAATAGGGGTCCGTTCCCCAGAGCCAGAGCACCGGAGAAGTTAGGGTACTTATTGCCCCGTACTAATTTACCAACTGGAGGAGGTACCAGTACATTCTTGGCATTAGCTGTACTACAGACACCACTGTACAGTAGTCCTAGGTACTTGTACTCTGTATCAATACTCATACAGTCCTTCCCCTGCAGTTCCTTCTTCCTCTTCGTCTTCCTCTTCCTCCCGTTGTTTGTGTGTGCTGTGTTCCTGGCGGTAATCAAACCACCCCACATCGACTCCATCCACGCCAATCAAATCTCTTGTTTACGCTGACCTCATCAGGTACGACCCTGGGCCCGCAGCGATCGTTTTCCCTTTCGACCAGACACGGCCTGACTGGTGCCACTCTGGAGGCCCTGCCTTTCCCCCTGTGGCCCTTCAGAGGCCGGCTGTGACTGTGGCGCCTCCGGGGCCCTTTCTGATTATTATCTTCATGCGATCATCACTTGCCACATGAATATGAAACCCCTCCGAAGCCGGTGATGCCCTAACCGACACCAATTCGGATTAAGTAGGGCATCTCAATTCTATACAACAGTGGTCAAGCGGCTTCCTATTTGACCTAGCCCTTGGCATGTACGGAGTATCCTCCCCTCCTAGACAAATACGAACGGTTACTGACTCCGTATGCTTGCAAGGGAAATGAAACCCGTTAGCGCATGGAGCCCATTTTCCCGACTGATGCCGCCAGCGCTAGGGATTAAGCCCACAGTAGCCCTCGTCTAGTCTTAGTCTTGCTTGGGGACAGCCATAGTATCTACACCTACATACTTCGTTGAAGATGATATTATCTTCAAACCCTTGGGAATACCCACCACTCCGAGTGCATTCGAATTTCGACTGTGTGCAACCCCTTTTTTTTTGCACGGGCATTACCACGGATTCCCAACGGACACTCCCGGCGGTGGACCAGACACCCAAGGATTCGCTTCCTTTCCCGTAACCGTACCGTATGTATATTACATCCATACATCCATACATCAAATGCACTCAAATCATCCGGTCTACCCGCACATCGCGTGCTTGTCGCTAGACATGTGGATGTGCGGATTTAGGACTAGAAATTCTCAATTGATAGAATCAAAGACCACTACAGAGAACAGAGTAGAAAGGGGTCTTTGAGTGCCTGATCATCATAGTGGATGTTCAGCCCACACCTGCTTGCCCAACCGCAATCCTCTCAGAGCGATGAGCTGTCTTTCAAGTCCACTTTTACAGCCTGCGTCGTCGTCCAATTTAGCGCAAAGATGAGCTCAAATAACATTTATTTCTAGCTGTTTATTCTTAATTAATATATAACTAAGATACCCGAGTTTGGAGGTGAACACTGCCTGTGCAGTGTCGCACTTCGGCAGTTGTTGCTAGTACCGAAGTATTATTTCAACCGTGGTAGTGGTCGATATATATATTATTTACTCGTAGTACCTCGTAGTACCTCGTAGTAATATTCTGAAGCACATGGACGACGAGTCTGAATACTAGACCATCAATGTCCACAGACCACAGCTTGAATGCTACTACTACCACCATCCACGAGTTCACCCGCGAACCCCAAAAATATCACCATAATTTGTGAGACAAAATTTATCTAGTTATGAATCGCCAATGTACCCAAAAAATGGTGAGCCTAAGGATTGCTATCGAGACTCGGAGTGACCCCAGGATCGGCTACGGAAGATCTCCCAACTTCAGCCTCCAGTAGTACTTGGTTACTACGTATCTTTTTCAATTCAAATTATTTTCACATAATGTGTACAAGTCATCTCAGAAATCCATACAGAATGAGCACTTTCACACCTGTTCCCTTTTAATCAGGCAAGGATCTCAAGCATACCGTAAGGTACATAACCAATCCACCCCACCGGATGAACCACCCCGCCGCATAGACAAACAGTTCATCTCAAATGAAAAGCAAAGTTGCGTGAGACCCCGTCCAGACCTGTCCAATCCGGCAAATTGACTCACCACCTTTTATTTATGGAGTCGTGGCGTCCGCTAGAGCGGTCGGAACCCCCCCACTTCCTGCCAGAAGGAAATCTTGGGTGCATCTAGCCCCTTGCGCCGCCAGGATCAAAATTGATTAACGCAGAAGAGTAAAATTTCAACTCGTTCTGTGTATGTACTCTGTAATAGCGTATGTATTCTCCGCTGTTGGTCCTCGACTCGGTCTGTGGATTGGGAGGTGTGGGCTCTCAACTTTGCTTGGTAGGGATCGGTGGTCTAGAACTTACCTGTGGCCTCGCTTGCATGAACGGCCATTAATCAGCCAGCTACGGGTTATGTAACTACCTGATTGTGTCGTGTGGGCAACATCTGGAGCCCTGTACATACCGAGAACCCTGAGGCACCAAATGAGTACGGAGTAGAGACCCTAAGGAGACCTCCCCATGGTGCTCTGCAGCTAAGAAATGACAGCTCGAACCGACCCACTCCATAAAATTGGTTGAATGCTCGAATCAATGGCTGCCTACGGAGTGCAGTGTTTCATTTCAATTCGCCCCTGAGAATGCAACGTCGGCTTTTGGCTTGTGCATTTGGCTGGGCAACCGGGACAGGTGGTTTTCGGTGTACGAGTAGTTTTACTTGGAAACTGGCTTCAATGAAAAAAAGAAAGCATGTAAAATCGAGATCGTTGCGTCTTCGACTGCGAAAGTGTCGCTAAAGTAAGCTTGTTGAGATTTGGGCCAACAAACTCAACTTTTCATTCGCTTTTCTCAATTAAAACCCATAACAAGGCTTTGGCGATTCCAATGACGCCTCGTAGATTATATACCTATACTCAATACTGAACATGAAAAGACTCGGAGCCTCATCCAGCGTTACTTCTCGCGCACCTGGGCACACTCCTGTTTGACAAACCATCAAGGCCAAAATATAAATTGAAGCAAGATTGAACCTTTCAAGTTCCAAGCAGCAACACAGTACTAGAATTATCAAATATAAGAGTTGCGTGCGAATTTCCCCACAAAATCCTTCGGAACTTGGATCTGCTCCCCATGCGAATTTCGCTCCTCCATATAGAAAAAAAACAGTTTCCCTCGTTGCAAACATAATGTATGCCACGAGGTACAGGATGATCATAGCCATTGATTCGACGTCTACTTGGCTCTCTGCACTCACAGAATGGGTTGCTCAGGTCCATTCCTCGATCCTCGCAGAATGTCAAGAACGTATAGCACCTCTCGCATTGGTAATAAGGTCTTCCTCCGTTTCAGTTGGGATTGTCGACGTGGACTCGTTTGTATATGCCGTCGTGGCCGCAAACTCGACAGGTCACGGCAAAAGTCATATTTTTGGAACCTATCAAGATATTTATCTTTTTATTGTCTTCTGATTGACTCGGGTTTGAGTTGTATATGCAGTAAACGAAGGAGATAGGAGTAGTTGCAAGGCTTGTCGATATGCTAATCAGCTACTTGGATATATCAGCTTTACTTGGCAACTCGAATTCAACGTCATGAAGCACGCTTTGGGGACATGACTTGTTCTGCAGGAAGAAATATGCGACAAGCCTTGATGTTTCGTCAACATTGCGCGCACATATGGCTCTCTATGGTACCTTGGCCATGTTGAGTGTTGATTCCATTTCGGCTGGAACCGGACCCTATGACCATGGGTCGACGAAAAACCAATTCACTGTAATCGAAGACATTCATATTCGTTCTATTTATGCTCTATTGAAGAGCGGCTTTTTCACATCGTTGAAGATGAAGACATTTACTCTATGTTGAGTAGAGAATCATGACGACCCTGCACAGGGCTGCTATCATCTATTCAACTAGACCCGAGATCATCCACAATTAAGTATATTGAGATCGTGTCCAGGCTTGCTTATAAACAGTAGAGTTTCTCTCGTTTATTTTCATGCCCACTTGTCCAAAAAAAAGGGACAACCTTCAGGCAATTACTCCCAAATGAATTACCTGACCAGATCTTGTTTTGTCACCTCAAGCTTAAGGCTTAGGAATGTGTATCGTCTTGCTGACCATCAAGCAGCCGTGCAAGACAAACATCAGAGCGACCGGGTGGAACTCAAAGATCGTGCCCTCGGCAACCAGACCGAGCGGAATGTTCTCGTGGGTCCAGCTTTCGGAGACCCAGTAAGCCATCAAACCGACAATACCCAGAGTAGTCGGGATAGGGGTGCCCTCGAAGTATTTGGACTTTCCGCTCTTATCCTTCGGGAGAACAGCGACCGTGACGTTGAATCGAGCCAGGCGGGTAAGGCCGCAGAGAACGAAGAAAGTGAGGAGAACGTGATCGACAGAGGTGCGGATACCGAGCGCGAAGGCAGCAGCAGCGGGGGCGAGGCCGAATGAAACCTGACCAGATACGAGATATGGTTAGCGGCCGGTTAATAGCGTCAGGGGAAGGGTAAAAGTTTAACCTACCAGATCCGCGAGCGAGTCGAGTTCCTGTCCCATCAGCGAGGACTTCTTGCGCCACCGGGCAATCTTTCCGTCCATGAAGTCGAAGAATAGACCGAATGGCATGAATGCCAGAGCAGCCCACAGCGCACCGTAGTCTGAGGCGTCACCGAGACAGTAGCGCATGGAAGAGAAAACGGACATAACTGTTCCCAACGGTTAGCCGAAGATTGTTGAGTTTGGTAGAAAAACCGGACTTGCCTCCGCAGAACCCTGTGAAGAATACAATATCAGTATCTAGAAGCTTTCGAGTATTGTATATAGTTTGAGGCAAGGCTTACCATTGAGCTCAGTGACCAAATCGGCAAGATGGAGAGCCCTGATGCAAGGTTAGCGGGAGCCTGGCAGGACTCGACGGCGAGGAAAATCTCCGGGGACTGACTTGACCAAGCTGAAGTGTCCATGGTCTGAAGAAAGAAGCATTTTCTGCTTTTCTTGACCTGCGCGGTGTGAGTTTCACATGTCTCCGTGGGGTTGAAAGATGATCGTAAACTGACCTCCGTCGCCGGAGGACGGGACGTTGGAACTATTCGACGCCATGGTCGAGGTTCTGCGAGACATGCTCAAGGGAAAAAAGATTGAAAGTGCTGTCGGATCGAAAGGGGGTTAGAGAGGGGACTGCGGGAGGAGGAATGGGCAATTAATCCTGCTTGAAAGTGTTGACGGGCACGCGGTTCCGCAGAGCGGTCAACGTCATTCCCGATGTGCGATAGCCCGGGGCTGGCGGTGTGCCACACGGGGCTGTGCACACAATACACCAGCCACATATGGCTTGGCATTCCCCTTTGGTAGAGTCAAATTATGTACGAGTATCGCTACAAGTTGATATCAAGTATGTGTATACTGTAAAGCATCCATTGAACATTCGAAACAAGAGCAATCAGATCGTCTTTTTGTGACTGGATATATTCTACAGTCCCTGCAGTCACGGAAACAAGCAGTTGTGTCAGGATGCACAAGAAGTAAAGGAAATGTTCCTGCAAAAGCTCCCAGATCCCCCAAACGCCGAAAGAAGACAATACAATCGGTGAGTAGTATCTTCACCAACCACGGCCACGGCCACCACCACGGCCACCACCGCCGCGAGAGAAACCGCCACCACGACCACCGCCGCCGCGACCACCGAAACCACCACCGCCTCCACGGGAGAAACCACCACCACGGCCACCACCGAAGCCACCACGGCCACGGGGAGCACCCCCACGACTACCGAAGCCTCCACGACCACGTGGGGCGCCACCGCGACCAGCACCGCCGGCACGCTTGGGCTTAGCAGCTCCGGGAGGAGGCTTGGGCTTAGGGAGGAACCTAATATGAATGGTTAGCTTTCTTTCTTCTCGTAATGGCCCAAGGGGGCTAAGGGAAGGGAAAGACATACTTCTCCAGAGGAAGGAGCTTGTCACCACCAATGAAGACCTTGTCGCCAGTCTTGAAGGATTCGCTTTGAATACCCTCGGAGGTCTTAATGGTGAAGTAGACCTGGTTGATGGGTCCGAGGACCTCGTCAACCTTGCCGATTTGGGTCTATTACAAGAACTTGTTAGCTCTAGTTCATTGCGACAACCATTGAGTGGTCGGAATATCCGGGGTGGTGGCGTACCTTGTTCTCGAGGTAGATCGGGGCGTTGAAATACGGGATTTTGGGGTTGATCGACTCGCAGACCATCTCACCCTCACAGGAGTGCATGACAGTTCCCATCTCTAACAAGAAAAAATCAGTATCGCGGTCGTAGAATTCGTGTGGACGGGGTTAAAGTACCGAAGACTTGAGCTGGGGGGGGCCGAACGACTGCTGGAAGCCTCCGCGACCTGGACGGAAAAAAAATTTCATTAGCTGCTCCGTCCGACAATTTCGCATGCGACAAGGAAGAATTGCTCACCACCACCTCGGCTTCCAAAGCCACCACGGTTAGCACCGGTACCACGCCCACGGAAAGACATGTTGAGTTGTTGCGGGATTGGGGGTTGGACGAAGAAGTTTTCGGGTGGTGGAAACTTCGTATGCATACAGCGTTCCGGGTATCGCTTGCAAGGGCAGTTTACAGTCACATGACTCACCGCCCGCCCGCTTTTGCGGTACATAGAGTCATATTATTATTTCTCGTTCAAGCGAGTCAGAACGAGTCAGACTTGGATCCCCCATCCTTTCCTTACGGTCAATTTCTCTGTCATTGCTTCCAGAGGTCTGCACCATGGCTTCCGAAGCCCCCAAGGACCTCCCCGTGCGCCCTGCCGCCGAAGCTCAGGGAAAACCTGCTGCTGCTGCCCCGCCTCAAGACGCCAAAAAGCAAGCCCCTCCTAGCGAGCCCCTCCCCGACTGGGCGATCGAGCGCAACAATCTGTTCGAAGAACTGTGGCAAAAGCACCTCAAGGACCTCGCGGCCAAGGACCACCCTTCGATCGAAGTTTCTCTCGATATTGGTGACCGGAACCCCAAGTCGGTCCCTGCAAAGGCTTTCGAAACTACACCTGGCTCATTCTTGCGCGATGTGCCAAAGGATGTGGCTGCCGAGGTTGTTATCGCGAAGGTCAATGGAGAGCTGTGGGATCTGAACCGTCCCCTCGAGGCCGACTCTGCCGTTGTCCTGGTCCCATTTTCCGACCCCGAGGCTCGGAATGTTTGTATGTTGAGCTCTGCTATTCCTTTCAAGCTCAAGTCTAATATTATATAGTCTGGCACTCTTCCGCTCACTGTCTTGGAGAGTCTTGCGAAGCGCAGTTCGGCTGCCTTCTGAGCCATGGCCCTCCCACACCCCAGGGTTTCTGTATGTTGAGCTCTACAACTTTGAAGGATCAAAGGACGGTGCTAACATATTCTTAGTCTACGACATGGCTATGCCTGGAGGGTATGTGAATACCTTACTTATTATGGTATCACTAGGCTAATCTCCCTAATCTGAGCAGACGTGCTGTCGTTGAAAGCGATTGGAAGCCCCTTGAACAAAAGGCTGCCAAGATTTTCAAGCAAAAGGAGAATTTCGACCGTCTGGAGGTATCCAAGGAAGATTTGCGTCGCATGTTCAGTTACTCTCCCTACAAGGTAAGTAACGTTTGCCGTCAACTACCCATGCAGCCTATAGGGCTGGAGTGATAGCTGTGGATTGAGCTAACTTGGTGTCAAGTTGCACTATATCGAAAAACTGGTGGTGGGCGAGTATAGTACCGTCTACCGTAACGGTGATCTGGTTGATCTTTGCCGTGGCCCTCACATTCAAAACACAGGTAAGCCCTTGAGCTTTCCTGACTCCCTACCCAAGAAGAAAACTCTAATCTAACCTTTCCATAGGCAAAATCAAGACCTTCAAGATCATGCAAAACTCTTCCGCCTACTTCCTCGGTGACCAGTCCCAAGACAGTCTGCAGAGAATTCGAGGTGTTGCTTTCCCAGACAAGAAGCGAATGGCAGATCACTTGAAGTTTGTTACTATTGGACCATCTCAAAGTAATGATACTAACCGTTCTATAGGTTCCTCGAGGAGGCAGAGAAGCGCAATCACCTGAGACTGGGCAAGGAGCAGGAGCTTTTCTTCTTTGACGAGGCTTCTCCCGGATCCCCTTTCTTGCTCCCCGCTGGTACAAGGGTGAGTCACGAGCGATATACCCTTCCATCTATCTATCCATACTGACCATGCAAGATCTTCAATGCCCTCCAAAAGCTGCTTCGCTCGGAGTACCGCAAGCGTAACTACCAGGAAGTCCAGACGCCCAACATGTTCGACGTCAGCCTGTGGAAGGTCAGTTCAACCATATTTCGCACATCCCAGTCAACACGGCTATTGACAAAGAAGTTAGACATCCGGTCATTTCCAGCACTACGCCGATGACATGTTTCAGCTTAACGTTGAGAAGAAGAACTGGGCTCTTAAGCCTATGAACTGCCCAGCCCACTTTCTTCTGTTCGGTCATCGCGAAAGAAGCTATCGAGAATTGCCCATGCGGTATGTTATGTCCGCAATAATGCTGATACATTGACCAAATGTTGACCAAAATCTAGTATTGCGGATTTCGGAGTTCTTCATCGTAATGAAGCCTCCGGAGCGCTTAGTGGGCTAACCCGAGTGAGAAAGTTCCAACAGGACGACACCCACATCTTCTGCACCCAGGATCAAATTGTAAGTTATTATATATCCCCCTTTCCGAATCTATCTTTCCAATTATTTTAACATCTATACCATCTATACAGAAAGGGGAAATAGCCGATCTCTTCCAGTTTCTGAGCAGTGTCTACGGGCTTTTCGGATTCAAATTTGCCCTCAAGCTTTCAACTCGTCCAGAGAAGTACATGGGTAAACTATCTGAGTGGGATTTCGCGGAGGCGCAATTGAAAGAAGCGTTGACCGAGTTCTGTGGTAATGACTGGACTATTGATGAGGGCGATGGCGCATTGTAAGCCCCGACAAAGCTATTCCATTCCAACATTACACGATTGCAGCAAGGACACGAGAACTGACCGTTAATCACTTGAAAAGTTACGGGCCGAAGATCGATATACAAATTTCCGACGCAATAGGACGTGACCATCAATGCGCAGTATGTGCCGGGAAATACCTGCAGAACCAGCCAGATGACTAACGGTTGATAATCAGACCATCCAACTTGACTATCAGGCTAGCCAGAACTTCAAATTGTCTTGTGAGTGTCTTCTCCACAAACACCAACTGCCGGCAGTATATGTGCAGCTTTCTGACCTTTCTCACAACAGATCAAACCAACGAAAGTCAGAATAAGAACACCGAAGAGGCTGTGAAGGATGATGAGGCCAAGACTAAAGATTGGCTGCCCCAAGGCCGAGACAGGCCAGTGGTCATTCACAGAGCTATTGGTGCGTGACATTTCCTTCGCGGTGGCTGTAAAGTTTCGAGATACTGATAATTTCTTTAGTTGGCAGCTTTGAGCGATTTTTGGGTATCACTATCGAGCACTTCGCTGGCCGCTGGCCGTTCTGGATCAGCCCTAAGCAAATTGTTGTGGTTCCCGTGATGCCGCAGCTCAATGCTTACGCAGAAGAGGTGCAGCAGATTTTTGCTGCCGAAAAACTTCACGTGGAAGTTGACACCAGTGGAAACACTCTCCAAAAGAAGATTCGCACTGCGACCCTTTCCCAGGCCAACTTCATCTTCGTCGTGGGTCAACAGGTATGCCCCTCCGCTATCGAACTCGCTGTACGAAGCGCAGATTGAAAGAACTGATTACTGACAACCTTGAAAAGGAGATGGAAAGCAGAACGGTCAATTGCCGGGCTAGAGACGACCCCTCCAGCCACGCTAAGGGAGTTATGGTCAGCATCGATGAAATGAGAGCGAAGCTCCGGGTGCTGCGCAAGGAGCGTCGTCTCGATAGCACTCTGTAGGTGAAATGAAGTACATGTTGATGCTCAACTTATTCCACAAATTCCATAGGTACCATATCCCTAACTCTGGTTTTGTAAACACATCAATGCAACTTATAGATGTCTTCGTTTTTCCATGGAATCCCTAAATCCCCAAAGCTCTGTCTGGAGCTCTAGTTTGGCTTGAAAAATATCGGAAAAATGTCCGATGAGTACTAGTATGTATAATCATTTACCTACAGGATCCCTGGAAACCCAGTAGTATGGCGGCCCTCGGGAAGTGTTTTGGCTTTCCGTACTTATGAGTGGAGTGTAGTCGAGGGAGAGAGTGGCCTCTTTGGGAAGGGCAGCGATCAGCCGTGGTACCCGCGGGGTCAGCGGGGCTCTTCCTCAGGTTCAAAGTTCCCTTTCTTCTCAGCCCTTCATCACACTTCACACTCAACACTTCTCACGAGTATCACACCTCTTCTATACACCATCTCCACTGCTACTCGAATCCTTCGTTCACCCTCCTCCTCCCCTCTTCCACTCTTTTATTTCCCCCATCTCTCCTCCCCCTCCATCTTCTCCCTGACAACCCCCCGCCGCCATGGCTGAGCTTCAAGGTCGCAAGGTCTTCAAGGTCTTCAACCAAGACTTCATCGTCAATGAAAACTACACTGTTACCAAGGAGCTGGGCCAAGGAGCCTACGGCATCGTCTGGTAAACCTCTTCCCCGTTGCGCTCTCTCGAGTGCCCGCGGCTAATCTTTGTCTCTCTGTTTGTCTTTAGCGCCGCAACCAACTCCCAGACTGGCGAAGGCGTCGCCGTCAAGAAGGTCACCAACGTCTTCAGCAAGAAGATCCTCGCCAAGCGCGCCCTGAGAGAGATCAAGCTGCTCCAGCATTTCCGGGGTCACCGCAATGTGCTTCCTCTCCCTCTCCCTTTCCTCGCGACCGCTCGTGGTTCACCCCGCTGACCCCGACTCTACCCTCAGATTACATGCCTGTACGATATGGACATTCCCCGACCGGATAACTTCAATGAAACATATCTTTATGAGGGTATGTCCCAGATGCGATTCTGCATGGCTTGAAAGCGGGGAATAATCTTTGACAATTCTTGCAGAACTGATGGAGTGTGACTTGGCTGCCATCATCCGCTCCGGACAGCCTTTGACCGACGCGCATTTCCAGTCCTTCATCTACCAAATCCTTTGTGGTCTCAAGTACATTCATTCCGCCAACGTTTTGCACCGTGATCTGAAGCCAGGAAACTTGCTCGTCAACGCCGATTGCGAGCTCAAGATTTGTGACTTCGGTCTGGCCCGTGGCTTTTCGATTGACCCGGAGGAGAATGCCGGATATATGACCGAGTATGTCGCGACAAGATGGTACCGTGCTCCGGAAATCATGTTGAGTTTCCAGAGCTATACCAAGGCCAGTAAGTATATGCCTAGCGTGATGAGTGGAGAAAGCAGACCCGTAATAGCTAACTCTATCTAGTTGACGTTTGGTCTGTCGGTTGTATTTTGGCCGAGCTACTGGGCGGCCGTCCCTTCTTCAAGGGTCGTGACTATGTCGACCAGCTGAACCAGATCCTGCACTATCTGGGTACCCCCAACGAAGAGACCCTGTCCCGCATTGGATCTCCCCGCGCACAGGAATATGTGCGCAATCTTCCCTTCATGCCCAAGGTTCCCTTCAACCGTCTTTTCCCCAATGCCAACCCCGATGCTCTGGACCTGCTGGACCGCATGCTGGCCTTCGACCCCTCCTCTCGTATCTCTGTTGAGGAGGCACTCGAGCACCCTTACCTGCACATCTGGCACGATGCCTCGGACGAGCCTAGCTGCCCGTCCACCTTTGACTTCCACTTCGAGGTTGTCGACGACGTCCCGGAGATGCGCAACATGATCCTCGACGAGGTCGTCCGCTTCCGTGCAACAGTCCGTCAACAATCCCAGGATCACGCGGCCCAGCAACAACAGATGACCCAGCAAACCAATGTCCCAATCCCCGACAACCAGCAAGGTGGCTGGAAGACCGAGGAGCCCAAGCCTCAGGAGGCGGCCGCTGGCGGCGGGCAATTGAATGACCTGGAATCCTCGCTGCAGCGCGGCATGGATGTTCACCACCGTTGATCTATTTGATCTGTGACCATTTTGTCTTTATTTTGGGGCAATCCTTGGTTATGATTCTGGCTCATTTGAACTGGTGAATCGCACTCGGCTTCCCCCTGCATTGATATAACGAGTTAGCAAAGAGATACCTCAAGAGAAGAAAGGCCGGGCGATCTGCATTATTTCTGCATTTTTTCTTTCTTTTTCTTTTGGCCCCGCACGCACCGGATTTGTTTTTTTTTTCTCGTCGATGCGTGCCTCTTGTTACGTTCTTGGATCGTTTGTTGGCCTGCTCTATGCAATTTTGTACATCGATCGAGGTCTTGGACTCGACTGATCTCTGAGTGTGCTTTGGGATTGAATAGATAGATTAGGCAGATCCTCCCAAAAATCGAGTTGATATAAGAACAGTCAATGCGTAATTGCACAAATGAGTCCACGGGTAGAAAAAGGGATTCTGCATGTCTAGTACCACCAAGTCTATATATTCTACTACTAGTAGGCCCTTAACTTCAAGTCAGTTCTCAGCTTCAGCCGACCGTGGTCGCCCCCTCCGTTCCACCACAGTCCCAGATACAGTTCGAAATACAGAAGTAGACGAAGGCATCGGGTGCAATGTCACCGGTTCCGGTGGAACCTCAGACTTCCTAGAGTGATCCCGGAGCCAAGGCAGGAAATTGAAAACCCCGCCGCAAACGAAAATCCCCAACCAGAGGACCAGCTCTGTTCCGTAGATAATCATACCAAGTGCATCTAGAGCCGGGCCAAACACTACATCCAGTTGTTAGCTACTTCCCAGGACAAGAATGAATGGGCCCGTATTTGAAATAACTCACCGACAGAAACAAGAGAGAATAGATCACCCGCAGCATCGATTCCAACAAAGAAGAAACTGATTCCTCGCACAGTCCGGTGAACATAAATGTCCCAATAATGCCGTAGGACTCCAGCCGCGAGTAAAGCTGCACTTAAAACAGCCATCAATATGAGTGGCCATTCCAGACCACGAGATTTAGCCTTTTTCAATGCAAAGATCAGTCCTGTTTCAACGCCGCCTAAGAAAAGCAGAAGCGGGACGACCGCAGCAATGCATTTTTTGATTGAGAACCCCTGATATATAATTAGTATCCCCGGTTATAAATGTGAGCAGGATAGTGATTGGTGATCGAGGATTACCTTTCCATAATACAAACACTGAGCCCAAGTCAGTAGACTCAGCGTTGTAAGTATCTGCGGCTGTATGCGGAGCGCCACATTGAATTCTTCCACGATATTGTAGACGCCAAGGGGGACACCGGCAACCGCCCATAGCAGCATCATTGAGCCTTGTAGGCCTTCTGTGTTGTGTCTTTTGTAATTTATGACGATTTGGGGTAGAAGCTTGGACAGTGTTAGCTGCGGTTCAAAAGTTGGCTGGAAACGACTTACCTGGATGGACCAGCACACTGCGCCGAGAGTGCCTAGGACATTTTCAGCTATTGGGTTGTCCATGCTGGTATTCCGAGAGTAGGAGTTGTAAGAGGTACAATTGAGTATTCAAGTTCAAGTTGCTGATAAGGATGATCCGGTTCGGCACGTGAAGGGCCCGTCCTGAGGCAAGCCAAGTGGGTTCCCGCAAACCTAATTTACTTATGGATATCAACTGGCAGCCTCGGTTTATGAACGAATGGAGTGTTTGACTGCTTTTGAAGGGAAGAATGCCAAATAGGATAGAATTATATGCATTCTTTAAATTGAATATTCGGGCGATTGGGAGCTTGGTTAGATTTCAACGGCGAACAGCCCGGGTGATGTGGGTCTCACAATGACCCTTCCTACTGTACTGTAGGAGAATTAGTCAACTTCAATGTTTGTATTTTCTGATAATAAAAAACGCTCGCTATGTAGATCCTAATGAATATGAATATCGCTCATATGCCGACCAAAGGGAAATATGTCCTGACAAAGGTATGATAAAGAGGGGCATCAAAACAGGCGAGGAAAATCAATGGTAGTAACCGCGCCACCAGACTGCCATGGAGGCCGCAACCACTAGATCCAACATTTTGAATCCTTCATCCTCAATAACTAACTTGCCCAGTTTAGCGCTCTTTCCCCGCAGACCACCCCCCGCCAATTCACGGGCCAGAGATAGATCCATTCGGTCTTCATCCGAGTCTGCGCCACCACTGCTAGTACTCGTACTGCGGCGTCGAGAGTGGCCGAATTGGTTCTGGCGGGCAAAGCGCGATGCCCGGAGGGAAGTCTTGCGGATGAGGCCAGAGGGATTGAAGTTTGCTCTTTGGCTGTCGGTGGGAGACGCGGAATTGGGGCCTGAATAGGCACGTTGTCGGGAGTAATTGTTTGGGTTGAGAAGTTGGGAGAGAGAGGCACGCTTGGATGTTGCTTCGGGGTCTTGCGGCATAAAATCGGTAGGGTTCTGAGGGTGGGAAGATATGTGAGAGGTGGGGGATTGATTATGGTGATGGTGATGTGCTTGATTTGCCTGGTATCGAATATTCGCCGCTTGGAAAGGCGTGTTGAAGCGAAGCTCAGCCACAGTCACTGCCGGATTTGGATCACCTTCGCCTGGGGCTGGAATGGTTGCTGGGCCAGAAATCATATGCTTGCATTTCAAGCTGCGGCCATTGACACTGCTAGAGAATGTACAAGTGCCATTCCACGGGGAGTTGAAAACGTAGTAGCCGCTTTTCAATTTCGAAGAGGAGTCATGTCCATGTCCATGTCCCGTACCGAACTCCGATGAGCCATTTCCTCCCCCAGCAGGATCGTCGAATTGCCTCGAGACGCAAACTTGTCGATGGAACTTGCGCGGTCCAGCCGGCTGTTCAGTGGGCTGATCTTTCGGTAACGATTGTGACATTGAAGCCCCCGCGGCACGTATTAACTCTGGCGGAAGGCTTGACGGAAGATTGGCGCCTAGACTAGCCAACGAGAAAGGTTCCTGCGACCCATTGAATCGATTATATCCTGGTGTAGATATCTCGATATCGATCGCACTGGAGTCCGCGCGCGGCGTTGAAATGGTTGCGACATTCCACTGCGTACCCGAAGTGGGATCACGCCGGATAAGAGTAATAGTGAAGCCTGCGTTACTTGGAGGGGCTCGGTTTTGCTTGCGTTGGCGAGTCGGGGATTGTCCTGGGCTATGTGATGACCAGGGCCGTTCTCCTGATGAACGCGACGGTAATTGGGGTCTGTTGGAATCGAGGCTATGACGTCCACCCGCCGAGAACGAATCGTACTTCTCCTTCCACGCATCGAAACCCTTCCCATGCAAGCCATCTGCGAAATTGCTCCACCGATTTGTTTTCCTGGTTGGCTCTTCGGGGCGTGAACCAAACGGCTCTTCACTGGGAGGTAGCGGAGGAAGAGGTCGTCGTGGGAGTGCTGGCTTGTCTGCTGGTTCCAAGGCTGTTCCTGTCCCACCCTCAAAAAATGACTGCGCAATGGCTACTGGTGTACCTGCGAATGACATATTCTCTGCCGAGACCGCAGGCATAGGAACCGGTCTCTGGGGAAGCGGCGGAGGCGCATCTTGCTGCGGAGGCTCATGCTCCAATGGTACTTTTGGAGGCAGCGCAGGAGGCTCTTGTGCAGATTCTTGTCCTCCAACTGGCTTCCGTCGAACATTGTTCATTCGAACAAAGTCGCGTTGCGAGGGATCCTCCTCAGCCGCAGCGTCCAATGCCTCCCTCTTTCGTTGGGCTTCTTCCTCGCGCTCTTGCTCCACCTCTTCTAACAAGGCATCGTCTTCGGGGGTTGCGACATGGACATAGTAGAGGGACGCGTTGATTGCCTCTGCGGATACACTCGATTTCGTCGGCGGTTTAACGGGGGATAGAAATATATCTGTCATAAGCGCACGCAGGCACCAGTCAGCATAGCTTCTTCAGATCTCGACCGGGTGCGTCGACCGGGCGCACAATGGGATGCAGGTGTAATTTTGCAAAATCGATGATTGTATAGAGACACCTACCTTGACTACCAGGGACCCTCACGATATACAGTTGTAACGGGTCGAGCTTCTCGTGGGTGGGATTGCGCGGATAGGCGGGGGGATTTGATGCGATGGTGGTGATTGACGATAGCGAGCGCGCCTCCACAGGCCCTTGAATTGGAGCAGCGGTCGACATGACGGGCACGGTCGCAGTGCGCCGGCCTGGGAAAATTGAAGTATCAGTGTCCTGGGGAGTGGCGCGTTGGTTCGTTGTTCGTTGCGGACAACGGAGCGGAGGAGGGGGGATGACAAACAGCGGGTCCGTCGGTAACCTAGTGGGCGGGTCGTTAAGGTATATACTAGGGAGTACTAGTAGTCAATGGGGAAATGCTCGGTATTTTAGAAGCCTGACAAACTTTGTTTGTAACACGTTGGCCCTTGTCGTGAGTTGGGACGCAAGGGAAGCGCGACAAATTGAAGGTTGCCTATCCTGGGCTCCGAAGGTGGCGCAGTGCGCGGCCAGCTTGCGCAGCGTTGGGTTCCCCTTCGAATACGATCGACTACGAATAGAAGATAGAAAAGCCTACACAAACTTGAACATGAAAGAGAATATGGCCAAAAATATATATAAAAAAAATATAAGAGGCTGTGTGACGTATTCAACACATGGTATCTCCAGAATAGTTACAAAACCGTGGAACAAGGAAAAAAAGGGAAAGAAAAATGCAGAATGAGAGGCCAAGGCAGAAAAGACAAAAAGGAGAGAGTCTCTGCAAGATGGGGGGGGGTGTCGATATGATAGCAAGGAAAAAAAGAAAAGAAAGAATACTCCAGAACCTTTCAAAAACGCCGTTCATTTCCAAGAACCCAATGACATTAGACAACGGTCTCGGACCGTTCGCCCTCAGCGATGACGGGCACACCAAGACCACGGTCAGGACTCTGCAAAACTAGCTGCTCGTGGCGCCGTGCTCGCAAGAAATCGCTAACTGCGCGAATCAAAATGAACCATCCGACAATCATGAGGACATACGAAATCCATTCGCTGGTGGAAATGGCGGATATCGCACCACCGCCACCTCCTCCAGACGTGTCGCCAGCTGAGTTGGGATCGAAATTATGGCTATTAGGATCCTGTGGTGGAACGTATTGCTCGCCGCCTCCTCCATCTGATCCGGAGGAATCGCTACCTCCCTTCATATAGAATCCGTATTGAACAAGAGTAAGACCGAGGCCGGCTCGGCTGCCGTTCTTTGCGGCGTGAGTGGTGTGGAGGAGATAAGTCAAGAGGAAACCGACAAGCTGGAAAGACATCGAAATCATCGCATTCCATACGAACGAGAAGATGGATCCAACGGGTAGACCATCCACATAGACTTCATCGGACGAGAGGCCGGGTGCCACGATCGTGGTCTCCCAGTATGGGGGTGTCGCATCGGCGGCTGCTTCTTCGTAAGACTGAATAATTGGTTGATGCATTAGTAAAAGAAAGCGCTCCAATACGTATAAATTTCAACTTACGGGAGGCAAATCCTCATTCTTCTCGCCCCGTTCCGGCTTGGCGGCAAGGTTAGCGAAGACTCCATCATTCGATATAGCGACAGAACGGCTTCCTCCGGACGATGGCGTAAATGTTGGGAGTATTGTAGGTCGGCGGGCAAGCGCCGAGGCTCGAGGATTATCCTGACCGTCGTTCCCGGGACCCGATGACGACGCCGCCGTCGCAGCAGCCCGGCCATTATCCACGGGTGATTGAGGGTCGTGGTTGGCACGCATCAAACGTTGCCGGTCATCGGGTTCTTCATCGCTGTCGGATTCATTCTCGCTTCCAAAGGCATCAGCCAGGGTTTGGTCGTCGTCATTTCGTTGGGGATCGCCGTGCAGTAGACGCCTCGATGACGGCGAAGATGATCTAGAACCGGAACGGAATGATGGAGGCGGAGAAGTCGGATTGTGATCGGATCGTTGAGGATTCAACTGATAAGACTCGGAGTCATCTTCTTCATCACGGGGATTCACCTAGAGGATGTTAGATGGACAAGAGTCATGTTCCGAGCGAGGCGCCCGGCTGGGGCAAGCGGATCAGCGGAGGGGAAGGAATACGAACCCGTTGATAGCGCTGCGAGCTCATGGCGAGCTGAGCGGGGGCGACGGAGAGGGAAACAGTATAAACAAAAGAAAACACAACTTAGGGCAAATAGAAGGACAAACGAGAAGAGAAAGATATCACGAGGAAGATGGGGGAGGTGGGAAGAACGGGGAAGAAGGCAACAGGGGAGTCGGGGAGTCGGAGTGTCAGTGGCGGGTGGCCTCAGGCAGGTGCGCCATTCCTTCACTTCCTTCATTGCCAAACCACAACTGCAACCGCAACCACTTTGGAAGAATCTCCCCGTCACCACCACTCAGTACTTGAAGTACTACCATCAACGTCACCATGGCGAAGCCCGTGCGTATAATCTTTGGCCTCAAAGAATTGAATTCTTCCATGCTAATCTCCACAGTCTGTCACTCCTCGCTCCCTCCAAACCCGCATCTCCCATCTCCTCAAGCATTGGCCCTCCGATGCGGTCCGTCCAGCTTCTGTCTCCGTCCAAACATACCTCCAATCACACCTAGCCCAAAAGCGCACCGAGGGCTCTCCTCAGTCACAAGCAACTTCCGCGCCCAAGCCTACTGGCGAGCTGTCAGAAGCCTCAGTCAATGCGCTGACCTCCCTTTTGAGTGATCGCTTTGCGCGTCGCTACCCTTTGTCGCAAAAGGTCCGGTATCCGGCGAGCGACCCAGACCACTACGATAACCTTATTCGTGAATTCGACGAAGCGCCAAATCGCGACTGGTTTGGCCGTTTAAAGAAGAGACTGGGTGGCATCCTCCGGTTGTCATGATCCGACTTTTTTTTTTCTTCCTCGATTTATACAAACAAAAACTGCCCCATCTCTCTTCTCTCTGTGTATAAATGGGATTTGCTTTGGTCATTTTAGGGTGTCGATTTTTTGCTGGGACACCGCGGGGTTATATGTGATTGCATGGCATGTACTATTATTATTTATGTTTGCGCTTGAATCCGCTGCATCACCATTTGAGTGTACGAATACTATCCATTGGTGGCTATCAAAGGCCTGGAAATCTTAATGACGATGCATTATAATCAATTAAAAATCTTTGAGGTTGATTTGCCTTATTCATAAACTCCGCAAATGAGAACTATTTCCTATGTACAATGTCCGGTGTTCCCAATGCACGCTCCCGCGAATTCAAAATTCACCCCATACCTTTTACAGCATAGGCTTCAGGTCATCAGCAACATTGAAGGGAGCCTCGGTCTTGGCCTTGACTTCCTCAACGGTCACACCATCAGCGATCTCGATCAAGGTAAGGCCGTTGGTAAAGTCAACGTCGAAGACACAAAGATCGGTGATAATACGGCTAACGCAGGCGGGGCCAGTGAGAGGGAACTCGCACTGCTTGACAATCTTGGGGTTGCCCTTCTTATCAGTGTGTTCCATGGTGACAACGACCTTAGTGGCGGAGGGGTTAGAAACAAGGTCCATAGCACCACCGAAGCCTTTAATCTTTCCGGGAAGCATCCCTACAGAACGCAGTTAGTATCAATGACAGTAAAAAAAATCAGTTTATCAGATCACATACAGTTCGCAAGGTCACCCTTAGCGCTGACCTGCATAGCACCCAGGATGGTCAAATCGATACGGCCGGAACGAATCATGCCGAATGATTCATCACTGCCGAAGCAGGAAGCACCTGGGTTCAGAGTAACAGTCTCCTTGCCGGCGTTGATCAGATCGGGATCCTCCTCGCCCTTCTTGGGGTAGGGACCGAGGCCGAGAATACCGTTCTCGGACTGGAGAGTGACCTCGACAGAAGGGTCGACGAAGTTAGGGGCCAGCATGGGCATACCGATGCCCAAGTTTGCATACATCCCGTTCTTGAACTCCTTTGCAGCGCGACGAACAATACGCTCACGCTTGTTGGCAGTGTCACCCTTACCCAGCGCAGAGGTATCGGCGCCCTCTTCCTTGGCGAAAGTGTACTTCTCAATCTTCTTCTCGGTGGTGCTCTGAATCACACGCTTGACGTAGATACCGGGCAGGTGGATAGAAGCAGGCTCGATCTCACCAGGCTCCACGATGTGCTCAGCCTCAACAATGGTCATCTTAGCGTTGCGACCCATTGCGCCGTTGAAGTTGGCACCCGCATAGCGGAACTGGCAGTTACCAAGCTTGTCGGCCTTCCAAGCCTTCACGAAGGCGTAGTCTCCCTTAATGGCCTCTTCCATGACATAGCTCTTGCCATCAAAGACCTTGGTATCACGAGGTTGGCTGTAAAGGGCGACAGTTCCGTCACTGTTGTGTCGCAAGGGCAAGTCGCCGGTTTGCACAACGGTGCCAAACGCCGCAGGGGTGTAAAATGCAGGTACACCAGCACCGCCAGAACGGCAACGCTCAGCCAATGTACCCTGAGGGGTGAGCTCCAATTCAATCTCTCCAGTCAGATACATGCTCTCAAAGGTCTTGTTCTCGCCCACGTAGCTAGCAATCATTTTCTTGATCTGCTTGGACTGGAGGAGCAGGCCCAGTCCAGAGCCGTCCACACCCGCGTTGTTGCTGACGACGGTCAGACCGGAGATTGATGAGTTGGCCCGAACCGCGTTGATGAGGGTATCGGGAACACCGCATAGACCGAATCCACCGGCCAGAAGTGTGGAGTTTGACTTGATGTCCTTGGTAGCATCTTCGGCGGACGAGAACACCTTGTTGATGGCAGCGCGCTGAACACTGCTAGAAAAGGTACGCGCGAGGAAACGCTGGTGCTATATAGTAATGCCGTGTCAGTATCAAGCAGAATCAGATATGCGGAGAGCTTGTCAATGCTACCTTAGCAGGATCCGCGGAAAACTGCCGCGCGAAGCGCAGACATGTGGCCACCTGTGAAGGCATGATGAATCAACTTGATTGGCAAGGTAATGAAAGGGAGTAAATGCTGTGCGAGCAGAAAAGACAAGGAGCAGCAGGATTCGAGAGGAGTCGGCAGTGTGCCAGTCTTATACATCCGCGGCGGCACTCGACCGGCGGAACAATCCCGGATATACCAGTCACTCCCGACGCTCCCCGCATCTCCCCACACGTCGCCCGCAGCCTACAGTTATTCCTATAGAAGGAAGCTTCAGGAATATGGGCAATAAATCATTAACATTACTGATGTACTCTTTTTGGTACAATTCAAACAATAATTTCGAATATGATTAGATATTTTCATTGGCATAAAGAGTATACGCCGAAAACAGCCGAAGTAACAACCGACGGACATCCGAGAGGCGGGTGGCGGGTAGCCCCTTCCGATCTGGGGGATGTGCAGTCAGGTGATCTGGAGTATACTATGGATCCCACAGCCATGGGTCCCATATAGTATGTCCCACGGTATCGGATCTGGTAGATATCAACCTTCAAGGCTACCTCTGATCATGCATGGCCTTAAATTTAGAAACTTCAAAGCTATTTCTCATGGAATTGGGACCCTCCACACACTGGATATATTTTGTTTGGGACATCGCCCTTTTTACAGATACTAGTTGTCGCAGAAATTGAAAGACGCACAAAGTGGCACGCACTGGCAGAAACAGAGTGTCTCGACTATGACTCGGACGTACATAATAATAATGATATGGACACCTGCGCATTTCTGAGTCGTCAAGAGAAATCATTATGCGTAAAATTATCAAAAGACTTTGACCCAAGTAACAAACTTGAATTTCTAGCATGTAAAGCTTTTCGGGGGAATTTTCTCTATTTTATTTGCTACACCTTGCTTGGTCAAATGTGCCGGAATGCACTGGAACTATTACAAATTGTCAAGGAAACCCCTATAGAAGCCCTTCTCTTTTAAGTTTCCTTCATCATCATCTTCTTCTTTTCACCATTCACGTCCAGTATCTGAACTTTCTTCACCAACAAGTATTTCTCCATCATTATCCCCTACCATCAACTTCCATCCCCTGTTAGCACTTCCACTGTATCTTGTATTTTCGAGAATAATTTTCGAAAGTACACTCAACATGGCCCAATCAGATGATCAATCGTTTCCCCGAGCGGGAGCATGGTTGAGAAAGATCATGGAAAATTTTCGAGCTGGTCAAGATATGTTTTCTGGACGAGAGATCTTCCAAATTGATGAGTATTGTGACCAGCTTTCTGGAAATTTTCAGGAGCCCGAGCTTTCGTACCTGGTATTTGTTAGGGATATGGCATACCATTATGCTGGTGATGCCACCAAGCAATCCCTTTTAGAAGGACTTCTCAAGAAAAGATCAAATCCAGACGCTGTGAAAGAGCATCTTAAAACATTGAGTGATGATGGGGCCTTGCAGAAATTGAAATTCGCCGTCAAGTCTAACCAGCAGAAGATGTACCAGCTACCATATGCTGGCCCCGTTCCAAAGATTATCGATGGGGAAGGGAGAATTTTGGACAAAGAAAATCGAATGCTACGGTCATTGCAAGTCATTCCTCATACTGGAAGATGCAATAAGTACGGACAGGCACAACCTGCACAGCTTCATCCTAAACAGGATCAGCCAACGACACTGAGCCCGGTCAACATCAGGGACATACTGTTCGACAACATTCACTGGGTGAAGAGGACGCACAACGCAGTCTTCTACATCAGTGGCCGTTACAGTGGATGCATCAAACCGGCCTACATCTGGACTGCTCTGGAAGCGGACGACATGGGCAACCTGTTCCTATCGGATGAACTTCTAGATAAGTATGTCCCGCTTTGGAGAATTATGCTCGCATACCAGGGAAACCTCAGGGCATTTGATGATGGCATTCCTCCCTCCATCGCCATTGAAACCGTCCAAGGCGGCCAAGGGGATCTGACTGCACTTGTTGAGAGCATGTTCCTGGAGTTTAAGGAAGTTAAAGAAGATCTCAAAGAACTGAAAGCTTTCATAGCCTCCACGACCGAAGAGTCTTCCGAGCCGTCCCACGGGGAAGGGTCCACAAATACCAATGGAGCCTCCACTGAGCAGAGCTGCGAAGAAGAATGTGACGACGAAGAGGTGAATCCAAATTCCCACTCGAAAGAACCTCTCCCAACCAACGAACAAACTGGAGATGATGCAGATCTCGATGCAACTGAAGAGGAAACCCGAGACAATGGCACGAATAATGGCTCGCCTGACCCTCTTCCAACTGATGAACAAACTGCAAACAGTGCAGAGCGTGGAAATACTCCTCCTTCTCAGACCCACGAGGGCAATCTGACCGAGAACGATGACGCACCTGAAGAGATGACTCCAAATACCGCCCCGAAGACTGCTTTGGCAGTGAGACCCGGTCAAAATAAGCGGCCTAATACAGGCTCGCTCCAACCTTCGAATAAAAGGGCTCGTTCTAACGAGAATCGGAGCGCCGGCAAAGTCAAGTGGACAAGCGCACTACCCAAAAGGAACAGACCTGAGGCAGTAAGACTGTGATGGAAGCATAGCCCGTCTACGGAGGCTAGTCTTGGTATTTATTTTTGTACCACGTTGACTCTGACATTTCTTTGGATTTTCTTTCTTTTTCAAAATTGCTAGCGATGTTGCTCTTAGTTTTTAAATTGACATGTACTCAGACATTGCTTCAATTGAAAAATTTTAACAATTCATTCTCTAAAATCTTAATGCTACTCTTTCTTTGGCGCTCGACTATTGAATAGTTACTTGATCATGATTAGAGACAGCGGCTCGCGCACCGTGTTCGATGGCGAGGAAACTGATCAAAGCTCGAGTCGTTTGCTTTTTGGCCTGCTGGTGTTTACAAAATCTGAGAAACTAGCATAATCTAAAAGTTCTTCGTTCATAGTATCTTTCGTTATGTACACAGGCATACATGTGTTCTTGACTTTAATGCTTGACATAAAGATTGGACGTCGTTCGGTCATAAAGAAATAGAGGTATGGTAGTTATGCAATCATCTTCCGCATGCTTTAAAACTTGAAAGTGACTCGAGCACTCCAAAATGTACTCGGGCCCGTCCCCATTGGATAGACCTTGGGGGTGTTGTATCTACCAATATTGATCCACATCGCGTCGACGGCGGCCCTGATGATCATAATAGTCACTGACAACGTATCCAGTCATATCGATGAAGCGCGTCGACGATTCCTAATCAGTCGACTGGTCCATAGGCACGTCGTCTTGAGGAGGGGCTTCCGTGGGTTGAACAGCGCCCGCGAGATTGGAGTCACTATTCTGCACGTCGGGCATCGGCTCAGCGAGGTCACGGCAAACTGGATCGACCAAACGATCTCTCATTTTGTCGTTTATATAGACAAGGAAGTACGGGGTGGGCGGGTTTGCAGGGTCGTTGTTCTTGAATATCTCATCCAGGTTCTGGACCTCGGTCACGTACTCGTCGTTATACTTGCGCCAGATGTCACGGTTGAAACCGTAGATATAGATCCAGTAATGTCCGAAAGAAACAGACCCACGGTGCACAAACACTGCGTATAACCGGTAAGGTAGGTATCTGTATTCGGCAAATTGATTCGAGATTTGGGTCTGTATGGTCTCAATCTCCGTGTCGAGGCCTGAGGAAAGATTAGCATGTGAGAATAAAAGGGGGTGTCAACAGCTATGCTCACTTTGAAGCTCGGCCTCCGCGGCCTCCGCGAGCTGGTCAACCTCATTGCTAAGTGACTCATTGGCGTCAACATTTCCTTCTTCCTCCCACGGCAGATCTCGAAGCACATCTCTAGTGCCTCGAAGCAGCTGCGCCAAATCTTGGCCATCAGTCTCCTGGTCATAGGTTAGCTTGTCCATGACCGGCATATACTAGTGATTTATGGGGCTATACCTGTTTCCTCATAAGCTCTAGCTTGCGTTCCTCACACGTCTTGAGAGCTTTCTTAAGTTCCCAGCCTTGACGGCGTTTGTTCACAATCTCTGGCTTCTGGGTATCCATGTATCGATCCATGTAAATGGTTTCCAGAAGCCCAAGATGATTTGTCGATTTGAAAGAGCTCTTTTTGACTGGATCGAACTGGACGCGTTGAACTTGGATTTGAAGAATGGGAGGAAGCCGGGTGATCGAGCCAAATTGTTCGGCTACGGAGTTCTCAACGCTGATCTTCTGGGCATCAAAAGCGCCATCGAGGGCAGAGTAGATATCCCGTGAACCATGCGCCACATCAACCTTGATATCGCACCATCTTTCCTCTTTGGATCGGGTACCAGCTTGGGTAGAAATGTAGGATCGACTTTCGCCGTAGAACAAACTGAAATTTATTGGTATTAAAACTTGCGGGATGCGGTGATTGGAGAAACTCACTCTTTAATTTGGTCCACCTGCTCCCCGTCACTGGCCACACTTAGCGGTCTGATGGCGCACTGGCTTTGGAAGAGAACATTGTTGATCACTTCCGTGACATCCTGCTGCGCACCGATTTCTACCTCTTCCAGCAATTGTTTCTGACGATCGACTTCGACCACAGGCCTTGGGGGAACGGGTGGTGGTCGGCTGGGATGTTCAGGCGTAGACGAAGCAGGGTCACCCGCCTCGATCTTCACATAACCTTCAGCTTCAGAAAGTGCATTTTCAGAATTGGTTTGCTCATTCTCTTCGACGGCAGAATGCGCAGGTGGTGCAGGGTTATTGCTCTCGGATACCAACGTCGCTTCACTGTCCGCATCACTTCCACCCTTGGTAGGCATTTGCTGGTCAGCACCTGAGCTCACGAGATGCTCGCTTTTCATCTCGACAATGGGCTGAGGAGGCCCAAGGGGCCCTAAAATAGGTGCCCCACCAATTTCCCCCAATGCCTGGGGTTTGGATATTGTCGACCTTCGACGAATTGCTTCCTCGTTTCCAGGGCTGATAAGTGTCAACCTAGCAAGTTCTCGAGTAGGAGCTACGCAAGACTGTGATGAGGTGATCATATTCTGAAACAATGTTCGAAGTTCTCCGAGAACTATGACTTTGATTAGCTTTATGTCGAGACTGCTAGAAATTGCCATGATGAACCTACATGTGAGCGATCGTTGGACTTCTTTTCCAGTCACCTTGCGCGAGCCAACCTTCTTGTTTGCCAGCCCTGGGATGTCGTTCAGATCCATTTGGTGCCTTTCAATATCAAGGACCATGTCTCGGAAGGGGCGAACAGAGAAATAAAACTGGAGGAGGCTGTTGAGGTAGCAGGTGTTGCCGATATTCTGTAAGCCAACGGGCCATTCTGCCAGGTTCTGACTGACATCAGAGGAGATACCAGCCATGCCTTTGAGTAATTGGCTATCCATCTCTTTGGCGATTACACTCAATGCACGATTGTAGAGTTCGGCCTGGTCGGGACTATCATCGATGCAAATTGTATAAGCCGCCATGACTGCCTCTTCATCTGCGGTTCTGTCTGGAATTTGGAGTAAACGGTACGCATCTCCAATGCCCATTTCACCTGACACTGTTTCGCCGGTATTAAGAAAATGGTTCAACCCGATTGATTTGCGAGATTCCGCAATGAGCTTGACAGCCCGATCGGCCGTATCCTTACATGACGGGTTGTCATTGACCTGCAGAAAACAAACTACTGTTAGTTTCCTCGCAATATAGTCCAATGTTAGAGTTTCATACCTTCGCCGTGTACATTGTGATGATGAAATCATCGGGGGTTTTGTCATCAACTCCAAGGAAAACCTGGGCTTGCTCGACAGTGGACACGCCTGCGCATTATGGTCATTAATCTTGTGATAACCGATAACCATTAGAACCCATGAGACTTACGATCCTCCGAAGCAGCTTTGATGCGTTCGCTGCCTCTGCTATTCCCGATCCGCCACAGCTGCTGTCGTGCTTCGGTTTCATGAGAAGTCGAGCTCAGAAAGGCGTAGAACTTTCCTATGATAGTGTCTTCCGTGATGTTTGGATCATCATGCCAGAGCCCAAAATATTTGTATGCTTCGATTACGTCGTCGTTTGTGTATTTGCCTTCCGCATAGGCCACCTGGGCTGCATGGTCGATGATCTCCCAGTCCTGGCCACGCCGTAAAGTGCCAATAGCCTTGAGCGATCCCAAATACAGTGATGATCGGGATGGATCCACAGAGATCTGACGATTGTAGGCTTCCACGATCAACGAAGCATCCATATCTTCGACAGCCCCGAGGTCTTCGTAAAACCTTTAAAAGAACTTGTCAGTTTTGCTCGCATGTATGATTCTATGGGGATAACGAACGGGGCAGGTGGCATATCGAAAGTGCTTGCATGTAGAGATTTCGGGTCTAGTTTATCAGTCAGCTCTTGGCTTCTCGACTTCTCAAAGAGTATACAAACAGTCTGCTGCCTCTAAAGCATGGAGGATGTCGTTTGAGGATGTCGGGGGAAGTTGAATTTGCACAGCTCGTTTCTCCGAGTTCGGTCTATTATGTATCAGGGCTTGCAGTTCATGGATAGCGTCGTCAAGGAAGATGGAGAGGGCGTCTTGGTAAGGCTTCGTCAATCCCGGCTCCGGCTTTGGAGGCTGCCATGCGCCATTTTCCTAGATACGATCTTAGTATATGAGCATTTTTTGGGACCACAAGACAAAACCATACGAGATAGGTAAAGCCCAAAAACTCCAACACTTCCCTGCAGGGGGCGCCCTTTAGGCCAAACGCAAGAATGAACCGCTTGTTAATAGCAGATATGTCCTTGTTAAGCTCTTTGTTATGCAGGGAGTTGTTGAGATAGATGCGAAGATTATCTAACACGGTTATTGGCAAAGGACCAGTCATTCCTTCTAGGCGATCCGGGTTCGCTGCGATCGCCTCGTCTGCTCGTTTGCGAACCGCATCGACATCTGTCAGCGTTTGAACAAAATTTGTGTTCAATAATGGTGACATTATTCGGAGTGACACCATAGCGGAGCACGAGAGGTGGGAGCATTGAAAGTGGTATGTTTCGGCCACTTGCCCGCTGGTGGTCATCTCCTCCACCGACGTGCTACCTCTCTGTCTCCCAGATTTATAGACCAAGTGATGGATATGGTCTCCTTTCTGAGATCGTGTGAATGAGCTTCCTGTATTGTTGTGGTTGACGACCAGCTGCAAATGACAGCGACATTTGGAGCACATGGCGGAGACCTTGGAGGACGTCCCGGGTCGGCGTTGCTGGTCCGTCTGCGCCAGGAAAGTTTGGTTCGATTTGGTCACATAGTTATGCTTGCATGCATCAGGCGAGATAAATTCGTAGCGTTTGTCTGTTTTGTCGGAATAGACGGGAGGAGTCTCTGAGAGTAAGTTGAGACCGGTGTTGGGAGGGTGCTCTGGATCGTATAACTGGATGTCCTCAGCGAGCCGGGGGGCCAGTTTACCTGTATGGAGGTAAAATCGACATGTTAGCATTTGTAATATTTATCCATCATTGTATTGGGTGTCAGATTATGCTTCCTACTTACCTGCCCTCTGTGGGTATGTCATGATGTAGGCAGTTGTATGATCCCGGCGTAAGCCGATGCAAACGTCTTTTGCTCAGATTTATGCAAGACCGTGGACTCTGAAAATCAAATGCCCCATAAGAATCTTCAAAGAAGCTGCGCATCCACGGCGCGCACCAGTGATGGAATGGGAACTTGCTGGTGGAGAGACAGCGGGGAGCCCACCGCACTGGGCATCAGTGGGCGCCAAGCTGTCGAGGATGCTCGGCAGAAGCTGCAATGGGAGCCTGGGGACAGTGTGAAGTGGTACTTAGAGAACTTGGATCTCTCCAGTGTAGATTCCAGAAGACAGATTGTCAGAGATATAATAGTCAAACGTGTTCCTGGTTCTTTGATGTTGCTGAGTGTGTTGTGAACGCCCCAAGCTTCGATGGCGGTGGAGTAGGCGGTCAGCGCCGCAAACCTGCCACTCAACTTGGGAACTTCGAGCGCCATTTTACGATCCCGTCTCTCCCGCAGCCCATCCCTCCCACCCCAACCGACACCATGGCGCACCACGCTGAGGATGATAGCTATCACCCGAAGGATGCGATCTCGACCGCAATCAGGGCATTGACCATCACTGGTGGTATTGGCTTTATTGGAGCCGCTGCCCAGGTCACCATCCACAAGCAGAACATGAGCCCTCTCGCCGTGGTTACTCGATTTGGAGGCACCATTACCATGCTCGGTATGAGATATATCGAACAATAAATGGCTGTTTTCGACCTCCGTACTGATTCTCCAATGTTTCTAGGTGGAATGGGTGGCACATACGCCTTCGTGAGGGCCGCCTCGGCCAATTTGCGCGAGAAGGATGACCCTTGGAACACCGCGGTGGCTGGCTTCTCTGCTGGTGCTCTGCTGGGCCTGCGAGGTGAGTTTTATTTCATGATTCGAGAAATCGAGCTGTCTTTCAACGCGAATGATTATGCTAACTTCGGTCTTTCTCAGCCCGCACTTTCCCCGCCGTTCTCGGCTACGGTGCTGCCACTGCCACTGCCATGGCCGCCTTCGATTACACCGAGGGATTTTTCGGATACTCGAAGAACAAGGAGGAGGATGAATTCGAGCGCCGCCAGAAGCTGCGCAAGGCTTACCAGACCCCCGCGGAGCAGACTTTCGCGGAACTCGGCGAGGGACGTGGTACGTCAATTTCCCCATCTATGCAGGCGTTCTCAGGCCTACCCCAGACTGAACGAATCGGCTAACATCATGGCTTTCTAGGCATTACCGGCCCTAACTACGAGGAGCGCCGCCGGGAGCGGATCAAGGAGGCGTATGGCATCGAGGTTCCCACATCCCCGGTTCCTGCATCATAAAATATTCCCCCTTTCCCCTTGATGTCGTGATTTTGTCACTGTCTTTCCGAATTGCGTTGTGTAAATTATCCCCCTCTTCATCATGTTCTCTAGCATGCCGGACACGTCCAATCCGATCAAGTTTTCTTCTGTTTGAATTGATATTCAGTTATTGTAACGTAGATTGAGAGACTGGCGCGGCAGCGAGTTCCGGCGTAAAATGATCGATTCAGGACCATTCTATAGCGTGGAGATGAGGAGGATATAAATCTGCAACGGGCAGTTGGCTTGATTGGATGCGCATCGATCAATTGGATGAGCTGGTCTTCTTTAGACTGATCTACTGTAGAGTGGCAGTTGGCACCGGTGGAGTGCGGAGGGGTTCTTTCCCGGCGGCCAATGACGGGGTGGCTATATCCAACATCACTTCTACAACTCATCAGTCCCAATGATCACACTACAGTATGTACACTCGTGCTGCTGGTCCCACGATGATTCAGCCCTACGGAGAAATCGGCACTGTACTACGTCTTTGCCGCCACAATCAATACCAGCTGGGGATACCTCGGTCGTTCGATCATGTCATTGCCAAGGACCAGGATGGCTAAAACTTGGCTGATTCCGGCCACTGAAATGCAACTCAACAACATCACGGGTCCCCGAATGAGGATCTCCTTTCCACCGATATCACATTTCGACTCGAAATCCAAAAATGGTCGCCATGGAACTGGTCCACGATGAGGAAGGGACCGACACTGGCCGAGCTTTATCGGAGAGCAGTTCCATATCCCACGAGCCTCTAGGATGGCTCAAAGCGGGCAAACCCCACGGCATTAGAGCATCCTCAGACGTTCTTCCAAGGTTTCCATGCTTCTTCGGAAGCCTCGGGGGACGGGTATCCACGTTCTGTGCCCTGTAAGGGGGGGTAAAAAGAGGGGCAGGATAATCTTCCGTACAGATTTGCATGAGTTTCGATACATATCGATCCGATCCCGACGTCATCTCTTCATCAGCGATCAGGGGTGCCTTTTTTCTTTTGCTGAGCCACAGATCGCGTGGATCATGCTCATTTCCCGAGTGCTAGTGCCAGGGCCGAACTCATTTAGGGAACTAAATATGTAAGTAGGTTTTGGATGGGGGGGCGGAGCCACTGTCGTCAGCCACGCCCTGGAGCAGGCAGCCAGATAGTCGGGTCTACAAAAGGGGCTTGAAAAAGGAGAGGGGATTCGGAGGAAAAAGGAGACGTCCAAAAAGGGATCGTATGAGAATCTAGTCAACCTCAACCAAGATCACATCTCGCCGGCGCTCAATTCCGGGGAGAGTGCAGTACGTCAACCACATTCAGAATCACCAAAGATTTAACTTCATCTTCCCCCTCATTCGAGCCGGCACTCCCGGGGTGAGTGTGAAGTGTGGTGAGGGTACAACGGGTTTTAGGCGTCATCACTCTCTCTTTCTCTCTTTCTCTCTTACCCCCCAGATCCCAATCTTTTGCCCCCCCCCCTTCCCCTCGTAGACGTCATCCATCATTTTCATTATTATTATTACATATCTGCAGGGCCCCCCTCCTAGGCCAAGTCCAAGGCCAAAGGAGTTCAAGTTCCTGTAGGATAAGATTTAGTATTCTCTTCATCTTATCCCACCCCCCCTCTTCCAATTTCACGCGGTTTATCGATAGTCTACAGTGTGGAGTATTGCGAATTGATCATCATTTGCTTCTTCAACCCTGTTCGACACCGAATTTAACCCCCGCAAATCCGGCCAGACCGACCCTCCGTTCGCCTGGTAACCAAAAACCGCGCCATCCCATCCTAGGCCGTTCTAGTACTACTCCTTATCCTGACGCCCGATCGACTTGATTTTCTTTCTCTTTCTCTTTTTTTTTCTTTTTCCTTTTTTGGTGAACTTGGAAACCCTTCTCCTCTCTCGCCATTTCTCTCCTATCATCTCCACACAACCACGTTCCTTAACCTTTAACCTCTCTCCGCTTCCGCTTCTATCACCATGGCGATGGCCGCGCGGCCACAGACGCCCGTGCAGGACGCATACTCGATCCCGCAACCCAGCGACCCCGGCATTTTGAGTCGCGGCTATGGCAACCTTCGTTCTTCCTCCCGACCCAGTTCCTATGCCGGTACCGGTTCGGCCTTTCATTACGGCCCTCTCGACCAGACGATACCGCATAACCCCCGTTTTAGGGAGGAGTTCGACGCGGCCAGTCACCGCAGCTCGGTCGTGCTTGACGGCCCCGCCTCCACCTTACAGCGCTCGGCGTCGCAAATGTCCCACGCTCGATCGCCGACCCCGTCCCGATCGGGAACTCTGCGCAAGAAAGCTTCCTTGAGCAAGAAGGGGAGTTTGCGACGCAACGGAAGTCGCCGATCATTGCGCGCGGGCAGCGTCAAAAGCCTCGGCTTGGGCGACCGCGAGAAATACAATGCCGATGGCTCAGAAGATGTTAATAGCGCCTTCTTGGTCCCTATCCCGACTACGGGAAACCCGACCGAGGTGCTTGCGAACCGCTTTCAAGGTATGATCCTTTGAATGGCTTCTCGGATGGAACGGTGCCCGTCTACACTATATGATCGGCGCTAACTTTTAGGATCGCGCAGCTTGGCGAAAGATCCTCAAGGACCTGATCGTCTTCTTCAAGGAAGTACAGAAATCTTACGAAACTCGCTCCAAGTTATTCCTATCCGCCTCTCATGTCATGAACAACCAGTCGCTTCCCCCGTCATTTTTACAGTCTGGTGGTCTCGCCGACGCCACTGATGTTCTGCAAAATTTCCACCGGCAGGGATACACCGAGGCCAATAAGGCCGTCGAGGTCGAAATCGAAGTCATTAGTCAACTGACGGGCCTCCGAAGCGACCTCCAGAAAAAGACCAAGGAGATCAAGAGTCTTTCGGGAGATTTCAAGAACACGGTCGAGAAGGAGATTGATGGCACGCGCAAGGCCGTGCGCCATCTGCACGAATCTCTAGGACTGGTAGACACCGATCCCTCTGCTACCTCCGGCAAAGGCGACCCATTCCTCATGCGCCTCAATGTCGAAAAACAAGTAGAGAGGCAGATTGAGGAAGAAAACTACCTTCACCGAGTTCGTGGTCTTCTATGCATCCCAATATATCGCTAGCCGAGCTAACCGTGTCCATAGGCATTCCTGAACCTAGAAAGCTCCGGGCGTGAACTCGAGTCAATTGTTGTTAGCGAGATTCAAAAGGCCTACAACGCGTACGCCAGTATTCTCAAGCGCGAGGCTGACGAGGCGTATGATACGGTGGATAAACTGCGGGCCGGCCCGATTTCGATGCCCCAGGATCACGAGTGGAACACATTTGTCGCCAACACCGATGAGCTAGTCGACCCGCGAATCCCGCTACGAAACGTGGAGAGTATCACTTACTCTGGTAAGGATCACCCGGCTGCGGCCGAGGTGCGAGCCGGCATGCTGGAGCGCAAGAGCAAGTATCTCAAGAGCTATACCCCGGGCTGGTAAGATCCCCCAACACTGCAAAAGTCACGACAATTCAATAACTAATTGGCATCCAGGTATGTTTTATCGCCGACTCATCTTCACGAGTTCAAGTCCGCGGACCGTGTTGCGTGGCAAACCCCAGTCATGTCACTATATCTGCCCGAGCAGAAGCTGGGATCACACTCCCAGGAGGACTCCAGCTCCCACAAATTTATGCTCAAGGGTCGTCAAACTGGTGCTATGCATCGTGGTCACTCGTGGGTATTCCGCGCTGAATCCCACGAGACTATGATGTCCTGGTTTGAAGATATCGAGAGCCTGAGCAACAAGACCGGCGAAGCACGCAATGCCTTTGTTCGCAAGGCCTCGACCCGTCAACGACATGTGCGTAGCGTCAGTGGAATGTCTACTAACAGCGAGGTAATGGAGGATGATGAAGCCGACCGCACTCCGTATTCAGCGGAGTCGGTGGTTCTGGCCAACGGTCAGGAGCGGCCCATGTCCGCCACCCGCCAGCCCGGTGGGGCATTCCCCAGTGACGTTCAGATTGATCGGCACCTCCAGGCGCCTCTTTCCCCATCGAGCGGTGATAGCTCGACCGGGCGTGAGATGATCGCCGCAGCAGGAGCCATTCCGGACGGTACTACCGCGGGCCCTTCGCGATACTATACAGGTCGCGATGCCGACAATGTGTCTCAGCGGGGGACAAACGAAAGCCCCGCATCTCGGTCTCGCATGAGTCGTCACGACAGCTACTACGGTGATTGGATTGGACCTACTGCTATTGTTGGTCAACAGAAGAAGAGTCAGCTGTCGGAGGCGGCCAACGCAGATAATCGAGAGATTCGGTCGGATGGAGACCATAACTCCGTTGTCGCCATGTCTGGCGTAGTTGAAGCGCCAGACCGCCGTGACCACTCAGCTCCTGCACAGGTGGCTCGTCGCGAGAGTGTCTCCACGGCGCCTACAAACACCAATGGCACAGACTACACAAATAACACCCTCGCGACTTCAGTCGATGATACGCACGAATCGAAGACCGCCGGCATTATGGCCGTTGACTCGGCCCCCTTCGGCGGTTTCGAGGATGGGTATGCTGACAGGGGTTTTGGGAACGGCGCTGGAGGCACCGCGAAGACCGGGCCTGATTTGTCGCGCCCGAAGCAGGATAGCGTGCTGGCCATTGACATGAAGATTCCTGGTCGCTTCCCACCAACCAATGTGGCTGCATGATCTTTGTTGACCTCGTCGCCAATATTTTCTCTCATTTACCCCTCCCATTTTTCTTCTTATTTTTCACTATCACTATTTTCTTTTTTCTTGTTCTTTCCAAAGGTTGCTTTTTGCTTCCAACATTGTCCTCGTCACTACGGAGTGACCCCCCCTCCCCCCATCTCTCTTCCCCCCCACTGTGACCACGACCACATCCGCTGTACAGCTACCACTCTCCCACCCTCCTCTACAATACGACCTAGATCAATTTGAGGCGTTTGGGTCTTTTTGTCCTGGGTTTGAGGCGCAACTGGGTCTTTGACTTGAATTTTGATTCCCCGGGTGTTGAGCATCCGCGCCCTCGTTTCTTGACTACCACCAATTTTTGTTATTATTTCTGGTATTTTGATTTTGTTGTTTAGTTTTTGGTTTCAAGCGAAGATTTCTATGTACTCCGTGGAGTGAGCAATGAATACGAGTTCGGTCCAGCCAGGATTTATTCTCAATATCACTTCAAGATAAGCACATACGTAAGGTATTGATTGATTCTTTAGGTTATCCACATGCCACATGGTGGGATCAGATCGTTCCGGGAGCCGTGGGGCATGCGGATCCCGTCGTGGTGTCTGTCGGTCTAGATCCACCATGGCACCATCTAGACCGGTGTCACAAATATCCCAAGCGGAGCTTATCGGGGCGTTGAAGGAGGTACCTATGGTCAGCCCAGCTTGGCCGTGGCATTTTGGTGCAAGCAGAAATTGGATACGGGCAACCAGTCAGATGTGCAGAACGTTGTGACACCGCAGAATCCTTTGATCGCAAAGTGGGCGAGTACTAGTATGGTAATTTCGAGTAGACAAAGCGACAAAGAGGATTTATGACCCAGGTATGGATGGGATGGGAGGTAACTAAAAGGACGGTTCGATCTATGTAGTACTTGGGGCTATATGTACATTGATAGGTGCTCTCCCTTGGTCATCTGGTCTGATATAGTTGTTTCTTATAGTTCCTTCTGGCTCCTATAACTAATTCCTACGCAGAGGTCGATCCACGCAACCATCTCCATCTACCTCTCCCATCCACCCACCCAAGTATTTCAATCTAGTTCAATACATACTTACTCCGTTCTCTACGTATAGTACAACCCCGCAGAAGGGGGCGGTGGGGGCGAATTCGACAGCTCAACCTCTTGAATATCAATCAGAATAGGCCGAAAAGGCAAACACCTTCAACCCGCGGAACTCCTCTCTCCTCTCTCCTCTCCTCTTTCCTCCAACTTTCTCCTCCTTCCTCCCACTACCGCCACGCATCTTCAGCTTGAGCATCTCACATACACCATGGGTGGGTTTCCTATTTTCATTCCCTTTCCCTTCCCCCCCTCCCCTTCCTTGCCTTTCTTGCTCTCCCGTATTACATACTCCTGTTATACCAGGACAGTCACAGTCACAGTCACGGTGCTCTCCTCTCTCTCCTTGGTACTCCTGGTACCCTCCGTACCTCCTCAGCATTCCAGCCCTCCAGTCCTCCACCCAATCATCTTCACCCTTCCCCCCCCAGTTGAACCTCCTGAGTCCTTTTTCTTCCTTTTCCCCCCGCTTCCCGCTTCCTCTTCTTCCTCTCCACCATCCCCTCCCCCTTTTTTTCTATATTCCTACATTCTACTCTTTCTCTAGCTAACCCGTTTTACCCTCACGTCTAGCCGACGTATATCGACCACACCAGGTATGTTTCCCCTACTTTCTTTCCTTTACTGGCATCTACCACCCTCCTTTCAATGCCCCTCATTCTCTGTTTGATCCGATCTTCTATTCCTCGGGGGTGCAAATGGGAACATGCGATCGATGCGACTTCGGGGGCGGCGCCGCGCCTGGTCTCGACTATCGCAAGATGGTCAGTGCGGGGGAGGAGCCACCTCCAACATGTGCCTTGCCCAGCTTGCTTGGGAGTATGTGTTTGTCACCTCAAAATCATGGGAAATCTTGCGAGTCAATTTTTGATTTTGCAATGAAACACACATAATTCATCTGTGTGCGCCAATTTCCTTTCCCCCCCCCAGCAAGCTGCGCCCCCCCTGTTTCCCCCGGGGTCCTCGAGCTTGTTTGTCTCAGCTGGCGACCCAGGTCACCTGACCTGGATCTCTCCAATCGCCCCGACCCGCCGTTTCCTGCTGAGACAACCCCGTTCCCACCTCACCTCCAATCTTCCATCGATCACTTCTCCCCCCCCCCCCCCCTCCCCCCGATATCTCCGACTTCTCTTTCTCAATTCCAAAGTCGCGTTATCTCGCGCATCACCCCCAGAATGTCTGATTACCCCGACTCTGACCGCATCATGCAGCGTGAGAGGTCTCGTTCACCCCGTCGTCGTTCTTCCCGCAGTCCCAGACGAAGCCGTCGCTCGTACTCCCCGCGCAGCCGCTCTCGCAGCCGTGGTGACCGTGGTGACCGTGGTGACCGAGGTGATCGTAACGACTATCGTCGCAACGACCGCCGTTCGCGATCGCCTTTGAGTGCTTCTGGTGCTGCTGGATCGTCCGGCTCGCCTTACGGTGGACGCAGTGGTTACGCGCCGAAACCTTTTGAAAATCGCTCTCACAACAAAGACAATATGATGCAATCCGTGCGCGACTCGTCCCAGCAAGACCGCCGTGTCTATGTCGGCAATCTTTCTTATGATGTGAAATGGCATCATCTCAAAGACTTTATGAGACAGGGTGAGCAAAGATCGGGCACATGGTTGAAGAAAGGATGTGCATGGCTGACCGTTGGTTTTATTTTTCCGCGCAACAGCTGGAGAAGTTCTCTTTGCCGATGTGTTACTACTTCCAAATGGAATGTCGAAGGTGGGCGCCAATACGTAGAGCGGCTGGTTCCTTTCTACTCCCTGATTCTTTTCGTGGTTTTTTTGCTTTCTCGTTTGGTTACCTTGCGTGGACTGTTGGGTTGACGGGCTGGGCCTGGCTGTCCGAATTATGTAGGGATGCGGGTATGTTACCATTCAATCTTACCACCGGCTAGGAACCAGAAGCTAATGCGTCATAGGATTGTGGAATACGCTACGAGGGAGCAAGCACAAAATGCTGTCAACACTCTCAGCAACCAGAACCTGATGGGTCGTCTCGTTTACGTTCGCGAGGTACGTTATGGGCTATACTTTGTGCAGGAGAGTCTTTGGTTAACGTTTCCCCAAGGACCGTGAGGCCGAGCCTCGATTCGTCGGTGGTCCGCCCCGTAACGACTTCGGTGGAGGTGGTGGTGGCCGAGGTGGTTTCGGCGGCGGTGGCTTCGGCGGACCCCCTGTTCCCCGCCATTCCGTCTATGTGGCGAACGTTTGTTACTCCCATATCCCCCATATACTAAAATTGACACAGGGCTTATTAACTGATTCCTGTAGCTTCCTTTCGAAACTGCCTGGCAAGAAGTGAAGGACCTTTTCCGTGACGCTAGTAAGTCTACAAACAAAACTGATTCGGCTTGCGCCGAGTCACTATTCAACGAGCGCTGGGTAAATTGACCTTGTACCTCTTTCTTTCAGTCGCACAGGGTGTCGCCCCAGGTCGCGATCTCCACGTCGACCTTCACTACGATCATGGTCGCTTTAAGGGATCCGGTGTTGTGCACTTCGACAATGAAGGCGATGCACAGAACGCCATTGCCATGTTCAATGGCCGGGACTGGCACAACCGTGTTCTTGAGGTTCGCCCCGATCGTTTCGCGGGTGTCCCACGTGGAGGCTTTGGCGGCGGCCGTGGTGGCTTCGGTGGACGCGGTGGATTTGGCGGCCCTCGCGGCGGCTTTGGCGGTCCCCCTGCCTTTGGTGGTCGTGGTGGTTTCGCTGGCCGCGGCGGCTTTGGCGGTGGGTTCCGTGGTGGTTTCAATGGTGCTCCCGCCTATGGCGGCGGCGGCGGCGGCAACTTCCAGGCTGGGCCTGCCACTCCCGGCAACGAGTTTACCGATGGAGTCACCGGTGGTGGTGACAAGAACTCGGATATCTACGTCAGCAACGTAAGTTTAGTCCACTCAACTGACGATAGGCACGTCTAACCCGCAACAGCTTCCATGGGTCACTGAGAACGGTGACTTGACCGAGCTCTTCAAGACCATTGCCCAGGTGGAGCATGCTGAGATCCAGTATCTTCCCGATGGTCGCTCCAATGGAACTGGCGTTGTTCGATTCCAGAGCGACGAGATGGCCGAGAAGGCAATTGGTAAGGATGCCGTGTTTCCTTTAGTCGTGTACAAGAACCAATTGACTAACGGTGCCGCAGATACTTTCACTGGCTACCTCTATGGTCAACGTCCCCTGGGAATCACCTTTGCCAAGCGCAATGCCCGATCGGGGCCCGAGGGCCAGGGAGACTCCGGGGACATGATGGGTGGAATGGACCACCAGGTTCCCCAGGACCAGATGATGGAGCCAACGGGCATCACTCAGGACCAGATCATGTAATCTGTGATCCTGGGGCGCCCATTTCAGATTCTCGTTTCATTTTCTCCGCTTTCTATTTCTTCTCCTATGATTCCCTTATTCCCATCTTTGTTGCACGTTGCACGTCGTCAAAAATATCCCGATCTGCTTTAAAGAATGGATGTCTCTGCTTTTGTACTTAAGCCTAGATAGCGGCACGTGCAGATCCCGATTCAAGTGGACCGCCTTCTCCCGTAAATCCGTAGCTTAACCTCCGCTCCTCCAACTCCGCCTCTAATTCCAACTTCCTGCACAACACAACACCACCATGGCCACCCTACGCATACCCAATGTCACCCGAAGGGCTGTTACATCCATTCAATCCCTCCGCCTGCACCAAACAAACGCCCTCACAACATCAACATCCCGTCTAAACCCGCGCATCCAACCAATCCGCCAACCACCATCTCACCTCCGCCCCTACCACTCAACCCTCCACCCCCGCCTCCCAGACCACGAATACACAAACAGCCAAACCGCAATCCTAACCGCCGCCCTCACCCACATCCCAGAACACGGCTTCAGCCTCGAAGCCCTAACCCTCGGCGCCCGCGACGCTGGTTTCCTCGACGTCTCGGTACAATTGCTCCCGCGCGCAGAATTCGACCTCATCCTCTTTTGGCTGGCTTCTAGGCGCGGTATTCTTCGCGCAAAGGTTGAAGAGGGTGCGCTTTTTACCCGTGTTGCGGCGGAGAGTGGTCGGGATGTGGCGGGTTTGTCGGTTGAGGAGAAGTCGAGGATTTTGGTCTTGGAGCGCTTGCGGATGAATGTTGGGATTAAGGATCAATGGCAGGATGTATGATTCTCTTTTTCTCTTTTATTTTTCTACTGAACTCTGCACTTCTCTGCTATGTGGAAGCTTGCTCTGGAAAGTTCTTGGACAATTCTAACTCATTCAATTACAGGCTCTGGCTCAAATGTCCCTCCTCTCGAATATCCCCATCTCCCTTACAGAACTCCACGCTCTCTCGAACGATATTCTCTCACTGGCTGGTGACTCCTCAGTTGATGGGTCGTGGTATACTCGGCGCATGGCACTGTCGGCTATTTACGCCAGCGCGGAAATTGTCATGACACGGGACCCAACGCCTGATTTGACAGAAACGGCTGCATTTGTGAGCCGCAGGTTTGAGGATAGACTTGTTCTGAAGGAGAAGGTTGAGGGTGTGGGTCAATGTGTCTCGTTCTGGGGTAATACGGCTGTTGGTCTGGGGAGAAGCTGGGGATTGAAGATCTAGTGGCTTGGGAATGGGAATGGTACCCAGGTCGATATATCTCGTCTTTCTTTGGGAAATATTCGTGTATTTTTATTTCAGGTATCGTGTTGTAGGCCTGTGTCAGCGCATTTGGGCTCTTTGAGTGTTTGCACGTTCCTTCGAAACTGTATTCTACTACCCTTTTTCTATTGTGAGTAGCGATTTTGAAGATTTTTTCTTTGTTATTGTAGATATTATTTCCTACTGAACCTAGGGCTCAAGCATCTATCTCGGTAGGTCCCCGTCAGGAAACCGCAGAAACTAACTACTACACAACACGCAACATACTTGTCTGTCATTGAATAAGTTGATACTGTCTGTAGACACCCTCTGGCCCATGGCTTTCGATAGCCTCAGTTTCAGCATAGCAATGCTGATTTCTGGGACCATAGTGATTGACTATGGAGCAGACAAATCCCTCAATCACAAACTAGATACCTGCAATGTTGCATTACAAAATTTATCTACTACAAACTAGTAGAGATCTGCGAGTTTCATCAAGGTACGGGATGAACCAGTGATAAGTACAACTTCACTCCGAGTCCCTATTCCACGGCTTCCAAAATAACCCCAAAGGATCCCAAATACCACCCAGTCTCTTCAATTCTCGGATCCGTTCTTCGGTATGTAGTTCGCTCAGCTGGGT
The DNA here is from genome assembly GCF_028827165.1 of Penicillium cosmopolitanum. NCBI lineage: Eukaryota > Fungi > Ascomycota > Eurotiomycetes > Eurotiales > Aspergillaceae > Penicillium > Penicillium cosmopolitanum. The sequence goes on along the minus strand of NW_026622678.1, from coordinate 716,976 downwards.
CGTAGGTCCAATATTGTTGAGGATAGTCCTTGGTGTACTTGATGAATCGTGTTCCTCATAGACCATCTTTATATCCTCTGCAAAAGCCGCCGCAGCTGAAGCAGTATCTTCACTCCCAAACCAAGTGATGATTATAGCCACCAGGCCTCTATCACGATGATCAAAGTACCTGGCATGTCCTTCAGGGCTTGCACCGATTTCCATTTGTCTCCTGGTATTAAAGCTACTCAATACGAGGGCGGTTCGTTTCGCGTCCTCGTGCTTGGTAGTGTACTCGAGCCATTTCTCAAAGGCACTTTTGATGGCCTCTGGATTAGTTGTCTTCATCCAAGTCGACTGAATATTTTTGAAATCTCCGTGCGTGTCGAAAGGAGCAGAAGCGTCATTGAGTTGGGCTACCGGCGTGAATTCTGTCTGCGCATTGATGGCCTTTGAAACCACTTCTTCGTCAAATAGTACCGATGTAGCTCGCTCGGCTTCCTCGGCAGGACCGTAGTATGTCGCAGTGAGAATGATCATTGGTGCCCCTGGCTTGGGTGCTGTCGGGGGAGCTCTAGCACATATCATCACGGCGGCCAGACATGGAGGAGGCTGGAGTTTACTGAAGGCTGTAGCAGCGAGATCGATCATTAAGGCGGGAAAGATGAGTCTGCGGATAAAAACTCCATCATGGGACAATTGAAGACCAGAAATTGGGTAAATCCTCATTGTCAATGAGGTTATAACGCCAAGTCCATTTCCTGCGCCGCAGAGGGCATGGAATAAGGCGAACTCGTCACCTTTTGAGGAAGGGCTGAGTTCCAATATTTTCCCTCCGGCGGTGATCAGTCGAGCTGAAAGAACATTGTCGATCATCATGCCGTGTAAACCGGCCATTGTAGGCTAGTCAAAACATGAGAATTGATTATTCTTATCACCTATTGATTTGGACTGCGGGAAGACTTACATTTCCTCCACCGAGTATACTCCCAACAACACCAACTGCCTGGCTATTAGCCCAAGTTGTATAGAATCCGTGACTGGTGCACTCCTGGATCAGTTGCTTCGTGGTAGCGCCGCCTCCAACGGTGACAGTCGCGGAATCTGTATCAACATGAACCTTGTCGAATTTCTTCATATCAAGGTATAATGTCTTCGAAGTGATTGGGACGAACGAGCCATGGCCACCACCGGCTGGAAATACAGTTAACCGATTCTTGCCGGCATATTCCAACACAGCTCGAATATCATCTTCTGTCTCTGGAATGATGATTGACGCTGGGTGGTCCAAAATTCCCGTATCGGACCATCTTGAGATAGAATGAGAAGGCGGGGCAGAGAGGTCTGGAGTATGCACGGCACAGTTCAGATGAGCCGGGTCCATCTTTAGTTGTCTTTGTAATTCCCTCTGATCAACGAGATGTATCTTGATACTTCAATGACTTGGAGGGGGATCATTTGAGTAGTTCTCTTTTAACATATGGAGGGCGTCTGATGTCAGCAAGGCCGTTTCGGGGCAGTCACGGTACTGGAAGTATAGAGTACACGCGCTTCCTTAGGTAAACGGCGGGTGTACCAGTGTGCCAGTGTCCGGAAAAGGGATGTGCACTACTGGTAGTCTACGAATGCCTTGATCAGAGTATCATGAAGCCACTTATCTCCCGAATTTTGCCGCATACATCTGAAAAATAGCTAGTATAAATACGAATTCATCACGAGTTCAAGTTTTACTGGTCACTGCCAGTGTGAAATTTCCAATGCGATATGCTACTCAATGCATACAAATAACAAAGAGGCTAAGTGCAATTCGTCAAGCAGAACCCGCAATTACCAACTCAATCAAATCCACTGAATGATCTCACTTCAAAGACACATTCTGCACCGCCTCCTCCACACTCAGAGGTGCCGCAGGATCCCCGTTCGCGTTCGACTTCCCATCCGCGTCAGCCGGCGAGACCAACAAGGTAGGAGAGGTCGGTGAAGTCGGCGAGAACGGATCTGACTGATCAGTCCCCTCTGGTAACTGTGGCTGCGTCTGCAAATAGGGAATGGAACTCATAGCTACAGCCTCGGCTTCGCTTTCTTTTGGCTGACTGTCGTTACTCACTCCGCTCTCTATCGAGTCGGTCTGAGCATGTTGCTTGCCCCTGCCCGAGCGTCTTGTTTTCGGGGGGAGGGGCTTTTGGCCATGTTTTCCTACCCCAGCTGGTGGGGGTGCGGGCCGGTGATGGCTAGATGAGGGGGTTGTTTGGGCTGAGCGACGTGGTGGGGGAAGGGCGGGAGGTGGGTTTGATGCTGAGCGACGACCATGTCCAGGTATGGGAGGAGCGAGGGAATTCGAGGCTGAATTGCGTCTGTTACTGGCGCTTGGGATAAGAGGAGATGGGGCGGCGGGTAAAGGTGTGGTCGGGGCTGTATGTGCGGATACGGGACTGACCTCCACGCCTTCAGGTATGGTGTTGTAGTCGCTGCTGGTACCGGGTGAATGCTGATCATCTTCGTCGACTGCGAGACGGCGCCCACGCCAGCGTCTGGTTTTAGGCGGCTCCGGTTTTACCTTTGGCGGACGGAGGGTTGGTGCTTCGGCAATGGGGTCGTTCGTCGCGTGGCCGTTATTTCGACTAGGGGTGATGATGCCTGGTTTTTCATGCTGAGAAGCTACAGCCTGGACACTGAGAGATGAAGACGTTGCGGGCTCATGCATACCCAGACGTTGAACGGCACTGAATCTCCGTCCAGAGTCTGGTGCCTCGGATGAAGCACGCGAGTCCAGTGAGTTCATTCTCGTCGGCGATTGCGTATCGGGAGAACTAGCTATAGTACTCGTGCGTGATATGGGACGAGGGACATTAACCGGCTCTATCTCAACAGGGGATTCTTGCTGAGCAGACTCATCAAGGACGGTTTCGATGGTAGTAGTGACCACCGGAGTCGGTGTTTCGTGAGTTGGTGCAGAATCACATTGTTTCACGTCACGTAGCCATGGTACAGTTGCACATCTGCCAACAAGCCGGCACGTAGTCCCATCAACCTCATCAAAGTGAAGAATCTTTTCCTGTTCGGTTTCATCTCCGTAGGACACCTGTCCTCGAACGAGCATGCTTAGTACTCTTCTGAGTTCATCTCGTTTGTAATGAGGCGGGGATTGAAGCTGCGTATGTGCGAGAAGTGGATATAGGACGCGTAGGTAGGTATGTCGCAAGGCAGATGCCTCCTCAGGCAAGTCGAGGAGGTTTCGTATCAAAATATCGACCAAGACGTGGAGATCATTAGTGAAGAAGTATTCATAGGTGCTGGGAGTCGTAAATATCAGGTACAACAGCTTGAGTGTGAGGAGCTGCAACGATGTTTCCGCTGTTCATGGTATCTTAGCAACAGAGAGTCTCACATACGGAGCCAATGCGTCATACCTTCGCGGTTGATAAGTAGGATGATATTCTCGCCAAATGTCTTGTATAGGCTCCCATGAACTGACAAGATCTTGATTACCTTGTTGGTCAATCGGCTTGAGGAAGACGCTTCATCTACAGGATCATGCGCTGATATCATAAATTGTTCGTTGAGAACCAGCTGTTCACATTAGCGTGGTCGTGGAACTAGACAGAGCGGGCGACACTCACCAAAACGCGAATAACGGGGTAATGGTATGGGTCCGTGACATCAAATGAGAGATCTTCAATGATATCAAACAGACAGCGAATGAAATCATCGTCCACAAGCACTATCCAATGCGTATTGTCAGCCACGCATTTCACCCAGTCAGAATCAAAATGCAAGAATGCAGTAACCTACCCAAATCTTCAATTTTCACTCGCTGGATCCTGGACATTTCGTATAGCAAATCCATGCACAATCGGTGGAGGCCCGCCCCACCACCCATTTCATCCCTCCGTAATGCCTGGATAAGCTCCAACAGCCGTGCAAATGCACCCTCCTCGTTCATCATCTGTAGCGGCACCTCATTCTGCCGGCCATCGAAAAGAAGGAAAGCCGCAATTAGGTGCAGGGTATTCGGATCATCTTCTTGCAAGAGGCCGTAGATGATCTGTCGCCGAACGTAATCAGCGTGTTCGGCGAAGATGCTAGAAGCGAAGAGCTTATAGGAGCAGCGGGAGATATCGAAGTCGGTGCGGAGGCATTCATCTGTACAAGCAAGGCTAGCAGTTAGCTGCTCTGTAGGTTCGACACCACTTGGATTGCAACAGGAAGATAGAGGAAGATAGAGGAAGAGAGGGAGGGAGAGGCAATGTGTCACCTTTGTGCTGGGTCGTGAGACTCAGGTACTCGCGCAGAGCGTCGTCGATCAGGTCTTCAGTTTCGCAAGGCTTGGAGACAATTGCTTCGAGTTCTGATAGGCGTTAATTGGGAGCGGGCGTTCGTCAGTGACGATCGTTCAGAGGCGGAAATCAACCCCGAGCAAAGCGTCGCCAACACCAATGCCAGGACGAGCACTTACCATTCCAGAACTGTTCGGGCTCCGAAACATCGGGCTCCATTTCCCACCGAGCTCGATCTGCGTCTGCGGGGCGGTGTCAGAGCACTCATCCCGTCTTTGTATGTCGGGGAGGAGGTTGGAGATGCGGAATGTGTTGGAGGCGGGGGAATTCCAGTTCCACTGCGGGTACACTTGGCCCGGCGTGTTTGGCCTTTGATTTGCTAGGCCTTGGGTTTTATTTTATTATTTTATCTTGCGAAGTAATTATGCAGAACTAATATCTACTGAAAGAAAGGTCAACAATGCCCACTACTGACACTTAAACAATCACTGGTCCACTGGCACTGGTCCACTCGCCATCTGTTGGTCTTAGACCGGTGGGATCAAGGCCACCACCACCCACTGGCAGATTATAACTCCAGTCTTCGGTTACTATCTCTGACATAGACAACTTAGATGAATTACCAGGATTTTCCTTACTTTAAAGAAGAAATTCTGCGCATCCCCGGTCATTTTAGAAATCGATAAAGGAAAAGAAACAAAGAGTATATGCATTTCGCTGGTATCACTATGCAGTACAGCATTTTTCAAAGACAAACAAAAAATAAACCAAATGTCATCATGAAATCGGGCGCAAGAAGGGGTGTGCCTCGGTATTGCTGGTGAAAGATTAGTTTTGGTCCAAGGACTCGTTAGGGGAGAAGGAGAACACTTACAGGACGTATTTATCAAGGTCGAGCACGGTAGGGTCGGCAAACAGGAGGTAGAAGTACTTGAGCGTCTCAGCCAGCCAGAATGACTCCATTGAATTCTTGTGCAGAGGTTTCTCGGACGTGATGTCGTTGATGGCTGCGTTGCCATGCTCGGTGTGGGTGTGCTTCACGACTGACTGGAACATCTTCCAACCCTTTTGGCGCCAATATTTGTCGCCGGTCAATCGGTACATGATAAAGACGGATTCAATCGCCTCGGGCCGTAGGTAATAGCCAGGGCTGCCGATACTGGCCATCCCAGGCGGTAAACGATCGTAGATACTAGTTCGCGAGGGGGTGTTTGCCTTAGCGGTACCCGGGGCGCCTGTGGTGTCCCTGTTCAAGACACTATCCGCGTCGCTAGCGCGGTGAGTAGGCGTGGGTTTGGCAACAGGGTGGGCATCTGATGTTGCGGCTGCACCAAGATTGGACAGATCGCGCTTCCAGGAAAGGCCATCATCATGAGGGTTCAGCGATCCTGGCATGGGAAGAGGCACAGCAATTTCTTCGGCAGCGGCAGCAGCAGCAGGTTTTGACGGACGACTTTGGGAGTTCAGCTTCACGCGCTCTCCGTAAGTGCTCTCGCCGCTACGGAACTGAGCTGCTGCCTCTGAGTCCCGATAGTCAACATGGTCAGACAAGGAAGGGCTAGCATAATGGGCTTCATCCCAGTCACAAGGAGTCTCTCCACCACAAGGCTTCATCTTGGAAGTCTCGGGCATGAGGCCGGTTGTGGTCGATTCGTATGCCCACACGCAGCCATCAGTCAGCTTATACGCGAGCTCCATGTCGCTGCGGAGGTCGAAGATCTTGGCACCAACGGCAACCATGCCACCGATGAAACATGTGAGATGTGCGCCTTCATAGACGAGATCTTTAGGCAAGGGGCCCTCCTTGTTTAACAGGGCCAGTGGTCCAGTGGCCGCGGCGAAACGAATATCACGGGCTCCCTTGGTCATGGGCCGGAAGATGAGGTGTTTGCGGATGGCATCCATCGCCTTGGTATACATCTTTTTGTACTGGTCGTTCTTACCTCCCAACAAGAGGAACTGCTTGGGCAGGTATTCGTAGGTCGAGTCGGCCATGCCACCCATCGTGTACTTGTTGTCACGAGCAAACGCGGGCATCTGCAGACCAAGTTCGCATTTGTCCTCTTCTTGGGTTTCAGAGGTCAAAGTATCAGCGCTGCTAGATTCCCATGCACTACTAGAATCATCATAGCTTGTGCCGCTGCTCGAGCTGCTCGAACCATGGTTATAGGTAGCAGGTTCCGCAGCCTCCAAGTCAAGATCGGCCTCCCGCTTCAATTCCATGCTGCCAGGGTACTCGAGATTACTAGTAGTGTTCATCGAGCGCTTCGAATGTGAGGGCGACCCCTTCGTGGGACTACCAACGCCAACATTGGCACCAGCAGCCGTAGCACAACCCCGGGCGTTGACTCGCATGGGCCACAAGCCAGGAATGCTGGTAGAATCTTGCAGAGATTCTAGCTCATTGGTAATACGGGCAATCGCATCGTAGTACTTGTCCTGTTTGGTCAGTTGTGCCAAGCGGGTAAATTCCATTGAAAGAGATCCAATCTCGGCCAGACCAGAGGTCATTGAAGCTGCGTGCCCACGGTGTTTCTCGTTGCTACTGAAGAAATTAGTTTCTGCAAAATATGGAGATAGAAAGCGGGGAGTACTGACGCGCCCCAGCTATAATATAATTCAGGCATGCGGTTCGGCGTATCGAAGATGTCGATTAGAATTTCCGCCAATTCCTCGGCCTTCTCCAGCAAGCCAGAGTAGCGTTGACCAGAGATATCATACGCACCCAACAAGCCGCCCAAATACCGGATCACGGTCTCAAAGACAGGAATATCATTTCGGTAAGCGGAGGTTGTGAAGTCAATCTTCTTGATCTCATCCACGGCTGCTGAGAATTCATCCTTCAGATCCATAATCCAGAGTGAATCAAGTGAGTCCACCAATGTCGCACCCCAGCCCATGAAGGGATTCTTCGCCTGCGCGGTCAGCGGCATGAGCTCATCCTCACCCATGGCGTACGTTTTGTACCCTTGCCATGCATGCACGAACTCCGCCTTGACTGCACTTAACTGCTGTAGCCGCTCCTGCTTGTCGACGGTCGACTCATCCTTGAACTTGGCCTGCAGTTTGGGGATGGATTGGGCCGGACCCTTGGGCAGCTTGATCAGATTGGCCGGCGAAACGGGGTATTTCTCAGGGAATTTCTTCCAATGCGGCGTCGTATCCTCGGCTGTGACGGCGGGGAGTGTTGACTTGTAACGTGCATCATCTTCGGCGGCCTCGTCCGACAACGATTCCAACTTTGGGGGAGGAATCTGGGCCTTTTGCGACCCCTCCGTGTAGTATGAGGAGGATGGTCGCTTATCGTTGTTTGTGTCTGGTTTTGAGTCGCCGGCGCCGTATTTGTTCGAGGGAACGGACAATGGCTCATTATTCTTGATAGACGATTCTCCATTCACATGAGTGTTTGGCGTGGCGGGCTCCTTGGGTTTCTGGAGTTCCTCGGTAGATGATGTCGATCCGGGGGAGCTGTCGTGGGGCACGAACGGGGTGTATTTGTAGGCATTGTTGTTGGCAGGAGGTTTCGATGGCGGCGTTGACTCGTCTAGTTTAGCATTGGGATGGGCGGGCGCAGACGGCTTATCCCCCGGAGACTCGAGAATGACCGAGTCGGACCAATGGCGCGACCGAGTGAAATGCAGTAAAGCCAGGAGAAAGATGGCGGCGAATACGAGATGCGCTCGGTAGCGGCGGGCGCGAAGCATGGCGGGCCGGCACCCTCGCGCAGAGAGGGTGAAAGGAAGGGAGAATGAGGTTGCGGTTGAGGTTGGTGTTGCTCTTGGGAAGAAAAGTAAAAGCAACAACTCGGAACAACCAACCTTGGAACTCCAATTAATCGCGGAGACGAGAAGGCTAAAGGATAGTGTCACGAGACCGAGACCGAGATGGAGATGGAGACGGAGACGAAGGGGACTACACTCGTACGGAGTACAGGGTTACTCCTTAGTATCCACATGTGATGGATCACTCTCGGTCTTGGCCTCTCCTTGGTATATGTTGATATGATATTAAGATGAGCCAAGATATTCCTTGTTTTCATTTGGTTTGGCTTCTGGTTGTGGATTGTTTCCGAGTCTTGCCCGCTCCTCCGCCTACGATTCCCCTGTTTCTCGGCTGTGCATGCCCATTGCCCTCGCATGCTAGCCAAGAGCCGCCGGTCTCCACTGACTGGGTCTAGGGTAAAGCATCTGGCCAGGGCTGGCCTCGGGGCTGGTTAAAAAAGTGCCTATCATGGGGCCAGATTGTATCCTCCAGCTGACATTTAGGCTTCGGTTCGGCTTAAACCTCCCGCCGTCAATGGCATTGCCTCCGTTGAAACATTGAAGCGAGAACGACAAAACACTAGAGAGTGGGACCAGCGGACCCTGGGTGGATCAGCAAGGGTCCAAGCAAAATAGCCTATCACCGTCGTGCTGGACAGCCCCAGGGTCTCACCCGGTCCTGCCCGGAACATTAGTCTCCGGACTAGTGTACGAAGTATATGTACGGAGTACGAGTATCGCATTAACTACGAGTACGAGTATATGAACTCGTACTCCGTACCAGAGGAAATACAGAGTACGGACGGATACTACTCGGGGACCTTGATCGAGAAAAGTTAAATAAAAATACTCATGAATCGTCTAGCGGTACAATAAACTCCAAAACCAAGAAAACACCAGTGGGTAGAGCAAAAGAGTGAGAAGAAAGACATCTCAAAACTCCGAGTCTCACAGCATGTGGACATCTATCCCGCCTGTACTCCATACTTCTTACTAGATCCCTACCGTCGTCCGGCGACCCTCGGTGTTGGCCTTTTGAAACTGCTGGATTAATCCCAGAACTCCAGCCCCGCCGGCAATGTCATCAACATTCTCCTCCTCCTCTTCCTCATCGACTTCCTCGTCTTTTCCAGGAGGATTCATTCGCCAGGAGTCCCCAAGACTACTCTCGCCGGTGCCCACGCCACCACTAGACGCACCCGCTACTCCCTGCTGTCGAGTGCTAGAATCACGCGGGTCTTGAGAAGGGCGCTCGTCATCGTAATTGACAGGGCGTGGTGATAGCGCCAGTCGAGAGCGTGGGTGGGGATTATTTCGCATACCCGTGCGGAAGCCTGAAGTCGAAGGTTGATGGTGTGGGTCAAGTAAGATAGATGGAGCTGGCGACCGTTGATCACCTAAAGGCATTGGGCGGAACCTAGAGGCGCCAACGATCGACTGTGGGCCGAAAGGACCGCCTGCTGGCCCGGGCCGATGGGCATTATCGAATCGATCGGGACCGGTTCCAAGATCGATCGCCGAGGGCGAGCCAAGTGTGGGGAGATTCGGTGGTGGGTGGAACGGCCGTCGTCCTGCAGGTTGTTGTTGATTGGGACCATAGTGTTCCAAGAATCCGTAGTATGAAGCAAGCATCTTGTTGTCCTTGGTATTGTAATATTCGGCTCGTGGGTCCTGCTTAGCGAGCCCTTGTCGACTTTGAGACAGGTCGTTGGCCCCCTTCTTGAAATTGAAGATAGCAAAGGAGCAAACGTATCCCATCCCGTCAACATGGATGGTGAACTCCCGGAAGAAGTCTATCAGCCGGTCGCTACATTTGGGTAGGCTAAACCACAGCACGAAGGGTGTGAAGATCATGCTAAGGATTTCCTCCAGGAAGATGACGATCTTCATTTGATAAAGAATCGCAAATTCCCGGCGCACATCATCACTGTGCAACCGGCCATTCCAGCCCGAGGGGGAATAGTGAGTGAATTCGATGAGCTCACGCAGTGCATACTCCGGATCAAACACATCTGTTTCCTCGGGCGCCAATCCTCGAGCAAAGGCCCAAATAGTACCAAATATACCGAGGTAAAAGAGGACGGTTCGATCGGGGCTGATTTCGAATCCAAGGAAGAGTTCTGGGTCCACCACTGAAGCGAGGGCAAGCACCGATGCCAGAGCACCGGAAATGAAAGCAATGAATCGAGCAACCTGGACAGTCTTGTCCTTTGGAAACTGGTCAATATAGCGGCTAGCAAATGGATATGACATATTGGTGCGGCGCTCGAACATATGCCAAAGTTCATTGAATTCGCGGAACTTCCACTCCGCCAGCGGAGTGTACTGACGAGATCCGATCTGCGCTGGACTCTTCTTGAACTCGTTGAAATAACGGAAAAAGTAATGCATCAGGAAGTAAACAACGATGAACGGCGCGACAATGATATTCATGATACCGGCAAAAATGAAGCGTCGTCGCAGTCCATCACTGAGAGCTCTTCGGTGGGTATCTTTAAGAAACAATGTGCGTAATTGCCCCTGTTCGTTAAACACGTAGTCCATTATGCAAAGATTGAGATTCCACTCTAGTGTTCGAGAAAACAGTTGTCGATTTCTGAGAAACGGAATCGGTAGGGTCAGGTCCAGAATGTCTTTGTTGACCAGCGCAATCATATAATTCTCCTTGCGCATCAGACGATTAGCGATGTCATGAGCATCCATTCGCTGCTTCGACTGACTGCCCAGAAATCTTCGATGTTTCGCTGATACGGCGGCGGCAGTGGCGGGGTTTGAATCGCGCAGACTCATCAGTCGGCTGACCACCTCCTGCCAGGAGATAGTTTGGACTTCGGCATCAGCGACGTCAAGTAGGTAAAGGTAGAAGTCATGCATGTTCCAGAGCCTCCGGATGTCCAGTAGATATTGGAAGAGCTTGCCAATCCAGAAGAAACTGAACAACCAAAGTAGGAAGGTCGCTGTACCGGACATGTTTGCCGTACATCTGGGGACCAGGATCTCATCCAAACTCTTACTTCCTCTGACTTTGTGATAGTTCACACAGTTGGTTAGAAATGTGGAAAACCCAACGACGAACGCAAATGTCCTATTACATGTTAGATATGGTTGACGAATTGTAAGATGGGGACATACAAAAGATTCAAGGTGCGGCTCAGCAGAATAGACCAGAATCCATTTCCGAGGAAATATATGTAGACGTCTTTTAGGAAGTTGTCCAAGTCTTCAACATTCGCCCATCGCCACATTGCTTTCTTTTTGGGATCGATATTGGCGAGACTCGGTTGCATGTTGAGCCACTGTCGGATTGGATGTGCAGATTCAGGATTTCGCGTTTGCCGACCACGGTTGGTTTCCCATTGTTGATTCTGGTGAGGAGGGAGTTGGGGGCTCGGACTTCTGGAGTGACTGGGCATCTCATTAGGTGGGGGAGGAAGGCGCGCCTTCAACACTTCGTCATCCTCCCCTTCGACCAAGAGTGACATAGGCACGTCCTCATCTCGATCATCTAGTTCGTATCCTTGTGGCGAGACCTGTGTCATCCATCGTGGCCTTGATGGCTTTCGACGGCGGGATACGGACGGAGAGGGGTGAGAGTCGGTAACTTGTTGGGACCTTCGATCACCGAGCAAAGCTGCCCGTGGGCTCGAGATTTGGCTGCCACCTGCATCTGCTAAAGCATCCTCAAGTTCCCTATCGCTGAAAGGGTCTTGGATTCCCTCTTCGCGATCGTGGGTCATCCCCGCACGTTGTTCGATGTCGGATGAATCGGAGCCAGCATCGTATTGTTGGATCGTCTGATAGACCGAGGGGGAGTCCGGTGGGGAAGAAAACGCGAGAGTATATTGGAGGACATCATCTTATATCAGACTGGGACTGATATAGCCGTTCTCGGATGTCATCGCCACGAGAATATGAGTTGGGTTGTCGTCAACAAGGAGATGCGGAGAACGAAGACCGGCTGTCGTTCGACACGAAGGAGCTTGTTTGAGCTGGTCAGTTAATCTAGAGTAGTTTGGGAGGAAAATATGAAGAGTAGTAGGTTCCAAGTTTGTGTACGGGGTGTGAGATGCGATGTGTCGCATCTGATCATGTCCGCGTGAAAGCAGTCACCAGAGCTCCCTCTCGTCACCTGCGGGCAGCGGCCTATGACGACCTCTGGCGCCTCATCTTTCAGGCATTAAGGCATTAAGGTATCAAGGTATCAAGGTATCAAGGCCACCAATCAAGCGAATGCGGGGATTCAACATAAAGGAGGAGCGCTGTGTCCAGAACTCGGTCGCTTTCTTTCAGTGGAGTATCTTCCAGAAAATAAGAGGTCTCATGACCTTGGAAACTCCTGCCGAGAGTTTTAGGGCTCTAGATCGCGCAAGGGCTGTTATCGCAGGGGAGGTGTACTCCGTCTGTACTCCGTACTCCGTCCTCGTCCTCAGTCCTCTACTCGTAGGCCACTCAACTCGAGTTAACGAATGTAATATCACATTTACACTATATCCCCATTCCTTACCACAACTTTATCCCTCCTGAATACCTACTTGGATACCTACGAGTACTTGAATACCTATGTACTCGTACCAAGGGAATTTTGGCAACCCTTAGGGCGCCGGGTCCACCCTCGGGAAATTCCCACTACCGTGCCTTTTTCGGTAAGAGACTTACGGTCAAGCGGATATCGATTACGGAGTACCTTGACTTGACTGGGACGCCGGCGCAATCCACCCCGTCCCTCATATTATAGGTAGAGATTACATTGTTCCATTAGCCCGCCTCCACCGGGAAGTTTGTACCCTGTACTCCGTACCTAACCTCCCATCCAAACCCCTGTCGGCAGAGCTGCACTGGAAAGGCACACGGTCTCTGTACTTTTGAAATTAGACCGTGTGGAGAGAGATCAGAGACAATCCGGGACATCCGCGACAGGGGAGGGGAGGGAGAGGAGGGGAGTGGCAGACGCAGAGGCGAATTAGGAGGCCCCGACGGAGACTCTGATCGACGTCTGAGCAAGTCCTTGGCTTGTTGGTGTCCGCTCATGAATCATGAAGCCGCCCCAAAAATTCGTAAAATTAGAAATCTCCGAAACTCTGCCGGGAGGACAGTGAGCAGTGAGCAGTGAGCAGTGAGAGGGAAATGGAGAGTAAGGGAGAGCTTGGCTGTGGCGGGAAGGGCACTAGTGAAGGGGCAAAGTACGAAGTGCCTGAGTGGAAGCCAATATCGAAGGTCGAGAATGCACGAGGTTCTCCCGGGGAAATGGAACAGGCGGTGCCATTTTGCTTGGCTGAGTTCGGTATCAATACCTATGAAGAATCAGTAACAAATCATGAGTGTGGAGTACTTGATATGCAAAACTGCGCAAGGTAATAAGGAACGGCAATTGTTCATGCCTGCTGAGGGGATACACTTTTAAATGTATCTTGCCCCCCAAAGTCTATCATTCCGAATGAGAGACTAGCACTGGAAGTGGAAGTAGTAGAAATCGAATACCTAATGGTGGCAGAGTTGCGGTCAATGCGGTCAATACGGTCAATCAGTGTGATTTTCCAAGAGAATAGAGAATATGGAGTATTGTGGAAGTACTCTTGGGCCCTTGCTGAGTGTAGATCTGAGTAGAGTATTCTGGGAGTGAGTGAGTTAGTGTTCTCTGGTAGTGAGAGTGAGTGTGAGGGAGTGAAAGTGAGAGTGTAGACAACTCAGCTCCCGCCTATCCACTTCCCCCCCTCCCTCCCCTCTTCACCCTTCAACTTCAACCCCCCATCGTCATCGCCCATCGCTCGGAACGGCGCATCGCTTCTTCGCCCATCTACCCGGGCCGTCTTCCTTGGGCGATCTGCATATTCTCACGGGCACTCGCACTCATACTCGCTCTCCCACACACAAACAACCCCTCCCCTCAACCGCGACCCCCCGATCCCCCTCCAATACCAGTTCGACCACCTCCCTCCCATTTTAAAGGGGACTGATGAAGGTGTGTGTGTGTGTGTGTGTGTGTTTATGTGTGCGCGCGCTGCCTTTGCTTCTATCCATTACCTTTTGACCCAATCCCTGTTCATTTGCCCCCCTCCTCTTCTCTCTCTCTCTCTCTCTCTCTTCCTCCCTCCCACATCCCAATAAGAATGATATCACGTCCCATTCCCTCATCTTTTCGGGCTTCCTCGGGTTATAACTGACCTGACCTCCCGGAAGCGATACCGTTTCGCTCGATCGATTGGAGGATTGGACGCTCACCGTATCTGTTAGGCTCTGCATCTCTCAGACAAACGACGGTGACCCGCGCCTCCTTTGTCTCTGTTTCGTCGCTCCCGCCCTCTCGACCGAATGTACGATTACGACACCTTCCCACTGTCTGGTCTCCATGTTTTCTTCTAGCAATTTCCTCGACAAAAGCGATATTCAATTGTTCACGCGCAGCTGAACAAACGCCCCTTCGCGTACTATCTATAAACATCTGACCGTTTTGACGTTGTCCTGGGCCGCGCCGAGTCGTCCGCCTCTCCGCGTTTGCGCGAGACTTCCTACCACACTCCTGTCCGCTCACAGTGAGCTCACGACCGGGTAGGATGGAGTCTGACAACCCAAATGGATATAATACCGGGAAGCGGAGTTCGATGCACCAGGCCTTGCATAGCCGCCCTGTCGAACGCCGGGCTAGCAAGAAGTCATCCTCCCGAGATCGCCACGGTATGGTCTACCCAGACAGCTTTCGAGAAGCGAGCATTCGAACCGTGACCCCGGAATCTCATTCCCCTTTATCCGAACCAGAGCACCTTACCAGCAGTGCGCCCTCCCCACGGACCACCATGCGATCGCGTACCGTCGAACGACGCGAGGAAGACACGTCGATTGAAACGAGAAACCAGCGCACACGATCACGAACAGCGACCTTGGATGAGCAACGAAGCGATCTCCCCTCCAACACTTTCAAAACTCGAGCTCGCATCGGATCCGTCAACGCGGCCAGCTCATCCCAACCTAAGCCCGCCACCACCGAATCGAAGACCACAGACGATTCATCCAGCATTGGTTTCCCATCTATCCATTCACCGAATTACCCCGGATCTGCTCGCCAGCGACTCGGCAAATCTCCCGGTTTAGCACACACCCAAGCCGCTTTTGCATCCCCTCTGTCGAATACCGACGCTGCGAAGATCCTACAACTGATGAAAACAACCTGTGGCCGTATGCATGGAATCCTGTCGTTTCGAACAACCTCGAACACCGCATCTGCTTCAAATGCTTGGACATCCGGATACTGTGCGATAAATGTCGCCACCGGTAGTCTTATATACCAGGCCAAGGGTGAGCCGGCATTAGCAAAAACTTTGATACCTGATCTCCGAGGCTGCCGAGTGCGGACACACTACGATTCTGAGCTACAAACAACCTACCTCAACGTTCACACCTTTACATCCGGACTCGGGATACAGCTCCGTCCCCATGTCAACGAAACCTTCGACTCATGGCTCGCAGCGCTACTATGCTGGCAACCCATTCGCCCCAAGGGCGTTCAAAATAAAATGACCAAACCACAGGAGGTTGTGATAGGTGACCGACGAATTCCCGAGCGTCGCCGAAACTCCGAGTCTGCCTCGCAAAAGGACGCGGCCATTATCAAGGTTGGTAAAATGCTTCTCTGGGATAAACCATCTGCGTCTGGCGCACGACCTGTCTCGTCTCGCCGTGTATCAACATACCGACAATCAAGGGCACTGTCTTCTTCGTGGCAGAAAGTCAGCTGCACCTTGCAGGAAAATGGTGTCTTCAGGCTCTATACCGAGTCCGATGTTTCTCCCGTGGCACTTGTGCACTTATCGCAACTCTCACGTTGTTCCATTCAACAACTAGATTCCTCTGTACTCGACGATGAATTCTGCATTGCCATTTACCCTCAATATACAGCTCACCCCGTCATCGATTCCGCCATGCGACCCATCTATCTCGCCTTAGAAACCCGCGTTCTGTTTGAGGTCTGGTTCGTTCTTCTGCGAGCTTTCACAATTCCAGAGCTTTATGGCCCTAAGGTTTCAGCAGAGGAGGAAGATCCAAACAAGACCCCAGAAGCAGAGAGCATGAAATCTCCCGCGAAAGATCTCTTCCGAATTGAGAGAATTCTCAACTTGAGAATCACCGAGGCCAAGCTTTTTCGTGCGAAGGAAGAGGATACCCCACGGAGTCGGAAACAATCTCGATCCCACGGATATTCTACCGCTCCCGCACCTTCTCCACCCAAACCTAGCGACTACTATACCGAAGTGCTCCTGGATGGAGAGATTCGTGCCAAGACTGCCGTCAAATACCGTACCACCAATCCGTTCTGGCGGGAAGACTTCACCTTCAACGACGTGCCTCCAGTGCTCTCCCAGGCCTCTATTCTGGTCAAAACAATGCATCCAACGCAGCGAGATTGGACTCTTGTCTCACAGGGAACATACTCGTCCACCCAGGAAGTCAATGCTGTCAACATGCTTGACGACATCCAAATCGCCACCAACGATGCGATCTTTGGTAAAGTGGATTTACGACTTGATGAACTGGACCCGGGCGTTGACACCGAAAAGTGGTGGCCTATCTTAGACGATCATGATCAGGCCGTCGGAGAAATCTTCATGAAAGCACGAATGGAAGAAACGGTCGTCTTGATGTTTGCGGAATACGCACCTATGCAGGAACTCCTTCACTCGTTCACCAATGGCCTCACCATCAATATGGCCCAGTTGATGTCATTTGAATTGACACAGCTATCAGAAATGCTCTTGAATATCTACCAGGTCTCCGGCAAGACGGTCGACTGGATTTCAGCGTTAGTCGAAGACGAAATCGACGGCGTCCATAAGGAATCCACAGCCAATCGACTGCGGTATACAACAAGGATACATTCCAATGATACTCGAGAGCCGAGCCATGATCGCGAAATCCTGGTCAGAGACATGGGAAGAACAGCAACTGTGGAAGCAAACCTTCTTTTCCGAGGGAATTCGCTTCTGACAAAGGCACTCGATCTTCACATGCGTCGACTTGGCAAAGAATATTTGGAGGTGACAATTGGAGAGCGCCTGCGTGAAATTGATGAGAGTGACCCAGAATGTGAAGTCGACCCGTCACGTGTAGCACGCACCGAGGATCTTGATCGCAATTGGCGATCTTTGATTTCTCTTACTACTGGGGTCTGGAAGACCATTGCGAGCTCCTACAATAACTGTCCTCCTGAATTAAGGCGTATCTTCCGGCATGTGAGGGCCTGTGCAGAGGATCGCTACGGTGATTTCCTCCGTACAGTGACCTATAGCAGTGTTTCTGGCTTTCTCTTTTTGCGGTTCTTTTGTCCAGCAATTTTGAATCCTAAGCTTTTTGGACTTTTAAAGGGTACGAACATCTCGCTCTACACAGCTTAACCCTTTTTTTTCAAGATATGACCAGCTAATCTCACTGCAGATCACCCTCGACCTCGAGCTCAACGCACCCTCACTCTCATTGCGAAGGCACTCCAGGGTCTGGCAAACATGACAACATTTGGCAACAAAGAACCGTGGATGGAGCCCATGAACAAATTTCTGGTTGGCAATCGATCTGATTTCAAGCAATTTGTCGATGATATTTGCAGCATCTCCGCGGATCAACCGGCTCCTATCCCGACACCCTCATACACGACTCCTATCCAGATTTTGGGACGTTTGCCATCTACTTCGCGTGAAGGTTTCCCGAGTCTTCCGTTTTTGATCGATCACGCTCGATGCTATGCCAATTTGATCCGTGTGTGGCTAGAAGTGGTACCGGATCGGATTTCTGAGTTGGAAGAACTGGACGTCAATCTCGCCAAATTCCATGAACTTGCCCATCGTCTGCAAGAACGCACCAAAGAGTGCCTCCAAGGAGCAGAACAAGCGGAGCGTCCAAATGGGACCCTCGAGGTTAAGTGGGAGGAACTCGTGGATTCGATGGAACGGGCCGTCACGTTCTATGATGAAGCTTCCAGTAAACCAACCACTCCGGCCCCAGATGCGCAGGCTGGAGGCACAACCTCATTCCCCCAGGACAAACGCGGATCAATTGGTTTCTTCGCACCACGCCCCGCCATGCCTCGTCGATCAACGGACTATGCTCCGGAGGAAGACGACACGCCACCTAGTTCATCGTCGGCCACTTGGGACCAGACTCGCATGCCGTTCTCCATACCCCGATGGTCAGACGCTCGTGACAGCACTGGAAGCTCGAAGAACTCATCCACCTACTCCTTGGAATATTCTGAGAATGCCAAAGCTCGCCGATCTAGCGTTACCAAGGAGACATCCAGCAAGTATCGGTTCTTCGACTTCGTCCCAGCTCCGTCCCGGCGTAAAGCGAAGGACCGCGATCAATCTCATCACTCCCACGAAGACCTCCGAAACGAGTTCTGATCAACGATCAATGATTTCATTTCTATCCCTTTCTCTCTCATTTCTCTCCATCTACGTGCTCATGAAATCCACACTGCCCTCTCTCTGTCCCCATTCTCTGTCCCCATTCTCTGTCCCCGCTCCTCGTCCCGCCTTCTTACATCTTTCTTCTATCCCTTCTCCATGTCATGGCAGCATGTGTCACGGTGTTGATACCCTTCCTTCTCTCTATTGTTGTGTTTCAGGTTTCACCAACATCCTCTCTCATCTGAATACCTCCTCGCCTCTGGCCCGGCCCGGCTCATCTCTTGGAAGACAGCGCCCACGGGAGCCACGAGAGGAAAAAAAGAAGACAAAAGTTCTTATATATAAGAATTGGTTTTTGCCCCTGGGTCTTTAAATGGAGCTTGATTATTTCTGGTTCTGTATTCTGAGGTTGTTCTCAATTCGCTTTTGCGATTTCCTCGGGACTGGATAGCGAACCTGTATATACACCTTGATATTTTACTCAGATAGACGAAATGGACTTCTTGTTCTCGTTCACCTTGGACTTCATCTCTATGCGTATCCATCGCGTTCCAGTTATCAATATAGTCATTGTCAAGGATACCTCCAGGGCTCTCACCTTGAAACAACTTCAAGTACTGCCAATCGAATGCAACAAGTCACGGCAGAAGCCTCGACTTCAAGTTCGTTGAACACTTGGATATTTTCAACGGGAACCTTGCGAGGCTGGAATTCGAAGATGGATGTGTAGTAGCCCTGTAGTAGGTTTTCACAAGCTGGTAGTGGCCATTTCAATGAAGGGTCACAGTATAGTAGTAAGCAGGTATGTCTGGGTGCATAACCTTCTACTGGTAGACTGGTTAGGCAAGACCTGGGTTGGTTCTGGGCATGAACCAATCTTGCAAGAAAAAGTGCAGACACCATTGGGCGGTAGACTAAGAGTACCAAATTACATGAAATTGCTCAGAGATGTACAATATTATATCGCTTGACTAATGATAGCAGATCCTCCTCTTCAGCAAAACTCCAGTGCTACCACATGTAAAACCACCTACGTCGAAGTCCCTATCCAAACACACAAAAACGGGGCGAAGAAAACAGCCAGGTGAACATTTACATCCAAAGACAGAGCTTACCGCTAGCGGTACCTCCGGCAACCCAATTTTTGCTGCGATGGAACACAGCTACTGCAGGGACAGCGGTGATGCCAACACCACCCAGCTGAGCCAATTGGTCACCATCACCACTGTACACATCAACAAAACGGTTCATGTTTCCGATACAGAACCTTTGTATATGCGACTGGGGGTTTAGTTGCCATTGAGGGCGTAGGCTATATCATTTCAATATTAGTTTGGTGCTTTCCAGATGTTGAGGAGTTTAGAAAAAGCTGAAAAACTTACATAGTAACCCAGCGACCAGTCTGGCAGTTGTGTCTAACAACAGTATCGGGCTTGAACTCGCCATCCGGCAGGCTGTGGCCTTGCTTCCATGATGAGAGCCCCTTGGCTCCGAGGTCGTACAGTTTTAGCGTGTCGTCATAAGAGGAAGTGGCTATTTGACCGGCGGCATTGAATGCAGCGTGAGAGACGGAGAGTCGACTCTCGTGCATCGCCACGGGAATAGGTTCTTTGTGCGACAGTTTGCGCAGGTCCCATACTCGCATTGTTCGATCGAGACTTGCTGTCGCAAAGTAATGGGGCTGTGATGGACAGAGAGTAAAGCCACCAATTTTCTTCTCAGACAATTGCCATTCGGAAACCGTCTTCTCTGAAATAGGAGCCCGAGTGTCGTAGCGACCAAAGCCACCTCTGAGGGTGGTAAAATACAATGTATTGGGGTCATCTGCGGCCATATCCACCCCAGAGAGAGCCTCATCGTCGCTTGTGGATTCAGGCGCATATTTCTCGACACAGGTTGTCTTTTCGAGATCCATCTCACGGATTGAGCTGTCATAGCTTGCAGTGTACAGATGGGTCGGCTTCGATGGGTGGACCATCATACTGCAGATAGTCCGAGTGTGTGGCTTCAGAGTAGTGAGGACTGGGTCCGGATCGTCGTCCTCGTCCTCGTCGCTAACCTCGGGCTTCTCTTGCGCTGCATCAAATATACCGAGGTGACCCATCTTGTCGCCGGCGAATATCAGAGGCTTGGTCTCAGAAGGGTGGAAGGTCATGGTGTAGACTCGCTCGGGCGTGATTTTGATTCCTGTTATTTAAGGATTGTAAGTCAATGATCACTTGCGAGCTATTGCAAAAATATCACGGATAGAATCATACTTTGCGGGTCCCAGGTCTCATAGATCGACATGCTATTCATTTCTTCCCGAAGTGCCTTCAAGTCCTTGTCCGTAGTCTCCTTGATATCATCGTCATCAAAGGTGCGGACGTAAGGCTCAGCAACACCTTTTGTAACAACATCGACGCCAATCAGACTGTCGCCTGTAAGCTTCTGGCCTGCGATAAACATATCATTCTGCGTGAAGGAGTCCGTCCGGCGCATCTTCTTCGCGCGCTCCGCTTCCTTCGCAAGCTCATAGTCGTCATCTGCTTTGCGCTTCGCAACCTCACTTTCGGCTGCGATTCCGCGAATACGAGAAGATTGGCGCCGAGGTCCAGGTGATTCATCCTCCTCCTTCACTCGCCTCGGTGCAGCCTTCTTCTTCGGTCTGGGCGCATTGCTGCCGGGTGTTTTGGGGCCGGCGTAGAAGCCCGCAGATTGCGCCTCCAACTTTAAATTCTTTAATAAGGCATCGCGCTCTGCGATATTCGCAAGACGTTGTTTCTCGAAATCCGACAGCTCTTTTGTCATAATGCAGACTGGGGTGGAATGAATTGCAGGTGTAGAGCGGAGCAGCGTAGCAAACAGCGCGGGCAAAACGCGCCGAGCATAACGCGAGACCACGTGACTCTAATTGGCCTCGAACTTTTTGTTGCGCCAACAAAATGAAGAAACCAAAAACCCTTAATTTGCACGGGGTGCCTCTGAAACAGCGATGGCGACAAATATTTCCCGGGCATTGCTTCTGTCAGCAACTGCAAACACCGCTACTCCCTTTCTTTACCAAACCCGAACTCTCGGACCGGTATTGCGATCATTCCAGAGACCGTGTACTCCCCTGCTCCAACGAACATACTCCGCGAGGACTGATGGCCTTGATGTCAATGACGAGACTGACGCCAGCATAACCACCGAAGAACCTGTTGCCAAAGATAACGCCAGTCCTGAACCCCACAGAAGCCACCTTCGCAAGCGTGGCTCTTCCGCTCCGCGGCATTCGGCTTCGGCTTCGGCTTCGCCAGACCAATTCAAATCAGTGACTTCGCGGGAGAGAGCAGCGTTCAATAAACTCTTGACACAATTGAATAACGACTCCAATTCCAACTCCGCTGGAAAAGACGTGGCGACTCCGAGCACGACCGGGCAGAATGCAAAGCAAAATGATGTAGCAGATTTGATGAAACTATTCGGGGGAATCGTGAATCTCAACGCGCAACCGGAAACCAATACTGCAAAGCCTTCGGTATCAGAAAAAGTCGAGAAATATATACAAAGTCCCGATGTACTCGATTCCAACAATCAGCAATCCGAGACACCAATCGAATCAGACGAGATCGAGCCCATAAACGAAGCCATATACACCCGTGAAGAACTCGGTCTGCCACCCCTCGCAGTGGAGTGGATCGAGAAATTTCCATGAGAGAAGCAGTTGCCCTTGTCGTTCATCAAGAAACGTATCGCATCGAGCGTGCGCTATTCGAGGCAATTGAAGGAAACAAAGGCGACATAGCAGTTTGGGAGGTCTGCAAGACACACATCTTCTCTATGCTTCACTACATGGAAGGACAGACCGATTCCGCAGAGACATCGACCACCGCAACATCAGACAACAGCGTCGTAATTCCACCGATGATCCCGGCCGGCCGGGTCATTACTACATTATATCCGCGTGCGCTGTTGATGACCTTCCGCCTCCTCAACACACATTTCCCCGAATCACAGCTCATCAGCCAATTCCGCGCAAACATTAAAGCCCAAGGCCGTGCTTCCGCACTACTGGGTGCGTCCCCGGAACTCTACCATGAGATCGTTCATTTCTACTGGAATGGTTGCCGGGATCTTCCCGCTGTTATGTCATTTTTGCATGACATGGATCTACATGGGGTTCAGCCTTCGCGAGAGACTCTCGGATTGCTACGGAGTATTGAGCAACAGGGTAAATCTCACTTGAGACTGAGCTCGAGGTCGAGTGGAGATTCTTGCGAAAGCGGCCAGGGTGGCAGTCCTTTCTGGGATCTGCCACCGAACCAGAAGGCACTTGGTGAGCTTTGTGGGAAGGGGGGCTGGCTGGAAAGCTACAAGAAGACTAAAAGGCCGGTGACCACTCGACGTGGAAAGCTTTTTTAGGCATGGTTTAGGCTCCGAGGGTTCCGATCGCTCCTGTATAGCATTTGAAGAAGGTGTATAGTAATGGCGCAATAGATACCACCCCACTGCATATCTGCATAGAAATGATTTCCAGCGAAGAAACTTGTATCATGAAGTCAAACTAAACTTGGACCGAGTTCTAGCATACTGAACATGCCGACTGCAGGGTCTTAGTAGTGGCTCTATGCTGATCCTTTTTCAAGAACTGATGAAGTGGTGTCAAAAGTCTTGATATGAGACTCGAATGCTACGTATGTTGATTCATTGTAAAGTAAAGCTCATATGGAAACCAGAGACTGCCGCCAAGCACAGAAAAGACAGCTAGCAAAGAGAAGCCCTCGCTATAACACCAACATCTAACCGCCATGCAAGAACAGAGCAAATAACCAACTGGCACCAGAATAGAAAGGAAGGCCAAAGAAACCATCAAGCCCGCAAATGCAAACATTTTACTTCACTCCACTTCAATTCGACCCGATTCAATTACTTATCATAAATGCCCCAAAACCGCTCCGCACTGAAGGTATACCGATTATCATCCTTCCAAAGGTCATCGAACGCAGTGAAATAAACAAGATCATCCTTCCTGTGCGCGAAACTGCGTCGCAAACTCTCAATCGCCACCCGCTGATTATACTGCGAAGGGACAGCCGCGCCATTGGACTTGCCCGCATGTGGCCAGCCAGACTCTGTGATAATTGTTCGTTTCCCACCTGCAACATCAGAGACAGCGTGTGCTTGTTCCAAAACATATGGTCCTGTATTGTGCGGTTGCTGCGTAGCGTCGAAGAAAGCGTGGCAGTTCGCTGCGCAGTAATCCGATGCTTTGCATAGTTCCGGGTGTTTGAGATGAACGGAGAAAGTGTCGACCGTAACGACTGGTCCTTTGTAACCCTTTCCTCGCAAGATTGTGCGAGCTTGCGTGACTGCGCCAGCAACCTTTCCAGGGGCCTCGCGTCCGCCGTTGACGAGCTCGTTGCCGACGGTGATGGTGTGGAATACGGACCAGTCTTTCTTGCCGTCTGGTGTTGTTGCGGCGTCTTCGAATGCGTCGAGACTGTTGGGAAAGTCTGTTAGATCGTAGATACCGGCAAAGACTTGCATTTTGTGTCGACGGGCTGCTGTTGCTACGGTACTGGTTTGGCCGCAGTCTGTGCCGTAGATGCGTACGAATGCATAGTCTGATAATCGGTCTAAATCCTTGTTTACTTCGTCTTGGGTCTTGCAACTCCGGTCCGCCTTGTAGGGGGAATAAGAAATTCCAGAACGGCGTTTCTCGAGGTGAGTGTCAGCCTGTGGATGCGGCTTATGGTGATGACGAGGCGCATCATGAGGTTCCGTTTGAGGATTGGGAGATAACAATAGTGGTTCAGATGGCGGTGGTGGTGGAGGAGGAGGCGGTGGTGCAGGCGCAGGTACACCAGGTGGATGTGGAGGAAGGTGTTCGTCGAGTTGAGCATTCAACTTCTTCTCTACCTTTTTTGTCACAGCAGGTAATTCCTGTGTGACTGTTTCAATATGGGTCTCGGTCTTGGTCAAGAGGATGCGAACCGTCTCGGGTTCATGAGTTGGTAATGGGACATGGGAAACCGTCACCGGAGGCTTGATAAATTCTTAGCAATAGCCCAGATTAACTCTTTTCTGGGACTTTATGTTACTAACTTGAACATTGTCTTGGAACTGGGTGGTTGCAGGGAGTCGGTTGGTCTCCGTCCAAATAGTGTCTCCATCCTCATCCACCCAAACAACAACCTCAGACGGAGTATGGGTCTGAGAAAGGCCATCGAGATCATTACATGGGTTCGGGTCTGCTTTTTAATTAGCCTTGCTCAAGCATCTAGAGTTGGATGGATAATCGGGTTGGTTCTACTCACTATGTACCTCTGCATGAATCCCAGCAGCAAGAGCAAACGCCAGCAGCGCCTGAGAAAGACGTTTCATTGCTGTCGTCGAGGCTCAAGTTCGGAATCGACCGAATCGTGGAGATAATCTAAGGTTAGTAAATCATAGCAACTGCGGTGAGCCTTGCTGTCCTCTCCTTCGCACGAGGGAAGAAATTATCAATGCAGATCAGATGGGTTATATCTATGACGCCCTTGAAAGGAAAGAGCATCGGCTAGGAGGGTCTGGCAAATCAGGATGAAAACAAGGGATATGCCCAAGCATAACTATTCGATATGAGGCCATCTGGGGAATGGGGTCCAGGTCAAGGTCTACAGTGTTCTCCCTTGGTGAAGGCTGGGCGGGGAGTGCCCAGAGCTAGGGAGGATGTGAGCTCCATTGGGGAAGGGATCCTAATGTTGAAGTTCCTGGATGGGTAAAATCTCCGGCTAGAGGAGTTGGGAATGTTCCTAGGGCCAGGGCAGTTGTGTGGAATGCTGGCTCATTCCGAGAAGGTCGCTAGGAGACAAGGGCTTTTACGGCGGAGTAGAGATCGTTTCGATGTAGAATGCCCCTCCCTTCTGGCAGTTAAGGTCACATTTTGATTCAGAAGCGAACAAAAGCCAGCTTGTGCTCCCAATCAGCTCTACTTGATGCTGATGGACGGTTCTAGACCAAAGCTTGACGGATCCAAGACTGTCAGCATTCCAGATCTAACCACTCTTCTATCAAGGTCTTGTTGGAGACTGTTCCTTCACTGGGCGGTAACGATTGACTAGCTAGAACATGAACAACTTAAATGATCATCTACAGCTTTGTAGGAGAAAGGAAAGCAGTTTAAAGGGCACTTGGTGCAGCTATTGTTAGCCAAGTGTGAAAAATAGTATTAAACAATCTAGAGCCATGCACCGGTAACGTCAATAAACCGCCCTCGAAAAAAAAAAAGGTAAGAGGGGTGCAGTGCTGTACAGTATAGCAATAGAGATGCATATCAACAAGCAGCTTAACAATACAGAGGATGAAGAGGCATTAGGTACGTAGGATGGGAGGTAGGCAGAGGGGCCGGGGTCATCAAAGCATGAGGTGTGATTCGATGCCGAGGTCGAATTCAAGCAATAGGTCAAAGAGGCGGAAGCATAAGAGGGCTTCACTTTCGCTTGCTCAAGACCTTTGTGATGGCGTGCCGAATTGTGGTTCCAGCCTTCTCGACCTCTTTCTTGGTCAGACCGAGGGTAACGCAGACCTTCAGGCCGGCGGGCACAACCTGCTTCGGCTCGAAGTTGTCCTCCAGGGTCTTGAGACGGGTGATTAGAACGCCATTGGCGAGGCACTAGAGGAACACGTTAGTGAAGTCATTACCACAATCGTCTCGTAAAATACTCACTTCATCAACGACATCCTGCAGCAGGAATTGCTGGTCGGTATAAGAAAGCTTCTTCGAAGCAACAACATCAGGCTTGAGGACCAAGATGAGAACGGGGTTCTCGACAGCACTGGTGCAATAAACCCAGTCGCTACGAGGATCCAACTGAGCACGCATGGTCTTGGCCGTGTCCCGAAGCTGCGATACAGTGTCGGGGTTGTGCTGGAGAAGGTTGATAGTCTCACTGGCGGTGGTGGAAAGCAAAGCGGGAAGAGCAGCAGAGAAAGTGTATGAAGCAGCTGAGATACGCTGGTGATGCACAATTTCCTCGGAACCAGCACAGAACCCCCCACCTCCAACAAGAGGGCCAGCTAGCGAACCGACAATCATGTCGACCTCAGCAGCATCGACATTCTGATGTTCAGTGATACCACGGCCAGTGCGGCCGAGGACGCCGAAAGACCATGTCTCATCCAGGATAAGGCGGAACTTGTACTTCAATCGCAGCTCGATCTATTTTAGTTGTTAATAATGAGAGTTCTGGTTCCCTCCTCTTTGGGTGCAACTCACGATCTTGGGCAAATCCACCATATCACCATAGGACTCGAAAAGGCCCTCGGTAATAATGAACCTCCGAGTCAATGGCTTCCGAGCCTGTTCTTTAGTGACCTTGGCCAGAACTCGCTCCAGATCCTCCATATTATTATGCTCGTACCAACGAACAATACTGCGCGAGATCTGGATACCCTTCCGAACAGCAAAGCTAACACCCTTATCCGCAACAATGATATCACCACGCTTGGAAAACGCAGGAATAACACTGGAGATCGTCGAGAACGCCTGGGAGTACATGATACACGCCGCAGTACCCAAGAATGACGAGATATCGGCCTCGGTCTTCATATGCACGTCCTGAGAACCGTAGAATCCACGAGGGCCGCAGGGTCCAACGCCGTAGTTCCGGAGTGTTTGGATGGCCTTCTCCTTAAGAGCCTCGTTGGTGTTGAAGTTGTAGAAGTTGAGCGAGCTGAGGTTTGTGACGGTTCGTCCGTTGGCGAGCTTAGATTTAGGCCCGACGGGTCTGTTCAATGGCAAAAAAAAGAATGTCGATTAGCCCAAGAACTTCATCCAACAACTCCAATTTGGGGCAAGTCTTACCCAACGATCACGGTACGCTTATCAACCTCCATTTCCTCCAGTGTTGTCGGTTTGCCAACCAGGGGCTCTGGAACCCATTCGTCCACAAGGTCATCGATCTCGTCTTCGGTCAATGGCACAACACCCGGTTTGGTGGAGTACTTCGGGGCGAGGAGATACCGCACGGCAAAGAGAAAGAGAAATAGCTCGACCGCAGATCGGATCGGATCATCCTGGTAGCTAGACTTGACATATCGGAGGAAGATCGCGGAGCCGGGGACACGGTGGAAGAGGTTCGCGAGTTCGTGCAGGTACTCCGACAGGAGACGGTGTGTCTCCTGGAAGTCCATTATGGGAGGTCGTACGGTGCCCCTTTGTCGCGAGCACACCGGAGAGAGAATGGTTTTGGCGGCAACAGGGATCAAAAAAGCACTGGGACGGTCGAATTCGAGATGATGGCAGGCGGATGGTGGTTCGGGGGACCGCGGGTGGCTTGAAACAGGCACGGGGTCACGTGTTAGGGTGCTACAGTATACAGAGTTGAGACTAGAACGACCCTCTTGGAGACTACAAAACATACCGTGAAAAAAGGTCGGGGGATAAAAGACTATTGAAATGAAGCAATGCATATATTGTATT
Source organism: Penicillium cosmopolitanum (assembly GCF_028827165.1). Taxonomy (NCBI): domain Eukaryota; kingdom Fungi; phylum Ascomycota; class Eurotiomycetes; order Eurotiales; family Aspergillaceae; genus Penicillium; species Penicillium cosmopolitanum. The sequence continues at coordinate 689,141 of NW_026622678.1, read as the reverse complement.
CCGTTAAAATGTAGGGCAAAAGGAAAAAGAAACAAGCTATGAGAGTGGCAAACGAAGGTCTAGAGGCCCCTCTGGGCAATGGCGGAAACCACTCAAATACAAGTCATTCCACACGAACCATTAAAATCAACAAGTACGCCGGTAATTGAAAAGAATGCAGCGAGTCTGACTAAAAGAAACAAAATGGAAAATGAAACGACAGAAACTTTGTACAGGCCATTTTCATACACATGGCAAGTGTGCCATTAGATCAACTTGTATTGAACGTAGGTACCAGAGGCAGTGGGGTTGGCAATTGAAGATTCGGCGAGCTTGCCAGCGGGCAAGCTGGTGCCAGTGTAGTAGGTCTCGGTGTCGTTAAGACCGCTGTCGATGGGCTGGAGAAGGAACATGGTGGGGCTCTTGCTCGAGTCCGCGAGGCCGATAGTACTCCACAGCGCCTTGCTGATATCTTTGTTGTAACCCATTCTCTTGACAATCAAGGGAGCGGCAAGAAGGACGATAAAGATGACCAGCATGACGAAGTAGAGAATGGCGAAACGGATGACACGTCTCTTCCGAAGCTTGGACTGCTTGAGGGAGTAGATGGGTGGGCGGATTTGACGACTGGATCGTGTTAGCACTAGATCAATTGGGCATCATGAGGACGGGTTAACATACCTAGGGCGCAGCCAGAACAGGATGACGGAGTGGAACTTGTCCACATATGGGATGGCGAGGACTGGCAGCATGAAGAACAGGATGATATGGCCGAGCACGAAGTCGGCGGCGAAGTATCCCAGCTCGGTAATTTTGCAGAGGAATTCACGGCCGGGCTGGGAGAGGGAGTGCCAGCCCATGTTGTACCATTTACCGGTCCACCAAGCGATATTGGACTGGTCATGCTTGAATTCTCTGGTCAGGGCAAGCGAAATGATGAACTTGTAAAGGAACCGTTGGATGGCCATCATGGCAATGAGGCCAGAGACGGTTCGGGCCCAGTTGAAACCCTCCAGAAGGAAGAGCACGACGAAGAAGATGAGGAGAACAATGACCGCGATGGCATGAGCAATGGCGGCAAGAACGGCGCCGAATTTCTTACAGCACATGCTGAGGAGAGGGCCCATGCAGCACGCCATACCGAAGAAAACTCCAGCAACACCAGCATTGATGCCAACGGGTGCGAGAGCGACGATGACAATTCGGGCGATGGCGTTCGGGGCGTACTTGTCACTGTCGCTGAACATGGTGCGCGAGTTGATATAGAGATATGGCACAAGAGTGGCTGCAAGAACAACGAGAGGAGAGACAATCTCGCTAAAGAAAATGTTCGTGATACGAGCTCTGGGAATGTCGCCCGATCCCTTCTCGGAGGGAACACCAAGGACCTTTCGCTTGTAACCAGTGATACGGGTACGTGACAGACGGCAGAAGCCAATCCAGGACGAGGCGTGAGAGCGGGAGTTACCACGCGAGAGCCAACGGATGTAGTCACGATAATCAATGAAGAAATCGTTCCATGCGAACTGGTGAGGGTTGAACAGGAAGGGCGAGATGATCATGGCCAACAGTGAAACCCAGAACCAGATGAGGGCAGGCGTCCACACAGTCGAAGTGGAGAACAGCAACATCAGAAGGAGACGAGAACCAGTGTAGATCGAAGGACCGGCGAAACGGGAGTATAGAACACCGAATGGGATGCGGGCGGTAGCGAAACCACGACCGGTACCAATGTAACGGGCACCACCAAAGGACAAGTTCTGGTGAACAGCGTTCGAGTAGATCTGACAAACGAAGACCTCGAACATGAAGGAGAAGGAGCCGAAGTGCTTGGCCAGACGGGTAGCCATGCGCCAGACACCACGTTCGGTCAATTCCTGAACGGCAAGAGGCACGAAGGAGATGAAGAACACGATGAAAATTGAGATGACGCAACGGTTGACCCAGTTGATGATTGGCTGAAGGTCGGCGCAGTAAGTAGGACGCAGGGGATCGGTGATGGGCAGGTCAGAGTTGTATCGGCAGGTGATGGTTTCGTGCTTCAGAGCACCCAGGTTGATCAGAACAAGCATGAACATTTGTACAGACAACATGATGAACATATTGTTCAAGTGGAAACCAGGATGGGCATAGTAGAACGAGAGGAAGCGATCAAGAGGCAGTTGGGTACCGAGGTAGTAGTACTCGCGAGACAGCATCTGCTCACCCATACCAGTACCGATCTTGGTTGTAAAGTTAAGAATGGAACCGAATCCCAGATCACGACCCTTACCACACTGGAAGTACTCGCAGTGCTTGATACGACCACCACGCAGAATAGCGTTCATACCGGCGTAAATATCCTCGTTGAGGTGAAGACCCTTTTGCGCCTTCGACACACCACCACGCGTACACATGAAGGTAGCGTTCAGGAAATCGGGGTGACCATAATGCAGCTTACCACCGATTTGAGCGAGAGTACGGGCGAACAGAGTACCGAATGTTTGTTCCTTGGAAGCGGCAACATCACCAAGAACACCGATGCTCTCGGAGAAAATGTATTCACGGGCACCGAGAATGGCGACAGGGTGGCTGTCAGGAGAAGGAATACCAGGGGTGTAGGGGGAAACGTTGTCGGTGGTCAGCTCCTCGAACTCTGAGAGGACACTGCGAATCTTAAGGCACTCTTCCAAGTAGTTGTCCTGGTTGGCATCAATCAACTGGATGTATTCACCACGGTAGAAGATGATAGCATGGTTCTGATTGTCGGACTTTCCGTCACCGAGAATGGGGTTACCAGAGAGTTGGATACGGAACTTGGGTTTGCGAGTACCATTTTCGAGAAGTTCACAGTGGCCATCGATGAGAGCGGAGTACAGACGAGGCTCCTCGCCTTCGGCGATAGCGGGCTCTTCATCAAGGTAGGCGATCTGGAGGTCGGGGTAGGCACGGAGGAGGAACTCGGTGTTCTCACGCTCATCCTTGTTGAACTTGGCATAACGCTGCATGGAGACACAGATGCGGAACTTGCGGCGAGCCATGCGTTCAAGCTCGCGCTCAAGCTTCTCAGAGTTACCACCAAACATTTGGACAACTTCAGGGTTCTCGACACGGTATAGCAATTTGATAGCTCGGCTGTAGTTCATGAAACCAGATACCGTACGGTACAGGGTCTGAGAACGGAGAGAAGCCCAAATACGGGTACGCAGGGTATACTCAGGAGCAGCAGACTTGAAACCAATGCAGTAGAAGGGCAAGTCATCAATCTTGCTCTTGGCAGCATCCTTTTCGCCCTTCTCCGAGTAGTCGCCGTTCATTTGGGAGGTTTCATCGGCCAAGATCTTGGTGTCCTTGACGAAGCAATCCCACTCGTGGGGGTGAAGCTGCTTCAGATATTCCAGGAGGGTAACACGAGAGTACGGCTCATCTTCACGGATGATCTCACGGAGAGAGAGAAGAATCTTCTCACTGTAGTGAGGAATCAGGACACTGAAAGTAGGCATGTTGTCGACAGGCAGGGGCTCGGGCATGGGAGTAGACAGAGACTGAGCGAAGAAAGAGATACGACGCTCGGCCTCGCTTCCAGCAGGGAAGAACTCGGTCTTGAAGGATTGATCCTCCTGAGAAACGAAGAACGTCGGGGCACGCAGGGTACGCTTTCCCTCTTGCTCGGACGGCACCTGATGATAAAGAAGCTTCTGGACGTGGTCGATGGCCAACAGGTGTTCGCGATACATCGAGATAATGATGGCGTTCCACACCTGAGAGATCAGAACCTTCGGTTTGTACTTGATTTCCATGTCGGTGGTAGCCAGGACCTTAGAGTAGATACGCTTCGGAAGACGAGAGAAGATGTTTCGCCAGGGAGACCAGATCGACACACCGAGGTAGAAAGAACGGGCCACCGAGAAGATGGTGTTGCAAATAATGTACCAGAGGTAGCTGTCGAGGAAGAACAGAGTGAGATCCATGAAGAACATCAGGCCCAGCAGGATCTGGGGCTGTTTGTGGCAGAGCGTGTTACCGATCCAGACGACACCAGTACACTGGCGGATATGCATCGGGGACAAGATACGAATGGGATCCTTAAAAGACAAAGTCAAGAAGAAATAAGACTCGGCCAGCTTAGCGCCAAATACACAAACCCAGAGACCAAACGACATCCACATATCATTGCCGTGCAGTCGAGGGAAACTAGCAGTGAAGGTCTGACTGGCGACATACTGTCGGCCGTGCTTCTTCATGTAATTGCCGAACATCGCGCCGAGGGGCATGATGGCAAAGAAGATGGCAGTGATCAGAGCAATGACAAAGTGGACGATGCCGAGTGCCAGACCGATCGGCTTCTGCATGTTTGCAGGAACAGCGAAAGGAAGCCGAAAATGATGACACCAGGGACGAGGTTGACGACAAAGACCGCGAGCAGGAACATGAAGCGCTTGCGGAGATGCTGAGCGCCAGCCCAACGACGAGGCACGTATAGCCATTCACAGATGGTAGCGAAGATCTGGATGAACGCCGCGAGAGCACCACCAAAACCAACAGCAGCGAGGTACTTGTAGCTAGGCGGCTTGTTGTCGACCTGCTGTTGGTATCTACCGACATAAAGAGAGGGGGAGTTGTAAGCGGTGAAAAACCAGAAGGAGCACAAATGAATGACCCAGATACGGTTGAAGTTGGTGACCATGTGGAACCAGGAGCGAACCTCCTTGTAGGTCTTGAAGAAGGCCTTATTCCAGAGGACATCTTTCAGTTTGGGCCAACGTTCCGCAGGAGGGATATCCACCAGACGCGTCTTGTCTTCGAAATGGATGCGTTCAATACCCTCGGGGTACCAGAACAGCTGGTTCATGTCATCATAACCGATGACTTGGTTGTGATCGCGTTCACGTCTCACATATTTGCCATCCACGATCTCATAACCTTGATCACGGCAGTATTGGTAGAGGGGTGTGATGATATCGTTTAGGTAGGTGAACTCTTCAACAGGCTCAACTTTGTTTTGGCACTCGGGTGAGGAGTAGTAGTCATCGGCACACTTGAAGATGAAGCAAATGCACTCAGGCAAGAATCGAACCTGGTTAGCCTCACCCCAAATGAGGAGATACAGGGCGATCTGACGCGCACGGTCGTGCTGAGACATGCGGTTCATGCGAGATTTCCAGCGGTATTCTGCAGCCTCAAGACTGTTGTCACCTTCTAGAGCATCTAGAGTTTCCTCCTCGTTCTCGGGATTCTGCTTGGCAGCTTTCTGGGCGGCCTTGCGAGCCTTCCGGGTCTTACGGTCCGCTTTGCCAAGTTTCATGTTGGCGAAACCGACCGCATCATCCAAGTCCAAGTGGGCCGCGAAGTACCAACGACGGTAGTTGGCGTTGTGTCCGCCAATGTAGTCGGCGTGGAGCGACAGCAGAGCCTGGTTGGGGGTCATGCGAGAAGCCCGAGAGTCGAGCAGGGTCATCATATGGTCGTACATGTTGCGCATACTGTCACGCTGGAAACCGAACTTGTTGACAAGGTCGAGAAAGATGTCCTCGAGCTCTTCCTTAGAAAGAGGAATCTGAGCATCGGTGGTCCAGGCCGGATAGGGCTCCCGCGAACGCTGGCCAGCCGGCAACGCGTTTCCATAGTCCATGCCATACACGGGGGTAGATGCTCCAGAGGAACGGTTTCCACCGTAGGAGACCTGGGATGAGGGTGGACGGTAGCCACCGTAGCCACTACGACCACCATACTGGCTGTCGGCGTAGCCATAGCTGTTGTAACGCTCATCACCTCGGCCGTAGTAGTCCATATCGGCAGCGCGAGCGGTTTCGGACCTCATAGTGAAGTCGCTGAAAGTTTCCGAATCCTCCTCTGAGTCTCCGCGATGGCCTCGGTTCTGACCTCCTTGGTCGTAGTACTGATCTCCGTAGTACTCATCCTGATGACCGCCTTCATAGTATCCGCCATCAGCGTAGCCTTGGTTCCCATGAGCGGCAGGGTGTCCACCATCCGCTGCGTAGTGGCCACTAAACGAAAGAAAAGAAACTGTGTCAGTTGTGTTCTGTGATAGACTCAATCTCATTTTGATCCCATCAGCGGGGGTCTTCATACCCTTGGTCATAGTAGCCATCATCATAACCTTGATGATCGTAGTATCCCTGGCCGGCGTGTTCATCCTGGTAGTAGGAATCCCCGTGGCCCGCCGGGTGGCCATAGCCATCATCATAGTGGCCTTGTTGGTAACCAGACATGATGCGGCGGTCGCGATTGAAAACTTGAATCGAGCTCTAATCCACCAGGTCAGCCCATGCGCTTAGGCGAGGGGTGTTTCTCTTTCTGTGTGTGAAAGGAAGGAGGGAGAAGGGAGGGAGGGGGCTCACCTCAACGACGACCCATGCACGTTATTACTATTGGAAAGTGTTGAAGAATTATTGAAGCATCGACGAGAGAGAGTGAAAGGGTGTCGAGGTCCGTAGGGGGCGTTGAACAGGGAGAAGTCGAGCGCGTGGTCGGAATTCCGCGAGTCTCAAACTCGATGGGAAATTTAACGAATGGGGGGATCGGGGTCGTCCAGCAATTGACTTAGTTAAACCACCGATGGAAAGAGCGAGTGAAATGGGGAAAACACCAAAAAAAAACCGCTTTCCCTCCGGACTTTTCCTTGACACAAACAAGGAAAATGGAGATAGCGAAAGTCAAGAAAGAGGGGAAGGGGGGGGGAGGTTGGAAGAAGCAAGAGGAAAGGGAGGGAGAGAAAGAGGCTGGATGAGATTAGAGGATGGCAAGGCTTAGGCTTGAGAATTACCAGTAGGGACTGGGACTGGAACTGGGAGACTGGGAAAATATTGTGGTTATTTTGGGAATGGAATTAAACAGTGGCCCCAGCCAATTTACGGTCACCGTACAGTACGAGTACACGTATACCATGCAGGTACCAGATACTTGTCCTATTGCTGGGTTCCACTGCTTTCACCGGGGTCATCGTGACTCCACCGGGCTACTGCACTTTCAGGGGGGGATGCTAATACACACTGTACACAATTACACACAACTCTCTTTCACTCACTCACCTCACTGTGTATGTACTTGTATACACAGCCATACATGGCACATCTGGACACGATCTCTCTCCACCACCCATCACCTATCACCCAATCACGGCATCTTGGTCTGCACCGGAATCCAAGGGAATTACGACGGCCCCTGAGACCCGCTCCACTATGCATGGCAGGTAACGAATAACATCCCCGGATGGTCTCCAGCACAGATACCATGCTGCTCCGACCTTCTGATTTGTTCGTGCCTTGTTATTGTTACCTGGTATGCAGGGATAGGCTTCACTTGTTTTTCATTCCTCGTTTCTATGTACATTGGACGGAGTACGGAGTACCCAGAGGAGACAGACAGACTCAGTCTACTCTAGCCTGGCCACCCTGCTCTGCATTTCGTACTCGACTACGACTACGGCTACTACGGAGTACGAGTACTCCGTACTGATCGGAGAAACTCCTATCCACCCGGGCCCATAATTGGTTGGATTCCATGGCTCCCGAGCGACAGAACCACCACCCACCCTCTCTTTTCATTTGAATTCTACTGTCTCGCAAAGATCGTCGAATCCCTTTGCTTTTCCTGGTCTGACCTTCATCCATCGTGTCAGGGACTTCGTGGATGGGCATGGATTTTCCACGCTAGCAACTTAATTTGCCACCGCAAGGCCTCGATGTCTCAACATTTGTACTGCCGGCCACTGGTTCTCCGGTGCCTCTCCCCACTCATCGCCCTCTGAGTGGAGACCCTCAAAACTTGCTGTTCACCTTGAACTCAATCGCTAGCTGGCTGAATTTCGCTTAGAGTCGTCTTAAAAATAGAATACCTAGGTACTGTACTCCGTACTCATGGTAGGTTTAAGTACACAGTACATTGAGCGACTTGAAATTATACATACACAGTCCAAGTACTATAGTATAGTATGGACAATATATATGTAGTACATACACATTTTTATGTGCATTAGGTAGTGGTACATGTGAAGATGTGGCTGTATCAGTAACTTTCAAGGTTATATATCTTTGTTCCGAGTCTCTAGTACATACCTAGGTACATAGGTACTCTCCAGGGGATATATTTCTCACGGTCGCTCCAAAACTAAACTCAACAACCTTGGAACTGAACCTTGGAACTTTAGTTTGAAGTACCTCATATCATACTACAGTACCAGCCCTTGACTCTACTATCTACACCGTGACTGGACACCTCCTTATCTCCACCATCTCACTCACCTGAAAATACCCATGCAGTAATCTGTACACAGCCGATACCTAGGTACCCGTAATCGACTAATGGTAATTCGGTACTGTCGCAGCTGATCTCCACCGTTAGACCGAGTCTTTTCGTCTTGTCCCACTCTGTGGATCGCCCGATTGCTTCTATTCTCTGATTTGGAGCCTCGACTGGCCTCGTCCATCACCCGGGGGTCGTGCGAGTGCCTGCATACGCAACGGCCTGCGCAAACACTGCGTCGATACTGCAAAGAGTACTTACCCGCCTTTGCGGTGTCCACCACTTGGACACGTATTAGTACTTTGTACTCTGTTCTCTATAATCAAATCAAAACATGCTGTGGCCAGTCAATGCTGACATGCGAACGGAGTGATCCTGCAAGATGCAGGAACAGATACATCCACTGCACAAATATGGGAGCGGCACTGGCAGATCCTCCACTTGGTAACTCCGAGTCTCATCTCAACTGAGCCTGGGGTTCTCGGCCTACCGGTCGTCCCCATATTTTACTCCTGATTATTGTACTCCGTACGGAGTAGTCTTGCTTTCACTCTCCCCCTGGGGACTCTCCTTTTAAAGTCACCATCTACTGGGGAGACAGGCGATCACCCCAAAAATAACCTGTCTTCCATCGGCCTTCGAAAGGGTCTAGTCAGCGGTCCGTCTACTCAGTGGACTCGCCCTAGTGTTGCAAGTTTATGGTATTGACCCGCTTCCTTCCAATACCTACGAGTACTCCTTGTCCATACATACATAAGTACATATACGTATGTACAGTATCGACCCCGATCCTTCTTCACCATTTCGGGCATAGATGTGGCTAGAGCATGTTCATTTCGGGAAGGCTGATTTCTTGCCAACTTTTGGTCCTGGGTGGCTGGAATTGTGGATAGAGCTATCGTGGTGCGATGCCTCCGGCCTCACTGGTGTCGAATTTAAGCATCCACTTAGTTTGTATTCTGTACTCCGTACTCCGTACTTTTGTACTCCGTACATAGCAATTGGTTCGCCCAACGGGAATGGATCCGTTCGAAATTGCCACCATGATATCTGATATCCTTACCTTACGGAGTACTCCGTATGCCATACCGTACATACACAGGCTGATCCGATCGATCCTCGCCATCACATTTTCACATTCACATTCATACTGTATCGACCCCCCTTTAGTAATCAGGGGGGGCTGTGTGCTCGAACGGACCGCCCTGCCACCCTCCACCATGTTCCTTCAAACGTGATTTTAGACCAATGGTTGTAGCGTGGTGCCTGTTAGCAACAGGGTTGTATGTATGTACAGAGTACTCCGTACAGAGCACCTGTTGTATGTAGTTATGTACAGTACAATGGAAAAGAAGGGGTGGTGGAACACCTCACATTTTCCCATGTTCCGCATTCTACGTGTTCTCCCGCACGGCTCGGGAATCGCTTGCAGGCGACACCAACTTGTAACGTGGCCGAATCTGATTGTGAAACTCCTCTTCAAGGTTTAAGGTTCGCCCGGGCGCGATGCAATTTAGCGGTGCTAGTACATATATAACTATGAGTAGAGCGTTCTAGGAATCCTCTCTGTGCTCCCATCCACACTGTTTTGGTCCAACCACGTCCCTGCCAGGGGAATTCCTATCGCATGGAAGAAGTACCCAGTCCAGCAGCTACGGTCTCGCCTCTGGACCAGCCTCACTCAATTCTCCTATTGTTGGCCAGCCCTTGGCAGGCAAGGGATTGATCGTCGTCGTGGGTGGGGTGGTGTATACCAGCGGAATGGAGTGGTCGTTGGGAGTCTCGTAATCGGCAGTGGCGAGGAACGTCGATCCACAGACTAGGGGGGGCTCTGCCCGCGAAGCTTTTCGGTGGGATTGACATGATTCGGAACTCATTTTCTGTCCATGCGCTTTGCTCTGCATGGGCCGTCCGGTCGGGACTACTGGATCTGGCGTCTGGTCTGTTCTGTTCTAGTCTTTTCGGTGGCCATTCTGTGATGTTGATGCAGGGCCATGCATCATCCTCGCGTCGGACCTGTTCGTTTCGGATTTTCTTTGTACATACATATATGTGAGGGCTATCCGGAACATGATAAAGTTTCTTTTAAGAGCACGGGAGTGGCCTGAGTCATGGCTGCTTCTTTGACGTGTGTGGCTTGTCAACTTGCTGCAGCTTTAGATTGTGATGCGACGCGGATATCCCGTACCTGGTCTGTATTCCAATGATCTTGGTTCAGTCCTGTATGACATATGCAGTGCAGGCCAAACGCATTGTGTAGTCTGCTTTTTCAGTCTATCTAGTAAGTAGCCATGGATCAAACTGTATAAATCGTTGCACCAGCGTATGATCATCTCTGGTGAGGTTCGTTTCAGTGTGTTGATTAGCAGTATGCAGTACTAGGTTTCCCAACAGTCAATTATGGACATGAGACTCGTACTATATATACATGTGGGATGCATCCATAATGAGATGACTGACAAACCCCAAGGTCGCTTCAAAGCTTGGATGCGAGGCAGGCCTATGATAGATCTCGTAATCAGACATATTCCTGAGATCGAGGACATCGAATAGATTATCTGAGCTACATATACAGCCAACCATAAATGAGAAACATAAGCATCTCAACTCGAAGCAGCTTGACAGCTCTTTCCGCTCTGAGTTCGAGAACATCCCCGAGGGCAAGGATATGACGGATCGTACTGCCACAAGAAATAGGGATCTGTCTCATTAGTAAGAACATTGGCCATCAATCGAGATGGATACGGAAGATCAAAAGAGGCCTCAAAAACATCAACCGATGGAATGCGAATCTGGCCCCAGCCTTTCTCAATAAGTCTTGCAATGGAGGTTCCATAGATATACTCGCGAAATCCCGCCCATCGAATCGCAGAAGCACACTGAAAGCAGACAGTCAGTACGGGATCGGAGAATATAGTAGATGAACGGAAAATATCTTACCATTGGACAGCTTTCGGCATTTGTATATAAGGATAGATCCGTAAATGCCGCTGCTGCCTCGGTTGCAGTGAGGCGGAACTTGCCAGTAGGATCGGTTAGAATTTTTGTGCAGTTAGTAATTGCAGCAATCTCTCCTATTGAATTTTAGGTATCCGTCCATAATACTGGAAGTTAAAAGATTGACATGCTCACCATGAGATGACGGATTTCCTGTTTTGCCATTCTCATTAACACCCATGCAGATAAGCTCTCCCTCATCGGACGCTGTATGGTTCACTATCACGGTTCCAAAGGCCGCGAAGGGACACGGCGATCCGCTCAACTCGCCCAATGCCTGGTTGGCCAGGCGCATCCATCGAGCTCGAGTTTCAAAAGTGACTCCATTAATCATGAGTTTCTCGTCTGCAAGTGGCAGCTGGGTGGTTGCTAGCACCCCAGGTAGATAAGCAGCGGACACGATGAAGAGATGAGCCAACCGCATTTTGATATATGGTGTTGTGACCGGATTAGAAGACCTTGTCGGCCTGCTTATTTATAAAGAATAAAAGTCCTTCGCAAAGCGGATACCACCTAATAAATCTGTCATTTCATGTGCCCAGGTGTCTATGCGGGGAACCCCGATGGGTCCAATCTTTTTGCAAGATAATACTGATAGATCGACATCCGGATCGGCCGCAGTCGGCCGAGGAACTGGGTGGAACTTCCTGATTGACGACAAGAGACAAAGAAGCCTTGCTAAATGAGAACTCAAGTCCGATGGTCAACTTCTGCTGCAAATTGTTGTGCGGGGATGGGCCGAGAGTGTCATCGTTTCGGATGCCAGGAGTAGTTCGTGCAGGGATTATCCCCGCATAGATTTGTCTCTTCTTTGCCCACCAAACTACTGAGGCTTCAGGTACTTGGTAAAGTAAAATGCTAGCTCTATCAATATTTACTACATATTACTAGTAGTACCTACACTTCAAGTTGTGACCTAGATTCAATTTGGCTTAGGATTTTTGGACATGGTGAACTTAGAGTAAGTTTGCATCTGATTGTACACCTGGGCACAAATATATATTGCATTTTGCTGCCCACTCATTCCATTAAATATTAATGAAGATGGCATCCATTATCCTGCAAGGCGTTATGCATATTTCACTACATAGTAAGATATTATGCTAATCGCATGGCCAATGTGATAGCTTTGGCGAGTAACCTTGAAGGTATAGTTCAGCTTTGGGTGGTTGCCGGGTCAACAACGACCCGCTGACAGCCCACAACAGACCAAACCGCTTTTCGTCTTCAGCATCAGCGCCCAGAGAGGTTTTCGGTTCTACTAACAGCAAAGCGATATATATCCTTTCATCTGAGGGTGACCGGGCGGCAACCTGCCAGATAACCTGCCAGATAAACAGACTCATCCTGTCACCCGACAGCACTAAAGATGGCCCGTCTCAACACAAATGCACCGACCGCTCGCAGCGCCCCCCGACCGCACAAAGCTATGGCAAATGAACAGCTGGGATCTGATCTCCTGGCAAACGGAAATACCCCAGCACTGTCGCGCAAGGATAGCGCCACTCGCACCAAAGGTTCCTCACGGAGTTCCAAGATCGGACCGGGTTTACCCTTCGACATTTTCCCAGACGACGACGACCAAATACGAGGCGATAAGACATCGAGCCAGAGTCCATATACCCCATCAGGATCTCCAACAAAGCAGAAGAAGAAGCGAACGTTGAAAACTTCACAAGTCAACTCCCTCCTGCTCCCACTGCAGCAAAGACCACGCCAAAGGCCAAATGTGAAAGTGGAACAAGATGACTACGACAAGGAAAATGATATAACGGGAGACGCAACGGAGCCATATACACCTGAAAGAAGTCCCGTTCCGTATCGATCACCAACAATAGTACGAAACACAACACGCACTCCCGCGAGAAATCGAGAACTCAATAGGTCTTTGAGCCACAGAGAACATATAAACAAAGATGAAGACAGCTGTGGGGACAATGGCTTTGAATCACTGGATGAATTTGTAGTCAGTGACAATGATGAAATCAGCTACCATGAGACATCCGACCCTGAAACAGAGGAGGAAAAAGCCCCAACTCCAGCCGCGCCACCAAAGTCTGCGCGGAAGAAACTCATGAGAGGAAGAAGACCAAACTCCGAAGCAGAAGTGGAATCTGCGAAGAATCCAGAACCTCAATCTGAACTCAACCTAAAACCAAAAGATCCGGGGACAACAAAATCGCCAACAAAGTCTAGACACAACACTCAGAAACTGTCTCAAGGCGACTTTGATCTATCAACGCATTTTAAAACACTTGAACTTGATGATGACAATGGACCTGCCTCTCAACTAGAGACAGATCTGACACAGTGAGCTATTATATATCACGCTTCCCCTGGCCAATTATCCATACTCATTATGTTCTATAGATCTGTCATCGAAATGAGCCCCCCCACCAGAAGACATGTATAGAGTGAAGAAGAACACCCACACACCACCATCTACACCATCACGAAACCGTCTGCGCACCCCCACGAACCAGAAAACGCGCATCCCACCAACCCCGCACAGGGAGAGCGTCGATGCCTTTTGGAGCCAAGAGGAGACCGTCGCATGGATCGATCAGCATTCACCAGAGAAGCCTCTAGGGCGAACAGTGATAGAGCTGCTTCAGGATTTCGATGATTCCGAAACCGATGACACTGGCCGTGACTCTACTTCCAGCGTTGAGCCAAGATCCACACCGGCAGTGAAGCAAAAGCAGCCCAAGACCCCTAGCAAGACAGCCCTTAAAAAGGAACAGGCAGAGAAGAACAGAGCTGTGAAGGCTCGTCGTTTGTCATTCAACAACAAAAAGGATGACTTCGCACAGACTTTCCTGACTGCGCTCGACAATGCAGTTGCGGAGGGCAAGGTCTGCCAGATGGCCATGGTAACTGGCGGTGTAAAAATCACTTGGTCGAAGACGCTCCAGAAGACCGCAGGCCGGGCTCAATGGAGGGGGAGCGAATTCGCGACAAGGACGGCCATGTCAGCTACAAACATCATGCCTCTATCGAGCTAGCCGAGCGCATCATCGACGACGAATATCGCCTGATCAATACCCTTGCCCACGAATACTGTCACCTTGCCAATTACATGATCTCCAATATCCGCGACCAACCCCACGGCGCAAGCTTCAAGCAATGGGGACTCAAATGCAAAGAAGCCTTGAGAGATCACCCCGTCTACGGCGGAAGGATCAATGTTACAACAAAACATTCTTATAAGATCGACTACAAGTATGTTTGGGCCTGCGTGGGATGTCACCAGACATATGGTCGCCATTCGAAAAGTATCGACCCCAATCGAAGCCGCTGTGGCAGTCCGAGCTGCAGCGGTCGACTGGAACAGATCAAACCGAAGCCTCGGAATGTATCGCCGAAGAAGAACGCTGTTACGCCGGCGACACAACGAAATGTTATGGACAATGTTGCCAAGGAGCTTGGGGGATTTACCTTGTAACCTCGCCGCCATTTTGATGCAGATAGTGTGAACATATAGAGCCGAGAAGGTGTACATGTATTGGACAGCAGCATAGCATTTCAGGGTTTATGCATATCAGGAGTTACTGAGCTTAGTTTGAATTGAATATTCAAGTTCTTTCATATAATTCATCTACCTAATATTTTAACTAAGCTATCTACTTTATCTAGTCCGACCAAGCCCGGTTCCAAATGCCCCATACATTTGTAGACTCCGTATTCCCCTTCTCCACCAATATAGAAAATATCATGCTCCGCCAATATCAATATCAAATCCCGAATTCAAACAAAAAGGCTCCAATCCCGAATTTCCAAGCCACCGACCAACGCAGCAACAGTCTCCTCCGCAATAGTCTCCTCCCTAGACAGACCCTGCGCATCCCCGGCCTTGTCAAACTCCTCATGAGGCACATTGAAGAAAACCAGTAGATCCGTCTCCTGCGCCGCAAGACGAACAAGCAGATAATGGCATGTCAACTGCGTCATCGCAGCACCGGAACCATTCGTAGTTGCGCCCGCAACAGCCGACGTCCCATTCGTAGCGGGAGCTTGGCCTCTGCCCTGCTTAGGTGCATTTTGAAACTGAACAACACCCTTGTAGGCACTGATAGATGACCCAGCCGGCGCGGTGGCGGTTAACCGGGGAAGGTCGGCCTGTTGCGGCGGGGTGATCACTTGCAGGGCATCGCCCTCGTCGCAGAGATCGTTCAAGTGATACAGAGCAGCGGCCTGGTCAATAGTTTCCTGTGAGGCGCCGGCTGCGCTGCCGCTTCCTGCTGCTAAGGTGGGGTTTTGGTGGCTGAGAGTGGCGAATGTGCTGAGGGCGTCTTCTTGCGAGACGCGCTGGTTAATCTCGATGATCAGGTTGGAGAGGGTCTCTGGTGAGAGGAAGAGTTCCTGGTGATCTGGGATTTCGCGGAGGTTGCTGTTTGGCTTGTTAGCTTCCAAATGGTGCATTTTTGGGGGATTATCTATATTTGTGTGCGGGGGTTATGGGTTTAGTGGATGGAAGGTGGGATGTATGGTCTTGTTCCAGATCTGAACTCCGATATATGACGGATTCAAGTAGGACCGAGGGAAGGGGTACGGGTTATAGCCTTATATCAAGAGGGATTCGCTCACCTTGCGTCCATCCAGCGTTGCGGCACAACTCCGCGGATTGCCCCGCCGAAGAAATCTTGCTCAGTTGTTGGTGCCATGATAGATATCGCCTTTTGCTGTATCGGAGCCCTGGAAGGCAAATTGTATAACGCTTGTTGAGAAGGAGATGTCGTACGACTCCGATTTTATATTTCCGGGGAGCTTTGGGGATGAGGGAGCTCCGATGCAGATGCAGACTTTGCGTAGATGCTTGTCGTTCACTTTTCTTTTTGTTTCCTTTTTCAAAGAAGTCGTCTTCTCCGATGGCAAAGTATTATTTTTCCAAAGCCTGGACTTTGGTAATTCAGGTAGAGGAGAAATGAGGGATGGAATTGTTGGTGGGCAGGTCACAGGGTCACAGGTGGTGGTTTTATGCTACAAGTTGGGGGAAGGCAGCAATTGGCGGGTGGTTGTCCTCCGTCATAAACTTCTGCCTCCCCCAGAATCGGCTCAGACTACTTTGGAAGCCGCCGTTCGAATCCGCCAGCCATCGCATTGCTTCTTTTGGTCAATACCTCTAGAAAAAAAAGATCATTAACATGTTACTATTATGCGTAAATATTTCAGTTGTTGATCTGGGAGATTTGCTTGCTTGTTTTCACTGCGCTGTGTGGAGTAGTTTAATAGGAACTTACGGAGAACCGGGATATCACTCCAGCACCTATACACTTGCTTCTACGTACGAGTTGAATGACCCCGATACTTCCCTTTTTAGGTGACTATTAAGAAAGTCATTCAATGCCATAAATCTACTGTCTAGAAAAGATCAGACACTTAGTTGAGCAGACGGCCATACGGACTCTCAGTCCGAGGTTTAGAACATTCCATGGTTATAGACTAGAATAAAAGAAACCATAGCTATCGTTATCTACCTGATGAGCTCGAGCAATCCTACTCGAACAGTTCCTCCACATATGAATCGAGTTCAACCAACTGAAAGCTATCCTGCCACTTATCTCGGAATTCTTTCTTCCGATACGAATAGCTAGTGACCTGCGAAAAGCTCACCAGTTCCACAGTCCAGCCGCGCTGCAACGCACGTTCAACCATGCGCATGAAACCCTCAGAATACTCTGCCACTGCCGCATCTCCAGTGGCTAAAACGATAGTCGCCGGTTCATCCGTGTCCACCAGGCTCTCGAGGATTTTCAGGTGCAGAATTTCGTCCACGCCCTGCTCGACCCATCGCTCGTTGGAGGCGTTGACCGTTTCAGGTCCGCCATTTCCATGCTGAGTTGTGTTCCCGGGAGCCTTTCGGAACTTGGTGTGGCGAGGTGTGGCGTGCTTAGCTTTGTGTACACGCTCTAGGATATTGGCTTCGTATCCAAGGGTTTTAGCTTCGTTGATTGAAGGAAGCTGGTCTGACCCAACAAGAACCCTCTTCGAGGCGGGACGGCCTCGCTCCATGATCAAGGAGAAGTTGGCGAAAGACATATGGAGGCGGCGAATGCGAGTTGATATCGGAATATTCCGCGAAACTTTCACCGAATCGTGGAATCCTACCATGATCTGTGGCGCGTTAGTTCATCTGAGAGAAGAGATGAGCCCTGGAATCAAAACTCACATTCGACATATCGACGAAGACATGGATCGGACGTGACTGGACATTGTTTTGAGTTGGCTTCGGAGAGTGTCCTACTCGTGATACGAGCTGGGCGTATTCAGGGAAGTCCTTGAGGAGCTTGGTCATTAACCCGATTCTGCGCTCTGTCGCGGATTTGTAGTCAACAGGTAGCACACGTATACCCGCGGAAGTTGTGATAAAGTTTTTCACATTCTCTGACTTCAAGGTTGACTCTTTCTCGTCGAAAGATGATGGAGGTGTCTCATAGCGACCATGTCGGGCGTCGGGAGTACCCAGTTGGCCTGGCGTAAACGCTAGGTGGTTGGGCCTCCAAGAATAAGGTCGGTCAAAGACAGTTGGGTGCGAATCGGAATCAACTTCGTCGCTGCCTTCTGAAGAAATTGTTTCGAGTGTCTCTTTGGGTTTGCTACCCTCATACATATTGGACCCTCTCGCCTCGGGGGTCCTAGGCGCATTCTTTATGCCGTTCACCTCTTCCAAAGAGGTCTCTGGGGTAGCTTGTGGCGCGGTATCATAACTTTTAATCGTACTCGAAGACTGCTTTGAACCTTTGGAGGCGGGATCGCGAGACGAGGATAAAGAAGTCCCGGTGGCAGCCCTTGAAGTAAGGTTGCATTTCGAGGTACCCGGAACAGGTATGGGTGCAGAGGAAGTGTGTGATTTATTGGGATCGGTATGGCCACGCTTGAGAATTGTTATGGGCGGACGAAGCTGAACATATGGTTGATGACCAGTAGGAACGGGGATTGTCGGCTGCCTCGACTCTAGAGTCCGGAAGGAGTTTGAGTCTCGGTTGATGATGTCCCATAGCGACCCAAAGTCTCCGAGTCCGTGGGGGTCAGGTTGGGGCCTGGATAGACCTCTTGAGCTCTGAGAGAAAGTCTGAACATCGGGCTGTTGGCGACTCTCTGAGGGTGACGGTACGGCGCCAGAGTGATTATGCCCATGGGTATCAGAGCTTCCATTATGAGTGGAAGAGCGGAGAAGGTCGAAAACCGGGGTGAAGTCCCAATTCGAGGCCGGCTCTGTGGGATCTGTAACGGGCATTGACAAGGTCGTAACTTAGATCAGGTATCAAGAGAGAAAGAGATCAGGATAGGGTGATTTGAAGTAAAGGGTAGAACGCAATAAACTGCAGAACGAGATCGACGTAAGAAAGAGTCACAGAACATGTCGTGAGAGTTCGTGAAGAGAGTGGATGAGCATGATGAGAGTGAGTCAGGTAGATATGGGGCATCAAAGGTCCAGAGGCGGAGGCGGAGGTGACTGGTGGCAAAGTAAGGCGGTGAGGTTCTGCCCACTAGACCGCCCTGTGAAGCAGCACTAGTCTATATTTAGCAAGCGGGTCCGCGTTAAGATCGGACAGGCTTATTGGTATTTACTATAGGAGCTTGGTAGTAGCATGGTCGGGATTGAGTAAACTAGACAAATATATATATTCTGTTGCTGCTTTTAAGTTTTAAGTTTTGTTCCGATTTTTTGGGGGTCCTTACCTCACCGCCAATTAGCATGAATCGACCTCAATAGACTATGACGGGAACTTATAGATGCCGAGATCCATATAGTTCTTGTTTTGAACATAATTCGAATAAGTAAACAGAAGGGCTATTTTATTTTTCATTTTCTTCAAGTTCCTCCGACAATTCTCGCCAAATATTGATGTTTTCGAGCTCATATAATGTAGGCTGTACTGCCAATCGCAAACCTGTTGGATTTGATATGGGCCGACTGGATGACGACGGCTTGCTTAAGCCGATACTGGTAGATGATCGATGAATTAGTGGGCGTATAGAAGGCAGACACGAGGCAACTATTGCCACTGATGCCTCAACCAAGCTCCAAACTAGGGCTGTGGACATTGTATCCAACAGATCTCTATATCCATCAGAAGTGCCTGAATTGTCAGAGGCCAATCTTCATATTTCGACGCTGGGGAATGACCTACCATAAGTGAAAAACAAGATCACCACCATCCTCACAATTGCAACTGCAGTTGACAATGATCCAAGAAGAAAAACCAATAGAACACTAATTTTCTTAGACAGTGTAAGCTGCAGCTGCCAAACCAGTGGTACTGGGAAAAGAAGCAGGGTGAAATCCGTGATAACGTCTGCGATAGCATAACCAGACCAAGATATCTCCGCCTGGATGCAGTGGCGTCGATGTGACCATGTCTGGTATTGCAGACTCCAATTTCGTACATTGCATTGAAAAGCAGATGTGACAAGAAATGCAAGCGCAAGCATTGTACAAACAATGATCATGCCTAAAGACACGATATTGAAGATTTTGCCCCGAAATATCCTTCGATATGCTAGGAGCACGCTTATTTTGATGACACCAAATGTAATCTTCTCGATAATGCTATAGCCAAGGACAATCTGGGATTGTTCAGCATAATGAATGTGAATGTTTGATTTTTTCCTGATCTAGACCCGACATACCTTCTCTGCAATATCATCTGCCCGACCTCGAGAGATTGTGTTGTGATGTGGCGCATTAGGACCAGCTGGATTCGAATGAGCCCCTAAGGACCCAAGCGCAGTGCCTTTTCAATTTTAAGTTAGAGCTGATCTGGGTGGCTTGCAGGCAGCCAGGGAGAGAGAAAAGCCTACCGGCAATATTAGTGATTCCTAGTCCCCATACTAGGATAGTAGAGACAAAAATTATCCAGTCGTCTTCTCTCAGTGGAATCCCAAGTTTGCATCGAGTGAAAAATCTTAGCGCTACGGCAGCTGATGCAATTGTTGGAAGTACAACGCCCACGGCAATCACGCTATGGGGCTGCAAATTTAGCAACATTATTGAAACATAGTTGCCATCGCCGAGCTGGAAATTGAAGGATATGAAGCCACCATTTATTTCCGGTCACCATATTTCAATGAACAGCTTTTCAGTCTACCCTTCTGAGGCGGAATTCCTCTCGTAGCCACCGTCCTTGGTGTATGGCATGCTGAGCAACCTGCAGGATATTGGGGGCGCAAATGTACTTGGCAGCTTCCCTTTGAAGTATCTCCGGCCCTGGCCTGCACGAATCCCAGCCACGCTTGACTGAGCACTGGCCGGAGACCAGATGAGACCTATCGCAGCACTTTCCCATCCTGGTACTGGCAACCAATCAAACAATAGCTAACTAAGCTAAGCCTGCACAAAGGATCGAAAGTGGAGCCAGTCGTGCGTAAGGGCATGTTAGTTTGCGGGGTTTGGATATGTCCGAGAGTAGTAACTGGATATCTCCTTGCTCAGTACATGGTCGTGCTTGGGGTTCGCCTTAATCCCCCGCTGCGAGGATGCAGGACCTGCCGGTTTTAATTCGCACTTAGCTCCTCAAATCATGAAAGGATGATTTTTTCGTAGTCACTCATAACCCTGCGCATTCTTCCCTTGTGACACAACTTGGACTCACCGAAAAGGAGAGAAAAGAAGAAAGAAAAATGCTCACGTCACTTCTTCTACCCCTTGCTCTGGCCACTACAGGTGCTGCTCGGTCCCTAGGCTGTGGCAGAGAAATCCCTTCCAAGTTTCCTTCCGCTGGAAAGAGTGCAATACTGCATCTTCCAGGAACCGATCGCGAGTATCGATTATACATTCCACTCACATACGACAAAAACCAACCCACTCCACTGTACTTCTCCTTCCATGGAGCTACTCGGGA
Organism: Penicillium cosmopolitanum; assembly: GCF_028827165.1. Taxonomy (NCBI): domain Eukaryota; kingdom Fungi; phylum Ascomycota; class Eurotiomycetes; order Eurotiales; family Aspergillaceae; genus Penicillium; species Penicillium cosmopolitanum. Next base: position 668,076 of record NW_026622678.1, on the reverse strand, counting down.
CATGAACGAGGAAGAGGAACTGTCGCAATTCTCCAACCCTTTTTTTAACAAAGATGGAATTGCCGTCTACCCAAACAGCAAGAATGGTTATTGGCTTTCCAATCCCAGCGCCAATATTTCCTTGCCGAACGACCTTGATTTCACCAATGACCTCCTAACGCATATGGAGAATTTACTCTGCATCGACTCAAGCCGAGTTTACTCGGCTGGCAAGTCAAATGGGGGCGGTTTCACCGCTGTCGTTGCCTGCAATGCCACGGTTGGCAGCCGGTTCGCTGCTTTCGCATCCGTCAGCGGCGCCTATTACGATACTGACAACATCCCTGGAGTTGGGCCTTGCAAACCTGCCAAACGCAAGGAGGGCTACCCTTTTATTGAGTTTCATGGCACTGGAGATACAACAGCACCCATTGATGGCAATACGAACAGCAACCCAAAGCTACCTGTGATCGATTTCCTCGAAGGTTGGGCCGAACGAAATGGATGTGTGAAGAATGCCAAGTGGGCAAGGAATGAGACTGTCATGGAGGACCCGCTACTCAGGCATGCTAGCTGGGACTGTGCTGGCAAACGTGGTATTGTTCAGCATTACCGCGAGAGTGGGAATGGCCACTGCTGGCCTAGCACGGTGGGTAATGATGACTACGAAGAACATCCTTTACAGTGTCCTGCCGGTAAATCTGCATTTAATGCCACTGAGTATATCTTCGAGTTCTTTAGAGATTATCGTCTGAGACTGTAGGATACAGATGGCTTGGCGGCGCGGCAGTCCTGGTATCTTAATATGTCTCGTTACAAATATGTCTCGTTACAAATATGTCTCGTTACAAATATACTATTATATGATTGATGCCCGTTGATAGGTTGACCTTGGGAATTTCGTAGTAGCCGGAATAGTCAATGATCCGAGAAAAACCGACAATAGAGAGGTTCAAGCATACCTAAAGAGGTACCTAGGGCTGATATTAAGGTTCCCATAAATCTAAGTATATCTGTTACTTCAAGTTATTATGATTCATCTGTCCGATAATGGTGTAGTCATCCGTGGTGTTTACATGTTGATCTATAGCTATCCATAGCTATCCTGCTTCGTGACACTCCCCTAGAGACAAATAGCTCAAAGAACGTGACCAGAAGCTTGGGTTCTTAGTCACAGCTTGATATTTTATCACTATGGAGTATTTGTCGTTTTAAGCTTGTCAGACCAGGTCGTCATATACTAGTTATTGTGTTCGTCCTCTAGTTGGTACATAAGCAGCTCGGAAGAACTCACTCGGTCCAGCCCGATTACGTCGCCGATAGAAGGTCACCCCGATCAATGTGGACCAGAAAAACAGACTTTACGAATAACCTTATTCCGATTTATAATAAGGAAAAGATAGGATCGCAAATTAATTCTGTCCAATCATTCATAACAGCCCAAATATAGCGGCGGCGGCTTGATTATCAGGCTTACCAAATCTGTCATAACTTCAACTGAAAAGCAACATGGTAGAGCCAAATGATATAGACGTCTCACACTTAACTACCCCTTGAGACAAAGTGATGAAGCATTGTGTATTTTAGGCCGTATTTGTTCGGGGAATCATTGACCGGCTATTGGGACAAGGTGACGGCTCCCCAATGCGGGAATCGAATGATTCTCGATTAGAGTTGTTCTCGATCATTGAATCACCAAATAGATCATGAGATGCTTTCTAGTATTTCTATATGCAGCCAGACCGAGACCTACCTCTGTTTCCCTTGTTCATTTTGGGGTAATCACCCTTGACAATCTCCTGGCATATCGTAAGTGTATCGCAATGATGACGAACCGGCAGAGGTCTGCGTTATTGAGAGTATTGGTAGAATTCCTAGCATAAATGCAACGATCCCCTTCACTGATTTAACCCATTGTCGGATTTCAAACAATTGAAACTCTCCCATCATATCTCCTGGAAACCACGCTTTCAAACTTCCAAGACCAGTCATTGAAAATGCCCGCCCAGGAGCCTATTGAAGTTGTCGACGACGAGGATGCCGAGGGTTTCGAAGAAGTCGATGATGAATTTGCAAATTCAAGCCAACAACTTGGTACGTATTCTTTCTGCGGTTTGCGTGATTAGACGCTGAGTTCTATCTGCTCAAGATGAGGATGAAGCCATCGACCAATCGAATATCATGAACGATCGGACTCGTCACGCACAGCCGCAGACTTCGAGTTGGTATAGTGAGGCGAACGAGGATGATCTACCCGAGGAAACACTGTGATCATATACTGTGACTTATATCTTGGTGCAAATTTAGAGAAGAAACATTGGAAGGAGAACTAGCCATTCACGGCTCATGCATGTGGGAGATTGTCTTGAATCGCACATTAATTTTTCTTCTACATCCCATACCTAGGTACACGAAGTTATCAATTATCTACAGGAAGATGTTATTCGTAACGTGAATCCCGGATTTAGACTCGCAAAACGGTGTCTGAAACATCCAGTCCTCGTGGTATGACGACTAGTATTCAAACTAGCTTAACAACACCCGGATCTCCCCTGTAGTCCGGGGGAACAATGAACGCAAACTCCATTGCCCCTTGCCATCTCCATCCGCATCTCCATCGGTGTCCCCATCGGTACCAGGCTTGCGCCCCGATCTGCCGCTCCTGCCACTGATGACACTTCCGCCGGTTCCTAGAGTAGCCTGCGTCATTCCTCTAGCCTCATCTGCCGCAATGATCATACCCTCGACGAACTCGAAGTCGCGACAGAATGCTTCAACGGCATCTTCAGTGACACTATGGACAAGAGATGCGCTTTGTACACGCTTGAGGTTGTCAGTTGCATCCATGAGAGCGGACGGAAGGAAGTCATCCAGCTGCTGGCTGGATGTAACCAGCGACGACGGCTGGAAAGCAGAAATACTCGTGAGATCGGTGAGATGGGGCTTTTGTGACTCAGGCTTTTCAGAACTCTCATTAGATTCCGTGTCGGGCTCAGATTCTTTGCCGGACTTCGAGAACGGTTCTAAGGCATCCAAAAGACCCTGAAGCCCGGATGTCTCGAGGAGGAATTGATGCTGGACATCCAGGAGATTTGTGCGAAGAGTAGATAAAGCGGTGGATAAGGGGGCCAAATGCGTAGCACTGGCAAACTCAAATGGGGAGATAGTTGCTCGCGCTGCGAGAAGGATATTTGTACGGTAGATGGTCTGCGCGGTTATATCCTCCACCTCACTAGACGATGTTCGGGCCAGTGTCAAGAAAGGGTCGAACGCAGCATGTAGCACAGGGGTGAATCGATTCTCGTTCGACTCTGCAGGCGAATCATCTGGTCCGACCGAGCCCTCGTGCGTCTTCATGAGCGATATTAGACCTTCCAGCGCATCTAACAAGAACTCAGGAGGTGACAGGTCCTCTGGCGGGATGAGAACAGCAGGATCAGCTGAAAGGATGCTGACTTCGTCACGCATCAAATTTGTGAAGTGACGGAGAGTAAACTTCTCGAGAACTTGCATCAAATCCACGAGGTTTGATTGTGTTCCCAGGAGCTTGGAGAACGTGGTACGGTAAAATGACAACAGGTTCACCACCTTGTAGCAGGTAACGGGGTCGTCGTGGCCCTGAATGACTAGTTCAACTCTCTGCCGCAGGGAGCGAGAAACGCCCGTGAGGTCCCGATTGACCAGATCACTGAGGGCCCGGTGGCCGTCAAAACTGACTTCTTGGTCTTCGTCCAGCCGCGACCAAGGCTCACTGCTCAGCCCGGCCTGAATGCCCCGGGCAAGCTCCTCACCGTCGGCAACGAAAAGCGCTTCTAGGGCTTCTCGTTCGGATACTGTCGTGGAGTGCACCCATGCGAGCATATCTCCAATGTACCGAAGGGGATCATGGGCAGAGAATTCGATAGGTTTGACAGTGCGGTCGGCTCCCACACCGCCGCCATTACCACCAGAAATAGCATCAGTGAGAGCATAATGGAAAGCATCAGATAAAACGTAGTCTCGAGCTTCCGCAAAAAAGTCCAAGCAGCTGTGAAACAAGGTTGGCCGCTCGGCCAGGACTCGTAGAGCCCGGCGGATCGAGCTGCTGATGCGAGGGTCTTCCAAGTTTAATGACTGGAACTCTTTTTGGATCCACCGATAAAGCTTCTGGTATGCAGAGTTGAGATTTCGAGTGCTCATTTCCATGATCTCGAGACCCAATCGCTGGTTCTCGCCGCCGAGCAGAACCTCACAATCATGGTGTACTTGCTTCACGCGGGCAAGAATATCGAAGAAGCGATCGTCGACAGGCTCCTCTACCGAGGTCAATATAAGTAAGTCCTCCTCCGGTACCAGGAAATGTTTCGAAAAGGCATCTAGCAACTGCTGTTTCGTTTCGGTTTCCTTCCTTTGGGCCATCAGGGCACCAGCTTCCTCCAGCACGGGTGTAGTATCTTGCTTCGCCTGACCGATATGCTTACGCATTTCATCGCATGTCTGATTCAAGGTCGATATGACAGACCCGATTCGTTTCAATTGCTGCATCGCAAGCGATTGTTAGCTTCGTTCTCGTTCGTTGTTTCCACCTCCGCCGTAGTCTCACCTCTGCCACTTTTCCAAAGTCTCGCACAATCTCCGCGTTGGAGTCCACCACTTCTTTCTGTACATCGAGTCGTATTTGTCGTCGTGTCCCTGCGGTGTTGTGGATTCCGCGTAAGCTCAGGGTTTCGAGCGAATCTCGAATGTCGGAGTCGGCGTAGGACGCAGACAGAACAGAGGTCAGGCGATTGGATAGAGCAGTCGAGCGCTGTGAGGTTGGTGGCGACAAGGGCGACGAGGCCGGAGAAGGCCCATTGCCATTGCTGGGACCAGCGGGGAAATAGCTGGTCATTGTTGGCGTGGAGTAGCCAGCGAGGCGATGGCGGGGAGGAAGTGAAAGCCAGCCACTTCCCGTACTCTCGTAGACTCCACACTGTTTCCACGTTGCGAGAGCAGACCGCCTTCCCCTTCTCTTATCGCGTCCAACATTCCATTCCGATGGACTAGTATGGATCCACGGATGAGCTGATTTTCAACGACTTCCATAACATACCAGGCAATCATTCGAGCTGTTAGCAATTGCTCGTGGATCATACGATGGACGCCTTCGATGGCAGCCCACTCGTCTCGCCCACCAAAGCACGACAGGCCGCAATTCAGGCCAAGGACTGGGCATATGTGAACTCCTGGCTCGGCCGACAATACGCTCCAAAGCCTGTACCACAATTCGAGCGCAATGAAGATACTTTACGCGTTCTCTTGACTATGGCGGCAGCCAACGAGGCCGCTGATGAGGAAGCATCACTACAACATCGTGCACGCGAAGAAGCAGTCCGTGCCTTCAAAACAAGAGAAGAAGCAGAACGCAAAGATCCACACGAACGGCAAAAGAACGAGATCCTAGATGAAGTGGAAATTTGTCTAGATGACCCGGGAAAGCGAGACTTGGATGACCTTGCCGACTCAGCGGTTGTCCTGGGAAACACATTAAATCTCGAGCCCGAAGATCTAAGTTTATCCATCGTCGAGCTCACCGCCGAAGACTTCGATACTCAAGATCAACTGGATAAGGTCGAAACGTTGCACCGCTATCTCCAGAAAGAGCTTTCGCGATTGCAGGCCGATCTGGAGGAGCTCAAAACCAACAAGGCATACGAAACACCAGCCGATACGCAAAGCTTGACAGCGGAGTGGACGCGAGGGACAAAAACTCTTACTACGAAAGTTGGAGAATACCAGGATCGCATTGCATCACTCGAAAGGAATCAGCCTCGTGGTCCTACCATTCAGGAGCTTATGACGGAAGAACAAAACGTGGTCCAGTTACGGGAAACGGTCAAAGCTCTGGAAGGGCGTGTCAAAGCTTTCCATGACCTGCCTAGGGATGTCCCAAGAGCACGAGCCAGATACAAAGAGCTTGAACGTGAGCTGGACCAACTCATGCGGCAACGAGAGACCATGTTCGGAAGACTTGTAAATAAACGATGATATTATCTACTTTCTTTTTACAGAGGAAATAGCTGTTTTTTTCACGATTCTGATATGGGTATTGTATTAAACCGGAAGGTAACTAAAGCGAGAAAAGCAAATGGTATCGTCGACGCATTACTGAATCATCATGGCGATCACATCTGTAGGCAGATCATAGCCACGGCCACAGTGTGTCACAAAGAACGATGTGCCTAGTGGTTCATACCGAGGGCGTTCTTGACCTTGTCGCCACTGTGAAAGGAAAGCAGATCAGTATCTATACTTTGGTACTTATATTGGATAGGTATGGAGGGGTTGTCTTACATGGAGTTGCTGGCACCGCCGTGAACATTGTTGTCACTGGCACGCTGGGTCTTGTCGAAGGCCTCCTGGGCACCACCCTTGCTGTCATCGGTCTGGAATCCGCGAGCAACACGGTCGGTGGTGTCGGTGAAAGTCTCCTTGACCTTGTCCTGGGTGGACTTGGTGGAGTCAGGAGTGATCTCCTCCTTGGCCTCTGAGAGAGGAGCTGTTAGTATGGTCCAATACATATGATAGGAAGACTGGTTGAGAGTGGGTAGCTAGCTAGCTGCATGTCACATACTGGTAGAGAAATCCTTGCGACCGGTGTCAGACATGTTGGTTGATGGTAGATAGATTTGATTTGTTTGAGAACTTGAAGAGTAGTAGAAGATGTGTTGGAATGTGGAGTGTTGAAGAAGGAAGAGAGTTGATGTCCAGGCAGGGCCATTATATAGACCAGAATCCAGTGACTCCAAAGAGAACTTGAATGACGTCGTCTACATATTGTTTGCGATAATGACCAAGTTTCTGGCCAAACTATACAAATACAATGTACAAACAATTAACTACGAACTGCCTCGGCTGCCAATTATCTTGAAACCTTGGTTGACAATCTGTTGGTCCGCAAATCAGCGTGCTGTACAACGCGGAGGTATACTTTCCCGATGACGTCGGGGCTGTTGACAGACGCCACTGTAGCAATGACGTTTAGATGACTGAATGCCAAGATGTGGCTGTGGTGGCTGGGATCCCGATTGGGCTTAGTGTAAGGCTGCCAGATTCGGCTCATAGTTTGGCAGTTTCTACTTGGTCTAAGGTGATTGACTTGAAGTCTATGTTGCTAACTTACTGTCCTATGATAGATCTCTCTAGAAACGTGACTTCTGTTGACTGTTTTTTTTTGCATCGCATATGCCAGCATGGCACAAGTTAAATCTCGAAATTACTAGTAGGACGAGGTCCAAGTCCCGCTTTTTCATAAGCTCTATCGATAGTCTCCATTTGCGCAATACTCTCTTCTCCATCGATCCAAACCCCAGATCCTTGGCGACCCTTGATCTTGTTTACAAACTCCTCCAACTGACACCGATAGGTAGACCACCAGTCCTTGTATACTGCAGCACGCTTGTCTCCGCTCGGCCAGTTGTACGCCTTTTTATAGCTGGTTTCGTTCCAGGATCTGATAACCTCTTCGCCTCGTTGAAGGGTATGCTGGTCCGATGTATCGATTCGGTGGTAGATATAAGGAATCATATGGTTCCAGATCCTGACGGTTCGCTTGAATACATGTTGAAGTGGGACGCCATCTTCCTGCACGATAGACTCAACCAGCACCGGCTCGAACACGGCCTCACTCATGGGCCATCGCAAAGTAGGTAGAGCCTTTGTCCAAGAAGCGGGCAATAAAGAGAACCAACCTCCTGCCGAGGCCAGGTCTCCTTGAATTCGAACGATTTGGGAGTTAGGCGTGAGGAATGTTGCCGTCACGGCTTCGTCGATTTGTGGCTCTTCATTGGACGATATAGACAAAGGACGATGATCAATATTGACTGGGGTCAATCTGATTTGTCGTCCCACTATTTGGCGTACACTAGACACGCAATAGGTTGCAACATCCATCAAGCAACCTCCCGCAAGTGAGTATTTGAAGCGAATGTCGTCTTTCCCCAACAGTAGACGGGGTAGGTAAAACTGAGAGGAAACACTTTCAATAGAGCCGGGGGACTGGTGTACTTGAGTTAAGAAAGTTTGCCATGCAGGGTGGAACTGATAGTGAAATGCTTCTAAAAGTACCGGTGCATTCGGGGCGGTTATTAGTGGGTGTTTGAATAGCTTCTTAGCTTCGGTAGCATTAGAGCAAGAGGGCTTTTCTAGCAAGACATGCTTGCCGGCTTGCACTGAGCGAAGTGACCATTCATAGTGGTAGCTGTTTGGCAATGCAATGTAAACGGCATCAATGGACGGATCTTCGAGTAGAGCTGGGGGCATGTCGTAGTATTAGCAAGGATCAACCCCACGAACCGGGGGTAGTGAGATAGCTTACCCTGATACGTAGAATGAACAACCGGAATGTCATATCTTCGAGCATATGCTTCAGCACGATTTATATCGCGCGCAGCCACAGCGGCCACGATGACATCGGGATGTGATTTTGCTGGTGTGATCACTGCGAACGGTCTGAAGCACAACGACGAATTAGCAAGGTAGGTCAATATAAGAGGGAACCGATTAAGAAAGCTGCTTGGCTATACATACGCTATGGTACTTGCCCCAATGAGGCCGATGCGGATAGCATCGTCCCTCTTCCTCGGTGTTATGGGCGGGCTGATAACACTATTATAGACTCGTAAAATAGAATCGAAGAATAGCATTGCTAAGCATGACCCATGAAATTCCAATCTCTGGTAGTGGGCTGAGAAAAAAAAAGAAAATGCTTAGAATGCCTACGGAAGTTTCCGAGTGATATCCCGCCTTTGGTGGATGAGTACTCAGACTGACGTGGCGGTGGAAGACGCGGAGTCATGACGTGGGGCCTTGTGGACGGGCTCGCATCACTTCTAAGCTGGGAGAAAGAACGGCAGCCGAAGGACATGGCAATTTAGACTAGATTAATCCAAGACTTATTATCAGAATTCATTTGAAGTCTCTTCTGGATTGTTTCCTGAATTGCTTTTTTTAGTGCCGAGAATATCAAATGCTTGAGTATTGATGCAATGTACTCTACTGAGTTTAAATTGAGATGTGCGCCTTTGAGTCTCCTCAGCTGCTCCAGGGAAAGGCCTGCTTAGAGAATTCTTTTTGGATTTCTTGCCGGTATCTATTTGTTGCCGGAGTGGGAATCCCGGATCGTTTAGGAGTCGCCTGGCGTTTCATCATTCAAGTTATTCAATATCGCACTAAACTCCATGCTCATAAACTAGTACCACCAAGCCCTCCAGAGTAACCCAGGATCTCTATGAAAAGAGCATACCAAGAATTCCCATGCACCATGGCCCAACAAGCCCAGCCTAACCTGGTATCAAATGCCCAACAGTGAGATACCACATTCCGAGGAAGGAGAAGGAAAATCAAATAGAAACACCAGGAGAAAACACAATCATGACCAGAATCGGACCGGCCGAGTATTGTGCGCAGAGTATCGCATATGCCACAAGAAAACACAGAAACGTAACGTCATAATCGCTGATTCCATACTTTGCTTTTCATTCCGCAAAACCCAAGAATGTCTCTACAAGAGACGAGGCTGCAGTTGACATGAAAGACTGGTAAGGGCCGACTAGCCGCCCCTCTCGCCGAATTCTTTAGCCCAGTCTTCGTACTTGCGTAGCCCATCAGATGAGACACTAGGTCGAATGGAGTACAGACTAGATTCAAAGTCCTGGAACTTGATTGGGCGGATCTGGTCCATAGGCGTGTGGAGGAGAGCCTCGCCGAGGTTGCGAAGTGGGCCCATGGCGGCATCTTTGGCAAGTGCTGTTATATCTGAGCCAGAGAAGCCTGTCGAAGTCAAGTCAGAGAGAGATTTCTAGATTTTACAAGAGAGTGAGTGGGAAAGAGCCTACCTTCTGTTACATGGACTAGAACCTGTATATCCTCGGCGCTCAGCTCGTGGTGTTGGTGACTGAGCAATGTGCGCAGTTGTTGTTCGCGGACCTGGTGTTCAGGTAATGGGATATATTGTCGACGGACAAAGCGGCGACGCGCTGCTTCGTCGATATCCCAGGGCATGTTGGTAGCTGCTAATACAAGTACTCGACTGGCATCACCCTCCTTTTTGTCCCGGGCCGATTGTTCGCGACCAGCAGCGGCACGCTGCAGGTCTGACCATTGTACCAAAAATTCAGTCTTGGACCGGCGCGAGGCTTCGTGTTCAGAGCCCGATGACCGCGCAGATAGAAGGGAGTCAATCTCGTCGACAAAGATGATAGATGGCGCTAGAGCCTTGGCCAGTCCAAATAGAGCACGAACAAGCTTTTCACTTTCACCATGCCATTTGGATGTTAGGCTTGAAGCAGAAACAGAGAAAAATGTTGATTTTGATTCCGTAGCCACTGCTCTTGCAAGCATGGTCTTGCCAGTACCCGGAGGACCGAAAAGAAGCATGCCGCGAGCTGGTTCGCGTAAGCCAGAGAATAGATCTGGCCGGAGAAATGGATAGACAACAGCTTCTTTGAGAGCTTTTTTGGCCGGCTCCAGTCCCGCAATATCCTCCCAATGTACCTCGTCGCCACGAACGACGATATCATTGAGGATTTGACGGGCTGACTGGGGATCAACACCCTTGGGTAGTTTGTTCATAATTTCCACAATATCTTGGGCTTCTTGGTCTTCGTCTTCTGACGAATGCTGTTCCCAGGATTCTTCGTCGCTCGATGGTGGTGTCTCGCGGCGCTTACCAGGTGGTGGCTTTCGCCGAACCGCACTGTTGCTGCTGCCGTTCGCCCCCGAGATTGCCATTCGGTTCATTCCACGCTGAATATCATCACTACCGGATGATGGCGATATATAGGATGTTTGTCCACTTTGTGTTGTCCTCGGCGCAGATTTTGTCCGCGGCTTGCTGCTCGGAGTAGTTGCCTCGGAGTCCTTTCGAGGAGTTGCTGACCGGGAATTACCCTCTGACTTGGTCATTTGTGTCACGCGTGGTGGAGGCTGAAGTGACGACCTCAGCGCCACAGGCTTGGGTTTGATAGATGGCTTTGGGCCGGGCGATGACGGGGTTGCGTAATCTTTCGGGTCGGGCATGATGACTGGTGCCGGTGCCAGTTCCGAAGGCTGGGACCGACGAGGATCGGAGCCCGCTTGAAGTTGACGCGGGGTTGTTCGAGAAGTTGGCCGGGGCGAAGATCGTGGAACAGGTGCATGTTTAGGCTCCCGCCAATTTGCAGGTGGAATCCGATCCGTGGAAGAATTTGTCTTTTGCGGACGTGGCCGCGCCAATACAGGCTCTTCGCCGGAGCTTGATTTTGGATCAGCATCTCGGCGAGCGTTTGCATCATTGGCAAGACTTCGAGACGAAGCCACCGCCGCATCATTCGAGGGCTTGTCGATCGACGATGATCGGTAGAGGTTGCCCCATGCAAGACCAGCTGCTTTTGAGGCGACCGGTCGGGTTTCCTTGCGCTTAGAACTCGATTTGGCCGTTTTATCTTTCTTCTTCCCATCCTTGTTGCGCAGCGTCGTCAGCATGATCTTTCGTCGCTCAGGGCTTGACCCGCGGGATTTAGTCTTGTCGGACGAGTTTGAGTTCATTCGTAACGCAGGCGAGCCGGCCGGCGACAAGCCAGATGGGAGGGAGTCATCGTAGGGTTGTAGAGTATCAGAACTGTGTCTCCCCATCGACGGAGGTGGAGGTCTCCCAGGTATGGCGGCTGGTTTCGAGAGATCTGTATAGCCAACTGCTGGGATGGTGCCATCTCCAATCCAGCCGGGATGGTTGGAAGATGGCGGAGCGGACATAGTTGCAGGAGATTTACCCTTGGTAAGAGTTGCTGGTTCTTTTCCGCCGTTGGCCTCGGCACTTTCTTTCCGACTCTCGCGAAGGGCCGATAGCAGATCGACTCGCTCACGGCATTGGGTCTCTAGTGCACGAATAGAATCTTGGAGGGCCTTCTCCGTTTCGGATTTGGGGGTATAATTCGACGGGACCCGACGAGCATTGTGATGGTAAATCGTATCGAGAGCGGACCGCCAGGATCTCAATGCTTCCTCTTCGTTGTTCTGATGTCATGAGCAATTGAAGCCGAGGGAAAGGGTCACGGGGCACCTACCTGGCCTTCAAAGTAGACCGCAGTCGAACAGAGCAAGTAGCATTCATCGTACGTCTTCTGTAGGGAAGACGCGGGCCGTGGGCGCATCATTGGGAAAAGGAAGGCCCGCACCCATGTCACTGCAGGTTGTTGGCGGGGAGAAAGGGCAGCGGTGATCTCCCGGAGCGGAGGAGTTTTCGCGTGACGTCGTCAGTCCGCCGAATTGCTGCATGCGGACACAGCCGACATTATGACTGTACTATACACTTACTACTCGTAGTATTTATCAATGTTGCTAGTACTACTGATAGCAGGAGGTTTTTAATACTATATCAAAGCAATAAACATCTGATCACATCTAGATTCCTCGTGGTGGCACGTCTATGGGTACATGCAAGAAAAATAACGGAAAAACAAAGAACCAGTCACTAAAACACATATCGATGCAACAGAACCCAGCCCGCATAAGATAATCAAAACCCGAGGTTCCACGTTCCAACGCCGGTAAGGATAGAGGATACATCGGACGGGGAGAGAAGGGGGGGGGAAGATGGAGAGAGTTTAGAAAAATGAAGAAAAGAGATCCGATACCCCCAGGCCGGCTTACTGATGCCGTTCCAAACCCCTTTGGTTCCAAACTATACAGTGCTAGAATCGCTTTTTGGTCAACAGAAGCTCCAAACATGCAAGAAGATCGAGTCGGGCTCTTCAGGCCCAAGATGCAACACCCCCAGGGTATGGCAGGCTCTGCCCGCATCCCAAGGACCTGGCCAGATGCCAAAAAAAGACTCATGTCGCCTCAAGATATCAGAGAAATAAAAAGAGATAGGGAAAATGGAGTTAAAAAAATTGAAGAAGGGGTCGCGTGGTGTATGCACAACGCCCAAGGCGAGAAGCGAGTCGAGGCGATTTGCCGAACTGGGAGATGGCATTTAAATCGACAGGCGGCGATCAGGTCGGGAATTATCCTAGTCAAGGCCTTGGTCCTTGAAGTACGCCTTGGCCATCTCATAAGATGTCCAGCAGATGGCGGTACTAGGCATGGTGGAGATAATGCGAGGGCGCATGCCGCGCAGGAAACCGCCCCAGCCGAAGCGGTTCTTGATGATGGAGGCCGCGTTCCACAGGCCGCGTGCCGAGCGGATTTCTTCACTTTCGGCCAGACCACGAGTTTGGAGAAGGGTCTTCACCACGTCGAGAGGAGTGGTGATACCGGCCGCGAAGGCACCAGCAAGACCACCTGCCATGCAGTGGGTGAAGGGATCGTAGTCTCCCTTGGGGTTCATAATCTTGGAGATCGACTCGTAGGCAACGAATTGGGTCGCAGTGAAAGGCACGGTCATGCAGAGAGTTGTAGGGTAGGAGAGGTAGAAGGCTTGAAGACCCTCAGTTCGGTAAAGGGTTTTGGCACATTGCACCATGGTCTTGTGAACGGAGCCGTGGACTTGCATTCGCTGCTTGATGACTGTTTTCGAGAAGGGGTTAGATCCAGCGTTCTGTGAATGTCTGTAACGGCGAATTACTCACCATCGAATGGGTTCATCAACGCATCGCTTGCGATTGTGGCCGAGGCACCACTCAGTGCTATTCAGAGCCAATGTGTCAGTCATGCCTATCCCGGTCTAAGTCCAAGAACCAAACCACATACCAGCTGCTAACGGGTGATGACCATCGTCGACATTTCCGCCCGCTAGATCCTTCACGATCTCGTATGTGCCGAAGTAAACCGCGTGTGCCGGACCTACAGTCGCCAAAAATTATTAGTTACTAATTCCTACTCGGCCATCAGAAGCCCAGAACCCGAAAAACAACGTACCAGCGCCAACAATCACACTTGAGACACCCTTCCAAAGTGTCCGCCAGCCCTCGATGCGGTAAATTGTCGAGACGGCGTTCGTCAAACCGGTGTACAAGCCACCAGTAGAGGGGTTCAGGATTTGCATGCGGGTCTAGGAGTTGCAAAAATTTGCGTCAGTGCCCATCCGAGCTCTCCATTGAGGACTTGAGGATCCTGCGACGCAGAACTCACCTTAAGCAGATCAACCGGGTACATAACCGAGTGTTCCTTTGAAAGAGATTGTCAGCTCCAATAATATCCCCGTGTCCCAGAATTTTTTTAACCAACATACCGCGATTCCCGCGAAAGCACCCGCGAGCATATTACGGCCTAGGCCATAGTTGGAGGGAAGAGCTTCATAGCTAGTGAAGAATCCGATTAGTTTCCATTAGATGACCCAGGGCGAAGGGAAAGGGAGAGAAGTCGCAGTAGCCACGAAAAGCCGAGGTTACATAGCGGACAGAGCCAGCAAGCAGAAAATCACACTGAATGACCGGTCGGAAGGTCAATTCGTAGAGAGGAAGCCGACCGACATGGTCGTGATCCGCGATGCCATTGCAAAGCCGCCCGAGGAAATTTCATGGAGAAGCACCTACTCAAACTCCTGCTCGGGGATCTGGTCGGTAGCCGCCATGAAGCTCCGCTAGCTCAAAGCGCAGCTGGCGCGAGTCGGGGGGAGGTATGCGTCGGAGAGGGGAGAGGGTCGTACGGATGGCGTGAGAGGAGGGTTGAGGGTGCGCAGGGAAGTGAAGTTGAGAAGTGTGAAGGATGATGAGGTAAACGGGTTCTCCGTGGAGCAAAACAGGCCCGGGATGCCCACAACGGGAGGAACCAGGGGGGGAGCAAGTTCACACCACACCGAGATTAATATTAGGTCGCAACGTGTTCGTTTGCTCTTTGACCCTGAGCCTTTGGGTTGCTTTTTTGTGTAGTGTGTAGTGTGTAGTGTGTAGTGTGTAGTGTGTAGAGTGTAGTGTTTTTGCTTTTGGATCCACGGAGAAGAAGGGGAAGGAAATTCTTGGGAGATCAGACTAAGAGTCTCGTAGTACTAGTACTAGTAACTTACAGGCTCCGCGGCACTAAAGGGAAATAAATTATTGCAAGGCCGACCTTCGCCGGATTCCACTGGCTCCGAGGCCCCCCCAATTCCTTTGAATATCCCGATCTCCGAGTTGCTACTAACACCAACCAAGCAATGTATTCACCAATACTCCGCTATAGGCTACCATGATTAGACCATTTGGATCTATTTAACTTGGACCTTCCGTGCGATCCCGTGTACTTTCTCCCTTAAACTTGTAATTCTCTTTTTTGTCAAGGGGGACTGATGGATTATTCAGAATGCCCGGCCAGACTCCCCCGTGACTCCGTGAGTATCCAAGATCCGATGACGGAGCTTAGGTAAGTGCGTATTGGTATTATTGGTATCGGCAGTACCTTCCCACTCCTGCATCGGTACCGACCGGTACCTCCCTGCACTATGACTGGCCCACTCAATGGTCAAGTACCTCCCCGTAACGGCACTGGTCACTTTTATCAATCTGATAAGACTGCCCCCTTCATTTAATTTGTCTGCGATCTGGGACTAGTGTGCTGAGCATGGAGAAACTAGTCGTCTTCTCCCTTTCCAAGTGGATCAAAGGACCCAACAATTTCCATCAACATCTACTCATGGAACCAGCGATCGCTTCGAGAAGGCCGTTGGAAATCTTTGACAAAGTGGAGAGGCAGGGAGACACATCCAATGGTTCCCAGGGTTCCCTATTGGGAAGGCAACAGTTGCCAAAAAGATTCCTCCTTATCTGATGGTCATATTCCCTACTCGTATTCCCTCTCCATCACTCACTTCCATCTTTACTATGCCCTGGTCTTTTGTTCAAGCATAGAACTTAGCCGGAGCCAAGAAATGGAATGAAATGAATTGTCTCATTGTCTCTTCTAGGCAATACGAGGTCATCTTCAACCAGGGGCTGGCTGTGCCCGACCACGCGACTCTGCCGGCCGGCCTGCCGAGGTCCGGGTGGGCGTCAGCCCGTGTGGACTGAACTAACCCCTGCTGGTCGCCTTCGTACGAGTACGTAAAAAGGCACCTGGGACCAACTTCCATGTCCCACCTGACTGGAGTTTCGGCAAGGGTAAATGCATAATTCCAATTTGGGGGAGGCAAGGCCCCTGAGTGCTTATCCAAGTGACATTTGCGGTTGCCCAAGCTACCATCTAGATACTTAAGGAGGAGATAGACCCTGCAGAAGGCACGATTTTGGCTATTTGTGACTAACGTGAAACGATCGGGGTGTTCTTTTTGCATCGCCATAAATAAATCCATGCCTATGTTCTAGTATGTAGTAGTCCCATCATCGTGATGTTTCCTGCAGACTTGCCATTTTCACTCAATTATCTAGCGTTATGCGGCGAAGGTTATCATTGTCAATAATCCATACTAGTAGGCTAGCGGATAAGGAACATGCCTAGATCCTAAGCTTGACTCGGACTCTGCAGCAATAATCCATTCAAAAACTTGAACACCAAGTATTTCAAGAATCTTGCCGTTGGCTAGTATAATACTCGTACTACTGAGGGGGATGATGGCACAGCTATGTCAAATAAATAACTTTAGTGTGGGTCTGTGGGTGCTTTGAAACATTTACGAAAAAATATCAGCTTTAACATCACTTACACCCGTGGACAACGTATCTACTAGGCTCAATGACACTACTACACTATGAATGAACCATGCAGTCTTAAAAAAAAAGTCGTGCGTATATAATTTGGAGCCTATTATATTGTGCCAAAGAGACCATGCATTATTTCCACAACGAAGAGTCGATTGCAATTTCGACATCGCTCCGCTTGAACCCAGGAGTGTCACCTAGACATATTCCCTTCCCGATCAAAGCTAAAAAATCGTTAGATGGCACCAAAGCTCCAGGAGTAGAGTATAAGAGAATGCAAGCTCACCTGCTGTGAAATCCACGGCATTTACTGCACGATGTGTGGTATCATCGACTGGTGGCACCATTGAAAGAGTAGTTCCCTGTGCTCGTAGAAAACCCACTAGATCAAATAGATCAAACCACTGTCCATCAAGGTCTTTCTGAGCCTCCGGCGAAAATGACGATAAAGTATCGTGGATCATAGAAGGATCATGTTGCTCCGATCTCGACCCCACCTGGTTTGATGCGACAACCTCAGGGTAATGAGTACCGGCTCCGCCTAGCCTGAAGGAGGGAATGCAGTTGACGTCGTCTGGCTGTTTATTGTTTAATCTGGCATATAGACAAGTATGAAAGTACGATGTAATAGTTTCTCGCGTAACGAGTGATAACAGGAGTCGAAATGGTCGTCTTAAGGCTTCCAGGGGGACAGAGGGGTTATTAAGCAAAAGAAAGCCCTGGTATAAACATGCTATCCTCAAATTATCAATGAAGACCGGTGCTTCTATTACCTTTGCACCGTTTAGTGCAGACGGGGGGAGTAGATTACGAGACAGCACGCTTAAGCCAGCATGGCCTTCCGAAAGAGGCCATTCCTCTTGTTCATCTCTCGCACTTGCTTGCGGAACGATTGATGTGTGACCGATCAGCGATGTTTCGGGTGGATTTGATCCAGCAACATCCTCCAGGTAGTCATTCGCTATATCGAGGCATGTCTTCACAGTGTCGCGAAGGTGGTATGCAATCTTCTGATGCGAAGCAAGGGCTTGAGGCTCAACAAGAGTATCGGTAAACGAAATGATCGCCTGGCCTGTTCGTTCAAGAGCAGACTCTAGTCGCGCGACACGTTTCTCAAGTGCCTGAATGTGAGCCCTGTTGCGTGCTCGATATGCCCGCTGCGCCAGCAACAGCTGCCGTCGACGGCGCTGTATAGGCGTCAGCTTGCTGTTTTTGTTTTCTTCTTTGTCTATCCATCTGTCTATTTGTCTGTCTTTTTTGGCTAGCAACCAAAATTAATTGATGAGAGTGATTACCTCTTTCTTCTCTAGGCCTTCCTGACTCGCGGACTGCTCAGGCGCACTTGGTCGCTTGCGCTGTTTGCGCTGCTTGGCGACCCTTTCTGTGGAGGGCTGCATTTCATCAACGGCAGACGAGGTCGGACGATGGCTGGCAAAAGAATCGTCTCTGTACGAATCCATTTCACATGTAGAGTTATTCTGTGGGATGATTGAAATGGAGGATGGTGGGAGATTCGGTCTCTCGGGAGCTGAACTACAACATCTCGGCACTCGGAATGATCACTCATCAGCCAGTCAATCACCCGCGGTCCAACTTTGGCATCATATATCCCTGGCGAGTCTACCATAATTGGGCGTAACATCCAATATTTGTTCACGTGACTGGAAAATCGGGTTTTTGTATGATTATATGAATGTGATCGTCGTTATGAGATTTTGCCTGCCGTCATCCAGCTGGAAGTTAATGCTTGGGCGCATACGAATTCATGCGCATAGAAATATAGTAGGTTCCGACAATGAGGTGAACACCGTGACGGTTCAAGTTCGTAATTGTGCTTCACAAGATCCAAAGACATTGTGATAGTAAGAGAGAAGGGTCAAGAGCAGGCAAGGGGTGCTATATAGTATACTCTGCCCGTCGTGCCAAATTGGATGATGAGTACCTAACTACTAGTAAGTACTGTAAGGCCACGAATTAAGGAGAAAATCGACTATTTATCTTCGAGTTCACTTTCAAGGTTGCTTCCTCTTCACAGTACAGAGGCCGATACCTAGGTAGTATTATAAGTTATCGCCCACAGTCCTCTTGCTCGATAGTTACACATGCTAGGCAAAGCATTAAACCTTTGATGACACCGGGGGAAACGCCGCCATGGCACCCCTTAAAATCGCATGAGGATTAATCCGTCTCGGATATCGCCTCTGGATATCCCCCGCTAAATCCTTCCAATTCGACGCCTTTGCCACCGCATCTTCAAAATCCAAAATATACTGCCGCGTTCTGTGCAGATTGAAAAGGCCATCTACTGTTCCTTCCCGCTTATGTCCGGCAATCACTGTATGCGGATCAAGCGCCTCAATCTTATCCAGAGCCCGCAGCCACTCCTGTCGTTTTTCTTTTGTGCTTGCTTCACCGAAGAACTGATGCACATCACCGTAAACAGCATCCCCCGCAACGACCAGTCGAATGCTGGGCACGTGAAGTACAGTCGTGTTGTATGTATCTGTATGACCGACCTCGATGGCGCGAAGCTCGTGGCCTTCGACGCTGAATGTTAGAGAGTCCATTGGTTTGGCTAGCTCCAGAGATTGTGGAATTTGTCCACCCGGAAACAGCGCATGCCATGTTCCCTCCAATATCTCAGGCTTGATCTGCTCGTTCATGTGCTCGACTGTGCCCGGTGTAGCAATGGCACAAAGATTAGGCCAGTGGTTGCGGAGGATGGAAATTCCGAACCAGTGATCTCCGTGTCCGTGGGTGATGTAGACATAGCGTAGGCTTTTCCCTGGTGCTGTCTTCTTGATCCAGGCGGCTAGGTCTTCGGTTTGGGAAATCGATATGGGCGTGTCAACCAAAACGGCTTCGGAGTCACCGTGGATTAGTGTGCAAGATATCGGAGAGAAGTAACTTGTTTCCCCCATGCGCTTCATAGATATCGGAAGGCGCGAGGAGACGTAAACGTCGGCTTGGAGGATGGAAGACATGTTGACTTGCTGGATGCAGGAAAGACGGCAAGGAAGTGAGGAGATGCGAGTAAAGAGGATAATGCTTGGCCCTTTATGTCTTTTTGAATGTACCAGATCTTCAGCCGAGGTGTTGTGTTCAACAGTGGCCACATGTATGGATGCGTCAACAACCCAGCACATTGCGACACAAACGCTTTGTTGATTAATCAACTCGAAAGATATCGGTCCTCGGCTGACTCGGCCTAGAAGTAATCATAGTTCTCACAAAAGAATTCAGCAGCGAGAATATAAAGGCCAGTTTAAATTTCTAATTTCAATTCTACTAAATCTTGAAACAGCCAAGTCTTATCACCCCATTCTTGCCCAAAGCAGATACCTTTCCAAAAAATGCCTCGCTGGACCTTCGAAGTAACGCCAGACACACTCTCCAAAGCAGAGAAAGACACACTAGCCCAAGCCATTACGGACAATTACGTCAAATTAGGAATTCCCGCATTCCTAGTCAACGTCTTCTTCCACGAAAACCGCATTGGCAACTTTTACAGTGGTGGAAAAACACCCCCAAATACCGTCTTCTTCGTCCTCGATCACGCAGCCCGCTCTTTTCCCAACGAAGAGGCCCGCCTGGCTTTCATCGATAGTGTCAATAAGATCGTGGAGCCGGTTTTGGCACCCAAGGGAGTCAAGTGGGAGTACAATATCTACGAGCACCCTGCAGACAATTGGCGCGTAAATGGCATGATTCCACCTGTGCAACAGAAGGAGCTCTGGGACCAGTGGATGGATCAGAACGAGGCGGTCAAATACGGAGAGTATCTCGCAAAATAGGGTACGCAATGGGTCAAGCATTGTCTTTGTACACATTTCCCTATAGGGCCTCGGGAGCATGTATGTACTCCAGGGCTACTAGTAGTAGTAGGAAGATAGCCGTCGTGAAAGATACATCAGAGTTACAGTCGATACCAGTAGTAGTAGTAGTAGTAGTAGTAGTAGTAGTAGTAGTAGTAGTAGTAGTAGTAGTAGTAGTAGTAGTAGTAGTAGTAGTAGTAGTAGTTTCGCGAGATAGTATGCCAAAGAAAATAATGGGTTTAGAAGAAAATCGCTACTTCGTTATGAAAATATAGAGAGCACTGCTTGTTGGCCATGGTAATCCCTACAAAAAAAAAGTCTCAACACCTCGGCGCCGCAGCCTCGAGAAGCAATCAATAGATGGGAACACAAAAACATCTGTCAGAACATGCTGGGTCATTTCAATAGGTTTCAGGAAGGTAGAAGGGTTCAATACGCTCTTTGCTCGAACTGCGCGACTCCATTGGGGCTTATGCGTCATGAGGGCAAAATTGAAGGATGCGAAGATTGGTCGGAAGGATGGTGTTGGGAAGCGGAGATGTGTGAAAGGTGGGTAGGTAATTGGTACGAATGGGAGAGGGAGAGTCGGAAGGAAGTTCGTTCATGTCGTCAAATTCTCATCTGAGATCGTCTATCAGGACTGGGGAGGTATCGCTACCACTCGACATTGAACGACCATTCTCCTGAATAATATTAGCGCAAGTTCTTCCATGATCATGAAGAGATAAGACGAGGACGTATATATGACTTACCATTCTTTAAATTCTCTGCGGTATCGCTCAATAGGATGACCCGACGCTTATTGCAATAGGCGGTTTTATCCAGAATATCCACCTTCAGTTCAGCGAGTTCCGAGACAGGCTTCTCGAACATCTCACTGAGACCCTCCACGGCCATCTCCAGGTCCGCCTGATTATCCTCAAAGATTGTCGCAATGTTATTCCGCGCGAGGTAAAACGCAAAAGCGTATGTCCACTTCAAGGTCTGGCGGCACTGCTGCAATGCTTGAGATGCGGTGTCGAGGAACTGAACCTCGATCCAGGATAGTCCAGATTGTGATTGCAGGCTAGTCATCTTCTTCTCGGTCTTGAGGTAAAGGTCCTTATCCAGCTTTGCCGATTGCTCGTGGTTCGCATAGCGGTTGTAGTAATGAAGATATCGCTCCAAAGACGCACGCGACTTCGCCTGGGCACTGCGGGCATCGTGTCCAGACTTTTCTTCGAAGCGGTTGCAGTTGTACCAACTGGTGCCATGTTCAGACCAGAGACCCATGCACATCCAGCAGAACTCGTGCTTGCACTTACGGCAGGTCATATGATTACAACCACCATTCTTTTCAATCGTAGATACGCATCTGGGGCACTCTTTGGTGTTGGCTGATATCCAGTTGGCAGTCTCGGAGTCGTCCTCGCATTTTTGGAGCCACATCTTGACCAGTGTACATGGGGTAGGCTGATGATCGGCGACAGAGCAGCCGAAACAGAATTCATGTTTACATATGCACCGGACGGTTGGGACTATGCGTCGAAGGTCGCGGGTTTTCACTGCGCAGTCGACCGCATATTCGCAGTTTGGTGCCGGGCACCATCGTAGGTTATCTTTATCATCGACATAGGTTCGCGTGAGGAGTGTGCGATACCTAGTGATGAGATGCATGTTAGCTAATCATGCCTCTATTCGAAACGGGAGGGTGGTGACTCTTACCGGCCCTTGAGCTCGTCCGTAACAAGCAGATCAAGTGACCTCGAATCGACGATGCGATGACATTTGTTTCCGGGACATTGAATCCGCGCGGCTTCTCCTTCTTCCTTAATCTTTTGTCCAAGATAGTGTCGGTAGCAGTCGACACAAAAACGGTGCCCGCAGCGCATCGCATACGACTCGAGGTCATCGCCATCCTCACAACAAATCTCACAGCTGAAACCTGGAACGACCTCCGTTTTCGCCGTGCCTTCAAAGTTGGTTCCTAACCCAGCTTCTTCTAATGTCTCCTCTGGGTGCTCCATGTACCCCTCGATGAGTTTCTCCTGCTTCCAACGACCAAACCGCATGAGGATCGCGGCCGACTCTGGGGGGTAGGCCAAGGATAGCGGAAACCTCGTTAATTTGTACAAGCTGTTCGCGTTCGATTTCTGGGGGGTTGAGAACTTTGAATTCGACCTCATATGGTTTCCGCTTCTGCTTGAGAAGGTCCTTGTCGTCGGAGAAGCCGGTATCTAAATCACCAAAGTCTATTGCTGGGAGAAAAGAAGTTAGTTGATGACCTGACATTCGAGAGGAATGGGATCAAGGTGGGATCCCTCTTAGATCGAGGGGGGGAGTGTTCCTCAGACCAAGTCTCCGTCAGATACGTACCTTCGCCTAGACTCTCATCATCACTCCCCTGCATGTCCAAGAAGTCGTCCTGACTGGAGACATCGCTCATGAAATCGTCGTCAGAGTCCATACTGGCTTCAGTGGTCGCGGGAGTCGCGAGCTCTCTTTTCTTCTGACAGGTGGAACTCGCAGAACTGGCCGACTCGGTGGACTGGGGGCAGGTGGTCGCGGGACCCGTCGAAGCGGGCTTAGGCTTAGGCTTGCGCGAGCGACCGACAAGGGTGGCGTTTCCGGTATGGGCAGCCTTGGTGGCGGATTCGGGGAGAGGCTGGTCGTCCGTAATCGCCGCCTCGGCTGCCTTTCTCTTCCGCGTAGAGGGAGGCGTGATGGAAATGGGTGGCAGGTAGCCGGGGTGAAGGGGGTTGAAAAGAGGGTGGTGAGCCACAACGTCACCGGGAAAATTGGGCGGTTCGAGTGGTGGTTCGGAGGGGGAGTGGGGAAGAAGGGGGGGGCGAGATGATAAATAATGCAGGCAGAACTATCTGGCAACAGGGTGAAGCCTGATTCAAGTTGTTCTGACTCACTGATTCACTCACAGGTGGACCAGTCTAGTTCATATCTGCCAGTGTTGGTGTTGGTGTTGGTGTTGGTGTCTGTGCCCGTTGCCAGTTCCTTTGGTGGTTGATGCCAAAGTGATCCGCAAAGGTCTGCGGGAGATCCCGTTGGATGCCTGAAACATCACGTACGAGTACCCCCGTCAGTCCACCACATACAGTAGTTACAGTAGTTACAGTTAGTTACTACCGTACGACACACACTGGCGACCCATCCTATACTCATACTCATATTGCACTCATAATCATGGAATTCGTTGTCAACTGAAATCTTTTGGGTGGTCTAATGCGAGATTGTGCCGTGGTATAAAATATGGCAATCGATCGGAAAATACCAGTAGTACATGATACATGACTACTCCTCGTCGCTCTCTTCCTCCTCACTGCTTTCTTCTTCCTCTGCATCGGCCAACCACTGCACAAACTGTTGCGCCTGACCGCGCACCTTCTTCATCTCCTCACTCTCGCTAGACCGCTCATCATTCCACCACTGCTCGTATGCTTCTTCGTCTACCAACTCAAGCTCATATAGCTCCTTCGCCGTAAACAGAAGGACAGTATCACCCTTCTCCCTGCTGATCAAGTCCTGCTGGAGCTGAAGTAGTAGATCAACCTGATCTTTCTTGTCGTCCTTATTCCGATCGAACAAAGTTCGGTCCACCACCTCGGTGTACTGCGAGAAGACCTGGTGGATGGCTTGACTGGCGCCCTTGCCCTTGGCCATGAGCTCCTCAATGTATTGCATGAATGAAGTGACGATCGCCCGGCGAACCTGAATGTCCGAGGCATTGGCAGTCATACGCAAACTAACCAGCTCCAGCTGTACCACGTCGGCAGAGACACCCTCACGCAGACTCTCAAGGACACTGCCCGTTGCATCCGCGTTGAAATTGTCGTCTCGCTCCGCGCTATCAGAGAAACTGCTTCGGGCAGACCGTCCCCAGGAGCCTTCCGACAATTCGGATGACAATGTGGAGATTGAGGCAGAGGAGAGCGAAAGTCCTGGCATGCGATACACTAGGAAATTGTTAGCACCGTCTCTATAACAGTTACCTGGAAAGAATTCGAACATACCGAGTCCAGAGGATGCGACACTAACGTCATCCGGATCGTCATCTTCATCCTCGCCTTGGATGAACTCATATCCCTCTCCGCCTTCGCCGACCACATCCACCTCGGTGGGAGCAACGCTGCCATCACGCTTGGACCTGGAGATTCGTTTCCCGCTGCTCACATTAACGCTGTCTGCAATCTTCACGTTGTACGAAAGTAGAGCGCCGGCCTGGACGGTACAATTCTTGCCAATGACGACACCATCTGCGATGATCGCGCCGCGGATATCAGAGCCGTCGCCGACAACGACGTTATCCCAGATATAGGCTCCTTCGAGCTTAACATTTCGTCCGATCTTACAGTTGCGGCCCAATGTAGTAGAATGAACTGTTGTTCGGTCACCGATGCTGGTGCCGCGTCCAATGACCGTGCGACGCCCAATAACGCAGGATCGGGCAAGAAACACGCCCTGCTCTTGGTACAAACTGCCCTTACGCAGATCATAAGTGTGCCCGGGAAGCAAGTTGGTGTCGGGGCACAGAGGATAAGTCCAACGGGATATGATGTCCTTGCTGATAGAATCATATGCTTTTAAGTTACGGACTCGACCAGCATAGGCATCCTTGATGATGTGTGTGTGGATTGTTTTGCCGTTCAGCTCATAGTCCTTCAACACACCAAACAGGTAATGCTTCCGCGGACTTTGGTAGTCGAAGCTATCAGACCAGAGGCCCAGAACGTCGGGTGTGCAGATATCAATACTGCAGTCGATCAAGTCTTGTCGGATATCAAGCTCCGCATGTGTCAGAAGAATCTCGGCATCGATGTTCAAACGAGCATGGCTCTCCTCGGAGTGGTGGTCGATCTCTTCGTAGTGGAGGCAACGGTCTTTGGTCGGGTCGATCACAAAGACTGGAGAGATTGAGGTGGACTTGGTGCGATGGTTTCGACCGGCCTCCCGTAGAACCATAGTCATGATCGCGTTTTTGTCGGCTTCGCGGCGAGCCCGGTGCTTTGTCAGGGCGGCTTCGATGGGCAGGTTGCTGATGACATCGCCGCTGACGACGAGGAAATCTCCTGTGATGAGGTGCTTGGAATCCAAGTCTCGCATTACTTCTCCAACCGAGCTCGACACGGATTTGAGAAAGGATAATTGCTTGAAGGGCGAGGACGAAGCTTTCCATTTCGATGCACTAGAATCATATAGTTAGTCCCTTTCTTCAAGCTCCAATCCAAACTCGAGTCATCGTACTTGATGTATTTCTCTAATTGATCGGAATGAGCGCCTGCGTAGAGGAAGACATCCTCCACGCCGGCGTTGGCGAGGAATTCCAGGGTATATTCGATTAAGGGAGTATTGGCCAGCGGTAGGAGACACTATTTCATTCAACTTCGTCAGCGCATGCGATTTCAATATGCTGCAGGCAAGGGCCACATACCCGGGGCTTGTCAAGAGTGAAGGGCTCGAATCGAGTTTCGAAGGTATCTGCGAGGACCTATTCGACCATAAACTATTAGCAACCATTCATGTTTCGATCGGACGTGAGTAACAAGGCAGCAAACAGGTAGCTACCCTCCCATCTTGCCCAGCGAGAAGACCTACCACAGCCTGCAGGGTCTCTTCGACTTCCTCTGTCGCATTGCCCCGCGATTTGGAGCCGCCTCCCTTTTGTTTCGGACCCATTTTTCAAGGATTCTGAAGCTGGTCAGTGGATATGATCTTAACGGCACCGAAAGAGCTCGCGATGAAGACGTACAAGCAATACTGTCGCTAACAAAGAAGGGCACAAAAAACCCCCGCCAGCCGCGGAATGACTCCCACCTTGATGTGTTTGCATGGTTTGCACTGTTTTTATTCAACTGGGTCACGGGACCTGGCTGACCGCCCTGAGACTGAGAGCCTGCAAGCCGCAGCAAATAGACCAACTTGGCTGATAACCCATAAAATTCGAATCTTTTAGAGATACCGAGTAGGAAACGAAGTGAAGAGAGTAGGATTGGATTTTCTAAGCAGGTTTGAAGTTTCAATATATCTACTTGTTTTGCGGTCTTCGCCCTGATTACCGCAACCCCTGTATTGTTCCTTAGCTGTGTCCTATGGTAGTACTAGGTACATAGAGTGTGGCTGTATCATCCGAGTCCACACAAGTCTCGCGTATGAGTGAGAAAAAGAATAATATTCATTGTTTCAATTTTATTATAACGCCAGGAAGGATACACCTCTCACGGTCGACTCCTACTAAATAAGCTTGGCATTCGGACTACGTACATACTCGTAGAGGGCTGCATTCCAGGATAGCGCAGATTCATTACATGCATAGGTACATACTTAGGGTAGGCCGATCATCAGCAGATCAGGCTAAAGGACAACCCATGCCTATAACCTACTCTGGAGCTGCTAATAATATTCAGCTGCCGCAGGTTAAAGGGATGTGGGGGGTCGACGCGGTCTAGACCCTCCCCATGCGCAGGAACCATTCGGATCCGTCAAGAGAAAATCAAGCAGTTGAACCGGTTCAACAAGGAATTCGTGGCAGTTTCTTGTTTTTCGTTGCTACATAATCCCTAGACCGGAAAGAACCCTATTGGATGTCGAATTCTCTATTACTTTTTCTGGGTTATCCAGGGAGACGACGCGATTTCGCGCGAAAGCTGCGCATCAAGGAGACAATTCGATCGATGGTCTAGACCACCACCGGTTTGGATTCTCGCGCTAAAAATGATATACACTACAGAGGGGACGATCCGCCGGTTTGTCCGCTGTTTGGTTCTAGTGGGGTTCCATTTCATTGGGTTACAATTGAGACGCGAAACAGTTGGATTGTTCAAAGTGATGATGAGTACATCCAGACAATTCCCTGTCCTAGCCCCCATTCTACCCAAGGAACGGGAGCGAAAACATCCATGCAATTTGGCCCCCAAGGACATGGCCCAGAGCGGCAAAAAATTGAAAGAAAAAAAACCAGGTTGTAAAGAATATGTACCTGACAACACAATTTCGCCCGTAAGGTATATCAAAGAGCTGACGCGTGAAAACGCACAAAATTCGCCACCCACTCTGCCGGCAACTTAACAAGGGAATTCAAAAGAAACGCCATGATCTGTAAGGGGAAGACCGTAACCAAGACAATACAGCCAAAAAAAAGTGAGGATGTGGGAGATATACGATTGAAATCTCGTTATAGACAGTGGGAATCGTGAGGTAATAGACAGGCGGAGGAGGTGTGAGGTGCGGGAAGGATACGAAAAACAATTGTGTCTTAGCCAGGCCGTCCGGTTTGCACGGCCATCATAGGTTGTTGCGGCGGGGCGTACATGCGTTGGCGTTTAGCCATGTTTTGGCCGTCGGCGGCACTAGACATGTCGGACATTTGTCTTCGATGGGGTGGGCGAGTTGGAGGTCCAGATGAAGGTACCGCGACTGCAGGTGCAGGGTATTGAACTCCGTTTTGATCAACAGTATATGCGGCGGCTGGTGGCGCAGCGCCCGCTGCAGCCACATACTGCCCTTGCACCGTTGGCATGGTTGGTGGAACAGTCTGCATGCCCTGGAATTGTCCCGGTGATTGCCAGTTGTTTATAGAGCCGGCAGGGGATTGACCAGGGGAGCTATCCTCCTTGATTGACTGAGTGGCGGAAGGTTGGGGGGGCATGGTAACCGTAGGAGGCTGGGGTGCTTCAACCCCCTGGGCCATGGTCTTGAGATGCACGAGATGCTTCTCGAGCATACCGAGCAAGCTTTTTCGGGTGAAGGGTTTCGGTAGAACATCATCCATACCTATAGTAAACTCATGTTAGAAACAAGGAGAGAGATGAGAAGGAAAGCATCAATGTGCTTACCATGTTGGAAGTAAAGCTGGATATCATCACTCCGGATATTGGAGGTCATGGCGATAATAGGGGTCCTGTCGAATTGGCGGATGAGGTGGCAAGCCGAGACACCATCCAAATTAGGCATGATTATATCCATCAGGATGAGATCGTACTTCTGGCCATCCTGAATCTTGTTGACGGCCTCCAAACCATCCAGCTGCTTGCTATTAGTTCCAAATATCCTAGCTGGGAGCAAGATAAGCGTAACATACCGCAGTGTCAATAACACAGTTGAAAGAGAAAAGGAACTTTCCACCAATTTGCCGGCAAGTTGCATCATCTTCGACCAGAAGAATCTGGGGGCTACGAACCCAACCAGGATCGACATTGGTGCTCTTTTTCCGGTTGTCGGGGTATTGCCTGCGGACTTCGGTCTCTTCGGCTTTGGTTGTCGGCATAGGATATGGCACATTATTGACATGCTCACTGTACATAGGGTCGATTCCATTCGTTGCACCAACAGGATAAACCACCTGCTCCAAATCACCACCAATCTTATTTTGGTATACCATGGGAGTAGGGGCCCCGGTCGTGGGTGGGCGAACGGCACCATTACGGGCGGCATCCATTGTCGGGGTGGCTACTGGTGCGACACCGGCGGCGACAGCGGCAGCTGCTGCGGCAGCGGCTTTCTGGGGATCATTCGCATCCACGCCAGAAAGGTTGAATTGGATTTCCGCGTTCATATCACTCAAGAGTTTCGAGGCTTGTTGGAGGGGCGAAGAGGGCTCGTCGTCCACAGCACCAACTTGAGACGGACTCATTGTTGAACCCTGTGCTTGGAATGTAACAGCTTTGCTATCCCGTCGTTGACGCGCATCCACGGTAAGCAAGTAGTTCATCACTTGGTGAATAACGTTCTCGTGGTTCAACACTGTTTTCTGTACACGCATGACCTCCTGTAGCATCAGTTGATGGTCCACCGTAAGCTGCGCGTAGCGATCTGAAAGATGTTGGATCTGTTGTTGCTGTGCGAGAATCTGTTGGTTGAGCAGGTCAATCTGTTGAGTCGGAGCGGAATCGTCATTGTTCTGGGTTTGCTTGCGAGGAGCCGGGGCTTTACGACGGATGTTGTCGAGGGAGTCCTTGCTGTTGGCGCGAAACTCGGGATGTTTGAATTCCCAGGCCTAGAAGAGAAAGTGTGTGTGAGCCAACGTAAGAACCACTTTGAGGCGAGCCAGCGGAAGTGCGCAGGGCGCGAAAGATCTTGAGGAGAGACACCATACATTTTGGCCGTACGGAGACTGGCCGTTCTCTTCGTTATTCTGGCGAACTTTGTGGAAATCGTATTTGTTCAGCTGGCGCACGAAGCTGGCAAAGTTGCTATGCTTGAAGTGCTTGGGCAGGATGGTCTTGGTGAATTTCTCGCACTGGATGCCCAAGTCAGTTTAACCGGTGCGACCGTACGACAAGATAGGCGCATTACCTCCAAGACGACAAAACTGTCCCCCTCATCACCCCAGCGTACGATCGACGCGTAGGAGGGATCCTCCAACATCCTATAAGAAGAGTCAACATCTAGTCCAGATCTCAACTCTCAACGGTCGCGCGGTGGGGAGGGAAGGTGCGCGGATGAAAAGTCGGCGAGGGAGGCGAATAGAGCACTCACTTGTATAGCTTGCGCACCTACACATACTGTTAGCCTGAACGACAGGGTTAGGGATCTTGAGACTCACAAAGTCGGAGGAGTTCCCACTCGCTGGGGGCTGAGGCTGTTGACCCTCCATGGCCTAGAAGGGTCGATTGAACGAAAGTCGGCAGGCCGGGCAAAGCAGGTCAGGCAGAACCCGGGGGCCGGGCTGCGATGCAGAAGTGCGATTCGGCGGGAGGAAGATGACCGGGATCGAAGCCAAAAAAAAAGAAAGAAAAAACAGCAGGTCGCTGGGGCAAGGTGGGCTGAGAAGAAGAAGTTTCTCTATGTAAAAGAGAATTGGGGGAAGTGGGAGGGGGGGCGGTCGACTCGAGTACAGCGGGTGTACCAAAGTTACCTACTAGTGGGAATGGCCCTGCGCGGTATAGGGAGGTACCCTTCCATGGGCAATTCGAGTTGTATTCACTGCATTACTATTATTGTTGTAATATTGTAATATTTGATTTTTGATTTTATTTTAATTTTTGATATATTTAATTAGATCCATGGAGACTGCTTGGGACCGTTTCTCTTCGATTATGCCAACATTATATCATATTCTCCTCCACCTCCACCTCCTCCTCTACTTGCATGCTGAATGCAGGGCTGGACTCCTACATTCCCCAGATACGCAGACGCAGATAGTCTGCAGTCTGCACCACAATCATCAAAGAAAGTCCAGACGTGCTTAATATGTCAGTGCGCACTGAAGTGGAGGGGGGGGAGAGGAGGGAAGCCTGCATGGCTAGCTCTCGGATTCGCATGTACACTCGTACTCCGTAGGTGTGGTGGAATAGGGAAAAAAATGTTTCTCGCCAAGAGAAGCGTTAAGACATGGTTTGAGGGGAGCACAACGGCTCCACCGCGCTGGGATCGGTGGGCCTCCTCGTGGGTGTGCGTTTACCATCCGGCGTGTTCAGGTCCACCGCTGAGTTGGCAGGTAGTAGTTGGCGGTGGAAATGCATTTTGGGCGGTATACGAGTGTATTCAGAGATTATCGTCGCCATACTGTAATCATCAAAATCATCATCACCCATTTAGACATACTCGTACACCAGGTGGTGTGAAACAGGGACCCGTTGGTATCCCAGACTGAGGAATTCGAACCATCCGGAGTGTCTCGGTCTTTTTTTCAGCCGACTCCATAAGTGAGAATGGTAAAGGTAGATACTAGAGTACCCAGGTGTACCCAGGAGAACGATTGAATTGGCGAAACATCCAAGAGCCAAAAAAAAAGCATGATTTGAAGGAAGTTGAACTCTGGAGATCTCTGGGGGATCCTCTGGGGTTGTGGATTGTCGAAGAAAGATGGAAAGCCGAAGGGCCCCTCCACGGTAAATGACGATCGTCGCTCCTTCCGCCCATGACGAAATCGCTGAAGAGCTCAATTCAACCTCAAAGCTCAAACCTCACCTCTTTTGCTCCCTCCTCCCCCCCCCTCCTCCTCTACTCTACACCTCTTTCCCTCTTTTAATTGACAATCCAATTCATTCGCCATGTTCGCTGCTCGTCGTCTCGCTACTCGTGTCCCTCGTGTCCCTCGCGCCGGTGTCGCGCCCTTCCACAGCACCGCGCCCGCCTTCGTTCAAAAGGGCGACGCCATCCCCAACATTGACCTAGTCGAGAACTCCCCCGGTAACAAGGTCAACCTCGCCAAGGAGCTTTCAGGCAAGGGTGTCATCGTCGGTGTCCCAGCAGCATTCAGTAGGTCACACCGGAATTGAAAAGAATCACTCCGTTTGGAAAGCTTGGGACCTCGTGTTAACCACCTTCGCGCGACCAGGCCCCGCCTGCTCGGCCAGCCACATCCCCGGCTACATCAATCACCCCAAGCTCAAGGAAGCCGGCCCGGTCTTTGTGGTGGCCGTGAACGACCCCTTTGTGTAAGCACCGGAGACGCGCCGCCCTGCACCGGATGACATTCCCCGCGGATGGCACACTGATTCGCAAACTCTATAGAACCAAGGCGTGGGCCGACTCCCTTGATCCCCAGGCCAAGTCTGGTGTATGTGATCATTTCCCTTCAATCACCTCTAATAATTATCGCTCACTAGCATTCTTTTTAGGTCCGCTTCCTGGGCGACCCCTCCGGCCAGTTCACCGAGGCGCTTGACCTGAGCTTCGACAGCGCCGCCATCTTCGGTAACAACCGCAGCAAGCGTTATGCATTGCTGGTGGAGAACGGCAAGGTGAAGGAGGCTTTCGTGGAACCCGACAACATCGGTCTGAACGGTAGGGTTTCTTCTCTCCGATGTGGAAGCTTGTCACTAACAAGAATTAGTCTCCGCCGCCGAGAAGGTGCTCGTTTAGAGCACTTGAGGTTTACAAAGGGTCTAACATAATGCTTAACTACGGAACCGACTGTCCTCGGCGCATTAGTATTGTAAAGGACCTTGTTGGTACTGCCAATGGTACTTAGTATATTGGACCCAGCCTGTCGAACTAGTATATACCACTATCCGTTGCATACGAAGTATATACAGAAGAGATGTACTACCACTATGCAATAGAATCATATTTGCCTGGCTATGAGGTATCTTATGCTTCGACCTTGAAAGCTGCTCTCACTAGAGTCTCACTAGAGATGGAACGGACACGGAGCAGAAGTTGTTTAAAACCCATGTAGCTGTCTTATGCAATTAAATAATCACCCAAGCAAATTTGGCGGCTGCCTATAAGTCTGACGCGGCCCATTGCCACAACTGTGGCGGTGGTCTTCCATTGCCCGAACGGGTTCGAGAGGAAGGGACCCTTTAGATCCACCTGGCACTGTTCTACACAGAACAATAGTACTAGCTAGTAGTAATTCTGGCAGAGGCACGGCAATGGCAGGGTGCTAATACTACTGGCACTACTCGTAGTTCCTTTTGGAATATTCCATTTCAAGGTTTTATATTTTACTACTAGGTAGACTACCGTTAGTATCGTTTTCGCTATGTATTGTGACAGCCGGAAAACCCGGGCATGGATCGATAGCATCATGAATATCATAATAAATATCCCCCAAGTCCATCATGATATAGCTCATTTAAGAGCGATTATTAGTCCGCTTTACCAAAGGTAGCATATCGCCAGTAACCACCGTTCTGTGTGCTGTGCAGGCATGTTTCCTGTTGGACCCTCAGATCGGCGCTCACCCGCCTCGTCATTGCCAAGGCTGTGTGTCCCCCCGTTCCAGCCACAGTCCCCTCTCCTCAACTCTCCCCATCTCTCTCTTTTGCCATTTCCACCCAAGCGCCCAATTCTTTCATCTTCCCCTCGCAGTGGCTGGTCCGCCGAATTATCATTTCTACAGGCCTCACACTCCGTCTGTGAAGACACGTTCCACGACTATTGCCTTGGGCCACCATCCGGTGTAAGGTGACAGAGTGGGCTGTAAGAGCTTGGCAATCAAGGGCCCTCCCAGTTATAGCCCCCGGAACCATCTGATCGGCTCTCCTATCGCGACTCCGACCCCTCCCTCCCTTACCTTCTGCGAAGATTGCGACTATCCTGCCACCATGTCGAAGGTAGTACGCAGTGTCAAAAATGTTACAAAGGGCTATTCATCAGTCCAGGTGAAGGTCCGAAATGGTACGTTTAGGATCCTCTCTGCTTGAGACCAAAGGCCAAAAAACACCGCAGCCGGTGTCGCCCTGACAGTCGCTTCTTGTCGCCGTCATTTGAACGGGTCAGCGGCGCCTGTTGACCATGTCATGGATCTATGACAATGGCTGCGCAACGGGCAATCGCAAGAGATAAGCTAACGGCAATGGTCTTCTAGCAACCAGCAATGATCCATGGGGACCGACGGGTACCGACATGTCCGAGATCGCCGCCATGACCTTTGGGAGGTAAGAAACGACTTGCAATCTGTCCTAGGGGGGGACATCGTGTCTAACTTGACTTACAGCCCGAACGAGTTCTACGAGATTATGGACATGATCGACAAGCGTCTCAATGACAAAGGCAAGAACTGGCGACACGTTCTCAAATCGTTGAAGGTCTTGGATTATTGTCTGCACGAAGGCTCGGAGTTGGTCGTTACCTGGGCGCGCAAGAATGTGTACATCATCAAGACACTGCGCGAGTTCCAATACGTTGACGAGGAAGGACGTGACGTGGGTCAGAATGGTAAGTAATACTACACGAACCAACCTACAGGCTTAGATGCTAATTCAACTGAAGTTCGTGTCGCCGCAAAGGAACTCACTGCGTTGGTTCTGGACGAAGACCGACTCCGTAGCGAACGATCCGATCGCAAGCTTTGGAAGACCCGGGTTAGTGGTCTCGATGAACAAGGAGGAAGCGGAGGGGGATTTGGTAACGAGCCGCCGCGCCGGGAGCGACGGAGACGTAACCCCGATGATGAGGACGATACCGAATACCGACTTGCAATCGAGGCCAGCAAGGCGGAAGCCGAGGAGGAACGGAGGCGACGCGCCAAGGAAGCTGGTATCGACAATGATGAAGACCTCGCCAAGGCCATCAAGCTCAGCCAAGAAGAAGAGGAATTGCGGAAGCGCGAATTGGAGGACAATAACGCGCACGCGCTCTTTGACGACACTCCCACTCAGGTGCAGCCGACTGGCTTCAATCAAGGCTATCAGCAGCAGGGCGCCGTGGACTGGTTCGGCAACCCCATCAACGCTCAGCAGCCTATGACGACGGGTTTCCTCAACAATCAATATGCGCAGCCGACTGGATTCCAGAATCAGCCTACAGGCATGAACCCCTACGGCAATGGTTACCAACAGCCCACCGGCTTCGATCAGAATCAGTACGGACAACCCCAGAACAACTTTTTGCAACCCCAGGCGACCCTCCAGCCGCAGCATACGGCATTCAACACCAACAACCCCTATGGTGGGCCGGGAGATATGTTCGCGCAACAGCAGCAGCAGCAGCCGCAACAGCCTCAGGAGAACTACCAGTCGGCCGGCAGCAACAACCCTTGGTCGTCTAATCAATCAACTGACACCCTCAAGCCGATGGCTACGGGCTCTAACAATCCCTTTGCCATGCGTACACAACAATCCCAGCAATCTCAGTTCAACAAACCGCAACAGGCTGGACCTCCATCTCTCAATACCCTGGCGGAGGATCGGGCAACAAACCAGTACAACCAGTACAGCCAATTCAATCAAACAAGCAGTCCGCTTATGCAGCAGCCCACCCAATCCAACCCTATCGCCAACTTCCAAGCCCCGCAGCCTCCAAAGAGCACCCCTCCCCAGTCCTCAGACCCTCATCACGCTCGTTTGAACGCTCTTCTCTCAACCGGCGAGGGCCAAGATACCTTTGGCAACGTTGGAGAACTCCGTATTCCGGCACAGCATACAGCACCTGGCACATTTGTCAATTCTGCCGGTCAAGGTCTGGACCGCCTGCACGCGAACCAAACCGGCACCAACCCTTTCTTTGGGCAGCAGTTTACAGGCATGCCTCAGCAGACAGGTTATATGGCGCAGCAGCCTAACAGTAACCCGTGGGGTGCTCCTCAGCAGCAGCAACAACAACAGCAGCAGCAGCATGGCGGCAGCTTGATCGACCTGTAAATCTGTGATCTGGCACACCCCACGTGTTTATTCTCATTGGTTTATTTAGGAGCATACCTAGTCCGGAAATCTACACATCGGTTTCCTATGGCTTAATCTCCAAGTATTCTTGCCCTTACCCCAATCCCTTCATTCTGTCTTCTCTCTGCACCCGCCCAGGATAGTTCATGCTGTTAGTTGCATTGGGAAGTCAAACTAAGACGAGTACCCTGTCACACTCCTCTTACTTTTTCATTTTCTCCCCACCCCTTGGTCCAGCGCTTATACTTGGACTTCTTGAACCTTCTCTGTCTACCCCGATCCCCCATTTGTCGATCTCTCATTCCCTTTCTCCCCGCTTTCTCTTCTCATTTGTCTACTTGTTCTTGTCGTTAGGATATCCTTCTCACTTCTCAAATGGTCCTTTAAGATGTTTATTTTCTTGTTAAAATATTGTAGGAATTGACCTTGTGGTGATAACTGTGGGTTCTTTGTAAATCCGCCTATATTTGTATATCGCTAGCGGGCATGCAACATTGGTAAACAGAGAACAGAGCTTCAATCCCCCCAATTAATCATCGATTCTGT
The DNA here is from genome assembly GCF_028827165.1 of Penicillium cosmopolitanum. NCBI lineage: Eukaryota > Fungi > Ascomycota > Eurotiomycetes > Eurotiales > Aspergillaceae > Penicillium > Penicillium cosmopolitanum. The sequence goes on along the minus strand of NW_026622678.1, from coordinate 632,142 downwards.
ATACATATGTACTACTCCCTACGGTAATTTGATATCTGATTGATTGATACAGTAGAGTGGAGTCCGGAATAGTCACGTTACCCCCAAATCCACCACCGCAGTGCGTCACACGTGCCCACCAGCCACAGCCGAGCCCTGAATTTGTAATGCGCCGCGATTAGCAACCTCATTGAGAAACCGCCCGGGACCCAGCCAAACCTCTCTTCCTACCCCGAACACCCCACCCTCACTTCATGTTTCCCCGCGCCTCCTCCCTCACTGTCCTGAGCAGAGGCACACGATACCTCTTCCGCCCAACCAATACCGCTATCCGGCTGTCCTCGCTCTCCGCGCGTGCATTTTCCGCCGTCCACGCCGCTATGGCCGATACCTCGGGCATTACCGCAGACTCGTTGCAGGCGAAGCTGATCTCCGAGCTACAGGCTGATCACGTCGAGATTGAGGATCTGTCAGGTATGAAGAACCTACCTCTTTGGATCCATTGCTGGAGAAGAAGTAGTAATGGCAATAACAACAGAGTGAAAGCAAACTAACCCGTTTTCAATTCGATAGGTGGCTGTGGCCAAGCATTCCAGGCCGTGATTGTTTCGCAGAAATTCGCAGGAAAGACTATGCTCGCCCGTCACCGTCTTGTAAACGCCACGCTCAAGGAGGAAATTGCTGCTATCCACGCTTGGACTCCCAAGTGCTATACCCCCGAGCAGTGGCAGGCGACTCAGCAGTAAATGCTGCCATGAACATATGATGAACACTGGAGGGGAAAGGAATGCATAATATGGCTGTTCTATGTTGATGGATGTCTAGTCAATGCACCGACTGAACCCCGTGGAGGGTGGCTGCGCAGAACCCATTCCCTCGCCTGGAATGTTATCCAGCTAGGCCTTTGCAGGATAATTGATGATTCCCTTTTTTTGTTTAGATCGGAGATTGATCTATCCATTTTATACGATGGAAGCTCCTATTGATGGGTTGATTTGTACGATAGCTTTACTGGTTGAAATGAATTCCCTTTTAAGGGTCTTGTTCGTATCATGTTTTTTGAGAGGACTTATGTATTTACAAATTCTATCGATGCACTAGTATATCTCTCATATCTTCGCCTTCTCACTTCTTCGTAGCAAACGATGGAATATCAGGTGCACCCATTTGACTAGCCGCTTCGTCTTGAGGTGAGCTGATGATGCCGTTAATCTCGCCGGCCACGGTTCCGGCTAGAACGCCTACACCGATGATGCCGCCATCATTGGCTTCCCTGAGGAAGATGCTCTTCCCACCACTCTGAGGCCCAGCGCTGATCAAAAGGCGGTCGATATATCGTTGTATTGTCTCTTTGTAGTGTGGATAATGTCGAATCACACCCCCAGACACGGCCACGACCAATTCTTCGGGACCGTTCTTCCAACCCGGTATCGAGGTGCCTTTCTCAGGGAGTTGAGTGGCCGTGACGGACGACTCTTCCTCTTCATCCGATTCGGCTTTTGTTGGTGGGTCTAGCAGTTCCGTATTCTGCAGTCGAATTTCCCGCGTGCAGGCCAGAAGTCCAAGTGTCGCTGCTGCTACCAGGGCAGCCGAGCGGTCCTGCACTGCGGCGGCTACTGAACGAATATGACCTGCATACTCGGGTGTCCATGCCCAATCGCTCGACTCAGGAGGTGGGATTCGTTCCGATAGCTCCCTCGCTAGTTTGTCGTCAGAATAGCTTGTTGCTACGACGAGGGAGAGGAAGTCGGTCGTAAGCTTAAACCTCTCTACCAGCTGTAATGGCAATGACTCCCGCGGTACCGCTTTAGTTTCATGGAACCATTCGTAGCATATTATCCGCACAAGCTCCCCCATGTACCGCCCTCCAATAAGGTACTCTAGTGGCTGGAATCCCGGGCGATCAGAATGAACGTCTAGTTCTTTATCCCAGCCAGTCACGATCCCAAGTTCTTCCAATGGCGCCGTTGCACCCCGAAGAGTCCATTCCGTTGAAACGACTGTGTCAACCGCCTCGGGAGCCTTTTCCCGGATATGTCGGGTCTTTTCCTCTTGTAGGTCCGCCAGCTTCATGGGCACAGCGGAGTTGCAGCCTGCACCGCAAATCAGACCCATAACCACCCGCGTGTTCGGCAAAGCGCGGATGGAATATGCCAGCGATGCAAGAGTCGCAATAGTATCGTTAGTCATGACTGTGATTTTCAATTTGGGCAGACAGTATTTCTTTTGTCGTTTGGCAGGCATCTCAGCAGGGTCCTCGTCTGAGCGCCGCGTGTGGCACTCGTAGCCATCTAACAGGGCCTGCTGTAGATTGAGAGAGGCGCCGAGCGCAAAGCCCTTCCCGGTTGGTAGGAGAATAGCTTCATTGTGGAATTTTTGCCTGGTGGATGGGTTAATAGATGATGACATGAGCCATGGTGGGGCAGATGGATGCGATACTTAATGGGAAAACAAAAGGAGATGCCCATAGCCACCTCAGACGGCGCATCGACCTTGGAATTCGCCAGGTCATCGTGAATCACCTCGGCGATGCAATCTCCAATCCACGAAAAGAGCGAGGTGGCTTGGTCTCGGCGCAGACGGTCTTCAATAGGCCAGGCCTTCTCAAGTGTGCGGCGGACATGTGAGTGTTTTCCCACTTGCTCTTCCCCGAGTAGCTCGATAAAGGCCACCCGCAGATAATGCAGACCCAGATACACAGCCAGATAACGACCTTTCTCACGGCCAGTGGGCAGGCGTGTCGTGGCTGTCGGCGAGAAGAGCTCCGAGGAACTTGCGGCTAGCTCGCGATAGGTGAGTGAGAGACGTGCAGACAGGCTGTACAGCCTTTCGATATCGTTCTTCAGAGGCTTAAGGAAGGCCTGTAGCGCTGGATCGGTCACGGTCCTTGCCATTGTAGCCCCGACGCCCGTTCGACACAGGTCGTGGTCGATTTTGATGACTTTTGATCGGCCCGGCTAGCGGGGCTTACTAGCAGGCGGGAGGTTACATCTAGATGTAACAGTAACAACAATTATACTACAAGCCGACATCAACAATCCAAAAAGTTTTATGCTTAAATTCTAGGTTTTAAATTTTAAATACATACTAAATACATCATATTATTGACAATACACATGGAATTGGTGTAACTACACTGATGTCATCATTCATGGTTCTTCTGTTCGTGGATTTACTAGTAGCCCTGGAGTATACTCACTCCCCTGCCAGATCGATGATCAGCGTGGCCGATCAACAAAAACGGAGTGTTTTCATTTGATATACTATTACGTGGCCGGAAGTGCCAAGGTGACATGAAACTTAATATAAACTGAAGTCTTTTCCTAAATATCCTAAATATCCTAAATATAATTGAGTGTTTATTGTAGAGCTGAACTCGGCAAGATCACTAAACTCGTGTTCAAGTTGAGATCATTGTGGCGGCCAATCATAATCTCCCCATGGCTTTCCATTTGTACTCTTAGCCAGATCAGTCAGAGTGGTCCATTCCCATAGCAACTGCTGAGGATTGACCAGCTCGTTGTCGTCACCAAGCCCTGCATCCGTATGGTCGATTTTGTCCTCTCCCGCCAGGAACCGCAAGTAATCTGCCGGGTCGGATGACAGCTTGGCTGTCTTTTCTTTTTTGTATTCAGCAAGCGCTATTTCCGTCACTTCAATCTCTCCAGCCCCTGCAGCTCCCATGATGGAAGCAATCTCCGAGATAGAGCGCGTGTCACCACCGACATGGATAGTGCTCGGAGCTAGGTCGCTGGGGAGTGTAGCCAACGCAGCGACTGCTTTTCCGACATCGCCAAGCGAGGTAAACGAGATCAAACGATCGGGTGGCCCAATACTTTCGTACTTGCCATTTCTGGTGTCGAATCCGAACCAAGGGCCGATACTGTCTTCTAAGAAGAGGCCGCAAAAGAGACGGCAGACCTTCATGTCCGGAATCAATTGTTGGCACATAGCAAAATGTTGTTTCTTCTGGTCCCATTCGAGATGCGCAAAGTCGTGGACATAATGATCGACTCCGAATTCAGAGGGGAAATAGATTTGCACCTCTGTTTGTGGCAGAGCTTGCAGAAGCTTCTCCTTGAAGGAATGACCTGACGGCCCGACCGTGTTCACGAGGACTTGAACGCCCTCGAGAGCCTTGGCAAGATTTTGCTCGTCGTATGTGCGAACAGTATAGTTCGTAGTTGATTCAAATCCATCAATACTGGAGGCTTCTTTCCGAGAAAGAAGAATGATGTCGGAGAATTTGCTGCGGAAGAAAGGAGAGAGAAAGGCAGAGGCGACATGTCTTCCCAGATGCCCCGTAGCTCCTGCAATGGCGACGACCGGTCGAGAAATAGCCATGTTAGGTGCTGTAGAGAGGAATGTAGTATGTGAGTGAGTCAAGTTCGAACAAATACTAGTAGTATGCTAGTATGAATTATGAGGGGCTGTGATGTGGAAGTGCTGCTTAGCTATGCCCAGCGGAGCCTTTCCGTCCTCCGTCATCACCCAATTATTGTGGGATTCTGATTGGCTGCGAAGAGCTGTTTGTCTAAGTTGCAAATTCGACAAACAAACCATTGACCTATCACCGCGCAGATAGCATAAAAGCATTCATGTTTGCAAGTTTACATTGCTTTAGGGCATGTCATATAAATAGTAGACTCGGACTGGTCACAATATGAGGTTTTCTCTCATGATAGAACGTTTTCTTTTACCAGATCAATCATGGCCACCGAACACGCATCGGTAAAGCTAAAAAGAGCTCTGCTCCATCTCATCTCGCTCCAAAAAGAAGAGGACACTGCTTGCAGTCATTGCCAGGGTGGACACTCACACAAACGACGGGGGCAACATCTTCTTAACTCAGACACTTGGGACCAGCTTGAAGCTCTCCGTCGTATACTCTGCGAACTGTGTCCAGACAACGAGATCCCGCCTGAGATAGATGAGGATATTGATGAAGTGATCGCCTATCGAAACAGCCACACTCTATTGACGTCCACGACCTCCATTCCTCCAAGTGTAACTCTCCAACATCCAGTCATCGAGGATGCAAATCCATTCAGACTATCCTCCTGGAACGGAGATATCACTACGTTGACAGACGTCACGGCTATCGTCAACGCAGCGAATTCTGGGCTCCTGGGTTGCTTCAACCCCGAGCACCGCTGCATTGACAATGTGATTCATTCGGCTGCCGGTCCACACCTTCGCCAGGCGTGTCGCCTTATCATGGATTGGCAGACAGACCCCGAGCCTGCAGGACTAGCCAGAATCACACCGGGATTCCATCTTCCAGCCGCGGGGGTTCTTCATACTGTCGGACCTCAACTGCGTCACCGCGAGACGCCCCAGCCCCATCATAAGAATCAGCTAGCCTCGTGCTATCGTTCCTGTCTGGATGCGGCAGAAATGCTGCATCCTCTCCCAGATCAACGCAAAGTGGTCGCATTCTGCTGCATATCCACCGGTCTATTTGCTTTTCCTTCTGACATGGCGGCACGAATTGCTGTGGATACGGTCAAGGCATGGCATCTCGAGCACCCGATGACCAGCATTACAGATGTCATATTCAATACGTACTTGGAGAAAGATCAAAAGATCTACCAAAATCTGTTACAATCACTACAAAACACTCAATCTGATGAGGATAATGGCTCTCTAAGCTCAACATCAACAATAACTCCAATGCCTCCACTCCTTCTACCGTCGCTACACACAACCGGAACCATCAAATCTCGCGCCTGGATAGAAGACGCCGACGCCCTGATAATCTCAGCAGGAGCCGGACTCTCCGCCGCAGCAGGGCTGGACTACAACTCCCACGACCTCTTCACAAAGCACTTCCCTGCATTTCGCTCAAAGGGTCTACGCCGATTATACGACGTGATGGGATACAACGGCTGGAGCAGCGACTCCGAGAAATGGGGCTACTACTTCTTACATCTAGACACGGTGCGAAAATGGCCGGTATCGCCTATCTATGAGAAACTTCGTGGCCTCACGGCGAGATTTCCAAAGAAACATTTCATACGCACTTCGAATGCAGATGGTCTCTTCGTGAAGAATGGGTTTGATGGAGATCTTGTTGCGACGCCGCAGGGTCAATATCGTTTTTTGCAATGCTTTGATAAATGCCAGCCTGATGCATATGTTCTTTCGGATCCCCTTGTTGATGCCGCGTTGCCGTTTATCGACTCCAAGTCTCAGGTTTTGATGGATGAGTCTAAGATTCCGAAATGTCGGCTTTGCGGTGGGGACATGACTCTGTGTGTTCGTGGGGGGACGTATTTCAACTCTAAACCCTTTCGAGACCAAGAGCTCGCTTGGAAGAAGTTTTTGCGGGGGCTGGAGAACGAGAAAGATGAGAATCCATCACATCCACCTAAAAAGGTCGTTGTGCTTGAACTTGGCGTTGGCCTGAATACGCCTGGTGTATTGCGATGGCCAAACGAGAACTTAGTCTCCGAGTCTCCGAACAAAACATTTCGATTGATTCGGATTGGCAAAGAAGCATCCGGGTGTGTGCCTTGGGAACTTGAGGAGGAGGACCTAGGTGTAGGAGTTACTGGGGATGTTGTGGCTGCTTTGGATCTAATCATTCCCTCCGTTTGAATTTCTATGCATCCCAGGTCTAGATAGATCTGAATAGAGAGCCCCGCGGCCAAGCTGTTAGTGTTACTTGATGATTCTCTACTCATGTACGAAGGCGTCAGCCGAAATTCAAATGAGAAAAACAATACGTGGATCGTCAAAAATCGGTTGACCATAACATCATGCTAGAATGCCCGAAAAATATCCCTGAAATCTAGAAATAATTTGTATCATAGGATTTCTCCTGTCCAGATGCTCACTGGCTACCCTCCATGCTCAGATACTTTTCTTCAGCACCACGGATACAAGCAATGTTAGCGCCGAGCTTGTTAATCGTCTCCATATACTCGTCATATGGGTCCGAGTCAAAAACAATACCACCACCAGCCTGGAGATAGGCAACGCCGTCCTTGACCATCATGGTTCGGAGCGCGATGCAAGTATCCATCGCACCGGGTTCCTCGCTCGAGCCGTCGGTGTTGGAAATATTGTATCCAAAGTATCCGACAGCACCGGCGTAGACACCACGCTTCTCACCCTCCAGCTCGGCAATGAGTTGCATGGCCCGCACCTTTGGCGCACCGGAGACCGTACCAGCGGGGAAAATGGACCGGAATGCGTCGAAACGAGTTTTTTCTGGCCGTAGTACACCGGAAACCTGCGAGACGAGATGCTGGACGTGGGAAAACTTCTCGACAACCATCAATCGGTCCACTTGTGTGGTGTTCGGGTCGCAAACTCGGTTTACGTCGTTGCGGGCTAAATCGACAAGCATGACGTGCTCGGCACGGTCTTTCAGACTGCCACGTAGCTCGTCAGCCAACGCCGTGTCCTCCTCCATGGTCTTGCCGCGCTTCACAGTGCCCGCAATTGGGTGAGTGATGATGCGGCCTCGGTCTTCCTTGACAAGCAGCTCGGGGCTGGCGCCTACGAGCTGGAAATCCTGGCAATCGATGTAGAAAAGGTATGGTGAGGGATTGACGGTGCGGAGATGGCGGAAGAGGTTGTAAGGGTGAAGGGTGGTGGGACGGGATAGCCGTTGTGAGGGGACAGTCTGGAAGATATCGCCCTTGCCGATGTGCTCCTTCAGCTTCTTGACGTGGTTCTCGTAGCCCTCTTGACCAATGTTGGATGTGTACTCCTGGTTCTGCTTGATAGGGCCCTGCGGGGGTAGGGGTGTTCGGTCTTGCAACAGGGTTTCGATGGTCTTCTGGATAGCCGCCTGGCCCTTGCGATATTCGGTCTCGATATCGGCGTCGTTGGCGGGGATGGGGACATAGCTGACAACCTTGACCGTCTGGAAGAAATGATCAAAGGCAACAATCGTGTCGAACAGCATAAAGAATGACTCCGGCACTCCCAAAACATCCTTCATGGGTCGGGCGGTCTTCGGCTCAAAGTATCGGACACAGTCGTAGCCCACATATCCAATGGCACCACCGGTCAAAGGTGGAAGTACCAGACCGGGTACTGAGGCAACGCGGTATTGGGAGAGTTCCTCCTCGAGATAGGGGAGAGGGTCGGCCTCGGGGCCATGGCCAGGACCAGTCTTAAGTACCTTTCTGGGATCTGCAGAAACCGAGGAGTGAGTCAATTGTCAATGTCAATGGATACAGAGTAAAAAAGGACTGCGCGAGAGATCACCCACCAGCACCAACGAAACTGTATCGCCCAATCGTCTCGGTGGTAGCGGCACTCTCGTACAAGAATGATAGTCGCGAACTGTATTATCTCGTTAATTGGTCGTAGCTCAGAATTTCCCCGCGGCTCCCCGCAGGTGGGCGCAAGGGACTGTCACTACTCACTTCTCCGCAATCTTCAGGTATGCCAAGGTAGGGGTCAAAAGATCCGCCGGGATAGAGGCAGTAATAGGCAGTAGGTTCGGGGGAAATTGGGAGTTTCTCGACTTCGAGATGACCTCTTGCGCCGTCTCAAGCGACGGGATATTGGCGATCTGAGTCATCCGGGTGCGCATTAGCCAATTTGTCCTGGAATGACCCCAGTGGAAGTCGCAGTGTGAGGATGAGTCTTACCGGAGGTGCCATGATCAGCTGTAATCCCCGTGGAGTGACTGGAGGAGCAGATAGAGCCGCGTGACAGAGGGAATTGGCGGTGGGAAAATGAAGATGGGATGAGTCCAATGAGTGTGGGGCTCTGGCGCCGGGTGCCGCAGACTTCCAGTGTACGGCAATCTTAGCAACTTTAATGCTGACTAGGCGTGGTGGGTAGTGCTCCGTAGGGAAGGATACCCTCAATGAAAGATGCAAATTACTAGACAACCTTTGGACATTTCTTACTTTTTCTTACGAGAAAATCCCCGAAATGCAGGGAGCAACTCCATACCATATAGAAGTACCGAAATGGGCTAGCGCGGGGCGATGGTTATCGCAGAATCGCTTATCGATAGCCCTGCTTCCTAGGCTGCCTCAAGGTGAATGGGAATGGCTGGCTGAGTTGAAAGAGCTGAATGAGAACCGTACCATACCATACCGTTCTTAACTCCAGCTCCCGGTGGTTTACATCAATTTCATAGGAATGGAGTGTGGTGCTGGTAACCTGATCTGCACATATAAAGCCCCTCGTTCAACACAAGATGATATCCTACAGCCAAAGAGCCATCCGTCGCGATGCCGACTCCCACGAAAAGCAGCCCGCCCTGCTCGATGCGCTCGATGACCGCGATCAATCGGGATTGGAGACTGCAGCCCATGGTCTTGAGTGTATCGAGCCTCGTTCCACTACAGAAACTCTGCAGACGCCATGGCCAAAGCGCCTTGAAGAACTCGTCCGCCGCACAGGCACATCATCAACTTCCAGTCTGGATGAGGAGAGCGCGCAAAGTATGCACCACCATCTGGACGCGCTGGAGCGCATTCTCGGCGATTTACCGCAGGAGCCGATGCATGAGATCGTGCGGGGTCGGAGTCGGAGTCAAAGTGGGCGTTCGGGATCAGTTGCATCTGATATCATATCACAGCCGGAAGAGTCAATACCGACTGCGCCGGATCAGAGCGATCATGGTGGTATAAATAAGGAGGAAATACTATCCCAATTGCAGGGACTCATGAGCGAGGTTACTACCTTGAATGAGGAGGGAAATAAGCGGCGCAAGGAATCATACGAAATAAGAGACCTCTTTGAAGAGAGGTGTCGCGGATTGACGCGCACAGTGGCAGAATTAGAAGACGAGGTACTAGAATTGTGAGTTTCATCTGAATCGCGCGAGAAACGAAATATGCAGTGCTGATGCCCATACTTTCTCTCAGACAAGGGGATCTGGTAGAAGATTCGATCGAGCTAGAGGGGATACAAGGCACTGTGCGCGGACTGCAAGATTGGATCGACCGGTTGCGCGAAACGCAAAAGATGAGTCGTTTAGCGCGTGATCGGTCGCAGCAAGAGGCTCGGCGACGATGGGCGATCCGGAGAACTAGCCTAGATGTCGGCACGGAAACGGATGCAGAGATTGTTTTGGACGGCCTCACGGCCTGGATGCGCGGTTGGCGGGATGTTGAAGAGGGATTCCAGGTTCGATCACGGGCACGGCAGATGAGGAGAGAAAAAAGACAGGAGCAGCACTTGCGGCCGAGAGAAAAGCTACAGGAGATGTCCCGGAGATCCTGGGCCGGTTGAGTCTGGGACTGTTTTGTGTATACTAGTACTTACTGTTATGACGTTACGAGAGACAAGAGATAAAAGACAAGATCCAATCAAGTTCATAATGCATTTTTGAGATTCAAAATTCACGAGAAACAGTGAGATTCAATCCACACCCCCAACCTCCCAAGAATAACAAGAAAAAAGACCACACTCGCCAGAAACCCGTATCGTTCGCCATACCCAAGCCTATTCCCAAACAATGCATGCCATAATGCATTTTCTAAATTGACGAATGTATGTCCAGAGAAAGTATGTAAGAAAGGTGAAGAAGGGACCCCATTAAAGCTTCGGTGGGATATGATGGGATTGGATGACTCTGCCAGGCGTCAAACAGAATGCTGTTGGCCCCTGTCGAGTGATTCGCCAGCAATCACTTTAGTAGCAAAGGCATGGCGGAAAATCCCGTATCAACACCGCTCGAGGATTGGAGGTAAGATATCAATTAGTTCGGTTTTATGACCCTTCGCCGCACCCGTAAGAACAAAGAAATAGCAACATATTGCTGCTGGTGAAAGGAGGGAAGGGAACAGCTTGAAATTTGTGTAGTGGCACGTGAGCCAACCGTTCAAATGGGAGAGCCAGCTACCCTAGTCACCGCTGAAGATTGACGATGGCCATCTAAAAGGGTTAGCATCCGCAAAAATTTCCTGATAGTAGTGCGTATTTACCTGATCGCCAAAGCCAAACGCGAGCTTTTTGCCGTCGTGATCCCAAGATAGATCTCGATCGGGGACCGGTGCTGCGTGACCGTTCTGTCCATTCGTGGGGTGATCGGGGTCTTCCTTAACTTGTTCTGAGCTGGGAGCCGTCCATGTGGCCATGGGCTCCCCGCCACGCTCGGCATTCCAAATGAATAGCTTCTCCTGGCTAACTGCACAGAGAGCATATCCGTCCGGCGAGAAGCTGCCAGCTAAAGCAGGGGTTGATGAACCTAAACGCAGGCGGTGGATGCGTTTATGTTGTTTCGAGTCGAGGTCCACTTCCCAGACATGGACAAAGGTATCGATCGAGTAAGAGGCGATTGTGATTGTGGAATTTTGTTGTGAATGTGGTTCTGCAGGTCGAATATCAATTGCGGTGATTGCATCTTGGTGGGCATTTTCAATCAAAATATCATGTGTCGGAATCCAAATAGAGGAATTTGTAGAGCTTGCGGCAACTGCAACAGAGTATGATGATGTGTGGGCAGAACGAACGAAAGCCCAAGCGGTGTCGGTGTCCCGAGAGTTGTAGGTTTTTGTTAGGCGGATGTTACCGTCCACTTCACATTGGTAGACAGCACCATCTCCGCAAGCGAAAACCATATTGCGTCCGCACCAGGCCAAGTCGTAGACGTGACTGTCGATGGCCTGCGGGGGAGGGTACACATCCGGCCGCGGCTGTCATCCCAAAGAGCCAATTCCGAAGATCGTTCGTCAGACGCAACGACGACCAACTGTGGACTATCGTCGGACCAATGCAGACCACTGATCAAACGCGGGAGATCAGGAAGAAGATCGACAACATTACCTTCGGAATTATACATGGTAATCGCTCCCTTCTCCATATCGCGGATGGTGGCCACGGCCAATTTGGAGCCCACGGCATCCCAGGCCACGCCGGATACATAGGCACTGCTGCCTTTCAGGTCAAGGAAACGATTCTGTTCGGGGGGCGAGGATAATGATAGCTTCCATAAGCTGCAGGAGGTTTCGCCAGCAGCGACGAGTAGGGTCGAATCCCGGGGGCGCCAGCGAGTGGTCATCACGTGATCATCGCCGTGCAGGAGGGCGGTGTCGGGCGCCAAATCGGCGGCCTTGGCGGGGGAGATCTGGACGCCGGCGCTGCTGCCGGTTGAAAGGGTGGGTTCCGGGGCCTGCTCCTCGGCCCCCATGCTCACATCTCCATCGCCATCCACAGAGCCCTTGCTCTCATCGTCCACTTCCATAGACTCATCACCATTCGTCTCCTTGCGCGGCCTGGCATCAAGTGAGTGTCCATTGGTTGCGCGGTCACGCGCGGGCTCCGCCGGATGGTCTGTGCCAGCGTCATCCTGGCGCTTCAAGGCATTGGCCTCGAACGGCTCCGGCCCGAAAAAATAGTCAGTGGGTGTGAAAGTAATAGGGTTTCCCTCCTGTAGAAATCCAAATTAGGTCTGCGTAATTGATAGAGCCGCCTAGATATGCGAGAGGAAAAAGGACGAAGTTGCACCAGAGAAGGCGGCTCCAAAGTGTCGTGTCGCGCGCACATACCTTGTCAAGCGAGGACTCCAGTTCGTGGTACTGCAGGCCCTTTTGGACCAGCGAGACGAGGGCATGGGTTTTGATGTGGCGCGCAAAGGGAAGACTCTGCGGATCCGGGAACCATGCGCGCTGCAGAGAAACAGCAGCATCACCATGACCTGTTTGAAAGAAAGAAAAAGAGGGTTGGTCAGAAATGGAATGGGATGGGATGATGGGATGTGGTGGTGGTGATCCCAGGGTGGCCGCGCTACGAACCTGATTCTTGAAGATACCTACGGGGAAGCGGGTTAGATCTGCGGGAGGCGCATCGGAGGAATCGGAGAATCGGGGGATGGAAAAGGGAAGACATACCGCCATATTAAGTAGTTGACGTGATGGGAGGTAAGGTCGGGTTGTGCCATGACTACATGTGCGACCATTCAAAGCGCCGACCATGCCAGGGGCGAAGGGAAGCTGGAAGGTCAAACGCCTGAAGGGAAAATCGAAAGTGGAGGCGTGGAGATGAGCTTCAGGAACGCGGGCGGAAGCCGAGTCCGGCAGAAAAGGGGGGGGTTGGAGGGTTGGAGGAGAGAGATGGAAGAGAAGGGAAGTGGTGATGTTGGCAGGATGAAGATTAAAGATGTAGACGGGAGATCGGGGTAGGGACCGAGATCGTGGAACATGAACATCAGAATATGGGAAGAAGAAGGGAAGAAAGGGAAGAAGGGTTGAACATTCAAGTTCCCAGTGACAAGAGCTTAAGCGCACCAGCCACGAACCAGGACCAGTAGGAGCAAGACCAATTCTGGAGACTAGCCTAAAGCCTGACAGAGGCCGGCCAGAGAGAGGCCAGAGCCAGAGGCAAATCACTCGCTTGGCTCAGCCGCAGAGTGTGGCTAGTGGCTAGTTAGGGTGGTACTGTGGCTGGGCTGCCGATCTTGGGATCTTGGGAGACCGCAAGTAGTATGGAGTACCTAGGTAGGGAGTAGGGAGTAGGGAGGATTGTCTGCTAAGCATGCCCGCGGGTAGGTACTTGTCTACTCGTGTCTGCACGCACCCGGGGTCACTCTGCAGGGCGGCAAATCTGGTGGTCGGGGCGCCTAGCGAGTCGGGTTCCACTAAGAGTATATTACATATAGTAGTCCCAACTATATTAAGTGGCTACTGGCTAGTAGGATATATGTTTTAGTTATATGTCACGGTATAAAGGTAGAAGTACTAGTATTATACTTGAGCCTGAGAGGTGTCTTTGCTAATACTACTACTACTAGTACGGTTACTACGGTAGTGTTGAGGTAGTATATAGTTAGTAGCCAGCCTCATAACTCTACTCCCGGGTCGAGTGCATACATAGTGTACGCCAAGTGCCGCTTTAAGCAGGCACCAGGCTAGGACCAGCCCTGGAGTCCTATGGTGATCAAATCACCACACTCCTAGCCCAGTAGTGTATATGTATGCTAATAGTAATACTAGCTAGTATAAGCCAACTATCAAATAGATGTTATCTAAGGGTAATATCCTCGATAATTATGTCCTCCATACATACTTATACTACTGGTAGTACTAACCACGGCCAACCACGCCCGCTGTATACATCTGACCGCCTCAGCTGAGAACCCCCCAACAACGATTCCCCCGATCTCACAAAGTCCCCAAGCGTACTGGTTCTCATTCCCCCCCCGCCGCGGTCGCCGCGTCCCAACATGCCGCTCCGTGTCAATATCCCCCGGCCACGCGCATCTGCCTCGTCAGCCTGCTCACCCTTTCCCTCCTCTACAATATCGCCCGCTGGCGCCAACTTGACACCTCCGCCGGCAGCCTCCAAACCACTCCAATCATTCCCTACCTCACCCTGGTCCCTTCTCACTTCTTCTACTACCCCTGGACTCTCATCACTTCCACCTTCGTCGAACAGAACATCTTCACCGTTCTCCTCAATGCCGCTACCATCTTCTACGGAGGGAAATACCTCGAGCGCGCCTGGGGCTCTCGCGAGTTTAGCAAGTTTGTCGCCGCTGTCACGCTGATTCCGAATGCCGTGATAATCCCTATCTACCTGATATGGGGTGCCGCTGGAGGATCCTCTAGCCGATCGTTCGTCCTATCCCAGATTCCATCTCCACATGCTTCCCGATCTGAGATCCTAACCCCTTCCGCCACAGTCTGACCCAGATCTGCGGTGGCGTCTCCATTCAAGGCGCCTTCCTCGTCGCTTTCAAGCAACTCGTCCCTGAACACACCGTCGCAATCCTTAAGGGCATGGTTAGGATGCGTGTTAAGCATTTCCCGGCTTTGTTCCTTCTCCTCAACACCCTGAGTGGTTTCATCATCGGAACCGACACCGCTCTTGTTTTGGCTTGGCTCGGCCTCCTCACCAGCTGGACGTACTTGCGATTCTATAAACGCCAGCCTGATCTCACCGGCATGTCGACCACCGGTCTCGGTATCAAGGGCGACGCCAGCGAGACCTTCGCCTTCGCCTGTCTCTTCCCCGACATAATGCAACCCCCGATCGGCTTTATCACCGACCAGATCTACGCTCTGTTGGTAGCAGTCAAGGTTCTCCGACCATTCTCCGATGATGATATCGCCTCGGGTAACCAGCAAGTACTGGCAAGAGGCGAGGCCGGCCTACCGACTCTCCTGGGTAACCAGCGCGCAGCATCGAGGGGCGCAGGCAAGCGTGAAGAGGCGGAGCGCCGAAGGGCTCTGGCCCTCAAGGCTTTGGACCAAAGACTGCAAGCAGCTACGGGAGGACACTCACAGGCAGGACCATCAACACTGGCTGAACCCGGAGGTCGAGCGAACTCGATATCGCCCACCCCTTCTGCGACCAATGGGGGCATGCTGGGAGAGACCAGCTACAATCCCGATAATGCATAGAAACTATGTCGGATTCTTTTCTTCTTTTTTTTTTCAAGCGCCTTGCATTAAGCCACTTCATTTGGGATGGCTCTACGACTCGCGACGGTTGCTCTTTGTCTTACTACTGCGATGTATATAAGGCTATTTCTCCAATTCTTGAACACTGACCTTTGAGATTGGATATTTACTACCTCTACCTTGTGATTTTATAACGACCTCCAATTACGAGCAAGCTGCTAGTCAATTGAGGATGGTACCAGCCAGCGTCATGGTCATGGTCGAGTTGTCCAAGTCGTTGTATAAGCGCAGGACCTTTCTTAGCTCTACAGTCTAACTTGATACCTCTTATAAATGAAAGTTTTGCAAGATCAGTTTTACAATCCGCATCTGTCCTAGACACGAGAATAATTATTCCCAAAAATAGTACATAGTCATAAGGAAAACAACGATGCTATGCTACAAGTGGTCTCCTCTCCACACCCTCGACGGGCGTACCAGGGAAAAGGAGGACCAGAAAGATTCACAACCAACTCCGAATCAGGGAGAACGATAACAAGAACGGCGACGCTGCATCTCTTAAGCAGTCTGCGACTTCTCAACTTCGCCACGAGCCTCAGCAAGCATACGCTCCTGATCCTTCTTCGCTTGCCGCTTAGCCCGTATGCGCTCCCGATCGTGAATAGCCTTCTCATCGATAGCCGCGAACTTCTTCGCCTCTGCCACATCCTCTTCTGAGGCCGGGACCTCGCTTGCATTTGTGGATGCCTGCACGCGGTTCCAGATCTCCTGGTAGGTGAGATCTTTCACGTTGACGGTAGCCATCTTCTCGCCGGTGCCGGGGGCCGGCGCATGTTTGTCGGTGATTTGCTTTGAGCCTGCGATGGATGTCGCGGTGCTGCCGACCCGGTCGGCGAAGTAGATTGAGAGTGTGGCTGGGATGTCTTGGTCCGTTGTCTGTTTTACTGTCATGGGGATGCCCGGGTTGTAGTACTTCAGTCGTGGGAGGCAGTTGCGCCAGAAATGCCGCGCGCCTTGGTGACCGCCGTAGATCTTTTGCGCGTATGTGAGGTGTAGCCGGGTCACTGCTGGGAATTCTTTGGAGGCATTGGCGACACTGGGGAGGATGGCGGCACCGGTTCCGACTCGGATATCGAGGATCTGTGTGAAATTGACGTTAGAATTGTTGATTCAGGTTGGGCCCAGTGGGTTGAACGAGTTTAATGGGTTGGGTTGGATATCGGAATTGAAGGCTTGGAGAAACAATCAACAAGGATATATGGGGGTAATTTACCCTCTGTGATGAGAAGAAATGGTTAGTCAGTTGCTATTTAAGGTAATAATTGCATTGAAAGCAATTGGAAGGAGCAGACCGTCGTCAGTTGCACTTACAGTCTTCAGCTTCCGGATCCGCTTGAATAGGTTGACCATGTTGGCAAATGTGGCGCAAAGGGATTGGCTCCGCTGCGAGGAGAATGTCGAGACTGGCGGGTATTAAAGAGAGTGTCGATAGACAGACCCCTATGATTTTTGGCCTGGGAGGAGCTGGTAGCGCTTGTCGGAGATCTGGGGAAATTTGTTGCGGAAACTCTGGCGCCGCGAAGTTGCTCCGGCATATTTGTCACGTGATATAGTTGGCAAGTACAGCCGTACGGAAGGTTTCTTTGGAAGAAGTTGGACTTTTTGGGCATTGGTTGAAGTTCTGACTTGTCATATTGGGTCAAAATAGATTAATTTTCACTTTCTCATTCATAATTTCTATTATTTCTTTTCGTCAATCTTATTTTTGTACTACTATTACATATGGCACGTGCCTTTGATTACCGCTGTAGTGTTACAATACGGCCGCCTTACCGTCCTGAGTCACAATCGATTTTATATCAGTGGACCCCGCGATATTTGTTCCCTGCCCCTCAGGACTCTTGCAATTAGGGCATTTCCTGCTGAATTACAATCATGGCGGCCGCCGCTGCATCCGCTGAGCTCAACCCGAGCAACAGCTCGAAGAACACCCTCAAGCTCGAAAATGTTGACTTGCCCCTCCCTCTCCATCGCATGCACCCGGTTTTTTTTTTGTTCCTGGCCGTTGCTAACCCAACATGACTCTAGACCGAGAAGCGTGACAACTTGATCGCAATTGAGAAGAAGTACCAGGCACAATGGAAGGCCAACAAGGTTTTCGAAGTCGACGCCCCCTCCTTCGATGAGGTGCCCCAAGGCTCCATGACCCCCGCCGAGATGCGCGAGAAGCACCCCAAGTTTTTCGGAACAATGGCCTATCCTTATATGAATGGAACTCTTCACGCCGGTCACGCCTTCACTGCCAGCAAGGTCGAGTTCATGACTGGTTTTGCCCGCATGGAGGGCAAGCGTGCCCTGTTCCCTCTTGGATTCCACTGCACTGGTATGCCCATCAAGGCTTGTGCGGATAAGCTGCGCGACGAGGTCAAGCTCTTTGGCCAAAATTTCGAAGGATACAGCGAGGAGGAGGCCGCCGCTCCCGCCGCTCCCACTCAGGAGTCTAAGCCAGAGGCTAAGGAGCAAGCCGAGAAGTTCTCCGGCAAGAAGAGCAAGGCCGCTGCCAAGACCGTCAAGATGAAGTACCAGTTCCAGATCATGCTGGCCATTGGTGTTCCACTGGAGGATATTCACAAGTTTGCCGATGCCAACCACTGGCTGCAACACTTCCCGCCCCTTGCCATCCGTGATCTCGACAGCATGGGCGCTCGAGTCGACTGGCGCCGTCAATTCGTCACTACCGATGCCAACCCGTACTACGACGCTTTTGTGAGATGGCAGATGAACCGCCTGCACGAGCTCAACAAGATTATGTACGGCCAAAGATACACCATCTACTCCCCCAAGGATGGCCAGCCTTGTATGGACCATGATCGAACTGAGGGTGAGGGTATTGGTCCCCAGGAATACACTGCTCTGAAGCTTCAGGTCAAGGAGTGGTCACCCAAGGTTGCTGAACTTGTCAAGGCTAGCAACGTCGAAGATGACGCGAAGGTATACTTCGTGCCCGCAACTCTTCGCCCTGAGACCATGTATGGTCAGACAAATTGTTTTGTTGGCCCTAAGGTTACTTACGGCCTGTTCAAACTGAAGGAGAAGGAATATATCGTCGTGACTAAGCGTGCTGCTTGGAACATGGCTTTCCAGGGCCACTTTTTCAGCGAGTTCCCCAAGTCCCAGGACGAGCTGCCTCTTGTCTTCGAGGCCCCCGGTTCCGACTTTGTCGGTACCCTGATTAATGCTCCCCTGTCCTTCCACACTGAGGGTGTATACATTCTGCCCATGGATGGCGTCTCTGCTACCAAGGGTACCGGTGTTGTGACTTCCGTTCCCTCTGACAGCCCTGACGACTATGCCACTCTCATGGACCTGATCAAGAAGGCTGACTTCTACGGCATCAAGAAGGAGTGGGCCGAGAAGGAGATCCACCCCCTTATCGAGACCCCTACCTACGGTAACCTGACTGCCCCCACTCTCGTTAAGCAGCTGAAGATCAACTCCCCCAAGGATGTTACCCAGCTGGCTCAGGCCAAGGAGCTTGCCTACATGGAGGGTTTCTATAAGGGAACCATGATTGTTGGCGAGTTCAAGGGTGAGCCTGTCAGCGCTGTTAAGGACAAGATCCGCAAGTCTCTCATTGAGAGTGGTGATGCCTTCCCCTTCGCCGACCCCATGGGCAAGGTTGTCAGCCGCAGTGGCGACGACTGTGTTGTTGCTTACCTCGGCCAGTGGTTCCTGAACTACGGTGAGAACGATGCCGAGTGGCAGAAGGAGACATTAAATCACGTCCTGCACAACTTGAACACCTACTCCAACGAGACAAAGAATGGTTTCGAGAAGAACCTGTCGTGGCTGAACCGCTGGGCCTGTGCCCGAACTTACGGTCTCGGTTCCAAGCTGCCTTGGGATCAACAATTCCTGGTCGAGAGTTTGAGTGATAGTACCGTCTACATGGCTTACTACACTATCGCTCAGCTTCTGCACGGTGACCGGTACGGCAAGACTACTGGTCCCCTGGGCGTTACTGCTGACCAGATGATCGACGAGGTGTGGGACTATATCTTTACTCGTCGTGAGATTAGCGACGATCTCATCTCCAAATGTGGCATTTCCAAGGAGGCTCTGCAAAAGATGCGCCGCGAGTTCGAGTACTGGTACCCTCTTGACGTCCGTGTCTCTGGCAAGGATCTCATCCAAAACCACTTGACTTTCTTCCTTTACATTCACGTTGCTCTATTCCCGCCCGAAGTCTGGCCAAGAGGTGTGAGGGCTAATGGACATCTTCTACTCAACGGTGAGAAGATGAGCAAGAGCACTGGTAACTTCCTGACTCTGAAGGATTCTGTGGAGAAATATGGTGCTATTGCAACGCGCATAGCCTTTGCAGACGCCGGAGATTCCATCGAAGATGCTAATTTTGAGGAGAGTGTTGCCAACAGCAACATTCTGCGTCTGCACACTCTGAAGGACTGGATTCAGGAGGTTGTCAACGACGAGTCCCTGCGTACCGGCCCGGCCGATGCCTTCGCTGACAAGCTCTTTGACAACGAGCTGAACAGCCTGGTCCGTGAGACAGAGAAGCACTACCAAAAGTAAGCTTCTCTTTGAAATTCCCACTGTGATTCACAGCTAACCTATATACCAGCACTGATTTCAAGCTCGCCCTGAAGTCTGGTCTGTATGACTTCACCAGCGCTCGTGACTCCTATCGTGAGGCAGCCATTGCCGCCGGCATTGGTATGAACAGGGATATAGTCCTAAAGATGTGTGACCCTCCAAGCGCTCATGTTGGCCCCAATTGCCCCGCACTGGTCCGAGTACATCTGGCTTGAGGTTCTCAAGAAGGTCAGCTATCTACATAAAACTATATATTTCGGACCCCCAACACTAACTAAATAACAGCCCGAGACTATTCACTTTGCCAGGTTCCCTGTTGTGCCCGAGCCCTCTCACGAACTCTCCGCTGCCCAGGCTTACGTCCGCGGCACTGCATCCAACATCCTGTCTTCCGAGGGTAGCTTCGCTAAGAAGTTGTCCAAGGGCAAGGCCTCAGCCTTTGACCCGCGCAAGCCCAAGAAGCTCACCATCTTCGCCGCCAAGAAGTATCCCGCCTGGCAAGAGAAGTACATTGACCTCGTCCGCGATGCTTTCGATACCCTGAACATTTCGTTCAACGACAAGGAACTCAACGCCAAGGTCGGCAAGCTTGGTGAGATGAAGAAGGCCATGCCTTTCGTTCAAACCCTCAAGCGCCGCCTGGTGAATGGCCGCGAGTCCCCCGAGAACGTCTTTGAGCGCAAGCTGCCCTTCGACGAATTCGCCGTTCTTGCTGAGATGCTTGACGGTCTGAAGCGTACCTCGGGCTACAAGCTGGTCGAGGTTATTGCCGTTGACGAGGGTGGCAAGACTGGCGAGGTTGTTGGTACTGGCGAGAAGCGTGAGGGTCTTCAGGCCGAGAATGCTGTGCCTGGCCAGCCTACCTTCATCTTCTCTAACGTTGAGTAGATATGCTTTTGTTCAAGTTGAGATATAAATGTTCTTGTTCTTCTAAAGAGTCATGTTTTATGAGCTTATGCTAAAAAATTCAAAACAAATGCATTTCATGGTTCTAGATTGGAAAGTGATCTCGATATTGTGTCGATCCGGGACGTGCCGACAGATGGAAATTGTTTGACGGTATACGAGTAGTTAGGGGGCCGGACTAGCGTCTTCGATAGTAGCCAGCAGTTGACAACTCACCCCCACGACATCGGAGATGGGGGCTGAAATAATGTTTGTTTAGCGTTGAACCTGTTTATGTGACCTTGAGAGACATCACTAACCGAGTTCAGCACTAGGCCACGCCTTTGAACTCGGTTGGTCCCTGCCAAGCCGATAGCGAGGCGGGTGGAGGAGATTGCAAGTCCACAAGCGAGGGACTTTATAAGCCTCATTCAACCATGCCCAGCAAACTAAGTCAATTTAGTACTTCCCGGAGGCTTATTGAATGAACTCCCAATCCCATTTAAACTGCTAAGACTTTACTCATATTTCCCACATCTCTCCGTAGCCCCTTAATCGATTTGCAAACTACTTTCATTCGTTGCCTACCAACATAATAAACAAGGCAAACTCTCCCGTCTATATTTCGCGTGATAAACAGAGCAAGCAAGCAAATATACTGGCCATGACGACCTCACTCTATCTCTATAACGCGGGTTGGCAGTTTTTCAACTATGGCTCACTCACAACAACATTTACGCAGCCCCCAAGCTGCAGCGCAAACCAAAGGACTGAAATAGGCTGGATGGACCGCGATGTTCCATACCATGCCTATACTGTCCAATGTACGAAAGAAGACTTTCCAGAATGCGTCCCGACCGCCACGGTGACAGTCACCACTAGCACGAAGAAATACGGTGGCGGCGTCGGCGCATACTACTCTCCGGGATTATACTGCCCCTCCGGCTGGAAAACAGTAGGCATGGCCGCACGCGACGAGAAAAAAGATCTCACAATGTCTGGCGCAGTAACGGTTGAGACTGGCTATGGGTATCCATGGGGATGGGAAGATTACGCACCGACTTTGTTGGCAGACCTTCTGGAGCCGAGTCAAACGCTGGCGCTCTGTTGTCCGAGGTAGGTCAACTCATTTGCATGATATGCCTGTGATTTGCGGCTCGTGACCTAAAAAAAGCTCTTCGCTAATTGCTTCTGAATTCAGTCATATGACAGCAGATATAGCGGGCAATTGCTTCTCGATCGTCCCATCTTATACACCAACTATCGGCTGCCGAGCCTGGGACCAAACAAGCTACGAATATGAGACGACAACGATGCCATACACATTAGGCCTTGAGATCACAACAGGGGCTGTCCGATTTCCTACGGAAACTGATATCACCCGTACGACTGATTGGCAGACCTATGATGATCTCGCATTCGAGGATATGTTTACTCCAATCTCTGTTGTTCCTCAGGTCACCCTTATTCACCACCAATCTGATCTGGATCGTCAGGCTACAGCTATGAGTGCTCAAACTACTACTGGCACAGATGCCTCTGGACCCATTGCTTCGTTTATTACGCCCACTTCGAATGCCGCGGGAAATCCGAGTCTACGGAAGTCGAGCCGAGAAGGACTTGGTGCTGTTCTGGGACTTTCGGGGGCTATGCTGGCTCTTGGAGCTGCATTTGTATTTTCATTATAGGATTGTTGCACTTGATGATGGTATTGCAATATAAATGGGTTCTTTCTCTTTTCGTTATATCATTGGAAGGCATACACTACTGAAACTAGAAAAGAC
Source organism: Penicillium cosmopolitanum (assembly GCF_028827165.1). Classification (NCBI taxonomy): domain Eukaryota; kingdom Fungi; phylum Ascomycota; class Eurotiomycetes; order Eurotiales; family Aspergillaceae; genus Penicillium; species Penicillium cosmopolitanum. Next base: position 609,557 of record NW_026622678.1, on the reverse strand, counting down.
CATGTGATAACCAGCACTGATAATATTCTGCCTTCAAGTATTGGTCAAGCGGTTTGCTTTTGAGCAACAACCCTCATAAGTTTCACCGGCGGGGAGTTTCCATTCCCACAAAGTTGTTGATATTTCTTGATCAGCTCCCCAGCCTGCTTTGATGCTGCTAGCTCATCATCCACCTGCCCGGACCGCAACAAAAGGCTTGCATACAACGTTTCGATAATTGCAACAAATCTTGCTTCGGTATCCGGACGAAGGTTATTGTCCCAGTCTGAACTGTAAGCTAGCCGCTCGACGTTTGAGTAACCAGCCGCCATGCACTCCTCAAGAACCTTTGCTGATGCTTGGAAGCATTTCCCTTCCGCCTTGAACGAAGAGTCAAAGCATCGCCAAATTTCCTCAAAGACGGTGTTGTTTTCTAGTTTGTACGTTACTTCGTCGATTTCCTCCCATTGGAGGAACCCACCAGGTTCTACATAGATTAGCGTCCAGAAAGAAAAACAGTAAATGAAGAAATATAAGTAATGCTTCCGAATTGCTTACTTAAAATTTGATGAATGTTGGCGACCGCAGCTTTGTATTCAACTTCGTCAATAGCGGCAACCAACAATCGTACATGGACCAAGTCGTAGCGATTCCAATGTTCTTTCGGGAAGGGTGCTGTTATATCGTGAACAGAAAATTCGATGTCGCCCATGTCATCAGGGAACTGATCAGGCGATATATCAAATCCATGATAGTAACGTTGGGTTGTATTAACTTTTCCTAGGAGCTTTGCAGTATCTCGGAGCCATACCCTTCCAGGAATTAGCGAGGTCGACTTTTGTGGCAGTAGCGAAGTAGGAGACTCACCCGGTCCCGGTTGCTATATCCGCAACTGAGATGACATTTTCCTTTGGGATAGATGGGTGAACCAGAGTGTTTTGTGTTGCTTTTACCAGCAAGCTGTGCTGCGCATCGAGTCTAGATATTGGTCCCTTCCATTAGGTATAAACTTGATTTGGAATGGGTCTGATTCGCCTTCCAAGGGTTGATACCGTTGTGATTCCATTTTACTTCTACCGAAGACGTATTTCTCGTTGGTATTCGACATTTTGTCAAGATGGAAAACTGATATAAAATTTGGAAATAATGGAAGTATCAAAATAATTCGAGAGATTGAAGAAATAGGTTGTCACGGTGGAAAGATTAAAAAGCTCGCCGGGAATCAATGCTACTTATACCTCGACGAACCACCAATTCCTATAATCTAAACGATTCGCAAAGAAACGCCACATAATCTTTAGTTTATAAGACCAGCGAGTGGCTGAGCTGAAGTATTGTGGAAACTCAGAGAACTTGTTTGGTGATATGGCCCATTATGAATTGAACAGCGAAGAGAATCATATTTTAAACTCATAACATGGAATTTTTCGTCAAATGCATATATATAATACACCAGTACAACAATTATGGGGCTTCAGCAGCCCGACTTGCGGGCTCGAGGCCATTTTCTTCTCACTCAAGGCTCTGCTTCTTCAGGTTGCGGCGTCGTTCAGCCAGCCACATACAGAAGGCGATAGAGGCGATATAACCCTCGGCTTGAATTGCCTTGCAAATAAGCGATTTGTCGCGGCAGTCTTTCTATCTACACATCAATTCTTTTCTTCTCCCATCTTTAAAAAGCAGGAATACGCATTTAAACAATCCGGGGGACAGCTATCAGAATATTACCAGGTGGATAACTGGCGCGTGCTCCTCATAATTTCTTGACTCAAATATTGGTCTGCGAAAAAGATTTCCTTGCGGAAATCAAATTATATCAAGCCATCAGCATCTGGAATAAGCTCCAAAATGCGATGAGGCTGCGCGGCTTGAATTCAATACTAATCCTCCCGGGCTATCGGCTCGGTATTCTGGACTACCCATCGCTCACGTATTCTCTCAACCCCGAAAGAAATAGAAAGAAGGTAGATTTCTCGTAATTAATAACAGTATGTAATACTGACGTATTTGTGTAACTGCATTGGTCTCTTCATGCAATCGAAATTTGAGCGCGCCACCCCCGCAGCAATGCATCAGCTGGCGGAGGAAAGCCGAAGAAATCAGAGAGCGCCTAAGGATTCGAATCTCCCAAGAAGTGCGGGGATAGAAAAGAGGGGCTGTTTATTATCTTATGACCCGGATAGCAGTCTGGTGGTCCAGAATTATGAGACGGCTATTTGTTTTGTAAACAACATAGCACTTTCTTTAGTTGCCGACGAAAGCATCCTATATGACTGCTCACGGTGTTGTGTATTCCGAAGGCTCACTGCATGGGTTACCCAGCTTTCCAGATGAGTCGAAGCTCACAAATTTGACTGCGCTGGTGACTGGAGCAAACGGAATCTCAGGTTACCATCTGGTCCGTGTTCTGGCTGCTAATCCCAAACGATGGAGTCAAATATTTTGCCTATCTAGACGACCTCCGCCTGATAATTTCTTCGAGGATTTGGGCGAGGGGGCGAAACGAGTCAAACACATCGCAGTCGACTTTCTTTCCGAGCCAGCGCAGATTGCAGAGCGACTGAAAGCAAACGTACAGAAAATGTCAGTGCCGCATATGCTTTTACGACTACGACCGAGAACTTTTACTAATATTTCTATAGTGACCATGTGTTTTTTTTCTCTTATATGCAGACACAACAAAAGGGTAGTGTTCTGGAGATGTGGTCGGATGCTAGTGCTTTGGCCGAAGTTAACTGTATGTTACAAGAATGATTATCCTGTGATGATGAAAGCTCTTTATTGACTCAATGCTAAGCCAATCTTTTGAGCAACTTCCTCGGTGGCCTTAGACTGACAAGTCTCCAGCCTAAACGGTTCCTGCTTCAGACAGGAGCTAAAAATTATGGCTTTCACATGGGCCCAGCCACTAACCCTTCGTTTGAGTCCGATCCAAGAGTTACACTGGAAGAGAATTTCTATTATCCACAGGAAGATGCCTTGGCAAAGTATTGCGAGGAGACTGGTGCTGCATGGAATGTAGTCCGCCCGTCATATATTATCGGCGCTGTTCGTGATGGCGCATTGAATTTTATGATTGGGCTTGCTATCTACGGGGCCATTCAGAGCTACTTGAAAAAGCCTCTGGATTTTCCTGGCGACTATGCTGCCTGGGATCGCGAATTCTGTCAAAGCACTGCCTTACTAAATGCCCACTTCGAAGAATGGGCCGTCTTGACTGATAAAGCAGCCAACGAGGCATTCAACATACAGGACGGACAGTCATTTACTTGGGGGCGCTTCTGGCCATACCTTGCAAGCTGGTTCGGCATAGCGTGGAATCCCCCCCGAGGCAGATTCTTCAAAATTCAGGGTGACTACATGTCGACATGTGGATACCCCCAGAGGGTATGTGACTTTTTGAACCGGTTTTCACCATTTGTCTGACATTTTGGTAGATATGGGCCCGCTGGAACAACTCGTTCTACGTTCAGTCTCCTGGAGTGGTCTGGGAAGGCAGAAGTTCAACAGGCATGGAAAAAGTTGTCGGAGGATTATGCACTTGTCCTCGATCCATTTGATGAGCAAAAGCGTGCTCAGATCTTTGGAATGTCAGATTCGGCTCTTCTCGGGGACTGGCCACTTTCCTTGAGCATGCGAAAGGCTAGAAAACTAGGCTTCTTCGGAACTGCAGATTCATTTGAAACTGCCTTTGAAGCAATACAGGATTTGGCACGACTCAAGCTGGTGATACCAACTGTTATGAAGGAATATAGTGAGTAAATTAATGTATTCGAATCTATGCAAATACGAGGATCTTGAAATAGTTCAGATGCCATTCATTATTCGAAGAAGTTTCAAGATACTATCTAAATGTGATCGCATTTACTCAAAATACTTCTTCTCACCTAGAAGCTTGAGAGTAGTTGGCTTGTCATGGCCATATATGAGTCTAGCATTGTACAACCTCTGTAACCGTCGGGTCATGTTGAGGCTGCGGTACCATGCGTTGTGATCCCTTGCTAGACCGCCATGCGGGTGGCCGAGCTCATAATTGTCCGACACATGAAATTGATCAGTCGTCCAAATAAAAGTACCGTCACTGTCAAGGTTGACCTGCATCATACAAAGTCCAGGCGCGTGACCTGGTGCATGAAGAAGGGTAATGCCCTGGAAAAGTTCCAGTTCGGACTCAGTAAAGGTTTCCCATTTCAGTTTTTCCAAATGCATATAATGTCCTTGATAGACGCCATGATCAGCCTGGGTCGCAATAGCCCAGCAGGCATGTTTGAACTCTTCCTCGTGAACATAGATCGGTACATCAGTGCCGACAAAATGTTCAAGTCCACCTGCATGATCGAGATGAAGGTGACTAATGATCACTGCTTTAACATCTTTTATATCGTTACCGGTTGCTTTAATTGCGTTGGGAAGCCTTTGCGCTTCTGAGTACTGAATTCGTGGGAAAACATCGGTTAAAGGAGCCGGCCATGCCTAAGAATGTTATCAGTGGCTATCTGGATGTTCACGGGTAAAGCTATCACATACTACATTAAGGTCTTCTGCACAGCCTGCGTCATAAAGAATAAGACCGACATCGGGGTGCTCGATAAGAGCCGAAAGCAGCACTAGCTCGCGCCGTTTGTTCGTTGGGTTAAGGTTACTCAACTTGCTGGTATTTGCACCACGGAGAATCCTAACAGCATCGTGAGAATTGATAATGACCCATCTTAAATTTTGGCTAACCATGATTCATCTGCTTCCAGCATACCGAGATCTAGGATATGCATCTTGGTTCCTTTTGGGCATTTGAAGGCTGGAACCGCAGCCGATGCTAGCAAATTCGACATGGTAGTCATTTTTTGAAGTAAGACAATTTCGATGAACAAATTATTTTGGAATTTCCGAGGTTGCGATGGGTGATAATGAGGGGTAATCAAAATGGACGAGGTACTTTGGTCTTAAGTGTTACAATCTTGGCAAGAGGTGCATGAAATGTCGATACAAAGAACATGACAATACATCTCCAAAACATTGATTGGTTTATCGTTATTTAGATCTCCGATGATTACCTCGGGAATTCGCCGCATACAGCCGAGTATGAGGAACCAATATTGAGAGCTTGGGGTACTAAGTAATTCATAGCTGCCCGCCCCGGAATTCAGCAAAACATATAACTGTTTACAATGGGAAACTTGAATCTCGCGGGCTGGGTCTGAATAATCAGAGCTCGTAACTATCGATTTCGAGAAATGTAAACCTTGGAAACTGACATATTCTTGCGTACTGGCTATTTCCAAGTGCGTACAAAATAAAGACCGCATTTTTTTGAACAAAATTTGAATATTATATTCTAATAAAGCGAAATATTCACCGGTAAGTGAGAATCTGGAAAGAAGATAAAAAAAATCATAAACAAAGGGGAATTCCGGGTCCCAGAGTCAGAAGGGAATTACTTGACGGCACTCAAAGCCAGTGAGGGTACAACCAGCTTCTACTAACCGGGCGAATAACAAAGTTAAAGGTCAGATTTACATTTGCCATCGAGAAAATAGTCAAGTTAGGATTCAGATGCATGATGTTGGTCAACTTCAGATAACATTCATCTTCAGGGTCATCCATAAGCCTAGCAACATTGACAGCCCCAAGTATTCTTTTAAAATAACCAATTAGTATGTTCGAAATACAGCTTTCCACGCCATCGGAGCCATGATATTGATTATTTCCGCAATAGCTGTTACGTTTTGTAATCCCAACCTTTTGATGGGCATATAATGTTTCAAGTTATTTTAGGAACGGTTGGTGAATCCTATCTGTGCACTATGGGGTAAGGGCGTCCCTTGCCGGCCTCGATAGAACCCCAGGCTTTGATCTATCGCCTCTCCTTAAGCCAGCATTAGCTCGACTGTATCTGTACAAGCAACTACAAAGCTTATAGTTTTAAAGCACGCAACATCCTATATTGCGGGGTCAGCTAAAGCCTTGGATGGCAGTGCAAAATGCGAAAATAGATGACCAATCTTACCTCCTCAGCCCTTCCTTCAAAGCGGGCTCGTCATTGGAAAACACCAACCTAAACCAGCCTGCATCCTTAGAGTGTTCCTCCCCAGGATGTAAGAAGATACCTTCATCAAGGAGCCGCTGTGCTAGGGCAAATTCGCGTTCTTGAACCGAGCAGTTGATGTCGGGGAGGAAAGGGGACAGATCGACATAAATAAAGAAACCCGCGTTACTAGTTTGCCAAATTAGAGCTGACACAAAGATTCCCGATATGCAAAAAGACCCACCCTCCTTTCATGTAATTGATGCCGGCTTCTCGAAGTGTAGAAGTGACTAGGCGATAGCCTGCTGCAAGGCTAGCTTGAGATTTGGCTAGAAAGCCCTGGACAAAAACTTGATCCTCTAAGATAGCAGTCCCGATTGTAATTGCAGCCTGGGAAGCGCCATGGAGCCGTCTAGTGCATGACTTTTATTAGCGTGTCTTGATCAATCGTTGAAAGTACGAATCATTTTGCAACGTCTATCCTGAGACTTACAGAACCATTTTACATGCCTTGCGAAGTTGCTCGTTTGCAGTTACCAAGAAACCGAGATGCAAACCCCCAGATGCAAAGTCCTAACATAGAATGAATCTCAGCCGATGCTTATCAAACCCCTTTGTTGAAATCAGACTCACCTTGCTGAAGCCATATAGAACGTGGACAAGATTTGGGTCAATCAAACCCTGCAAATTCAACGATAAAATCGAGTTGAATGGCACAGAATCAGGATCACCCGAGTCAAAAACGCAGGATGCGTATACCTCATCACTAATAAGATGAAGGCTGTTTCTATCGCAGAACCTTGCAATATGTCTCAGGGTGTCAGAGGGATAGCAACGACCTGATTCGATTTCGATTAATATATTAAAACCCCGGAATATAATGTTTTGTGATAGAATGTACATACCGACAGGGTTGTGCGGATTCACTATGAGTACCGCACGAATTTTGATGCCTCGCTTCTCGGCTTCAATCAAAGCTTGCTCGTACTTGGCAACCGAGTTTGGCGTAAAAGCTTCGTCAGTTGCGGTATCCGCATATACAATTTCAACACCAGCCTCGACACCATAGTCTAGCTCAAAGCGGCCATATACGGGGCGATTAACTATAATGCCTTCCCCCCGCTCTGCGAGGTTGAAGCCGAGCATGTTACCTAGAGACGTCGGAGAATCCGCGACAAAAACATGATCCGGATTGATTGGAGAGTGTGTGCTCAAGACCTTGTCTAAATGGGCTGCGGCAATACCCGGAAGACGAGAATTTATAGTTGCGCTCGAGCGGTAGCTGACTGAGTCTAATGTGAACGTGACCTAGAAGTATGTTAGATACCCCCGAGATCATCATGGAAGAAATGGCATGTTCGGAAAATACGAGTGATTACCTTCTCGTTGATATACTTCACAATTTCAGACCTCATTGGTCTCTGATAAATGGTTAGTAGAACAATCTCCAATGCTTTTGTTGACAGGCACACTCACATTCTCTGCCATGCCAAATGAAATAAGACCTTGAGGATTTATCTGAGGGTCATAATCCGGGGTAGGAGTGAACCGAAATGGACGCTCCAGTTGCTGAACATTCTTGAGAGCACGAGAGGATAGCATCTTGCACCAAGAGATATTTTCTTCTGTTTCCCTCATTCTCCTGGTTAGAAAGTACGTGTCGAAAGAGGCGGTGACGCAACTTGCTTGTTGAATTTGGGGTTTCTGGCTCGTCCGAAGTCGCAAATTAAATAGAGTTCATGACCAGGAAAAGAATTCTTTGCCTTTATAATCCTGTAGATGAATGAAAAGATTTCGAATTGGAGATTCTTCACCAGGGCCGGATCGTCGGGGGTGGAAGAAACAAAGAGCTTTGGCAGTCGGGAGAACCATTGGAAGGTCTCCACTGCAGTGGGGACCCCTTGCTGCGACCCAATACCTTGGGGATACGAGAGCACATACTGGGACAAAAATTGCTAGAAAACTATATAATGACAGAGATTGATGTATAATTACAGTAACCATAGACAATAAAACACCAGTCGCTATGCTAGGTTGTAGTGTACAGTTGTGTGGTTTACCGATCAGGTCTAACTATAACGGTATCTCATGCGCGGTCTTTTCCGTCGGTCTGCTTTAAGCTTCTCGTCGATGAAGTTCCAACATTCCATTGGTTCGCGAGATCCGATATGTTTGCCATTCGGGGTAAATACCTCGACTTGGGGATAAATGGGCGGCTCTTCGGCATTGCGTTTGGCGCGAACCTGCACGCTGACCTCGATCCAACCACAGCCCTCCACCAGGATATCGGCAGACAAAACCTGATATGGCAGCTGGGGAATAGGAATTTTGCGATCCTTTACTGCCTTGGCAACGGACGTGGGAAGATTTGAACGAGTAATATCCCACTTCAAATCGAATTTCCCAGCTGATTTCATGGTGCTACCAGTTCCTTCACTCATCAGAACTGTACCGGGGTACGCTCGTTGCTCGGTTTGAATCTCAATTGCCTTCTCAGTCTTCGTAAGATGGGTTTCAATGGGAATGAAACAAGCAGCAAGAAGTGTGTGATCCGGGTTCACGGGGGTGAGTCGTATGAGCCCACCACCAAGCAGAAGTGATTGACCGGGTTTGACCGTACAGCGTTGAGGTTTTACTCGCTTGGTCATGATCAAATCACGTTTATGTTCATCTCGAACGAAGTCCTCGAGCTGGCCACGCTGCATACCTGGGAGGTCAATAACCTCGCCTTTCCCACGGCCGAATGGAATGCGAATAGGCGAGACCGTTGTTCCTGGCATAGAAGACACGACCGGAAGGACAGGGAATTGGTCTTCACGGGGCGCAGGGGGTAAAATGCTGTTTGGATCGTGTAGATATGCCTGTCGCTGGTTCGGGACTTCGGCGCTCTCTCGTTGCTCTTCAATCCATTGGGCCATGTTTTCCATGGTTCGCTGGTCCTTGGGAAAACAAGCTTCAATGAAGCTGCTCTTTCCTACATTTGCCTTTCCAACAACCCAAATGCCACCGCCATGTTGTCGAATTTCTTCCTTAACCTGCTTTGTCCACCATCCGCGATGCGCACTAACCATGTGGATATTGCCTAATCGAACATCCCTCCCTGCTCTTCCAAGAGCAGTACGAAGTTGATTGCGGACATACTCCATCTTCGAATCCACCTGCTCTTTTGTTGCTGCTAGCAAGTCCGAGCGTGTGATTATAAAACTGAGACTAGGCAGTTTTTGACCACCGTGGTACTTTTCGTGTGAGGCACGTCGGTTTAATGAGCGCTGGCCCTTAACTGACAGTGCGTCGTGAACTCGTGGAATCAGGGACATGGGGAAGTCGGCGGCATCGATGACATGGTAGACACGATTGTCTTTATAGGGGGATTCCTTCAAGTATTCTCGTATCGCAAGAGTATCTGGTTTGGGCGCGGCAATTGCTTTATTATGGTGGATGAGATCATGGCATCGATCACAAACATGGGTAGTTCGGGTTGGCGATTCTAGAGACGGCGTGTCCGGATTTTCGGCCTCCTCCAATAGAGCACCTTCTTTAATTCTGGATTAGCCCGGGGACAGTGAGAGTGACGTTAGCTTGGTCAAATACCTTGGATAGGCCGAGGGGCCACCATCTCCTCCTTCCCATGGGAATCATCCACAGAAACACTATCTTGAATAGTCGATATTCCTTCGAATCCTAGCTCTGTACTCCGTTCTTCAATTGCTTGTTGTCTAGAGGCGAGGAGTTTCCGAGTTTGCTTCCGGCTCGCACCATAGTAGCCCGGTTCATCTGGCTCAACGGTTTGTGAAAAAGCGCCACACCCTGGGCAGCATACTGGTAGAACATCCGTCAAGTTTTCGATAGCAGCTTGTCGTTGAAAGCGCGTAGTAGAAAAGAGGCGAGGGTGTGTAGGCCGTGGCGCGTGATGGAGTTTGCGGTTGGGGGTGTGATGCGAAACGAGGGTATTGTGAGCGCTGGTTGACGAGGATATCTTGGATTAAGTCGCAGAACACCAAGCCGTAGGTTCCTAGACAGCGCGCCCCGAGAGCAGGCCGACATGGTGGATGTTGTCGCAAGACGAAGTTCGCGCGGTGCCACGCTTTTTCCATTTTCTGCCGGAAAAAAGTGTTATCGATAAGACTTCCGCCGTCGACGAGGAGGCCGGGGCTGCTCCGGGGCGGACACCTTTGGGACTAGACATGGAGACATGGATTTATTCTTGGAATTCTTTGGTTTTAAGTGAAATTCCAGGTAGTCAAAAGTCACATTCACGAGCTTATGACGTATGTATTTTCTACAAGGTCTTCAATTACTGAGACTAACATGTGTGGCGCGAGCATTCAGTTGGCTGCTTGATTATTGCTCCAGATTGAGACTGTAAGGACTAAATATTGACATTCAAACTCGCTATAAACCCCAAAGCAAAGAAGATATCCTACTAGGATAACGCATAAACGCCGTCGTAACCCATAACCCAGATCTTGGTTTTATACATTTAGGCGCGGGCCTTGCCCTTGCCCTTGCCCTCGGGCTCTGCCTCTTCTTCCTCTTCAGAGTCGCTCATAAACTCATCATCGTCATCGAAACCAATGAAACTTCGAGCAGCAGGCTTCGGCGCTGGGACAGAGGGACCCGCAGAACTGGACGATGGACCTTGCTCTTCTTCTTCGTCTGAACTAGAGGAAGTCGCGTGCTCACTGCCTTCACTGGCACTTGTGCTAGAGCCGCCAAGGATCACGTCTCGTAGGTTGTCAGTCCATGCGCCATCCTTCATGGCTTGTAAAACCGCTTCATGGGCTTTCTCAATGGATTCTTCCTTGTCTTCCATCCACTGCCCGTCGACCTTTTGTTTCCCATCACCATTCTTGATTTCATCCTGTCGCTTCTCGGACATATCCACAACTGCCTGCCATCGTCGGCGTCTTTCTTCTTTTTCCTTCTTATCCATTTCGGGTTTGACGGCGAGATATTCAGCGAGGGCCTTGGCCTCATTCACGGTACGCAGGCGGCGGCCATCGAGGTTGCGACTGGAGCTGTTGTTGTCGCCTTGATTGCGCTTGCGTTTGCTGGACATACGACCACCGGCAGCACGAAGCTGTGAGCCGAATCCACCTTTACCACCGCATAGGGGAACAGATAGGCGGACTGGAAGAAGGGCTGAGGTGTCTGAGGTGGTGCCATCGCGGGTGAAAAAGAGAGACCGCAGGGGATCAGACGATGGGGTGATTTGTTTGTTGTTTGTCGTAGTAAGAATAAGTGACTGTAGAGAAAGCGAAGACGGGAGATATGAGGCGACCTTGTCGGTCAGATCTGAGATTGTTGAGGTTGATGCCAGCGAAAACGAGACGGTCGTCGGTAGCGAAAGTCCAGGGAAGGACGATAGCAGAATGTTCACATTTGGCAATGCCATCTTGAGGTAAGGTAGGACGATCTCTTCGACCGGACGTGCGAGCAAAGAATATGTTTATGATGATCTGCGACTTCAAGGTAGGCGTGACGGCGATAAGATGGGAGGTCACGGGGCATAGGACCGCCCAGCCACAGTCATGTGATATGGTAGATCAGTCAGCAATATATAAAGTCATGTGACCTCCCAATGGTACCCAGGCTTTGTTGAGGTAACGTGACTAGCTAGAGCCCCAACCCTAAAGAGAGTGCCCGAAGAGGAATATCATATTCGCACCACTTCGCGCGGCTCCACTCGTCCTGATTCTTTAAATCACCCATCAATTTTCTGGATTGTCAAAGCGATTCCCCAAATTGCACCAGGAACTCGCGACAATGTAAGAATTACTGTTTTCTCTCGATTTCATGCTATTATACTGACAATGCGCCAGGCTTATCCCCAAGGACGACCGCAAGAAGATCCACGAGTACCTCTTCCGCGGTATGTAACCACCACCCTCGCCGACGCTACGATCTCCCTCGGTTCGACACGCCGCAATCGCGCTGATACAAACCGAGACCGAGATGGATATGGATATGAACAATTGACTGACTGAATTTGTAGAGGGTGTGCTCGTGGCCAAGAAGGACTTCAACCTTCCCAAGCACGGTGACATTGATACCAAGAACCTCTATGTCATCAAGGCTTGCCAGTCTCTGACCTCCCGCGGTTTCCTCAAGACCCAGTTCTCGTGGCAGGTGAGTCTTTGATTCCATTCTCCATGTGGTAATTGTATGTCCAGGTTGCTAATTAAACTAGTACTACTACTACACCCTCACCCCCGAGGGTCTTGACTACCTCCGCGAGTGGCTCCACCTCCCCCGCTGAGGTTGTTCCCGCCACCCACATCAAGCAGCAGCGCTCCCACGCTCCTCCCCGCGGCATGATGGGCGGTGAGGACCGTGAGCAGCGTCGTCCCCGTGCTCCCCGTGAGGGTGGCTACCGCCGCCGCGAGGAGGGCGGCAAGGAGGGCGGTGCCCCCGGCGAGTTCGCTCCCTCTTTCCGTGGTGGCTTCGGCCGTGGCCGCGGTGGTGCCGCTCCCCAGTAAGGGTTGAGGCCTTGGTCATCCTGTCATCCACTGCTCGGTCATCCTGGGGAATGATGTTGTCAGAGGGCTTGGTCTGGAATAGGGTCCCAGAAATGGTGGCCTCGAAACAGGCTGGTTCTCAACACATCACCAAACGGCCCCTCGTTTCTGATACTTGCGGGTACGGGAAAAAATCAAAAAAGTTGAAACGATGTCACTGGCTTTAATGATGTAGCTAGTTTTAATGGCAAATTCATGATCAGTGCACAAATTGCTCACCATTGTAGTTCGATGTTCTAGATCTCAGATTCACTGATGATGCTTAGCTCTCGATGCGACTTGATCGGATTTTTACCAATATTTGATCTGATGTAAATTTAGGGCCTGCTCTAACATACTAATCTTCATCAGCTCTATGCGAATCTCCTCCGATCGTACCGCACAACGGCTTGCAATATGACGGATGCTCCGGTCGCGCAGTCGTCTGCTGAGCAAAACTCCTCCGGATGATGACTGAGTCCATCTTTACAGGGCACAAATATCATACTCGTGGGAACACGCTTCGAAGTGAAGACACTGTCATGGCCAGCACCACTCATGATGGGCCGAACCAGTGACTTGGGATCTGCAACCGACGCATCTGCTACAACAGCATGAGCCGATTGCTGTACGCATTCAATGCATTCGTCGTGGAATTTCACAGCAGGAGAATCAAAGTCAAGCGTCCACTCAACCCGGCAGGGCTTGCCGATCCCAGCGCCCTCTGCAGCGGCGATTTCGTCAAAATCACGACGAAGTTCTTTCTCAACCTCAGCGACCAGTTCCGTCTCTGGTCCACGGATATCCAAGCTGAAGCTGACCTGTCCGGGAACAGTGTTGACACTGCCCGGCTTCGCTTCGATGATCCCAACGCTAGCAAGGCATCCTCGTCCTGCAGCGACCTCTCTTGCTCGAACCATCATACGCGCAAATGCATATAGAGCATCGGCACGGTGTTCAAAAGCGGTTGTACCTGTGTGTGTATCTCGCCCGATGACATTCAATCGGAACCAACGATAGGCCTGCACTGCCGTGACAACTCCGACCCGTTGGCCTGCAGAAACGAGATGGGGACCTTGCTCGATGTGGAGCTCAAAGTGTGCTGCCATCGGAGTGGACTTGTATGAGCAAGGCACGCTGCCTAGGTAGCCTATCTTCTGCAATGCCGACTTCATCGTCTCTGGGGCTGAGGCCGCAGTAGGCAATGATGCTACTGTTGGCACTTCTTTGAGATCGTGTGCCTTGGATAGAGGAATGCACTCTGCCCATACGCCAGACGATATCATGCTCACCGGGAATCTAGCCCCTTCCTCACTATAAGATCATAAGTCAGCAAGGTTTGGAGAGAGGCGGTAGCCATGCCTCTTACTTTGTCCAATTTACGACACCCACACCCCCCCTCTGTCTCGAGCCCCATCTCATCCATCCGCTTCAGGGCTTCAACTCCAGAAAGAACACCCAAGATGCCGTCATATCTTCCTCCAGTTGGCTGTGTATCAAGATGGCTGCCGATGAATGTAGCGGGTACGTCCTTTCTTCTACCTGCGCGAACGGCGAAGATATTACCCATTTCATCGACCGTAATGTCGCACTTGAGATCCTTCATGGTCTGTATAAACCAATTCCGAACACTCTTATCCTCCTCTGATAATGCAAGACGCTGCATTCCCGTATCTGTTGACTCACTACGCAAAAGATAGACCATAATTAGCCTCTCCCGCTTGTAAATGTCTATTCAGAGTGATACCTACTCGCCCCATCGAATACCAAACCCCCACTGACATGAGTGGTGAAGATCTCTTGCCAGTCTCTCTTTATTCACTCGCAGAGCCGAGACATCGGCTTCGGACAATTCACTGCTCAGCATGTTGCGATAGATTGTAGTGGAGAATGATTTTCGAAGGCCTTGATAAGAGATTGATCTCCAGCAAGGAAGCAGTTTCAACGATGGCCTAGCCCAAGTCGCACGAAGTAAAGATGCGTTAGCCATGGTGAAATCAAACTACTCTTATACGATAGAATTCTCGGTGTTCCATTGGCATTCATGAAAGATAATGGGCCAATTGATAGGAGCGGGGAACGCTGAGCGGCACAAAGTCCGCAGTGTGCCACTGCCGATATACTGCAGCCCCCGCATCTGCTCCAATAGATAGGTTGGGGTAAAGAGTAGTACTCCATATCTGGGCGCTTGGACCCTGCTCCTCTCCTTGGACTAGCTGAACATGAAAGTTACAAGCTCGAAAACAATCTCTCTCCATTGGAATCTCCGAGGCTACTAGTATTTAAGGACGATATGTGATATTTGGCTAGACTCTTATTTTACAACATCAGTTCAGACACATTTGCCCCCTTGTCCAGCTCATCCGCCTCACGCCGGAGCACATCGGCTCGGAATCTCCGAAATGCGGTTTCGATTCTCTTTCGTCTTTCGGGGTCAGCAGAGATGCTGCTGCTCGCACTGGCCGCTCCAGCAGCGAAGCCTGATTCATTTATGTTAGAGCCTACAGATCATCGTTTTATTTAATTCATCAATGGAACGTTCTTACCAAGCTCTCCGCCTAGAAATAGCCCGCCGGCTGAGGCAAAGAAGTACGTCGCAAAATCACCGAGGGTAGTCGGTTTAAGCAAAGGTGTAAGGTCGGGAATTGGCTCTAAAATTCAAAAAATTAGTAAATCTAGGTTTCAATCATAGTCGAATTGCCCGTCAGTTACATACCAGTACGCCCATCCGCGAAGACGACCTTGGTCGGCCTCTCTTGCGCCCGAACAGCAGCAAAAAACGCCTTGCGGGTGCTTCTCAAGCGAACAGCCGCATAGAGTCCAAGTCCAATACCTACAGCAGATCCAACTGTTGTCCACAGAGAGACAGTCGAGGCTGCAGATTTGAGTGCATCGCGGTCCTCGAATTGCAAATCATGCTGCATGTGCTGATCAGCGAGCTTGGTGAGATCATCCGTGCGTTGCCGGCGGAGAAGCGCAAGCGATTGAGACATATTGTGATATAGTATCAACTTGAAGGTGAGGTTCAATGGGCGAGAAGAACAATAGAGTCACGGCGGTACAGAAATTTGAGGTTTGTCGAATTTGAGGTTTGTCGAACTTGGCTTCCGTGACCAAGGACAGCCGGCTGAGTATTGACGTCATATGGTGTGAGCATGAGCTAACTAGTAGTTTACAGTATACTAGTAGGATCCACATTACGATACCTAGTTTGCTTTGTTGTATACTAGTATGTATCGAAGTGTATCATACTGGGAACTCGCACTCTTAATCAATTTATTAAATTGAATACATACTCTTTAATCCCATGTTAAGTCTTAACCCCCCCGACGCTGAATGTGAGTGGCGTATAGAAAAGAGGCGCCAGTCCAGTATTAAGTCGCTGAGAAGGTCCAATCTCTGGGAAACTGGCTATACTGGATGTCTTGCTGGCCCCGGTATATATCATCATAATGTGCAATCACTGTCTCCGGATCTTCCGACTGCTCGTAGTACTTATCCGCCAGTCCTCGAAGGACGGGATCGTTCCACATTTGAGCCATCCAGATAAGAGCATCTTCGCTCGCGGTGTCCAAGGGAAGATCATACGTTCGAAATCGCTACCAGCTATCAGTATCTCAATTTATGCAATGTTGCGTTCTTTCGAAGGTGTTTACCCAAAGTACTGGCCAGAAAAATGCGTCGGCAATACTGAACCCTCCAAACAAAAACCCTTCATCAGCCTGACCCAGCGCTAGGAGGCGCTCTCTAGTCGTTTTACGAGCCTCGCCCCAAATGGATAGAATGCGCTGTACATCCTTTCGCGCCTCCGCTGAGACTGGGACGTTTCCGGTATACCTAGCGATGAAGTTGGTATGGAACGTGCTCCGGAGAGCAGAGAATCCAGAGTGCATCTGTGACGCAACACTTCTAGCAAGAGCTCTAAGCTGACGATCTCGAGGCCATAGTGGGATTTCAGGGTGAGATTCGGCGAGGAATTCGCAGATTGCAAGTGAGTCGCCGATTGGGGTGGAGCCTAGTGAACGACATTCGAGGACGGGGACGAATCCTGTTGGAGACACAGCTTTGACCTAGTACCCCGTCAGCACATGTAAGTAAAACATCACAGCGGATTATTATAGTTCGCAGAGGTGTACTGTACATCAGGAAGCTTCACAAACACTGGGTTGTAAGGAATTTGAAAGTACTCCAAAACAGCTTCCACCCGCGACGTCCAACCTAGACGGATTAGTTGTGTTATGCCATTGTGAATATATCACTGACTGGAGTATCGGGTATGAAGTCCAATGAGTCGGTATTCAGGTTCTTCGGTAGCCATTGTGATGATTTTCGGGATTGAATTGAAGTGGGGAAATTTTCGGGGGTTCTTGCGGGAGTTAAACGAGATATTTAAACGAGGTCACCATGACTCACCAATACTACCTTCCGCATGGCTGCCACTGGGCTTGGAAATACTTCATGAGTCGGACCCTGATACACTTCTTTCTCAAATGGTTGGTCTCGAAGATCAATTGTGCACCTTGTACTATATATACTTGAGATGGAATAGAATTCGCGATATTTTTCCAAGAGGACATTTCCAACAATTCTCAGGGATGCCCCTAATGTACCGCTAAGCTCCAACCTAAATTCAGTACGCTCCTTGGGGTATCCTCTTATTAATTTTCACAAAGATTCTTGTTCTTGTGTCCCGCGCGTCTGCATGTAAACCAGACAAGAGCTGGGCTGAAATAGATAACCTGGGACTCTTTGTTTTGCTGACATCAGATTGGACGCCTTAATTTCACTTGGCACATCCTTAAGAACACATTATTTTCAAATGTCTCCTCGGTCCCAATAGCACTTGAAGATTACTATCATATTTACCATGGTCCGTTTTGTCACTGACTCGCGCGTCCGGCCGACAAAAAAGTCACCTTTGCTTGTTATCGGGGCTGGCCTGCCCCGAACGGCAACTTCTTCATTGCAAGCAGCTCTTGAGGAACTAGGATTTGAACCATGTCTCCATATGGCACAGATTATTCCACACCCAGACAGAATGGAGACCCTTATTGAGGCCGCCAAAGAAAAAGACCATCAACGACGCCAAAAGCTCATTCGCCAACTCGTGGACGGCTACGAAACTGTTTGTGATATGCCTGCTGTATTCTTTCTCCCTGAACTATTGGAAATGTATCCGGAGGCGAAGATAATTCTCAGCACTCGCCCAGATGCTACGGCATGGGCGAAAAGCTGCTATTCTAGTTTGGGCTTTTTCTTCACTCGGCCATTCTATTTGATTGGCTTTTTGTGGAAGTCGGATAGGTTGTGGTACAACATGAATATGCATATTCTCGATTGGTGCAAGGAGAAGTATGGCTCAAACGACCCTTTCAATGAAACCATGTACGGAAGGCATAATGATATGGTGAGGACGATTGCTAAGGAGCGAGGCCGTGAGGTTTTAGAATTCAAGGCAGAGGATGGATGGAAGCCTCTTTGCGAGTTCTTGAACAAGGCCGTTCCTGATTCAGAATTCCCTAAGGTGAACGAAAGAAGGACCTTTAGGGTTATTAAAGCGATTTTAATTGCTAAGGGGCTACTTGGGTGGTCTGCAGTTGGAGGTGTTGCCTGGTTGGGGTGGAAGTTTATTCCCAGTTTCTTCTAGCAAGAAAGTCAATCCTGATTTCTTCATCGAGGCAGATGTAAAACTCATAAATCCCCAATACGCCTATATTCTCACGATATCTTACAGAATGCTTTCGAACCTACAGCTCGAGCTATTCCATTATCTGACTCTGAGATCCCTGCAAATAGAATATCATTTGAGTATACATTTCAATGAGACTGCTGTAGACCCTGTTTGCCCTCTTATTATCCTTTTATATACGATACAGCACTTTGCACAGCACTTTGCAAGTCATCCTTGGTGCCACAAGCCGCAAAAATGAACCTGTCCGGGCGCAATAGAACAAACTTCATACCTTCCAAGTGTTTTCCAATAATGAACGGGTCGTAGAACTCGGGACTTGGTCGCTTCTCGCATAAAGGCGAACTTGCGAATTCTTTCCCGGTTACTACTCGGAAAATATGTGGTGCATTTTCACGAGTACCGCATGCTGCATCCTCAACTAGTATTGTTGTCTCATGGAGATCCATCTCTCCATTCGATATTTCTCCAATATTGGACACAGCGTCCAGAGCTGAGAATGCCTCTTTGACACTTTTGACAATAATCAAAAGCTGAAATAGGCCCTTTTTCTCTTGTGAAAATATCACATCATCTGTGAAGAAAATTTCATTTCTGTCACTTCCAATTGATTTGCAGTAGACTTGCGGAAGACAGAGTCCGCCTTTGAATTTCTGAAGGAATGGCATTCCTTCAGAGTAATTGTATCGGACCATTCCTTCTTTTCGGCGTCCAAGTCGAAGCTCATGGCGCCAGGATGGTATCAATTGAATCAACCACAGGTAAATCCCTCGGAGCGTAATCTTGAGAGGATTTCTTTCAGTGACAAACTTTCCGTTTTCGATAGTTGATGCCAAAGATTTCTCTAGTTGCTGCTTGCGTTCTTCGTACCACGCTTTGAGAACCTTTTCGGAATTTGGGCTACTTGTCTTCTTGCGACAGAGAATGGCAAGACGCCATGCCAAAGAAACAGCGTCCCAAAACCCAGACGCAATACCCTGACCACCAACTATTACCCAGCGAGTTAGCATTCATTGGGATTTTGAGTCCCTGGGAATTGCACACATACATGGCGGAAATACATGAGCCGCATCGCCGCATAGGACGACTCGGCCATCAGACCATCTGTTGCAGCTGCGAGCCGAAAACCGGAAAGGCCGGGAGCGAAGAACCTTGATGCAATCTTCAGGGAACGTGACATCTTGAAGTAGACTTTCTACTATGTTAGCTGGAAATAAAACAACATCCAGCGAGAGAGTTACTCACCCGTACCGACTACCTGCGTGAGTGATATAAGGATAGACAACCTTTTGGATCATTTCAGGCTTCGACATCTCATTGCCATCTTCGTCTTTCCTAACGACAAATTCAAATCTCCATAGTCGGTCCAGTGGTAGGCCAAAGCGGCCACAAACAGAAGGTCTATCCGGGTTACAGATAAACCGGAAATTGACAGGAAAGAATAGATCGTAGACTTGTTCTGGCGTATAACCTAATTTCCACAGTGGAAAATCAGAATGTGTCTTCTCATTGGGAAGTTCAATCTGCCAGTTCAATGCCACCCAGGTTTCCTCATAAAATGCCCTATCATTGAATATTCAGCTATCGTTATATGTGGAAAGGTTGTTGCGACATACCGGTGAGCCTGCTCCATGACGATTCCTTTGGACTCTAGGTATCGTTTTCGAGTGAATCCAGTCTTTCCATCGGCCCCTACGAAAAAAAGCGATTTTATCCTTCGCTCTTTACCTTCTGAATCACGATAGATACACAAGGTTCCATCTTCGTCTTCGGATAGGGCCGTGACTTCACAGCCGGAGCGAAGTTCGCATTCTTCCAGTGCTGACATTCTTTCTCGTAGCTTCTTCTCCAGTACTGGTTGTTTGTGACAGATAAATCCGACATGGCCAGTACCACCCTCAGTCTGTAGACGGTGTAAGGAATTCCATATTGTCGCTTACACAAACGCATGGGTAAATTGCTCACTGTTCCATAGTCCATCTCGATAAAAGCAGGTTTATCCAGAATTGGTGTCGTTCCTCCGATGAATTTGAACATATTCATACCTAAACTTCTATGAGTTTCCAAGTTTGTGTTTCAAGGCGCTAGCTGACGAAATCGATCATTTTGTTTGCATGGGCACTCAAATATTGACTTACAGGTTCCAATTTGTGTATATATCGACGCATACAGACCAAGACCTTGTAAGAGCCGAATACCGTCTTCATCGAGAGCAATTCCACGAGGATCGGTTGTGATCTCTGTCCCTCGTTCCAATACAATGTTCCGGATATTCATCTGGCCCAGATATGCCGACAACATAGCCCCCGTTGGACCACAGCCACAAATCACCACATCTGTTGCTTCACAATCGAGTTCCGACATAACCATAAAACTTGAAGACACAGTTTCGCTTTAGTTATTTCCCAGGTTAACATCAAATTGATATCGGGTTTTAAAGACTATTGATTTTAGGTCGGTCTGATGAGCCGCTCCACAATTCATTTGGAAACGGTGAGGTCCCGCATCTCTTGGGTCCCACATTACGATCGGCCGGGGAAGAGACGATCAAGCAGCAAGGCCACAGCTAGAATCCAGAAGTGGAAAGAGGGACGGGACGCTTCCAACTTCTCTCGTTATCCGGTTGGACACATCATCACTTCTTCTGGTAACTTATGCCTGTGGTCTATATCCGTACGGAGTAGGTATCGTATATCCGATCTGGGGCTTTCGGTCCCACCGACTGTACCCCGTAGTTCAAGTGGAGGCTTTTACCACCCCGGTATATAGTACGTGACTGTACATCAATTTTGTCACTCTTGCGATCTCGATCAATCCGGAGTCAATTCGTTCAGAAAAAAGAAAACTCTGCAAAATGCCTTTCTGGACACATCTCATTCGGTTCATTGCCGTGGAGGACAGTCTGGTCCACCTCGGGCAGTTAGTCGATACCTCTCGCGATATCGGCAAGGATAGTACAAATGGAGTTCAAATTGCAGCATATGTGATTCAGGGAACCATCTATGATGGTCGTGTTACCGGAGAAATCATGCACGTTAAGCAGGCAAGTGTCTTAATTTCCCTACGACCAAGACCACACTAACATAATCCAAGTTACTTTCGCCGGTTGCTCGGGAAGAATGCAACTATATTCGTTGTCTCGGGCTGAACTATATGGATCACGCACAGGTTCGTATTTTAGAATGTGTTGATGAAAACCAATTGCTGAACGCTCCTAGGAAGCGAATATGGCACTACCTAAAGCACCCATTCTTTTCACCAAACCTCGAAGTGCACTGATAGGACCATACCCCGCGGCAATCAACATTCCCAAGTGTGCCCAGGATGAGACAAGCGATTATGAAGCAGAGCTGTGCCTGGTTATTGGGAAAACAGGCCGCGATATTCCTGAGGAGGACGCGCTTGACTATGTTTTGGGATACACTGCATCCAACGACGTATCTGCTCGTACCATGCAAATGATTACCACTCAGTGGTCCTTCTCTAAGGGACTTGATGGAAGCTGCCCTATTGGTAAGCTGCCGACTTAAAGGGATTTTTTTTCGATTTCAATTTACTAATGAATAAATCGTTCAGGACCTGTCCTTGTTGCTCCCTCTGTGATTCAAGATCCCCAGGGCCTGTCTATTAAGGCAATTCATAACGGAAATACTGTTCAAGACGGACACACGAAGGATATGATATTCTCGATAAAGAAGCAGATCTCTTATCTGTCTCAAGGCACAACCCTGGAGGCAGGTACTATTTTCCTGACCGGCACACCAGCTGGTATTGGTTATTTCCGGGATCCTAGAGTCGTCCTCAGAGATGGCGATGAGATCTCGGTCCAGATAGAGCAGATCGGAACTTTGGTCAATCGAGTGCGCTACGAGAGTCACTGAGCCTGGCTATCTGTTTCATAATTAGCTTTCTAGAATGGATTTGAAAGACTTTAGATGGTACTACACTTTTCTTTTGAGTCTGATCCATTATTTCAAGTTATAAATCCTATACAAAAAATTGTTGAGAAGCTTGCATTCATAATTGACTGTTTATGATGCAGACCGAATCTTTAAGTATAGACTATTTGCAGCTTCTAACTTAGATTGATCGGATTTTTTATCTGAATTTCCATGCAAGACCATTTATCATATATTTGAAGGCTTGATTCTAGGCATATGACCTCGAAAGTTCAAAGTTTTGCACCCCCAGAGTCAGCTGCCAATGAGCATTATTTGTTGGCAAATTAATCAATCTAGCAAGGCAATTTGGTAAGTTCCAACCTCTGGAATAAAAGTATAAAGCTTTAAAACAAATAAAATGAATACGAAAATTGTAATTTGAGTTACATTCAAAGATGAAGATTCTATTTCAAAAACCAGGCAGGTACCTCGGGACCCCACACTGCCAGCGACTCGTCTCCTGCGGGACCATAACCAATCGGAGTTTGGTTATTCACAAGGTCTCCATCTGCATAGTGCTCGATCATGTTTCCAGTGGTGTCCCACCAGTAATCGAAGATTTGAGATCCAAGAATATGGCGACCGACACCCCACACAGATTCATACTTCTTTTCAGCAAGCCACTGATGTCCAAGCTTCTGAGTATCGAAATCATGGACTTCGAATGAGCAGTGATGAACATGAGTTGTGGCATTGGTGCTTATGAAAAAGCTGTGATGGTCCACGTAATCGGCTCCGCGATCGATATGTGCGAATAATGCGACATTGTGCTTCTTTCCCTCCTTTTCGACATATAGAAAGTCTGTCGGAACAATATTGAATGTCATGGTATAGAAATTAACCATCTTCTCGAAGTCCTGGGTACATAGACCAAAATGTCCCAGCTAGTTGGGAAAATCAATGATTTAATATTGGACTAGACAGAGGCGCAAGGAAATAAGGGTTACTCACCTTGTGCACAGCTGCGGGGCCTGGTTCGAAACGCTGAAACCTGCGAGTGCGAGGCTTGTCTTGCTCATAATTGATAGTAAGTTTCTCCGGGTACTCCCCTTTCTCTGCTGGGGCTTGCCCATACATCAAATTGAGTGGGAACCCTTCGGGGTCAGTCAACTTGACGATGAACCCACCGCCGGGGGAGTCAGACAGCTTTTCGATACCACTAGCTGTCGGTAGCTTTGAGGCCCTGAGTCTTGGTCAGATCTAAGTGGAGTATGAAATTAACAGTAAACCTACTTCTCCAAGTCCTCGTAGGACTCAACAGTGAAAGTGCCCCCAAGAAATTCCTTGGGTCCTTTTCGAGCATAATAGACGTATTGATCGTCACCATATCCACGATACCAGATTTCCCGATCTGTCTTCTTGGCCACGGTCATACCAAAGTCTGTATAGTGATTAACTAGCTGATTAAATCACAAACAAGAATTGAATGAGACATACCTTGGAGGAAAGTCGTGATTTGATCCAAGTTTGGATGTTGATACCGCATATGGGCCAATTTCACCAGGCGTATCTGTGAGCTCTGATCGATATTGCATCTTTTTCTCCATTCCTCTACATTCTCCTGCTCGCTGCCAACGGCGATTAGGTCTGGAACCGATGCCCCATGGTTCGCGATAGCCATTTTGTGTTAGATTCAGACGAATGTAAAACTGCGGAACACAGGATTGCAGGTGTTTTAGAATGATTTCCAAGTATTTGAATAGTTCTGCTTAGTTTTATCAAGTTTGATGAGCCTTGGTCTTAAGATCTTCTAAGGTTCCCCGTACCCCACAAATAAACATAGGTCCCACGAGGGGTCGTCCCGCACGTGCCTTAGTACTAGTTATATCCGACTCGGACCCGGACTCGGACTCGGACACATAGATACTAGCATATCTGGGACTCGGAAGTGGGACAGGTGGCCATTCCTTTTTTGTAAGCCCCACCTAACTGAGCTCGCAGAAGTGCTCATAACGGGATCTGCTGTCCAGTCCAAGCAACTAGATGGTGGAAGAGGGACGGAACTCTGTCCCCGCTTAAGAAATTCCAGTTCACAAATTAGCAGTTAAACCATGTCCAATCATTTGAATGATCCCTTGCCCTCTAGTGGGGTTTCCTGGGCTCGATAGGAAAGGCCCCGGCTCGCTCTATTCTTCCGTCATTTCTATTATCTTCATTTTATATGAACGTTTACCATGATTTTCAACTAAATCAGCCGGTTCTGTCGAGCCTTAAAGATGTCCATATCAATTGCGACTACAAATACTAGTAGTTAGTTGGTAGATGCCAATTGGATTTGTTCAAGCCCATTTCAGAGTCCAGACCGCCCGGGGTCCTTCTCAGCCCCAAAGACACGACAACATGTTCTCCCTAACCTCAACCAGTAAGGACCATCAAAGCAACGTGTTCAAGACCGGCTACCTGCCCCTCCATGGTTTAAAGCCAAAGTCTCGAGATTTTGCAGAAAGCGTTGCTACATCATGGCCGATTCTAGTGGAGTGCGGATGCCGAAAGCCTGTAGAGCGTGCGCCAAGGCAAAGGCACGGTGTGACCGGGAAAGCGACGAGACATGTAAACGGTGAGTTGGGTAGAATGGATAATACATACTTGCATGGTTCCAAACTAGGCTAAAGATCTTCAGATGCCATCGCCTAGGCAAGGAGTGCGGTGGTCAAGCCCCTGGGGCACATCGACGCCAAAAGCCAACCAAAAACAGCGTGTGAGTGACACCGCATGTGCCTCAGAATAGCTTGATTAACAAACAAGCAGTGAAGTCTCTGCCCTCGAGGCAAAGTTAGACCGGATGGTCGCTTTGCTAGCGGCCTCAAAACCATCGGTTACGCAATCATCTGACTCTAATCCATCGGCTACAAAGTCGTCTACCGTCTTTCCTGATGAAGACCAAGAGAGCCCAAGCGAGAAAGAAGGCGAACTTCTCTTGGAACATTTTTCCACGAAAATGGTGCATTTATTCCCATTTATCGTGATTCCAACCGGCCTCACAGCAGAGCAATTACGCCAAGAAAAGCCATTTCTCTTCCTTAATCTCGCAATGGTCGCATGCCAGAATGCATCGCGTCAACGAGAGCTCTCCAAGACCGTCAAAGAATATGTAGCCGAGCATATTGTTTTACGGAGTGAGCAAAGTCTCGATCTTTTACAAGGTCTCCTTGTTTTCTTAGCATGGTTCATTGGACACTCACCTGCTCCTGGACAGACTGGAGAAGTACTACCAGGATTGACCCCACAGCACTTTACTCAGGGCCCCGCCCAACTAGATGCATTTATGCAATTAGCTTTGGGCCAGCTAGTAAGCTTGCATTTGGCTGTGGGGTTAAGCTCCCCTAATAGATTGTCCAAGCCAATGGGCTATGTAAGGAAATTGGATGTCTTGGCCAACTCAAAGCCTTTACGCACTCTAGAAGAGCGACGCGCCTATTTAGGATGCTATTATTTGAGTGTTATGTACGCCGGTCGTACACTCTCCTTGAGAGGCGAGCAAAACGTTGACAAAATTACAGGTTGTCCTCCTGTGTCAGGGACACGGAACCACTTCGGTTCAAGAAATATACAGACGAATGCTGCAAGATAATAGAGGTGGAATTAGAATCTCCCACCGATGCCTTTCTTGTGCATTTGGTTCGTACTATGCATCTTGCCGATAGGATTGTTCACACAATTTGCTTCGATGAGTTCGATTACCCGGGACTCTCAGGTCCACTGGGCTTGAGTATACGAGGCTTCGAACCTGACCTCCGAAAGATGAAGACCTCATTCTCCTGCGAGTCACCTTATTCAAGTAAGACTTCTAGTCATCTTTTGTTTCGAATATCACCTCATATATTCAACGCAGACATACTAAATCTCCATTACGATACATTGGAAATACTATTGTATCAAGCTGCTCTCAGCGAAGATCTTTCAGATGCTGAGTGTAGTGGCTATACTCTTACACGGTTGGGCATTCTCTTCCGCTGCCTTCAAGCGACAAAATCATTTTTCAATGGTTTCAATTCCCTCTCGGCTCATTGTTTTATTTATTTACCTTTCACTATCTGGTGCCAGTTTGGCCACGCGGTCGTCGCCCTTTCCCGTTTAAGTCTGTTCCAGAGCGAAACCGGTTGGGATCTTCAATATGTGCAGGATACAATTGACTTCGATCAAACGATCGACCGAATAATGCTCAAACTCGAAGATGCTCGACAACTTATCGAGCGAGAAGCCGGCCCACGGCCCACGGCTCAATTACCAGAGGCCTTTGGCAGACTTCCAAATAGGATGCGCCTCATGAAAGAATGCCATCGCCAAAGGAAGGAAGCCTTAGACAAATCCCGGTTCCAAGAAGTACAAGACCCGGTCGATTTTGACTTCCTGTTCAATATGTCATTTGACCCATACTTTTCGTTTGACGATTTTCTGGCGCTCGGCGATGGTGTGGAAATCCCACAGAATTTGTAGAAGAATACTTCATGCATATAGAACGCAATATTATTGGCTCGTGAAGGGCGCCGGTTACAATGTATACGGATGAATCAATTGGCCACGCCACATATCCTCATAGGCTAAGATAAAACTAATAATACATACGGATGTGGATAAGAAAGACATCAGCTGTTCAGACTTATAGCTTTATGGGGTTGTCCGACCATTCCCCGGTCGAACGGAATTCCGCCTCCGTCTCCAAAGCACCGGGGGCCAAAAGCTGCGAGAAGCTCTACTATATAAGAAGACAATAATTCGCCAATCTGCGTAGAATAGAATAGCGATTCTCGCGATTAATAGCCAAATTTTACGAACTAGTAATAACCGACTTTACTACTTTGCTTCATCATGAATGTATCATCTGCGCCCCAAATGACAGAAGACTTTGACCAGTCAGCAAGACGACTCCCTGAACGGTCACCACCTACAGGGATTTCTGTTCTTGTTGTTGGAGCCGGAGTATCCGGGCTTCTCGCAGCCCTGGAATGTTGGCGTAAAGGGCACAATGTTCGAATTATCGAAAAAAGCCTTATGCGTCTTCGATCAGGTAGGAGCCTCTGTCCGATACTCAGACATTCTAAGTTAACTAATTCAGATCTCAGGTGACGGATTCAGTATTGGGCCGGCTGCGATTCGTGCTTTGCAAAAGTGGCCAGAAATGGCGGAGGAAAATGAACGCATTTCATATACGATTTGGACTTCGTGGCATCAGATAAATGGAGAGAAGGTTGCCGGCCCTTTCCCGGTTGAGTTAAATAATAGTGATGATGAGGAAACCACGTTCAATGGTATTACGCGTCCAAATAAGGTCTATCGACATAATCGGCTTAGATTTCACAAGATGATGTCCGATCAAGCGGAGAGAATCGGTATCTTTGTCGAGTACGGAAAACGCACAGTTGAATATTATGAAGATGCTGCAGGTCAAAAGGCCGGTGTGGTCCTCGAGAATGAGGAAAGAATTGAAGCCGATTTAATCATCGCTGCCGATGGAATCGGAAGTAAGTCTTCGATCATTACGATGGGCAAAGAGGTTCGAGCCAGGTCATCCGGGAGCTCGATTTATGGAGGGACTATCCCTATCGAGGTAGTTCAGGCCGACCCTCTCATGTCTGAGAGATTTTCTGGTGTGGAAAATGGGATAGCTGTTGTGGAGCTTTGGCAGGGGTATGTGATTCCTTTCTCGGGAGAGAATTCATCTAATCACCATATAGACATCCGGAATATCACTGCCTGTGGGAAAGAACACCCGATTATCTGTCTTGGGCTTTTGTTATATCCAGTAAGAATAGATCCTTAGGTGAATTTTCCAATTCTAACAAAATTATTAGAACCAGAGTGACGAAACAGAGTCCTGGACTAAAACGGCAGACCTCCGGGACGTACTCCGCAAAACCTCACAGATCGAAGGATGGCCTGAGATTGGGGATCGGGCAATCCGAGCGACCCCTAAGGACCGTATTCACGATTTTAAATTGGTGTTAAGAGAGTCTCAACCTTGCTGGGTATCGCCAGCTGGGCGGGTTGCTCAGATTGGCGATGCAGCACATACTTTTCTTCCATCATCTGGAAATGGGGCAACTCAGGGATTGGAAGACGCCGTCTCTTTGGCAACTTGCCTTCAGGTCTCAATGAAGGACAGCATACCGTGGGCTACCCGGGTTCATAACACACTACGGTTCGTTGGTCAATATGGTTCAGTGCGGTGCAATGCTAACTATGCATTAAAATCAGATTTGACCGTGTCTCTTGTCTGCAGAAAATAGGGATGATCAACGGAGTAGCTCGAAGCCGCCCGGTTGATGAAGACAACCCTCAGGGAACCCTTGTCGGATTATTGGGTGCCTGGTTATGGAATCATGACCCAGAACAGTACGCCATCGACAATTATGACAAGGCGTTGGCTCATTTGCAAGATGGCACTACATTCCAGAATACCAATGTTCCACGCGGCTATGTGCACACCCCGTGGACTATTGATGAGCTTTTGGATCCAAAAAAGGCAGAAGAGATTTGGCTGGCAGGGAGCTGGAACTAGCTTTTGGCTTTCTGGATGTTCGTAGCTTTGATTTGAATTAGTTATAGATTGAGTTTGTCTCAACTCTATGGAAAAGACTCTGTAAATTGAAACAGCGGATATTGAACATCACTAAACGCGTGCTGTAGGTTACAGCGCCATGCCACCCATAACAGCAGCAGCAATGACCATAATGCCTCCCATGTTCGCGGACGATGCACCGGCAGCATTTCCTGTCTTGGTTGAGGTTGCCGCGGAAGAAGTGGCGTTTCCAGACTTCGAGGTAGGCGAGGTCACAGTAGTCATAGACACAGCAGGGGAAGAAGTAGGCGCAGGGGTGACCATAGAGTCTGTTGTAGTGGTCGCAGACTCAGTTGAATCACCGGTTGTCTTTGTCTTGGAAGAAGAAGTAGAAGAAGAAGTGGTTTCGGCGACGGTGGTAGTCGACGCGGCGATCTTGCCGTTGGGACCCCATCCAGGCATGTAGTTGGGTGTGAGCGTGGCCGTACCAGAGTAAAGTGGGCAGCCAGGCTGGGTAGTCTTGGGAGGAGCGCGACCACCGCCGCAGTCGACAAACTCGCAAATTTCGCCGCTCTCAGGCACCCACCAAATCATACTGGCTTCGTGCCACTGGTTGGTGGTTTGCGACGAGGTGCAACCAGCGAGATCGGTGCGGGCCAATGCGATACTTGCAAGGCCAAAAAGGAGGGTTGCGGTGAATGTCTTCATTTTGTGAGATATTAAGTCTGAGACCGTTCGAGTGGGTTTAGAAAGAGTGTCTTGCCAGAGATTAACGAGAGACGGTTGGCAGTAAGATCGAAGGTGCAGAACTCCAAGCCAAGTTCCCAGGCGTTGCTTATATGCCAAAGCAATCCAAAGCAATTCTCCGGGCCTGTACTCCCCATTGGCGCTAGCATCAAACTTTCGTTCGGAGGAACCGATGCATCTGGTCCTTGAAAATCGAGCAAAGGGCAACCTGGTCCCTGCCAAGAGCCGAGTGGCGCTGGTTTTGAGATGCCATTGGATCGCTAACTGGCAGACAAGCCTTCGAAGTGAACTATTCGCAGTCCGGTCCCCTAGTGATTCGATTCGTGGCCCCCAATCTCAAAGGAAATTTGAGATGGCGTTGGGAAAGTTTAGGGCCGCTCGCCCCTTGGTGGTAAATGCCGACCTCCGACCCGGAGCTATTTTAGGATTCTTCCATTCCATCCAAAACAATGTACAGTACGAGTATAATGTGTGACCGTGGAACTACTGCGGAATAATAACAAGATAAATAGTACTGGTAGGCCAAAGTTTATGCCATATACAATTCAGGCTCGAAGCAAATAATTCATAGCCAACATGAACTACGGAGTAAACGATCGAGCTTCCGTCGGTCTCTTATATTTCAAGACGCCTCAGGCTGGTTCAAGTTTGTATTTTCATCCAAAGGGTCCTCCGGTGGGTCCTCAAGAGACCCACTGCGAAGAGGCTGGAATGACATGGATCATCCTGGTCTACAACGTACCCCATCACTACTATTTGTATGGAAACACTCGCATTCATTCTTTAAATTCACATGTATTCAAGATCTCAAAGATGGTGGTGCCACGGTTACTAGCAATCGATCTCGTGTTTCAGGAGCGCTGGGCACGAGCAATGAACACGGTCACGTTGTGCGTCTTCTCGCCCTTATTGAAAACCAATTCCTCGGGAATTACCTCATATTTGAATGCACGACCTAGCCCAGCTCCTTCGAACAGTTTCTGCATGTCCTCTCGGGAGAATCCGTGGGTCTTGACCGTGTGGGCGGCATCACCGAAGTTATGACCATGCGTTTCCTCACCGTGACCGTGACCGTGGCCGTGACCGTGGCCATCGCCGTGCCCATGATCATGTCCGGAGCGAGACAATATATCAATGATCATACACACACCATCCTTCTTCAGTCGGCTTCCTAGTCGCTGAAGGGCCATCTGCGGGTATTCAAAATGGTGCAAGGCCATGCTGATTGTCACCATGTCGAACTCTGTAAAATGAGGACCCGAAAACTCGGCCGGAACAGAATCGCTGAGTAGATCCGCTTTATATCCAACCATCTTATCGGCTATATCAATCAATTTGGCGTTGCGATTGAATTCGTCAATCATGTTATCAGACACGTCGATGCCGACGACCTTGGACAGATATGGTGCAAGCGTCTGCCATAAAGTGAAGTATTAGTCTGGTGGCCGCTTCGGTGAAAGAAGAAAAAGAGGGAATGAAAAAAAGAATTTCACAAAGGTTCTATATTGACAATTCAACTCACCATTGAGATCACACCTGGTCCACAGGCGTATTCAAGCATTTTAACTTCGTTGTCTTGGCCAGCCTCAGTATCTGTCCATCGATCGCTCAGCCAGAGTCGGTGCTCCAATGTCTGGTCGGATAGCGTCTTCATCGCACTGGCAAAGCGATCTTTGTAGTTGGTCGCCATTTGGCTATAGAAGGGCCAGTCAGCTGTCTATCAAATGGATGTGTCTCAGGTAGCATGTCTTACTCGAAGTACTTGCGATTTGCCTCGGTGAAGTCAGTCATGGTGAAGGTGATTTCAATTGAAATAAGCTTCTTGAATAAGTATCACGGTGAGAAGATAGAAAAATCCTCCAAGATAAGACTGAATGTTTATATAAAAAAGGGGAGAGGATGTTGTAAAGAGGGGAACCTTCCGTAGCGGGCAGGTCTATCCAAAGGTATTTGACCTTGGGAAGTGTTTGACTTGGCCCGCTCGGAGACATTCAGACTTTCTCGGAAACTTCCTCCTTCACCACCCCACGTCAATCCACCATGTTTAATGGGGAGGCCGGAGAGATATGGGATGAGCGGAAAGACTAAATGTGTCCGAAGTTTGAATTTAGAATATCACTTCTATAGTAGCTAGGGTGGATTTGTGATCTGCACGGTCTGGATTCAGTTACTGGTACTCCTAAGAAACTATTTCACTTTATATAGATGATAAACATAATGGGTTCAAGCCTAACACCTTCAAGCCTATTGATATGATAATATACAACTATGAATGACCGAGATATATACTCATTTGACCATTTCTGCAGGGTTGCTGTTATCTTGTAAACTGGATGTATACCACCACTAGTAATAGCTGCTCACCGCCCGGGAGCTCCAAAATGGAAAGACATCATCAGCTCCGGCCGGTGTCTCCCTCCAATCCCCACATCTCTTGACGACTCTCCTCCTTCCTACCCTCTTCATTATCCATCATCGCCATCTCTTCCTACAAGTGATCTCATCTACGACCCCCCCATCACTCACTCTCCCGCTCGCCGCCATGGAGTCCAAGATCCCCGATTTCCTGGCCGAGCAGCAAGCAAATGGCACCCCCAAGACCCAGACCTATCTCCTCACCTTTGAAGACTTCTGGGAGCGCAAGCTGTGGCATCAGTTGACAGACGCACTGGTGGAATTCTTCAAACTGCCAGATAGTGCCCCGCATCGTTTAGCCTTCTTCAAGACCTTCGTCCTTAGCTTCGCCGACCGGATCAACCAGCTCAAGTTCGTTGCGCTGGGTTTGATGGCCGCGACGGAGTGTGCCGGTAAGTTGAAAGCCCCTAGAGCCTTGTCATGATTATCCTCGTACCTCGTACCTGGATACATGAACAATTGCTTACGTACGGGACACAACAGATGATAAAGAACGCCTCGCTTTCCTCACATCCCTCGCCGACAAGGTCGACAAGCCCGAATCACAAGATGCACACGTTTATGCGCTCGCCGACGTTGCCAATGTCAAGCTGAAGCTGGAGGATCTAGAGGGGGCACAGAAGGACCTAGCATCCTGCCAAAAGGCACTGGACTCGTTCGACTCAGTCGAGACCGTGGTGCATGCGTCATTCTACAAAGTGAACGCGGATTACTACCACGTACGTTTACCTTCCAACCAAAAAAACCAAAGATTACGAACACAAGGGGAGCAAAAAGAGTTGTTGGTATACTAACAAATTCAATTCTAGGCTAAGCAAGAATTCGCCTCTTTCTACAAAAATGCCCTTCTCTACCTGGCCTGTATCGACCTCGAAGATCTCCCTGAAACGGAGCGCGTCTCCCGCGCCTATAACCTCAGCGTCGCCGCTCTGGTCTCCGACTCCATCTACAACTTCGGAGAGCTTCTCCTGCACCCGATTCTGGATACGCTGACCCCAACACCGCACAACTGGTTGCGTGAGCTACTCTTCGCTTTCAACCGCGGCGACCTGGGCGCCTACGACGTGCTCGCCGGAAATATCAGCAAGAACAAGCTACTCGAATCGCACCGCGTCTTCCTGTACCAGAAGATCTCTCTCTCCGCGCTGACGGAGATGGTCTTCCACCGCCCGCCCCATGACCGTTCCCTTTCCTTTGATGCTATCGCCTCTGAGACGAAGGTGCAACCTGATGAGATCGAGCACCTGGTCATGAAGGCTTTGTCCCTAGGATTGTTGAAGGGTTCCATTGATCAGGTGGCGCAGGTGGCACAAATCCATTGGGTTCAGCCCAAGGTACTGGATCTCAAGCAGATTGATGGCATGCGGAACCGTTTGAAAGACTGGGATGCCGGTGTTAATCAGCTTGGTCACTGGATCGAGGGCGTTGGCAAGGATGTCTGGGCTGCATAGATGGTTTTATATTTCCCTAGCCACTTTTTATCAATAATGAATAAGATGGTTCTGCTTGTATGAATCGTGGTTTGTTTATTTGTAAGAAATTGAGAGTACTGTATAGCCTTGACCATATATGCGACCCAGAGGGCGTTAAGAGTGTATATTAGAAGATCGATGAGCCCAGTTGGACACATCCAATCAGCCAGGCTGGCCACCACACGCACCACACCACGACTTGAGTCCACATGCCCCATACATCCCAGCCGAACGCAGCTTGGGTTAGCACTGTCTCCACGGAAACGCCGGTATACCAACACACGCCCAGAAGGACGATTGGTGGCGAAAGAAGATTCAATAGCACAAGTCCCAGGCTAGAAACGCCATATCGTAGGGCGGCAGGGCCTTGGAGGCGGCCGATGAAGCTGAGCGGTGCGCAGAGCAGGCCGATCATAAAGGAGAGAGAGAAGTTGAGGGTCGCAAGCGTGGAAAGCGAGAGGCCGAGTAGCAGAAGAGCAAAGGATTTGATCAAATGGTATTGCTGTGGTATTATGGGTTTCGAGACGCCCAGGCCGTTGGAGAGAAGTGCCGCCAAAAATAATGGCAAAACGATATCCACGACGACAAAGATGTACGTCGCAGTTGTAAAATACTACGATTCTGTTAGCAACGAAAGTATGATTGTTGGTTTGTATCAATTAAACTCACCTGGTGGAAGATATTGTTGAAGGTCCAGAGGGGGACCAGACCGAGTAGGTGTAGACCGGTAACAAGGGTCAATGGCAAAGCCATGAGACGCTCTGGAAGGGCAGTCTCATTCACTTTAACTGCCTTTTCGATCTTCTGGGCTCCCGTCTTTGACGTCTTTTCACTCTTGGATTTTTCGCCCGCTGGGGTGTCCGGCTTCGATTCCGGGTAATAGCCAGTGCGCATCCACAATGCGATGGCCATGATGGTGAAGTTTCCGGCAATGAGCATGGCACTAGGGAGATAAGTTCCAATACTGACGAAACGGTTGCTATGCATGAGCAGATAAAAGAAGAAGCTCTGATGCAAGTGCTCCAACAGGTTGTTCAAGCTGCGGCACATGCTCTCGATGGTCCGACCCAACGCCATTTCGTCTTCCCATCCTTCACCCTTAGGCTGCAAAGTGATGGCGTCGATGTGATAGGGCATGAAGCTGCTATGGGCTCCCGTTGCATATCCGAGGCCTTGCTTCGTCATTCCACGCATCATCGTTTGAAGACGTGCTTCATAGCTATCATTGTGCTCCCACATCTCCTGGAGGTTAGCACCAATACCCATCTGGCCGCCTGCAATGGCAACAGCCGTGTTGAACAGGTCCAAGTTAGGCAATTGGCCGTTGACGCCATCATAGACGATGTGAAGCTTCTGGAAGTGGTGTTCAAAGGGGTACTCGATGACCACGGCACCTTGCAAAGCTCCACTCTTCAATGGCAGAGGTTGAACAGACTCTGGGTGAAGGTCATGGTAGGCGTCGATCCAGGCTTGAGTTCCTGTTTTGCTATCCGGGGTGAACAAAAAGATGATGTCCTTAGACCAGAGGGACCATCCTATTTGAGCGTCTTAGTATCTTGACCGGGGATGCCTATTCTAAGT
This sequence comes from Penicillium cosmopolitanum, assembly GCF_028827165.1. Taxonomy (NCBI): domain Eukaryota; kingdom Fungi; phylum Ascomycota; class Eurotiomycetes; order Eurotiales; family Aspergillaceae; genus Penicillium; species Penicillium cosmopolitanum. The sequence goes on along the minus strand of NW_026622678.1, from coordinate 574,715 downwards.
GGAAACTCACGTTTAAAGTATCTAGCCAGAGTGAGAGCTAGTGTGACGCCTTTCAGGTTGAGTTCATCATCTGCTGTCTTCCATGCTGCCACCAATACAATTGCCTCTGTTGCGTCACCCCGCGGTGCGTGAATGATGCCGTAAATGTTCTCGCCTTGGTGGGTAATGCCAGCCGAGGTGTACTCGTATTTCTGCGTTGCGACCTTCAGTCCTGCGGCTTGTAGAATTGAATGAACTTTGTTCGAGGCCCTGCTATACCATTAGGGCGCGTCCTGCTTGCATCTGCCCATTTGTATTCATGCCACTTACGCCGGAGTTACCTCCACCTCGGCTTCTTGGTCCTCGGCCTTACGACCTTCGTTCAATAAAGTTTGCAGCTCCTGCTTATAGCCCCGAAAGATGTTCTGTTCACTGCCAGTGAAATAGGCGTGGACCTGGCCGGGCAGGAGCGCATTCTCGGAGATGTAGGTCCGTCGCGAATTGTCATCTCAGGGGTAGGAGGAGTAGCCAAGCGACGCCGACGACGATGCAGAGAAACGATAGGATATTCGGAAGACGCGTGAAGAGGAAGCGAGGGTTTTCCCGCAGGTTGCGGATTGCGGCTGTCATTTGAAAGCTGTCAGGGTCTCGTTGTCCCCAGGTGTCTGGGGAGGGGAGAGAGAGGGAGAGATGCGTCCAGGGTAGCTCGCGTCCAAACACTCACATTTCAGGGCCATTTCGAGGGAATCATGAGGAATTATCTTCCCACTTGGCAACAAAATTCCGGTCAACTGAATCGAATTGGTAGACGATTGTCGCAGAGGCCAGCTGGGGGTGGAGTTGCGGAGCTCGGAGATGTTTACGGGAATTTACGTCACACGAGAAGGACCAAATGCGCAGAATTATAGATGCACTCGCTATGCTAATAACCCAATGCCCCCTTTACACCCTCGTCAACGTAATAAAACACTATGTCAAACTATACACACGAATATTAAGATAAATGGTGGCGGTTCTCTCTTTCTTCTTTTCTCCCATTCCTCATGCACCTAGACGCTGGTTGGTGCCCAGGAAGTTCATGGGGGTGCCGTTGTTGCCGTTGGCCGCATTGTTAGAGGAGGGAAGAACCCCATAGCGTCCGAAGGTCTTTTGGTCGACAGAGATATAGTGCGGCAGCCGGCCGAGGAGGTTCAGCTTACCCTCGATCCATCGCAGAATCTTCTCGGGCGGCACCAGGAACTTCAAGTATCCGAGGCCGACTGGGAAAATTAGTCCATGGCCCGTGGATGGAGATTTTCAAGAAGAAACTTACAGAGATAGCCGATAAGAATGGCGCAGAGGTGGCCAAGGAAGCTCACGTTGGAGACTAGAATAGAAAGAACCACACACGCAAACAAAGGCGATGTCCACGTAGGGATCTTGTACGGGCCGAGGCTAATGAAACGGTCAGCCACAATCTCATTGAAACCAATACTGTCGCATAGCTTTCACATACCTAAAGTGGGGGTTCGATTTATAGGTTCGGATGGCTTCGGATCCGAGGAGCAAGAAAACCCAAATGCTAGAGACGGTATGAGCACATGGTCAACCACCCATCTTCGGGGAAAGTACGCACCTTGATCCGACCACAGACGTGTTGCTGTGCAGGATAACCTTCTCGATCAGGAGGTAGATACCGGCGGGGAAGGTGGAAAGAGCTGGGAAGAAGATGCCTCGTCAGCGACACTCAAAACTTAAGACTCTATCCTCCATTTTGAACTTGCAGAGTTCGGTGCAATACTTACGACCAACAAACAAGGCAATGGATGTGAGCGTGCCATGTTCCGCTTCAAATCGCTCCAAAAGCGGCGTCAGGGCCAGGGCATTCAAAAGCGCGTGGAAAAAGCCAGTGTGGATCAAAGGATAGGTATTCAGTCGATACACTAGATTCCGCCAGTCAGTAAGGCTCCCTTAATCCAGGCCGAACCCAAGGCAGTGTGGTAAGTTGGGGCGACGACATACTCGTTCCGAGGTTAATTTCGTCTGGGATCAGAGCTCCCCATTGTACGACACTCCACATTGTTTGCAGTTCCAACAACCAAAAAGCAAGGATCACCAAGAGCACAAGGCGGGTGAAAAGCGGTAACCGCACCAAGTATGATCGGACTCGGGAGGGATTGAAAGGCAAGGGGGGAGAGCAGCTGGGGTCGCCATGTTTATTTTGTATGCGGCGAAAACGATCAGATGGAAGTATAGTCGTCTCAACCGTTCTAACACGTCAAACCAGGCGATTCTAGCTCTCAAGATAGTATGGAGGCGGCGATGGATTCAATAGTCCACTCGGTCTCGTGTGAAGACGTCGATGGGGTAAGTGGACCAGGCTGGCTTTTTGGGACGCGACAAGTAAGAACTCGCGTAAACTGGTCTATTCCACGGAAGACGGAAGAATCGGAGGAATTAGGGCAAGGCAGACGTCTAATACAAGAAGATTGTAGTTAGCATCACCGAGGCTTCGCGGATGATGAGGGATACAAACTTCGTATTCGTTCCAGGGATAACTCACGAGGCGCACGCGATCTCGATTCGGTAGAAGTATGGGCGAGATACAACACAATGAGGGGGTTCCAGAGCAGAAGGCGATAGTATTTGCCGACAAAGCGAGAGACTCGCACCACGACAGTGCCAAGGAGGATGGTGAAGAGGTGTTCGCGCGGAGTGTCGACTGGCCGTTCGGGCGTGGACGTTTCGAAAGTGGCGATCGCGCTAGTCCGTCTTGGGGTTAGGGCAAAAGTCATGGCCATCCGCGCCCATCCAAAATTTACTACTACAGACTACACTATAAGTACTACAGTACACACCTGGCGAACAATATACAAAAATTGAATGATTGAATGATTGAATGATTGAATGACAGAAAAGAAAAAGATTAAAAAAGCTAAGTTATCCAAGGCGAAGGAAGGCAAGCGAAAACGAAAGAGTCAGAGTTTCCTCTAGTCCATATTGGCTTGGGTTGAGAAGCCTTATAACCACCAAGCTTGAGCTTCTTCGGAAGCAGCATAATGGGGCAATATGGATTGAATACGCATCACGATGCTCAAGGACCTCTAGAGCCGCCACCTCCCCCACTTGGATGGAAATTCGGCGCCATTGGATTTGGGGCAAACCGCGATCCCCCCTGCCCTTCCTGCTGCTGCTGCCGCTGCTGTCGGTGGTGGCGGTGCCGGTCCTGTTGCTGCTGTTCCTGCTGCTGCTGCCGCCGCTACCGCTGCTTGATTCGTCGCCAGAAGAGTATCTTTGAAACTAGGATCGTGGATCCACCTGCGATTTAGAGGAATTGTCGACTTAGGAACATTTTTGAAATCATCCTTTGTATCAAGCAAATATAGACCGTGTTGTCCATCGGGGGATGTTGCAGTATATATCACATGTCTTAGCCAAGGCCCCAGAAGTCTATGACGCGAAGCTCCTGGTGGTATATTTCTGACACCGCAGAATATCTTGAAAAAAGGCAGGCGAGTTTGTTCCGGATGATCAGTGGGATGAGGAAGGGTGATCATCAGTTCTATTATTTTTAGTGCTAAGCTACCGGTGACACCGGCCCCTGTTTTGTACCCTGCTACTGTTGCTTTTACTCCGCTCTGACTTTCCATATCGTCTAGGTCGCGCTGATCAATTATTGTAATGAAGGCTCCAGTATCGTCCATAAATTCGACTGGAAACATGCTATTAGAGCCAGGTATATCCAAGAGACAGGGTACCTAAAGAAAGCAACTCGGTTAGAAGGGCTTTTGCTTCTAAAATTGATCTCGTTCACTTCAATCATCGCATCATTTTCTAGGAGCAACGTACCCTTTTAACATGGCCCCATCGATGTATACCTGGAACAGCTGTTAAAGCTCCAAGTGTCCACTCATCGTCATAGGGTCCTGGCCCGCTGAAAATCTGGTTCGTCCAAGCCTCGTTAATGTATTGAATACATGTTGATAGAATACTACGAACTTACCCCCTCTGCCCAAAACCCCCTGCCCCCAGCAGTGTCAGCTTTGCGCTCAAAATCGTCCCACGAAAATTCCTGTGGCTCTTCATTGACCTGCTTTCCGTGGACCCAGTATGTAACCTTTCCCCACTCCCATTCCAGCTTCTTAGTTCTATAGGCATCGATAATTGCCAGAAGATTTGGTATTTCTTGCTCCGGGTCGCCACCTCTCTCCAGCTCCTGTCCAATCTGGATCAGCTCCTTCACGCGCTGCACAACTCCCCACTCAAGACCCGGCTCCGAAGCCATTAGATCATCTTTCTCTTTCTTCAGGGCTTGATATCGAGCGAGTCTTTTGCGAAATATATCGGGCATTATGTTTTCCTCGATTCTCTCATGGCACCTCTGGATCTGGCCCTCAATGTCATTGTCGTCAAGATCAGGCTCAGCGCAGTTCCACAGCTGAGGCAGCTTCTTGGGGTCTGTGAGAGGTTCCAGACCTGTCCATCGCCATCTGTGTTGTCTTTTGGGCCTTTGTGGGGCTGTGGGAGGGTATATTCCAGTATATCTAGAGTCGATTACCTTTTTCAACTCCTTGTTTTTCATGCTCTCATCCTCGGCTTTGAGAAATATGTCTCTCTCTTCGAGCTCGATCATCTCTGTTTTCCACCGTTTACCAGGCCGCGAGGGACCTGGTCTAGCGGTAGAAGTCTCCGCCTTGCGCTTGCGTGGCATTGTTCAGAAAGTATCTAAATAGAACTCAAATTCGGAGAAGTATACGTCAGACGAGAATGATTGATCAATTCCTTCGCCTAAATCACCTGGATGAAGGTAGTACACTGATTAAATAGTCTTACTCGCCGCAAATACAACATATTCATGTTCAGGTTGTCGATGTGAGTTCTTTCAAAGTCCGGGTGTGAAAGAAAGCAACCGCCTGGGCAGCCTTGCTGTTGAAAGACTCCGACTCAATGCCACGGCGACTGTCAAAGCGGCCGCATTGAATATGCTTCAAGTTCAAGTTCTTTCAATTTTGCTTTTCTACCAGTACATGTGCCAGAAATCCGGTCATTTCTTTGTTGGTTCAAGTTATTTTCATCCTCGAAGCACACGCAGGAGGTCTCTGTGTAGCCAGTTCCCCTTTCTCTTTGTAGTTCTCCATTCCGAGGCTAGGAGCCCTAATCCTCAGTGGTCATCAGGGACATTTCAACCCCTTTTTTAGGCCCAGGCCTCGGAAGGGTTCAAATTGTGTTTGGCAGACTCGCATAACTGTAATAATCCTCACATTGTGCACATGTAACGAGGATTGAATGAGTGGGTATATTAATGACAGATACAGAAAGATATTTGCAATCCTCAGCACATAACAAACACCTTCTTTGAACCATGACGCCCGATATTCATAGCAAGAACAAGAAAAAATGATAATAGTCCCAGCGCCAAAATGCGCAGTTCCATAGATACAGTGTTACAGTATCATCCAGGCCATAGTCTTTCCACCAGTTCTTTCAAACGCGGTCTTGAGTGAAGCTTCAACGCCACGCATCCGCTCGACACTCGCTCCTCCTTTGGTAGGCGAAAATATTTCACAGTCAAGGTTCCTTGAGTTCTAGCAACCTTAAATCTTTGTTCGTAGTTTTCTCGTATTCGAGACCAAGGAATCTTGCGATCGTGTTGAAAGGCGATAAAATGAGAATCGTGTAACTTTTCTTCTGGGGTTCTTGGGATCGACCCCGGGGCCCTATCGGAGCTCTCATAATCGGAGCTCTCGTAATCTGACCTCCGTCTTGAGTTCTCAATGTTAGCTGCTGATCGGTTGCAGAATACGACAATGGGGCTTCTTGTGTCTTATCCGGATTGAAATTTGGGGCTAATTGGGTTGGTGTTCGAGTTGAAATTCGAGTTTCTGTTCTTGGCTGGTGAGACGTGGTGGCTTGTTGGGGGTCATCATCGGAATCTATAATTATCACAGAGTCGGCGGGTGATGGCTCTCGAGACCACCGAGGAACAGGCCTGTCAAACACCCCTGGAGGTACAAGTGGTTCATGCGGTTGGGGAGACGGTAGTGCACCTGGTAAACCTCCGGTCGAGATATTCGTAGACTCCGAAGGGAGATTGCGCGGAGACGATATCGATCGCGACGAAGTTATCCAAGTCTCTTGTAATTCGCGTAGTTCGTAATCACGTTCCCTCAGAAGATCATCCAATTTCTCCTCGAATTTGGCCGCTACTCAGGTTAGTCTTCAATTCGAACAAATAGCGTGTTGCCAAGAGACGCACCCTCTTCCCGATCTTTTTTGCAAGCTGAAATAAAAGTGCGGAGCTCAGAAATGGTATCTCTCTCGATGTGAACATGTTTTTGTTGCGGTATTTGATGCACAACTGAGATAGAGTGGTAATGGCTGACTTGTTTGCGATCCTCGGCGGTCATTTGGACGGTATGTTTGCGGCGAACAGAACACGAAAAGACCCCTTTATCGACCTGGGTAAAAGAAGCTTCATTGGTCTCTCTGATAAGATCGGTCCAACTCAAATCAGGATCCTCTAAGCTGTCAATAACACGCGGCCGTTGAGTGCTGAAATCCTTCCTGATGTTTGCTTCTAGCTCATCCGTATATCGTTCATTGTTTAAATGGAGGGCCAGACTGAAGCCTTCGTTCATGACAGCCATGTATCGTTGTGCAGCCAGCATTTTAGTGTGCCAGTAAACACGCATGTCCTCGAGACTCGGTAGTTTCAAGTCTTCTCGACAGGCGGTAAAGTTCAAATTCGAGGGTAATACCCGAGTCATCTCCATCGTGGCGAGCGGAACTCATGTAGGTGGAAATCATTGGGAATGAGAGAAATCAAAAATGAATCATCACATTGAAATTTGACTGGTGAGAGTTAGCGCCGACTTTTGTTATGTTTTGGGTCTCGCCCAAGCTCTTTCCTTCTTTCCCACTTTCGCACTTTCCCTCAACGGGGGTTAGGGCGATCCACAACGACCATTCATGTCGGATGACATAATCATCGTTTATCCATGATTGGCCAGGGTCGCAGAAGTACATTCAAGTTGTGTATAGAATCAGGCGGATTTCGTTTGCTTCTTCTACTAGTAATTCAACCGGATCGCAATTGTACCTGGTTTTGTTTTGTTTTGTTATAATTGAAAATTCAAATGGGAAAATATGAGAAATTGGGACTTGGAGATATTGATAAACTACTACTACTACTACTACTACTACTACTAGTAGCACACTTCATTTAAATTCAAATTGTTCATTGGATATTCTTTCATCACAGCTTTATTTGGAGCTTTTCATTCCTCATAACTTGGCCGTCTGTGTATCGTCACTAACTCTACACATCATCAGCAATGTCTTCACCATGAGCCAGCCAAGCACTGTGCCATTCATTCCGGCATTGCTTCAATAGCAACCCACTCTTACAGATGCTGGTTGAACCAAACAACGGCTTGGCAGAAAGCCTGCTCCTTGGCCCACTTCTGGGTCTTGTCGTTCAGGTCACCGCGGACGGCGAAGCCGTGAGCCACGCCGCTGAACAGGTTGATCTGCCAAGGCTGACCAGCCTTGATCAGAGTCTCCTCGGACTCGTGGCGGAGCTGGGTGGTGAAGATGCTGTCGGTCTCTGCTTTGTGTTAGAAGAATTCTCAATCTTGAAGTCGTGTGGAGTAGGTAAGTGTTACATACCGGCAGCGGCGATGGAGAAAGGACCCTTGATCGCGCCCAGTTCCTCGTGGGTAATGAAAGAAGGGTGCGCGCTGTAGCCAACGTCGATCTGGCCGGGCTTGAGGTAACGAGTGACGTACTTGCCACCGAAGCAGTAGCCGACGGCGGCGATCTTCTTCACGTTAAGAGTCTCACGCATATACTTGATGGTCTTCTCGATGATGGGGTCGATGTTGCCAGGCTGGTGCTTGGGGAGCCAAGCGGGGAGGTCGGCCTTGCCAGATTCCATGTCCTTAACAGAGATCTGGTCGCCATCGAACAGATCGGGGATAACGGTCAGGAAGCCATTGTTGGCGAACTCGTCGGCGAGGAGCTGCGCGTTGGGGAAGATTCCGAAGATGTCGGTAAGGAAGAGCACAGCCTTATCACTCTTGTCCTTGGGGGAGGTGATGTAAGTGTTGACTAGTGTGGATTGATTGATTAGCTGGGGGATTTTCCGATGTAAACTCTAGCTGTCACTCACCTCCGTCAACGTTCTTGACCTCGCCGAGAGGGGTACCCTCATGCTTGAAGCCAGAGGCGCAGCAGGCAGCGGGAGGGTTGGAGGCCATTGTGTTCAAAGAAATGGAGGAAATAGGGGAAATATGTGAGTGGGTATGATGAATAGGAGGGACAGAGGTTGGAGAGAGAAATTGAGAGAGGGGAGGGTTGGATTGCAGAAAAGTATCCGAGGGGAGCTCTGATTAAATCATAGCCCCTCCTTCCATCATCGGGACCCGTTCCTACTCCCACCTCCAATCCTCCAGGCCTCCAATTCTTCACAACTGGCCCAATCAACTGCCAGATGTGCCGCTAGGCTCGCACAATGTCGAGCTTCTGTGCATCCATCACTGACCCACTCTGCCGTTACCCCTCGTGGTCACAACCTGCCTGTGTTCGATTATTAATGTACTGTTGCTCAACGCTTCTACAGCTATACTTGATGGATCTTTCACCTACGATAATATGTGTATCGCTGGATCAGATAAAAAAATGTCCAATTCTAACTATAAGATTCTAACCATTGAACATTTTCACTAATCGATGTTGTGATGACCTCAGGGAAGCACAAGAAAGCTCAACTGCCGACTCGGTACTCGGCACGGAAAACCCCCGGCGTTAATCCTCTTATCCCCGACCCGGCTAAAGGCTTATTAAGTTATTAGAGTGGCGCCGTTTTAAGGTTAAATAGAGTAAATAGTAGTTACATACTGTATGAAAATGTAGACGATCAGACATTCTGTCTCTAAATCCTGGATGATCACCCACACGTAAAAATAAAGAATACTACCACCACATTAATCCGTTACTCATCTTAACATCACACATTTTAAAAACCCCAGATTTTGCAGAGCGGAGATTGAGCGTCCTTGGTAACATTTGACAATCAACTTTGCACCGACGGAGGAGAAATAAATAAGAATAGATAAGAATAAATGCAAATGACCGCAAGGGGAAAAAAAAGTCACATAATTGTAAGGGGTATCGTTATCAAACAGAAACATAATATGGGAAATGATTCATGGGAAGCGGTAAGTCAGCTGTGGAGGCTGCTCGCGCTTCACGGCCCATGCCTTGAGTGCAATGGCCAGAATCTCCAGAGCCATAATGAAGGCTGTGAAGCCCAGGCCCACGGTGAAGGTGAACATCGCATCGACTTCGTAATATTCCATGGCCTCGATGACGTTGCGAGTCTGGTTCGAGTTAGTATATCATATCGCCAGGGTTCCCATCTATAGACTCAGTGTGTACTTACACTCATCATAAAGATAAGACCTCCAGACATGAGGCAGAATGCAGCGACGATCTCAGTCGGCGGACGAGCAGGTAGGTATGAAGTGGGTTGGCGAATGTATAGTAGGACATAGGTCATGCAGCGAGCTAGTGCAAAACCAACCAGCATGTTACCCCATTGCTTGTGTATCATTGTCGAGGTCATGCTCATTTGGTGGTGCGAACCCATCATCATACCAAGGAGTAGGATGACCAAAGCCGGCATAGGATTTAGAGACACGGTCTGTGATCTTGGAAGCTGCCAGCCTTCATCGCGAGTACCGTGTCCTGGGTAGCGAAGAATTGTGCTGTTAAGGGCATCACGGATACGCGAAGATTCAAAGAGCATGCCGGCCAGGCCACCACCGAAGAAGAGGACTGTGATGGAGACATGTTCCAAATCCGTTGTCGACCACCCCTTGCCCGCATTGGAAAGGTGTTCCAGGAAGACGTTAGTGATGCCATAGAAAAAGATGACAAAGGACTCAGTCCATTCTGCCGACGGGACCTTGGACTTCCAGTTGCCGACGATGGAAGCGGAGGGCTTCTTGTTCCAAGCCCAGCCTAGATCCGCCCAGCAGCCGATATAGCGGCCGAGGGTGAGCACACCATACCAGAAGAAGATCCCACCCTTGATAAAGTGCGCCAGGCCATTGAAAATATCCGTCTTGCGCATTATACCGCCATACGTGACCGCACCAGAGGCCATAGCAACGAAGCCGAAGGGAAGAATTATCCGGTCGATCACCTTATATACCACGTAGAAAACGCGCAAGACGTGGTTGGAAACCATCCCAGGCACGAGTCTCGACAGGAAACGATCCACAAAGGTGCTCTTGATCCAACGGCGCGGTCCAGTAGTCTCGCTGGGTATATCATCCTCGGGTTTCTCGAATCCGTCGTATTCCGGAGGCTCGAAAGATGGAGAGGCAGGGCTGTCGCTGGGCGAGTTAGGTTCAGTGCCCTGTCCACTGTCCCTGAGACCACCTATATTCGTGCATTGGAGCAGTAGGGAAAACGCGGACATGCTCATTGCCATCGGTTGCGACGGGGAGGAAAGTAGCACGCTCAAAAGATCTAGACTCAGTCTTCGACTCGCCGCGGCCGGCATAGACAAAGATCAAGCTCAAGATGAGTTGAGTGCTGACCACCCAGGTGATAATCCATCCGATCTTGTGGTGTGCGTTATTCTCGTATAGGTCGGGTGTCTGCTCATTATAAATAATGCCGAGAAGCAAGCCGAAGGCGTTGCACAGCATAAACACGAATTGCGACGGTAGCGCAAATCGTGAGTGCGCAATGCTAAGCATGACCGCTAAAGCCGTCAGTTAGTTTCCATTCCTCTCCGCGTGGTTCCGATCTGTCCGTGCTGATACTTACATATAGGAAGCAAGAAGCACCAGGCCGCGACCATCAAACCGATATGCGCCAAAATGGCGCCTCTGTGTTTATCGTAGGCGAAGTAGCTCATCGGTCCTTCACTATTTGGATGTACAGGGTCCGCCGAGGCCGGTGTCTTCATGTTCATGTTCATGTCCATATTCATATTCGTATTCGTCGATTCATCATCATGCGCGAGCACCGAGGCCGCGAGGAAAACTGCCGCAAGGGCGGCGCGAGTAGCTATTTGCCGCATAGGCGTGAAGTCGGTCGTAAAGCTGAGGTATAACTATTGTGAGGAGCGTATACCATGTACGAAGGAAGAAAAAGGGAAAGAGTGAGGAAGGTAGAGCTTCAATCAGGCGTGAGATTGAAGCTCTGTCGAATCGTGACGTAACGATGCTTCCAGACTCCTCAGTGAATGCAAGCTTCCTTATTTTCGTGGTTCTCCCAATTTCATTTGCTTTGCCAGAAACCGGTCTGAACTAAATGACTCATCAATTGAGTGAATTTGAGAGACCATCCGATGAGTCTAGAGCGGGCTGGGGGGTAATAGGGGAGAGATCGAGTAATAGGGCTGAAAGGGAAGTATAGGCAGCGGGGGAGGTCGGCCCAGTATATAAGAGGTCAGTGGGACAGAGAATTAATAATTCTGGAATAAGGTGCCGATTTCCTTGAAGGTGAAGAAAGGTGCAATAATAATTAATGTCCTTTTTTTGGGGATTTTCTGACCTCAGTGAAAAGGATCGCTGATTTCCAATACTCCGAGGGCGGGGGATAGAAAGGGAGTGCGTGGCAACAAGCCGCGCTTCCGAGGAGCCGTTCTCTCCCTCTTTTTTCCTTTTTTTTTCCCTGGCTAGAATGATTCACGCAGAGAGGCTGGCCCGAATTGCCGTTTCAGTAACTAGCTCAGAGCTCCGTGCATCATCTAGAGCATTTACACCTGGTGCTTGTGGTAGGGATGGATAATATTCCATTGGGTCGGTGTGTTCTCCCCCTCCTATACAGATACGATGTACACCAGATTGTCCTACCCCATTAGAACTTCTTTGTCTTGCACCACGTCCAACGCTCACTTTGTATCAACACTGAAAAGGGAAAAATCGAAAGGCTCCATCCAGCCTTGGCAATGGTTCTTACATTTGAAAGAACTATCCAATCAGGGAATTTTACTTTCTCTTCATTTTCTCTCGGAACAGCCGGGAGGCCGAAATGCAGGTCGAACTCGGCGTTGAGGCAAGTGACCTCAGTTACCCAGAAATTGGGCTTGCCAAGAACCAAGGTCCCTTGTTCCGCATCTGCATTTGCATCTGCATTTGCGGGTTTTGGCGGTATAGTCCCAGCGACATTCTTTGTACTTGACAGCATTTTCCTGTAGTAATGCTACAAGCGCGTTCCTCATGATGAAGTCGATCTTTGCCTCATTGGACATGGATACACCGCCAGGAGATCAGAAGATGCTGCCTGACCCCAGCACATACTCGTATGCATTTACATTTACTTTTGCTTTTGCTTTTGCTTTTGCTGGGCTCCATGATTCAGCCCTGTAGCGGTTGGTCATCATAGTGGACACCCCCCCTAATTAGGTCATACCGGTTCCAATACTATCTGGATTGACCACATAGCCCAAAAGACTCATTTCTTGCTTGGGAGGGTCCATACGAGTATCATCAATATACGGAGTACCATAACCTAGTATTTTCATACTACGGGAGAGTCCGAGGACGGTGCCACTCAAGTGCCCACAATCGTATACGCACAGATCCACTCGGTCAGCTTCGGACCCCCGGCATCGTACTCTTCCTTTCGTATCCCTCTCGGCCTCGCTGATTGCGAGCTTCCGAGCCGCACTATTTTGAGTTGTTCGTTGGCAGGGTCTGATCCTCCCTCGGTCGGCCTGCCGCTGAATCCTGATTTTTGTATCAGACCTCCACGCAATTTCTTACTCTAGGCTCTCTTACTGCTTTTGTTTATATTCTTATCGAGCGCCATCATCATTTCATGGCATGACTGAGACGACTCGTGGTCCGACCATGTGGAGTAAGACCTTGATCTGGCCCCCAGCCACCTCGTCAAAGTATGTACTACTTACATTCACGACCAGATCCACACCTAATTGTGACAAGGCGTGAATTATTCTAGCCTGCAGATGCAGGATGATGTTATCCCCGAGCTAATAGCCCTAGCTCCGCCTGGCCCCGAGTGAAGGCGCTCGGCCTTCCTGGGCCGAGCATCATGACCTTTCAAAAGTCGTGCAAAGACCACACTGTGACCCGACGTCCTAGAATACTGAACTGCCATAGTTTGGTAAGAATCCCCAGTGCCGGTCATCCTATATCCGCACTCCGTATAGCCGCCAGGGGCGTTCGATGAACATTGCCCCCGATTCGAAGTATACTCACCAGCATGTGTCCCGATGGTCGCCTTCAGGTTGGTGGAATTAAACACTCAAATTGGAAATTACGCAACTTGGATAATCATACGTGAGATTTGTAAATGATGAATAAAGATATATCTACTCCGTAAGCAAAATCGGGTACCGTTTAAGGTTTAGAATGATTAGAAATATACTGGTGCGTTGACTTGAACCTGCAAACCGGTGATCCCCCCCTCCTTTTGTGATGAGCCATGCAGCATGACTGACAAGCGGTCACAAATGTAACCAAACCACGTACGGAAAGCGATCAAAAATGTTTGCAGAACTGGTTTCTTTTGATTGAGTAATCATGGAAATGACTCCAAGTCCATCAGTTCTTGGGCAGTCCTGCTGAGTAAGATTTGCTAACGATAGCCTAATTGGGATCCGCTCTCCCCACATCAATCCATGTCAATCCCAATCCCATGCAGAAAGCCTAATGTGGCCTAGAGCTACAGTTTCTTGAGCAGCAAACACCATACTCAATATTCAGGCTCGGATGCCTCCACCAGAGGACCCAAAGTCCTCGCACGAAGGAATGGTCCCAAGGGCAAAACCGGGTGTCCAACCTGCAAGTATGTCTGTCCGCTGATACTTTTATAGTTCGAGCAAAATACTAAGTGGCATAGGATTCGTCGTGTCGAATGCGATGAACAGAGACCATCCTGTCTATGGTGCTTAAGCACGGGCCGACGATGTGACTAGGTACTTGAACCCCTCACATCGAACAGATCTGTCCCACCGTGGTGCAGTTATCCAATCATCCCCCTTCTCTCCCTCTCATAGCTCCAGTGAAAGACGCAGCTTTGAGTTCTACTTATATCATGCTGGCCCCTCGATTGCGGGGGTACTCGATGTGGGCGTTTGGAAAGGAGTCACAGCCGAACTGAGCCCGCAGTCTGGGACGCGGCAATGACCGCAAGCTCTTTGTATGAAACGCCGCCACGCGAGCTACAGGGATCAGTTGCATACATAACATTAGGGATACCATTCGAACTATCACTACCAACGCCCGACCAATCAGCACGACATTGGACGTCAGATACGACACGACATACTCTCACCCACCAGGTCGCTCTATGTTTGTCTTATGAAAGCGGCGTTGCGCAACATCAAAAACAGTTCGGACATTCTTAGCTAGATGAGACTTTTCAATCTCGAAGGCAGAATCTGGAAGAAAAGAACCAGCAATGGAAACAGGCAAATTAAATGCGGCGTGACCAGGCACAGCTAGTCCCGAATTCAGAACTGGGTGTCATGCCCACACTTATCATGATCTATCATGCCCTTTACTTGCTGATTGCTACATCTTTGGTTGGGGTCGGAATTCCTTTCTCATAACAGCACTGAAATGCCGACAATCTGATCTTCGACACAAGGCGCTTTCTCTTTTGAAACGATGTCCTTCTGCACAGGGCTTTAACATGGTCAGTCAGGGCTCCACTCTCGTCGCCAAAGCAATTGAGATCGAAGAGACGCTCTGGTGTAGCCCATTCAACCAAGACCCCAATGACGAAGAAGTACGACGATTGCAATACGTGAGTGTATGTCGCCAAGACTCTGCAGCGTATAGTCTCCTAAGCGCTAGGAAGAAACCGGCAACCTCGTCAACCGAGTTATCCGAACTCACCCTGGTCGAGGAGCGGGTCTCGCTCGAAATGGGATGACCCAGCAAGGCGGTCATCTAGCACTGAATGGCTTGGCCCGGGCGTGCCTGGTTCCTGGACGGCGGAAGATATTAGAATGTTCCAAGACTATAGTCTATCACCGCCTGGAGACCCACTGATTCCTCCTCTGGCGCCAAGAAATCTCTGAAAAGCGGAGATGGAATTTACGAAGTTGTTTCACCCAAGAATCGTTGCGTGGTGCGTCCAATGCTGGATTTAGCTATATATATATGGAGGTACCCGGTCCCAATGTCGGGCTCGGATATGGCAATATACATAGTACTTGTAGTAGTACCTTCTATAAGATCCATCTCCGCATCTGAGAGTCATGATCATCATTGCTAAAAGTGCCCGAGACTGTCACAAGGCCAGACGAAAAACCCCTATACAAATACAGGCAATTGAACGAGTCAAGATCCGCACAAGCGGGACCGAACCGGACACGTCTCCGTCGACCTGACGATCTTCGCGCCGTATTGATTGGGCACAATTGAATCGGCATCCGCGGGACATCCGCGGCCTTCCGGTACTGCGACTCTGCACACGCACCGTACACGCACGGCCCGGTCTTTTTGGCATGTTTTTTCTTAATTCCATTTTTGACTTATTCTATCCATTCTCTTAAACGGAATACAAAATCCGGCAACTTTTTCTGATCTCATCGAAACTGGTCATATGATACACTTTTGCGTGACTTGTCCATCCCCCCCACTTCGAAGTACTAGACGAGTCAAAGAACGCCACCTTCTTATGCTTGTGTTTCCGCCTACCCCGGGCTATGGGGACCGCTGGGTGCTACACGATCGTACGGTGTGACAATGGCTAAAGCGTCGGTGCTTTCCCAGCGCCTTTATTTGGATGTTTGTGCTCTGTTGCACTCGTGGTGCCCAACACATACATGTGATTTATGCGCGCACTACATAATGCACAATATTGACTGGAAATGCTGTGGTCTAGCCATCTAGTAAACCCCAGAGGCTTTAAGTCTACCCATCTTTAAATCCAAAACTCAAATACATACTCATAACCTACAGTAATCAGCGAATCCTGCACTACGGTACTCTGTAAAGTCCCCATTAAACCACACTGCATTGAGCCATCTACATCTACATCTACATCCCCCAATCGATGCATATTGCCAATTCGAGCAAGACAGCCCTGTGGAAATGGTCGGATCCCCGGCACCGCGCTATCCGTCCCCAGGCACCACCTACGAACCCAATAGGTGGTGCATTCATTCGCCGGGGTGTCTCCCGTGCGATCTACATGGCTCTTCTCCAAATGGGATTTGGAGTGAGTCTCTCATATGTACGCAGAGAAGAGTGTGCATAAATTGTGCTAAATCATATGCTTTGCACTGTTGTTGGATTGGCACTTAGCGCTAGTCACCTGCCCACACACTTCGAGTAATCATGTTGACTAGTATTAGAGAGGAGGAGCACCAGTGCAAGCTTGGCTTGTGGATATATTGGATTTGATTATACGGATGGTAGTCATCAATGGGTTGTCGTGACCTATTCCACCCTCTCCCTTCTATCCTCTTGTTGGGGCGGACTTGATTCTCGCAAGAAGGTCGGGACTTTCTCTTGATGTTCGATGCGGCAATTAAATCTAAGCAGCTCAAAGTAAAAATAAGATAATCTATTCAGTCGACGATAATCTTTCAGATGTCTCAAAATTAGAAGTTTCATGCAAGCCAAATCGAAAGAGCGTAGAGAGATGAATAAACCATCCTACAACGGTGTGACTGAAGACGAAACGACACGCACACTCTAGGTCCTTCTAATTTTGTCCCCGTTATCTTCCCCGAACTGATGGCTTTGGTTGGAAACACCGGCCTTGCGCTTAGAGTCTCGGCAGGGGTGTCTGGCTAGAGCGTGTGGCAGGCTCGAGTTCCCCCAAGACTAATTACAAGGAGAGCCCTACCTAGAGTGTGATGGAGCCCTTTTAGTATTTCTCAAATATGCATCATGCATGCTTTTAGAGTGTGAACACTATGTTCAGTAGTTAAATCGTGAACATTTGTTGTTGAGAATGAGGGGCGATTGCTGCCTGCTATTGCACATGGCAAGTGATTAAATTAAGCGTGGGCTTACAAAGTTACATTATCTGCACTTCCTAAACCCTTTGCATCCGCAGGAGTAAAATAGAAAGATTAAAAAACAGTGTGCAACAGCAAAGCGAAGCCGGAGCCCAGGACCTCATACGTGTAGGTTATTCAAAATGAGCACCTGTAGCCAAGTGCTATAGCAACTGCAACGAGAATTTTCTTTCATTCCATGTATTTCTATCCCCCTTAGATTAAGACATTTATAGTTCATGACCTCCAATGTCCACTTAAACTTAGTGAATTGAGTTGTTCTACGAATCTTTCCCATAGATCTAAAATGACTAATCAAACGTGACCCCAGCCCTCTGTACCCGCCTCAGGCACCAATATTTCCTAAAGTGGACTAGTTTAGGTCAAGCGAGGAGTTGGTCCGTGCGTGATCACCAATTGGGGCACAGCACACAACGATTTTCAACCCTAACCTTCGACTTCGACTTCGCCCTCTTCAACCGCCGCCCACGCCCCTCGTTCACGTCAACAACCCCCCGGTCAACTCACCCCCTACGACATCTCAAGATGACTCACGAGTCCGTTTGGTTCAGCCGGCCCCGCAAGTAAGTTGAACCACGAGCGCTGCACGAATTGCGAATTGCCGAAATGCACACATCGAACAAATGACTGACTGGACTTCTCTACACAGGTACGGCAAGGGTGCCCGTTCTTGGTGTGTACTCCCCTGAAATAATTATCTCCCCCGACCCTCTCTCGCTCGACAAGACATCATAAGAATCGGAAATATCCTCGAACACGGGTGGTGGACGATACACAATGATCTTGAAATATTGGAGGAGTCATTTTGGTCTTGGACGACTTGCTAATTTGGATCGAACTTTAGCCGTGTCTGCGCTCACCGCGCCGGTCTGATCCGCAAGTACGGTGTATGTGAAACCTCTCTTTGAGATATCGAGCGCGCGCAGTGCGTGCAGGTTATGTGCTTGGGGAACCATTTGGCTAACCCGGCTCCGTCTTACAGATGAACATCTGCCGTCAGTGCTTCCGTGAGAAGTCCGCCGACATCGGTTTCAACAAGGTTCGTTTCGTCTACATCCTCACTCGCCGACCTCGAACGAATTCTGGAATTGGAAAATACCCTTCCTTCATGAGGAACTTGTCGGCCACCCCATCAATAGCAGAATCTAACCTCGGCCTCTACAGTACCGTTAAACAAAATACGAAACCAATGTCCACCTTTAACGCCCTCTCGATCCATTCGCGTTCCACAATCCGTTCAACGTACCCTGGCACTCGACTGAGGTGCGGGGTGGGAGAAATGTTTCGAAGCGCCGGGGAAACGACTGCGCCCGCGCTCCGTTTTTTCGCATGACGGCTCCCAAAAAATCTTTCTCTTTACTATTTTTTGTTGCTTGGTGTCTCGGGTGTGAAATCGATGGACGAGACGGGGAATGGGGTTGTTGAGTGAAGAGTTTTTGAACGAGGATGGATTGAACCTACATCCTTTTTTCTCCTTTATCCAATATCAATGACGGATTTTCTGGTTCCTTAATGCTCTGCACGTGTACGATTTCGGGAGATTTTTCGGCTTTCGGAAATGCTCCGAGCCTGGCATATTCGTCCGGACTCATACCAGTTTCTTCGTAGCTGTCACGAGTGAGATAGCGTCAGAGAAGGATGCCTTCTTTGCACCCTCGGAATGGTCGTAGATTTGAATCTGATGTTTTCTGTTGGATTGAGAAGCCTTCTCGATTGATCGTTTGTCATGCAACAATCGATTTTATGGTCAACCTTATTTGGATTCAGGTACGGAGCTATCTAAGCCTAGCCTCACTGGGGAAGCCGCCCAGAGTAGCAGGGTGGCCATCACGATTAGGGCCTCGGGAATTATCATGGTCCCAAGGTCTTTCGTCCAGGCCCTCCCATATCTACAGCATTTGGTCCAAGTCTTGTAAAATCAGTTGTTCGCAGCGTTTTCTCCGCTATATACATTAACGATAAAACACCTGTCAATCTCTAATTCAATCTTATAGGGGCAGTGCCCTGTCTCTATTTAGGATTATTATTTGCCGTGTCTATAGATCGAATGCTATAGAACAGCAGGTATGCATTCTGTCGCAGAACATCTGCGACACTAGCAACCGTGACCTTGTTGTCGTCCATCAGAGCCCACTACAACATGGTCAGCATAGCACTTAAGTGATTGATAAGTGGTTTGAATACATACCTTATCAGCTCCCAAGCGGGTGTAGGCATAGTAATGGCCAGTATCCATCGTTCCTTGATGAACGATGACTGTAGAGAGGTCGTAAATGTACTTTGAGGTGTCGACGCGCTCTTTGTCTTTTTTGACGGTATAAGGGAGCATGTTGAGGGTTATAGGGAAGTCGATATGTCCATCCATTTTCTCGGAAGAGGACGAGGTATGCTCATAGCGCTAGTCGGCATATTAGTACAGTACAAAATGGTAAATGGGAGGGGGGAAGATATCTGATTCACAAACCTTTAGTTGCATGCAAAGTATTACAGGCAGTTTGCGAATCTGGAGTCGCTTGGACGCGCGCTGGGGTGTATTTCCGCATTTTTCACAATGATATGCGGCATCTGCGTGAAGGTCCTCGACAGCCGTATAACTGTCAAGGCAGCCAGTCAAGGTTGCGGTGGAGGAAGCAGTCGATCGGCCCAGCTTACGCTTCTTGTTTTGAAGTTGCACGTCGAGACTCAAATCTGCCATTGGGTCATAGGTGTGGGTTGTTTTGCCGCATTTGTGGCACATGACGCTGCTGCGAAGTTCGCCATAGAATGTTTGGTGGAAGAAGCATTCGCACTTGGTGCCATAGCTCTCTGAGTGCCCTGGCGTACAAGAGTGAAGAGAATTGACCAGAAATTGAAAGTATTCGTGGGCATCCTGTTGTCGGTAGCCTGCCATTTCCTGTATGGCAAGTTAGCCGCATGCAGTAAGTAGTAAACGGGAATCTACACATACCCTTGACGCGTCCCATCCATGGTAGAGGAGAGTTGCAGCTGAAACGGCGTCGGTTTTTTCACCGCTGTTAAAATCCATAAACACCTCGGCAGCGGCACAGGCCATACAGAAGCTCCTTTTGCAAGTATGTACGTCATGACCACCCGCTAGGAAGTAGGCGTTCAAGGTTGGATCATGGAGTAAGGCCTGTAGAATGACTGATTGGTAGCATGTCTGTCCCATATTCCACACGCCCCGAGCACCACGGCGGGAGCATGGGTTTTTGTAGGCATTATTCTTGACGTAGAGCTCTGATGCAGAGTCCTCCACCCACTTGCCTTTTTCATCTTAATTATGTCAGTATGTGCAGCTAGGGATTTTGATAAGTCTCCAAGCAGAGTGCAGCTTTACTAACCTGCGTTTTCAGGCTTGATGACAGGGCCACAGAGCTTTTCCAGACCATGGTCGTAGACAAAATCCACGCATGTCTCGCAGAATATGAAGCGATTGCGGGATTCCATGTCTAGAATTAATTAGCATATACACTAAATAGGCAGTGCCTGCAGCGGGAGGGCACATACAAAACACATGTCCGGTCTTTTTTGTGTGTGCTTTCCGCTCGGAGTTCAAACACGTCTCTGAGCATGTCAAACAGTGGTATTTTGGTTTCAAAGTTGCCACGGTCCGAAGACCCGAAGCTTGAACTGCCACTGCCTCCGGTTTTGTAAATGGAGCCAGGGAGTCATGGTGTTTTCGGAAACCGCTTTTGAACTGGCCAGCAGTCTGTTGGTCCCGGAGGACAGCCGCGAGGTGTTCTAATGAGATCAGCTGAATGAACTGATAGCCCGGCCATCCGGGGAGTAGTCAGTTCAGCCGGGTAGAGCTGGTACATACCACAGCCATAGGCCGCCTCAGAAAGGATCTGGATAGAGTCAAGGTTTGCTGCTGCCATGATGAATCCCGTGCCAGAGATTGGATGCACGTCAAGAAGAAGAAAAAAGGGATAGCGAGCACCCAAGGGTCTTGGGGATCAACCGAGTCTGATATAATGCAAAGAAGACACGCCGATACAAGGTCCCAGACCTCTATGCAACTTGGAAAGAAGATGGATGGAATACGCGGGTAGACCGACACCAATATGACCCACGCGCGCAACTCGGCAGATGATGGCCGCGGGGAGCAACGAGATGAAAAAGCAGATGAGCCTCACGGACTTGCCCGGGGAAAGCCAGCATTGCACTCAGGCTATCAAGGAGGAGTCAATAACCGAGCGCGGGGAGGGAAGATCACATAGATCGGAGATCGGGATATAGGGGAGCGCCCACCGGTGGGAAAGGTGGAGGTCGTCTAAGAATGTCCAAGAATGTGCAAGACAAAGACAAAGGAGCTATATGGCTCTCTCGCAAGGGTTGCCGCAGCCTTCACAGGGCGACACTTTCACCATACCCGAATACAGAATGAACAGAGATAAGACCAATGGCGTTATGCGAAGTTGCGGAGCTTTGATCGGGATGGGCCACTGCTTGACTTCGATGCTCGGGGGGGGCGGAGAGGTTGGCGGGCCTTTTTTTTCGCCCGATTTACCGCCGGGAGACCGGAGTTGCCACCGATATTAGGAGGAGTAGTAGAAGTAATATATTAATTATAGACTAGATATATACTATATACCAGATACTAAGAGTACTCGGTGTGATCACTATAGTTTATTTTATTTCATTTCATTTGACTTTGTGACTAGCATATATTCATTGAACTCATCTCGTCGCAACATGCCCTTGCCCTTGCCCATGCGGCTCTTGGCCTCCGAGTCCAGCTCGTACAGCATATCACAGCAACTCTACCAACACGATCAGGTTCGCAATTTACAACTGATTGGCCAAAATAACTCTATTGTAACCAATCTCCAATGCCCCTCACCATCCTTATCACCTCAATATGAGCCCGTTCCCCTTCATCGCACGCCTCGTCCCCGCGGCAGCGCACTCTCCCGACTGCGCGTAGATGACCCTCGTGTTGCATATCGACCTGTCGTCGAGCCGCGCGTTGTACCACGAGCCGCGCCTCTGGTGGTGCCTCGCGTTGTGCCCCGTGTTGTGCCTCGCGTTGAGTATTTCGATGTTGGTTTAGAGGAGATGGTGCTAGGCGGGTGCTCGACAAAAGATGTGTCCGTAGTTCTGATGACCAGCTCGTTAATGGACATGTTTAACCGGTAGCTAATTTAGTGACCAGTCACCACTCACAAGAAAGTCATCTCGCCGTCATCGGCTGGTCGGGCAGCTTCGGACTCTTCTGCTTCTGCTTCTGAAATTAGCGATCGGTCCTCGAAGATTCCATCACCATCCAACACCCTCATTACCTTTTTGTGCCTCCGCCTGCTTAGCTCTCTTGAATGAATCGGAAATCGGAGCCTATAAAGTTCTTCCCATCAGCATTTTATCCAAAGCTCGCGGGTTGCATCTTCAATCATCGTGTGTGTCTCTCTGGCCGTACCTCGGGGAAATCCACGCAGAAAGCGTTCATATTCAATCCGTACAGGAAGCTGGCGAAGCTCTCACTGAACCGAGTCAAACTCTCGTGCATCAGCTGTAGGTGCATGAAATTGGCCTCCAGGTCTGCCATGGAGTCGGCGAGCTCCGCAAACTGAGGCTCCAGGGCATTAATGGCAGGTTGGTTGTATCCCGAGGCACTGATGCTGTGGCCATATCCGTGAGCTTCTCGTAGTGATGAGCGTGAGCTAGGACGTAGCGGTGTCGTAGGGCGCGAGGAGGGCCGTGGTCGCGAGGACGATGGTACAGGTGCGCCGTCCATTGTTTATGTTGTGGGTGAGGGTCGCGATGGAGTGTTTGCGAGGAAATTCCGAGGCTTCACAAGGCGGTAGAGTGGGGGGGGAAGGGGATTTTGACACAGGGTGTATTGGGCCAACGAGGAAGAGGGCAATAGGAGTGGATTTTTAGGGGCGATTCGGTTCGAGTTGAGTGCAAAGTGGATGAAGATCTTCCCCCCGCCGCATCGCGAAAAAAGGAGCCACTGCGGGATGGGATGACTTCACCGGTCTAACGGTAGTTGCAGTTGCATTTTAAAGAGGTGGGGAGGGTTTATACTCGTATAGCGTACTGTTAGATCTACTAGTAGAACTGACAGAATCTATGTCTTATGAGTTCAATTCTTCTCAATTGTATTGTTTTCCATCAGCAATCCTAGATGTACAATACTCGTAGTCGAACTCGTAGTTGTGTTATTGTAGTAATGTACGTTTGTAGGCGAATCCACCCGCAACGCTCCTCCGTCATCGCATAGCCCTGCTTGTCTCACTCGTCTTTTTCCATTTCCACCCACACTCACCTCCAGGCTTCAGATTGGGTTTCAGGTTTTCCTTTTTTTTTTTTCTGCAAGCCTTCCCGGTTCTCGCCACATGCGCGCCAGCTCCATTCTGCGCCGGCGCATCCAACCCTCGGCGAAATCCCTCGCCTCCCCCGGACGCGCACAGATCGTTCGCTCATACGGCCATCTTCCCCGATCCCATCTCGTTCCCTCCTACCCGCGCAGCACGAACAGAGAACCGCTTCGTCCCTTTGGATCTCAATCTCCCTGCTTGCTGTTGGTGGAGGTGCCTGGGCCCATAATTACTTCACGTCCAACGACTTATCATCATCCGCACATACCCGGTCCCCGCCGCAAGAACCCTTCCTCGGTGTTATCGATACCCTCAAAACCATGCCCGTCGAACCAGCTCCAGGCACCGTCGGGACCCTGACCCCGGAGCAGGAGGCCAAACTCCAAGAACTCTGGGTCATGACGTTGAAGGTCTTCGGCGTCGACATCCAGGCCCTTGAAACTGAGGCCAAGGACAAGGAGAGCGCGGACGTTGCTGCAGCCAACGCGTCTAAGAAAGAAAAGCCCTCAAAACGTCGATGGGGAATCTGGGGTCGTAGCAACGACGATGGCGACGACGATTCGAAGAGTGTCTCCTCCGCGAGCGGAATCACCGCTAGCCTTGCCTCGATCAACGTCTCCGACAGCAGCGATGACAAGTATGGTCAATCCAAGGAATTCCAACAGGCCCTAGTCGACATGTCACCCGAGGAGATCCGCACAGCTTTCTGGAATATGGTCAAGCAGGATCACCCGGATGGATTGCTACTCCGGTTCCTGCGCGCGCGCAAATGGGATGTCAAGAAGGCATTGGTCATGATGATTTCCACCATGCGCTGGCGCTTACAGGATGTTCACGTGGATGATGATATTATGGCCAATGGAGAAGCCACAGCTGTGAAGTTGTCGCAAAGCTCGGACGCGACGGAGAAGAAGAAGGGCGAGGAGTTCTTGTTCCAGATGCGCAAGGGTAAGAGTTTCTTGCACGGTGTGGACAAATTTGGTCGTCCTATTTGCGTTGTTCGTGTTCGCCTGCACCATGCTTCGGATCAAGAGGTCGATACCTTGGAACGCTTTACCGTCTATACCATTGAAACTGCCCGTCTACTGCTGGCGCCTCCTGTTGAAACTGCTGTAAGTAATACCGCACGTCTCGATGAGAAAGATAGCTGACGATACATAGACCATTATTTTTGATATGACCGACTTTGGAATGGCCAATATGGTGAGCGTCCTGCCTTGCCGATCTGACGAACACCACGATTGCTAACCAATTCCTCCAGGACTATACCCCCGTGAAATTCATGATCAAGTGCTTTGAAGCCAATTACCCCGAGTCCCTGGGATCCGTACTCATTCACAAGGCTCCTTGGGTTTTCTCCAGTATCTGGAGCATCATCAAGGGCTGGCTAGATCCCGTTGTGGCTGCAAAGATCCACTTCACCAAGAACCGCGAAGACTTAGAAGCCTTTATCCCGCCCAGCCAAATTATGAAAGAGCTAGAGGGCGGAGAGGACTGGGAATACAAATATGTCGAGCCTGAGGCAGGCGAAAACAGCAAGATGGAAGATACGGAGACTCGCGATAAGCTGACCTCCGAGCGTCAGGAACTTGCCAAGGACATTCAAAAGTCCACGATTGAGTGGATCCAAGCTAGCTTCAAGCAGGAGAACGAGGCTGCTTCTGCCGCTAAAGAAAAGCGTGATGGTCAGATTGAGCATCTTCGCAAACAGTATTGGGAGCTCGACCCATATATTCGAACTCGCTCGCTTTATGACAGACTTAACATTGTTCAAGGGAACGGCAAGATCGATTTCTATCCCGGCTCGGAGAAGAAGAAGACCGAGACCGAAGAACAAACTCCTGTCAGTGAGGCAACTGCATAAGCAAATATTTCAGCTGTTTGATTTCGGCAATGCTCGGGTTTTGGTGAGCATGTGCTAGTCTCTGTCTGGCTTGAGAGGTGTGCACATTGCATGGATTTGTAGTATATACCTGTACGGGTTCTGGTTCTATGTGAGACACTATAGATCAAATACAAAGTATTGTGGAGGATCATAAAATTAACAGAGCCAATTGAATGGATCTTGTTGGGTTAATGGTGTCTGCTTTGAATAGAGTAGCTTTTTCCTACTAGTATGCTCCTCCTATATCTTTGGGGCTAAATGAACGGCAACCTATTGGGTTTTTTTACATCTTAGCCTTGAGCTCCTCGTGGAGGGCCTTCAACTTGTCCATGTCCGTGGCCTGAGTGGGCCAGCCGATGCTCATGCCTTCCTTCTCGTTGGGTTTGGGGATCTGTGACCTGTCAGTAAATATCTTCGGAAATGGGATACCAGGACAGGATCGGGAAACTGATCGAATGCGGTCGACCATGTATTTTGAAGTCACATACCATGTGAAAGTGAACCTGATCCAAGATTGTTAGCATAATGATTGATCAGTGTCGGCGAACATTCTACTTACGTGGTCAACGACCTGGTGAGCAATACGGCCATTGTTCTGCAGGATGTTGAAGTCGGTGGCACCACTAGCCTTGGCAATCTTCTTTGCAACGGGCTATCATAAACATCAAGTTAGCCATATGATCTTGCAGTGCCAGCATCTCCGCACAGCAGCCCCTGTCGTGCAGCTAGGGACCTTGGGGGTTGGCGACCCAGGTCAAGTCGCTGACCCCAGGAGCTCCCAACTGCATCAACTACCCTCCTGTGACGATTTCACCAAACTCCCATCCCATCTATAATAAATCGATTGGATAATTGGTCACTCACCAGGATCTCAAGCAGGTCCTCGTCGGGGATATCGGTCAGCTTCTCGCCGTGGAACTTGGGGATAACGAGCTGTTCATCACGCGGTTAGCCTTTGCTTTCCACCAAACTATTGCTTGCCACCATATTCTGAGGACGAGATGGAATCGATGTAAGAAGGTTGATGTGCAAAGAAGCGCAGCATCGAATTTAGGTACACGCGCCCGTGCGGGGAAGGGTACACAAAAGAGACGTACAGCGTGGCCACGGCTGAGGGGCTGAATATCGAGGAAGGCAAAGACCTTGTCACTCTCGAAGAGCTTGAAGGAAGGGATATCACCTGGACGGTAGTGTCAGCGATATTCTCGGCGACGGAATCGGTCGGGAGGAGGGGTTGAGGGGGAAATGTGGTGCAGCAAATACAGCTATAACATACCCTTGATAATCTTGCAAAAGATGCAGGCAGCGGAAGACATAGTAGAGGTGGAAGACAGTTAATTCTTTTTTTTTGTAGGTGGAGGTGGAAGTTAAGGTCGGGGCAATTGAAGAAGTGTTGCAGGACGACTTGGGGTAGCTGGGCAACTTGAATCGAGCTGAAGTCATATGCGGGGTGGGGGGGAATAATTCCTGAGAAAAGGAAAACAGAAAGGTGCGGCCGGCGGGAATTGAACGGGAGGGGCCGGGGGTGCGCTCCAGGGAAGCAAGGAAGGCAAGAGCAGGGTTATATAACACAATTGGGAAGCACACCCGAGGAGTGGGACAAGCTAGTACAGAACCCATTTCTTGCCTTTTACCAGAGATGGCCGTGGTTTGCCCACAATACTCCTCTTCTCAATCTTTGGATATCCACGCTACGACATAGCCGTCGTTTGTATTTTGGTTTTTTTTGGTCGATTTTGATTTCTCTCAGTGAATTGAATTTATATCTTGAATTTTAAGCCAAATTTCTGTGCTTGAGTATGGTTTGTTGGCTGTCTTGATTTTGGAGGCCGTGTACGTAGATTCCGCCGGGGCGTGTACATACACAGGCGCAGAACCCGGACACCTACGGAGTACTAACTAGTTACTAGGTACAAGCCTCGATCCCACTATTGCAGTTTGGTTTGTGAGTGTCTAGAATCAATCTTGTCATCTTCTATTGAATATTTATACGTAATTTCTCTTACTATGGATCTGTATCTCAATAATATATCGACGTATTTCTTTTGGACGCCTGCCATTCAAGTTGATTGCTGATTTCCGCCGGGCACTGATTACGAAGTATACTAGTGGTCGATAGAATACAATTCCAAGTAACGGAAGCAACACATTAGAACACTTCAAGGCTCTATTAAATATACCAGTCAATTATTCTCAAGTCAGCTTGGCAAAACCCAAGGTGAGATTCCAGGGTGAGCAAACCATACTTCGCAAGCTCAGACGTGCGGTTTTTGCCCTCAAAATTGAATATAAATTGATAATTGAAGATTAAAAATAGAAAGTTGTTTAGCCTGTAGAAGAGGACAATTTCAAAGCGAGACTTCCATGGTAGCATTCTACGAGTTATCAAGTTATGTACATGATACCCTAGATGACGCTGGTTGGGTGCGCAGCCAATCATAACCTGCACATTGTCAGACTCTTCGAGGGCGTCAAAGGGCAGTACCTCTGTACCGTGCCACGCTATTGTATCTGCTGGCTAGGAATCCGATTGGAATTAGTAATTGAACACCATAAGCAATTGATTTTGTTAGAATTCCAATAACTCTCCAAGACAGCTTCTCCAGCTTCTCCGTGCCAGTGTGGGTTCCCAATGCGGCTAGCGCGTGGTCCCGTGCATCTTCCCGACATCCTCACTCACGAAACCTCGCTGCCCTCCCCTCACTACTCTCCCCTCAATACATACGCAGGTCTTGCGAGATACCCCCGGTCAGAGACCATGCAGAAGTCTCGGACCATTCAGTCGGCCCTTGGGTCGCGGGCTTTTGCCCCCATCCCGCGCGTGCAGGTTCAGTTCCAGCGCCGCAACATCCAGGACGTTGCCATTTCCCGCACCGGTCGACCTATCCTGAAGGTCCAGGGTGGCCGGTAAGTACTCAATGGCGCTTCTCTTCCGATGTGAAAACGATTGTATGCTAACCGCTTGCTCTCCACAGCTCTTCCCTCGGAGGTACCTAACCCTTGCGCTTCGATCCTACCTTTCGTCCACAATGCTCATTCAATTCCAGGTCACACTGCGACTGTCTTCGGTGCCACTGGCATGCTCGGTCGCTACATCGTCAACCGCCTTGGTACGTCCAGAAGCGCCAAAATTTGGAGTTCAATGGATGGTCAGCTAACATCCCGCAGCTTCCCAGGGATGCAATGTCGTGATTCCTTACCGAGAGGAGATGGCCAAGCGTCACTTGAAGGTCACCGGTGATCTCGGACGTGTTACCTTCCTTGTATGCGATTCGCCTGCCAAATTTATACGGAAAAGCGGGACCTGTTCTGATTGCATATAGGAATACGACCTGCGTAACACCCAGTCCATCGAAGAGAGTGTTCGTCACTCCGACGTTGTCTACAACCTTGTCGGTCGCCAACACCCCACAAAGTGAGTGTCAATGCGAAATCTGTGAGGTGGTAGCAATATATTGACCGCAGATCAGGAACTTCTCCTACACTGACGTTCACGTTGATGGTGCGGAGCGCATCGCCGAAGCTGTCGCCAAATACGATGTGGATCGATTCATCCACGTTTCATCCTACAACGCCAGCCGCGACTCGCCCTCTGAGTACTGGGCCACCAAGGTTGGTTGATTCGTCTTGCGTTTCTTGCGCGGTCACTTACCATCTTCTAGGCCTGGGGTGAGGAAGTTGTCCGCAACATCTACCCCGAGACGACCATTGTTCGCCCCGCCCCGATGTTCGGATTCGAGGACAACCTCCTTCACAAGCTCGCTCGCTTCACTCATGTCTTCACTGCCAACAGCATGCAGGAGCGCTTCTGGCCCGTCCACGTAAGTTGTCAAATATGACTTCAATGTGAATTTTACTAACCCACCCCCTCCAGGCCCCCCAGGTCGGACACGCCCTTGAGCTGATGCTGCACGACGAGAGCACCGTTGGCCAGACTTTTGAGCTCTACGGCCCTACCAACTACTCCATGGCCGAACTTTCCGAGCTTGTTGAGCGGGAGATCGTTAAGAACCGTACCCCCCTCAACATCCCCAAGTTCATCGCCAAGCCCGCCGCCTACTACCTTAACAAGGCTCTCTGGTGGCCCACCGTGTCCGCCGATGAGATTGAGCGCGAGTTCCACGACCAGGTCATTGACCCTACGGCCAAGACCTTCAAGGATCTGGGCATTGAAAAGACTCCTGAGGTCACCGACATGATTTTCGAGTATCTGGTAAGTGCCTCCTCAACTTCAGAGCTCAACCGTATGGCATGGAAATCTAACAGCCCTACAGAAAGGCTACCGTAAGTCCGCCTACTACGACCTGCCTCCTATGACCGAGAAGGAGCGCCGGGAAGAGAAGAAGTATCTCCACGTGCTGGACGACCAGTAGTTTGTTTCAATATGTACATAAGCCATCCTAGAAGTCAATTTCCTTGTGTTTCTTTTTACTCAAATCGAGCTTCCCTTGTAATAATTATTAGCTACCTATCACTGCAATTGCGAGTGAGTCAACTCTGCAATGCAGGTGAGGACTCGGACATTCGGCATAACTTCAAGCTTCCAATGGAGCTCCGCCCCGCAATCCCGCAGTGGGACATTTCCACCATTTGAACCTCCCACCTCAACCTCATTGCACATCACAATGGCACCCTCAATCCTCCTCTTGAAGACCAGATCTTCCCCAAACGACGGTTATGACGATTACTTCTCCGCAAACAATTATACTCCAACCTTCGTGCCCGTCCTCGAACACCGATTCCACACCTCCAACCTCGCCGAAGTCCGCGAACTCTTCGCGTCCGGCGCATTCAACCCAGAGGCAGAGAATACCAAATCCACACAAATAAATACCTATGAACACACAGTGGTCCCATCAAAGCATTATGGAGGCATGATATTCACCAGCCAGCGCGCGGTGGAGGGATTCGCGCATATGATTGAAGAACACGGACGTATGTTTCACACACGAGAAAGAATTAGCTTCAAATCGCAGCTAGGAAAGAAGCTAACCAGATCTCTTCATTCATAAACAGTCCCATCCATCCCCTCAATCCCCCTCTATACCGTCGGTCCCGCAACAGCCCGAACCCTCACCACTCTCCGCGACAAGTATCTCCCCACCAGCACGATTCACGGCGCAGATACCGGCACGGGCGAGAATTTGGCATATATGATGCTGGACCACTATAATGATCTCCAGAAAACGGGCACTTCTGCGACTTCCTCCACTTCGTCGCATCCTCCGCCAAAACCGGGGTTACTCTTCCTAGTTGGTGAACAGCGTAGGGATATTATTCCAAAGACACTCATGAATCCTATGCTCCCGGAGTCAAAGCGCATTGATGTCCAAGAAATCGTCGTCTATGAGACTGGTGAAATGGATTCATTCGAGACGGATTTCAAGACACATGTGCAAGGGTATAACGGGGAAGAAGGTATGTGGGTTGTGGTATTTTCGCCGTCGGGATGCGAGGCAATGTTGAGGGTACTACAACTTGGTCCGTTTGCTGCGACTGCGACTGCGAATGCGACTGCGGCAGAAGATGGGTCGAAGAGGAAGGTCTTTGTTGCGACTATTGGGCCTACGACGCGAGACCATTTAAGGAATAAGTTTGGTTTTGAGCCGGATGTTTGTGCGGAGAAGCCAAATCCTGAGGGTGTCGCGGAGGGAATTCGGAGGTTTATGGCGGGATTGAATAATTGATCCATGCTAGACTGTATAGTACTCTCTGATTGTGACCCCTTCTGCTTTATACTTACTAGTATTTACTGCTACTTTCATGATAGTATCTATTATAGACTGTATGTATATATAGGTCCGAGCGAATACTACGTTGTGTCTGATGAACATTGCTGATCGCTCGTGAATTGCTATCCAGGCCTATCTAACTATGGCGATCGCTGACTGAATTTGATTGCATTGGATTTGATTGGATTGCATGCTTGAAAATCACTCCCATATTGACACCTGCTTTGTTTACCGCATGATTTCCTCATAAATAAGCACTGAAAGGTAAGTCGTTAGTCGGGGAAGGATTCTACTGGGTACACGCGGGATGCCATACCTTTCAATTGCTCCTTGCTCAGAGCATCCTTGTTCTTGTCGAAATCGAAGAATCCCTCAGGAATGGGCGGCGCCGTTGGCTCATCCTCAGGGTCGTGGTACGGCTCCAGATATGGGTGGCGCAGGGCGTCCTCGACGGAGATACGCTTGGCCGGGTTGAAGGCCAGCAGCTTTTCAAGCAGATCCAAGGCCAGGTCGTTGCTCTTGGGGAAGAGAGCCCGGAAGGGAATCTTCTTCTTAAAGGGGAGGGAGCGAATGTACTCGCGTGCTCTTCGGGACTTGATGCCGTAGTAATCTTCCATCGTGGGGGTACCGAGGACGTCCAGAATCAGGGTCAGCTGGTGGTGGTCTGAATCATGTGTTAGCTAGAATGCAAGTGACCGGGGGAGTTATATGCTTCCGTACAGTCCTTTCCGGGGAACAGAGGCTTGCCGCTCAGCATCTCGGCCAGGATACAGCCAACACTCCATACATCAATGGCCTTGGTGTACTCCTTGAATGTCAACATAATCTCCGGGGCACGGTACCAACGAGTGGCAACGTATTCCGTCATGAATCCGGAGTTGTCGTCGGTGGACGCGGCGGATCGCGCCAGACCGAAGTCGCAGACTTTCAGGTCGCAATTGGCGTTGAGCAGGAGGTTGGATGGTTTCAGATCACGGTGGAGAACGTTGGCTGAGTGCATGGCCTTGAGCGCCCGCAGGGTTTGGTAAATAAAGTATTGACAGTGGTCGTCCGACAGATCTTGTGTGCGAATGACTCGATGCATATCAGTCTCCATGAGTTCCTAAGATCGGGTTAGTGACATCTCCATCAAATAGCCTTCATGGCTACTCTGCCATTGCACATGCGCACCTGAATCAAATACACTTCGTTGAAGCCCTCGTAATTGCGGGGTCGTTGGATATCCAGGATGGAGATAATGTTTTCGTGGTTGAAATAGCGCAGCAGCTTCATTTCACGGAGTGTGCGCAGACAAAACATGGAGTGGTCGAACGGGGTAATCTTCTTGATGGCGACCTTCTGGCCAGACGGCTTGTGGATGGCGGAGCTGAGATGATATGAGCTTGGGGGGAATCTCCATCGACCAGAGAAAAAGGTCGACTACTTACCAGACCACGCCGTAAGCACCCTCACCAATCACATCCTGAATTTCATACTGGTCGGACACGTTGAAGGAAATCTTCCGCGATCCTCCCGCTGGGGGGTTCTGTTGACCCATGACGCCGACTCTGAGATGCTGTTTGCGATTGTTAGCTTTTTGAACTAATTTTGCTAACCAAAAAAGAATGCGCGAGAGACGAGTGGCCTTGAGTCGATCCATCCGGTGTCATGAAGGGTACTGCAGCGTACTACAGTGGTCCTAGAGATGGGCCTGATGGGTCGATCCGCAGCCATTTATCTGAAGAGACATGGAGCTTCCGAGCGAAAGTGTTCCAGAGACAGCTCCAGCGCCACTAGATGGAATTCAAACGGTGCGGGATTTCCATCATGAGGGAGGCCTGGAGCAGAGCTTACCTTTTTGTTTGCGCGGGGGTGAATGGGTGTAGTTTTAATCCTTTGGCAGTCGCGGACTGTTGACGATGGTCGAAGAATTCGGGCGCCAGGCTCGAAAGTTGAGAAATAATTGAGCGATGCGAGTCAGGGGCAGGGTTCGGACGAAAGAAGGAGAAAGAAGAGACCGAGCTCTGCGCCAGTATCGGATAGGAGGGGAACGGCGGAGATGGAGGGGTTTCGGGAAGTCTGGGCGGGTTAGACAAGGTCAACAGAGCCGAGGCGGGAAGCAGATAGCAGATGGTGGGTGAACTCACGAGAGACTGGATCAAAGGATGAAAGAGAGAGGTGGGAGATGTTCAGTGAAAGATGTATCCAAAAATCCAAGAGGTTCCAGGTTCAGGATGAGGTTCACGGCTGGCGAGAAGGTGGGGAGAAGAGCAAATGGGACTCAGCCACCGCAGGAAGGTGGGGCAGTAAGCTGTTTGGTTGCGATCAGGGGCAGGGAGAGTCGGTGGAGCGCTACTGTGTCGTAAAGATTGACGATCGGGCAGTAGGATCAGACCAGTGATTTGTGATTTGTGGTTTCAGGTTGGGGCTGGAAGTCTGGAAGACTGGAAGTTTGGGAGTTTGGAGAGTTTGGGAGTCTGGGGGGAGGTGTGGTTGTTTACAAGGTTCGGCTCCACCAGGTGCCGTGGTAGGAGAGTACAGTATAGTATAGTATGAGTATACAGTACTGTATACTCTGTAGTATAGGTATAGTTACAATAGATAACTAGTATAGAGATACTTTCAGTACTCCGTACTCCGTACTGTGTACAGTATGTGAGTAGGTTAGATCGACATCGCTGAAGCCACCAGCGCCAAATGCTCGAAACACGACGCTACTGTCGGAGCTGGTCACTATCACAGTGACTCGCCGGCTCCACTGCGTACTCCGTCGTGAACCTGAGGAAGCCCTGATTGGCACCCGCCAACCATCCTGGTTTCACCACTCAATACGGGCGCGCTATTGGCGTGCTATCTTTGGGCTATTGGCTTTCCCTCTCTGCCCTGTGGTTCTTGGGCCCATCCTGCTGGGTCTACTACTACGAGTATGTAATATTAAACCATGTCAAATCATACAGCAAAAGAAAAGAAATAATATCATTTTCGGGAACAAGCTATTCGTAAATGTTATACTTCCCCCTCTACTCCATTCACATTCCCAAATATCTGTCATCTGCCCCCCTTCACCCTCGAGGTCCAAGCTCTATTTGGTACAAGGGAGATAGCTAGATCGAGTTCAATCGAAATACACCCCCATGGACGTGACCAGAATCACTGCACGACCTGCATGGTGTCAGATACAGACTCACTTCATCTCCAGGAAAAGAAATCGAGAATGAAAACAGCTCATACCTTCTCCCGCAGTGTCGTCATCCACTGCTCCAGGCTGACACTCTGGTCGGCGCGGTCCTCCACCAACATCGTTTGGGCCCAGAGACGCAGTCCTGGTTCACCATCCTCACGCACCACATACAGATGGGGGACGATGATGGACCCGGCACCCTTGGATTTGTGGTCCCGGCTCTTCTCAATCACAGCCCGCACCCGTTGGTTGTACTCATTCTCCACTTCTGGCAGCGTAGATTTGCCCACGCGCAGTTGGCTCTTGTCCGGCACGCCAAAGACATCCTCGATCAGCTGCGGGACCGCCTGGTGACCGACCCACAGGAACTGAGTTTGTCCGTCGTCAATCAAGTAGAGACCGTACGAAACCAGACGACCAGAGGACAGGTTGGTGGCCGGCGGCAACACAATCTCGCCAGTTTGCGGGTCCGAAAAACCGGCGTTGTCAGGCATATCATGCAGCGAGTAAAGCTTGGGGTAGATGTATTGGATGAGCAATGGGAGGGGTAGCGTAGACAGAAGGCACAAAGAGGCGGACCGCATATCCGTGGGGATTTGGGCAGACTTGCGAAGTCCAAGCTAGAAAGGAATTAGCATCCAAGGGAGGTGGATCAGAGGGCCGGGGATAGGAAGAGAAAGAGAAAACCTACGTTTTTGATCAACGCCAGAAACAGGACAGGCAAGCCACGCAGGTTGGCCGGGAATTGAAGACCACCGCCGCTGACGCTGCCGCCAGCAAGCTCCTTGCGATAAGTTGTCAAGAGCTCGATCATCTTGGCTTGCAAGGCCTCGCGAGCTGGCTCGAGACCGCTGCTCAGGACACGCTCGACGGCCTTGTGGCTGAAGAAGGTGGCCACGGCCTGCTGGTCAGCAGAAGCATAGATGTCGGCAAGGTTGTTAGTGCTTGGCAAAGCAAGAGTAAGGACTCTGATCCTGCGTTCGCCGTTACAAGTAGTGTGGAGGACGGCAGCCTGCAGACAGACGACAGGCTTGGTCACGGTCTCGTCGATCGCCACCTCGACAACGTATGCTTGGTCGCGAGGGAAAGCAGGGAAGGCGCACAGATCAGAACTACGGTTGAAGAAATTTCCGTAGAAAGTGTTCATCCGCAGACCTGTGGTAGCACGAACACGGAGAACAGCCTCCAGACCGATTTCAGAGGAAAGATAGTCGGAAAACTGGCGTGCGAACTTCATGGCATCCTCCGGGCGAGTCGCTGACCACCCAGGTTCGAAGTAAGTTTGACCTCCAGTGTACCTTGGTAAACAACTGAGAGATGCCACGTCTTGATACTGGGATGAGAAGAGGAACATGTCGACAGACACCTGAGCCTTGGAGCATTCCACGGCGAAGCTCTTGTAGAAAGCGCTGGCGGTTTGCAAAAGGCTCGATTCCTTGCTTGTGCCCAAAACCTTCTTATCCTCACGCATAGTCAGAGCACCCGTTCCAAGGTTGGGTAGTGTCGCACTGAGGACGGTCATCTTTCCACCGACGGGAGAAATCAACTTATAGCCAGCCTGCAGAGCCGATCCCATGGCACAGCCACTGTTCTGGGTATCCTGGTACATATCCTGCAATTTGTCAAGGAAGATCTCAATGTTCTCCCGACTTTCGCTCAAGGTCACCAGGAGGTCATTGGGAGTAGGCAGGAAAGGCTCATCAAGGTCGCTAATCACAAGCATCCTAGGCTCAGAGCTTCCAGAGTTATCGCGGGGAATACTGAAGAAGTGCAAGCTGGAGTCCACCGCAATAAAGCCCAATCTAGTCCGTCGGTCCGCATTAGGGATGCGGTCAAGGCTTTCCTTGATGGTACGGGCAGTGGTAGCCAAGAGACCGCTAGTGACGGATGCATAGCTCACATCGATCAAGAAAGTGTAGACGAGGGGCTGCGGCGGGCGCACCATGTACTCCTGGGGGGCAATAAATTCCACCATGCTGTGGTTCAGGTCCGAGCGCAATGACCGATCAGCCGGCTTTTGCAGAGTCGAATCCCAGTCGAATGCCTGGGGTACATCATTGGTCAAATTGCACATGTTACAACGCCAGCGGTGGCCATGGTCGAGGAATGTCACGAAAGGGTTGATATAAGAACGACAGCGGCGGCATCGGGAAATAACTTGGTCGCTTATCACAGGGATAGGGTCCTCGGCGTCGTGCAACGAAGCGTATGGCTGAATTACTAAAGCGAATGGGAGCTTTGATTTCTTGAGCAAAGAATTGGTGGTTGGGACCGCATTCAGGGTGGAGCGCATGTATTTGGTCGGGCAATTGGCTTCGGGGGAGGGGAAAACACTGGTCTGTTGGGAGGGCCATTAGTATCTTATTCATCGATGCGAGGTGGGTCAAAGGTCATCAACATACACCCGGGGGCAAGAGAATAGGAGGAGGAGGGTAGTCCAGCTCGGCGACATTGAATGGCTGCGAAATGAGATCTGTCGGGTAGAGGGTGTTCAGTTGAACTGGGCGCTGAGCCGCAGCGGCGGGCTGTTGCTGTTGAGGAGGAAGAACATGGTGCGGCTCCGACATTCCCATTGCGCCGAATTGCTGGGTCATCCCCGAAATGCTACCAGAAGCCTGGTGGCCATATGCTGGTGCTGGCGGGGCCTGTTGCATCTGGCTGGGGTCAGCTCCTCCATAGGCTGGTGCTGGTTGCTGATATGCGACAGGCTGCGCTTGTTGAGGGTATGCGCCATAAGCACCGCCCGCGGTGGGCTGTCCCCCGAGTGCAGCATTGGCACCAGATCCAAACTCGAATGCCTCACCAGCGTACGTTCTCTTCTTCTTGCCGGCCTGGGCTAGGGGCGCTCCTTGCGGGGGGACGGGTGACTGTGCGGGATCCGGAGAGCCATAAGCCGGCTGGGCATACCCTTCCTGGGGAGGGTAGTCCCCCTGTGGAGCGGACATGGAGATGTACGGCGGTCGAAGGTCACCGGAATGGAGTTCCTTGGGGGGAAGAATATGGCGGGTGGTGAGAGTTGATAATGGGGGATTGGGGGGGTACAGGCGCGGGTTGACAGCTTCGCTAGAACCCCACAATCAGCGTAAGCAATGGCCAGGGAAGGTAGAAGCGGGGAGATGAAATCCGCGATGAGCAGGAGATCCAAATGAAAACACTTCTAGTAATGAGAGGGAGTTGCGTACCTCGAGAACACCACGAGGGGGGTTTAGCACTGGCACAGAGAGGCGGTGATGGAAGGTGGCCACAACCTCACACTAAAGCTGTGGCTCATCAGCCAATCATGGGGCCGCATCTGAGAGGGCTGCCTACAGTGGTAGTAGGACTATTGTCATGTAGGAATTAGATATTAAATATTTGGGATTCATTTGAAAGTACTTTTATTGCAGTTATCTAGTGTGATTGCATGTTTAGTACTAGGTATACAGTATTCAAGCACTACCGTGGTGAGGTAGCTACCTAGGTAGGTACTAGATCGAGAAATATATCAACAGCCGAGATACTACTAGAGGAGTAGCACTAGTAGTACCTCGGCCAACCTTGGAACTCAATATATGCAAAGCTGGAACGTTTGAATTTATAGTATAAAATAAATATAATAAATATATTAAATAAAATAAATAAAAGACATAATTTAAATTCCACATGGAACTAGTCGCCCATATACTAACTACACCGCACAACTAAAATGACAAGCGTTTGGAGAATACCATCGGTTGTCGTGCCAACCCTCTCCGACTCGCCCGTGGCCCATCGACAAACGCTGCGAACCGCAGCAAACACCTCCACTCCACTGCACGACCCCTCGACTTTCACCCCATAGGTAGGTAGTTCTTTTTCTTGTTGGAGGACTTGTTGGGTTTCTCTTGTCTTTTCTTATTTGTTCGCATCGCGTTCTCGCATTTCGACGCCTTCTTTTCCTTCGCGATACCCTGTTTCAAGAAACGTGAATGTTCGAGCTGCCATCATGAGCGTCCGAGTCGTTGCGCGTGTCCGACCTCTTCTCAAGTCCGAGCGGGAACTCGATGTCATTGTTCGCACCGGTACATCTGCCACCACCACCGAGGCCAAACTGCGAGAGACCGAGAATGGCGACCGAAAGCTGGCCGCGTTGAGAGACCGGGATAACGTCGTGCGGATCCCCAACCCCAAAAACGAGGGCGAGGAATACACCTTCAATTTCAATGCCGTGTACGATTCCGACGTGGTGCAGCAGGAGCTTTTTGACGCGGAAGGTAGGCTCCTGATACACCTTCGCCTGGAGACTGGCAATCAACATTGAGGGAAAGGATACTGATCGTTTGTCACAGTGGCGCCCACCATCAAACACCTCTTCAATGGTTTCGATGTCACTCTCTTCGCCTACGGGGTTACTGGAACCGGGAAAACACATACCATGCGCGGCGGTAAAAGCCTTGCAGACAGAGGTGTGATCCCGCGTCTCCTGAGCGGTATCTACAGGCGCAGTCGGAAAATTGAAAAGGATACTAACGGCGAAACAACGGTGAAGGTGTTGCTGAGCTACTACGAGATTTACAATGACAAGGTGTACGATTTGTTTGAACCACCAGAGAAGCGTACCCTGGCCGGCTTGCCACTCCGGGACAACGGCGGCAAGACAGTGGTTTGCGGGCTGACCGAGAAGCCTTGCACAAATCTGAAGGAGTTCGAAGGACTTTACGACCAAGCGAACAACAACCGGTCGACCTCCGCAACTAAGGTATGTCTCATTCAATTCCAAGAGCGCGACTGCAATGACTAACACAATGTCTTTCTAGTTGAACGCCCACTCCTCTCGTTCGCATGCAATCCTGGGCGTGAAGATCGCTATCACCTCCTCGGACAAGACCATCGTCAGCAAAGCCTCTGCCATTGATCTTGCAGGCTCGGAAGACAATCGCCGGACGGAGAATGACAAGGAGCGCATGGTGGAATCGGCCAGTATCAACAAGAGTCTTTTCGTCCTTGCCCAGTGTGTCGAGGCAATCACCAAAAAGCAGCACCGCATTCCGTACCGCGAATCAAAGATGACCCGAATCCTGTCACTCGGACAGAACAACGGCCTCACCGTGATGATTCTCAACCTGGCTCCAGTGCGATCGTACCATTTAGACACAATCAGTTCCCTGAGTGTCGCCAACCGTACCAGGAAGATCGAAGTGCGCGAAATTGAGAATGATCCGATCTTCAAAGGACCTGCCAGGCCATCCATGCGTCCTTCTTTGGCAGCCTCTCGCCAGCCGTTGCGCCCTCTTACTGCAACAGTCAATGTGAACATGCCTGCTCCTGTCGCAAAGGATTCGGCCAAGAAAGACGAGGAAAAGCCGCTGAAGGCTTTCAGTGTGTTCTCTGACCGACCACAACATAAACCTCTCACCCAGATCCGGAAGCCTGAGCCGCTTAAGAGAACGTCTTTTTACGCCGATGGGCCCACGATGCGCTCAATCAAGCCGCCGCGCCAGACACTGGCCCCCATCCCGTCCGAGCCTAGCTTTTGTGACCTTTCTGCCGCTAAAATTGAGGAGATGGTGGAGAAGAAAGTTGAAGAGATGCTCGCGGTCCGAGCCGTCAGCGAGCAGTCGCGCCATAATCAGGTACAGGAGCTGAACGACCAGCTTCAACGCCGTCTGGCCCAGTTAGAACAGCGCATCGAAGGAACCGAAGATGCACGCGCAGAGGGGCTATCCTATCTTCTCATGGCCAAGCAGCACCAGGCCCGCGGCGAGAACAGTTCCGCTCTCAAAATGTATCAACTCGCATTACCTCATTTCCCTCACAACGAGAAGCTGGTCTCCAAGATTGCTGCTCTGAAAGAGCGTATGCAAGGGAAGCCTTCAGCTCGGCCTTCCGTCACAGCCGCTTCCCCTCCTCCCAAGGGCAGATTCGGAAGCATGCTCTCCCTGAAGAAGGAGCCTACCCTCACTCTTGGAAAGCGTCAGGCAGAAGATGAGTCCTATATGGATCAGACTGTGGATGCCATTTCGGATGACGAAAGCAGCTTCATGGATGGGCCTCGTCCTAAGAAGAAGCGTAACACGGAGTCTCTTCATCAAAACGATCTCGATCTTGATGCTCTCGACGACTTTGACCCCACCGTCTCGCCTAAGACGATCCACCTACTGTCGATCATCAACTCGCGCGATGTGAGCCAGATCCAGCTATTGAAGGGAGTCGGTATGAAGAAGGCGGAAGCTATCGTTGACTGTCTCTGCGAGATGGACCAGTCATCGGTGAGCACCGATGATATGGAGATGGTCTCCGACCAGCCTCAGTTCCAACTGAGCAGCCTGGCGGAATTGAGTACATTGAAGGGGGTGGGTGTTCGTACCGTTGAGAGCATGCGCAGTGGGGTGTTTGTCTGATTGCTATTTATGTTTGCATCTTTTGGCCTTTGGCATTTTAAACTCGGGCATCTGGGGACCTTTTTTTGATATATGCATCTTCCTTCAGCGACGGTGCTGGGGCGTTTTGTTATGGCCAGCTGCATGCAGGCTTGGAGTTATCTACTAGGAGAATGAAATGAAATACAAGTTCCGAAATACTTTCTGCATTTCAAGTGAAAATCTATAGTAAAGGTTGTATTTGCCGTGTCTGATATTGGCCTTTTCCACTAAGGCACTTTCAATGCATCGGCCTTATTATTTCCCGACTCACAAGACAAGACACATATCAAACTTTCTTCAAATTAACACCTCCAACAACGATCCGCGCAGCAATGAACAGCGTTGCACCGGCTATCATAACCACGCCGCTGAAAATCTGCAGCTTTTCATATGAACCATGCAGCATATCCGGGACCAATGCTCCACCAATCGGGGAGCCAGTCAGTGCGGCTATCGAAATAATCGAGAAGCAAGTTCCGTTGCGAATGCCAACTTCGCGGAGGTCGGAGATTTGAGCAATTAGTGCGGGTGCAAGAGAGACGAACGCTCCAGAGCCGAAGCCATACAGTGCGCTGAATACTATTATGGGGGCATTGGCGCGAGCCGGAAGCCATAGGGCCAGCACGAGGATTCCGGAGAGATAGCTGAAGACGATCATTACGTTGTACCGACCTACACGGTCTGCCAGATATCCTGGAAGAGTACGGCCGAAAATACTAGTGGTTATTAGAGATTGATCATGCAAGAAGAGCCAATAGACCTGGAGATGGGGATTTGGCTTACCTAGCTGCGTTCAGAATCGGAATGAGATATTGAGACATGTTCTGTGACATGCCATACCGTTCTCCGGAGGTAATAACAAACGTAAAGGG
Organism: Penicillium cosmopolitanum; assembly: GCF_028827165.1. Classification (NCBI taxonomy): domain Eukaryota; kingdom Fungi; phylum Ascomycota; class Eurotiomycetes; order Eurotiales; family Aspergillaceae; genus Penicillium; species Penicillium cosmopolitanum. Next base: position 533,385 of record NW_026622678.1, on the reverse strand, counting down.
CAAGAACATGCCCCAGAAGAAGCAAAAAGCCGCGGCAACAGTCAATACGAATTTAATATCGTGCAGTGGGCGAATGAAGTTCATCACGTCGAATCCTTTCTTCTGCGGTTTCAATCTTGATTTTAGGGTGACATTGGCAATAACCAACATAAAGAGGACTAGAAATGCGCAGATACGCATTGCCCAGCCGAAACCGACTTGCGGAATCAGTTTTGATACCATGATTGGGAAGATCACGCCTCCCAAACTAGATCCCAGAGGCCGTGACGCCGAGCGCGAAGGCTCGGCGCTTCGCGAACCAGCCACTGACAGAGTTGATTGATGCATTAAAGACAGCGCTAGCACCGAGAGGGCTGCAGATGCCCTGGGCGAGAATGAATTGATAGTACTCTGTTGACAGGGAGGCCATCATGAGACCGAAGACATGGAGGAAAGTCCCCGCCAGCAAGATCCATCGTGGTCCATAATTGTCAAAGAGGGTACCAAATAGTGGACCAGCAAAGAACATGACAAAAGTTTCGAGAGACGGGATCCAGGCCACCGTGCTAGGAGTGAGATGACTTAATTGGTTTCTTTCATAGTATGCTTGGAAAACACCGATACCTATGGCAATGTGAGTAGGGCTGTTGTTTGTCCACATCCCGATGATATAAACTGGTACTTACAGTTAATCCACCCAAAGCTGACGAATAAACCACAGAAAGCTCCCAGTACGGTCATCCATGCCTGAAAACCTCCATCTGGTGGGGGACCTGGAGGTGGAGGTCCTTGTGAGTCTGAGGCTTGGATAGTTTTCTCCGAGGCTTTGGGAATGGTATCTGGAGATTCCGAGGCGACGAATTCTGTTCCCCTCTTCTGATCTGACGGGTGTGTTCCCTTCTCCAAGTCATCATCAAGCTGCACGCTCATGGCGGGGGTGGAGTGTTCCGAAGATATGGCGTTGGTGGTCGCACTGGCGATGGATGGGAGGTCCTGATCACGAATTGAGGCGGCCATACCCACCACCGTCTCCTGATTTCGAACACGGCTCTCGATCTGGTTGAAATATTTGGTATCGCTTGGCCTGAAATCACAAGACGGTAATCACTGGGAACTTGTGCGACAAGCAAGTAGTGTGGTGGAGGTGGTGTTGATGGCGGGTGTATACTAAGCGGGTGTGAATGTAAGAAACCCCAGGGGAAGGCAGATCGGCGTATCGAATTTGAGCAGAAGAAGCAGGTGAGAAGAGAAGGCGGGGTATGAAAACAGGGGACGGAGAATCAAATTAAAATTCAGGGATGTTCTCGAATCCAGAGAGTAGGAGAGATGAAGAAAGACTTTCGGATTGTTCCACGGCAACAAAAATCGACTGGAACTCTAAACATTAAAAGCCGGGAAAATGCTAGAGTTTTGAGTCATGAACAAATAACTACCTGAAGAGACTTGGGGAAATGCTGGTCATATAGTCAGGGTAAAAGTAGTTTGATGTACAAGATCATCGCGGACCCTCGGCCTCGCGTCAAGCTAACGCCGAGCACGATCTTCGTATTGGGTCTAACCCCAAAAAGTAGGGGTTGGCGAACTGGAGCACACAATTTTGGGCTGACCTCTCGGATCCGTACCTCTAAAGTCATGAGCTCCGATCTTAAATCCGGACTGCTTGTATCAGGCAGAATAGTAGATAGGTGAGCAGGGTTAGGGTTCCCTGTCCTTTCCAATGGTGGTGTGGTGTGAACCTTGGAACATGTGAAATAATTCAAGATTTGCCGGAGAGAAAAGAGAAAGGTAGTCAGACTATTCAAGCATACATCTATCCAATTGGAAAGCTCGAAGCTTCCCTTTTATTTTTTGTATTTCTGAAAATAGGAGATCTGATAACTTTAACGCCCCACGGTCGCCCCGGGGAACTGATTAGATGTGCTTAAGGTTGCTTTTTACCTCGTGGCTATCTCTGGTCTGGTTGCAATCGAGATGACGCATTTCTTTTTCATTTATCTTCCGGAGTAAGATTGTTTAATATAATACTACGTTCTATCATTCAGTCCCATTTCCATACTTCACCACATCAGCCCTATTAGTAGGTAGTAGTTATTGATGCATGTGGAAGGGTTCTTTTCCCATTCAAGTTGTCGACCCTCATTGGAAAAACAAGAAACACTGGCAGTACTGGCGTTTAATATACGCCAACATTTTGTGGGGAAGCCTTAACAACGAGTTGGTCGGAAATGACTTTATCCAGCCATGTCAACCCCTCCAGCAGACCGAGGGACATCCAACATTCCCCTCAACCCTCGATCTCGAATATCATTCCCACCATGAACCGACAATTGCCAGAAGGAGGCCAAACTTTGGTCTACTCCACCGTCGGCGACCATGAGATTAAGCTTGACTATTACCTTCCTCGTGCTAATGGGGCTTTACCTGCGGTGATCTACTACCATGGCGGCGGCATGACGGCAGGTTCACGTCGTGGGGGAGGTCTCCCTCACTGGCTATTTGGTGAGTAATCGAATGAATGCAACACCAGAGATAGTGAATCATCCACCTAGCTAATCGATTTTTGAACGCTGAAAAAAAGCCCACTGCCAGGAGAAAGGCTACATCTTCATCTCGGCAGATTACCGTCTCTGCCACCCTACCACAGCTCTCGATCAAATTGAGGACGCAAGGAATTTATTCCAATTTATTACCAGCACGCATTTCAACAACATTCTACCAGAGTCTACCACCATCGACTTCACCCGTATCGCCGTCAGCGGCTTTTCAGCAGGCGCATACTCAGCCCGCGCAGCATGCATCTACGCCAGCCCTAAGCCCGCCGCACTGATCTCCGTCTACGGACTCGGTGGCAATGTCCTTCTAGATCACTGGACACGCGCCCGCCCACCAACATCCATTGCGAAGTTTGTCGACCTGAACGCTGTTCCAGAGCTTTTGGCAGACAAGACAGTTGTCAGCGACGATGTGTCCGTGGGAGGGCCTTTATCGCGACGCTTCGCACTCACAGTCCACTGGGAAATTTCCGGAACGATGCTGGATGGTATCTTCGGACGAGATGGCCTTGGTAGAGATCTGGACAAGGTGGACTATGAGCAGCGAGCTGCGGCGTTTCCTTCGGACCTGAAATCGGGTCTTTTGCAGTCGTTCGTGGGCGACTCTTATCCGCCTTCTATTTTTGTGCATGGGACTGCGGATGAGGTTGTTCCTCCCAGGAAAGCATTGACCAACATGAGCAGTTGAAAGGTTTGGGAGTTAAGTCGGAACTCTTGCTTGTTGAGGATGGACCGCATGGTTTGGAAGCGTTCTCGACTGATCCTACATCGGTGGTCTCGAGTCGTTCGAAGGAGGCGTATGGTAAAGCGTTGAACTTCATTGATGATCTTTTCAGTGGATTGCAGAAGTCGGCTCTGTAGATGTATCTAGATACAGAGACCCACAGAAGGATCTCAATACAACAGCCTCGAAGCCGGATTTGTCGGCGGATTGTAGCGACAGGCCAAGGAACCGTGTTTGTAATCCATGGATGTCGTCTCTTCACAGCCACGTATAGTGATACAACTTGAATACTCGGCCCTAATAATTGACACACCGAAGCTCGATTATCTCAACGAAGGAAACATAATGATTGATCTAACGACACATGGCCGAAGTTCGAAGATTTTCGCAATACTGTACAGGATGTCGCAAACCAGTCAAAGAGAAACCGCCTCTAGGTCATGAAAAAAATTCCAACGCAAAGAAATAACTTGTGAAGAGAGCCTCTAGATGGCCTTAGTGTGGCCAATCTCTTCGATCTCAACCTTACCGTCCTTGCGGATCTTGGCAATGCTTTGGCTGATTCCCGCAATCTCCTGGTTCAGGTCCTCCACCGACCGAGCGATCTCCGGGACACCGTTTACAGCTGCCTCCGCCTCTTTTCTTGATTGAGATTCCACCTGCTGAGGGGGGCGGGTCAGTCCTCGAGGGGAGTCAGCGATTTCGTTGACTTCGCGGCCGGACAGAACATCATTTACGCGGGGTCCGCGGGATTGCACGAGAACAGTCGCGGGCCCGTCAAATTGAAGGAAGAGCTGACAGAGGGCATAAATGTTAGTGCGAGTCGGTCACAAACGTGGCAGAAAGAAACTCACCCTGTCTCCCCAGATGGTCATTCGAGACCATGTCCGAAGCTTGTGAAGAAATCTCATGGTGTTCTTCCATGTGTTTGAGTCGGACATGTCACGAATGAATTTGTTACCCTGTAGAAGTCTGGGCAGGGTCTTCAGGCCTGGAACTTGGAAGTTCAGGGTTGTGGACTTGAAACGATAAGGCCGAGGTGGGTTCGAGGACATGGTATAGGCAACGACGTTGCTGCGAATGATATTAGCGTTGACAAGGAATCATCACGATGGCGAATAAATTACCTGGGATGGGCGATATACTGCTCGCCATCTTTCAAATCCACAGAGTATATCTGGCCATTTCCGACAAGGGCCATCAATCCTCGCCCAGTGATTTCGGAACTACCCCAGTGAGACAAGCTCTGCACAAATTAGCTCAATTCGATACCAGATCCATGGCATATGGGCGTAGCATACCAGGCTAGTGTTGATTGTTGGCTTAATGGATAAAGACCGGCCTGTCCATGCCAGCAATGCACGCCGTTGGGCGACCATCCAATCCACAGAACCATTAAGATTCACCACGGCGAAGGAGGTATTTGGAGACCGAACGGAGATGAGGGCTGTGACTGGGCTCGCCGAGGAGACCTAAATGTCGTTAATTGCGGGTTCGTCGTAAGGAGTGAGTGAATATCATGCGACACACCTTCTGGTACAGAAATGGGGTGCCGACAACAGCCCTGCGGAAGGGTTCTAGAACGCTCAACGTTGAAACCACCTGCGATGGGTAGTTAGCACGCCACAACCTATCAACATGCAAACTTCTCCAGTTCGTTCGTTGCGTACATTGTCTGCCTTTCCACTCAATCCGACCAGAGTTCCGCGGCGCGTGTATAGGTTTTGCGAAGGCGAGAGGGCGACCGAAAGGAGCGAGTATGGCGCACCGACAACATCAAACCGGGCATCTAGTTCGATTCATTAGTGCATGATCAAACAGGCTGTACTGGAAGTCACCATGTAACATCATACCTCGAGATTCCGCCGAGCTAGGCGTGTTGGCGAGGGGCAAGTGGTCCCCGTTGACCGTGGGCTCCTCGGAGGGAGTCGCGCGAATCTGAATGCATCTCGCGTGTCGGGAGGCACGAGGGACCACTCTAGTCCAAGACAGAGTCCGAACACCTCGCTGAAGGACTGGACGCATGGTTCCAGACACAATGAGCGAGTGATGGCAGGAAAATGGACTTTACGTCAGAGTTGGAGCTGATGCGCAAAGCAGCCGCTGATTGCGTCGGGAAATCGTGGCGCCGAAGGTCCTCCGCAGCCCCAAACTAACTACTACCAAAGTACACCACGTCCGCCGCCGATTGCGACAGCAACTACTGAAGCTCCCACCGGGGGATTTTGCCTTTCTTTACTGCCGGATCCCCATTTTTACTCCTTATTTCTATCTTCTCACTGTCTTGGATATTACCGACACCTGTGGTCAAAACGTAACCACCCCGACCTTATCGTTTCCTCCGAAGCCGGCAGCTCTCCAGGTTCCCCCGCGGACCATCAGTAGGGAGCTGTACACACCATTCGCCTTGCACGAGCTGCATTATGCTTCCTTGAGCACAATAAGACCATACTAGTCACACTCAGCGGCAAACAAGCACCCCAAATTATACCAATGCTGCTCAAAGCAGCTCGGGCACCCTGTTGGCGCCCGGCGGCGCGGTTCGCACATCCGAGCTTCGCCGGACCGTCACCATGGACAAGACTCAATAAGACACAACTGCGCGCATTCACCTGCACCAGTCAATTGCGCAACAAGGTCCCCGATAGCAAGGACCTGCCCGCAGCGAAGAACAATCCCATCCCGACCCCCGCCCCGCCAGCGTCGCAACTCATCGATGCGAAAGCGATCGAGAAGCCAGATGGCACAGTGAAGGCCGTGGCCAAGAAAGACTTGCTGAGCGAGTCGACAAAAGCCACCAAAGAACAACGGAAGGCGGACTGGGCGATTTTGCGCGAAATGGCCAAATACCTCTGGCCGAAGGTATGACTTTTGATGGCACGTGCCTGGTTGGAAATGGAAGTATTGACCCCATGTTAGGATGATTGGGGCACGAAGCTTCGTGTGGGATCAGCATTATCACTGCTCATAGGAGCTAAGGTATGTCTGATTGCTAATATTTCTTTTTTATTCTTTATATATGCTGATCGATCTAGATCCTCAACGTCGAGGTTCCTTTCTACTTCAAGAGTATCGTGGATTCCATGAATGTGGACTTTGCTGCCATTGGTGGAACTGCTTATACTGTTGCAGGTTCCATGATCATTGCTTGTATGGGCTTACTGCCAAGTGGAAAACGATGTTCCTCGTAACTGACTTGTCTAGATGGCGTAACCCGTATTAGTGCAACTCTATTTCAAGAACTTCGCAACGCAGTCTTTGCCAGCGTTGCGCGAAAAGCCATTCGCAAGGTTGCCGGAAATGTCTTTGATCACTTATTACGATTGGACCTCGGCTTTCACCTCTCGCGTCAGACTGGTGGTTTGACTCGGGCGATTGATCGCGGAACCAAGGGTATCAGCTTCTTGCTAACCTCCATGGTCTTCCATGTCGTTCCCACAGCGCTTGAAATATCGCTCGTGTGTGGTATTCTGGTATGGCCTTTCATTCTCTATCTCACTACTCACCAGAGATCATCTCCTCATGCCTTCTTCTAGACGTACCAATATGGCGCCAAGTTTGCGGCCATTACGGTCTCAACTATGCTTGCATATACAGCCTTCACAATTACCACAACTGCCTGGCGAACCAAATTCCGACGCCAGGCCAATGCAGCTGACAATCGCGGGGCAACGGTTGCCGTCGACTCGCTCATCAACTACGAAGCTGTCAAGTACTTCAATAATGAGAAGTTCGAAGTTGCTCGATACGATAAGGCATTAAAAAACTACGAAGATGCATCAATCAAGGTGACAACCTCCTTGGCCTTCCTCAACTCAGGTCAAAACATGATCTTCTCTAGTGCACTGGCCGGCATGATGTACCTTGCCGCTGACGGAGTCGCGACTGGTGCTCTGACGGTCGGTGACCTGGTTATGGTCAATCAGCTCGTCTTCCAGCTATCTGTGCCCCTTAACTTTCTAGGATCTGTCTACCGTGAACTGCGCCAGTCTCTGCTGGACATGGAGACGCTGTTCAACCTACAAAAGGTCAATGTGACAATCCAGGAGAAGCCTGACGCAAAGCCCCTGGCATTGAAGCGCGGCGGCGAGATCCGCTTCGAGAACGTCACTTTCGGCTACCACCCAGATCGCCCGATCCTGAAAAACGCCAATTTTACGATTCCGGCCGGGGCAAAGTTCGCAATTGTTGGACCCAGCGGCTGCGGCAAGTCAACTATCCTGCGACTGTTATTCCGCTTCTACGACACTCAGTCGGGGCGAATTCTTATTGACGGACAGGATATTCGCGACGTATCACTTGACAGCCTCCGGAAGGCGATTGGCGTGGTGCCCAAAGACACCCCGTTATTTAATGATACCATTGCGCACAATATTCGATATGGACGGATCGATGCTTCAGACGCGGAGGTTCGGCAGGCGGCCGAACGTGCGCGCATCCACCAGTTGATAGAGCGATTGCCCGACGGGTATCAGACCGCGGTGGGTGAACGCGGGATGATGATCTCGGGCGGCGAGAAACAACGACTAGCGATTTCACGATTGCTGCTCAAAGACCCCCAGCTACTATTCTTCGATGAAGCGGTAAGTTTTCGTGTGATCAGAACCGAGGAGGATGCGTAATTCGTGGAAGTGTGGCTGACCAGCCACCGTAATTGGTGGGAACATCTAGACTTCGGCCCTGGACACCTATACGGAGCAGGCTCTGCTACAGAACATCAACAGCATTCTGCGCGAGAAGAGTCGGACGAGTGTGTTTGTAGCGCACCGGCTCCGCACAATCTATGACAGCGACCAGATTCTGGTGCTCAAGGACGGAGAAGTGGTGGAGATCGGATCGCACCGCGAGCTTCTCGAGCTTGATGGCGTGTATGCGGAACTGTGGAACGGTACGCTCAGACCCCTTCTTGATTAAAACCCTAAGCCCGAAGTTGTTTAGGGCGACGCTGACGCACATATAGCGCAGGAACTGTTAGCGCAGGAGGAGTAGGATGAAACGTTGGCGGGGGAGGGGGGGCCTAGAACATACAGTAGAAACAAACAGGATGAGATGTACTTTCTGTCTCGTTCAGGCACGGAAGAAGTGGGCCGTGAGTGGGAATGAATATAACATGGAACTTGAAATAGAAACAGTGGCGAATAGATAGGATGAATATCCGTACTCCATCGAGCTGTCATGTACTCGGTCCTATTGTATGGACTCTCCACGCCAAGCCGTCCCTCCCCACTTCCCCCTTTCTCCTGCGATTCTCGACCTTCCATCTTCAAGTCCCTCTTCTTTTCTTCTTTCTACTGCATCTCACGTTCTTTTTTCGGGTCTAACCCCATTCCACTCTTTTCTTTTCTGAATTTCTTTGAACTTAAACCCGGGGAAGATATTCCAATTTAATCCCGCTCTACCTCTCCTTACCTCCCAACCTCCTTGTGGCACCCGCAGAAAAAGTCCCGCTTCCCTCGTGTCTCCCCCTCTCCCCCCTCCTTTCCTGCATTGAACTGGTATGAAATGACCCGACCCATTGATTCAATTACCCTACCATCGCTGGAATGTCACTAATCCATGGTTAGTCTAGTGACGTGGTGTTGAACTTCCGTCCGTTGCCGGCCACCACAGCTCTATTCCCTGCTCTGCATGTGGGAACGATCGTCCGACTTGCATTTATAGGAGCAACAACGAGAACAACGCATTATCGCCAGCAATTCCCGGCGATTCTAGTGACTCACGAGCGAGAATAAGATATATCCTTATTCAACCAAAACACACAAAACCACCGTCGTAATGGGTCTGATCGATAAGCTTCAAGCAAGTACGTGCACGCGACACCCACACACCCACCCACACCCTTCCAGAGAAAAGAAACAAACATGCAATCAATGCACAATGGGACGATAAGCTAACCCCTCGCCTTCTAGAGCTCGAGCTCTACCGTCTCGAACAGCGCTACGCCCGCCGCAAGCACCGCAGCACTTTCTCCACCGGAGCTCAATACGTTGATGGCGAGTATGTTTACTCCAATGGCACCAATTCCCCGACCGGCAGCACCGTCTCCAAACACTCAACAGGGAGCTGGCGACCATCCGGCTGGGGCTCAAATGATTCACGCATGCGGTGAGGATGAGGAGGAATGAATACTTCCTCCCCGTCGCTGTTGATGAATTCTGTCTCGCTTCGCTTTGCCCCGGCGCCGTTGGAACTTTGACTACTCTTCTTTCTGCATTAGCCATTTTCTTCTTTCACCTGCTCGACCTGTTTTGCTTTCCTTTCCTTTCCTCCATTATGTTCTGTTCTGTTCGGCTTCGGCCCTCTTCTCGACTTCGCGTGATGTCCCTGCGAAGATGAGCACGACGACCTCGATCCCCCCTTTTTCTGCACTTTGGCGCCATTTTTTCCCCGCCTGTGCATATGATGTTGGCGATTTCGATTCCTAAAAGTTGGGATTTCGTTTGACCTAGACCTTTCTTCTTGCGTTGTGGGATGGCTTCTCGATGTACTTTGATGCCTCCTGCTTCCGAGCACTTTTCTCTCTTCGCTTCTACTGTCTATGCTTTTACCTGCATTTGATTTCTTCACTGTCCATATAGCCTTTCCAAAGTTCATCTCGACTATTGAATCGAATCGAATCGAATCGAATCCTTGATTCATTTTCGGAACTGCTCCTAGTATCTTGGTAGAAACATTCTATCTACATCTGCACTTAAACTGATACATGACAATTCAAGTATACTATGAACGGAAGGAAAGCAAGAGAGAAAAAAAAAAAAACCAAGAAAGCTATTCTGCTGGGCTGCTTGCCAGCGCAGATGATGAGGGGTATTTGCTAAAACCACTGCTATGCGCAAGACGTAAAGTAAACAATTGATCCTGCCGTCTCATTTCTTTGACTTGCGACTTCCGATCCCTAAACGGCCCAGGTTCGGAAGACTTGACTTATGCTTATGTCCTGATCCAAGCAAAGACGACGAATTGCTGACTTTCGGTTCAAGCGCACGGCCTCCACCACTACCACCCGCCACACCTAGGCCTGCGACTCCCACGCCGGGACCCATAGCCCCAGAACCTCCGACCATGCCTCGGGGGATGTCTGGAAGACCCGTCCGATCTCTGCTACGGTCTGCAGTCGCAGCCGAGAGAGCGGCAGTAAGGGACGGGTTATGTAGAGAATCGGTTGCATCGAGTGACTGGTGTTGCGAGGCCTGGGCTCGGCGCGTTCGTTCTTGGACAAATTTGAATTTGTCGAGGAGCTCGACCCAACGGATACCGTTCTCGTCGCGAGTTTTCAGACGGCTGCCGCCGGGACGGTCGTACGTTGATGATGATGGCCCTGCTTGCGCGGTGCTAGGAGGTAGTGTGAGCTTTGTAATTTCATTTTTAGACATGAGGGACGAGATGCCGTACCTGCGGGGTGCAGCGTGGAGGAATCCTATATTGCTGACGCTATTCAGGCGATTCTTCAATGCAGCGAAAGCTGAGCTTTGGGGGAGGAGCATGAGGACACCGTAAAGACATTTGTACAGGTATGGGTATTTTTCTGGCTCAAGAAGCTGGAGGCGAAGATCTGGTAGAATTACTCGTTAGTATTGGTCATAGTTTCGGATGAAAGGTGCGTACATGTGAAGACCGGTGACTCGAGGAGTTGCACCAGTTTGTCGATCTGAATCAACATATTGACAGTCATTTCTAACTCAGCGCTGAAGATCAGTTAGCATAGGGACTCTGGGAATACGGCAGGGTGTAAAGCAACGTACAAGATCTGGAGGAGATTATAAGCCTGCTCATAGGCTTGCGCGAGAAGGCAGAGTGAAAATGTAGAGACAGCGTTATGGCACCAGGATCTGAAGAGGGCAACGAAGAACATTTGTCCCTCCTGTGTTTATGTTAGTTTCGATCGAGAGCAGGAGGAATCCAAGAGTTGGCGTACTTTTGAGTCAAGATTTCGTAATCTTTTTCGCATGTCTGATAGCTCTGGAGCAGTGATGAGATTGTTGTTCAGATTTTGCACCATGATACTAGCAAATTCAATATCCTAATAACCGTGAGTAGATAATCCTTGTAGTTCGATCAAAGAAATTACCTCTTCTTTTTCAAGACAATCGGCTAGTGTCCGATAAATCCGTTCAGGGCTTAGATTAAGACACAGTTGTCGAATAATCAGATTCCCACGGACCTCCAACAGATGTCGGTCGGTGGAGAAGAGCTGCAATAGGTTGACCATGAAAGACGCAAAGTAGTTATCCTCGCTGTTTCTCGAAATCTGAGACAGAAGCTGCAGGTCTTTGGTTACAACTGCTTCTGCAGGATCGGAAAGGGTCTTCAAGAGGGCTGGGAATGTTCCATCATTAAACGCAACCACCTTTCGCGGGGCCTTGCGATGTAACATAATGAGCCATGAGAGCGCAGCTACTCGAGTGGCTTCATTCTCGTTCAGAAATTGCAATGTGAGTGAGTTGACAGCTGCAGCATAGTCAAGATCAACGGGTGGCACTGGGGTAGAAACAATACTACTACGAGGGGTGGCAGCTCTAGAAGTCTCTGTCGTCGATCTTCTGGCATCGATGCTCGCGATTTCTGAAGGTTTTCGTTCCACGCTTTCTTTGCTAGGCGCGGTTGAAGGCACCCTGGAGGAAGGCTGAGGCACATCATCCGCCGCATCATCAGAGAGTGAATAGATGTATTCAAGAAGGGATTTGTTGACACGATTGGCTGCCTGCCGCACTTGATCCGAGCCGCTTGACATGGCCGGGAGCACCTGGGTTAAAAGCCGTGGTACAAATGGTAGAATGTCCTCGGGGCTAATCTCGAAAAAGGCGTCGATCCACCTGAGTGCAGTAAGTTGCATTTCTTCGTCTATCGATATGAATATGGTTAGGTTCAACTTATTCTGGAAGAAACAGCAAGGAATGATAAATACCGTATGATGTGTCGACAAAGCTGACCAGGATATCCAAAATCTTAGGGTGGTCAATCTGTACGTCCTGCCCTGGAATCCAGTCTCCGTCAACTTGTATTATTTCGTCATCAAAGAGAGATCCGGACTCGGAGTCATCCACCGCAATGTCGTTTTTATCGGCAGCATCGGTCTCAGTCTTGGCGCTAAAGCTCATTGAGTCACTCGTCACGGAGCGTCTGCGGCTCTCCTGATCTTTGCGGCTCTCCGCAATACCTTTCTTCAGTCTTGTGATTCTTTTGATCTCCGATAGGAATCGGTCAAGGAGCCCTTGCGTAGCAACATTGACGTCTTTGTTCGGGCCCCCGAGGAATTTCACCAATCCTTCCAGGAATTCAGGCAGATATGTAACCAGCTCCAGATCAGGAATCGTATCCAACAGGGTGAGCCAAGAAACCAAGAAGTTGCGAGTGTATGGCCCGATCACGTGGATTCGCTCTTTGAGCAGAGGAATGAACTTTGCGAGAGAGAATGCTGTAGGGAGTTCGGTTTCGTCGAGATCGGTTGGGTCTTCCTTCTCAGATATCTGTAGTACCGAGACATATGAAGCTGCCGATTCAGCCACGATATCCTTCACGAGGCGGTCCAGTAGCTCAGCCCCATTCTTGACTGAGAGCTCTGAATCGGAGGCAAGCTGGGACGAATATCAGCAGCAGTAATGGGGTAGCAACATAGGTGTATCCGATGTCATCTCACCTTCGCCAGAGCGTCGAATATATCGTTGAAAAAGAGAAGTATCTCTCCCTTGGCCACCTTGGCGATGTTGTACATGCTCTCGCAAGCGTAATATCTAACCCGCGCATCTTGATCGGAGAAGCAAGCGAGGACGGGTGGTACGATTTCTCTCAAATAGGGTGCCACTCCTTCCTGGATCCGTATATCAGCCTCGTTCACCCAATTTCCTTCTAGTTGTGTTGACTCACCGATCCCAAGGCGATGGAGGCAGCTGCCAATCCGATTAGACCGCCATTTCGGGCATGGGGTTGGTGTACGGCGTAAGCATAGTCGTGACAGAGTTGTTCGACGATTCTGGCAATTTTCTCGTGCTCTCCTCGGAAGACAGCATCTCGGACGATTTTCTCTAGCCTGCAAAAAGAGCTGCGCATTAGCGGTGTGCGTGCCACGAGTGAGCGTTTTGAGCCCTCATGAAGCTCTAACTAACGTACTCAAGAGCCCCTTGTTTTCGTTTATCGTATAGCTTATCGTTCAGCAGCCGCTGGATTGATTGATCCATTGCTTCAACGGGCGGAGAATGCTGTCCCGAGCTCCGATTAGGCAATGGTCATGGCGGAGAGGTTCGCGTTCGGGATGGGGGGGGGCGAGCTTGTGGTAGGGTCGATCTGCGGAAAGGCTGGTAAGGAGATTCACTTTGAGGAGCTCCGACACGTTAGAAGCTTGACAAGGCAGGAAAGCTACCAGTGGGGGAAGTGGAAGATGCGTTGTCAACGCGGAGTCAGGGAGGAGTCCAAGCGTGCTGCTGACCATACGTCACACACTCACCGCAGGTCTGGGCTCGGCCCGATGCTCTCTACTACTGGGACAGTGCTTGTACCAGTATTATACCAGCATAGCCTGGCCCATACAGGAGAGAAACAAATGAACTGACAGAGTGCCTTTAGAGGTTTAAGAATTCTAAATTATTATTCTACTTTTTTGATGGCTAGATGGGTGGTATTATGGATGTCGGAATGCTGCAAACTAGCAAACGGATAAGAACAAACGAGATACCAGTAAGTAGTTCACATTAAAAAATAGCGAATTTAGGTAGTGAAATTAAAGAAAGAACTCGTCAAAGTCATGAAACTCTGATAGTAAAATATTTCTCTCAGCGTACTCCTGAAAGTAGCTCGCGGACAAGGACATCTTTCTTCAAGTTCGTCTGCTTTACAGACACCTCAGATAACCACTAATTTTTCACGGAAAAGGTATCAACAATACATATACACAAGCAGATTGGCAGGCTCCAAATGATGAGTCCAAATTACAGGCAAGTATGGTTGCAGGTGCAGTTGCACCCATAGTGGCTCCTCATGTAAATCCTGCAGCCGAGTAACAGGCCTTCACGATACCTGCACATCCTGCCTGGCAGATACCGTATCCCGATAGGCTACCTGATACAACAGAACTCAAGACCAGCAGGGGTGTGACAATATTCAGCGATACCTTCATCTTTCGGTTTTATGATAGTTAAACAATAGGCCAGGTAAATTTTGAAGTTTGTATGATAAGATTGGTGGGTCAATTTGGTAATGAGTCGGATGGCACAATGAAGATTGAGAAAGCTAACTCTAGCCAGACACAAGTATTTATAGTTGCTTGATCCCTCCACTAACAAATACAAAGACGAAAGTTTTGAAAGGGACAGCGCTTCGTAAGCCAGTCACAAATTTACCAGGAGAACTATCAAAGGTTTATTCGAGTGACGCATTTGATTAGTGTCAACTATCGACCTAGCTCGCAGTAGTCTCTGAGACTGTAAAAGTAAGTACACGTCCAGAGCCACATCCAATTCCGATCCTCTCTGGCAGGATAGCCGAGCACTCAATATGATACCCTGGAGGTAACCTGAGCTGTCTTTTCCCGTTGGAGGTTATCCATGAATCTTCTCGGTCAATTCCATATGTCATCAGATTTGTTGAAGAAAGCACAGAATCAAGATCAAGAGTCTCGGACTCAGCACCGTACTCTGGCCAAGTAATAGGATTTGTTGAAGCGCCATCTTGTAAGACCGCTTCCACGCATTTCTCGCTAGAGAGATCCCAGAACTTTATCTGGTGGTCTTTCGATACCGATGCAAGCTTAGTCCCGTCCTCTGACCAGACCACAGACCTTATATTGTTGCTCTCATCCATGAGTGTTTGTGTACGATCTCCAGTGACAACGTTCCAAATCACGATAGCATTGTATCCAGCCGCAAACGCAATCCTGGTGCCATCCTTTGACCAAGCCACTGAATGGACATCGCCGATACGGTTCTGCATATATCCTCCAGTGCAGGTATCCCAAACAATGACAGTGCCATCCTCTGAAACGGATACAAGCTTGGTTTTGTCCGCTGACCAGGCAATCTTATTGACCCTTTGGCTATGACCTAGAAGAGGCTGTTCCCTTCGGTCTCCTGCAACGTCCCATACCTTGATTGTTTTGTCGCGGGAAGCAGATGCAAGCCTAGTCCCGTTCTTTGACCAGGCTACTGACCAGACCTGATGGCTATGACCCTCAAGTCTAGACAGACATTTTCCAGTTACACTGTCCCATATTCTGATCGTTTCGCCATCGGCACCTGCGAGTCTGCCATCTGGCGACCAGGAAAGAGACCGGATTAAATTGCTTTGGCCTTGGACCCGAGCGGTGCAGCGACCACTCTTAGTTTCCCAGATTTTGATGATGTTTTCTTTTGAAGCCGATGCAAGTCTCTGGGAATCCTGTGACCAAGCAAGGGCATAGACCCATCGCTATGACCTCCAGGCGCCAGCTTGCATTTACGATCGGCCGTATCCCAGATCTTCAATGTTCCATCCCTTGCACCAGACGCAATTCTGCCATCATGAGACCAGGCCAGTGTAAACACTCCTCGGTGGGTGCCTTTGAATGGGACTGACGGCTGATGTCGAGTAACAGAAACGGCAGGGCGAACCCAGATTGATCCATCTTCGACGGCAAATGCAAGCGTCCCTTGAGAAGACCAAGACGCTACTTTGAATAGCTCAATTGTATCTTTGAAGCTCAAAATAGGTTCCCATAGTGGCCGATCGCCATCTTTGAGCGGCGGAAGGTTGTAGTCTTCGGTTGTGTTCCATGTCTCGATTCTTCCGTCGCCCAAGACTAAGCCAAGCTTTGAATCTCGTAGCCATCCCAGAGATGAGATAGACCATCCATTTCCACGGAATGTTGAAAGACAGTCACTTGTGGATATGTCCCACATTTTCACAGTCCCATCAAATGATGCCGATGCAAGTATATTGTTCGACGCCCATGAAACTGCTTGAACGGACTGCTTGTGGCTCTCAAGGGTCAGCAGACATGAATTCCAGTCATCCTCCATCATTGGTTTTGTTTTGATCCAGTTGGGCTCTTCTGTGATGAACTGGTTGCGCGTAATGCTTCGAGTTGGGCTGAAAACCAGCGCAGAAGCATAAGCCTGTAACGGGCTTTCCTCGATCGTAGGCTTGTGGTGCTGTATAAATCGATATGCGTCTCGCGTGCGATCTATTAGTGAAGTTGATGCTCCCCACGCCTAATAATTGTAAGCTTGAATCTCCGAGATCGTTTGTTTTACTAACCGTAACCAGTTTCTCAAGCTTTAACATCCAGAAGACTCCGGCCGACATGCTTCTGAGGAGACTGAGAGCCTCAATCCAGTGAAGATAGTCTCTTTGTAAGAACATGTCCAATATACCGTCCTCTTCGAAATCTACTTCTCTGGGATCTGCACAAAGGTGGTCCCCCCAGTATACACATGCATATCGCACTGGGCCCAGGGGGTCGTGACTTTTATCCTTGACATTGTCAATTAGATAACCTGGATCCTTGAGATTATATATGTCGCGCCTCAATGTCACGGCAATTGCTTGGAGAGACCTCGACAAAGCATGATCGTGGCTTTTCAGCCCGTCTGGGAAGATCTCAGGTAGGCCGTCCTTCTGCAAGTAATCTTTGGCCGATTGATGCACGAAACGAACTGTGCTTCCTCTGCGAATGATCAGAAAAGAGCTACATTCATTAACCAGCCTCGTTGTCTCCTTCTTCGTGGGCGAAGGTAAGTCTGCCAGCTAGGCTAATTCCTCCAAGTTAACAGGTCGGCGCACAAGTGAGGTAACCGACAAAATCTGCTTGCAGAGTTCATAGTCCGCTGGTCTTAAATTTACCAATCGTTCCATCTGACGCTCGTAAACGGATATCAGGTCAGATGGAAATTCTGGCAAAAGCTTATCGATTTCGCGAGTTGAGACTTTTTCTAGTTGCTTGCACACCAATTCGACCCATAGAAAAGTACCATCTGCATTCTTATACAGGTGTTCGAGAACATTCCCCCAAATCTTTGCCCTCGATGTCGCTATCCTTAGCCAATCTTTGGACTTTGTGGTCAATGAAGGAGTTGATGGCTTTCAAAACATGCTTCTCGTTTTCTTCCAGGGATAGAGGTAACGCGAATTCACCTAGACCCCTTTCAATCTTCGACAAATTACGACTTGAAACAAGCCATTTAACCCATGGCTTTGCTTTTAACTGGGTGTTAATCAGGTCAATGAGCTTGTCCCTACCTTCGATACATTCATCAAGCCCATCGATGATCAAGCAAGTTGTTCGAAGCTGGGGGTCGTCGAGAATTGCCTGAAAGACCCCGCGCAATGCCCACCATTCATTGCGGCCATGCATGCGATCTTTCGTAAATTCCCCAAGGGATGAGACAAGTGACGGTTGTGCTTTCACAAACATGCGCAGCAGCCCTCGCAAAACTGATGATGCAGTTGAAATCCGCTCATCTGTCTCCTGGCAGAAAAAATAAACGAGATTGCTTGTGTTCCAAGATGACTTGGACAGCTCATGGATCACTCCACAGAGAAGCATTGTCTTTCCCTTGCCAGGATCACCCTTGACCCAGAGAAACTGGGTTTGGTCATTGTAAAGCCATTACTGGAATTCTGGAGTTCCGAGTATCCAATCCGTAGTGCCTTGAAGTATAAATCCTTTCTCTTCTTCAATGCGATCCTTCTCATCACTAGGGTCGCTCGTCTGCAGTGCTTCGAGAAATTTCTGTTTCTCGTTATCCTTTGCATACATGACAAGCTGTTGAACTCCCTCGCGAATATTCTCGAGTTTCCCACAAGATTCATCGGCTGTCTTGCGGATATTTTTGAGATGGTTGAACTTGACAGGAATAGTACTGTTTCCAGTTTTGAGCCAAGTTCCTGCTGTTCATTTTTGACAAGTCTCAGCTTTCTGTCCCATTCGTCATAATTTATCACAGCCCTGAAATAATTTTTAACTCCATGGCAATAGAACCATAAGATGCTCTGTATCTGGAACTCGGTGACCATTTTGTAGAAACCAGCCACACGCCCGAACAAGTCTTCATCCAAGGCAGTCCGTTTTTGATCTTGTAGTAGGAGGGGCTCCATCGCACCATAGTAACTCATTTGGGATATCACATAGGCAAGCCCCTCGCGGTTGGCTGCCTCAACAGCGCTCGGGTTTTTGAAGAGTGGAAGAACCAGAGAGATACCTGCCACGACGGCAGGGGCGTATGGAACATCCTTGATCGCGCCTTTGACATATGTCTGGGCAGCCTCAATGCCTTCTGCGATTCCTCCCATGGCATCTTGTAAGATGACTTTGTGTCCTAGAATACTCATGCTGGCTTTCTCATCCTCGACGTGTTTCAACCCGCGCTCCCTTGCTTCCGCCATCTTTTTCTGGCGATCGAGTCTATCACCTTGGGGGATAAGATTCTCCATGTTATCAAGGTCATCGTATGAAGGCGATGATGGATTCGAATCATCTATCAAATAATGTATTAGCCAGGCCCAAGCAGAAGCAAAGCAAAATAAAAGATGCTGGATGATTTACGGACCTAACACCCTAGACAGAAGCTTCTCATATTGCAAGACCAGCTTAGGTTGCTCTTTTTTCAGAGTGTCATAGGCTTGGTCCCATAGAGAAACATGGTCAACTTCTTCAGCTCGGCCCTTCTCCACAGAATTGTCACTTTCCGGTGCAAGCCCTATCTGTGAGCCGGTTGTACCCAGATCACCTATTGGCGGTTGCGGTCCAGTTTCTATCAGGGTCGTACTAGATGAGATCTGAGAGCCGGTCTGAGCGGGTGGATTTTCTAGCGAGAGTCAATATTAATTTCGAATTTATGTACAGTCGGGCAAGATGCTCAAGATCGCCTCGAGCAACCTGTACATCTTTGCGGTCGGTCACGTACGGCTTGCAACATCGAGAGAGGACGATAGATCCTGGGATTCATCGTTTTCCAACTTCTTGAAATTACCCAGCTGATGGTATGGGGTGGTCGCCGGTGGTGCATTGGGTAGCAAACAGATGTAAGTCACAAAAGTACGAGAGCTCCCTCAATCACCAAAATGCCCGCCGGCGGGAGTCATCATCCATGGATGTACTTACTCTGCACACTATCAAGCTTCATGGATAGAGATCGACCTGGAAATCTTCAATGAGAATATAAAAGGGCAGCCAGAAGCCTATAACCGACACTCGTGTGATATAACAGGTGTGGCCTAGTTCGAATAACTACCTCGAGACCAAAGCCTGGGTATCAAATGTCGAATCATTATGAAATGATAATCGGCACGTTTAACCATGTTCTTGACCGACAGTGCATATGTACATACGAGTACATGGGGTCAGGAGAAATCTCCATATGGCAAGTGATCTGCTTTTGCATCGGACCCACTATTCAGCTGGAGCTTTGAGAACAGAGAGCTCTAATAAGATGACCGCATAGAATTCCCGTCTTAATATCTTGTCGCCCACGTTTATTCTCGGCTACACCGGAATCGCCCTCAAGGTCCAACGGTCAACAAACATAGACTAAAGAGAAAGAAACAGAGGATTCCGTTAAGTAAAACCTGGTCCATCACATCCGAAAAGACCTCCAAATTCTCCAGATTGCATAAGGTATACCCAATCCATTTGGTTCGAATCGAACCAGTTAGATCCAGTCATTGGATCTAAATTTCCCCCTATTGAAGTCCCCGGCATATTGAATGTGCTTTCGAGTCCAGATGACGACCCAATACCTGCCTGCGACTCGATGATAGTTGAACCAGAAACTTCCGTATTGGCAGTATCCGCACTTCTATTCACAACTTCGGGGTTCTTGCCTTTCAACCTAGAAGCCAACCTTTGACGCAGCACAGTAACCAGTTTCGGGGGCTCACTTGCTCTGCCCAGTTGAAGCTCAGCTTGTTCTCGGGATATCCACGCTTTAAGGAGCGCATGGCCAAACGCCATATGCATCGGGCTCTCAAGATTATGATAAAGCCCCCGATGCTCATGATTGTTGCAGATTGCTTGCCATGCACGCTCACAAAGCTCGCCGCTCGTTCGGTGAACTAGCTCGCTGGAAAGAAAAATGTATCCTGGAAATGGGATTTGGAGCTGGGTGTACCATTGGAAGCCTCGGAGGTTGTCGCTGGTATGAATTGCATCATCATATTCCAGCATTTCGATGGCCTTCAGAAAGGTACTGTCACGCTCTTTTTCGCTCAAGCTAGATGTGGGAACTCCTCGGCACATAAACTCAACCACATGGAGCCTGCAAAGCCCAACTTTGGTTGCCAGCATAGTAAGCCGCTGGATGGGAATTTCAGGGTTGCAGTGTTTTATGAAAGTAAAATCAAAGTAAGAGTCATAATCCTCCGCATCAGGAGGTGACATGTGATGGGAATCTTGCTGGCCTGTATGTGGTGACTTTGTAGAGGGCGCTTGGGCGGAATGTGTTACCTTCGTGTTGAGTGGTTTAGGACGAATACTGTCTGGAACAGATGCCAGGGTAAGTTCGATTCGCGTTAGACCAAAAGACATCTCTGTAAATCCAGTAGACGGCCGTGGGGCGTCTTTTGAATTTGGGTGCAGATCACTGTCGTTAACATTTGAAGGGAGTTGACACTCCGACCCACAAGATGACAGAGCTGTGATGGGGGAACCTGTCATCTCCGCAATCCGTTTATCGAGGGTAACTAATTGCCACCAGGTTCGCCTCCGCTGCTCTGCTTCAAATGGGGAGAGGCCAAATTTGGCGCTGTCCCGATGCAAACCAAGTCTCGTAGCTATCCGTACAGCAATCCCAATCAAGCAGAAAAGCGAACGCGGATCAACATTGCGTCCTACGCCGAGCTAGGGTGAATTATGATCAGTATATGAAATATGAGTAACATATTGGTAATTCATCATACTTACCAGACACAATAGGAAGGCCTGCAATACCATTAGGTCGTTTGATCTCATAAATCCAGCATTGACCAATGCTTGCTGAGATGCTTGATAATATCGATCGAGAACAGTGGACTTGGGTTCTCCGAGGGTACTTTGAACCTCCTCATCTGTCATTGACTTCACAGCGATCAGATATACGCTGAACATCAAAGCCTCGAGGGGTCTTGGTATTTTAGTCAAGTTTACCCCAGCTCCCACAATCTGAGCTTGCAAATTAGGGGCGTGGCATATCTTCAAGAGGGGATTGACATTGTCAAGATACATCTGCCATAGCTGGAATATCTGAATTGCAGAAGGGTGAAGATGGGTAATTGGAGTTGGTGCCCCACCTACCATGAAGGGGAAAGTATCGAAGTCGCTAAACATCGTATCAAAAGCGTGATGGATAGTTGGTTGGTCTTGCTCCTCGTCGGTTGACACTTCCAGCAAATCATCGGTTGATCGATATTCGTCATAATATGCGAACCACTTCTGATATCTGCTTTATTGTGAGAATAAGCTTGATTTTAATATGGCGATTGGGCAGTTTAATTGGCCGACCTTCGTTCGTTTCCATGGCCTCTGGGTATTTGGTTAGGGATACTGTCCCCAGGTGAACCCTGGGAAGGCTTTATGCTCCTAGAGCCCTGTCGCTCAATATTCTTATCTTGATCGTCAAAAGCAGAATCAAAGGAGACACCATTCTGAGTCATTAGTGTCTCATATTTCCGAAGTCGCTCCAGCAAATCCCGCTCATGGAGGTTCTTCCTCCTCCTCCTTGCTAGCTGTGGGGGCGCAACTTTACACTCGACCTGGGATCGAACACAGTTTGCGCATGGCTTTTGCTGGTCACAGCGGACTTTGCGTTGCTGGCAGACAATGCATGAATGTCCTCGAGTCAAGCTCATTGCAGCCACTGCTTTTCATATATGCTGGGTCAAATATCAGTGACAGGGAGCAGATAGCAGTAAATTCGGGGGAGGTGAAGTTGGCTCGGTCCCGAGTTGCCCTTCGGTCCCGACCCGCCACTAGCCCGACCGAACAAATCAAGGCATCCGTTGGCCATCCGTTGGCCATCGACAGAACGAGGAGATCCACAAATTTCTGAAACTAATGGGGTGCAGATGATGTACAGGGCATAGTCGTGGGCCATAAATAGTGAAAGTGAATAGAAATATGGAATTGAGATTGCTATAGTACAATCACCAAGATCATCGAGGGTAGGCCAGGGCTTATGACTTGATAAAGTGCACTTGCTCGCTCATAACGAATCAACCAAAATTCAGATTGAACGCTCGAAAGTTGAGACGCGGAATCAATGCACGCTGAAAATAAACGTATCCAATAATCGCTATCCTAGGCCGCTAGCAAAATATCCCAATAAGCGCCTTGCGTGGAAATCATAATGCGCCAAAATCCCACTTCGAGATATTATCAGTGACTAATGTACTGGAAGACGGCCGAAACGTCCCTCTCGCCAACCTCTTGTCGTATCAATAGATCTTGGATCTGGTTCAGCGGCCCCTTTTCACCATCGTTAACGAAATGGTTCCACGAGCTCGTATCTCCGTAGAGCATGGCTGGCGCTTTGATGTACTGGGTACCGTCAGGTCGGCACCGTTTGCATTTGAATGTGTCGTGTGTATCACTGCGTGTCTCGGGCTTGAATTGGAACAGCTCTCGTAAGGATTCAAGGGAAAAGTGGCGTTCCACGTCTTCCGCTGCATCCACAACACAAGATGACAATGACTGTTTGTGGGACTGTCGTTGGAAAATCTTCTCTTCGATGGACCCAGTCGCGATGAAGCGGTAGACAAAACAGTCTTTCTTTTGTCCATCACGCCACACACGAGCCAAAGCCTGCTGGTCAGCAGCTGGATTCCAATCTGGGTCAAAGAGAACCAGTCGGTTGGCACCAATCAAGTTGAGGCCACATCCACCAGCCTTGCTGCTCAGGAGGAAAACAAATTCGGGGCCTTCCGGATCATTGAACTTGTCAACCAGCTTCGATCGCTTCTTAATGTTCATGGTACCATCCAATCGCAAGCAGCCATAGGCGCGTGAGCGACACAACTTCTCAAAAAGGTCCAATGTTTGAGTGTAGTTACTGATGAGAACAATCTTGTCGTTGGTGTCTTGTCTGATTCGAGCGAGCATACGGTCAAGGACCATCATTTTTCCAGAGTACCAACTCTTAACCTCTCTATCGCGACCTCGGGCGTCGGGTGGGGTGAAGTCGTCTGGGTATGCGTCTTCGCATCCAGGGAGATCGTTTGCCAAGTCGAGAAGATCAGGGTGGTTGCAAAGCTTCTTCAAAATTCCGATTGCTTTCAAAGGTTGACTGCCTTTTCCTCGGAGAAGGCTTCGGATTTCCGGACTCTGGATAAAGTGATTGTAGAGATCCAGCTGGAACGGAGCCATATTACAGAAAACGACATGCTCGTATTTGACAGGCAAGTATTTTGATAGAATGTCGTTGCTTCGTCGAATGATGAATTTGTTAACAATGGTGGAAAGTTCGAGTAAGCGCTCATCGCCTAGCTTTTTATCCGAGTCAGTGCCCGCAGCATCACGACCTCGGAGAATTGGCAGTTCAAATCGTTTCCGAAATTCATTTTGCGAGCCCAGTAAGTTAGGATTGGCGAAATGGAGCAGGGCAAAGTATTCAGACAGATCGTTCTGAATAGGTGTTCCAGAAAGAATAACGCGACGACTGACACTGAGACTGTTCAAAGCCACCCATGTCAAGCTTTCCTTATTCTTGAGTCGATGTCCCTCGTCGCAAAGAAGTAGACCGATCGGGTGGTCCTTTAAGCAATCCACGTACATGCGGAGGGTCTCATAGGATACGATCAGGACGGGACGAACAATTCCGCGGCCCGATGCTATTGCCCATTGCTTGACTTGGAGAGTGAGCTCTGCTTTGGAAGCCTTGCCATCTATGGCGAAGGGAGTGGTTGCATCTTTCCCCAGCCATTTTCCTAGTTCGTTGGCCCAGTTCCCGACCAGACTGGAAGGGCAAGCAATGACACATTTTTGGATCGTTGTTCTCCCAGCCTCGGGGTCCTGCTTAAGCAATGTCCACATCAAAGAAATGCATTGGAGCTGAAAAATTAGCGTTAAACCTCACCATCAAATTCCATGATCACTTACTGTCTTTCCCAGCCCCATGCCATCAGCCATAATACATCCATTCGCGTTCCTATCAATCAGCCCAGTTGTACATCTATACAGAAACTGCCAGTCCCGCCACATTAGTTTCTGAATTTCACGAGACGGACATTGATTGACATTACCTTCACACCCTCGATCTGATGTGGTCGCAAAACCTTTGCAAGTCGCGGGTCAATCACGACAGGCACTTTTGGCCTATCTTCAACCTTTTTCTTCAGACCAAGAATATCTGCCAAACTTTTATGTACCAGGGGCTCGTCCAATTCCGGCGGCGCATCTGCTTCCGTTGGCCCTTCCTGCTCTTTTGGTTGAGGCTCTTCGGCGATATCATCAATAGTTGGGTCATAGAGAACGATGGCAAATTCACCACTTGGGTCGTGCAGTGGCTTGGCAATAAAAGTCGCACCTGTCCGGAGACCCAACGTCGGTGCAGGGCGATCGGGATTGTAGCCTTCCGTATTTCTGTCTATGAATGGGATTCGGAATCGTGTTCTAAAAGCCGCATCTTTATCCTTGGGCTTAAAGACCGGGAATCGATTCACCTCCCGTGTCGCCAAAGCGAGTCGGTCGTCGTTTGTGTATGGCTTCTCCGCTCCCTCTTCGGCGCTGCCGTCGGCATTGGCATAGTTGACCTTTCGTCTCTTCCTTGTTGGTTTCTCTGAAACTCTTGTCGGTGTTGCTGATCCGGGGCACTTGAATGGTTTGGCTAGGCGATCAACAGCATTCACGGATTTGGGCTGCAATGGTGTCTTTACGCCGCCATCGGCACCGGGTGGACGCGGGCGATACCTGGGCAGTTTGTTAACAAGGACTCCATACGACTCGAGGGGTCAGAACAAAGATCGCACATAATGTTGAACCTCCAAGTTAACGTTCCCAGGTCGTTTATCAACCCCTCTGTACACTCCTCTTTCTTTGTTGTTGTTGAAATCCGAAGTTGTAACTTGTTGCCCTCACGCGCCTGCCTCGCGTCTGCCTGCTCCGCCAAACTGCCGCGTTATCACGTGATCCTCTACCACCCCGCCATTGGCAACCAGATTCACATGGGTGCCCGCAAGCGATGGAGTTTCACACTTCTCGATCAGTGAAGGATGTCGGATTTCTGGGCAGGCTACCTTAGTGGTGCGCTTGGAATTGTCATCGGAAATCCTCTCGACGTAATTAAGGTGCGGCTGCAGGCCGGCAATCGCACAGATGCATCTACTACGTCACATCTGAGCCGATTCGAGAAGGCGAGCTCCCTCGTTCGAGGTTCGTGCTGCCATTGAGTTGCGTAGTTGAATAGCCCGTGTACTAATTCGTTTTATCAAGGTGCGGCCGCTCCGATTCTAGGATATGGAGCGCTTAATGCTATCCTTTTTGTGGCTTACAACCGTACATTGAAGTCGATTGATAGCTCCATCACTGACACGACCAACCCAGATGGTGTGTCATTGTCCAAAATCTGGATCGCTGGTGCCGTTGGTGGCATGGCCAGCTGGACTGTGTCCTCGCCAACCGAGTTCATTAAGTGCCGTGCGCAATTGGACTCCCGGCCGGAGGTATCGTCCTGGACCGTTGTCAAGGACATATATCGCCACCGTGGGTGGAGGGGTCTGTATTATGGCGGATCCATCACTGGTGCGCGAGACGCAATTGGTTACGGATTCTAGTAAGTTATGCACTACCTGATGATCCTCCCCGCATCCTATCACTTGATATCTATATTTATATGTACATCACTGCAAATGACTATACTACCACTACTAGTAGATATATATACTGACTGACCTGGCAGTTTTTGGTCTTACGAATTATGCAAACGATTGATGACAACCGAGAATGAAAGTTCCAATCAAGCTACACTCAAGGTGCTTCTTTGCGGTGGCATTGCAGGCATTGTCACCTGGGGCTCGGTCTTTCCGCTGGACATGGTGAAGACGAGACTGCAGGCGCAAACTATGCATGACCATGTGGGGGAGGCGGCGGAGGGACGTGCTCTACTTGGACGTTCTCGGCGGACCTTGAACTCATTTCAGATTGCACGGGAAGTTTACCGAGCCGAGGGAGTGCGCGCTTTCTATCGGGGGCTCGGGATCTGCAGTATCAGAGCATTTATTGTGAATGCAGTACAGGTATGTTTTCTTTCGACTTTGCCCATTCCAGACCGAGACAATTGACCATTAATAATCGGGTAGTGGGCGGCCTACGAGTGGTTGATGAAGGCTCTGAGCAGTCCGGGGGTGGCCCATGGGGTGCCAGCCGAGGGTGGAATCTAGGGCATTGTCTAAGAGTCTAACAGTGTGGCTAATGTGTACATAGAGTGGGATTGGCCAAGACAAGTAGATATACCGAAACACCCTTTCTGGTTAGAGCTCCTATTTGGTATTGAGGGATTTCTATTGGAATTACTCCGGGGTACTGGTGGTAAGGGGTAAATTTCGCCCTGATGCCGCATTGCCCGGGTGGATGTGCCGATGACCGGTGGCTTTGTGCGATGCCGCAAACCGGCAGAACGGACATCCGGCGACTTTCGGCTATAAAAAAAATTGTTTCACGTGAGCTCCACCGCCTTGCAGCTGTAGGTTCGTGAATATCCGAAGGTCAAAAGTCGTGGTCGTCGTTAATGCGCTGTTTTTGTCGAAAGGAAGGCGATCTAATTGAGGAGAGCGCGATGCTGGGAATCTCGACATCTATGCTTGTTGTAGTTCAAGACCCGAATCAAGCAGCCATCTCCATCTTGTCGGCCTTGTCGGCCGCATTGTCTGCCCGCTTGATGTGACCCCTCCAATTTTCGACGACACCCAGACCAACGGCGGCTTCGGCGAGTTCCTGGCTGTGAGGTTCTTCTTGAAGGAGGCGGACTCTAAAAAGAATTGGATGGTTAGCAGAGTAACTTGCGACGGCGGAAAAAGTGATTTGCGACTCACCTGCGCTTGTGGTTTTTGCCCTTGGTGTGCGCCTTCAAATTATAGTCGCTCTCGAACCATTTGGAGCACTCGACACAAAAGTGTTGACCGAGTCCAGGCAGATCCTCTGGATCCTTGCTCGCCTTGTACTGTGCGAGATGGCGCGCCGAGTCGACGTCGGCGATAACCTGGTCATAGTCTCTGTTGGGAGTCAATATGCAGATCTCAAATTTTTTTCCTCTAAATTCACTTCTGGAAATTTTCAAAATTCCCGCCCTCTCTCCTCCTCCCCGTAACCCAATGGTGAATGCCACGTACCTGGTGCGACGCTTAGTCTTGATTTTGCGGAGAGCACCCATCTTGATGTCCGATCGCTGAACTAGTGGTATCAAAACGATGGAAGATAGAGAAAAAAAGATATCACCGATTTCCGGAGGGATATGGGGCGGAGTGGAGAGCGGACAACCTTGGCCTGGAAGAGTAAATTGCGCTGACCAGCGTGGGTCAGCGGGCTGCTTGAAACAGGCGGGCGGTGATTGGTCGGCAACCCAGCGGCAAGCCCGTTCGGCACGCCTCGGCTGCTCGTCACCGGTTTACCTCTTTACCTTTCCCCCCCCCCGTATTTTATGACGTTTGCATGTTGTCGGTCCGGAAATGTACACTACGAGTACGGAATACTAGTAACAGAACATAGTTTCGTGTCTAGTTATACTTTCACCCGTGTAGGAATGACCGCATCCAGCATCGGTTATTTGTTTAGGGAGGTGATTTCGATAAATAAAGAATTGATTTATAGTCACATTTACTCCGTAGTGTCCCCCATTGATGGGCATCTAATAATGGGCCTGATGGGGCAGAGGACCACAGAGACCACATGTCCCCCCAATCCATGTGCATCCGAACGGGTGAACGGGGTTCAGGCCGAGTTCAGTGTCCGCATGTTAATGAAACCTGCCCGTGCACAGCGCTTTGCCCTTGGCCCGAAACTCCCTTGGTCCAACCTTGGACGACTCCCTGTAATTGTAAATCCTGTGATTGGTGAGGGTTTCTGCCGCCGTCACATGCCGCGTATTGCCATTACCGACCTCATTCGAGATGGCCTCCTCGATCAAAGTGAGTATGGTAAGGGGTCAAGCACCTTAGAATAGGATGAATAGATAGCTGTTGAGCTGCGCATCCTAATGAAGTAGAGATACCGAATTCCTATTTGAAAATTTACTCGCAAGTTGGTCATGTCTCAGGCCGAGCATCGCAGAGCTGGGGCTCTGGCTCTGGCCGTGCCTTAACTTGCCGCATCCGAACGGGCCAAACGGAGTTTCAATACGGTATGGTATCGCCATGGTAACGGCGGTTACGGCTCTTCGGTCCCAGTCTCTCATCGCCCACTCAAAACCACCAAGCTTTCCTTTTCGATTTTCATTTTTCCCTTCTTCCTCTTCCACTATCCACTCTCTTTTACTACCACAGGTGAAGGTGGTCGTACCTAGAGCTATTCATCATGATCTCCACCCGCCTCGCGCGTGCCGGTGCGCTGGTACGTATCTCACCCTGCATACTTCCTCCAATTTCTCATTGCCGAGGCTGGGCGATGCGCTTGCTTCGTCCACGTCAATCGGGGCCTCTCAATGAGAGACCGCCGAGGGCGATATTCGAACCGAATTTCAGTGAATGAAAATGCTAACATGATGATTATCTAGGCCTCCAAGTCCCGTGTTGTAAGCACTGTCTCTCCCGGCGCAGCAATCGTCCGCATCGCAATACGGCCTGGGTCGGCACGATGACGATGATGACGACAATGGCGATGATACATCCTTGCAGTGACTAACCTTCACCTTTTCTAGCTTTTCGGGGCTCGGGGCTACGCTACCGTTGACCCTCTCGACAAGAAGGTCGAGATGACCAACTCTGAAACTGTGAGTGGCCCGGCCCACTGAGCCTTTCATCGAATAGCTCCAAGACAATCGGAAAAAACAGCCACTAATGACGATTTGAACTATAGGGTAACTACATCAACTACAAGTATGATCTTCACCTGCTCAACACAACTTTTGAACAAAAATTTGAAAAATTGAAAATTTCGTCATGGAATTGACAGCTAACCTGTTTGCGCCCGCTTTAGGAAGATGTCCGAGAACCTGAAGGTCGTCCGCGATCGTCTGCAGCACCCTCTGACCTACTCCGAGAAGGTCATCTACTCTCACCTTGACGACCCCCACAACCAGGACATTGAGCGTGGTGTTTCTTACCTGAAGCTCCGTCCCGACCGTGTTGCTTGCCAGGATGCCACCGCCCAGATGGCCATTCTCCAGTTCATGTCCGCTGGCATGCCCTCCGTCCAGACCCCCACCACCGTCCACTGTGACCACTTGATTGAGGCCCAGGTTGGTGGCGAGAAGGATCTTGCTCGTGCCAACGACATCAACAAGGAGGTCTACGACTTCCTGTCTTCCTCCACCGCCAAGTACAACATCGGTTTCTGGAAGCCCGGTTCCGGTATTATTCACCAGATCGTCCTGGAGAACTACGCTTTCCCCGGTGGTCTGATGATCGGTACTGACTCTCACACTCCCAACGCTGGTGGTCTCGGTATGGCCGCCATCGGTGTCGGTGGTGCTGACGCTGTCGACGTTATGGCTGGTCTCCCTTGGGAGCTGAAGGCCCCCAAGGTTATTGGTGTCCGCCTCACTGGCAAGATGTCCGGCTGGACTACCCCCAAGGATATCATTCTGAAGGTTGCTGGTCTCCTGACCGTCAAGGGTGGTACTGGTGCCATTATCGAGTACCACGGTCCTGGTGTTGACTCCCTGTCCTGCACTGGTATGGGTACCATCTGTAACATGGGTGCTGAGATCGGTGCTACCACCTCTATCTTCCCCTTCAACGACCGCATGTACGACTACCTTAAGGCCACCAAGCGTCAGCACATTGGTGACTTCTCTCGCGAGTACGCCAAGGACCTCCGTGAGGACGACGGTGCCCGCTACGATCAGATCATCGAGATTGACCTCAACACCCTCGAGCCCTACATCAACGGTCCCTTCACCCCCGATCTGGCCACCCCTCTGTCCAAGTTCAAGGAGGCCGTTAAGGAGAACAAGTGGCCCGAGGAGCTTAAGGTTGGTCTGATTGGTTCTTGCACCAACTCCTCCTACGAGGATATGTCCCACGCTGCCTCCATTGCTCGTGATGCTCTGGACCATGGCCTGAAGTCCAAGTCCATCTTCACCATCACCCCCGGTTCCGAGCAGATTCGCGCTACCATTGCCCGTGATGGTCAGCTCCAGACCATGGAGGAGTACGGTGGTGTCATCCTGGCCAACGCCTGTGGCCCTTGCATTGGTCAGTGGGACCGTAAGGACATCAAGAAGGGTGAGGCCAACTCCATCATCTCCTCCTACAACCGTAACTTCACTGGCCGTAACGACGCCAACCCCGCCACCCACGCTTTCGTCGCCTCCCCCGACATTGTCGTCGCTATGACCGTTGCTGGTACCCTGAACTTCAACCCTATGACCGACAAGCTCAAGGACAAGGATGGCAACGAGTTCATGCTCAAGGAGCCCACCGGTGAGGGTCTCCCCAGCCGCGGCTACGACCCCGGTATGGACACCTACCAGGCTCCCCCTGCCAACCGCGAGTCCATCAACGTCGCTGTTTCCCCCAACAGTGATCGTCTGCAGATCCTGGCTGGTTTCCCTGCCTGGGACAAGAAGGATGCTGAGAACATCCCCATCCTGATCAAGTGCCAGGGCAAGACCACCACTGATCACATCTCCATGGCCGGCCCCTGGTTGAAGTACCGTGGTCACCTGGACAACATCTCCAACAACATGCTGATCGGTGCCATCAACGAGGAGAACGGTGAGGCCAACAAGGTCAAGAACGCCTTCACTGGCGCCTACGACGCTGTCCCTGCCACTGCCCGTGACTACAAGGCCCGTGGCGTCAAGTGGGTTGTCATCGGTGACTGGAACTACGGTGAGGGTTCTTCCCGTGAGCACGCCGCTCTGGAGCCCCGTCACCTCGGCGGTCTCGCCATCATCACCCGCTCCTTCGCTCGTATCCACGAGACCAACCTGAAGAAGCAGGGTATGCTGCCCCTGACCTTCTCCGACCCCGCCGACTACGACAAGATCAAGCCCGAGGACAAGGTTGATCTGCTCTGCACCCAGCTTGAGGTCGGCAAGCCTATGACCCTCCGCGTCCACCCCGCTGCCGGTGGCGCTGCCTTCGACGTCTCCCTCAGCCACACTTTCAACGAGCCCCAAATCGAGTGGTTCGTCGACGGTTCCGCCCTGAACACCATGGCTCGCAAGTCCGCCAACTAAATAGACTCATCTACCTTTATGATGTCTACTTCGCCCCCGTTATTTCGGGAGCCCCGAGGGGATCCTGTGTAAACTATGTTCTCTTGTGACTTTGAGCGAGCCAGAGAGCAAAGTGACATTGCCCTGGGGATAATTATCAGGGCTGTCGCTGTGTGTGTGCGTTTGTCCCTTTTTTGAGCCGGGTACGAGGAGTTGCGCTCTGGGAAAAATTTTTATGATCTTGTTTCTTAGGCCTATCGGCCTCGCGTTGGATTCCCTCTTGGGTCGGCACAATGGATATATGTTTTTGATTTACCCTCCATTGTTTTGTATGTCAAAATAGCATGCATACATTTCCTTTTGTTCAAATTATTTTCCTATTCATAACGTAGAAGACGTAGTGTAATGGTAAAAGATTCCCGTGGCAGATCTTTGCAGCCTTGGAAGATCAGGATATTCTATTAGTAGCACCTCCCGCGGACCTGGGCTAGGAGCATCGGCTACCCCGAGGCCAATAACTACTGACTGCACTCACTGGGTATTAATCTATCTTGCGTACTTCCGGCCGCGAGTGGGGACTACTTATTTCAAGTTCTTGAGAATGGTCATGGTTTTCAAGAGGGGGTGTGCAAGGAGTAAGAGCAGCGCTCAATCAGCAGAGCAAATTCGGTTAAGGCATAAATCAGTGAATAAGCATACAGTACAAACTTCAAAAATGCATTTGGAGGGATTTGAACGTTGAGGATAACCATAGCCACCATAACCTCGGGGCTGAGCTAAGCTGCCGAGGCCCAATTGCCCCGCAGAATGGACTCCACGATTGCGATGCGCCATCGGAAGCAGTAATGATGCAGCAGGAGACCTGACTACTACTTAGATCTCGCCTCCACCTGTCCCCCACATTTCGTGAAGGTGCATTGTGATTAATAATTGCAGGTGGTGGGTTCGCCCAAGGACTTCAACTGCAATCGAGAGGTACAACATCAGTCATTCTTCTCCGCTCCCTCACAGTCACCTCGACATGGCAACGCAACTTGTCCCTCTGCCGGAGGTAGAACGCCTCAGCGCCTCGGTCATCCGGATTTTGGCAGGGAACCCGGGGAAGGTAGGCAATTCTGTGTGAAATGAAAATGAACCGAGAACAGTGCGCTGACAATATCTCGATATAGTTTACCTTGCAAGGTACTATCCAATATGCCCAGCTCTACACGTTTCGATGATTGGAATTGGACTAAGATGAAAGCTAATCTTACCTAGGAACAAATACCTATCTCATCGGCCGCGGCCACCAACGCATTCTCATCGACACCGGTCAGGGCGAGCCCGCATGGGTAAATAACCTGACCTCTGTGCTTTCCTCGGAAAAGGCTACCGTCCACCATGCCCTGCTCACACACTGGCACGGCGACCATGTCGGCGGAGTGAAAGATCTCCTGCGTCTTTGTCCACAGGCTTGTGTGTATAAGTGCGAGCCTGACAAAGACGAGGGTCAAGTGGGCATTGTCGATGGGCAAGTATTCAGCGTCGAAGGCGCGACACTGAAAGCTGTGTTTTCACCAGGCCATACGGAGGATCATATGGCTTTTGTATTGGAAGAGGAAGATGCCATTTTCACCGGGGATAGTGAGTCTTTCCAGCGATCTTAATCTTCTAACCTCCCTGGCTAGAAACGAAATGGCCGGAATCGGGCTAATCAGGGTACGATGGTAGATGTCCTCGGCCACGGCACTGCTGTCTTCGAAAATCTGAAAACCTATGTCTCTCAGCTTACACCGTATGCGCGACCGGGTTCAGGGCCGTGGGTATCCTGGCCACGGGGCTGTGATGGAGAACGTTAATGCCCGGATATCGGAGTATATCAAGCATCGGAAGCAGCGGGAGGACGAAGTAGTGCGCGTCTTACGATGGGGAAAGTTGGACGTGAGTCCTGGAGAGCAATCACCCGAGCCGAAGCGCTCATGGACACCGCTACAATTGGTGAAGGTGATCTATAAGGATGTGCCGGAGAATCTGCATCTGCCGGCATCGCATGGGATTGGGCTGGTTTTACACAAGTTGGAGGATGAGGGGCGGGTGGTGCATGATTCTGAGTCTGGGGAGTGGAGTTTGAGTGAGAAGTCTGCGTTATGAGTTTGAAGATTGTAGCCACTAGCCCTATAGAGGAACGTTGAGAATTGATGGCATGATTCATGAACCTGATAATGATCCTGATTATGACTCTTGTGCAACCTCACCTACCGGGCTGAGCCTTTTACAGGGGAAGCTGGTATTATCGGGCGTAGATCCGGGCTTGTATTCCCCTGATATGAGGCGTCCGAGCGGTTTTCGTAATTGAAGTCCCTTCCCAGTACATTATGTACTGTGCGAGTATACACACTTGACCGGCGACGTCAGTGCGGTGTCATGTTGGGCATCGAAAGGAGACTCATGCAGCGTCCAATCGCAACGCTGCGACCCCCCCCCCTGCTTCGTGCAGTACAGGGTTATCGCAGGAGCAGTCAGAAAAGAATCTGCTTGCACTTAAAAAAAGAACTGTGCCCATCCATCATCATCCCCCACCAACCCCCCCTGTTTGTCTGTGCCCCATGCCAATGTGAGTGCTATTGAGGAGCTCCACTGTAGCAATTCCAAGTTTCGGGGCGTGACCTCACTCTCCTCACTCTCCTCATCTTCTCCCCGCCCTTGTTCCCTTGTCCTCAAAGCTTTCCATTTTTTTTTGGGAGTTGCTGCAAGCTTGGGCTGGTCGGTCCTGGTGTCTTTCAAAGGTATTCATTCTGCTTTCTGTCTTTTCTAATCTTCCCTCAGAAAAGAAAACCGGGCTTGGCTAATTGTTGCTCCGCAAATTGCAGGCGTTGCTTCTCTTCAACGGACCCCATTCTCGTCCCCCACCACCTCTTCCTGTGATTACCATCGCTCTTTTGTGGTTTAAGCTGCTCGCAGTACCTGCTCGACGCTCTCCGAGCTCTCCACGACCATGCCTTCTCTCGATGAGCCCAAGAACGAAGCCCGCCTTCTCCTCGTCTCCAACCGTCTGCCGATCACCATCAAGCGCTCCGAGGATGGGAAATACGACTTCTCCATGTCCTCTGGAGGACTGGTCAGTGGCTTAAGTGGTCTATCTAAATCCACGACCTTCCAATGGTATGGCTGGCCGGGCCTGGAGGTGCCAGAACCCGAAATCCCGGTTGTCAAGCAGCGTTTGAAGGAGGAGTACGGTGCCGTACCCGTCTTCATTGACGATGACCTGGCAGATCGTCACTATAATGGATTTTCTAGTATGTACCCTGTACCCTTCCGTCCAAATCCCCTACAGAGACCACCTGCCCTGCGGAAGGGCGGGAGCTCCCCACGATTCATACTGACAACCCCACTTTACAGACTCTATCCTCTGGCCGCTGTTTCACTATCACCCGGGTGAGATCACATTTGACGAATCCGCTTGGGAAGCATACAAGGAGGCAAATCGCCTTTTCGCCAAGGCCATTGCCAAGGAAGTCCAGGATGGCGATTTGATCTGGGTGCATGATTACCACCTCATGTTGCTGCCGGAGATGCTGCGCGAGGAGATCGGTGACAGCAAGCAGAATGTCAAGATTGGGTTCTTCCTACACACTCCTTTCCCCAGCAGTGAAATTTATCGTATCCTGCCGGTTCGCAATGAGCTTCTCCTGGGCGTGCTGCATTGCGATTTGATTGGTTTCCACACCTACGACTACACTCGCCATTTCTTGAGCAGTTGCTCCCGCTTACTGTAAGTTGGTTCTCGGAGATAACTGTTTCTGGTGATAGTTACTGATTAGCCTAGGGGTCTGGCGACAACCCCAAATGGTATTGAGTTCCAGGGTAAGATCATAACCTGCGGCGCCTTTCCGATCGGCATCGACCCGGAGAAATTTAAGGAGGGCCTGAAGAAGGAGAAAGTCCAAAAACGTATTGCGATGCTGGAACAAAAATTCCAGGGCGTGAAGCTTATGGTTGGCGTGGACCGCCTCGACTACATCAAGGGCGTGCCGCAAAAGTTACACGCGCTGGAGGTATTTCTCAGCGACCACCCAGAGTGGGTGGGAAAGGTTGTCCTCGTTCAAGTTGCTGTTCCGAGCCGACAGGATGTCGAGGAGTATCAGAACCTACGCGCTGTCGTGAATGAGTTGGTCGGCCGTATTAACGGCAAATTTGGTTCGTAATTTGCGTCGACGCTCCGTTCTAGTCCGTGCTAACCATTTCGCAGGCACCGTCGAATTCATGCCTATACATTTCCTGCATAAGTCTGTCAACTTTGATGAACTCATCGCACTCTATGCCGTGTCAGACGCCTGCATCGTGTCATCTACACGAGACGGCATGAACCTGGTCGCATACGAGTACATTGCCACGCAGCAGAAGCGTCATGGTGTCCTTGTTCTCTCTGAATTCGCCGGCGCTGCTCAAAGTTTGAACGGAAGCATCATCGTCAATCCCTGGAACACGGAGGAACTGGCGGGTGCATATCAAGAAGCTGTCACGATGAGTGATGAACAGCGGGCACTCAACTTCGCCAAGCTGGATAAATACGTGTCCAAATACACAAGCGCATTCTGGGGCCAGTCCTTTGTCACCGAATTGACCCGCATATCAGCCCACTCGGCAGACAAATTCCAAGCAACGAAGCTGGCTCTTGCTGATAATTCGACGGACGGCGAAGTCTCAGCCACGCCGTCCGAAAAGGCCGCGTAAGTAACGTGGCTTCCTGTGCAGGCAATGGACCTTCAACGAACCTAGATGCTCTCATGACATGGATGTGGCGAAATGTATTTGATCTTTTTTTGTGCTTGGGTTGCGTGGGATTTTTGTTCTCTTTGAGAGACGGCGAGTTTCGGTATCATCTTCTGCTAGATCCTTAAACACTCAGGTGTGGCTCGACTCTCTACTCTACATAATAAACGAGCAATAGTAAATTGTTCTAGAATAACTTGTTATGTTGCATCAACTTAGGTCATTGGCCCTTGAAAGCCACACTGTCAGCATCCCGCCCGATCTTAATCTTTTGTCAGGGAACCGGGTTGACAGCAGCCACCACCTCTTTGAGATCGCCCAGGGGCCTTTGTAATTTGCTCGGTCATCACATCGCCTGAAATATGCCATGGCAAATGGTACTAGTATGCTAACACGGAATTTACCTTGTATGGGCATTGTTCTTGTATCCATGATACTAGGATTACTTACCAGTACAGCCCGAGTCTCAATACTTGCCATCATCATCCGCCCGATGAGTTGACCATAGTCTTTATCCCAGTGGGGTCTGTCTATTTTTCCAACCATGAATGTTGATAATGAAGCTGATATGATGTGTACTCTGTTGAGCTTCAACCCCGGAAGCTTATTAAAATTATTACCTGCTCATCGTTTTACCTTGGATGGATGGGTTGTATTACACTAGGTCCTTTACAAAGAAGTAAAATAAGTCTTGATTATCTGAAATGGTATTTGGCCTGCTTTAGTCCCTCCAACCAGCTCGTTTGGCTATAAATTTAACAACATAGACGAGACCGAGAAGGACAGGAACCTCTATCAACGGGCCAACGGTCGCAGCAAGTGCTTGATTACTGTTGGCCCCAAAAGCTGAGACAGCAACAGCAATCGCAAGCTCAAAATTATTGCTGGCTGCCGTGAGGCTCTGAGTTGTAGCCAACTTATAGCCAAAACCGAACTTATAAGCCACAAGAAGAGTAGCGAAGAAGACGACGATGAAGTAAACAATCAACGGAGCAGCGACCCGAATCACTGATACAATTTGATGCACAACTTGGTGTCCCTGAGATGCGAACAAAACGAGAATCGTGAAGAGCAGTCCAATAAGTGACCAAGGGCCCACCCACTTTAGGAATACTTGATTATACCAGCGCGGGCTGGCAATATGACGAAGAGAGAGACGGGTAATTATTGCAGCGCCCAATGGGATACCCAGAAACACTGCCACACTCTTTGCAGCAACGGAATAAGAGAGTGAAATGTGGGTTCCTGAGTGGCTGATGATTTTAATGAAAAAGACAGCATATGGTGCAAATAATACCATCTGCAGTAGCGAGTTGATAGCAACAAGAATAGCACAGTATTCGTTATCACCACCAGCAAGGCTAGTCCAGATAAGCACCATTGCTATACACCTCGCCAGTCCAACCAGAATGAGCCCTTCTCGAAGCTCAGGCTCGTCTGGGAGAAAGGCCCATGCTAGAGCCAACTGAACGAAAGCGATTAGCAAGTAGATCCACGGCAGCCTACAAGCCGAGTACCTACCATTAAGAATGGGGCAATTATCCAGTTTATAAAGATGCTGAATAGAAGTTGAATCCAAATCCCTCGGTCTCGGAAAACATGATGCAGAGATTCAAATCGTACTTTGCAAAGTATAGGATACATCATGACCAAAAGACCGATTGCTAGTCACAATCAGCATGAGTTCCTCTTCTCAGTACCTTTATCAACATTAAAATTCGAGAGAAATTACCAATTGGTATGGAAACCCCCACGAACTTC
This sequence comes from Penicillium cosmopolitanum, assembly GCF_028827165.1. Lineage (NCBI taxonomy): Eukaryota > Fungi > Ascomycota > Eurotiomycetes > Eurotiales > Aspergillaceae > Penicillium > Penicillium cosmopolitanum. The sequence goes on along the minus strand of NW_026622678.1, from coordinate 495,367 downwards.
CCTTTCTGAAGGGCAGGCCCTGCGTTTTCCACGAAATTTCCCAGAATAATCCCAATGGCCATTGCGAGGAAGATCCATATTGCCAGAAACCGGTCCAGCCAGCCAAGAGTTTTGAAGGCTGATTGCTTGGCGGTACTTGTAGACTTTTCTGTCTCATTCACTGTTTGGCCTTCGATATCCTTCATTACCTGGCTTGAAGGGTGGATATTCAGCGCTGATTTTGGGGTGCTGCGTCGTTCTCGTTCATTGGCGGATGCGACCACCTGAGGTCCGGCTGCTATGGTGGCCATCTCAATATCTGTTGAGTTAGTGAGATACACAGACATGCGTTCTATAGCAGTGGCTGAAGAGTATTCGAGAAAGTGGGATTCGGTATTTGGGCATTTTGTATAAGACAAAAGTCGGCCTCGCGAGATGTTTAATGTGTTGGCTATAGTGGTTAGGGAATCGACCAATCAAATTGGACGAGTGACATGCCGCAACTGAAGTTGACCAATCACAATGTTACAGTGACATTGCCAAGATTAAACATTGCTCGTTCTCAAATGTGGAAAAAGGTGTCAAATATGCGATCTATTAACCTTGATTACTCTTCAGCCAGCAGGGTCCCAGAAAAAGCCAATCTCTCGTCCACTATCTCTGTTAAAACAAGCACCGGCCGCATACTCTGGTTTCTCCGTTGAAAGACATGATAGCAGATAGCAAAGTCAATCCAGCTAACACCCAACAAGTGGAAAGACATTAATTTGAAGGCATCACAAAAAAAGCGTCCGCAGCAGAGAGGACAAATCTTGGGTCATCATTCCGAAGCCTCTCTTCAAGGTCTTTCGCTATATTTTCCTTTGCCTTTTCAGAGAGTTCGAAGCCCCGATTGTCTATACAGCATTAGCACTCCACAGTGCAATGTCCATGTCCATGTCCATGTCTGATGCTCCTATTTCCTTTGTTCATGACCTGAGACCTGCGAGCACAGCAGTCGCAGCTGCGACTACAGCAACCACCTCGATCTGAACAGTCTTTAACCATTTCATGCCGCATGTACCGTTTGGGATCTTGTCTCAGATCATCATAATCTTTTCGAAAAGGCTCGAGTTCGAGCCCTGAAACTGCCTGATAAAGGTCCTAATCCTTGTCAAACAACAATTTCTGTGTTTCGTTTAACTCTTCACTTGCTTGTTTTGCCTGGACCTGAGCTTCCAAATCTTTAATTTTGGAAGCCTTTTGCAATGCCTTGACCTTATGTTGTAGCCTTTCCTCCTGCTGGCTTGCTGCCCGTAAGGCGTAGTCACGAGTAACAAGGGTGACAATTTTCCATCTTTCCAACTGCTTACCTTTGTACTTTAGAACTTCCCTGTTGTAACGGCCCGAACTGGGGTTATATTTCCTACTGTAACGAAAATGCAAGTTCTTCTGTTTCTCTTTTCGTGAGAACATCATTGCTAAGGATAACCAGAGGCTACCTTTCGAAGAGATTGAAAATAAAAAATTGTTATTGGGAGATGCGAAACAGTAAAGACTAGAATTGATTCGAGTATCTTGCCAAATTGGGATGTAAGCCTCATGACAACGTCACCCGCCTAGTCATGTTGCCCGACGCCGTAACCAGTTATGGCTTTGAGCAGTGACTGACCCCATTCTCGCTTTTTATTAAGTAAATGGACCATGGCATAACTGCAATCTTCAGTTTATGGAGCTTTGTGATAAGTTTTAGTTGGACTGGCCGTGAAAGCAAGCCTTGGTGGCCAGTCGGAAACTAGAACATTACAATCATTACTACCGACGGAGAATGAGGGAGACTATGATGACGATATGGCTAGCTGAGGCTATCACAAAGCTAGATACAGCGATGCGGACTGACTAAGACTGTTTGATCTGAGGTCTCGTCCCAGAAATTACTTAGGGGTTGGGCTATTATGCAATTACATGTGTGTTTACAAACCATGTGCATTAAGCCCTGTGCTGAGGACAAAAGTCCGAGGTGACGAAGATATTGATATTCCTAAGAGGGCACGAGGCCCGATAACTAGCGAAGGGGGCCGTTTTCATTGACTCTGGCTATCATAGTATGGGATGAAGCCGGTGGCCTTGATGGGATAGTACCTTTGTATCAAGCACCAATTGACCCTCAAACTAGGAATGATGGCCCAATATCCTATGAAGCTTTTCTTCGAGACTCTACGGATATTTTCTGAGCCGGTTTCGACTGTGTTCGTAGACATGGCTTCGTCGCGGTCTATGAGACATAGGCGACAATAGGAACAAAACAGCAGATAGCGAGATGCTAGGGGTATCAGATAGCTGCTCACAATAAAAGAGAATCAAACACCAGCCGCCTTCGTATAAAGTAAAGTAAAGTTTCATCCTCAGGATGCCTGTAAGGCATCGCGAAATATCTCAAAGTTTCCTTCCGCTCTACTGTCCAAAACTGCGAAGATGATTTCTTCAAATGCGCCATTGAACTCTCCTTCCTCGAGGACATCTTTGAAACACTGAGCGACCACGACTGGGGGGTTTTGGAATGCACCACATCCCATCGCCCCCATCACACAGTGTGTGGTACCATTGACTGCGAGAACGCGAAACACCTGTCTGATCTTATCCTTGACCGTTCGAAGATCTTGTGGGCGGGCTTTGAAGTAATTAGTATTCCATCTAAATGCTTGAAAGGCTATCAACATACCGTAGTTCCTCTTATCGGGGGTAAGAAGGGGTCTTCTAAGAGCCGCAAGACTGACAACCCCAACAGTGAACATCTCAGCCGGTTGGTAAACCCAAAACCAGGTATCCACCTCATCCTTAAACACAGTGACGTTCGGAGACCAGATAGTTCCGAACATAGGAAGCGGGTAGAATTTCTTGTGCAGAGTTACAGCGAGTGTACTGCGAAAGCACAGAGCCTCTTCTTGCGCTAGTGCTCCACGAAGCCATCCACCTCCGGGATGACGCTCGCTGGCCATATTCAGAACGCCGATTTTGGCGGTTGGGTTGGTTTCCAGGATGAGGCGGGCGGTTGTGAAGCTGTCGCTGTTTTGAACTGTGACTCTTGGTCGTGTTCCATTTGGATCTGGGGTGATTCGGGGTAGAAGTGTCGAGTACAGGTCTGCTTCATTTGTGGCATTGGTGGTGTTGATGATACGCGCAGTGAGCGCGAGTGTCTGCTGGGCTAGAGCCGTACGCTGCTCCTTGTTTGGCCGCCTGGAGACGTTCGACATTGTGCTTTCAATTGAGTTTTTCTCTTTTTTGACGTTGCGATAAATAAACCACTGAGAAGAGGAGTAGTTATAGGTCGGACTGCGTGAGTCACTCAAATGGAGTGTGGCGGAGTGAGTGAGTGAAGAGTGAGGAATACGAAGGCGTGGGTCGAGGCAGACTCGGGAAGGAGTCACAGCGGGATCGAAGGGAAGGAGAACTTGAACTTGAACTGCAGATGAAATATCAAAACTAATGAAAGCATGTAATGACTGTCGTTGGATTTATTGTCATAGTATACTAATGACCCCATTCTGTTGTAGTATAGCAATTGAAATGCTTCGAGTGGAAAGATCGGTGCAGTTCATCCCGGCTCCTCTATTAGAAGGGTCTTATTAAAGAAAAAAAGAACTATCATAACATGCGATATGATAAAATATTATGGTGTTTGTCAACAATATACTCTTCTAATCAAATATCTTCCACCGAGAGCACTTGCTGGGTCGAGCAATGAATAACACCTCCAGCTAGCGGAAGCCCAGTAACACGAACAGGTCGAACCACCCGATCGGGACAGAGTTTCTGCAATGTCTCAACAGCTTCTCGGTCCTTTTGTTGATCTCCAAATTGAGGAAGAATGAGACCACCATTCACGAAATAGAAGTTGACATAGTTCGTGGCCGGCTCTTCGTACGCAAGATCGCCGAAAACATTGGGACTCGGTTCATCCACGGTATGAACTTCAAAGGGTCGACCTTTTGCGTCAACAGACTTGCTCAGAATTTCTTTAATCTCCTCATATATCTCCAGCCATGCCGATGGTACAGTTGGGTCCGGCTTTGAGAGCACAACAACCCCAGCCGAATGAAGGCAACTTCGGCGTCGGCGTGTACATCTGTGACATCAAGATCCTTCCTGCCAGGAAACCAAATTATCTTCTCGACTCCTAGTACGCGCTTCAACTCGACTTCAATCGCCTCCCGCGAGAGCCCCGGATTGCGGTTCTCGTTGAGAATGCTACTCTCCGTGGCTAGGAGAGTTCCATCACCATCAACAACAAGTGCCCCACCCTCCACGCAAATCTCCGATTCTACTATTGTGACAGGAGAAGGAGAGGAGTCGGATTTAATGACCCTTTCGGCAAATTTGTTGTTCTCTTCGAGTTGTTCTGGGGCCATGACGGGCCAGTCAAGACCATCAGAAGCGCGATCGTGATCACCGATGTCATCTTTCTTGCCCCATTCGCTGAACCGGAAATTAATCGCAAAACGCTTCTGCTGAGATGCTTCATCAAGCCTCTGTACATAGACGGGGCCAGTATCGCGGACCCAGAGATGATTGGTTTGGAAGGGGATGAAAGATATGTTTGCTGCGTCGTTGGGATACGTCTCGCTGGCAAGCTTGACCATTGACTGTGCCTTTCCCACGTCTTCTGAGCGAGCATATAGTCTCACTGGCTCAAATGCCGATATAGCGGATGCCAGACTAGCAATATCTGTGCACGCATGTTCATAGTATGCTGGAGCAAGGGCGTATTTGGAGGGAAAGCCGAGGATAGTTGCAGCATGCCGGGACGTCTCGGCCGGGTAGAGATATCTCCCAACACCCTTTGCAATGACAGATGACATTTTCAAGTAGAAATCATAAGTCCTTGGGTGGAAACTATTGGCTCGGGGCAAGCAGAGCACTTGGTGGCCTTTCTTCGAGATGCTCTTTCTCTGGAGGAAAGTTGCTCGGGGGTTCTGTCGGCTAGATACCTGAAACCGGACCGTGATACGCGTGGACACGAATTTGATGCACAACCTAATAGTCAATGGAAGTTTGGAGGAGTATTGCCAGTATTTGTATCGGGGCGGGTAGTAGGCGGACTCGTGTCCGCTAGGCAGAGTTTATGTAGTATTCCCGCCATCTTGGCATTATCATTGACTGTTCAACTAGGTGGACATCAAGTAGTCACAAAAGTATAATTCACTGAATAGAAAGAATCATCGATACGAGGGCGAGTTCTCGGCCCGAAGAAGCAAGCGAAATTAGTCTAATCTTGTCAAAAAGACGGACATGGGATCCCATAAGGTACTACTCTAGATAAAATCAGGCATCAGCATCAATTCTGCCTGAGGCAGCCACACCACCCAAGTGCAAACAAGGCAAACAGCAGTCCCGAGAATTTCTCAGGCTTCACCTTCACCTCCGCAACTTGTCCGGTGCCATCCCTAATTCGCCCAATTCCATTGCAGGGCTATCTTCCCATTTTTTGTCTCCATATTCTTCGAGAGCCAATCCAGGAGCCCCCGCGATCCGGAACTGTTTCAATATGACACCCAGTCAAATCTTCCGGGCTGCGCTGCCCATCCGGTCTATCGCATCGCCATTGACTCTGGCACGACCAACTCTCCTCCCATCCACATACTCACTCACTCAACCCCTCCGACACGCCTCGACAGAATCTGCTAGTCCGAAGCAGCACATCTCCCCCGAGGAGCCAACCATCACATCACCACCCCCCTCCTCGAACACAGCCAAGCCCAGACTCCAAAAACTGCAACCGCCTGCCGAGCTCCGCAAGTACGCCTATGCCGTCAAGGCCGGCACTGTTGTGTCGGTCGGTCGCATGCAAGGCACCGTTACCGTCTTGCACCGCCACAATGCCTGGGACAAGCACATTCGCAAGTTCTACCCCCAGGAAACACGTTTCCTTGTCGCCGACCCTCAGAACTCTCTCCGGGAGGGCGACGTGATCGAGTTCTCATCCGGCGCTCCCAAGAGCCGTCACGTCAGCCATGTCGTCGAGCGCATCGTTACACCCTTTGCCACACCCATCCAGGACCGTCCAGCCGTTTTGTCGCGTGAGGAACGCCAAGCACAGCGGGAGCAGAGCTGGGCCGCGAAGTACCTCCGCCGAGAGTCGCGGCGACTGGGAGAGGAAATTGATATCAAGCAATACACCAGCAACCTAGTGAAGGAGGGCGTGCAGTATTCGGATGCCGAATTGATCCGCTTATATCATGCCAACAAGGACGGTGCTCGTGTTGGAAGAATCAAGAGCCTGGTTCAGCAGCGGACTGCGGCGATGAAGGAGGCCCAGAGACCTGAGAAAGAGCGTGCTCGTGAAGAATGGCTCCAACGGAAGGCAACTTGGGAATCCCATGAAGCTGCGCGTCAGCAAGCAAAGCAGCTGGAGGAGGCTCGCCAGGAATAAGCTTTTTTTTTCGAGCGACGCGTGAGAATTATGTGCCTCGAGAATATCAGCGTCATTTCTTGAACTCACTTCTTGATACCGGAGCATTGTTGATTCTGATATCCATGCTTATGTTGCTGTCGGGTCTTTGTACTATATATACTACCATCATACAATTTTCTGTTACAACTAGTCCTCCAAGTTTCCATTCTACACGTTATTTTCTTCGAGTGCCCAGGTGTTGTTTGTATCTATAAATTTCGAACGACACGATCCGCCAAGACAACCTAACATGATCAATCTTTGACGAGAGACCAAAGATATAAAAATCATGAACAACCGTCGACTTCTATCTGCAGTTATTCTAAGGGCGTCCAAACAAGCTTGTCAAGGCTGGAACAGCCTACAAACTAAATATTCTATGCCTTTCATCCCAACTTGTTACCGTTTCCCCTTATGCTGATGATACTCAACCCGTCGCTATTTCCCTCCATCCTGATGGTTTTTAACCTATTATTGTTCCCCCTAGTCCTGGTAATATCTTGCCTGCTTTAGCTACTAGTATTCTTAACAAACAATCTACAACTTGTGTACTTGATTACTTTATTAGAAGACTTAGTCACCACTCCTTTAATTCAAGTATTCATCCAGTTTACCTGGTCATCATCTTCTTGAACTGCAGAGCCCGAATTTGTCCAGAAAAAGTAAGGTCTGTTTAATTTAAACCTTTAGAAATTGCGCATGAGAGATTTATGTGACGTCGTGTTCCAAGAGGCGCTGCAATTCACAGGTTCGCCTGTTTACACTGGCAAAAGCAGACGCTAACCATCGTAAAGTCCGTTATTGTATGTACGAGAGAGCCACAAAAGGGGCCAGATCCCAAAATCAAACTTGTGTGTACATCATGAAAAGAATCCAGGGAGCTCTTCTCCTCGACCAAGCCGGGGACTCGATCCCTTAAATCACTTGCAAATGGAAAGTAGGTTACTGGTATCACGGAAGAGAAACCAACTCCTTGCCCAGAAATGACGAACGAAAATCCTTCTAGCCTTGACCTCTCCAATGAACCGGGGAGAGGTCCTGAGTACCGTTACTTCGTAGATGAAATGATATGGCAGCTTAGCTTGGCTTATCTGAGCTGACCAAATCTTTGGCTTTTTCTTTTCTTTTTGCTGTCTCACGAGGCGAATACCTTGACCTTGAGATCAACACTGCCAGTGGCGAGCACGCATCGAATGGACATCTTGGATGCAGCATTTGGATCTTCCTTGGTCCCATTCGCTGTATCTGTGCCATTTGCCCCATCATCCCCGCTGGCCCCGGTGTCTTTGATCAAGGGTGGAGCCCAACGCATTGAGGTAATGAAGCGATCATGAGCTTCGACTGTACGAACGCACTTGCATTCTTGGGTAAGATCCCAGCACCGTATTGTCTTATCGTCTGACACCGAGATCAGATATTTGCCGCCGGGGTGGAAGGTTAGACTCCGCACCCAATTGTCATGACCAACCAGGGTCTTGAGTAAGTTACCCCTGGCATCCCAGAGACGAATGATTTTGTCACGACCACCTGTTGCGACAAACTCAGCAGATGATGATGCGGGCGGTGGCTTCTTGTAGCCTGCAAGAGGCGCGAGGTGTGGGTAAGTCGTAGACGGAGCGAGGGCAACACATTCAATGTAGTGCTCATGGCCCAAGAATGTTGCTTTAGTTTCTCCCGAAGAAACATCCCAAAGACGGCCAACTCGATCATCTCCGGCAGAAAAGAGGAACCGGCCATCCGGCGATGGGACAACATCACGCACCCAGGCGGCATGCCCTGTCAGTGTTTTAACACAGTATCCAGTCGTGACGTCCCAAATCTTCAATGTCATATCACGAGAAGCCGACACCAACAAGTTACCAGACATTGGTGAGCCGGCCGCCCCTGATGGGATAAATCGGACGGCGGAAACGCTGTGGTCATGACCGGGCAAGGTGCGGATGTTTTTATAATCATCAGCGGGGTCCCACAACTTGATATTGAGATCGGAGGAACATGATGCAAGGAGAGTACCTCCTCGCGGACCACCATAATCTACATCAAGAACTGCCCTCGTGTGGCCTTTGATTGTACGCTCCAGTTCTCCCAGTTCCCAATCCCAGATCTTGATTGTGGTATCCTCCGACCCAGAGGCAAGGGAGGAGAAGACGGGGTGAAAGGCAACGCAGGTGACAGGTTGTCGGTGCGACTCGAGGTCATGACGAGCCGGAATTTTGGGCAACCAGGACGCCGGGTCCTGGTTTCGTCGTGAGAGAGATGTGGGAGTGGCGGTGTCTATTTCAGTCTGTAGGGAGGCGCATCGCGATTCCAAGTCCATAATCTACTAGCCCCACGGCCAATCAGCCCCATGAACGCATTTTGTGCGGCGTGTTAGGAATGTAGCGAACCTTTTTTTGGAGTCGAACGATACTGGTCCATTTCTTCTCCAGTAGCCCCTCATATTTCTTGAGGGTGGTGTCGTCGACTGTGATAGAGTCGCCGAGCTCCTCTCGAAGCGCTGCGGAGCTCTGGGTGAGGTTTGCGGAGGCCAGATAGGCTATGATTGACTTGTGTCTGTAAAGAGAAAGGCGATTATTAAATTGCAACAGTGGGCAGGACCTTTGTCTGGAGACTTACAGCTCCTCCGCCTGTCGCGCCGTGAGTAGCTGGCTCATGGTGCCGGCGGCTTTGTGTGTGTCCCCTCAATGCACCTCCGCCTGCGCCGGAGGCCGTCAATCGCAAAAAGACGGAGAGGTTTTCGCGGGGGGAATAGAAGTAGGCAGATATCGAGTGCAATCGGGGAATGGAATGAAACAGATCCCGGTTCCAGTTCCAGATCTAAATCCAGGGAGAGACGGGGGGAATCGCAAGCAGATCCACCGCGGGGTCACAAACAAAACAACCCTCGACACCGCCAAGACCGCTTGTTTACTTTCCTTTCTTTTCCCGCAACGACCAACATCCCCAAACACTACACACTCTTATCCCCCCCAGTTCAACCTCCCCGATTAGGATTGCATATTTTGAGGTCTTTCAAAGTACCGCTCACTTTTGAATTTCGCATGATACCTCGTTATTCCCTTTTCCGACCACCGCCTGAGAGCGTCTCGAATCTCTCCCCCGTCCGTTGCTTGGGCACCAAACCAGACGGTAACAGATCTCACCCCCAAAGCCCCTACTGCGTGGTCCCGGACCTCTATCGCCTTGTTCTTCCTACTTGGTTTCTTCTTCTTCTTGCTTTGATCTCTACCTAAGCAGTGTGCGCATACTCTTTTTGGTCCATTTTACTAATACCCGTGGTCCTTAAGTGATTTATCAACTCAATTCAGCCATAACCAATCTAGCCCGCCACCATGGCCGAGGCCGAGCAAGACTTCTCTTCCCTACCGCTACCTGACCGGTTCGCTCACAAGGTGCGCTTTGGTCCCTATTCCTTGGCGGAGACAATGGACAATAGGACATGACGACACGGGGACAACGCTAATTCGAAGATTTCAACCAACAGAACTGGAAAGTACGAAAGGAGGGATACGAGGACGCCAAAGCACAATTCGAAAAGACCCCCGATGAATCAGACCCAGTATTCACGCCGTTTCTACAAGATCCCAGTCTATGGAAAGGGGCGGTCGCCGACTCCAACGTGGCTGCGCAGATCGAGGGACTCGGAGCATACTGTGCATTCTTGAAGTTCGGAGGCGCGGCCGCATGTACAAGGTGGGTTAAATGCTCCCCGAGCCATCTGTGTCAAGTGAAGAAGGGAAATGGCTAATGTTGGGTTCAGAACTCGGAATTTCACGGTCGGCCCGATTGCGGAGAAGGGCCTCCCCTGCGCCAGACCGGCTGGTAAGACCAGCGCACAAGAAGCTCTCCTATTATGCGTCGAAATCGACAAAGCGGATCCCGTTCTCGAAGACCTTCTACCCACACTATCTCACAAAGTGCCAAAAGTTATCGCCGGTGCCCTGGCGGCATTGACTGTGATCTACCATAACTTCGGGTGCAAGATTGTAGATCCGAAGCCCACTCTCAAAGCGCTGCCCAAGGCTTTCAGTCATGCGGACAAGAATGTCCGAGCAGAGGCACAAAATGTGACGGTTGAGTTATATCGATGGCTCCGTGAGGCAATCAAGCCTCTTTTCTGGGCCGACTTAAAACCTGTCCAGCAGCAGGATTTGGAGAAGCTCTTTGAGAAAGTCAAGGAAGAGCCAACGCCCAAACAAGAGCGATTCACTCGCGCCCAACAAGATGCGATGGCTGCGGCCAGTGCAGCTCCCGGTGGAGCCGATGGTGTTGATGAGGAGGGAGGCGAGGAGTTTGTCGAGGAGGAAGCAGAAGAAGTCGATGCTTTCGACCTTGCAGAGCCTGTCGACGTCATGCCTAAAGTTCCCAAGGATCTTCACGACCAACTCGGTTCATCGAAATGGAAAGATCGCAAGGAAGCCTTGGATGCTCTTTATAACGCCATCAACGTTCCCCGTATCAAGGACGGCCCCTATGACGATATTGTGAGGGCTCTGGCTAAGTGCATGAAGGACGCCAATATCGCAGTCGCCACAGTGGCAGGTAACTGTGTCGACCTCCTGGCCAAGGGTCTGCGCGAGGGATTTGCGAAGTACCGATCCACCATCATGGTTCCCATGCTGGAGCGCCTGAAAGAGAAGAAGGTGACAGTGGCGGAAGCTCTTGGTCAGGCCTTGGACTCCGTTTTCTCGTCAACTGATCTCTCGGAATGCCTGGAAGACATCCTGGAATATCTCAAGCACAAAAACCCGCAAGTCAAGCAAGAAACCCTCAAGTTCCTAATCCGCTGCCTTCGCACGACCAGAACTGTTCCGGCCAAGCCAGAGCAGAAGTCTATCGCCGACGCAGGTACCAAGCTACTCACAGAGTCGACAGAGGCCATTCGGTCAGGAGGTGCTGAGGTCTTGGGAACGCTAATGAAGATTCTTGGTGAACGAGCTATGAACCCATACCTCGACGGACTTGATGAAATTCGCAAAACCAAAGTCAAGGAGTACTTCGAGACTGCTGAAGTGAAGGCCAAGGAACGCCCCAAGCCCATCGTTGCTCCTCCCAAGCCTGCAGCTCCTGCGGGAAAGAAGGCTTTGCCGGGAAAGAAGCCTGCAGCAGGTCTGAAGAAGCCCGGTGCCACGGCTGCTGCGCCCGCCCAAGACCCTCCTGCTGCTAGACCCGCGGCTAAGGCGATCCCCTCGAAGCTCGGCGGTCTTTCTAAGCCTGGCCTGGCTGCACCTGGATCCAAGCTCCGAAGTAAGCTTGGTGGACCTGGTGGTGTGGCTTCTCCACAAAGGAGAGTCGCTGAGCCACCTGCGGAGGAGGCAGCACCAGCCCCAGCTCAACCCAAGTTTGGTCTTGGTCGTGGTCTTGCAGGTCGCCCTATTGCGAAGCCCGCGGCCCCTGTTGAGGCTGCCCCGGCTCCACCTCCCGCACCGGCTGGAATGACCGCAGCTGAGAAAGCGGAGATGGAGGAGCTTCGATCAGAGCGGGAAAAGCTCGCCCATACAATTGAGGACATGAAATCGGAGCGATCAAGCCTCAACTCTCAAATCACCGAGCTTCAGAATCAGAACGCACAGTTGATTGAGGATCACACAAGAGATGTATTGAGCATTAAGGCGAAGGAGACCCAATTAGTTCGGGCTCGCAGTGACGCCGAGGCTGCTGAGCAAAATGTCCAGAAGCAGCAGAGAGAGATTGAACGATTGAAGCGGGAGCTAGCACGCGCCCTCCGTGCGTCTGCATTGAGCCCACCCCACGGTGGATCGGACGCCGACAGCATGGGTATGTCAGAGGCCAATTCTCTCTACCAAGAACCTGCCAGCAATGGACATATAGCCGCAGCCCGGTCTGGGCTTCACCTGGGATCTCGCTTCGAAAGCGCACGACCTCGAAGTTATGCATCCAGCAACCCAAGCGAAGAGAAGGAAAACACTGGTCTTGAATCTCCAGGATTCGGCACCCGAGATAGTGGATTGGGCCGACGCAAGCTCAGCCCGACCTATGGCTACTCGGGTATCGGCAGTCCAACACGATCATCTACGCGGAACTCCACCAATCAAACCGACGAGGAGGGACAACCGCGGGCTGCTCAACCTGCCGAAAACTGGAAGCGAGCTGCTGAAGTTACCAGCCAACTCAAGGCCAGAATTGAACAAATGAAGGTGAGTTTCAATCAGTATCCCACGCCTAGAGGTTTAAAAGAGACATGGCTGACAATCAACACAGGCTAAACAAGGACTTTCACGACCCTCCGCTCAACGCTAATGACCGAATGACCGCGCTCATACTTACGCCTCCTTCCTCTCTTCCTCTTTCCGCCATACACTTCTTCTTTTCCTCCTTTTCTCTCTCTTTTCTTTGTGTGTCTTGAGACTGGGTTTTACTTCATGATGCTATCACGACTTTTGACCCATGGTGGGCATCTCTGGTCTTCTGGGAGCGCTGGGAGCGCTGGACTGGGCAATTTTGGCTTGTACTTTTTCTTCTTCTCTTTCTTCCTCCTCCTTTGCTGGTTGTCATGGATTGATTGCTTTGAGCTTGATCTATGTTCCTGTAATTTCATCATACCACCTCTTATTGGCCTTTTCAGCTCTTGCTTTTTGCTTTTTGCTTTGCCTGGATGGCTGGCTGGCTCTTTTCCCGGGGGGGTTTTCTCGTTAATAAAATGTCTGTCTGGGGCTTACTTGTGACCTACTGTTCTTGGGGCTCAGCATCACGTGCCCTTGGTTGAATGATAATGTATATCTACTTCGCTTTGCGCCATGGCATTTATCGGACTCTTGAGAGTAGATATCGATTGAGTAGGAGTAGAGAATTAATCTTTTATGTACATCACATGAAGCAGGGGGAAAGTAAGGTACCTAGTCCTTGGTCAAAGGGAAGTATCATGCCAAACCATACAACTCAGCAAAAGGATCGAAATCCGGATCCTCATGACGAGTATACTCATTGCCATCCGCGATCACCTTAGCCTTGTCTTTCCCAAAGAGTTCCTCAATCCAAGCCAAGGTAACATCAATACCGGCACTAACACCCGAGGAAGTCCAGATATTCCCATCCGTAACCCATCTCGCACGTGCAACCCACTTCACCTCTGGACCTAGCACTATGATGTCCTTCCAAGCCTTCTTATTCGTCGTCGCGCGTCTTCCATCCAGGACACCCGCTCGAGCCGCCAGTCCCGCACCGGTACATACTGTAATCAAATATTTGAGACTAGGGTAGGAGTCTCGGATAAATGCGATCGTCTCTAGGACGACGGGTGACGAGCCTCGTGAGCCCTGGCCTCCGGGGACGAGGAGGACGTCTAGGGCTGGTGCATTGGCGAAGGTGTGGGTTGGAACGATGCTTTGGCCGATTCCGGCTGGGTATGCGGGTGTCTTTGTGCTGACTGGATCTAGGGTTGAGGCCAGTACGGACAGAGTGATTGATTCAGTGCGTGAGAGGTCGTTTAGACAGTTTAGAGGCCCGAAGGCGTCTAGGGCTTCGAAGCCTGGGTAGAGAGCGACTCCGATGCGGAGGGCCTCGGGGTTGGAGCTGATGTTGGTTTCTATAGATGTATTAGTGTTTGTTCTTCACTAAAACCCATGGATAGTGTGTCTGTCTGTGCTCCGTGTCTCATACCTGTCATGGTTGAATCGAGTTGAGGTTAAAGTAGGAAAGGAGCTTGAAGGATAATATTCATTTATGGGATGGATGCCTCGGTGAGGAGCAGAGTCGAGCAGATTACTGTACTTTCGCTGCAGGCCAATGCGACGTGGTTGCGGGGCAATACTCGAAGTAGGCAAGGCTGCCGGTAATTAGGACTAGGCAAGACTGTACTATAGTAGGAAGTCTGCGGGAATAGCGGCTGACACTCGTGTTGAATGGGCCAGAAACACTCAATCTATTTAATTTGTCATCTGCACTAGTTAGTTAGTTAACTAATTAATGTTGTCTGGAGTCATGAGTCATGTACAAGTAATAGGTAGGATTATTGCGAAACTCAACATTTAGCAAAAGGCTCTCCCTCACAGTAGTACGCTCTGTCTTATAGGATGTAGTATATACCATACTAGGGTTAGAATCATAATGGGATACCTGAATCTAACCTTGGGCTGCAGAGTAACTAAATGGCTGCCAGACACGCTATGTTGCGGCCTCAGGCATTCAGGCATTCAGGCCGCGGTGCCGTCCGTCTGCGAACCACATCCATAGCTTCCATTATATGCACACTTTTCTGGAAGGCAGAGGTATTTCCCCTCTTTGCGGCCTTCTGGGATTAGCATATTTCTTATGTCATCCAACTATGGAATTTGGATTGTATCAAGTTTCAAGGTTAGAGGACAAGAAGTTAACTACTCCACATTCGGATGAGAAGAAGCATCAACCCCAAATGGCTAAATTCAATCTTGGAAGAATCTCAAGTGGCCAAATTCAAGGTATAGTAGCTCTACTATCGATAGCCAATCAATCGTTCTAATTAATGATCAAAAGAGCAATCCCACACTAAGTGATATCGCACTTCTCCGCACATCGGGGAGTGTCGGCCATAACAACATCGGGAGTGTCGGTCATGCTCATATGATAAATGTGACAACTTTCGTCTAAGATGGCTCAATATTAGATTTAAGGTCTTCAAGTACCACCTAAAACTCCCCAAGCAGCAAACCTGTACATCAACTCAGTTGGTCTTTTCTTTTTCATACTTAAAATGACAGCCTTTCTTCGTGTGGAAGGCACAAAGATTGTCTCAGAGGATGGCAAACCAGTTGTACTTCGTGGAGCTGCCAGTGGAGGTCACCTCAACATGGAAAATTTCATCACGGGTTATCCTGGGCACGAAACTCAGCATAAGGAAGCCATGCTGAAGGTCATGGGCCAGGAGAAGTATGACTTTTTCTGGGACCGATTCTATGACTATTTCTGGACCGACAAGGACTCGGAGTTTTTTGCTGCCTGTAATCTCAACTGTCTCCGCATTCCTTTTAACCATCGCCACTTTCTCGATGACAAGGATCTGACGAAAATCAATCCCAATGGGTTCAAGCTTCTTGACCGCATCGTGGAAAGCTGTGCCCGCTTCGGCATCTATACCGTTTTGGATCTCCACACTGTGCCCGGTGGACAGAACCAGGATTGGCATTCCGATAACCCAACCCATATCGCTCAGTTCTGGGACTATGGGCACTTCCAAGATACCATCATCAATCTCTGGAAACACATCGCAGCGCACTACAAAGAAAATTCTTGGGTGGCTGGATACAACCCTCTGAATGAGCCTGCGGACCCGAAACATACCCGACTCATCGACTTCTACACTCGGATTGAAAAGGAAATCCGATCTGTTGATGACAAGCACATTCTTTTCCTTGATGGAAACACATATGCCGCTGATTTCAACTACTTCCCTCAGAAGCCTTTCCCAAACTCGGTATATTCGATTCATGATTATTCGAAGTTTGGTTTCCCCATGTGTGAAGAGAAATACACCAGCACAGACGCACAAAAAGCCAGGCTCCATGCCTCGTACGAACGCAAGATTTCACACATGAAACAGGTCGGAGTGCCCGTATGGAACGGCGAATGGGGCCCAGTTTATTCGTCTACCATGCGCAACGACACCGATATTGAGGCGACCAATGCATCTCGCTACCTTGTGTTACGTGACCAGTTAGAAATATACAAAAAGGGAGACCCCTCGGGGGATAATGCTCCAATCTCATGGTCCATCTGGCTCTACAAGGACATTGGCTATCAGGGATTGACTTTTATCTCCCCAAACTCTAAGTGGTATCGTCACCTGCAGCCCTGGCTTACCAAGAAGAAATCCCTCGGGCTGGATCGATGGGGGCGCAACGCCGATCCTGAAATTGAAAAGATATATACAGCAGTGAAGGACCATTTCGACACAGCAATCCTCCCAAAACACAAAAAGGTACTATACCCGCCTACATGGGGAACGAGTGATTGGGTCGACCGTGTTCTTCGTGATGTTCTGCTGTCTGAGTACCTTGCATTGGAATTTGCAGAGTATTTTCGCGATTTATCTTTCGAGGAATTGGATGAGCTTGCAGGTTCATTCAAGTTTGAGAATGTGAAGCATCGAGATGAGCTGATCCACCATCTCAAAAATTGGATATAAAGTAGACTTTTGTTGTGGATAGCTGATGGTCAGCCACCCACCTAGTTGGTCTTTGTCTCAGATCTCTGACTCAGATAGCAGTTTCTTTCTCCAATCAACTTCATCACTCTGTTCATGATCATCTTCAGTATACTTCCTGCTTCTGCATTCTCCCACGAACAGTACTGAAATGGGCTGTTAGAATCCAATAATGTAGTAATGCGGGGTGCCCAAACTTATAATGCACCTCTTTACTGATCGCCTGATAATTCTCCGATAGCACCCATTGGGTGAGAGTCATCGCCCAGGTGGTATTATCCCAAGCTTCATTGTTTATCAACTGCATATGCTCCAAATGATGAATAACTAGACCAAATCGCTAGTTCTTCTTTGTGGCAAATCGACTCCTAAATCACCACGAGAACTAGACGTTTCTGGAATGCTGGAAAGAATTGAAGTCATAAATTCTCGCCATGTCAAAAGCTGAGGCATGTCATCTTCCCAAAATTCCAGCAATCCAGTGGTGTCCGCTACGCTTTCCCGCCAGCCCGATGGCATCGGTAGCCCTGTGAGGGCAGCGGCTAGGAGTACAATCGCACCTCGTGTGCAAGACATTATCAAAAAGAATGTACCATGGTGTCGATATCGGAATCCTGGATAGTTGACCTTGATCCGCTGGATCTGTATATCAAGACACTTGGCTGCAAAATTGCTGACAACTACTCGGAGTGACTCTTGGGCTACAGGCGAGGAAGGTTGAAATTGGCCGATACCACCAATTTGGCCCTCCCCAGGAACAGCCAGAGAAGCATCAGGAGGAATTTCTCCTTGTCTAACAGAGGCCAAGTTTGGTTGCGACAAGGGCGACTGGGATGAGTAGGTTGATGGGGTGGAGGCGGAGCAATTCAGTAGAGTTTCAAGAAAAGGCCAGTAGATCGTTTCGCAGTAATCGATGTAATGTCCCCGAAGAACAAAGCGACATATATCGTCGCTTTCGGGAGGCGATTCTAGCGATAACTCTGCAGGTAATCCCGCTGCCCATTGGCAACCCTGTTGTTCATACTCAACAACCAGGGTAGCAAGTGAGGTCAGAAAAGTGGCACTGTCTCCCTTAGAGTGTTGCAGGGATAAAATCTCATCGCACATGCTGCTCAGAAGTCGCCGCAGAGAAATCTCGGCGAGGTAGAATAACCATGATGCGCGCTCCCGTCCTTCATCGTTCGAGTTATTTGAAACAATAAAAGGTGGGGTTGGAAAGAGTGGTGGGTAAATATGGGAATTATCTCCAGTTGCAGGAAAATCCGGTAAACATAAGCACCTGCGCAGTTCTCGCTCCGATTTCCAGGCAGTCCAGTATACAGCTTGTTCTTGTGAATCTTTCTCCGTCACTTGTTTTTGACCCTCTGTGTCATTGTTTAATTGCGTCTCTTCAGCACTATACATATCCCGCAAGAAGTCGAACTGTTGGCAGGTAGCTAGGGCCTGGACAAAGAATCTCCAGGCCATGAAAGGGCGGAACACGCACATCATATAGAAACCCGAAAGAAGCAGACATTGCGGGGCAATCAAATGATCGCCCTCATTGTCAGCAAACAGGGCTCCCATGCGACGTTGAGCCTCTTGAAACAGGGTTTCTGCTTCGACATAAACAGCTTTACCAGGCCCCGTATCGAGCTCCCGAATATTTGGGGTCTCACCAAATGGTGTTGCGAGGTGTCCTAGAGCACACACAAGAAATGCCAGGCAGGATTGTGCTGATCCATCTATATTTCCGACAGATTTCGATAAAATAAGGTGACGCGTGGGGGCCTCCTTTAGGATTGGATTTTTGCATTGCACCAACTTGAAGAAGCGGTCCAATAGCTCATCAACGCCACCACATGAATTTACCATGCCATCTAGAATTCCCCCACCGGGGGCTCTCTCAATAGGGGAGCTATGTGATTTGTGCTGTCGCTTTTCGGTCCACCACCTCTCATGCAAGCCATTATTAACCAGAAGGCTGCCGCCCAGTCGGTCGTTCAGAAAAACAGGGAGGCGCAACAGCAACGCTGGCGACGTAGGTAGAACGTTGAGAGGCGAGGTATTGGCTCCATATCCCGAAGGAGTCAAAGTACGCTGGCTGGAATGGGAAGAAACAAATTCGTTGCTTTTCGTGTTGTCCAGCGATGATCTGGCCCGGCCAGAACCCGATGGGTGCTGTGCCGAGGGGCCTGTGGAGGGACTTGCAACATGCCCTTCGTACTGTAACAAGGAATATGGCTGTTGCTGTTGCTGTTGTGTCGATTGTGCTGATTGTTGACGAACTAGCTTTTCGAGGACATCTAGGCGCTCGATGATCTTTAGGCTGGCCGGGTCAAAGCTAGACAGATCCTCTGTTGACTGGGTGCAGATGGCGCCAACACTTAGGCAATACGAGCAGCTCGGCTTTCGATTATCGCACTTCGTCTTCCTCGCACGGCACACTTGGCATGCTACATTCGCCCGCTTCCGCGGATAGAAAGTGCCTCCTCGGGCTGCTGGTCGTTTCCGTTTGCTCGACGATCCCTGGTCTTCCATGATCTCCCTCCTGGCACCCAACCGGATAGACCCCTCGAACAGGCTGATATGATTGCCTGGTTTCAGCTTGGGTCAGGTTCCCTGGTGAGAATCATTCAAGTGCGCGATTAAAGGTGTGGGGGAGAAGAGGCGCGGGCCGGGGCTGTTGTCGGGGAGTGTCGGACTTTATGGGCTGGGGTTGCGGAACAGGAACCGCCAGGGCAACAAGGTTAGGCGTAGTATGGGATCATGTGCCTCGACCACGCCACCAAAACCATAAAACAGCCATTCTCAACAAGAATAATAGTTACTATCGCTAGTGACTAGTACTACTAAGTTGTCCTAGTATCTGGGGAAGGTTCCACTTCGATCTACCCCGGGGCCGAGAGGTCCGAGTCTGTTTGACATGCACCAGTATCTTCTTCCAGGTGAAACCCCACAGCACCCCGGACTGAGGAATTTTGGGAGACATGCCATATTATCGGCTAACCTTACCCCCAGCACGGCAAGCAAGATGTCAATGGATACTATTCAGCCTAATTGCCCCAGGAAAGAGGTCAGAGGCCTAACTTCAAAACCTTGGCGTCTCCGATCACAGGCTGCTCTTCTGGATCATCTGGAGTATAAATCCAAGTCTATGGTGTGGTATGGTGACAGACTAGATACCAATTCACGACTACGGGATTCTCGCTATAAGTACAGGCATACTATCTTACTTACGACTTTTCATCCCCAATCTATTTGAATTCCTTAATGTTCTGATTGTTTTTCACTGGCCTTTAACTCCAACTATGTCCAACCCTGCCAGATCTCTCGAGGAGGTAAACAGCGATAAATTGGAGGATGCCACGGCTACAGCAATCGAAGATGTGACTTCCTATACAGATAGGGCAAGGAATCAGGGAGGAGAGCATGAACTAAACCTACGGAAGATCCTTCGTCATCATCCAGCCTTGGTGTGGTGGTCCTTCTACTGGGCTATGACCGGCGTGGCCTGGTGAATTTGACCCTCCTTGTCATTCTTGAAGATTATCCAATTAACCTAGATCCAGGGGCTTCGACGCCCAGATAAACGGAGCCGTCATTTCCGTGCCTTCGTTTCGCCTTGCTTTCGGGTATGCTGGTCCTTTGATTCCTATTTCCCAGGGTTCTCTATATTAACCGGCGAGCATGAAAAACTACTTCCCACCCTGCACGAACTTATCAGAACTGTTTGGATACTAACACGGGTCGATAGATATGAGAGCCATGGTGAAGTGATCCTGCCAGCTCGGTGGCAGACAGCCTTCAACACCGTTGGTAGCGTGGGCCAGTTCTTCAGCTGCTTCATTTGCTCGATACTGAGCGATCGTCTGGGGCGCAAGGGAGCTCTCCTTGTGGGCCTCGTCATATTGACCGGAGGTATCCTAGGTGAAATGTTTGTTAGTGTACCTGGGGGGTTTGTGGCCGTGAAACTCATTCTTGGCTTCGGTCTGGGTTTCCTTCTTACTTTAGGCCCGCTCGCAACATCAGAAATCTCACCGGTAGTCCTGCGTGGTGTTACCACGGCCGGTGTGAACTTGGGTATCGCTATTGGACAGCTCATATCCAGCGGTGTCATCAAAGCATTTGGTTTACGTACCGATGATTGGGCATTCCGCGGCCCCTTTGCTGTACAGCTCTTTTTTGTGGTGTTTTTGCTCGCTGGTCTGCCTTTTGCCCCAGAGTCCCCATGGTATCTCGTGCGCAAGGGCCGAAGACAAGACGCAACCCGATCAATGCAACGGCTTTACGGACCTGAGGTTGATGTGGAGGTCATGCTAGACGCTATTGAGCATACGATTACCGAGGAACGTGAAACGTCACCAGAGAATGAGGTGTCGTGGAAACAATGCTTCCGTGGCACCGACCTTCTCCGCACAATGATCAGTATGGGCGTTTTTGTGTGTCAACACTTTGCCGGCATCATCTTCGTTCTTGGCTATTCGACCTACTTTTTTGAACTAGCCGGCCTCCCAAACTCACAGAGCTTCGATTTGGGCGTTGGTGTAACCGCTTGCGGCGTCCTTGGGAATATAATGAGCTGGTTCATCGTCAATTCAGTCGGCCGACGCAAGATTTTCCTCACTGGCCTTGTGTCCCTATTTGTAATCCTTATACTTATCGGTATTATGGATGTTGTGCCAACCTCTGCAGCAAAATGGGTCCAGTCTGCAGTTACCGTCATCTACAACTTCATATATTTCGCCACTCTTGGGTCTATGGCTTTCACTATCCTCGGTGAGACGAGTAGTGCTGCGCTGCGCGCTCGAACAACTGGCCTTGCTACTGCCACTCAGGCTATCATGGGTATCATCATGAATTTCGCTTGTCCATATATGGTCAACCCCGACGAGGGCAATCTAAAAGGCAAGGTGGGATTTGTTTTTGGGGGTCTTTGTGTCTTTGCGGCCGTTTGGAGCTTCTTTTACGTTCCTGAGCTCAAGGGTCGATCTGTTGACGAGATCGATCGATTATTCGCTCTTCGTATTAAGCCACGCCGAATGGGATCTTATAGGCTCACATGATTTCAGTATCTGGATTTTCTCACCGCGAGTGAACATTGATTACTGTCTGTGTTCCCTTTTTTCTCGGGTTTAAGTGATAGTTAGTGAACAGCCATTTCATACTACCGGTCTCTGAATCAATGACATCTGGAAGAAGGAAGAAAGTTCACAATCCAACCAACGAGCTGACTAGTTCTTCGATTATAAATAGCCATCTATGGCCCATGGGCCCTTGCCTGCTTTCAAGTCCAGCGAAAATCCCAGCTGCTAGGAGACTTGAGAAAGCGATGGCTAGAACCAGCCCTGGATATAAAACAGCATATCGAAGTGCTACCTCCGCTTTTGTAAACCAGCATGAAAGCGGTTAAAACACCCCTGGTAAATGTAAATATGGCACTAGACATATTCCAAGGAGAAAGCAGAAAGCATTTAAGCCTGGAATCCTTTTTGACGGCAGATGTTGCAACGGAAAGACATGACCAAAGACTAGTTAGTAGTACATTATAACTACTATTTAGTGTTGGTAGGTCCAAAGCACCAGAGATTTCCCACCCACAATTAACCCTACTTCGAGAATTGATCTCCGAAAATCGGGGTTTTACTTGCTACAAAAAAAAGTCTACGATTGGATAAAAGCAGAGTAGAGTACATGAATTTCCATTCTCATCGACAGTTACTACACAAGATATTTTGAAGTGTGAGAAATGAATTCATGGGTATCTGCAGGAAAAGTGGTACATAAGGGCCGTTTGTGGAGTTCGTAAGAGAAAAATTATTTTCTTTTTTTGTTAGAATGGGATCCCAAGGGCCACCGGGCTTCTTTTCCCACCCATCTAAAGCTAAAAAAGAATTTGGCCGTCAATAAGTCATCCGGAGCCTTAACACCCTTGAAATTCGCCCATTAGAACTTTTGTTCCAGGAATACGCTTGGTAGACGCGATCCCGTCAATCAACAATCCAAGTTTTTACACGAATGGAAAAACTTAGACCTTGATGGCGGACTCGATAGCCTTGCGCTTCTTGTCCTGGCGGGCGTTGGCCTTGGCGCCCATGATACCACCACCCCAGTGGCGGCGGGACTCCTCGTACTTGTCGGTGTAGCCCTCCTTGATGGCGGACAGGAGCTTGGAGAACTCAGCCTTGTCCTCAGCGCGGGTCTCGGTGAGAGCGAGAACAGCGGAGGTCTTCTTGTGGACGACCGTACCGAGACGGGCCTTGCCCTTGACAATGGCGTAGGGGACACCCATCTTGCGGCAGAGAGCGGGCAGGAAAACAACCAGCTCAATGGGGTCAACATCGTGGGCGATGAGGACGAGGGAAGCCTTCTTGTTCTCGACCAGGCCGACGACGTGGTTGAGACCGTACTTGACGTGGTAGGGCTTCTTGGAGACATCCTCCTTCTTCTTGCCCTCGGAGACGGCGGTAGCCTCCTGGACGAGACGCTCCTTCTTCTCGGCCTTGGTCTCAGGGCGGTACTTGGAGAGGAGCTTGAAGGTCTGGGCAGCGGTGTTGCGGTCCAGGGTGTTCTGGAACTGGGCCAGGGAAGGGGGGACCTTCAGGCGCATGTTCAGAATCTTCTTCTGGCGCTGCAGACGGACATACTCGGGCCACTTGACGAAGCGGGACAGGTTGCGCTTGGGCTGGATGTCCTGGCCGATGCCGAAGTTGCGGGAACGCTTCTCGATGAGAGGGTTCTGAGGGGCGGCGAACCGGTTAGCAAAATCATCTTCGTTTTCTCGGATTGCCTCCATTGGGAAAGAAAGAAACGAACCTTAGCGGCCTTCTTGGACGAGCCAGCCTTGCCCTGGGGGTAGGGCATGGCGGCGGTCTTCTTTCCGGACTTGGGAGGCTATCATTGAGAAAAGAAGATCAGCGAATGTCCACGACGGGCTGCATCTTCTTTGAACTCTAAGGAGAGCGACGAGTTAAGCCGTGTTACGGGCTCATCTCGTGCTTCCAGCCAAAATCATCGTCAAAGCCACACATCTCTTTCGAGGCTGTGGGCAATAGACGGAATTGCTTCGATCTTTCAATCGGAAGTCAAGGCGAATTGTTCTACGGCATCGCTGCAGCTGGCGAGCCTTTTCGAAAAGGCAATCAAATGCTTACCACCATTGTTGTCGACTGGGATTGCTGGTTGACGGTTGACGGGATGAAGAAGAGAATAAAATGCTGGCGGTTAGCCTTAATGAATTTCTCGTGGGTCGCGCTAGCGTGAGCATGTGACCAGGGTTAGGGCAAGCGCGTTAGGGCATATCCGTTCTAGCACGTGAATACACGTGACCTCTACTGTGGGTTGCGCCGGCCAATCATCCGGCCCGGCCGAGATCTGTACTACGATTGCTACCGTAATTAAGGCATATGTAGAATTCATATATCTTAACAATAACAACTTTCATTTATTTCAATTTTCGTGTGGTAATAATACTCAGTCAATATAACAATGTACACTCTTTCCGGAGCGGTTTAATTAATTCTTTCAAGTTATTAACTATGATACCTGAAATTTGAACTTCGATTGCAGTGCATTTTCGCCATATACTTACACTACAACTGATCTACAGTTAGATATATCGGCAACAAATATCAGCAGCAAACTTTAAATTAAATAGAGCAGCAACCTTGGAAGGAAGATATCATTGGATACTGCGCAAACATTGTAACCCAACTGAAAAGTACTAGTATACATTCGTCCATGAAGACCGGCGACATGAGCAAAGTATACTAGTACTTGAAATCTATGTAAAACCAACGCTAAGAAACCCTATGCAATCGATCATTCATCCTTCTTAAATACAGACAGAATCATCGCCAAGCACCCAGTCCCGGCAGCGCTCCACGCCCAAGACTCGTACTCGCCGCCTGAACAGCCCTCCTCTTGCCCGTAGTACCCTCTTGACTACGTACACCAGCAATGATCTTCTCGGTATTAGTCTCGACAACGACGCCGCCGACAATCATCTCGCTCAACACCGCGTGCATGGTCTCATAGCCGAAGATCAGGTCTAACTCGCAGACATTCTCGAACATGCGGTCCAGTGATTCGACGAAGACTTGGATTAGATCGATTAGGGCGAGCGGGGACTCTGTTGAGGTGGAGATCATGATGAATGAGAGCGTGGCATAGGTGCGGTAGGTGATTTGGGTGGGGGCATCGGAGGGCCCGGCCGAGGAGGAGTTGGATGAGCCTTGTCGGGAGAGGAGCGGGGGGAGGGGGAGGAAGTTGCAGGCGCTTGCGGGTCTTTGCGCGACGAGGTGGTATATTTGGGCGATTAGTGATTGCTGGGTTTGTGTGTCCTGAGGGTGGAGTGCTGGTTAGCTGTTGGGGGTCTAGGTCGTCATCGGAGCTGCGCAACTCACCAACTGAGTGTAGAACTTGGTCAGGCGTGGCTGGCCATTGTTGTTGAAGACGAGTACTGCATTAATCATCTTGTAGAATGTGCCTTGGCTAAATAGGCAGCGCAGCAGAGGTGAGTGGACCGAACGTGGTTGGGGTTGAAGTTGAAGTCCAAGCTGGAAGCGCGGCGGGCTACATTGAGGAGTCCCAGTCCCGCGGACCAGCGCTATCGATAAGCAGTGGCTGGCCCGTGCCCGGATTTTCTGGAGAATCCAAACTGCATTTACACCTGGCCGCGTCGCTCAATCACATCCGATCCTCAAAGATGAGGAAATCCATATTCAGGGCCTCCAGGGCTGTAAATCGACTCTATTCAACAATAAGACATGCTGAACCCGCTCAAACGTCACCGAAACCTCCCTCCAACCCAAACAAACGCAACCTTGAAGACCTCACGCCGTCCGACCTTTGCTACTACTGGGACACCAAAGCACCCAATACCGACCAGCTAGCTTTCGCAGACAAAATATTCATTCCATCGCGCCACTCGCCTATAAAACTATGGTCTGCCAGCAAGTTTCGCACAACGCCTCTCTCTTCGATCGAGCCGGAAGTCGCATTCCTGGGTCGGTCGAATGTCGGGAAAAGCTCTTTGTTAAATGCGATCATGGGCCAAGAAATTTGTTGGACGTCATCGAAACCAGGCCGGACGAGAGAAATGAATGCGTTCGGAATTGGAGGAACGAAAGGCGGCGAGTCGAAAGTTGTCCTGCTCGATATGCCGGGATACGGCAAAGCCAGTCGAGCTGAATGGGGCATGGAAATCATGAAATACCTCCAGGGCCGAAAACAGTTCGTTTTGTCCCTTTACCCATGAACACCTAGAACCTGGCTCCCGATTAATATCGACTAATAAAACCTCCAGGCTCCGTCGCGCCTTCATCCTCATCGATAGCGAACACGGCATCAAACAAAAGGATGCCGATATCCTCGGCTTGTTCCGCCGCTACGCCATCCCCCACCAAATCATTCTCTCGAAAATAGATAAAGTCATCACGAGGACGAAGAAACAGGCCAAGACCGGCGTTTCGGATGTCGGTATCCAGCGACTCCAGTGCATGTTAAAGGACATGAAACCCGTTATTCAGCCCGATCCATATACCTCAGGAGGCCCGGGTGCATTGGGTGAGATTTTGACTTGTAGTGCGGACGTTTCTGTCGGTCCTGGTCAGGCACTAGGCGTTGACGCTATACGCTGGTCTATTTTATCTGCGGCTGGTATTGATGGCAGTTTAGAAGGTGGACGTCTGGCTCGGTTGTGAGGTGTTGAGGTGTGGGCTTGGAAACCTAGATACATGGACCTGTATACATACATATTACCAATTTAATGAACATAATGCGCTGGCCCGCAAGAAGTCATCTTCTGTCTCATTGATCTTGTTTGAAAATACCAGTATGTTTAAATGCGTGGGTAGCGATCGATCCCCAATGCTTTTAGGAACAAAGGGCCAGCGGTTCCAGACCACCCTGGGAATCTTTGAAGTCCAGCCCGAAGGCTCTGGGAAACTCGACGAGGCAAATGACTACTGCAAAGCCAAGTCTACGAGCGTAAGGTGGAAATTTAATTAGAATGCAATGTATCTATTACCACTTAAGAAAGACAGGACAAAGAAGATGCGAATATCAACGCAGGCCCGCCTCAAAACACCAGAAGTCAGGGTTACCGAAGACAACTTCAGATAGAAGGAAAGGGAGTGAGATAATTGCAATACAATGACAAAGAAAATGAATCACGGTGGTGATATGCATAAGGAGGGTTTTTGACATGACCGAGTAATGAAAATAAGAAACCCCCAAGAATCAGAAAACGTCTAACGCCTATCCTCCATCGTAATGCTGGATGATCGAAGAATGCCGACCGCGCTATGCAAAGGGTTTGAGAAGGGGAGACAAGTGCCATAAGGATGGGTATCGTGAATGAGTAAGAGTGTCAAGAAGTCCAAGAGCCGGGGAATATGATAATATGGGAATATGGGAATGTGATGATAGGGGAATATGAGAGGGAATAGATGATGGGGAGGGGGAGGGGGAGAAGAAGGGGAGAGGAAGAGAACCAAAGGAACGCGACATTCCGGTCGTGGGATGACACCGATTTGAATCAATCCGATTCGGAGTCGGAGTCGATGCTGGTGGGAGCAATTTCTCGTCCGCGGCGGTTCACTGCTACCCGCTTGCCGAGTTTGTCCTCGGGCACGCCATCTCGAGAAGCACCGAAGTCAAGAACCTATGAGTATGTTAGAACAAGTTGAGGCTATATCAAATGAGTTGGTAACTTACCTCGATGTAGGTCAGGCTATCTCGTTGAACAGCAGCAACACATCGTCGGTCGTTGAATTTGACTTGCCAAACACCGCTTAGATCGGTTAGGAGATCTCGAACGCAAGCACCAGTGCCGACATCCCACATCTTCAAAGTGCGATCTGATCCAGAGATGACCTTTTGTCCGTCATGCTGGAAACATGTGATCGCCCCAGTGTGCGCGCTTAGCATGCTCTTGCAGTGGCCGTGTTCGGGGTCCCAAATCCGGAGTGTGGAGTCGGCGGCGGCCGAGACGAGGTGGTCATTTTGTAAAGCAAGAAGACCGACGAGAGAGGTGTGGCCTTCAAGATTGTAGAGCAGAGAGCCATCATCCAGGGACCACACCTTGACCATGTGGTCCATCGCACCACTGATGCAGCGGTTTCGCTTTGGATCTAGCACCACGCTGTAAACCTTCATTGAGTGGCCTTGCAATGTATACAAAACTTGTCCAGTGGAAATCTTCCACACTCTGACGGTACAATCGTAACTTCCGCTGACCAAAGTATCACCATGGGCTGCGATTGCTCGAACGGAGTGGGTGTGACCAGAGAGCACGCGGAGGAAGTAAGGGCAATCGGTGTCGTCCAGAACCGGCCCACTCGGGTAGTAGGACGGATCACCTTGTTTGGGAAGCTTCCACACTCGCAAGTTCGAATCACGAGATCCAGTAATGATCAATGGGGTTTTGGGCATGATTTCAGGCTCGCCGTTCGCATCTTTACCTATCTCGGTGGGGAGGACAATCTGAAGGCAACGCACGGTCGAGGTGTGGCCATGGAAAACCTGAGTGCATCGAGCATGCTCGATGTCCCAAACTCGCACAGAACGATCTGTGGACCCGGAGACCAAGGTATTGCCGTGATACTCGAGTGCCCAAACACCACCTTCATGGCCCTCGAGAGTGGCCTTCAGAGCTCCAGTCTTGGTATCGTACACATTAATGTTCGTATCATCGCTGCCTGTGAGAATCTTGTCCGTATCAAACTGCAAGCAAGTAACAACGTGACGATCGTGGGCACGGAAGGCAATGTGTTGAGGCTTGACAGCCGGTTTCATCCAACCTCTGCGGATAGCATGGTGCCGACGGTATAGGGCTTTGTAGAGATACAAGCCTCGGAGCGCCGGAAGACCAACTTCGGGGTACGGGATGGCAGCCGCGGCAGCGTTTGCTGCAGCATAAGGAGCCTCGGAGGAAGCAATCTCTCTCTTCCAGTCTGGCTCGGAATGATCCGTTCCACTGGAAGAAATTTTTCGCTTCGACAACTTCCGACTCGACGCGCGGGTATTGGCTTTCCGCTTGGGTCGTCTGTTTAGCGCCAGAGATGACAGAGGCGCTCTATCAACAGCAGTCGACGAAGAAGCGACCGGGGACATCTCCTGCTCCCCCTTGGAGGAGGTCGGGAGACTGAGGTCTCTTTCAAAATCATCCGGACTGCTGCACTGCCATCCCCATCCTTCACGAATAGCTCGCTCTAGCTCGCCTTCCGAAAGAACAAAGCCATCTTGGTCTAGAAGTTCCTTCCAAGTCTTTTCATCGGAATTGATGATATGGCGCCATCTCTTGGAGACCTGGGCGGCACGACACATTGTCTGTACATCAAAGTACTTTACAATGTTCAGGCTGAGCTCCAGGGGAAGGAGAGCGAGGAAGTCGCATTTGAGGGTTGGATTCACCACATCGGCCACGAAGTGGAGCGTGGGCTTAGGGCAACGTCGAAGAAATTGATACATCATATATGTTTTCAGCTCTTCGGGCACGGTGTCAAAGAATTCCAACACCTTGGGCATATCCATGAGAGATGACGGAGACCGAGACGAGAACATCGAAGGGTCGTTAGAATAAGAATCGTTTCCAGAAAGACGCATCGCTTTCGTCTGGCGGGGGATATTGTGATCTAGGCTCGAATCCGTATCTTCAGAATCGAAGGATGATTCTCCATGCAGAGCGTTCATAGCGGTAACCGGTGACAGACTTGGACTGGGCAAGCACATATCTTGAGCCATCGCACTATCGATCGCCGATAGCTGTGATGGGGGTTCCGATCTCCGCTGAGAGGTGTCCCCAGAAGAGCCACCGAAAGAGTGCTGTTCAAAGGGAGACGGCTCGGGTACATGATTCCCACTAGTATCGGCCTGAGTTGACGGTACTGAAGTTAGACTGGGGCGTTGCAAAGTACTCGAGGGCCCAGCATCGGCGGAGAGGGGAGACTTCAACAGCGTTTCTTTCCTAGGGATGGTCACGCTATGCATCCTTTGTCTCGGGGCCGGGCCTTCCTCGAGACTTCCAGGGTTGTGTTCAGCATCCGGGGTGGCCAGACCAGCCGGTGAAAGATGAGTCGCGGCACTATGACGAGTGCGCCGTGCCACAGGTTCGGAAAGATTTCGAGGTGCGCGGGTACGAGGCAAAATCGCCGGGCGGGGATCGGGAATAGAGACGGGAGAGACGGGTCGATTTTGGGAGTTAGGCTGACGAAGCCGAGTCACGGATCTTGGAGGAGCGAGGCGTCGCGGTACACCATTGTCTTCGGAGCTGAAGGAGTTGATTGAGCGGATCAGGCCGTTGGAGGTTTGTAGGGCCTCATTCTTTTCTCTCAACTAGAATGATTGTGAGTACAAAGCGGGGAGTGAGGGATAGGAGGAAAGGGAAAAGAGAGATGTCTATAGAGAAGGGGAAAGACGTACTTCGGTAGCAGTCGCGTTGGTATCTTCTGGCTCGTTGAATACAATGGACTGATCGCCGATCTTGAACCTGAGGTTTCTCAAAGCGGCCGGGGTAGGTGAGGCGGCGAGGGGGTATTGCCGGGTATCCAGATCCTTGGTGGCGCGTGGCGGTCGGAAAATGAGAGGAGGAAATGCAGTGGTGGTTGTGGTGGTGGTGGTCACGACGGTGGTGCGGGTGGTTGGGGCGAAAGAGAACTGGCCGAGGGCGCTGTTTGATGGGGCCTGGCCGATATCATCTTTCTCGTGTTCGTCCATATCGCGAGGCCGAGGGGAAATCAAACGAGACTCAGGACGGCGGGCGGCATGGGGAGAGGTGAGAGTAGAGGTAGATGAAGCAGTTGAGTCCAAAGACAGGTTGAGATCGGAGTCGAAGGGGCGGAGAGGACGGGGGGCGTCCGAGGACGAAGACATCACTGAGCTTCTTTTCAAGTGGGGGGAGTGGATTGGAACCTTGGAAATGGCCACCACAAGAATGGGAATGGGTACGAGAGTACTACTCGTAGTGGTGTTAGCACAGCGGCCCGTCAGCACGGTACACGTTCGCCTGCGAAACCATTTACAAAAAAAAAAGAAGATGGAAACGACCGAACGGATCAGAGCATGGCGAGGGGGGGGGAGTTGAGAATGGGAGAAAACAAATGCAAGATCAAAGACCAACAAAGACTCAAGACGCAAGGAAGAAAGGGAAGGAGAAGAAACAAAAAGAGAAACAGAGTGGCGGCTGACAAGGGTGATTGGTGTAGGTGGAGTGCCGTACAGTATTACTAGTACAAGTACAGTACTAGCAGTCACATACTGGGCGAAAGCGGAGAACAATTATCCGTGAGGACATACAGCATACTGTATACTGTATACTGTATACTGTATACTGTATGCCTCTGTAGCAGAGTACTATCGAGATTGATGGTATACTACTAGTATATTGACTATATTCCTATTATATTGTATTGTATGTATTCTATAGATCTCTGTATCTCCAACTAGCTTAGCCCTTGGTAGCCCACTGGCACTGGGCACCTTCACCATGTAGCCTACATCCACTGTTCCGTCCAAGGTTTGTGCTCGTAGCCAGAGTCTGAGTCTGAGTCTGAGTCTGAGCCTGAGCCTGTTTCAAGGTTCCTGGTTCACTGCGTAAATATGTCAGTGGCACACTACACACTACACAGACTTGGATGTGCCAGGTGCCAGTGCAGCCACCACTTCAGCAGAAACCGGTTTGCCGCAAATGTGGAGAGGAGATCAATTCAAGTTCTGGGCCCAACTCGCCACCCGTCACGTGGTGTCAACATTGCCATCGAGAGTAGTGGCAGTATAGTGTATACTATCTAGTATACTATGTAGTAGTAGATGAAAGTTCAAGTTCAGTTCTGATATCCATGGATGAGTGCCTACTACCACACCACCACCACCACCACCATATATATCATGTACACATCTGGGCAGTACACCTTGGGCATGCCAGGGACAATGACTCCGTATTGCATCCTGCATAAGTGCATCCAGGGATGCCAGGTAGTAACCAACATGACTCGATGTTTATCCAAATCTCCGCTTCAAGGGATGGCTCCTGGCTCCGCTGTACCTTGTACGTCACCTGCAGGTACCCCCAGCCCGCAGCCCGCAGCGCCTCGTGCTGGTCCCCCACTGCTCTGCAGCAGCCCTGAAGGGCTGCTCAGTGGACCCAATAGATTAGTAGTATACATAGTAGATCTAATAGTCCAGGGCTCACTGTGAATAACATATTCCCTAATTACTAGTAGTTACTACTACTACTAGGTGACAACTGGAACTGCCTCAGATGATTGCATTGGTCAACTGCCAGTGCTGACGGGCACTCTGGCCACATCAACTGGTGTCCCTCCCCCACACCTTCCTCTTTCCTTACATAGTACTACTAGTATCTCTCCCACTCCACCCCCCGACCGATCACTCACAACCCTGCAGGAAATTATTATTCGGTTCAATTCAATGAATGCTCCTCGGAAACTGGAAATTCCATCCAGACCCCGGACGGAGGTGATGCTCAACGCTCTCCAACAGGAAGTACGCGTCAGCTCGGGAACAAAAAACCGAAGACCAGTTATACCTATATTGACATGACATAGGTTCAAAGCCTGGAATTAATGAAAATTGTTCTGCACGTCACGGTCCATACCCCGTTCCCGATTCAACAACGGACACAGCTAACACGCAGACTAGCTTGCTGGGATCTTCTTCAAGCGGTCGGTCTTTTCCTGCTAACCCCCCGAGTCAAGTGAAAATGCCAATGAGCGCTGCTATACAGTGGTCTCCTGCCGCTAGTCACGTTTGGTGAACGAAGTCTTTCCATTCCGAGAGCCCCCAACCGAGAGGGCTCCCATGTTCGCACCTATGATGAGTTCATCAGTGGTGAAAATAGTCAGGTCGACGGCCCTACCTTCCAAGCCAAGATCATGGAGAGAGGAATCGATTCTCAAACGGACCGTGTACTCGATATTCTTGTAGGATCTTCCTCTCACCGTGGAAGTGGTTATACTGACAACCTGACTACTGGACAGGAAGGAAGTGTCTTCGAGGTCCTCGTTCGACGTCGCCTCCAGGCCGTGAAATTCACCGTCGTCAAAAAAACAGAACTACCGATCGAAATCTTTGAGGCTTATACCATTTCGTTCGCGTACCACAGCGAGCACAGCAAGCAAAATAGCGAAAATCACGACGTGGCGAACACGAATCCCGGCTCCAATACCGGGAAAGAAAAGGAAAGCAATGCCCTCACAAACGCTGGCTCTGCCGTGGATATGGTAAAAGGGATCCAGCAAATGGATCGCTTACTAATTCCCCTCACGTCAACCTTCACCAAGCTACCGAACGCTCGAGCCTTGGGGGTTTTCTTATTGTATACCGACGATTGTCCTGAAGGATATCAGGCGCCCGATTTCGTCGACGCGGGCGATCTTGTGTTTAAATTCGCGAACGAGGAGGATCAGGCGGTACGGAAACTGAGCTGTGGAGGAATCAGTACAGGTCATCATTCGTATGTGCATATGCCCCCGCCTCTCTGTTCATACTGATAGATGTTACATAGTGCGCACCTCAAAGTGACCTATCTCAACCCTGTTTCGACTTCGTGTCGTACCAGTCAAGCTCACCTGTCCCCCAGGTCGGTACGCGTGACGCGTGAGGAGGCCGAAGCGATTTTTATTCCCTCGTTCCAGTTGCACGTCGAACGTGATGAATGATACTATACCTCATGATGCCAGTTGGTCAACTGCGAAGGAATCTTCGCCATTAGCTCGGCGAGAAGAGATTCAGAAATGCATAGCTCCTGTCTCGATGATAGTATGCAAAGCACTATTCCACGGAATGTTAACTTCTTCTCAAAGATGAAGACGTGTGTCGACTAATTATCAGTTCAGATTGGACAGAAAGGGGTACCAGAGGTCTCAATGAGAGAATGGCCAAGTGTGATAAGAGCGCCTCGGGGATAGGACGAGATGCTCGGATTTCATAGCAATAGGGAGCGCTCAGTAGGCGGCCCAGGGGAGTTGGTAGAAACACAGTTTTTCTAGTCAACCGCCTCCAGTTGGCTTGACCCTACAGTAGTTCCGCATTCTTCAGGGTTTACTCAGACGCCGAGAAGGGAATGATGGCGAGAGTTATAGTTATGCTTTATTGACTCCACTTTGTACCTGCAGTTCCCGGAAGACGGAGTACATCAAGCACGT
Source organism: Penicillium cosmopolitanum (assembly GCF_028827165.1). Lineage (NCBI taxonomy): Eukaryota > Fungi > Ascomycota > Eurotiomycetes > Eurotiales > Aspergillaceae > Penicillium > Penicillium cosmopolitanum. Next base: position 461,673 of record NW_026622678.1, on the reverse strand, counting down.
TTCTCCAAAATTAGTGTTCAATAATTCTTTGCTCGCCGGACGAGCCGATACGCTTATACGTGCAGAATTTGCTCACATGGTACCCGCACGCTTGAGATGATGTACAGAGTTCGTTTGATCTTCGAGAAAATGCCTAGATAAAGTAGTTGATGATTTGCACCAGTGGAACCCGAAATCCCTAAAAACTGGGACAGGTGAAGCGGCCAAAGCTTATGCACATGCCTTTGAAGGCCCTTGAGGAATTTTTTAAAGATTTTCGAAGATTTTCGCATGATCTGCGCCCAATCCACTGTAAAGTCTGGAGTCTGGAGTCAAGGTAAAGTAAACTATATGGTCAGAACCATGGGCGCGGCCTCAGTCTATTGTTGCGCCACGAGCACCGACCAGCTGGGTGAACTATTGACTATTGGGGGGGACACCATTTAGCGCTAGCCTCACCCACCATTGGCATAGCGGACAATAATGCTGGGGCTTCGCCTGTCAAACCATTCGTTTGGATTCAATAGTCAGTAACTGGATGGCCGGGAATATTTGTCGGGTTTCAACGTCCAGTCCCAAGAATGTGGTTTCCTCTGGGGATAGTTGGAATATTCGGGAGTCGTCTCGTTTTTTGGGGGGTCCTTCTAGCGGGTTTCTCAATTCAACTGGGTTCACCCCTTTTTTCTGCTCCCTCGTGCTCTGTTGTAGGATTTAAAATAGTGTCGGCATGTCGGCAGACACCAGACAAAAGAGGAATGGTTTGGCAGGATGCAGGGGTTAGTGGTCTAATCTAGGCGCAGCCAATGACTCGACGCTGGACAAGGAACCCTTAATCTCGAGTACAAATCAACTTGCCCCGGAGTGTCACCGCACTGGTTCCGTCACCGGTGGGTCGTTGCAGACACGGCACAGTCATGGACGGAGGAGAACGGAGGAGTCCGGGCCAGATGATCCTCGATCGCCTTGGTTTGCTCGGGCCAATGTCGCACACGAACTAGGGCCGATGGGGAAAACAGTCCCTGGTTCACGGTGGTAGTGGTTTGTGACACGTCCCCCTTTCCCCTCGCCAATGGTCCGGGGGATTGGGGATCAAGATTGGAATTGTGATTGTGATGGACTAACTACCTCCATTCATTGTTTACATCCAGCCCCCGAGACAACTCCGTAAGCTAAGGCACGTCAACCTGTCAAAGTGGGAGCCAGTCCCATGGGTAGTTCCATGGTGGGCGGTGTTTCAGCCATCCAATCCAGTGGACTGCGCCCCTCGAGTCGGATTTGAGTTCTGTACAAGACCGCCATGGAAACCGGGGTGGGCTGCATGTGCGTGGCATGGGACGCAACACGTTCGGGGCGATCATTGCCTTATTTCCCGATGCTGGAAGCCCATCTGTGGACGCGGCGTGGGCATACCTACAGTATTTGTCACGGCACCATCCTTGAAGGGCTTGGAGTGGGCAGGGTAGGGCGGTTTACGCACGATCCGATCTGAGCTCGCGCCCCGGGGCACTGGGTCGATAAACGATCGAGGTTGTCGATCGATTTCAAGTGTGTAGTAGTCGTACTCCGTACTCCGTACTCCGTACATACTCCGTAGCGACAGAATGGATGGGGCAGTAGTATATGCACCATCGCGGTAGAGGCTCCATAGCTCCATAAACGTGTGATTTTGGTTCGATGGCTGGAACCCACTGAGGCGCTTCGACAGGCCAGTTCTAAATAGAGACAGGCGGCGGAAAAGGGGTGTGGAAGCTTGGGTGGAGTTGGGCGTCACCAGTGCAAGCCAGATCTGAGCGGCGTCGAATAGTGGCGTGCGGAGGATTATAGTCGATGAGTCCAAAGAGTCGGCAAGCTCTATGAATAGCATATTCCATACTCCGTAGTGTTAAGGAGTAGAGATGAGCATGAGCATGAGGATGTACGAGTAGGATGTATGTACATACAACACCATACTGTGCTACCTCGTGCAGATTCACGTGTTCACTCACGTTCTACTTCGGTACTGCCAGGGGCGGCCCCGCGGCTCTTCATCCTCTCTACTAACTTCCTTCTGAATCCTCCAGGAGTTGCAATTGAAACTCGGCAAACCTCATACATCCCGTCCAATATACATTTCCATGGAAATCCGTACGCCAGCAACCCAACCGCGGAGTTGCGCTTTTGACTGGACCCCGGGGGACCCAGTCCAAGTGGGTGCCTGTCGATACATACTCTTCTCGTCCATGCGAAAAGCCCGCTATCCTCAGTACTAGTTGAGCCGTCGATCCAAGCCGCGCGCGATTCAATGCTAATCCTTGGAGGGCTCGGAGCGTGAAGGCTAGGAACCACACTACCCTACCGCAACCAAGGATGCGTTCCAATGGAAGGCCCCGTCTTCCATGTCATGCTCCACCCGATGAAATGAAACACACCCGTGCGAGCATGTCCGCTCGTGGTCCTAGCCTATGACAGGCCATGAGGATTTCAATCCCCCCTTTGGCCCATGCAGGCTCCAAAGAAGATACTTGTGGGCCGCCCCTATTAAGCGTACTGATGTGTGAACTTGAAATGGGGTGCCAGTCGATCGTGCCTCCATTCCGATCCTCTGCGCCCGCGCCCGCTTTTCGTACAAAAAAGAACCGCCCCCCGGTTCTGCGTCGCTGTGACTATCCTTTCCTTTCCACCCCGTGTCACCCCTCTCTCCCTAGTCCCTCGTCGGGCGTGCAATACTATCAATTCTCCCTGTGTTTTCTTATTATTTCGCTCATTACCCACGGTACGTTTCGGTGGAGGCCCACGCGGGTAATCCTCTGTTCGGGCTTTGCGTAATTGCTGACCCTCTTGTTTGTGGAGTAGATCCTTGTCAAGCCGTCAAGCGGTGGAAAACCAACTTAAGAAAAACGCCGGGTCCACGAGGCCTTCTCAGTCGAATTCACTCCTCAAAACAGACGGGATTGCGAGATTGTGTATGCGCGCAGTTCCATGACGACCTATTGATTTTTCTTTGCTCCGCACTCTTCCTATGGCGCACCGGGATTCCACCCCAGTGCATGTTCCACTTCGAACCTCGAGCCGGAATCTTTTACAACCTGGAGCGATGGAGGACCACAAGAACTCGGGTTTCGTGGAGCGCAAGACCTCCAAGGCTCAACGCATCCTAGGAACGGACTTGCCTTTGCCAAATGGTCAAAACGGGTGGGACAGCCTGCAGCCGACACAACAGAAGAAGCCCAAGTCCCGAAGACAAAGCTTGCGGACGCCCGACAGTACCTCGAGATCCCGCAAACAACACACAAGCTTTGCTGCTTTCCCAAAATCCGAGGACACCATCCAAGTCCCCCCCCCAAAACCTTCGTGTGCGAGCCTCCTCGCCTCTGTTGGGTCAAGAATACCGATCCCAAGATCCCGTACCGCCGATGCCCAAGCCGTCGAAGAAGATCCACCCATCCAGTTCCTCGTCCACACTCTTCTCCTACTTTAGTTCCAAGGAGAAGGATCCCTCGAAGTCCAAATCGTCACCCACAACCCCAAAGGGCCTTCAACCTAGAGTTCGCAATGAATGGCAGGCAGATCCCCAGGTTACTTTCCAACAGCCTCCACCTCCGAAAGAGTCAAAGCGAAAGCTCCGGCCCCCACGCATTGACCTATCCGTTCTTTTCCCTAAGCCCCGCAAACCCACCACCAACCCTCATCTCCTATCGCCTCAACGTATGACTAGCTCCCCGTCTCCTGTTTCCACCGTTATCTCGGATTGGCCGTCCAACAGAGTTGACCAAGCCGGAAGCAATTCAACCGCGAGACGATTTGGAGACGCATTGCCTGCTCGTTCCTCGGTGTTTCAAAATGAGGCTCCCAAGCCAACCGTCGACCGTTCTGACCGCTCCGATCTCTTATCAATTCCCGAATCCAAGAATTACGAATGGTATGAACCCCCACTGGAGCGCACGGTGGGGACCAGTGAGATCGACCTCGCTCTGGATCGATATGCTGGACGACGATCGCTCTTTAGCCGCTCCAGTGTTTACACAGCAAGTCGAGAGCACCTGCAAGCGGATCAGCGCAATACAGATCAGCGCAATACAGATCAGCGCAATACGAATTCGGGCACAAATACGAGACGCACTCGCAGTCCATCTGGCAACCGCCGCAAGGATTCATACTTGGCTCCTGCATCTCAGCCAGAACCCAATCGTCCTCGAAAGGTCAGCTCGGCTGCGGAGAGTAACTCGCGAAGTGTCAAGAGCTCTATGACCAAAAAGAGCAGCAAGAGTACTTTGAAACACAAGGACCTCCAGAATTCCAGTGTACTCTGTCTTTCGTCATCTTCCGAGGATGAGACAGAGGAGGACATAGAAACGCCAACAGACTCACGTCCAAACCAAGGAAAAAGCAATCGGGATAGCGTTGCTACCTATGACGAGTTTGACGCTGAAATCTACACTGCCTCGACTGCACAGACTGCCACTGCCCATATGTACAAAAAGTCCTCTAGCAGCCGTGGATCGCATCCGAAAACACAGAAGCAAGACAACCAGCAACAAGTCCAGCAGACCCAGCAACCCAAGCAGAGAAGATCTAGCCGCAGAGATACAACAGCGTCAGCCAATAGCAAGTCGACGACGAAAACGACCCAATCCCGGCGGTCCAGCGGTGCCCCTGCTCTTCCTCAGCAGGACATCTTAGACCAGTTCCCGCAACAGCGACTACGCCCACCCCATGAGCTGAAGGAGATGAACCGGAGAAGTCGAGTCATTGCAGTGACTCGGCAGGAACAGGATCTTTTGGAAGCAATGCGGTTGCGAAAGGGCAAGGTTACCCCAAGTCTCTTCAATCACAACGGGGCCCCGCCAGTCCCGGAGATTGATCGCAGCTCGGTAATCTCGGGGCCATCGCGTGATTCCTTCGTCGGATCGGACACTTCGTTCCTGCGTCTCAGTGCGGCATTCCCCCCTTTCCAAGCCCGAACAGATCAAGGTGCTACTCAAATGGATGGATCGCCCTCGCAGAGTTCGAGTTCTGATACTGAGCAGAAAATCGGTAATTCGGTTGCCTCGCCCCGTTTTAGTACGGCGTATTCCGAAAGCCTTCCTTCTCCCGCTACCAGCGGCGCTTCTCCCTTGACTCCGACTCTCCCAATCCACCGCTTCTCGCCTCTCCCATCCCCGAAGCCGCCACCACGCGGCCCCCCGCCAGCTATCCCCGAGGACCAAAAGCGTCATAGTCGTCGCCGCACCGACAGCAGTGAAGCCATCATGCTTGACAACGGCGACCCCCAAAACAAGCACGACCTCCCTCTCTGGTCTTTCGACTTTGACTGGAACACACATGACCGAAGCAACGTTGCTGCTGTGCATTAAGCCGAAGCAGCACTTGACCTTGCACGACCACACTCACTATTAATAATTTTCTCGATTTTCGACTACTTTCACTCGATGTATAAACACTGGCACTCATTTGGATTGCACATCCTGACTATTCTTTACCTCTTGCATTTTCCTATCTCGCATTACTCAGCCTCTCAGCGTTTCTTTTCATCTTTCTACCCCAATCCCTCTTTGTAAATAGATCCCCTTCTTCTGACTATTTGTCTTACGAAAACCGCGTGCCTGTCATGTCTCATACTTGTCACGTCGGACCGGCCATGGCAAGGATGCATGGCGGAAAAAAACAGAATCCATATTTGATATTCTGATTCAATTATTGATTTATCAGTAAAATTGACCGAAAGAAACCTTGTAAGCCATAGCTGATCTGCTGAACCCTCGTCTGGAGGAAAATGTTAAGCATTTGGTTCCCGCACGAAAGTGTACTAACCCATCTACTGTAATACCTAAAACAGAGCCTTCCGTCCAAATGATTTACTCATAAGTCACCATTCATTATTCCGATAAAAAAATTAGATCTGAACTTCTTCCCCGTGATAAAGTTTCAAACACCCCAACCTGAAGTACAAAGTAGACCAGAATAATTAAGCTGATGATGTATTGCCCCAGTTGTCAAACAAACCACTGGTCATGCCTTCTATCAATTCTGGCACGACCTCTCGACTCAGGAGCTTCTCCATCCACTCCAAGTGAGTTTCGAGCGAGTAGTGAGTCTGAAGACCAAGTGCCACTTGTTTCGCAAGATCTTCTGCTTGTTCCCTCCGTATCCATTGTCGGGCCTTGGCTCTCTGAAGCTCCCATGCCCCCTTTGAATCAGCGTGACGGGTTGTGATATAAACGACAGCAATGATGTTGAGATCAACAGAGGCTATGGTGTAAATTTGGCTTTCCACGGGCTTGTTTTCTCTCCAGCTAATAAGAAGCATGATGGTGTTGTTGTTGAATTGCGCCATTAGAGAATATTTTATCTCCAAATCAAGGAGTTGGAATTCTCCATCTGCTCCCTGCGTGTAGATAATTTGAGAGAGAGAAAGAGTAAGACTCTTTTTTGGGGAACCTGCCGGCGGCGTAGTCACTGTTGCGCATGAATCAGAATATGAGATAGTTGGGAACCACCCGGGGTACTCCTCAGGTTGAGGCGTCTGATTTTGATAATCTGGAGCTAGATCTGATAGGAGCCAATAGCTATTCTGCAACAGTTCTGACACTTGATTGGCATGTGTGTTTGGCTGTTCTGTAGTCGGATGATTGAAAGGAGAGGTGTATGAAGAGTATGAAGGGGAAATATCACAATCGCTGCCATAGGAGATTGAGAATGAGGATTCCTGGGTGGAGCTTGATATCCCTTCGGGACAGGACCACCCAGGGGAGGTTGCTGGGTTATATGAAGAGCATGGAGTCATGCTAGGAGTACTGGTAACATCAAAAGGTGCGAATATGGACAGTGATTCGTCCTTTACGTCTTCATTGCCGGGGAGCCTCGGCGCGTTAGGACAAATATCGGAATATGTATAAGCTATCCCTAATATTGACCAATTCGGGGTCACTAGGAGGATCGGTATCCCCAAAGGCACCCGGTGCGGCAAAGGTTGGAGGGAGAGCAGCCTTTTTGCCCCTTGGAGGTCTTCCACGCTTCCTAGCAACAGCAGACATAGGAGCTTCTTGATATGTATCTCTATACAACTTTGGATACACTTAATCTACCTCTATAGCGCTGTGAAAGTTTCTAGTCCCTTGTTCCTCTCTAGTCTCCGCCTTCCAGCTACTCTATTCTATCTTAGGTAGGTGCTAGCCTGCCAGAGGAAGGCGGAGACTAGAGAGGAACAAGGGACTAGAAACTTTCACAGCGCTATAGAGGTAGATTAAGTGTATCCAAAGTTTTATGGAGATTACATACTAATCTGGATTCAGAAGGGCCCATGGTCCATTTAGCAGCCCTCCAGATTAGTGATAGAAGTTTGGTCTATCTCGGGCTACATGATCGAATAGAAAGCAGTGTTATGATCTTGAGCCATCCACGGAGAGAGATCCACTGTAAAAATGTCAATGATAATTGGTTAATAAATATTGGAAATATGCTGGCAGTATTGGCTCCAGTACGGCGGACCTCGTGACTGCACGATTTGCGCCATGCATGCAGATGCAAGTTCCACAGCCCACGTAGACCCCCTACGAACAGCCCTAGCATCGTGGTCGACATGCATTTGGCCCCGACGCCATCAGAAGGTGGCTTGTCCCGGGCGCGGTGCCGAATGGATCAACACGCAATTCGACCAGCGGGGCGGGGTGGCCTTATATCATCTCGCATTCCACACTCCGTATGTATGTGCTCTGGAACAGAAGGAAGGGCCAAGACGAAGTGGATCGTCGTGGGATGGGGCTTGACGTCAGAGGAGATGCCCAGGCCCAGACTCAACCGACTCGACCGACTCAAATCGGCCCCAGGTTTCAGGAAGAGTCAAGGCAGAGGTGCATTGCTTTTCCCAAGAGCAAGGACTGATACTGTTGATGTTCGTGCCCAAGAGACCAAAGACCAAAGACCAAAGAGGGAGTCGCGACCCCGTGATCCACACCGCTCCTCAAACAGTACCAAGAGGTCCAGGTCCATTCCAACGGACACTTCCCCTACATCTTACATCTTACATCTTACTCGACATCTTACTATCACTATCACTCCTTTGCCCTTTATTACAGAGTCCAGAGTACTCTTTATTTCCAGGGGCCTTCCACCTGCCGTGACCTCATACCACAACCTCCGTCTTTCCCTTGTCACCCCAGCCCCCCGACCCACGCGGAGCTCCGCTGTGATCGTCATCCGAAGCCCTGAGGATAGGCCCTAGGCGGCAGATCGTTGGCGTGCCCCCCTGCTTTAGCTGGACGAAGTGTGAAAGTCTAACTAAGACGCTGCACCAGCCTGCGGTCTTTTCTGTCGCTCCCTACTTCTTGCTGCTTCCTCGATCACTCATCTTCTTCTTGTCGTCCCCTTCCATTCTATCTCTCGCCGTATCTCATTTGTTCGCATTGTTTTTACTTCCCCCCCCGATTCCGTTTCTTTGCGGAGAAGATACCCACCTCGTCCCGCAATCGCGACAAAATCCACAATTTCGAGTCACCATGGGGGACCGCACACAGCGCCAACCGTCTTGGCTGCGAGATATCACCAAGAATGTTCCATGGCTGCTGGTAGGGATCCCGCATTGACGCGTGCAATGTGTATCGCGATCCTCAAAACCATGTTGCTGACGTGCCCTTTCTCTGATGCAGCTCACGGTACAATCAACGGGGTTTGTTTTGGTGAGTCTCTTTTCGCTTTATCTCAAGATACCCCCCCGCGCAAAAGACTGATTGTTTCTTTTGCCCACGATGACAGCTCGCCCATTATTCTCGAGTGATGCCCCCCGCCGGTGGGAAGCGATATCTGACCTCCACCGCCGTTTTTCTGAACGAGATGGTCAAGCTGGCCATTTCTCTCACAATGGCCCTCTATGACGTCTCCAAGGCCGCGCCCCTCTCGATGCCCGCCACATCCCTCTTCTTCTCCCTCACTAGCGCTGTCTTTTCGGGCGACAGTTGGAAACTTGCAATCCCTGCCAGTCTCGGCGTTTTATCCAGTTCGCTACAATACATCGCACTGTCCAATATGCAGGCGGCGAGTTTCCAGGTTACTTCGCAATTGCAGTTCTTTACGACTGCGATCTTTGGTCTGATGGTTCTCCGTCGGAGTATCGCACCTCAAAAGTGGGGCTTACTCTTGTTGCTTCTCGTGGGCGTTGCCCTTGTTCAGATTCCGGATGCCAATTCAGATCAAATGACCCTGCAGGATGAAAGCGCGTCTTTGCATTTTCCCAGATCACTTGAAGAATGGAAGGCCGCCAAGGGAATTTCACGTAATATGCACAAACGTTCTGCGACATACGAAGGCATTGAGGAGGATATTCAGACCGCCGACCCACACTTGAACCCGACATTGGGTCTGCTCGCGATCATCGGTGCCGCGCTAGCTTCCGGCCTCGGTGGAATCTACTTTGAGAAGGTTCTCAAGGACAGCTCAAACCACACTTCGCTGTGGGTGCGCAATGTTCAACTGACAATCTACTCTGTGTTCCCAGCACTCTTCATTGGTGTCGTTTTCCGCGACGGCGATACCATCTCCAATGGTGGCTTTTTCCAAGGCTACAACTGGGCCGTATGGACCACCATCGTGGTTCAAGCCCTGGGCGGTATACTATCCACATTTTCCATCAGCTCTTCCCAGAGAGATCCCAAGTCGCTGGCCCCCACCATCAGCACTGTTCTAAGCATTCTTGCAAGTATTTACTTATTTGATTTCGAGCTCACTGCAAGGGTAAGGGTCCACGTTCCCATCATTCCCAAGAAAAGCCATACTGATAATGTGAGCTTTAGTTTTTTGTTGGGTCTGCTGCTATTTTGGTCGCAACACACTATTATGGGAACCCGTGTTATACCTCCACAGGCATCCGGCCTCCTCCAATTCGCATTGATGCATACGAGAAAGATAGCGGTGCTGACAGTGGATCACCCGTGTCAAACTCCCCCGACGAATTTTCGATTAAACTACCCAGCACTCCGTTCTTGTCGGATGGTCTCTCGTCCTCCCGTCCTACCTCTCCGAGCCCGAGTCACCACACTCGTGTTAGTTCTAGCCGGAACGTGAGTGGGAGCAGCTACTTCGATAAGGAGTAGCTGAAAGCCGGCTTGACTCCACTGGGCACCCCTCCCCTGATTACGGTGATATGATTTGGACGACTGATAGATACGATTAAGCCGGTGGCTGTGGCCATTCCACATAATATTTCCCGACATTTCGCCTTCTACCGAGAGGCAGATTTGTTTAAGCGTGTTTCCTACATCAGCCCCCCCCCCCCCCCCCGCCTCTGGGGCTTCGGTCATGTATGCATATAAAGTTATTTTGATAGTTAAAAGAATTTGCCGTCAATATTTTACTCTTTTGTCCACCTGGCCCAGACCCTCTTCAACATACTACCACTAGTAGCTGCTGACATCTTTTAGCTAGTGCGATTGAGATTCTGCATATCTCATGTTCGGGCGAGGAGGTCGTTGTTCCACCCTTCTAACTATCCTGTGAAGCCTAATCTATTCGGTTAGCAGATAATAAAGCAATAACGTAATCGCGTGCGAGGATAAAACGGACGAAGATTGTCCTACTCTGGGTGAAGCCTACAGTGGCCCAAATCGGAATCCCCGTGACTCTCCAGTCCCGCTAGTCATTACCATGCTTCACCTCCCAGGATCACCGCAACACTCGCCCAATTCGATTCCTGAATCAGACCTGCAACCATGCGAAGATATCCATACTATCGATCAAACACAATTCATTCCTCGCCAAAATGGCGTCGCATTGACACTGGCTCAGCTGCTACCTCTCGGAACAATAGGGCTGGGGTCATTGATCAGAAGCTGATCGAAGGATCTCATCAACCACGGGCCTACGACTCTCGTCTTCGAAATTCTTCAATCATGACCACTCCTGAGATTGGCCCTTGTGATGGAGACTCTCAATTAGATGCCTTTGGTAAGCTGTCAACTGCCAATAAAAACGCTCGATATCGCTAAGACCCATGAGACCTCGAGTTACTTGCATCCGACTCCGGTATAGGGCCCACCATAACATCAGAGACTCCTCTCGGGAAAGCCACCCCTCAGCAGATCTACAAGAATGCGAGCTTGAGCAATCAGGCTGCTCCGGTGCAGACCTCTCGTTTTTTTACTCGTAAGTTCTGTCACTTTCAGATGGGCGAAGTCACCGCTAAGCTGATATCCAACAGCAATACTCAAGAATGCGCCTCTCAGTGGATTGGGATCCAGTCAGCCCGACAACCGCTTCGGCCCCTCGTCCAGCCCGCTGGCTTTGATGCATCAACGAAAGAACAATTCGACTGAACGACGAGGTCAGCTGGAACTTTCCCGCGAAGAATCTGAATTCGAGTCAACCCAGTCGTCCTTGAAACAAACAACTTCATTTTACCCAAAGACTAGGGCTCCTATTGACTGCTCGGAGAATCAAGGACAGTCTCCCTTTTCCAATATTCCCCTCTCGGTGCGAGGCATTGTTTTAGTCCCAGTTTCGGACTTGTGCGAGCAACACCGGTCGCTTTTCAGTTTCCCCTTTTTCAATGCCATTCAATCAAAATGCTTTCATACCGTATACAACACCAACGATAACTTGGTATTATCAGCGCCGACTGGAAGTGGCAAAACGGTGATAATGGAATTGGCTATCTACAGACTTCTCAACATCTTGAAAGACGAGCGTTTCAAAGTTGTCTACCAAGCCCCGACCAAATCGCTTTGCGCAGAGCGGTTTCGGGATTGGAATCGCAAATTCTCAGCTCTCAATCTGCAATGTGCCGAGTTGACGGGTGATACAGATCACACTCAGCTACGCAGGGTTCAAAACAGTCAAATAATAATCACAACGCCTGAGAAATGGGATAGTATGACACGCAAATGGAAAGATCACATGCGGTTGATGCAACTGGTGAAGCTGTTTCTAATCGATGAGGTCCACATTCTCAAGGAGTCTCGAGGCGCTACGCTTGAGGCTGTCGTGTCACGAATGAAGAGTATAGGATCGAATGTTCGCTTTGTTGCCTTGAGTGCCACTGTTCCAAACTCGGAGGACATTGCGACCTGGCTTGGGAAAAATGCTACTACCCAGCACGTTCCGGCTCATAGAGAGCATTTCGGGGAAGATTTCCGACCAGTCAAGCTGCAGAAATTTGTATACGGGTATCAATCGAGTGGAAATGATTTCGTGTTTGACAAGATTTGTGGTTCGAAGTGAGTGATCCAAAAGCGAGCTTCCAGACAATGACTTGATATCTCTAACTAACCATCCCTTCTAGATTACCTGATGTTATCGGCACCCATTCTTGCCAGAAACCAATGATGGTTTTCTGTTGTACTCGAAACTCGTCCGTTGCAACCGCCAAAGACCTCGCTCGGTTGTGGACAATGGCACATCCACCTGCAAGACTCTGGAAAGGGCCTACCAGACATATGGAAGTCCACAACGAGGACTTGAAAGGTATGGATTGAGCTTCGGTCTTCCTTTTTGATTCATTCTGACGGTGCACAGGAACCGTATGCGCAGGGGTGGCATTTCACCATGCCGGACTAGGCCCAGGAGATAGACACGCCGTTGAGAAGGGCTTCTTGGATGGACACATTAATGTGATATGCTGCACCTCCACTTTGGCGGTCGGGGTTAACCTGCCGTGTCACCTCGTGATAATCAAGAACACGGTTTCCTGGCAAGAGGGTGGCTGTCAGGAATACTCCGATCTCGAAATGATGCAAATGCTCGGTCGTGCCGGGCGACCTCAATTCGACGATAAGGCAACAGCAGTCATTTTGACTCGAAAGGAGCGCGTCAATCACTACGAGAAACTGATTGCAGGCTCAGAAAGTCTTGAGAGCTGCTTGCACCTCAACCTTATCGAGCATCTCAATGCGGAGATTGGACTGGGAAATGTGACCGATCTTGAGAAGGCAACGAGATGGCTTGCCGGGACTTTTCTCTTTGTGCGACTTCGTCGGAACCCGACCTACTACAAGCTTAAAGAAGGGGCAAGTGAGGAAGATGAGGAAGAGCTTCTACGTCAGGTTTGTGAGAAGGATATCAAACTTCTTCAGGAATGTGGACTAGTTGGGACAGACGGACTGCGCTCAACTCAGTTTGGAGAAGCCATGGCTCGATATTACATACGTTTTGAGACGATGAAGATTCTTCTCTCTCTGCGCCCAAAAGCGACAATGTCTCAAATTGTATGTGTGTCCCCCGATAAGCATGAAGTTTTACTAATGAAAAAAAGCTGGGAGTCGTTGTTCAGGGGGAAGAGTTTCATGAAATCCGCGTCAAGGCTGGCGAGAAGCCTCTTTATCGGGAAATCAACAAGGATCCCGGTATTCGATTTCCAATCAAGGTTGAGGTTTCTCAACCGTGCCACAAGATCTCCCTCCTGCTTCAAGCAGAACTTGGCGCAATCGACTTTCCCAGTGGCGAACAGTTCCAGAAGCACAAGTTCTCGTTCCAGCAGGAGAAATCCCTGGTCCTCTCTCATGTCAATCGATTGATTCGCTGTGTTATTGATTGCCAAATTTCACGCGAGGACTCAACAGCAATGCTCAACTCACTAGAACTGGCGCGCAGTTTCGGTGCCAAGGTGTGGGATCACTCTCCGCTTCAAATGAAGCAAATAGACCAGGTCGGTGTTGTTGCCGTGAGGAAACTAGCTGCTAGTGGGATAATGAGCCTTGAGGAGCTGGAGTTCACTGAGCCTCATCAGATTGAAATGACGCTCAGTAAGAATCCTCCATTTGGGACCAAATTGCTGGCGCGGGTGAGGGAGTTCCCGAAACTGAGGGTCGCCTTGAAGATAACTGGAAGGGTTTGTCAGGAATCAACGCAAGCATCACTATGGTTGGCTAATATGCAGAGCAGGAGGTCACAACCGAAGGTGTCAAAATCCGTTTCAAGCTGGAAGTGGCATTTATGAATACGAAAATCCCAACTTTTTTCCAGCGACGACACATCTACGTTTGCTGCTTGACTGAAACATCTGACGGTCAACTCATCGACTTCAGAAGAATTAGGTGTGTTGGAGAAGATTTGGGACATGCGCAAGGAACTAACAGTGCATAGTGCGAGTAAGCTCCAAGAGGGTCTGGAGGCCAATCTCGTCGCGGAATTGCATGTCCCGGGCCAATTCATTATCAGCCATGCCATGTGCGATGATATAGGTATTGAATCTTCCCAAGCTGAATTAAGTCTGGTTTTAACTTCCCATTAGCGGGTACATCGAGACAAGCCGAAATCAAGCCGGAAGTTCCGTCCCTCTTGCCACGACCAAAAAACAAATGCCTCGTGTCCAAAACCTCGCGACTTCCCGAAACCAGCAATTCAGACTCGATTGACCGCCCAGAGACCTCTCAAAAACAACATAAACCCAAGGCGAGTCACCGAAAGGATGATTTCGAAGGCGATGACTTAGATCTAGATGACTTTCTAGAAGCGGGTTCATTCGAGAAGAAACCGAAACAGGTGGAAAAAGCGACCAGTCATCCGACTGATGACATTGAGTGGATTTCGATTGATTGCACCCCCAGTCCACCTCCTCATACTGCAAATTCATCCCGAAACCACGATGAGAAATGGACAGCAGACATGGGACCGCAAGAGGAAGACTATGAGCCTGTCCGACTCGCAAACGGGAACTGGGCATGCAACCACAAATGCAAGGATAAAACGAGGTACGCATGCACCTGAGGATAAAGATCTGGAAAATAATTAATGAATGCTAAACATCATAGTTGCAAACATTTCTGCTGTCGAGATGGTCTCGAAAAGCCCCCAAAGCCTGGAAAATGCAAGACTACCGCGAACCTCAAAGCTCACGGTCTCAGCCAATTGACTTTACCGGCAAGCACTGGCGAAAAGAAAACTCTCAAAGACAAAATGCCACTAAAGGCAAAACAACCTGTCAAACGAAAGACCAGTCAGCTGTCGGAATCGGGTACCTGGTCCTCAGGCTTGCCAAGCAAGAAAAAAACGAAACAGACCCAGATCAACTACAAGCAAGGCGGCAAAGGCAATCTTCCCAAGTCCAAAAAAGAGCGACCAAAAAGTCCTTCCAGGGTCCCGTCTAGTGATTATGGGGATTATGGACTCAGTGATCTGCCATCCCCGTCAACCTTTCTGGATACTATCGACTCCAGACTTTTACGACCTAGGCCTCCGATTATGGGCTTATCACAGCCTAGGGAAACCGAGCAAATGTTTATCGATCCTTCCGTTCTAACTCTTTCGGATTCTGGAGTACCAGGCAAGGTGGACACTGCTCTTCAACTTGCATCTCCAGCAATGGGAAGCTCAGAGGCTAGGAAAACCCCACCCAGCCCCTCACCAGAACAAGAAATTATTGATGGATGGGACAGTACCCTGTCAGAATCCAGCCCGGAAGTATTCACTTCGCCTGCAGCACTGAAAAGTTCTGCTACTACTGCACCACTGTTGACCTCTCCTCAAAATACAGTTCGCTCACCGAAGGGGAAGGAAAGAGTCTTGGAGATGACCCATGAAGATCTAGAGCAGCCAAAGCTCGATCAGTATCCTCTCATGGATACACTCCATGAGATACTTTCAGTACCAGCTACCAATGTCCGCTTGACGGGCAATGGAGACGATGAGAACTCAAGCAATGGATGGGAGGATATTGATCGGATGTTGTACGAGGAGTACAAGAACATCGTCAATTTTTATTGAGACCCAAGTTCTGAAGGGGGGTCTCGGATCTTCAGAATCCTCGCTATGTTCAAGGATAATGTTTAGTGGCTGAGATGGCGGTATGTGGGTTATTTATGATTATGATGTATAGAGTATTTAAATATAGTAAGGATTCCAGGCATTATGCTTAGCTATCATTACATGACCACTATGAATGATATTGAAAAGTCCTCGAATTTCATTTGCTCTGTCAGCGAAACAAAGAGGAAATCAAAAGACCTCCGCCCTAAGCCCGAGTGCTTAGCCTAGACCTTAATCCGTTCATCACAACGAAATGATACTAACAGGACAGCTGGGCCGGTGTTTGTCCACCCGAGGTGAGAACTCTCTCCATTCCATCATCATCCATCCACCTCCAGCTATTGCTAACAGAGAGTGTATACCATCGACCTTGTCTCGTATCTCTGACCCTCTGCTCCCATCGGCCCATGTGTGCTAATAAGGCCGTAAATTATGCAGAACAGGGATTGACATTCATTCACTCACATTTGAAGAAGGAGTACTAATTTGACGCAACAAAATTTGGCCCCCATATTTGACCTGTGCAACAGGTCGCGGGGTGGAGATGAAGTGGCATCGGCCCCCACTCTGGGTGGTGTGCACTGCCCCTGGCGCTAAAATCCAGGGCTTTGAGCTCACTCCAAGGCTCATTATGAGGCGTGTTTCCTGGGCACATGTCCGGCCAAAACCAGAACACTCTCAGTCGGCCATTCAATGCTTGAGATGACCCGAGTCAGATCACTCGCAAGACGCAGCGGAGAAGAGGAATCCTCGGAAGAGCAAAAGCAACCATTTGTTGAGCAATCCACACACGAAGATGAAGAAGAACAGGGTCAAGATTTTGACAAGGCGAGCGCGACGCGATATGGGTGCATTGCCGCTTTATTCGTCGGTGTGATTCTCTCGCTTGTTTGTTTGATTTCTGGCATTTATCTCCTCATAACGAATAAGGCAAAGCTTGGCGCTTCAATTTCAATCTCCGATACGAGTCGCGAGGTTATCTCACTGGTGATCAACGTTATCTTGGCACTCTGTACTGATGGTATGATGTTTATGCATTCTGTCTCGTTGCGCTGGGCATTGTATCGCGAAAGACGTCTGGAGTTCAACACCAACGTTCGCCTTTTCACCAGCGCCAGAGTATTTGGGCCGAACAGCTGGTACATCAACCTAGTAGCACTGAGCTGCCTGATCCTGTCATATGCGTCCACATCCGTTCTTTTTTTGTCCGACGAAGCCGTTCTATCGTCTGCGTACGAACAGCAGGAATCTTCCAAGGACCCAGTTTTGGTCAACGCTACGGCTTTAGTCGCTCTAGGTATAGGTCTGGCTGGCCAGGCTGTTGTCGCTACGTGGTGTTTTGTATCCAGCAAAAGGTTGATTCCAACATGGAGTGCCAATCCTCTCAATACCGCATTGGCAGCGATCCAGAAAGGTGACATTTCTCACCGTCCCGGGAGATGTATGCTATCAGTGCACCAGCGAAAAATGCAAAGCCAAGAGACATATCCTTTGGAAAAGCAAGGAAATATGCTCCGTGGAAAGAACCTGGTGCGATACATTCTTGTTTTGCTTTGGTCTCTCGCACTTCTAGCCATTGCGTGGCCAATCACTATCGCTGCTCTTTCCAAGTCTATCGGTAACGCTAGTGCTGCTGGCCAAGCATCCGAAGCTTTATGCTGGAAGCTCGGATTCAAATGGGATCAGAGTAGCTTGGCCTGCTCTCGGAACTATGTGACATTGTCATTTTCCCCTTACGCCAATGACCATAAGCCCAACTCGGCAATCTTCTCTTACGGCACTGAGGCCGTCCTTTGTGTCCTCTTTGTCTGTCTTATCCAGGGTGTTCAGACTATTGCACTGCACTGTCTGGAACTACTAGTCAATTTGTCTAGAGATGAAGGGATATGGCGACAGGCTCATCGGGATGAAACAAAAAACGCTCCTGGAACACAGTTGGTCACGAATCCGTTTCGCGCAGCTGTATTAAGTTGGGAAAACGTGTTTCTGTTCATATCAAAGGCTCTGATGCATTGGATAATTGGCCAAAGCCTGATTCCATCTGTTGTTGTTGAAGATTCCAAGAGCTTTGAAGACTCCAGGAGCTTTGAATCCATCGCTTATACTTCTGTTGAAAACCTGACCAGTCTCTCGTTGAAAAATGGTTTCCAATTTGATATGGTCTACTCGCGGTTGATCATTTATGCCATATTATCCATTATTGTGGCCACTGTGGCGACCTTTCTGGCCCTTAGGAGACCGAAGGGCTGTCAGCCTGCCGCGTTGGGCCACCTGCAGACTCTTGCGGATCTTGTCGACGATTGGAAGACAAATGGCGATGGCCGGATTTGGTGGGGAGATAAGACCTCGCAAGATGGTGATCAAGTGCGGCATGCTGGAACATGCCGTGAGAAATCGATGGTTGGACCGATACTATGTACTGCGAAATATGCCGGTAGATGATTTGAACCTCGGGAGCGGTCATGCTCAGTGTTCAATTTAGAAGCTATACTTGAATCTTATTAAATTACATTTGCTTGAACGCATTATTTAGTATTTATTAGAGTAAATGAACGGAGAGCCATAGTCGGTAAATTTCCAGATTCATGTTCTTTGAATAGGAGTGGAGGGGGTATGTATGGGGAGAATTGAGCAACACTATGGCACCGCGAGCTAGGTAACTTTAAATGGCACAACAATCCGATATTGACCAGACATCCATCAATAATTCTCAACATCATCTTTTCCAAACCTTCCTTCAAGAACCTTTTTCAACTTGGCCCATGCAGCCCGCAGATCGCCCGGAATGGCAGGCATCAAGTGAGATAAAATTGGTTGGCACTGAGATACCAGATCCTGACATTCACTAGCCTGCTGTGAGACATCATCCAGGAGACGGGAATATTGGACCGAAATTGACATGAAGGTTTGGCAGTTTTCCACATCAGGCAGTCGGCGGAGAAGCTCATTGACAGTCAGAACTTCAGAACGCAAGGCATCTACCCTGACGAGAAGGTCATCTGAATCATGTTGAAATTGGGAAACGATAGGTGAGAGCTCTTTGTAGCGACGAGAGTGATGGTTGTATTCCTGGAGGGCCCCAGCCTGGGCAATTGAAGATGCAAGGTGCTGTATGCCGTAATTCAGGGACAGGACGGTGGGTCGGAGTCCACGTTCTTGTGCCACGAGGTGTGTCTTTCTGATTTTCAACGATTCACATTGAACTTTCTGGAGTGCGTGCAGCTGATAAATGTGGATCAGTTTCGCATCCCGAGACAGTGAGTAAAAGTCCTCCGGAAGTGGGGAATCACGTTCAAGCGTAGTGGTGATAGAGCCTTGGTCATCAATTTCGATGTCTTCTGTGGTCTGTCAGACTGGCGACGTCATGTTTGGGGAGGGAGAGATTTTAGGAGTACCTTTAGTATCCATGGTGCGGGATCAAATTGTATGGCTGTCTTTAATGGGAGGGTTCTGTAAGTTCAAGTCAGTGACGTGTGGTGTGTGTGTGTGTGTGCGTGTGTGTGTGTGTGTGTGTGAGAGAGAGAGAGAGGAGAGAAGGAGATGAAGAGACAATAGTGTGTGATTGAGGAAGGTACGGGCTGTGGAAGTGGAAGTGGAAAGTGCGATTACAACTACTAGTTACTACTACTACAACTACTACTACTACTACTACTACTACTACTACTGCTGAGGTTGCACCAAAGCAAGTCTAATCGAGTACTCTATATAGAATACTACTTACTCCCTAGGTACCTAATAGTATGCATTGATTATATATACATACCTAGGTATATACTACTTTTCTCTTCCAAGGACAAAACTGTGAGAGTATAACGTGTATATTGAAACTATTCCTGTCTTTCGAAATGAATACTAGTATCTGCCAGCAATCCAAACAGAGCCTAGCCTGCTATTCTAAATCTGACCAATCAAAATAATTTGCCCATCTCGACCGCCTCCCATGTACCTTGATTACCTTCTAGGAAGCAGAAAAAAAATGAGCCTGACCCGATTTGAACGGATGACCTTGTGGACTGGAATCACACGCGCTACCGCTGCGCCACAAGCCCAATTGATGAAGGAAGTAGCCAGATGCTGATATTGATTCCCGGCATGAGTATATATACTAGGCTGTGGCTAATGATAATTTAGCATCACATGATATCCTCTTATAGACAGAGTTAATTATTATAGACCACCTAGAATACACATAGGAGTATAGATAATTTTCCCCTTTGGCCCTTTGAGAAGCCCCGTTTTGGCCTGATAACTTGCTTCTTTGTACATTGACATATGTCAGTTCTACATGTTCTGATATATTTTGATGGCCTCGTTGCTAGTAGGGCACCCGTTGTCGACGCAATCAATGGATGGCGTTTCCAAGGCTTGAGCAGATAGACGTAAATTTATTGAAGACGAGCTTAAAGTCGGTGCAACTTTACTTTTTATTATGATAGTATTCGTATGCATTGTGTATTACTGTGCCCGGAGTCTAAAGAGGGCCCTTGGTGCTTTGTTCTCCTCGGAATTTAGTCAACCACTCAAGATTGTCGGCCACTGTGTGGCTCCATTGGTCTTCAGAATCAAACAAGAGTCATCTTGCCTCGCGTTGAAACATTTCGTCTGTCGGAATAACATTATCTCTCATCATTTGTTGCACATAACGACTTAAATGACAAGTGAGTACTTCCGTGTAGGATAAGAAGAGCCATATAGTACTCCGCCTCCGAGAATCTTATTCCTAATAAGGCCTGGCGGAAGGCTTCCATCAGTAGCCTTAGCAAGGGCTAGGGATATGACCATCTTTGGATAACCGATGTTACTTATCGACATGCCAAGAGGGGTCGCTCTGCTTGGGGCTCGTATTCTGCCGAGCCCCAACGTATGAGAAACTGATAATTCGCCGATCACCTCAGCTTTCAAATTTAGGAATGCGAGAACATGCGGGCATGTGGGCGATTTAGTAATAAATAAATTCACCATGTATTTAAGACATGACCGAGGTCGCTCTCGATCGCCTGGTGGATGTCGTATCCAATGACGCGCGGGTTTTGAGCGTGCGACTTTCTCAGCTTCGTCGAATTTGGGACTAGAACCCCTTTATTTGCTGTTTTTTGACACTGTTCTCCTAAAAAAAAGCCCATCTCATCTTTCTTTAGGGCTGCTTCCTACTTCACGACAAAAATGACCCGTCTCACGACTATTTTCGCAGCGCTGTTCGTGCTCTCCTCCTTCCCGCTAAGCTTGGCCTGGACCTTTGTGTGGAGAAATGCCACCGATATCGCCACCGTCGAGAACGGTACCAGTGCGCAGCGTTGCAAAACGATCGAGCAAGCCAAAAACAAGATTTACAAATTCGACGCAAAGGGCAGTCTCGTCCGCCTCTTTCTCTATGGCTCATCGAACTGTACAGGCGATATTATCGACACATCCGAAGATAGCCTCGCGAGCAATTCGACGGTTCCAATCTATGGGTTCGCGGTCATTGATTTAAGGGGGGCAAACAGCAGCAGTGGTGGTGAGCTCACGCCATTTCCAGGAAACGATTGGTTCAAGTTATCACCCAACAGTCCTGTGATCACAGCCATGGGGAAAAGACTCCTCGCAGAAAATTGTGGGAAATACCGCGAGGGACCGGGACCACAGTGGTCTGATATTGACCGGCAGTCCTATCAATGCTGGCAGGAAAAGCTGGGATATAGCGATAAAGATGCTGATGGGTGGCCCGGCAAGGCAAGTTGGGACCAACTCAAGGTTCCTCTGACAGTCACGAGTGACCCCGAGAGCTCTTCTACAGCGACGAAGACACCGTCCAGTACGAGTGCTAGTACGAGCAATCCGACGGGTTCATCTGCTCCGACCACAGATACCTCTTCTAAGTCGTCGCTCAGCGGAGGCGAAATTGCCGGCGTTACTGTGGGCTCTGTGATCGGAGTAGGACTTATTGGGGCTGTAATCTATCTCTCGCGTCGGGTAGGCCGACGCGGTGCTTTGGCTTCTGGAGATTTCGAACCAGAGTCACAGTCACAACAACGGCCAAAGAGTGGATATAGCGGTGTTGACGGCGGAGTGGAAGAATCAAAAAAGCCGTCGGTGGAGCATCCTCCCACGGAGGCCGGAGCAGTCTCCATGAAGAAGGAGAATAGGCATGTTGCTGAGCTTTCGGGAGATATGACAGTGGCAGAATTGAGTGATAGTCGGAGGATCCTTGAGATGGGAGATGGTCGCAAATAGGATGAAATTGAGCGAAGTCGAATTTTTAATGCACAGCCGAGTATAAACGAGATTTAACGCAACTCTGCCTATGATTACCCCCCCTATCGACAATACAACCCATATAAGCTCGCCCTCCCTTTGAAATCTACTATTTCAAGCTACCGGTAGTGTGGATCCTTACAACTACCAACAATGCCCGGGCAGTAAAGTCTGCTGCGCGATAGGCGAAACTTGCCTTAACAACAAGCTTTGTTATAGTGCGAGATATAATATTGCCTACCGTGGAGCGTGTGTGAGCCAAGACTGGCCTGCTGAAGATTGTCCACATATTTGCCATACAGGTACGAAAGGCGCAATGTACTAGTAGATCCTACTAGGAAACGAGTTAGTAGGCAACTATTACTCTGTACCCTATGATTAATCATTCTACTATCCGAGAAGAGATCCCTAGCAGCTGGTCAAATTTGTTCGCTGGTCCCTATAATAGCTTCGGTGTTTTCACCTGTGGAAACGGGAGTGGAGCGAAAGAGATTTGCCGAGCCAATTTGTCGAATTTTGTGTGGAAGGCGGCGATTATTTCCATGCCTCAGTTAATTGAACCCACAATAAACTCATCGCTGAAAACAATCAATCTGATCTGGCATCCACAAGTACTAATACTTGCAAATGCTCAAAGCAAACGGTTGAGATCGGGGCTTGTCTCGGAGTGGGGTTAGGACCGCCCTTGATACTGGTTTCGATATGGCTCTGGATGGTTAATGGTTAGGAAGGGAATGGGAAGCTCACAAGGAACAAAAATGGAACCCGAGACCAAACATGGTGGTAATGAAATTGAAAACCGACCAGGATACCAACATCGTCAAGACACAGAAGGATATTGTCTTCCATCCCGCGAACTTCCTACCCTAGGAAACCAAGCAGAGATAGATGCACTAGGCTCTATGGTACGCGAGCTAGAATGATTGATTATTTGGGGATATCAGGAGTCAGAGGTAGCGTTGTATGTCAAGATTATAGTATTGCTGTACGTCTAAGTATAACTGGAGTTGGTAGTGGAGAAGCATTTCCCCGCGGTGGAGTCCTCTCCGACTCCGAGTCTCTCTCATCCTGCGTGAATTTGAACTTGCCCTTCCCACCATTCCATTCCTTCAACTTTCATCTACTCACTCACTTACCTACCACCATCGCCACAATCGCTACTATACCATCCCAGACTTCCACTCGTTTACCCTACCATGCTCCGCGCCAAACGCCAAAACACCCACTCCCTCGAGGACTCCTCCGTGACCCCCGCAACTTTCACCGATGGCCTGCCCCTCCCCAAGCTGATCGCCTTCGATTTGGATTATACCCTCTGGCCCTTCTGGGTCGACACACACGTTAGCGGGCCCGTCAAGCCCCGCGACAACAATTCACGCGTTGTGGATCGGTATTGTCCAATCCCTCCCTCCTACCGCTCCCCTCTTTGATCCGATCTAACTCGAACCCTCGTTTCACAGATGGGGCGAAGCCTTCGCATTCTATCCAGCCGTATCCTCCATTATTCAGGCCTGTAAGAGCCGCGCGATCCCTCTGGCCGTCGCCTCTCGAACCCAAGACCCCGATCTAGCGCGCGACATGCTGAAAGCACTACACATCATCCCTTCGTTCTCCGACAACCCAGCGGCGAATACGAAAACGAGTCGCGCGCTGGAATACTTTGATTTTATCCAGATCTTCCCGGCCAACAAGACGCAGCATTTCTCGCGTATTCAGCAGACTAGTGGGGTGGCTTATGAGGATATGCTTTTCTTCGATGATGAGGCGCGGAATCGGAATGTTGAGACGGAGCTCGGGGTTACGTTTTTTCTGGTGAGGGATGGGATGAAGCTTGATGTGGTTGATCGGGGGGTTTGGGCTTGGAGGAAGAGAAATGGTATCAAGAAGAATGCGGATGGGGAACTCCCTAACTGAGGATCTCTCCAGCTGTATATCTTGGGATCTTCAAGTTCAAGTTATGTTGGATGACTTTATGCATGGTAATTGTTGATGATTATATATAGATTTGAAAGCTAGTTGAGATACCCGGTCGGAAGTACATATGGACCTAAGTTAAAAGTTAGAGAGCTTATTCCTAGGGATTATTTAATGGTCGCCGGCGTGCGAGTGATAAATTGGAAGTCAAGTGGATGATGAGAAACAAAATCTGGGATTGAATGGTCTCGGATCCAGCCAAGCTGAAAAGAAGAAGAGAAGTTGAAGAATTCCAGTAGAGGTATAAAAAGGACAAGTCTGAAGAAAAGAACAAAAGAAAATAAAAATACACCATCCATCGTCAATCATATCCATCCTTATCAAAACAGTCCAGCTCTTCCAAAGGTTCATTATGCAAATGCGGGTCACCTATCAAGCCCCAGACCGCCAACTGAAAAGCTTTCGAAGCTTCTTTCGCTGGGAAAATGACTTTCGCTCCTCGTTCTTGCGGTCCTCGCCGCCAAGAGAGAGCGAGCTATGGAACCTCCGCTGCAAGTCGTCTAGCGCGTGAGCAGGGTGCCCGCGGAGGCCCATGGTCTCTGCGTTGGCCGCGGCCAGCACGGATTGGACATGGGGGTCGAAGATGGGGTCGTAGGGATCATAATGTTGGTTATAATTCATTGTGTTGGCATAGTAGGTGTTGTATGGGGCGGGAAGATCGGTAGGTGAGGGTAGATCAGAAGGCGTAGGGAGCTCATAAGAAGAATCCTGATCCTGTGGCAGGTCGTAGAAGATACCGCGGTCACGTTCGTCGACCTGAGCCCATTCACCATTTGCGTAGACGGGAGAGCCGGGTTCTCCGATCTCGCTCTCTTCGGAGTAGAAGGTAGGCTGAGAAGAGGATGGGGGTCGTGGGGAACTGGAGAAATCATGGCATCCATCTTGATCTACCTCATCAAGATCAGGATAGCTTCCAAAATGATGTTGCTCGGCGTGATGTTGCTGATTCTGAGACCAGTAGTTATGTTCGCGGAGAGAGTAGTCGGAAAGCGAGCGGACTCGATCGTGCACTCCGGGTGACGACGAGGGGATATCCGTGGTTTGCATCTTGGGCGTGGAGTGGCTTGCAGGTAAAGAGGTGTAAAGAGAGTGCGAAGAGTAATGAGATGGCAGCGAAGCATCCGTGAACTGAGAGAGCGATGTTCGATCAAATGTTTGATCTGGAGAAAAAGTAGTGGTCGATATTTTGGAGTTACGGCGGTTGTCAGTCGAGAGAAGTGAGCAAGCATCAACATCCTCAATGAAAGAAACGATCCGGGCGACGTCCAGGGACCTCCGTGGGTTTAGAATCTCAAAGGATGTCCCGCCATGGGAGATGGTGGCGACGGCCTGCGTGTTGGCCAGCATCGAATCGGACGCTTGGAAACGAGATAGAGGCGGGTGTTGAGCCTGGCCCCTATCTTGGGCGCGTTGAAGCTTTTCACGGAAAGTATTCTAGAAAAGGATGGTCAGAGGGGGAAAGTCTTGTTTATCTATGTTTCAGGTCACTCACCAATCGCTTCCTGTTTGGTCTTGGACGGGTAGCGTGCTCTGAGACAAGATGAACTCGTGGAGCCTGGGGTTGATAGCCACCTGCAAACAGGTCAGTGCTTTGCGTCTTGCATAAAATTAAAATTAAGAGGTAGCATACCAGTCGCAGGTTCTGAAACCTCGGGCTCCTGCTCGCTTCGCTGAGAGATGACGCTGTGCGAATAGGATGGCGATAGTGGCGGAGGAGTAGATGCCACCGAACAAACTGAGACCGCAGACGAGGGCAGCGATGTGAGTGCCGTTGGACGATTCAAATTTGAATTTGCAGTTTTTCGCTTCAGCGTTTTTTCTGAACGATCGACAAGATCGTCGACGGGCTCTGCAGACTGCAAGAGATATTTTCGGTAATCATGGAGCGATAATGCACCAGTGATCCCCGACTTGATTGATCGAGGAGGAAGTGATACCGCATCAACAGGAAGGGATTTGGAAGGAGTGCATGGTGCATAAGCCTGGTGACCTTCTAGACATTGGGAGCAAAGCGAGGTGTCCGGCAACTCGCCATCATCATAAACTCCAATTGAATCGACGCCACGGTAAGCTAGATCCTCAACCATTTTGGCTTTTCTTCTTCGTCTGTATGTATCTCTTTTTTATTTTCTTCCTCTTCGCAATTGGCTTTTCATGCGGGGATTTGTGAGGGGGTTCGTTGGCCCGCGACTAGCGTGTTGACATATCAAATGCACACGAAGATCGGGAGATCAATCCAAAACGCCTAGAGTCTATACATCTGATTCGTCAGAGCGGGGGGAACTGCAAGGGACCAACTGCCAGCACCACAACATGAAAAAAAAGAAAGACACGAGAGTGTTGGCTTACCCAAATAAGAATACAACAATGCAAGGAAGCAAAGGTACGAGATGCAATCGCCAGCCACAGGAGATATAAGAAAATTATAAGGGCAGAACCTTCAAGTTTTAAGGCGGACGGGTCGGAGCCGAGGGGTCTTTTTCTCTCATCTGGATCTGGATATCCACATCTCCACTTAAGAGTGACGACGCGGTCTGGAACCCAGCTGGAGCCAGGAACAACTGGGTCGCGAGCGGACGAACCAGTGGTTCTACAATTCTGCGATTCATTATGGGCAGAGAATGGGATTATGTAGGAAGTGGTCGACGTCACACTCGCCCACTGCAGCGATCGAGCCTTGGGCAGAAGCCCCCCCAGCCCAGCCCAGCAAGCAAAAAAAGAAATCATTGGAACAAGGGTGAAATGTCGGTCTGACCATGCGTGTGTTGTGCCAAAAGGCTAACCCACCCACCCTTCCCCTGTTGCCCTGGGGCCTGAGTGCCGAGTGACTGGATGCATCGCAGAATGACTTGCAGATGGCCCTCTCTCTGATCCTGCTGATCGTAGAGGCCCTGTTAGCGTCTTCTTAGTCGCACACCCTCCCGTCCCACCCCCGGCCAATCATCCGCCCCAGTCGCACTTTGACATGAACATGATCCACACACCGGGACTGGCGGCGACCAGTCGGTGCGCAGAACGAGGGGATAGTCGTCAGGGCTGAGCGAAGGCGATGACTTGGGCACCGAATCTCCATGATGGCTTGATTGGCGGACAGTCACCTAGAGGGAAAGACATAGTGGCGAGTGTGAAAATCTCGCCCCGACGCGTATGTAGGTGATCCGTCCTCGGTATTCAGAACTCCATTAAAAGATCGTAATCTCGATCGTAAGGATGGGTCCTGGACCCACCGGGCTCACATGGGGGAGAAATGGAAATGGAAGAATTGGAATTGCAAGAGCTGGGTTGGTCAGCCGAGAGTGCACACGGAGGAGCGGAGTATCATCAACGCCGCAGCATTGAAATAGTACAGAGTTACTATTAAATTAATTATGTACGTAGATTCCTATTCAAAGAAATTGAATCATCTCAAGTCAATATATGATCAATATACTCCATGTAATCCATACAATCCATTGACTACTACGGAGTACTAGTTGACTAGCATCTCAGGATGAACTTGCATGCTGAATTTTTCTTACAGCCGCTTACAACCGACGGGTTGAATAACCTTAAAATAACTAGCGGGCTTCATGTAACATTGGTAATATCCAGTAATCTAATTACCCCAGTTACACCAATGGGCCAAAATCTTGTCGGCCTGGACCTGAGGTCATTTCTCTTTCAAGGCATTGTGTGCGAATCATTCCATGGTTCTGCTCTGTTGCTGAAACTCTCGTGCTCGTACCTGGACATCCATGATTCATGATTCAGGATATGTATACGCCTCTGGCTGGGGCAATGTCGGGGAATTTGGGGGGCATTTCGGGATCGGCAATCGAGCAACAGGCTTTTCGATTTTTTGCTTCTTCAAAATGAAGTCTTGTGCCTTGCTGCATTTGGCTAGTCTTCCGCCTATCATATGTACTTCCGACTAAAGCGTTCCTCATCTGTCTGGGTAGTTCCGACCGCACCGGGTGAGGTCTCTGCCCAGGTGGTTGAGTTTTCCATGCATTGTATACTACCTACTACGTACGTTTGGCTCTTGTCCAAGGAACACATTCCGTGAAATCGATGAGAGTCTTAGAGGATCAGAAGGAAATTGGTTATACTATTTTGAAGAGGTGCCGCACAGGCTACTTTAACTTTTTGATCCTCGCCCGTGCGAAGGGTACTGTTGCGTTCTTGGATTTCTGCTTTTTTGCAATAATCATACCTCAAAGTGCTTACTATAATCAACTCTATTATCTGATACAGCCTGTAGTCAAATGTGGTTGCCATAGTACGAAGTCCTGCATGCATTCATGATGCGATTCAAAGGTGCTTAACACTCAGGTGATGGCTTCCAAGTTCGACGCCAATTGATAAACACTGATTGCTAGATCTACCTACATTGCGTTCAATCTATGGAGCTCACAAGGCTGTAAAATCGAGAGTAGATGTGCTTAACGCCGCAAGAATAAAATCAAAATAATCATCACAATCATAATCATAGTAAAAGTTCGAAGACGCCCAAGTTCATGCATGCATGGGGAGGATAGCAATTTTTACATGCGTCTTCGTGTCCGTAGGCTCCCCGGGAGAGATGGTATCATCGCAGAAAAAAGGTTCAGAGAGAGGTATTTACGGGCGCATGAAACATAAAATGCAGAAACGTCAGAAGTAATCGGGAAAGAAACTGAAACTGAAGGTGTATCGCGGTAGCGTTTGCATGTAGACCAAGCCAAAAGCTTAGTAGAGTTTATATTTCTAGTAGTATCGTTAGTCACGTTCTTAGGATAATTGAATTGAAACCGAATATTTTCTGTCCACTTACATCTTCCATCTTGCGCCGGTTGCTCGGGTCCAGGGTATTGCCAGCACCCAGAAGAGTACGTCCCACGGCCTTGGAAACGCCAATCGCTGGCCGCAGGACTACTGTCGGAGCGCGTTTCCAGACGGCTCTGGCAGCAGCTGTTGCACTGCCACTTTCAACGACCTCCCCGGGCACGGCGACAATGGCGTCTCGTGCTAGGAGAAGATCGCGTTCAAGGCCACGGAAAGCGCCTCGTAGACCCTGGACGACTCCAATCGGTTGGTCGGCATAGAGGGAAATTTTCTTCGCTTCATCTTCGTCGTCGCGGTTCTCCTCCGATACGGCAGAAGCGGCATTTGGAGTTGTCAGCAAATCCTCTGCGCCTTGAAGGACCGTCTGTGTGCCGATAGCTAGTTTGGCGCCAAGCTTGACAAGTTCGTTAGAAGTGGTCTTGGCGAAGGCCAGAGCACCTTTCTGGATGCTGCGCACAATCCGCCCATCCTTTTGGTACTCGCGCATGGGGATAACCACCAGGTCCTTAACACCGCCTCCGACATTGACCAGAGATCGAATGGGAGCCAGACCTGCCAAGACTCCGGGAAGCTGGTTCCGTTTGACATCCGGCATCCAGATATCATTGAGCGTATTGCCGAGACGGTCGAATCCAGAGACACCATAGATGATGACATGTCGCAGAACCATATTGGCGTTATCAAGTACGAAAAAGTTCATGAACTCTGTCGTCCGGCCGGAGCGAAGTCCAGCATAGTCAACTCTCTTTGGCTTGAAATCTAGCTTCACTTGGACAGAATTGACTTCGACACGCTGCAAGAAAGGAACCTCTCCCGGAGTACTGGCCTCCTCGATGGACTCGTCTCGGAACTCGAAAAACCGACTCATGAATTCCAAGGCATCTTGGTCGACATGAAGGCGGATAGGCAGAACGGTGGCCTAAACGATGTTAACTAACGGAATCCGAAAAGAGATAATACGCCTAACGAATACAACTTACCTTGAGGACGATCTCAGATGCGGCGAGTTCGGGCACTGGTTTGACAGTAAGAATTTCAAGATGGATCATGCTGGTTCCACTCTCCCGTTCACCGGCTTCATGCATGTAGGTGGCGAACTTTCTCCACGTTGACGTTGGAACATGGTCGTAGATTTCCAAGTCTCTCACGCGAACGTCCAAGGAGCTCTGGGTCTCTTCTGAATCCTGTGGGAAGACCACTAAATCAGCGCAGACTCCCCGTAGCTCGAAGCTCATCTTATGGGCCTTGCTGCGATAGAGGCGAGGCCCTTTCTTCTCCCTTCGAGGAATCGATCTACCCTGTCGGCTGGTTGTGGCGGTCACAGTAGTGGTTGTGGCATAGCTATCTGTCTCACTGTTGAGATCATTGATTTCACGATCAATCTCACGCTGGAGCTCACGCGGGTCCTTGTTGGCTGGTATTCCGATGTAGATCGAATTGAAGAGAAAGTCACCAATGACAGATTCCTCATCCTCCGTAGCCGATGGTGACATGCGAGAAGCGCGTGCCCGTCGCTCGATTGCCTTGCTTTCGACCTCCTTCACAGCCTTGGAGATGGTGTCTCGTGTCCGTTGCCAATCGTAGCCATCGAATAGATTCCAGATAACATGCATGTCTCGTACGCGTACTCGTAGAGGGCTCCGCTGGAGCTTAGTATCGTTCGAAAGACCGTAAGTATTATGAGTGGAGTCCCAGCGGTGCGCCGTACCGCCAACAGCAGATTGCTTCGCAAAATGGTCATCTTGGAAGTTAAGCTCCGAGAGACTAGAAGCGACATGATACTGGGAATGGAAACTGCCAAGAAGGTCGTTGTCGTGAGGTGCACCGACTAGTTCTGCATCATCACTACCAGATCCGGTCTGCCTCCCAGGATAGAAATCGCTGACATATTCCAGTTCATTGCTAAGTTCATCTTCCTCAATGATACCCTCGAGATGGGCTTCTGACTCGGAGCTGTCATCGACAGGTATTGTAGGATCAGCGGCGAAGGCGTTACCCGAGAAGGAGGCTAGCATGTCTTGAATTGGCGTAACTTCGGTTTGATACTTTTTAGTGATGCTTGGTGGTGTCGGAGGCTGGAGCCCATTCAGAATACTGATGAGTGTCTGTGTCGAGTCCGCACATGTTTCCAAGATCAAAAGATCATCTCTCAATTCCACATCTAGAGACTTAGTCCCGTCTTCGTCGAGGTTCATGACCTTTACAACCGCCATTGCGGAGGAAATGGAAGAAACAGGAACAAAGCCCTGGTTAATGTATCCCTGGACCTGTTTGCTCTGGGGAGAAGCCGAGGCACGCTGGTGTAGATTTTCTGCGGTTCCAACGTTGGCCACGTCGTCTATGATCATAATGGATGCCTTCCCAATCTCTAGATTAGCATCTGAGGATTCATCGGTGTGGAGAGCACCGCTGAATTTCGCATTCGTGAGCACTATGAGCCCTTTAGACGGCGAATTGCGCGGATTCAGACCTAGAACAGAGTCCATAAACACTACCGCAAGTTTGGTTGGCTTTGATGCTCGCGGGATGTTTGGTCGCGGCTGATAGAAGACTGAATCTTCCATTGTCTGGGGCGAGTGCTCTGCAAGATTGGCTATAGAACTCGCCATCTCGCTAGCTAGGTCGCGACCTGTGGTATTTTGACCTAGTCCAAGGAAGGCCATGATCGATGGGATCGTATATTCAACTCTAAGATGGTGCAGTTTGACTTTGAAAGTGGGGTCCATCTCATCAGGAATGAATCGAGCCATGAGAACGGGCGGCTGAGAATCGTCCACAATTTGATCGCTGCCGGGTACTAAGGATTCGCCGACCAGCTCTTCGTGGTTGTTTCGAAGAACTTTGATGGTACCAACCTGGGTCGCAGTGAGTGAGGGCATACTGATCCAGGCAACCTCGGCATCCGTGAGATATGCGTTCAAGTCGCCGATCTCTCCACCAACGTGGACTTGCGCTTCAAATTCGCGAATCATAGTTAGAGTCAGAATACCGGGACGGTCATCTTCAGGCAGATATTTTGTGACGTTGGACAGTCGTCCCATTTCCTGTCCAAGAGATGAGAGTGAGGCGAGGTCCTCGATATTTGAAATCGTCGCCTTCATGCGCGTAACTGCTAGACGAAGAACAGAGCCCTGTTTTCGCTGTCGCAAGAGTGTGTCGAGCAAAATGTCGTCGTCATCGTCGTACTTATTTTTGGACGGAGTGATCAAGGTCAAAAGGCGGCCAAGATCGTTCTCCTTCGGTGCTGACAAGAACTCAACCCTGATGCCATCCAAAATGACATTTGCAGGAGTATCACGACTCCCATCAAATCGAATAGGCCCTCTTAGCTCAGCCCGATCAATTGCAAGTCCGAGGAGTTCGAACCTGCTTACAATCTTGACTGCTGTCGTGCTAAGCTTCAGGCAATGCGTCTCTCCGACAACTTCCAGGACAATTCCACCGAGCCGAGCGTTGACTTTCCACGGGGCAGATGCAGACTCGGCCTTCTGAGGAGCGAGCCCAGGCGTTTCGAAGTGCACACCTTTTGCACGCTTTTTTGGAGACTTATGCGCTGCTTTCATTGTAGGGGTTGATGAAATTGAGCTTCCGAGTTCCAAGATCGTACTCAAACCGCCCATCCAGCCCAAGACTTCCTCCAAATTCTGAATATTCATGTTAATATGGAGTGGAAGGGTCGACAAGTCAACTCGTGTAGCGTCTGCAGATTTGGTTAAAGAGAGTGAGATATCTGCCTGAGAGGGTGTCATAATATCGCGAGTGGACTCGCGCATTTTCAAAGACTCGTCGAAGGACACCAGGTTCTGAGAGGCAAATCCAAAAGCGAACTTTCCAACATTGAGTTTCAGGCTCATTTTTTGATCGGTTGCTGATGCATTGATTCTCAAGCCAGATGCCGTAAGTTGAAGGACGATATCTTCCATTGACGGATATGAAGGTGGTAGAAAGGAGCCGGAATTATGAGGATAAGGATATCCCGCTACGTGCTCTATAAACTTGACCGAGAATTCACGTACTTGTAGATCCAGGACGGGTCTCATAGCAGGCTGATTCTGGGAAGGTTGTTTGGAGGGTTGGCTGTTATCCGAACCTGCATCGCTCATACTCGATAGCCGTTGCAATGCTTTTATAACAAGCCACCCCGTTGCAATGTCAAAGTTCGAAGTCACTGAAAATACTTCGACTTGTAGCTCGAAGAGTCGCTCCATTGCAGGGTCAGCATGCTGTTGGCCAGAGCGATCTGTTTCGGAAGACACGCGTGTTTCGCTTGGGATTCGCGGAGATCGAGCGGATGTTGAAATTCTTGAGGACAAAAGGCTTTCATCGAGGAGAGGGCCGCGGGAGCTACTAGCCAGATCTTTCAAGTCACTATCCGTCCGCTCCATAGACATCTTGGATGGTACAGGACTTGTTTTCTCTAGGCTTGCAACGGTTGGTAGCCAGATTGAGATTTTGTCGACGTTGAAAACAGGCTTTCTCATTTCGCCGTTCTTGTTCAGGGTAGGATATGTAGTCGAATCTACATTTTCCACATTTGGATATTGAGACTCTGCTCGGCTATCGGCTGGAGTCTGTTGCTCAATAAAATATGACCCAGACGACATAGTTTGCTTCGGCGTGGAAGCGATAGCTTCGTCCTGAACCTCTGGGATCGGTACATTGATCTCCGTTGGGGGGTGGGTTTCGCTGCGTCTGCTCGTTTCAAGGTCCGACACTCGGCCAGGTCCAAATGAGTCCCATGCGCCCGGCATGTTCGGCATGAAGCTTTCCTCGCCACCTTGACTTATGGCGCTCATATACAGACTTTGCGCCTCATCATGAGAAAAGAACTTGGATTCGGTGAGTTCGGCGCCAGGGGTCGGTTCTTCGGAGGCTGTATTGTCAGAGTTTGACCGGGATAACGAGTGTTGAAAGGCTTCTGAGGAGTAAGAAGGTTGGTGTGCCAAATTGTCCTCTTGTACATCGTCGTGATGGCGAAACAGCGTGTTCTCATTGGATTCGATGCCAAAACGACTAATGGTTTGTGAATCGTAAGCCTGAGACCCTTCCAAATTTCCTCGTAGAGATGCCGTTGCGATTTCCCGGCGCTCAGTATCTCCGGAGCTTGCTGCTTGGTCGTCCACTACCGGTGATGGAAGTCTTGGGGAATGATCATTTCCCTCGGTTTCTGCCACATGTTGTTCTTCAATATACGCACCCAGAGGTGGTTCATCATCGAAATCGTCGGATTGAGTATCAATTACGGAATCCAAATACCCCGGATTGTCGTTGAATGGATCGTCTCCAAAAGTCTGAGAGTCATCAAGACTGCGATCGTATCCTCCTTCCTGATCCGAGTCTGCATCCGAGAACCGGCCATCCTGGGTCAAGCCCGATGCCTCCATTTCGTGTCTGGATGTCTCCATTTCGTGTCTGGATGCCTCTATTTCGTGCCCTGATTCCTCTATCCGATGCCCTAGATCACCCCCTCCGCGATAATATC
Source organism: Penicillium cosmopolitanum (assembly GCF_028827165.1). Classification (NCBI taxonomy): domain Eukaryota; kingdom Fungi; phylum Ascomycota; class Eurotiomycetes; order Eurotiales; family Aspergillaceae; genus Penicillium; species Penicillium cosmopolitanum. Next base: position 427,493 of record NW_026622678.1, on the reverse strand, counting down.
CAAGAGAGGGCTCAAAGATCGTTGACCGCGTCATGGCGAGCCCGGGGTCGGAAACGGAGTTGTCCAATGAAGGTGGCGACGGGGCTCTACTGGATGAGTGGCTGGCCTTTGACTGCATGGTAGTAGTTGGAGATGCGGGGGTTGTGAATCGTGAGTAGTTTGAAAAGACACCTGGGTCCGAGACGAGCCCAATATTAATGTCAGTGAGGGAAAGTAGTCTTTTGCCGTCACGGAATAGGGCCGACTCAGTTGAACCAGTAGCAGATCCCGGGGCCCCATGGAGATCTACCTGTCCCACCGTCAACAAGGCCGAGACAAGATCCGGCTTGTCTTCGGGATGTCTCTTGGAAGGTCCGTCCTGCTTCAACTCCATGTCTACTCGCACGACGATGTCCCTGATGCTAACTTGTAACCGCTCCATCACACCATTAAGGAACCCCGCAACAAAACTCGGTAGAGATGTTTCTTCATTCCCAAGACCTAATTCCTCCTCTTCATCGTCTTCACCGAAAGAGGACCCATGCTGAAAGACATGGGATTGTGACGAGATGGCGGCTTCCAGCTCCTCTTTCTCCTCTCTTGGCTCGGACTCAAGGAATGATTCAGCGAGGTTGGATGGCGTAGGCAGAAACTGCTTTTCCCCCACAGAATGCCCTTTTGAGACTGGGATTGCCTGCGGTTTTCTATTTCCATGTTTTTCTTGGGGCGGTTCATTGGATATTAAACGAAGGTGTAGATCGATACCGCTCGCTTCAAGGCCGATACCGCTGTTGATCAGATCGGCCGGGATGGTGATTCGAAGGGACTGGATCCGAGCGTTGAGGAGTTCGCAAGTTGGCGGAAGCTGTAAGTAGCTCGCGAGTTTCTATTGAAAATAACGTGGATGTTAGAGATCCGGTCCAAGATATCTCGGGAATAATGCCCCACCCCGTTAGGTCTGGGTTGCACGTCTTGCTCACCTCCAACTTCAAACCAACATCTCGTAGCTCCACTGTACTTCGTTGACCCCAAGTAATACCCAAGTTATCCGGATCTAGAGCATCTGTGTCGAACAGGCCCAGGCGGGAGAGAGCGTATTTGAGCAGTCGCTTCTGAAAGAACGACGGGAGGAGGTACGATGCCATCGCGAAACGCCCTAGGGGGGCGGGTATGGTCATGCACGAACGGAATTCATCGAAGCTCGAACAGTCCAACCTAACGCGAAGAGCAAAGCAAATGGGAAAGGCAAAGGGAGGGAGGGGGTGGGTTGTAGGATTTGAAGATGGAGGAGAATATGACGTGCGGAGGAGAGCACCTGATAAAGAGCGGGCTTATCGTCAGGCGGCGGCCCAACGCAGCGCAGCTGTCCCAGTTGGACCAAGCGCGTGGTTTGCTTCCGCTCCACCCATTTCCCCTTCCCCGCGACTTAATTTTGAGATCAGGTCAAAATAATGTTGAATTTTTGTGCCTATATTGTATCTGGAGGTACGAGTATCTGGAGTATTTCGTACTCCCTGTCCCCACCGCACCATTATCTTTAATCGTTTAATCAGAATCATCGAACTCCGCGAATTCCAACACTACCCACTCGCAGAACTTCTCGAAATCCGAACACCATTCCCGCAACCTGGTTCCCTTGAGTCCTTGTCCCAATATACCCTCCGTTACCTCTGATTTCCATTCAGCGGTTGATTGATCTTCAAAACAGCTCCATCGGAGGGAATTTTGAACCATCATCGCCAGACCGGCCAGATCGACATTTTGCAATCCCTGAAGGGACTGCCAGAAATCATGTGTGAGCCCATTCCTCCCATGTCCCAATATAGCCGGATCGTCGTTACAGAGAGAAACCGGAACACCACGGGACAATAAAGCTGGCAGTGGATGAGTCTTGATGGAGCTGGCCAGTCGGAGAATTTCATTGGAGATCGGGCAGCATTCTACCATAATCTTCTTCTCCTTCACCAGATCGATCAGCAGCGGGTGCTTGTACAGAGAAAATCCATGGCCGATCCGTCGGGTGCCGAGTAAGATGGCGTCGAACAAATTATGATCCGTCGCATCTCCGTCCCCCAAACATTCACCGGCATGGAAGAAGAATGGGAGATCAACCTCCTCTTCGGCACATTGTTTGCGGAACCAGAATAGCAGCGGGATGAGGTCAACCAAGGGTCTCCCTAAATCCTCCTGCCCAACCAGATCAAATCCACAGATCAAGTCCGGGAAGTTCTGCTTCGTCGTAATGCATTTTTTCATATTGTCGACAATCATTTCGTTGGAGAACGATCGAATAGTCGTCCAGATGATTCGGGCCTCATAGAAATGTTTGCCCTCGTCGGTCGACTTGAAGCTCTCTATCTCTTCCTCCAAGACCCGGCAGAACTCATCGTAGCTTTCTTCCGGTTTGTCACTACCTTCCCTCCGATACTCGAAAACAAAGGCAATACGGAACTCAACATATCGAATCCCATCTGCTGCAAGCTGTGTCATCATGCGGCGGAAGCATGCTCGGAAGATTGGCTCATAGTTCAGTATGGAGTTAATTACTGGGAAGGTCCGTGTGAAAATGGACCAGATAGCGTCGACTCCATGATAATGATTGTATGAGTGTTCGGGTGTTAACATGCACCGATTGCGTATCATGTCCCGGAAGCCAGCCTCTCCGCCTTGTGGGAAAGAGGAGGCAGCCTTTTGCACAGGAACCAAGGATGAGGTCTCGTAGGCCTCGGTCCAGATACTAGGGGTAGCATCGGATGCGGATAGCGGCTGTGAGGAAAATTGGAACTTAATTGGGACCTCCTCGTAGTCCTTCTTAGTAAGAAGGGGTTTCTCTGATTTGAAGTGCATGCCCGGCGTGGAGAAAGCCTGGTCGATCAAAAAGTCGATATCGAACATGGCATCCATGTGGGCATGTAGCAGTGAACCCTTGGGCATCCTTTCCACAATCTTCCACAGCTTGGTCTTCTCCATGCGACCCTTAGCATGATGAAACATAACCCCAGGGTAGAGAATCTCGTCCGATTGATGGGCCGTTGCCTCGTCTAGGCCGGTGGTCCACACCTCGTCCTGCTCCTGGGCCCTAATCTGAGAGACAATTTTGCAAGCCCGGGCAGCGATGGGCGAGAGCGTCTTGCGAAAGGTGGCATCTAAAATGATTTAGAAGGATTCAAGTTGTTGATTCATGATGTTGTGCTACTCTTACCATGACGTCTCTTCTGCTCCTCGGCGATCAAGGCTTCGCGGCCGTTCAAGTACTGCTGGATGAAGGGATCCTCGACCTGGGGGATCCCCTCCTCTAGCTCCCATTCAATATTTTTGTCTCCCATGGCTCGATGAAGTGAGAGAAAGAAGAATATTCACAGGATGTCAATAGAGAGTGCTTTCGAGTTTGGATCGTCAAGTTCGGGTCGATCTGCCCCGCTTTGCCTACCGCTTCCGGGGGAGTTCAGTTCTGCACGCGTTCAAGTTGGTATTTATTGGCTTCAATACGATATAGTACTATTTGTACTATAAAGAGTGGGGCATTTGGTTTCATGGAGGGCCAAAGACTTACACCTAACATAGTAACAATATCTCCCCTATCAACTGTGTAAATTCTATGAATATACCCTAACACTATGCGTACTCACTACCATATTTCGGTATCACGGTGGCTCTGTCCCTCTCCGCAGCATCCACCACTGTCCAGGGACCACTTTGCCGCCTCTAGCCACTCGAGGATCGTGCGCCGATTGGGTCGAGCGCCAAGACTCTTTTATCCAAATGAGTCCGTTCGATGTGACGATGGCAGGCAAAGGTAAGCACTTAGCCTGCCAAGACCAGCCCCTATCCAAAGTTACGAGGCGGAGGTCGCCGTAGGAATTGAGGGGAGATAGCCCTGAGAAAGGCAAAATTTGAAATAATTGCTGATTCAAAGGAAGGAGAATAATCACTGGACAGTTGGGAGGAATATTTAAGGTCAGGCTTTCTAAAGTTCAAGTTGGTGGTGCGGTGGACCCCCAGTCGGAGCGCCACCGAGATTTCCACCGAGATTTCCACTGTGTACAATCGAGGGAACCAAATTTGCAGAGTAATCGTAGTCCTGTAGATCGTCAAGGTGCGTAACTACTCCGTACATTCGCAGGAGACCCTCTTCTGTATGGAGGATACCCGATCTCCGCGTGGAGAACCACAGATGCGTTCACAACGGCCTCCTGGTTTCCCCATAGGGCAGACTCCAGGCACGTTGGATTTCTAGAAATCCCAGCCGAAGAAAAAAAGGCAAAGCCCACGCGACCTCTCAGAAGGACCGCTAAATTCAGGCGCCCCCCACTTGCCGTTCACCAGTGCGGAGATTCGACCCTCCTGGGAAGAAGATCACCAGCCAACCACCGTCGCCCTGGTGGCAAGATATCGCCTGAAAAGTGTTAGTTCTCCGAGATAGTGGTGCAACGACGCTATCACTTTACTTAAAATGGGGTCCCACAGGTCTTTGGTTACATGCGTGCCCCTCATAACTGAGACGGGAGCTCCGTCGGGGAGGCCGTCACTGGTCCATGGCTCTGATAGACTCTCAATGGACGTGAGGCCCAGGACCACCAGCCGAGGGCTACTAAACCCTGTTTGATCGTGGTCCGTAGCTCTTTATCTCACGGTTTTTTATTCTGTCTCTTCCCCGCACAGAAATCCTGGCTTTTGCCGTTGATAAACGAACCAGGCCCCCCAATCGCCATGCGAGGAATGCTTAGTACCAAGCCAGCCACAATGGACCTTGCCTCTGCTCTCTGATAACCAGACCGTCTATAATACTTTGAATCTTGCCGCCCCTCTCGACCCCTGACCCAACCTGATTCAACTCAGATATTCCCGGGTAGGCGCGTTTGATTCCAAGGTTCAAAGCTTGTTCCCAGTGACAACCCCGATCTCATCGACTTCGTGAAACACAAGGGATGCCTAGGTGATACGTGTGAAATATAGAGATAACCTTAACCCTAAAGACTTATCTCCCCAAACAACACTACGAGACTCGACAAGACCCGTTTTTCCCCCCCATTCGCAATCACCTCCGCGAAAAATGCCAGACAACGCTACTCGGGACATGGAGTCCCAGCCATCGCCTGGCATAGATCCCGCTCTGCAGCCGGAGCACCAGCATCACCATACGCACCACCACCACACCACATTTGCCGAGAAAGGCCACGAGGACGAAGTCGTCTATTCCAAGGAAACAGCGGGGTTTGAGAAAGGAATTGTCCCTGAGCCGACCCCCCTAGATCACGCCAGTAAAAGCCAGAGCCAAAGCACAGGAGATGAGGAAACGGGAATTAGTGCTGAGCCGGCCGCACGCCCATGGCATCGCCGCTTGACAAAGCATTGGCGACATGGTATGCATCTTGTGATTTGGCTACTTTTCACCGGGTGAGTTGATAAACTTTATAACAGGGCATCTATCAAGCCTTCTTCCCCCCATATGAAATGAAATCTTCGAGACTCATGCTGTTCGGTCTAGATGGTGGATCGCGGGTCTGATTCTGCACCGATATGACCGGGGATGGTTGATTCCATTCTTGCTCTATCTGGCTATTACACTGCGGATTATTTTCTTCTATATTCCTATCAGCATCATCACAAAGCCTATGTACTTTGTCTGGAACCACACTGCGCCGCCATTTGTTAATCTCATCCCTGAGAAGTTGAGAACACCCGCCGCCGCCCTTCTATGCATTGGTGTCATGTTGATCGGCTCTTTTGCCTCGCCCGAGAGTGCAGACAACACTCGCGCAAATCGTGCAGTTAGTCTCTTCGGTCTGGCAGTCTTCCTCTTCGTACTGTGGGCTACATCACGCAACCGCAGCAAGATCATCTGGCATACGGTTATTGTCGGCATGTTGACCCAGTTCATCATTGCACTTTTTGTGCTCCGCTCTGGCGCCGGCTATGATATCTTCAACTTTATTTCTACTCTTGCTCGTGAACTGCTTGGGTTCGCCACCGATGGTGTGGTCTTCCTAACCCAGCAGGAATTCATTGATATGCAACAATACGTTGAACCGGACACTAGTCCCAAAACATGGGCAGCTCTGGCACCCGGCCACTGGTTCCTGATTGGCGTCGTCCCCGCCATCCTCTTCTTCGTCTCCATTGTCCAGCTCCTATATTATAGCGGCATCTTGCAATGGTTTATCGGGAAGTTCGCCACCTTTTTCTTCTGGAGTCTTCGTGTCTCCGGCGCCGAGGCTGTTGTCGCTGCGGCATCTCCCTTTATTGGACAGGGTGAATCGGCAATGCTTATTCGGCCATTCGTCGCTCATCTCACAATGGCTGAGCTGCACCAGGTCATGTGTTCTGGCTTTGCTACCATTGCGGGAAGTGTCCTGATTGCCTATATCTCAATGGGTGTCAACCCACAGGCTTTAGTCTCGGCATGTGTTATGAGTATCCCGGCCTCGCTGGCCTGCTCGAAGCTTCGCTGGCCCGAGGAGGAAGAGAGCTTGACAGCTGGTCGTGTGGTTGTGCCCGATAACGAAGAGCACAAATCGGCCAATGCGCTGCACGCCTTTGCAACGGGGGCCTGGCTCGGTCTCAAGATTGCAGCTATGATTGCCTCCACGCTGCTTTGCATCATCTCGCTGATCGCTCTCGTTGACGGCCTTCTTGGTTGGTGGGGCAAATACTTGAATATCAACGAGCCCCCCTTGAGTCTCCACATGATTGTTGGCTACATTTGCTACCCCATCGCTTTCTTGCTTGGAGTTTCTCGCGACGGGGATTTGCTCAAGGTCGGCCAGTTGATTGGTCTCAAGCTCATTTCCGTACGTTTCTTCCCTTTCCCCTTGTGAATCTCTTCTTTGGAACAAAAGGATCATCTAACTAACCTCACTGTTAATAGAACGAGTTCGTAGCATACAACCAACTTCAGAACTCAGCTAATTACGCCGATCTATCCGATCGTTCCCGTCTCATCGCAACTTATGCGCTCTGCGGTTTCGCTAATATCGGTTCGCTGGGTAACCAAATTGGAGTGCTTGCTCAGATCTCGCCCGGGCGTAGCGCCGATGTATCGCGTGTCGCTGTTAGTGCCATGATCACCGGTGCTATCAGTACTTTTACCAGTGCTACTGTCGCTGGACTGCTTATTACCGATGAGAAGCAGTACTTTAGTTCGGCTTGATCGATCTCTATATTTTGAATAGTGCTTACTCCAGTGGAAGACCCAATCCTCCCTTGGCTTCTTATACTTGCAGAAGCATGTGGAGAAAAGTATCAAATGCATTCTCTTGAAACATCTTGCATATTTGAATCACCATCCCACGCGTAACTCGTACCTATACAGGTATGAAACAGCATGCGGGAGGGTTCTGGATGATACCTCTGGTTCATCAGTAGGTACCTACTCGAGTAGCTAATAGGTCCCCAATGCCCATTGTAGTGGATTGAATAACCTGCGCATGGGTTGTGAAACGAAGGATACGCGCCTATACTCGAATTTGTGCAACGAAGATAAAATGGCGAGGAAGAAAAGAGGGATGAATTAGGAGAATCAAAAAAAAAGAAAAACGTGAGAACCCAAACTCCAGCCTATGGTACCAGGCCACTATGCATTCGTGCCACCTATTCCCGGCGCAAGGACAAAAGCGAGGCAGGGTATATCCGGTGGTCCGACCGACGCCAATGCGCAATGAAAGGTATGAAAACCGACGATCTACTCGTCATCCAAATCGAGGTGTCGGGCCAAGACTTGACGCTTGAACTCTTCCTGGTCATTGTCCCACAGCTCGGCGGCTTGGGCGTTCAATGGGCTTGCACTGTTGAGATGTTAGCTCAAGTGTTGCTGTGAGAATCGACTATAATGCCTTCACTTACTTGTTCGGCTCGCCGAGAAGAGACTGCAAGCTGAGTAGTACAGTCTGCACATTGTATACCGCGCTCCATTTGTCCTTGAGAATATCCAAGCAGATGCGGCCCGAGAAGTCGACATTTGGGTGGTAGATGGGAGTTTTGAAAAGGACGGTGGGAGCGGAGTAGGGATAGGTATTAGGGAAGCTAAACGAAAGCTTCAGGTTCAAGTTCTCGTAAGGAGTCTCGGTCGGGCCCGTGATGGTCGCAGTCCACGAGAGGAGGTTACCATCACCGTCGGGGAAGGCGGAGATGCCGGGGGAGGGCGAAAGCATCAGCTGCATCAGTTCAGCTTGCAAACTAAACGTCGGCATGAAGCGTTAGCATTGGTCGGAATCTGGAGGTGATTGTTTTCCTCGAATCGGTAGCCAACTAACCGCTTAGTGACGCTCTGCGTCTCTGTCCGCTGGCCGGAGTTGTTCAGCTTGGTAGCTTCCAGGGCGTCGGGCGCCGAGTTTTGGGAGTCTTCCATGGTGTAGTCCATCGCGAAGAAGAGTCAAAGAAGCCAGATGGAATCAAGAAGTGATCTCAAAATCCGCAGATTCCCGGAGGGGTGTCTGGAATGCGAGTAAATGGACGAAGTAACACGAGGGTTGTGTCTGGAATGACGACGGATCCGAACGACAGGGGACCCACACGACCAAAAGCAACGGTAGACGATGTGCAGAGATGAAGACGATGAAAGGTATAAGTGATGAGAGGTGATATCAAATGGTATGAGGATTTCGGAGAACAGAGGATAGAGAACAGAGAGAGAGAGAGAGACAAAAAGACGTGGACACAAAGACGAAGGGCGCTAAACAAGTCTTTTTTTGTTTACCCCGGCAACCACGAGGAAAGGTCGACGAATGCGGAAGGAGCGAGTTAGACTGGAAGGAAATTGATTATCTACACTTAATCTTGATCTTGATCTTGATCTACATCTGATTATTATGGGAGATGGGGATAGTCTAATTATTTTCAATCTAAAAACATCATGGACAGATCATGCAGAAAAAGGGCACCCTGGAGAGAGCAACAAGTGACACGCACAGGCCGGGCGATCGTGACGGAAAACTAGTGCAATCACCTGCGGGGTCATTCTGGTTATGCTCATGGTCAGCCACAGCGAGCAAATGCACAATACATTTCATGCTCATGCCCTATTTAAAAAATAACTAGGACATTTTTACTCATTATATACTTATATGAAAGTACTAGCATGAATTGTTGCAGTTGAAAGCTCTTGCACTGCATAGTACTGACTCGGAACATCCCATAGTGGAACACCTGGGCATACTAGTAGAAAATGTAGCTTATGACCTCGAGATGCACATCTATATATAGTTCAATACTTGTACTATACTATGACCTTCTCCTTGGTTCCATTTCTTTCTCTCTGTACTATCTCCCCCTCTCTGAACCCCCCCAGATTTATCTCATTGTAGTCTCTCTCTTCGATCACGGGTATGGAGAACACCTTATCAACAGACTTCCCGATCAGGATAAAGTGGCCCGCGTCGAGTCCCGCGTCGAGTCCGACGGGGACTGTACCCTTGCGCTTCGCATCCCCTCGCCTCGCCACGCATCACCTCCCACTCTCGTTTCACCGCAATGTATAGTGTCTAGTCGACCTTTTTCACTCCTTTGGTTTTTTTTTTTCGGATCCCCTACTCCATCTGCTAGCATTTCCTGCCACAATGCAGCACTCGCAATTGGCCCCGCTTCCTAGCGACGTGCCGTTCCGTATTGTATCCAAAACAATCGGCCAGGGCGCCTATGCTTGGTGAGCACAGCTTCGATCCAACATCCAGCAGCCATTCTAATTCAAGTCGACTCCTAGTATCAAAAAGGCCTGCCCGGTGGATGCCGACAACCCTGTCTTCGCCGTCAAATACATCAACAAGGACTACGCGGCGCGTCATGGGAAAATCAGTGCGCGCCAGCTAAAACTGGAAGTCACCGTCCATCGACACGTTACGGGTCATAATAACATCATTAGCTTCTATCAGACTGGCGAGGATGATGTCTGGCAGTGGATTGCAATGGAGCTGGCCGAGGGCGGCGACCTCTTCGACAAGATCGAAGCCGATGAAGGTGTTGGAGAAGACATTGCCCATGTGTACTTTTCGCAACTCGTCAGCGCTGTGAGCTTCATGCATTCCAAGGGCGTGGGTCACCGTGACATCAAACCCGAAAACATGCTCTTGACATCCGACGGAAATCTGAAAATAGCGGACTTCGGCCTGGCCGCGCTGTTCGAATACAAGGGAACCAGGAAACTCTCATCGACATTTTGCGGCAGCCCTCCTTATATTGCCCCAGAGGTGATTACTTCCAGCACACGAGGTCAGAATAAGGGACCGGGTTACCACCCAGACTTGGTGGACATCTGGTCTTGCGGGATCGTCCTTTTCGTTCTATTGGCGGGAAACACACCATGGGACAGCCCAACTGATGAGAGTTACGAATTTCACGAATACCTCGCAACAAACTCACGAACTACCGACGAACTATGGCAGAAACTACCTTCGGCCACCCTTTCCTTATTGCGCGGCATGTTGACCGTAGATCCCAAGACACGGTTCTCACTCGAAGACGTACGGAGACACCCTTGGTATACACGATCAAATAAATACCTATCCTCGGATGGCAAGCTACGAGACCCGATCAATCTCGCCACTTCCATGTTCGAATCACTACATATCGACTTTAGTCAAGACCCTCTATCGCAGAAACGCAAGGGCGCCAGTCGAAGCTTCGACGCAATGGATATGGATATGGACGATAATGCTGATGTTTCCTTGGGCCTATCCTCCACACAACCAGAGATGGCAGGTGGGGTGGTGATGGACTGGGATACTCCACACCTGGCCTCCGAGTTCTCATCTACCCAGCCCGCTGGGAAACAATTTGCGTCCCAAGGTATGGCGATGAGCAGTCATCTAGAGGATGAACCCTCTATGTCACAGTTCTCGCAGCAGCCTTCCGTTCCCGTGAGCCGAACACAAAATGCCCAGAAATTCCAAGATATCATTCCATCTCGCTCCATGACACGCTTCTACTCTGCTTGGGAGCTCAAGCTCTTGGTTCCCTTGATCTGCGAGGCTCTTCACCGGTTAGGTGTTCCAGTCCCCTCAATCCCTGCAGTCACTGCCGGTGATTCATCCGCCATGATTCGAGTGATTGCCAAAGATGGCCGAATGTGTCCTCTCCAAGGCAAGGTCCTAATTGAGTGTGTCTCTGAGGGTGTTTTCGAAGTTGAATTCGTCAAGATCAAGGGTGATCCCTTGGAATGGCGGCGATTCTTCAAAAAGGTTGTGATTCTTTGCAAAGACGCCGTCTTCAAGCCTGATGAATAGAAAACGTTCCTGCTGTCTCCCCCCCCTTTTCACGCCTTTTCCTTTTTGTCTTATATACGCGTTTTTGGTCCGGTTTCCCACCCTCAATCTATGACTGAAGACCCAGGGCGAGAAATCTGTAGTTAGCTTGTGCTTGTTGAGTGGTATTTGAGACAAGACTATTCCAGTTGCCTATAATTTACATTGTATACATGCCTCTCTATGATCTACCAATCAAACATTGAATCGATTTTGCCCATCAACAAACCAGGGTACTGTTGTCCTGTGGAACCACATCGTTTCAAGCCTCCCTTGCACCATGTACATGGATGAAACAACATGAAATTCGAGCGTCACTTTGTCAAGCCAATTTGATCTTCCCTTTCGCCTAGCTGGCAATGTTTCCCCTAAATTTACTCGGAATTTCTGCTCTTCTAAGCCACGTGATCCGAACCACTGCAGATCCCCCGCTGGAGGGCGTCTTTTTTCCAGTCATAACATGACAGGCTGCGCTCTGGACTCTGACCTCCCTCTCCCTCCATCTGCCCCCGATGCTGCAATCTCACAGGCCTCATGGACAACCTGCCGGTAGAGATCCTCACCAAAATCATCGATCGTAAGCCGCCATCAACCCCAACCCCCCCGCGGAATCTTCCCCGCACCACTCTGCCAAATCCGCCCGGAGCTGCTAAGTTGACTTAAATGGTTAGTTCTCACTCCATGTGAGAAGGTGCAGCTGCAATCCGTTTCCAAGAAGTTCTTCGATATTGCCCGCGACAATAATCTGTGGAAACTGCACTGCTATGAGCAATCCTGGGCCGCCTTACAGGCCTCCCGTCCGGCGGGCCGGATGTCGGAGAGCCTACTCGCGAACCCGACTGCGTCGTTGAGTACATTGGGACAGGGCTCACTACGTGATCTGATCCAGCCTCCGGCTCCCCGGCAGGACCAGAATAATTTAGCGGGGCCAGGAGCGCAGTCGCTGAGTGACAGGGCTAGGGCGGCCTCGGAGTGGGACTCTTCAGCTCTCGGAGAATATGTCGATTGGTATTCGGAATATATTGCCCGCCATGGACCTATCTCACTATCGTGGGTAGAGCAGCCGTTTCAAAAGGGCGAAGGGAGAAAGCGTCAGCCATTCGAAGTGAAGGGCATGGGGTTGTTGAAGGACTGGAGCTCTGCGAGGCAGAACAAGATTGTGGCGCCCCTCGATGATGGCAGTGTATGCATCTGGGACTTGAACCATTCTCACAGTGCAAATTCGCAATCGACCAAGGGAGCAATTCTTGGTATAAGCGAGCCTGGGGCCCTCATGGCCAATCTTTCTGGCCGTCGGGAGCGTGCCCCGGCGAAATCAGCGCTGGACTTTATCAACCTTGGCGAGGGCGTCACTGTCGACTCATTCCGACGACGAGCGTACCTTGCTATTGGAAATGTTCTCAATGAGGTTGATCTAGAGACACTCAAAGTGATATCACAACAGCGTTACCCCTGGTCCATCTTTGCACTATCTCAAGAGACCGACTATTCAGTACCGCTGACGCTAGCAACAACACTCAGCCTGCAGATTCATGACTCGAGACTGTCTGCCATGGAAGAAGAGGAAGCTATTAGCTTGCGGTGCGAAAAGAACTCTACGCCATTGATTCCAGAGCTGGATATATTTCCCCATTCCGACTCACCACAACTACAACTCCAACCCAATGGTCTTCCTCCGCGTCGGATTCGCAGTCCTGGCCCCGGAGATGAGCATTATGCACCACTCTTTCAACCAGGACCTTTGTCCATTCTTCACCCACCAGCACCGCATTTCAACACCATACTCCTTGCGGGTCGTTTTCCTAGCATTCTTTGCTATGATCGCCGCTTCTTCCCTCGTTTGCAAAGCACAGTTCATTCTGGCGGTCGTCTTTGTGGTCTTGCCTCTGCCCCCGAACCTCGATTCCCAGTACACTCCGACTCGACGTATCTTGATTCCCATAATATCGTTGCATGCGGCGAATACAACGGCCGAGGGTCACTGGAGCTATATAATCTCAAATCATCCTCCGAAAACCGCGAAGGCAACCCCTCCAACCGGACATCGCAGTTGACTCCGGAATACAGGAATCGGCAAAGTGCGGCGAGCTCTAAGTTGCTCTCCGTGGCATCTCACGGCAACCGTCTCGTGTACTCCGATTCTGAGGGCAATATCAAATGGGTTGAGCGAAATGGTCGCGCAGAAGTCCGCCGCTGGAACGTCAATACTTCTTATCCGCAGATTCCTTTCTCAAAACGCGACAGTGCATTTATATCCAGGCCAGATGACGAGCAGCCGCAGCCGCGTGGCCTCTGGCCAAGCTCTCAACCGCAAACTAACAGCAGCGAGGTGGCGAGAAAGATTCTCCCTACCGGGGGCAATCTGACAGGAGATGAACTTCTTGTATGGACCGGAGAACGCATTGGCCGACTCAAGTTTTCCATCCCTGAAGATTCGGATGCCGAGATGGGTGATGAGGAGGATGATTGGTTTATGCATGCTGAGGTTGATGAGGAGAAACGCGAGGAGATGCGGCACAAGCACCGCGATGTGTGGGAGAAGGAGCGGCGATATGAGGAGACGATGCGTCGTGCATTGGAGATGCAGGCTGATGAGGTTCGGTGGGTGGGGACTGATAGTATGGGTTAATGGCTGCTTCCAGGCTAAGCAGCCCTGTCCATCTTTCCCTACGTCTCTTCTGGTGTTCCCCTAGTTTCTCTTCCGGGGTTTTTATACTGCGATCTCAGCGACTAGACTTTTGGACTTTATTCATTTGAGCATTATCAAGTCTAGGTAATTCAATTGGCGCCATCAAAAAAAAAATTTCAATTATTTACCCAGGGAATTTATACTAGTACTACATCTTGTAAAGTAGTAGTACATACCAGGGCACAAGCACAACCTTCCCCATTTTTGTCTCCGCTGGCCTCGCTCCAGGCTGTCACGCCGATCGCCGAGCTTCCGAGGCACCGGAATTGACGCGCTCACCGCCCGGTTCCCCGCGCCGAGCATCACGAGGATTTCTAATGAACTGTCAGCCATTACGGACCCTCCCGGCTGGCCACAGTTCTGATTAATCCAAATTTGATTTTGATTTTGAATTCATACACGCTAGAATTCCCACAGGCTTCACACCCACGGCTTCCAACCCTTCTCCTTATACTACCCACACGGAAGCTCGAATTCGAATTGCGCATTGAGGGGCAAAAGAGTCACCATTGGAACCGTGTCGATAACTCATACCCTGCCCAGCATGCCTTCCACCACAGACCCTACACTTCAATTCGACTCGATTGAAGATACAATCGTTGCATTCAGTGAGTTGAACCTCATTCAGCGCTCTTACCTGCTCTTCCAGCCTGCGAACACACCCGCTTTCGGAAGTTACAAATCGATACGCGAAACTAACTGTGACTCACCCTAGAGAATGGCGAATTCATCATTGTTCTCGATGATCAAGATCGCGAGAATGAAGGCGACCTCATAATTGCGGCCGATTCCATCACTGCGGCCCAGATGGCCTTCCTTGTTCGCTACACAAGGTGAGCACGCCACCCCAGCACCGTCCGGTGGAGACCCGATATCGCCACGAGCACGGTGCCAGCGCTCCTTAGAAGGGAAAGTATTCAGAGCGAACAAAACTAAACTAATCGCATTCACAGTGGATTAATATGCGCCCCCATCACCCCGGATCTAGCCAAGCGCCTCGCCCTCCCCCAGATGGTCACCGAGAACGCCGACCCCAAGGGTACCGCCTACACCATCACAATTGACTCCAGCGATGACTCCGTGACAACCGGAATCTCCGCACAAGACCGCGCCCTCACATGCCGTACCCTGGCCTCCGCAGATGCCCAGATCGACTCCTTCCGACGCCCCGGCCACATCATCCCGTTGCAGGCGCGCCCTGGCGGCGTGCGTGAGCG
Organism: Penicillium cosmopolitanum; assembly: GCF_028827165.1. Lineage (NCBI taxonomy): Eukaryota > Fungi > Ascomycota > Eurotiomycetes > Eurotiales > Aspergillaceae > Penicillium > Penicillium cosmopolitanum. Next base: position 412,374 of record NW_026622678.1, on the reverse strand, counting down.
CAAGGGCCACACCGAGGCCGCTGTTGACTTCTGCCGATTGGCTGGTAAGGCGCCGGCGGGTGTGATTGCGGAGCTGGTGGATGATGGCGAGGTTGTTGAGGGTGTGGCGGAGATTGGAGGGAATAACGGCATGATGCGTCGGGATGGATGCTTGCGCTTTGGAAAGCGGTGGGGAATTAAGGTCTGCACTATTGAAGATATGGTGGAGTATTTGGAGAGGACGGAGGGTTCTGCGAAGTCTGTCTCGAACGGCCGTCATTAAGAGGTTTTTGTGTTCTCTTGCTTTCATTTTGCATTCTTTTGTGTTGTACATCACGCTGCCCTTCTTTCTTGAAGATACCTTTGTAGATGAATGGACCCAAATGTTTAGACATGTACTGCGGATATCTAGTTACTTGTAGATCAGAGGAATTGAGTGTATACTACTAGCATTAGGTTAGATGGCTATTCAGTGATTATAGTCTACTAGTAGGCACTAGAGTGGCTATTGTTTGAACTTTTGGTATTGGTTTATCTGGGTATCAAGCATTTTGTTTCCGTAATAGACAATTGAGAAAACGGTTCAACGGAAATATGATCCAGGCGCGAACTGCCACCTGACAGGTGGTCTAACATTCTGGAAAAAATAACAAAACGCCTATGCAATGCGAAGCCAAGGTTGGCAGTATGTTCTATCACCGCTTGAGGTGCGAGTAGTCCCGCAGGATACCCATCATATGAGTATTGGTGGTCTTGCCACTGCGGCGGGCTTTTTTGACCTTCTTTGGTTCCATCTTGGGCCGTGGCTTCATCACCTTGTTCTTGTTGGTGGGAGTGATGCCAGCCTTCTCCAGCGCTTCCTTCACGGCTTGAGCATCCGGAATCTTGATTTTGTCCCATATTTGTTTGAACTCATCATCGAAATGTTCAATGAGGGAAGGATCGTTAGCCCAGATCATCTTGGCGTGGTCATCCTTTTTGTTCCGAGTGACTAGGAGTTTGCCTTCCTTCTCCAGTTGGTTGATAGCATCCTCGACGTTTGGCCAACCCTCGCGAAGTTCGCGAACACTCATACCAGCTGCGGTGGTTTGGGACTGAAGCTTGCGGAGCAGCTGTTCAGGGTTGCGAACATTGTGAGGGGGGCGGAAGCTAAAGGTGCCTTCGCCGCCGGCACCGGCTGGATCATAGTCGACCTTCTCATGCATCTGCAAGATACTGCGTAGTGCTTGGACATATCCCTGATCATGCGCTCGGTGCTGCAGGGATAGGTATGAGATGATATCGCCAAACCTCAACGGCACGCCCTTGTTCTTCATATGCTCGATCGCAAAAAGAACCTGCGTCATGATATCCTTGCCGGTACCTGTGTTGGCTGGCTGGGAGTAGACGATGTCCGCGTCATGGCGCTTCTTTTTCGGATCGCTGGTCGACGAAGGGGTCGGTGCCGATGAGGGAGCCTGCGAGCTGCTAGCAGATGGAGGAGCGTTAACGGCCACTCGCCTCTGTTGAGGCAAGCGGTTCGCTGACTCCATCACACTAGCGTTGAAGCTCTTGAGCTGATTCTGAAGGTACGACATGGCTGCGACGAAATGCTGTGAATACCCGGACTATGGGACGTTCGGTTCGGACTCGAGGTGAAAGGAAAGCCGGTCTAGAGCGAGATGCTTGCGGTTGAGCCGGGGAGAGCTCTGAGAACTAGAGGATGATCATAGGGATGCGCTGCTGCTCAAAAGGATTAAGAAGCAGCTCGGTGAATCTCTAATTAGAATGCGGCGATAAGTGAAAGTGAACAGGGCTCCAAATCGCGAGTCAAGTCAAAGAAGTGATCGAGGTGAATGAACGCAGGCTGCAGTTATGACCGGTCCCGTGCACGTGACCCGATCCAACGCAACCCGAGAAAGCGCGCCATCTCCAAAGCTCGCCCTTGTCGTCACCTCATCTACTTCTCTCCTCCCTCCCCCATTGTGACTTTTCTCCGTGGCTGTGACGGAACGCTCTTTTATTCGCATCGCCATGTCCTAGAGCCCTCCGATAGCGCTGTGTGTACGAGTCCTAAAGCAGTGCACACTGCGCGTCACAACTGAGTTCGAGCTTGCGACTTAACCGTACGACCTTCTCGAGCTTCAAAGCCACATCCTCTCGCTTTTTGCGAGCGATCAATCACCATGGCTGACACCATTGTCGAACTTCCTTACTTATCGTCTCATTATTCAATTCCCGAAACAACACTCACTTCCCTGACACAAGCACCCACCGTCGATCTTGTCAACGAGCTTCTTCAATCGATCACAAAGAAAGCAAACGAGCACGATGAAGTCGGCGCTAGTAAGATTCGTCTGGAAGTGGAACTTGAGAATCTCTCTCGCAACAGAGACTCGAAGATCAAAGTCTTGAAAGAAGCCGTCGAGAAGGGCCATGCCGAATTGGAGGCATTGCGAAAAAGCCTACACGAATCCGGTTTGTTTTGATTATCTCGTCGCTGGTAATTGCTCTAATATTGACCTATATTGAATAGAGAACACCAGGTCCGCTCTAGAGTCCGAGATTTCCACCCTCAAGTCGTCCTCAACATCAAATGAATCGGAGACCGCCTCGTTGAAGTCGCGCATCTCAACTCTGGAAGCTGAAAAGCGGGAGAGCCTAACACTATCTCGAGTCTAAGTCTGCCGCCCATGACAAGCTGGCCGAAGAGCTCTCAACTTTACACAAGAAGACCATTGAGCTGCGCCGCGAGCTTTCAACCGCCGAGCAAAATCAACAAAAGGCCGACTCCACTTCCGCGAGCGCACGTTTCAGAGAGCAGAGTCTTCAGCAAGAGTTGGATCTCACCAAAAAGAATAATGAATGGTATGAGACAGAGTTGAAGACCAAGGGAGCAGAGCATATGAAATTCCGCAAGGAAAAGAGTGCCCGCATCTCTGAGCTTCAGCGTGAAAATGAGGAGGCGAGTTCAACGATCGATTTCCTCCGCCGCAGTGAAAATTCTCTCAAGACTCGTCTCGATGAAACTGAGCAGCGCTACGAGGACTCCTTGGCCAAGATCAGTCAACTTAAGGAGGAGACTATTCAAGCCGCTGAGGCCTTCCGGGTTGAGTTGACAGCCACTCAACGCCTGGCTGAAGTTCAAGGAACCGCCGCGAAGACTGCCAAGGAGCGCGTGGAAGAGTGCAAGCTTGAACTGCAAAAAGCCAAGGACCATGCCGCGGAAGAAATCTCCCGTCTCCGTGTCGAGAATGAGACCGAGCATACCGACAGGCAGGCTGCAGAGCGCCGTGTTGCTGAACTTGAAGCCAGCATTTCACAGCTGGAATCCGAAGGCCGAAACCGATCGATGAGCCCTGCTCACTCCCTCAATGGGTTTGCACCCAGTACGCCGATGCGACCTGGTACCCCTGGTGGCAGTTTCACCCCACGAGCCTCTCGTACCAAGGGTGGTCTCACCCTTACTCAAATGTATACTGAATACGACAAGATGAGAACTCTCCTCTCTTCCGAGCAGAGAACTAGTCAAGAACTCCGAGCCACACTTGACGAAATGGTTCAGGAATTGGAATCTAGCAAGCCTGAAATTGACGAGCTCCGTGCCGATCACGGTCGCCTTGAAAATGCCGTTATCGAAATGTCAAACCTCCTGGAGACATCTGGAAAGGAGCGCGATGATGCCACTAAAGAGGCAAGGAAATGGCAAGGCCAGATCGAAGGCCTCGCTCGCGAGGGTGATATTCTTCGTCAACAACTTCGGGATCTCAGTGCCGAAGTAAAGGTCCTCGTTCTGGAGGTTGCTATTACCAAGCAGGGTGAAGATTATGACCGCGAGGAACTGGAGAAAATCGCCCGGGAAGAGATTGAAGAATCTTCTGCAGAGCTGAACCCAACTGGCCGTTTCATCAGCCAGAACCTAACCACTTTCAAAAACCTCCACGACCTTCAAGAACAAAACCTCACCCTTCGACGTATGCTTCGAGAACTGGGCGACAAGATGGAAGGCGAGGAAGCTCGTGCGAAGGATGCCGTCCGTCAGCAAGAGGCCGAGGAGCTGAAGGAATTGCGAACTCGTGTGCAGACTTACCGCGACGAGATTGCGAACCTTGTAGCTCAATCTAAGAGCTATGTCAAGGAGCGGGACACCTTCCGCAGTATGCTCACTCACAGACGCCAGACTGTTGGGGACGCTTCTATCTTCTCACAGTCTGTCCCACTTGGGGCCGTCCCTATAGGTGGTGGTGACAGTCAGATCAGTAACTCCCCCGACTACGCAGATCTCCTTCGAAAGTTGCAAGCCCATTTCGACAGCTATCGCGAGGAGACTTCTACAGATCACTCAGCACTTCGTCAACAGGTCAACGAGCTCTCTCGCAAGAACAGTGAGCTTCTCAGTGAGATCAGTCGGTCTAGCAGCCAATTGGCAGCCGCCAACTCTCGAGGCGAGCTTCTTCAGAGTAACTTTAATATGCTGAAGAGTGAGAATAGCGAGCTCCAGAAGCGCTACTCTTCTATTCTTGAAAACGCAAACCGACAAGACCTTCGAACTCAGCAAGCTGCCGAGGATCTCGTCGAAGCTAAGGGCCTTCTTGAAAGTCACCAACGAGAGAATGCAAACCTTAAGGCCGAGAGAGACCTCTTGAAGACTGTCGAGAAGAGACTCTATGAGGATCTCGAGAACTTGCGTAATGAGCGCAGCCGTCTCGATACGCTGAACGGCAATATGCAAAGCATGCTGAATGAACGCGAACACACCGACTCGGAAAACCGTCGCCGACTCGAGTCAAGCGTTGAGACCCTCGAATCTGAGCTACAAACCACAAAACGGAAGCTTAATGATGAGACGGAGAACTCCAGACGAGCCGCTCTGCGCCGAGACTACGAGCAAGAACAGAATCAGAAGCGCATCGACGACCTAATGACTAGTCTCAGCTCTGTTCGTGAGGAGTTAGTCGCTATCAAGACAACCAAGGATCACCTCCAGTCCCGTGTGGACGAGCTTACTGTCGAGCTCAAGAGTGCTGAGGAGCGCCTCCAGGTCTTGCAGTCCCGGCCAAGCGCACCATCCGCCCCTACGGAGACCACTGTTGCTGAGCAAGACACCACTGATGGAAGCGGCTTGACCCGTGAGCAGGAACTCTCCATCGAGGTTTCTGAGCTCAAGCGCGATCTTGACTTGGCAAAGAACGAATTGGCCCATGCTAAGGAACGCGTGGAAGAATACCAAGCAATCAGCCAATCGACTGAAGAACGCATGGAATCTGAGGCCGAAACCCACGCTCTGTACCGCGAAGAAACCGACACTCTTCTCGAAGAGCGGAGCAAGAAGATCCAGGACCTTGAGACCCGAATTGAAGAAATTTCTACCGAGATGTCCACCAACGCTACCGAATTAACCAAGCTTCGTGAAACTCAAGGCGAAGCGACACGTCATCTTGAGGAACAGAAGGCTGATCTGGAGTCTGAGATCAAGCGACTCAAGGACGACAACGAGCGCCATTTAGAAGCCGTCAAATACCACCAAGAGGACATTAAGACACAGGCGGAGATCGCCCAAACTGCTCAACAGAACTACGAGAATGAACTGGTCAAGCATGCCGACGCTGCCAGGAATCTACAGACTGTCCGCGCTGAGGCGAACCAAGTCAAGCTTGAGATGGCTGAAATTCGCACTCAGGCCGAAAATCTCAAAAAGGATTTGGGTCAAAAGGAAGAAAGCTGGACCGAACAGAAGACAAGATACGACACCGAGCTCTTGGAGTTGCAGAAGCGCCGCGAGGAGGTTCTTCACCAAAACTCCCTGTTGCACGAGCAAGTTCAAGGCATCACTGCTCAGATCTCTTCCCTCCAACGCGATAAGGCCAATTTCGCTGAAGCCGAAGAGCAGGAAGGAGAATTGGCGCCAAATCTGGAACGTCAACAACAACTTATCAGCTGGCTGCGCAAGGAGAAGGAAATCCTTGAGCTTCAGCTCCAATGCTCTAACTCTGAAAAGGAGAGACTTCAACGCCAATTCGACTACACGCAAACCCAACTCGATGAGACACGTCTCAAGCTGGAGCAACAGCGTCGAGCTGCCGCAGATAGCGACCAAAACACCCTCAATCACAACAAGCTCATGGAGACTCTCAATGAGCTGAACCTCTTCCGTGAGAGCAGCGTCACTCTACGCAACCAAGTCAAGCAAACTGAAGCCGCTCTTGCCGAAAAGTCCACTCGTGTTGATGAGCTTGTTCAGCAGATCGAACCTCTCGAGTCCAAAATCCATGAATTAGAGAATCTTGTCGAGTCTAAGGATGGAGAAATGAAACTACTCCAGGCCGATCGTGATCACTACCAAAAGCGGATTCAGAACATCCTCCAGAAGTATGATCGAGTTGATCCTCAGGAAATGGAGGCGTTGCAAGAAAAGCTCTCCACTCTGGAGAAGGAGCGCGATGAGGCCGTTGCGGCTCGTGATGAGGCTGCATCAATCCGGGATAGTCTCACAGCAGAAGTTGATCAACACAAGAACACTGCTGAGGCTCGTGTGGCAGAACTTCGAACCAAGCTCACCGAACAATTCAAGGCCCGATCTAAGGAGCTATCTGGACGCATCAACGGCAAGCAGACTGAACTCAACTCCGCCTTGCAGGAGAAGGAGGTGTTGCAGGATGAGCTGAACACAACTAAGGCTGAGTTAGCGACGCTGAAGGTTAAGCTAGCAGAGACTCCCGCCCCTGTTGACGGCACTGCAGCCACGCAAGTATCTGCTCCCGCTCCTATGCCCATGGAAACCGAGCCTATAAACCCCACTCCCGCTTCGCAGTTCCCGACTGCTGCTACTCAAGTTATCCCAGTCGGTGATGAGCAGAAGATTAAGGTGCTGGAAGCTAAGATCCAGCGCCTGGAGGCTGCTCTCATTGAGAAGGATGACCAGCTGGCTTTGAAGGATACAGAGTTGGAGGCGAAGCTGAAGGAACGTTCTGATAAGCTGAAGGAGATGTATAACGCCAAATTGGTTGAGATCAGGGCCGCCCAGCGTAAGGAAACTGAGAATGTGCCCGCTGGAGAACAATCTATCCCGGCCACTCCTGCGACTCCCGGCGCAAATGCCGAGCAGCCGCCTTCCACGCCAGCTAAGATATCTGAGCTTCCCGACCTGACCGATGCGCAAGCGCGCGAGTTGCTTTCTAAGAACGAGACCTTGCGTGTGATTATGCGAAACAACATTCGCAACCACGTGGATAGGGCAAAGCAGCAGGCCCAGGCAGAAGCTGGTTCCAACGACACTGCACTGGCTGCCGCCGAATTGAAGTACAAAGAAGAACGCGAATCTCTCAGAAAGGCGCATGAAGATGAGGTGGGCGAGAAGGTCAAATCAGCTGTGGAGCTTTCGGATAAGAAATCTCTCGCACGTATCAGTATGCTTGACGGGCAAAAGCGAACCGCTCTAGTCAAACTGGATGTTGTCAAGAAGGCTGCCGAGGAGACCCCTCAGAAGCCAGTCATCGAGGTATGGGAGATCGCCAAGGTTGCCCGACCTCCGCCTGCCGCCGCTCAAACGCCAAAGCCTGCTGCCGTTCCCTCTCCCGCTCAGCCTGCTTCTCCTGCTCCTCAACCAGCAGTGCAGCCAGCGCAGCCTCCTACGGCAGCTGTTCCGACGAACGCCGCTCCAAATGTCGCGCCCCCCGCTCCCGCGCCCGCTGCGGAGCAAGCTCCGACTCCTCCTCGGCCCAACCAACTGGCACTGGCGAGTCACAGCAAGCGAGTACTGAATCCGAGCCAACAGCTGCTCCCTCTAATCCATTTGGGCAACAGGTTCAGAACCAACAGAGTCAGCAGTCATCGAACTTGCCAACCAAGCCTCCTGCCAATAATACCCCTCCTGGTATGATGCGAGCTCTGCAGTCCAACCTTCCGATTGCTCGGGGCGGTGGCCGTGGTGGTCGCGGCGGAATCCAACCGACGCCTTTCAACCATGCCCAACAGCAGCAGCAAGGCGAGCAGCAACAGCAGCAGCAGGCCCAGCCTCAAGCGCAGGCCCAACGTGGTACTGGTCTTCCTCGAGGCCGCGGAGGACGGGGTGGCCCAGGTCGTGGTGGAAACCAAAACCAAAATGCCACTGCTCAAGCTCAAGCACAAAGTCCTACCGCAAACCGCGGGGCTATGAACCCAGGCGCTCGCCAGTTTGTTCCTCACGGCAACAAGCGTACGCGTGACGAAGCGTCCGACGCCCCCACTGATACCAATGCGGGTGGAAAACGGATGAGAGGCGGTAGTGGGGGACAGGCTCGTGGTGGAGGAGCAGCATCTTAAGGATTTTTTCTCTCTTGTACCTTAATCCATTCTATTTATGTTTATGTTCATGGAGCATGGAAGGTCATTTCTGCCTCTGGTTTTTTTTGCCGGGTATCGGAGAAGTCATCAGGACCAGATTATTTTCATTTGTTGTGTATTTAGTCAATGTACGATGGAGTTTCTGGGTTTCTTTCAATTATCTTTTCGTCATTAAAATTCGATATTCACATGTATGCTTTGACAAGGTTGCAAGGCCGCCCCAAAGGCCCCGTCCCTTGTCGAACTTTCAAGCATGGATTAAAAAATTCAATGAGATCAAATCGCAGCACAGCTGTAGAACAGAGTAACTACAAGTCGAAATTCGCCGGTTGAGAAATATCTGGGCCTTAGTGGCACGTCTGTAACTGGTTAGGGATGATGAGAGTGATAGAGTGATATAGCTATCGATAGCTGAGTTGAGAGCCCTAGACTCGTAGAGAACACATAACTAGTTAATGCTTAGCAGTCCATGTGAATCTATCATAGTAGTATCGTTGCAGGAGAATTCAATCTAGAGCATATATAACCGCCTAGTAGTAGATATAGGTAAATACTAAACTCTAAACAAACAACAGACGGTTTGTCAGCTACAAAAAAAAAGACCATGAAGGCTTATGAAGCTAAAAAGATATTGCATCAAGAGGGAATCGAACCCCCGGCTCAGACTATCAAGAATGGAAGGTCTGAATGTTACCACTACACCATTGATGCGTCAATACCACTAAGACATTGGCGCTCATTGATGACAAAGAATTCCCTCTAGCGTCACAATACTCCAGGAAACGTATGAAATTTGTAAAAGGAATATTACTACACTACGCCATTGATGCCAATAGCATTATGGTGAGCTGTGGGGTACGAGAGTATTTTGAGCATCTTTGCCGGTAAATTGTATTTATCTATCTGAGCGGCATGGCGACTTGCGTGTTATTTTCTTGCATTGCCTGGCTTTCCACCGGCTGCGGCGAATTCAGGGCCTGGTATTCTAATCGTATCTTGGTCTTCGTCGGACCTGAGCATCCTCGCAGTGCTGCACCGACTGTATTGGGTATAATGTGCTAAACAACCAGAGAAAACAAACCAAAAAAAAATTCAAAGTTGAGACCAAGAGTCTCCTCCAAGCATAGCAGTCCAGCACGTAGAATACAGAACAAAACGCCAATAAACAAGAGCTGCTGACCTGCCCCCATCTCGTTCAACGCCTGAGAATAATCAAATCCCCGATATTCCACAATCAAGCTAGTCATCCATTCATCTTTTCTTCGGGCCAGCAGGAACAAGCATCCGCCCAAGAATCTCCCTCTCCTTCTGTAAAACCATCAACCTAGCATCCTCAATGACCTTCCCAGAAGGCGCAGGTCCCGGCGCAGGAATCTGCGCAACCTGCGCGGCAACAGTCACAGCGGGACCGGGGGTCTTGGCCTCGCGCGCACGCCGTCTCCGTTGTCCAATCCCCGACCCCCATACAACAGTCCATTCAGGGACCGATCCGCGCTCGGGAATTTCGCAGCCGGAGCAGATTTTAGAGTGCGAGCCGATATCTGCGTGGCGGTTTAATGTGCATAGGGCTTCGATTGCGGATGAGGAGTGAATATGTGCGCCTGGTTTTATTGTGCATTGGGGTCCAATTGTGACGAAATATGAGAGGCGGGTTGGTGTTTCGATTGATGATGAGGAGGATGAGGAGGAGGACGGACTGGCGCCGATGATAGTTTTCTCGCCTATTATACAGCCGTCGCCGATTACTATGGGACCCTCGTAGGCGTAGAATCGGACGCGTGGGTGTATGACTGTGCCTGCACCGATTGTCACCGAGTGTTTGCCGTGGAAGATGACGGTGTCGGAGATGGTTGCTGTTGGATCGGCTTTGAGGGGGGCTTTTGGAGGTCCGGTGGGTGTGCCTGAGCTTGATGAGGAGCGCGTTGTTGCTGATGGTGGTTTGAGAGTTGCCATTGTTGCTGTGCACAACGGGGGTGCGCTTGGGAAGAAGTGGCTGGGTTGAGGTTCCAAGGTTGAGGTTGGATTTAGGATGAAGTTGGAGTTAATCGGTGATTGCGGAGCAGCAGGGGCCGCTCACCACCCAAACTCCAGTGAGAGCCCTAAAGTAAATTGATCGTCCAATTAAAACTATTGAAACAAGGGAAATAAAATAAATAAATAGTGAAGGAAGATATCTTGTTTCAATTAATGGACAAGACCCCCTTCATAGTAGATGGCTGTCTTGTTTCTATTATGACGATAGAACTATAGTACTACTACTAGTAACTACTAGATAAGCCCCATAGTCTCCTTCTGTTAGTTGACTAGCAGTACCCCTAGTTTCATTATAATCACCCCTGGAAGTACTACAAGTATTAGTATAGGAATCCTGGGACTCTATACGACAAGGTCTACTGTTAGTATCGACATTACCGTCCTCTCTTGCCCTGTGGTTATGTCTAAAAATGGGTATCATTTCAAAGTGTATATACATGAAGAATCGAAAAGACCAGGAAACCAAGATCTATCAAGGCCGCTCTACTACGGATGCCAGTGCGGCACTCACCATACTCTTCCTTCGCAGGCCCTGTTCATTCCGTTTTGAAGCCTCTCGGCTATTAAACGTATGATAGGCCTTCTCTATCCGATGCGACTGCATCGCCCCCGAACTGCTCCTTCTTCGGCCCCGTGCCTCTCCCCCTCCGACCGAGGAGTCCGGTGGTCCAAACCGACTCCGGTGTAAGGTGGCTGCTCTTCGACGTGGCGAGGATCGGTGCGGCATAGAACTGGGGTGGCAGTCATCTTCAAGGACCGTTCCTGGGTATGATTCATCGGAATAGGCATTGCGGCGAATGGAGTCCACATCGCCTTCGTGACATTGCATCTCGGAGATATGTTGTCGTTGTCGCCGGATATTCTGGTGATCTGGGAGTTTGGGCTCTGGCATCGTTCCGTCCAGAGCGAGAAAATCCGGTGGCACGGAAGTCGGACTAGGGTTTGAGCAAAGTGACGGGGAAGAGTCGAATCGCCCATCTTCATCGTGATCCGTATCCGGTGGTGTCAAGACGTATCCCGAGTACCGGGAAACTCTGGCGCCTTCACGATCCAAGTGCCCCTGATCAGGAATGCGCTCGCCATTCGGCCCCTGGATTGTATGCTCATGTAGTTTCTGGGTCAACGTGGAGATAGAGAGACGGTTCTGTTCGTAGGCCAGGGGAACGGAGGTCGGAGGCTGCTGCGAGCGAAAGTAGGAGGATCGGGGGCGCGAAAGCGTGCGGAGTCGATGGGGCGAGGAACACCGCGAGGACAGTGGGGAGATTAACGGGCTATTGCAGTCGGCCATGAGCCGATCCTCTGCATCAAGCGCCAACCGCGCAGGCCGGGAGGAGGGCGAAGTGAATGAAAAGTCCTCAAACATGGTGTGGCAAACGGGGTGGGTTCGGGATTGGGTTGGGCTGCTGGTTGAGAGGCCCTCAAGAGTCGTCAAGGAGGGGAGTATGAGGGAGTGGGAACGGCCAACCTGCGAGAATCCACGCAAAAGAGAAACAAACGATGGAGGCAGAAAATTTTCTCTTTTCCCTTCTCGCCCAGCGGTCCTTTTAGTTTCTTTTTGGGAAGATTTTGTTTTTTTTTGCACTTCGGGGGGGGTCCACGCCCCTCCGGAGGCAAACCACGTGATGCGGGTGGTGTATTCCATGGTTGAGATGGACGAGTGTAGACTCTGTAGAGTATAGTGTATAGAGTATAGAGATGGTGTATAACAAGAGGGGATGGTCGGGGATACTATAGACTATAGTTAGTATATTGCGAGAATAGAGTAGCAGTAAGAAAGTAGAGTAGAGATGGAATGAGTTGCGGGGAACAAGGATGTTGCTGATCACTCAGAGTTCATTGGAGTATGTACATCTACTACATACACACTGCCACTGGTACATACTTCCTTTCCTCCAACAGGGGATTCCTCGGAATAATTCAAGGTTCAGCCAAACTTGGAGGCGCCAGACTGCTCCAAGTAAATATGAAACTATCATCATTACATTATTATTATTGTATAACCAAGAGAAACCTATTGAAAGCTCTTTAGCTCTTGCCACAAATCGAATCAAAAGTATCTAGTGTATGCTTCCACACAGTCTTCCCAGTATCACTCTTGCGAAGTTCTTGAAGAGGCTTCTTATTCCCATTGTCGGACCCATCCCAGTGCAGGAGATATGCACCGCTGCCCTTCTCCCCATTTGAACCAGGGGCAGCATCGGCCACATCCTTAGCCCCTCGCGGAGAGAAGCGAGAACTTGTCGCGGCATACAGATGACGCTCTCCGCTCTCGTCAAGGGAAACAAAAAAGGGCTTGACAAAGAAATAGAGCCCTTCTAATGCGCCTCGCGCAATCGGTCCTAATCCCCGTGTGATGCCTGTCTTGACCGCTGACGGGTATGCATGAATAAACGATGTTGCCGGATGTGCTGCGGCCAGCTCCTCCATGGACAGCGATGTCATGGTAATAGTATGCCTGGCGCAGTTCCGCAGGGAAAAGTTATTCTTCAGGGAGAGATCATCCATATTCAGAGGTCCCTCGTCACCGGCAGACAGCACGGACACCACTCTCGATAGATTGTGACCAAGGCCAATCCCGGCAGCAGACGAGTCGGCTTTACTTGCGGCTGTCAACTGGGGCAGTAGATTGTACAAGAACCGCATACGAGAATAATAATGCAAACTGAACTTCTTGTCCAGTCCCTCGTCGGTTTCTACGTGACCGTTAGCGGATGGCCATTCAACACGTCCCGGTGGGGGCTGGTAGAGACTCACCATCGCGACCTTTGGTGGTAAAAATTCCAGCGGTCATGAACACTAGGTTAACCTTATCCTCTTTTTGTTGAATCGTCTTGCATGCTTCATCGACACTTTTGAGATTTGCAGCCTCACATTTGACGAAGCTGATCTGACCGTCCGGGTTAAGCTGACGCAATTCCTGGATAATTTTGGATGCCTGGGCCTCGTTCCGCCCAACAAGGTAGACTCGCGAGGAGACCGTGTCGCGAACAAACGCACGGGCGGTTGCTTCGCCGATTCCGCTTGTTCCACCAACTTCAAGCGTCCATGTCAGCTTATCAACCCGTTGGAAAACCGGACGCTCGGAAACGATGGGAAATGGAATGTATACCAAATACGGCAACCAGATTTGGGCCAAATTCTTTTAGACTGGCATTATGCCTTTTGACATCATCGAGCGACACCATTGTGTTGGTTTGGGGAGGTTGTCGGCGGGGATGAGAAGGGGAGAGGGGGGAAGAGAGAATGGGGGCAACATTGCGATCATGATGTCAGTCACCTGACTGGGCTAGAGCAATGCAAACAAAGAATGTCAATGGAGACATGGGTCATACCGTTGGGTAATTCAAATGATTATGCTCAAACAATACCCAAGTTAGGCTTAGCAAGGTATATATTAGGAAGGACTCGGCAAGCCCTGAATATGATACAATAAATGCCTTAATATAGTCATGTCTTCAAGAATAAAAGGAAAGCTTCGATAAAAAGTCAAGCCAGCTTGAAGAAGAAACAAATCACCATAAATCCCAGTCAAGCACAATTATAGAGCTGCTCCGCCATGGCTGAAATGATGGGCTATGCAAGGCGACCCCCGCAAGACTTGGCAGCTTTCTATTCTTAAATGCCAGGTCATCAGGCGCAGACCTCGTAATAAGCCGCCTGGGGAGTAGCTCCAAGCCACTAGAATCAAGCTGGTGAGTACTCTCCTGGGATAATGAGGTTCATTTTGAACTGGGCTATGGGCAAACCCTTGTCTCGGGAATAGTGACTATACAGCCAACAATCTTCACCGCATGATCTTCTCTCTGTACAACTGACAATGCTTGGCATTCTATCAAACTTGCTTTTAACTTGTATTTAAATCCGCGCTGACCTTACGAATTGAATTCTTGAATGTTGTGATCTTTTCATTGCAGAGTACGCCCATCAAGCCGTACCACGCCAAGTCCAAGTACCCAACTACCGTCCACTGAACTTGCTCGTTTAGTTTCTAGTCGAAATAACTGAGGGGTAATTCAACCATGACTCGCTTTACTCCATTGCTGTCTCTTTTCTATTTAATTTCACTTCTCTCTTTTGCTTTTGCCGCGCCCATTGACAAGCGTGCTCTCGTTTTGGAATACCGGGACCTCATCGAACTCAGTACAAGACAAGCCAAGATGGCTGGGAAATACACACTTCCGCCTCTTTCATACGCATACGATGTAAGCCCCACGATTGTATCATTTCGAATTTCATTTTCTGGTGGTGTCAAAGTCTGACAATAGAAGGCTCTTGAGCCCATCATCTCCAAGGAGATCATGCAGATCCACCACGACAAGCACCACCAAGCCTACGTAACCAACCTAAATGCCGCCCTCAACAGCCAAGCACAAGCCTTGGAAGACAGCAATCTGCGACAACTAGTATCGCTGCAGAAGAAGGTCAATTTTAACGGTGGAGGTCATATCAATCACTCTCTATTCTGGAAGAACCTGGCCCCTCCTGGTTCCAAGGAGACTGATATTGACACGGCTGCACCAACGCTCAAAAAGGCAATCGTGGACCAGTGGGGCAGTATCCAGAAATTCAAAGACGAATTCAATACCGTTTTGGCCGACTTGCAGGGCAGTGGTTGGGGATGGCTTGCAAATAAGCAGGTCGAGGGCAAACTGGAGGTCATCAGTTTGAAAGACCAAGATCCAGTGGAAGATGCGGTGCCCATCTTTGGCGTCGACATGTGGGAGCATGCCTACTATCTCCAGGTGAGTTGAGTTGATATGCTGCGAGTCATGACTCGCGAGAAGAATGCCACGCTAATTTTCCAAGTATAAAAATGACAAACCGTCGTACATTTCCAACATCTGGAAGGTCATCAACTGGCAGGAGGCTGAAAATCGATTCAAGAATGGCGTAGAGTCCATGAAGTTTTGATTCTGCGGAATGAGTTTGAATTGGATATTAGGTATTCTTGTTATTCTGGATGGCGTTTTCCCATCGCATCCAAATTTTCACGTTACAAAACTACTGGCACCCAAGTTGAGCCATGTCGTTGCATTAAATGAAATTTCAAGGTGGTAAAATAAAACTTGTTTTTCGCATAGTCTCCTCTTTTGTGACTGAGTGTCAAATCAAACGGGGTAGCCTCGGTCACCTGCTTGATAATCTGCACCATGGAGTAGAGTCGGAATGAGTTGCCGAGGATAGGGGTCAAAAGGTCGTTCAGCTGGGTGGATGCTAGGAAGATCCCACTGATAAGGCTAAGGCTAACTTTCGGGGAGGAATGGGATCCACCGAGATGGGTTGACTCGGCAAAAACGGGCTGCCAGCTACGCTGCAGATCCATACATGGCATTAATGAAAAGGAGATCTGAAGCTTTGGCCATTAAGACAATTAATAATCCTCAATTTATGTACTCCATACTTCATTCACTTTTCCATCAAAATTCTCATGAGTCATGCAGGAACTAGTAGGTCCATGTGCACGGCCTGTGGATGCTAAATTTCTAAGTATCGGGTCAAATCCGACCATCAGTGAACGAGACATCATAGTTATAAAGAGAGAACGACAGCCAATACACCAAACGCCATATGAAGCTGCTTAGCACGGCGTTTTCATGTAGAAATTCGGTACCCAATTGTGTGCCTGGGTAGTTTGCGGGCCCGGCCTTGGATGAGGAGCATTGTGGGTACCAGTGGAAAATTTGGCGGTTTTAAAAATCAACAATCTCCACCGGTGATGGTCTCGGCTTTGATTTTTATTTCAAAGATAGCAGGGGCTCCAGGTTGGTCACTTCATTGTAATGGAGTCTTACCTACAATATCGTAGGATCAGACAGGCGGTTCGCCGCCAGCTGGCTGAAATCGAATCGAAATGTAGTTGTGAGGGCTATACTATCGGGTCGCCACACAATTCCAGGTTTGTCATATCGCTCTTCACTCTTTGTCGTCAATGTTCAATCAACTTACTCAATTCTTCCAGTTGTCCTTTATACCATCCAAAACTACTTGATGCTGAGAAGGGCCCCTCTACACAAGTCGTTGCCGACAATGAGTCTCTGATCATGGTCGGCTGGGACGGCCCTGAAGATCCCCTGAACCCTGCCAATGCAACTGTTAGGCGGAAACTATTTATGACTTTTTTGGTATCTCTCATTGCTATCTCTGTTACAGCAGCGTCTGCAATTGATGCTTGTGGCGTGCTACAATACAGTGAAGATTTTGGTGTAACTGACGTGGTTGGATCTCTAGCAACAGGTAAATGGCTCTTCGATTTCGCACAGCCATTCCAAGAAAGCTAACAGTGATCTTTAGGTCTCTTCCTTGTCGGGTTTGGTGCCGGGTCACTCCTCTCAGGCCCATTCTCCGAGACATTTGGACGGAATGCAGTTTATCTCATAACGATGCTTCTTTTCTTGATTTTCATCATGGCCTCCGCGCTCGCCCCAAATCTCCACAGCCATCTTATCTTCCGGTTCTTTGCAGGGTTCTTTGGGTCGACTCCCCTAAGCTGCGCTGGAGGAACAGTCGCTGACCTCTGGGATCCAGCACAAAAGGCATATGCATTTCCCGCCTATGCAATCCCAGCGTTCTCAGGACCAATGATTGGCCAAATTATCGGTAGCTATATTCCACAAACACTGGGGTGGCGCTGGTTGGAATGGATCATGCTGATTATGGGGGGCGTGATCCTCATCATTGTTCTTCTCCTTCAACCCGAAACATACGGAAGCCTTCTCTTGCACTGGAAGGCGAAGATCCTTCGCAAGGAAACTGGTGATAAACGATATCGAGCACCGATTGAAATGAAGCGTGAAAGTTTGGGACGTCGTCTCTTGACGTCTGTTTACCGCCCATTTATCTTGTTTTATTCCGAGTTGATTTTGATCTTGATGTCGCTATATCTGACGGTGGTTTATATCGTCCTATTCACTTTTCTGGAGGGCTACACATTCATCTTTGCCGACACATACGGAGTATCGCAAGGAATTACTAATGTCGCCTGGGCCGGTATGCTATGTGGGATTCTCCTGGTGACGTGTATCGTCCCATTAGTATACTCGTGGACGGCAAAGGAGTACCGGAAAACTTCCACAATTGTGCCTGAAACACGGCTTTGGTATGCGATGCTCGGAGGTGCTCCCGCTGTCCCAATCAGTTTATTCTGGATGGGATGGACTTCCAACGTAAGTTTTCCCGACGAAACGGTGCGAATTTTACTGACTTGACCAAAGTCATCCATCTCGATTTGGTCTCCGCTCATTGCTTCGGCTCTTTTTGGATATGGCATTACGACAATTTTCATTGTCGCTTACATGTATGTCATTGACTCTTACGGAGTGTATTCGGCGTCGGCTCTGGGATTCCTGGTCTTCACACGTTATGTTGTTGCGGGTGGTATGACGGTTGCTGGAGTCCCGATTTACCGTTCTATCGGAGTCCAGTATACCTTGACGATATTGGGATCGATTAGTGGATTGATGGCATTTATTCCTTATTTGCTTTTTATCTATGGACCCAAGATTCGGAAGTACAGCAAGTATGCTGTGAACACTGACAAGCAGTGAGGATGGCGGAGTATCCAAGCTGTTTCGTACAGGTGCATACAACAGACATCATCCATGAATACTATTTTTCAATTTAACCTCCATTTCTGACACCCCCACCCTAATAATTCAAATTGGAGTAAATACAACCCTGGTAGAAAGTATATAATGGGGGCGCTGGGGAACTACCCCAAAATTGTCTTGGCAGACACTGTCTATGCGGAATTCCCGAGGTCTTTCTCCATTTTCTCCTCTTCTTGGTACCATTCCCTCTAATTTTGCCATCATCTATCCCCATCGGCTTTTTGGTCGGCTTTTTTCTCCACTAGATCGGAGAAAACGGAGGTTGTCAGTGGTTCGACCTTACCTTGGAATATCGCGCCTTATCTTGTCCCCGCACTTCGGACTTCGGAGCGGTCTCTTAGAGGCTCCCTTCCCCATTTCAAACATTTCAACATTTTACTACCCTGTGGAACTTCCTTTCTTTCTTCTCCCACCCTCCCAATCACACCCAACATGGCTACATTCTTGAAGAAGCCTCTTAAGCTTGCTTTGGTGCAGCTCGCATCAGGTAGGCTTCCCCTGTCACGATCCTCGCTAGCCTTGGAGCGCCATTAATTCCCCGAGTCTAGGCGCGGACAAGTCCGTCAACCTCTCCCACGCTCGAAGTAAGGTCCTCGAAGCCGCAAAGGCCGGCGCACGCTTGATCGTCCTCCCAGAATGCTTCAACTCTCCGTACGGCACGTCATATTTCCCTAAATACGCCGAGACCCTCCATCCTTCCCCTCCCACGAAGGAGCAGTCCCCTCGTTCCACGCCCTGTCGGCGATCGCCGCTGAGGCAAATGCATACCTTATCGGCGGAAGTATACCCGAGCTGGAGCCGGAGACGAAGAAGTACTTCAATACCTCACTAGTCTTCTCGCCCTCGGGCTCCTTGATCGGTACCCACCGCAAGACGCATCTGTTCGATATCGATATTCCCGGGAAGATTACGTTCAAGGAGAGCGAGGTCCTCTCCCCGGGCAACCAATTGACCGTGATCGATCTCCCAGAATACGGCAAGATTGGCCTGTCGATCTGCTATGATATTCGTTTCCCGGAGTCCGCCATGATTGCGGCTCGCAAGGGCGCATTCCTGCTGGTCTACCCCGGTGCCTTCAACACGACCACTGGACCTCTGCACTGGTCTCTTCTGGGTCGAGCTCGTGCGGTGGATAACCAGACCTATGTTGCTCTGTGCAGTCCATCGCGAGACCTGGACGCGTCGTACCATGCGTACGGCCACAGTTTGATCAGCGACCCCAGTGCGAAGATTTTGACTGAAGCGGAGGAGAAGGAGACGATTATCTATGCGGACTTGGATAATGATACCATCGTGAACACTCGCAAGGGCATCCCCATTTATACCCAGCGCCGATTTGACGTGTATCCCGATGTGAGCGGAGAGGGCTCAAAATGATTCCCATATGTATAACTTGATGAATGAGTAGATAGTGATTGGGATGACTAAATAAAGACCCGGGCCTGTATTACTTTCCACTCAAGCTGTAGCAGATCGCTTACTCTTTACCTTAGGAAGGGCGTAATAGATTATTATAAACTTCAATTTCCTTATAATCTAGCATATTGCAAAAGCTGGTGGTAACTAAATAGTTAACTAACTATAGATAGGATATCTGCCTTGATAATCAGGCCACTAATGCTTTACCGCAATGGGACCAATATAGGTGGAGCCGTATCACATGACCCCACCAATCAGCGATCTCCCACACGATAAGCGAGCCACACTCATCCGCGGCCACAAACCCAGAATTTCTCTCATCGACAACTTCCGCCCACAGTCGACACCGCCCCAACCAGTTCGTCGCTTTCCGAATCGCCTCATATCTGCCTTTGCTAACATTTCACTCCTCAGAAATGTCCAACGTCAACACTGGCAAGAAGACCCGCTCGGCCATCGCCGATGTGGTGACCCGCGAGTACACCATCAACCTGCACAAGAGGGTATGTTGAAAAACCCCCGAAATCCCAAAAAAACCTGATCTGCGACGACCGTCAAGGCGCAATAAGGAAATCAAACAAAATGGACAGAGAACACACAAAAGCTCCGGAAACGGAAGACCTTTTTCTGGGAATTGACAAGAATCGAAAATATGTGTGCGTGCGGGTTCTCGAAGCTATTGCCAAAATGAGATCTTCAACAATCTCTTTTGGTCCATTGCCTCGATTCCCCTCACTCCCCGACTGCTGCACCGTCTGTGTGGGAAACCGCAAAGTGACTGCGCGACGACCGGACAACTGGAAAACATCTCCTCCAATTGCGAGTTCCGACTCGCAATTGTAGGGACGTGGAACAGTTGGCATACATACACACGCCTTTCCCTCGAAATCGATCACAAGAAGAAATTAGTTTGATGAAGTCCACCTTTATGGCCGAAACAATCATCGCAGAGCAGCGTCTCTACCAGATGGCATTCGGACGGAAGACTGATTGTACCTTCTTTTTCGGTATAGTGCCACGGTGTTAGCTTCAAGAAGCGTGCTCCTCGTGCCATCAAGGAGATCCGTGCCTTCGCTGAGCACGCCATGGTGAGTTTTTTCCCCTTTCCCCTTGTCCTCGGACGCAAGTGCGCATGCGCACACTTGGCCTTGGCTCTGTCTCCGTCTAGAAAGACCACCGCTGACCCCTTCACAGGGTACCAAGGACGTCCGCCTCGACCCCCAGCTCAACAAGAAGGTCTGGGAGGCCGGCATCAAGGGTGTCCCTTTCCGCCTGCGCGTCCGCATTTCCCGCAAGCGTAACGACGAGGAGGGTGCTGAGGAGCGTCTCTACTCCCACGTCCAGGCCGTCAACGTCAAGAACCCCAAGGGTCTGCACACCGCCACCGTCGATGACGCATAAATGGTTTAACCGCGGCGTCTTGCTTCTATGATTCCATGTTACAACTGGGGTTCGGTTGGGGCTTTTCAAAATAAAATATCTTCATACCCTTGATTTGTGTGTGCATTGTGCAAATTCTGTTCCGTTTCCTTCCGTAGATGTAGTCGTTCCCGCATATTACTAGTAGTGTTTGAGTAAGAAAGTATCAAGATAGCGATTGGTGGGTTCGATCTTTTTGAGGATCCTTCTGCCCTATTAGTACTACGCCGTCTTGGAAACCTCGGAAGTACCTAGCTTGATCAAACTGCACCTGGCATTCAATGCTAGCTAGTCTATTAAACCCCACTGGGACAATACACAAATACACAAACGGAGGGATTGAACACAATGATATGATGAAACCGGGAGCCGGGGGTAAAATGCATATTTTCGCCTGATGAATGCTGAAAACAAAAATAAGAACAGGAACAGGGACAGGAACGTGCAACGTAGATTCCTTGCATTATCGTACATTCGGGAATGGTAGGAAAAAGGGAATAAAGAGAAGAAGAGGGAAAAAAGAAACAACCTGCCAACGTGAACCCCTTCTCTCCTGTTCTCAAGTGAGAATCTAATTTTTAATAGCTTGGAAGTGCTCGTTGAGGGCCTCAATCGACTCGGCCTTCACTCGAACAGCCCATTGCTCGGGCTTGCCATCAGCCTGAGGAACCATGAATTGCATGCTATTGCTGGTACGCGCATAGTCAAGCTCCTTCTTAAGAAGCGTGTTCAAGATGATGTTGCCACCAGGATCAGCACGGAGAACAACTCGGGCACGACCGGTGCCGGGATGCTTGAGCAGTCGCACAACTCCAGTGCCCTGGGAGACCCAACCAGTGGTCAACTTGAAAGCGCGGGCGCGGCATTCAAAGACCACGGTCTCTTCCTCCTCGCCAGCATTGGCGGAGGACATGTCAAATATAGAGCCAGGTGCACCACCCTCTTCATCGGGTGTTGCAGCTCCGGAGGTGGCGTTTTCAGCACCAGAAGTCTGAGCTGATGCCTCAGTGGAGGCTAGGGCGGAGGTTGAGTTCGTGTCGGTGGCAAACTTGATGGGGGTGGAGGGCTTCCAGGTATTGTCGGCCGGAGCTGGGGAAGTGGTAGATGCCGGCAGGGACGAGCCGGTGCCAAACGAGGCACCAAAGAGCTGAGAAGTCTGAGACTTTGCGCCGAGAGACGCGAAAGGGTTTGTTGAATTTGAAGGGGTAGAGGCACCGAAGTTGATGCCGCCCGAAGCTGGCTTGGGAGAAGCAATGCTTGGGGTTGGGGATTCGATACGGTCGAAAAGGCTTCGGCTTGCTGCAGCAGTCGGCGCCGGAAGGGGTGTGTCCAAGCTAGACTTGCTTGTATCGCCATTTTCGGTTGCCTTTGTTCGCTTAGACTTGTGCCCAGCAGCGTCAGAATCGTCGTCTTCATCATTGCCATCGCCAGAGACACGGCGCTTCGGTGATCGAGGTTTCGCCTCTGATGAGGCGTCGCTGTCATTACCATCATCGGCGGGTTGGGGAGTTGTCGACGAGATGCGACCGAAAATGTTTTGCGAGGCCGGGACGGGCAGGCTCGAAGAATCAAAGATCGAGCTAGAAGAAGGAGCAGGAGAAGGGGCAGGCAGCGCAAGCTTCTTAGAAGAATCCTCTTGTGGTTCCTCGTCCGCATCAACAAATGAGAAGCCCTTGCCGGGAACGAAAACTGCCTTCTTTTTCGAAGCGCCCTCCAACTTGGCACGCTTCTCACGTTGCTGCTCAGCATCACGACGCTCCCATTCCTCCTCGTCATCTTCATCAGAGTCGAAGTCCTCTGCCTTCCGCTTAGCCTTTTCTTTGGCCGCGGTCTCTTCTGCCTTCTTTTTAAACTGTGCCATGAAGTCCACACCGCCAGTGGTGTTGCCAAACTTGGGCATAGAAAGAGGAGCTGCCGAGCCATTGGTATTCGCTGATTGAGCACCTGCAAACATATTACCCGCCAGCTTTGGAGCAGCAGGTGTGTCAGACTTCTTGACTGTCGGAGCCGAGGGAGTTGACGTTTGAGTCGTGGTCGGGATCTTGGCGAAGGGGTTCTCAGCAGCCATGGGAGCAGATTCAGAAGTGGCACTAGTGGCGCTGGTGGGAATCTTCGCAAATGGATTTTCAGCGGGCTTGGACGAGTATCCGGCGTCTGCGGTGTTAAGCTTGGCGAACGGATTATCGGGCTTCTTGACCGCTGCATTCACTGGATCAATTGCCTTTGCTGGGGACGAGAACGACTGTGCGAACACGCTGGAGGTGGTCGAGTCATTCACCCGTTTCACAGAAGATTTAGCAACTTGGCCATTAGGAACAGGTGTCGTCCCAAAGTTCTTCCAGTCATTCTTAATACCGACTGGCGCGCCAATTGAATGACGTACAGCGAGATAATGCATAATCAAACGGTCAAACCCATCTACGCCAGGTTGGTAGGTGGACAACTCCTCCTTGAAAATTGTATCCAGAATGCGAAGCTTCTTCACTAGTTCGGAATTGCTCTTGTCCACGCTATCAGCCAAACCCGACTTCGGAATCGGAGGAGCGGTCGTCGGCTTAGCATTTGAAAAGACTGGAGTCGGAGGAGCAGCGGCCTGCGCGGTCGTATCGGGCTTGGCGCCGAAGAGACCGCCCAAAGACTTGGCCGAGGTTGTCGACGCCTGTGCCTTGGCCGGTGAAGATGCGAATAGATTTGGTGTCGGGGTAGATTGGGGTTTGGCGGGCTCCGGCTCCGATGAATTAGGCTTTGGGGCAGACGCTCCAAGCAAAGATCCAAATGGGTTGGAGTTGGGCGGCTTCTCGGAAGCTTGGTCTGTTGCCGGTTTTGACGCGAATAGATTGTTTGTCGCGGGTTGATCCGAGGTCGGCTTAGGAGCGAAAAGATTCTGTGCTGGGGTTGGCTGCTCCTTGGGGGCTTCAAAAGGCTTGGGAGTGCCAGCAGGAGCCCCAAATAGAGATTTAGACAGCGTAGCGTCGGCTGGCTTAGGTGAAAACAGGTTGGTAGATGCCGAGGGCTCAGCAGGTTTAGGCGTGCTGGAAGTAGCAGCTCCACCGAACAGGTTTTTGAATGGCTGAGCTTCCGCAGGTTTTCTTGGGGGATCCTCCGAGGCTGGCTTTGGAGCGAAAAGATTCTGAGCTGGAGAAGCCTGAGCCGGAGGGGCGGACGTTTGAGGAGTAGCTGAACCAGCTCCGAAGAGGTTCTTGAATGGGTTGGCATCGGCAGGGGAGTCGGTTTTCTGCTCCGAGGTGGACTTCGGTGCGAAAATGTTATTTTGAGTGGCTTGCTCAGTCGCAGGCTTCGTGCTCGACAGGCCCGGGAATGCAGACTGGGTCGAGCCAGCTCCAAACATGTTCGTCGATGCAGGCTTCTCAGATTCTGATGGTTTTGCAGCGGTAGCGGGGGCACCAAATAGGTTTCCAAATTGAGGAGCTTGGTTAGATGCTGGGGTTGATTGACCAGCAAACGCAGGCTTGGCAGCAAAGCCTTCGGCCTTGTCACTCGCGGGCTTGTCAGCGGTCGAAGTGCCATTCAAGTTACTGAATGGGTTACCGGCCTGGGTATCAGGCTTTGGAGAGAACAAATTGGGCGCCGACTCTCCGAAGAGATTGCGGCTTTGGAAAGATGATTGGGTCGTAGTGGAGGTCTTTGGTTTGGCGTCCGGCGACATTTGCATAGAATCAGCGGGGGTGGAAGCGGAGTTCATGGCGTTTGATTGACCAAACATGCCAGAACCCATCGAGGGAGTCGCGGTTTGTGGCGCACCGAAGGAGAAGGCAGGCTGGGATGGTTGTGCGGGTTGAGAAGTGGTTTGGTTACCGAAATTGAAACCTGTGAAGGAAGCGCTCTGGGTAGTCGGGGTGGGGGCAGCTTTGCTAGCATCGCTAGCAAAAGGGTTGTTGAACGTAGAAGAACCGAATCCACCAGAAGAGTTCCCGAAATTGAAGCCAGTTTGAGCAGCACCTCCGCCGCCGCCGCCTCCAAACGAGAAGGGTGAAGCACTGCCCTGGCTAGGCTGGCTGGGGCCGGAGCTGGCTCCCGGGAAACTTTGGCTCTGGGTCTGGCCGAAAGTGAAGCCTCCAGATTGAGCTGGAGGAGCTCCAAAACTGGGAGCGGGGTTTGAAAAGCTGGGGGTAGAAAGGCCACCGAAGGCATTGGAGGGTTGTTGGTCTGCGCCAGCACCGCCAGTCGGGGTTGTGCCTCGAGGGCGTCGGCGGATATCCTTGATTCTGTTGGGTGATTGACTGTTAGCTGGTGGGCTCTGGGAATTCCTGCTGCGGATGCTACGGAGGAGATTGAGATGCGACATTTCGATGATGCGACGGAAAAAGCGCATATCTCAATGTGTGGATTGAATAGAGACAAAGAGAAGCAGTAATGGAGTGGTGTAGAGAAGCAGAGTCTGGTGGATGGAGGAGGAGGAGGTGAATCATGGATGAGAGTATCAGAGTGAGAGCACGAGAGGATGCCACAGCACATTCACTTGCTGTCAGCTCTCGCGTCCCCCGCACTCTGTCTGTCTCCGTGCACCTCGACCTGGACTTTTTCTCATAGGCAGGATTCTTTGTCCTCGCCTAGGGAACCTCGACTTTCATCACCATACCAGCACTGCTCCTGAAGGGGAACCGGGGGGTGTGTGTGTCACTTACTTTCTGCTAGCCAACTGAGCGGCAGTGGCGCGCTGAGGCGCTTCGTTTGGAGTGCTCGACATTTCAAGAAAAGGGTCGTCGTCTTTGGATCCTTGGGGACCTTGGGCTGAGCGTTTTGACATACTACAACCTGTTGTGGAGGTTGTTTGTTTGTTGATGTTTGTTGTTGTTGTGGTGATGGACGGTGGTGGTGGTGATGCTGAAGCAGGAGCAACCGGGAACAGTGAAATTTAAACCACAGTCGTGCCTTCCCAAGATCAATTGCGATCTTTTAGGTTTCAATCCAAAATCATCCAAAATCCTCCTCGGTTTCTTCAACTATTCCCTAGGGTCGTTTTCAAGGGAGGTTTATTTATCTATCCCAGGCCTTGTTGTGGTCGTGGGGGAGCTCTGGTCACCTCGCACGCGCGTGGGATAAGCCGCTGTGAGAGAGCTTCGTCTGTTCGTCGCGCGGTATCGGGAGAAAGGCGAGAGAGGACTAAAACTTCGGAGATCACCGATTTGATATCTTGAATTACCCAGAGAGCAAAAGCTAATTTGTCTCTGCAAGATTCGATGGGGAGATGTTGAGGTCTTGGTCTTGTTCCGTGACACGACCTTCTGCCCACGATCCGTCGCGCAAGCTGACTACGACGGTGGAGTCACCAGGGTCAAAAATCGGAAGGATAGGATGGTGAACTGATCTCTTCGATGGAGATACAGTCTTTTCGCGATGTCGGAAGGGAGGGAGGAGGTTGATTTGGCCCTGGGGATATTTTTTTTTTCGAACGCGGAGACTGCCAAATCTCGCGGACGCCCACCCATTTCTGCCGTCACGTGAGGTTGTCTTGGCATGAATGTGTGTTGCATGGGCATCTTCTCTCCACTACGAGTATCTATCTCTCTTTGAGTACAATTACTTAACCTTCCTTTCTTTCGTGGAAGCTCGGTTATACTCAAACCAGATACGGTCTCGACAGAAGAACCCCCGGCGACATTCATCGAAGCTTCTCCGATGCAAAAGTTCTGCCTCTTCAATGACGTCGTGGTAACCATACATTGTATCCTCTTCAGGTCCGACTCAAAACCGCTTCTGCAGTGGGTGGACGCAGCAACTCATGCAGTCTTCGTGCACGGTTCACCGGGGGTCTTCTTCGGGGCATCATTCATCTTTGCACCGTTCTGCGATCGCGATCTGTCCCATATCCTCCGTTTACTCCGTATCCAATCTTGATCCGGAGTTCTAACTTCCCAGAGTCCGGTCTTACTGGCAATCCAGACCCAAGCCCCTTTGACCGAACGGTTTCAAGTCGCGAACCTAATTGTCATCACTAACGAAAACCTGGGTGGTTTCTTAATTTTTGCCACGAGCACTTGCATGGCTTTCAGTCTAAATAGAGATTGTTCGCTTGCTAGTATAGCGCTTGCTTCAAGTTCTCAC
The DNA here is from genome assembly GCF_028827165.1 of Penicillium cosmopolitanum. Taxonomy (NCBI): domain Eukaryota; kingdom Fungi; phylum Ascomycota; class Eurotiomycetes; order Eurotiales; family Aspergillaceae; genus Penicillium; species Penicillium cosmopolitanum. The sequence continues at coordinate 385,549 of NW_026622678.1, read as the reverse complement.
CCGGTGCTTTTACCCCTCTGCAGAATGATATATAGTATACTACACCGGTGACCGGGGCGAGCGAAAATACATGACTATCGTAGCGGAGCTATTGGATTGGGCAGGTTTATCCAAAGCCACGTTGTTTTTGTGATCTGATGTTTTGCAAGATAAACCAAGGTTATCCTTGGGTTCTTGCGTGGATCCTTCCGATATATACATTCGAGCCAGCACGTAGTACTAGGCACTTCGTACCTCACGGATAGAGAGGTATTCGGACACATGTCCACTGGCACCTGGGCAGGTGGTTACTTGGAAACAGTTCCTTCCGATGCGATATTTAATTCCTCCTCAACTTGAACTCCTCTCGACTACCTCCAGGGCTGTCACAATGCGTGACCCCTGAGTTGCATTTCCCCCAAAGTGGCGCCAATAGATTCTGCAGCTAGTCACATTCCATTCCTCTTTGCTGCCCACTCCGTCCGCCTAGTTCCCTTTGAGCTCGAGCAAAATGTGTGGTGGCAGTGATTTTCCTCGCTATTGGCTCCAGCCTGCAGCTTCGACAGGGGACTCGATCCCCCATGGGGCGCGATCGGCGCGGTCTATTCCTTATTTTCATTTTACCTCGCCCCTAGATCATGAGGCAGGTCCAGCGTGACAGCGTGAATAAATGCCCTGACTGGCGATGGCTGAAATGCCAAACCAGCCTCTGCCGGTAATTTGAGGGCCCTGGAGTCATTCGATTTTATTTTCCCCGTCTCAAGTAGTACTCCGGGGTGGCACTCGTTGCGCGTTCGGGGTCACTTTCGGCAATATCAACGTGGACCGCGTGGGCTCTCATTCCTTTTCCTTGAATTGTCATGCGCGCCTTCTCCACGCTAAATGCATAGCTCCTTGGATCTAGAAGAAATGCCGAAGCTGAATGTGGATGCGTGGGTATAAGAAACGGTGCACCCCCGCTGCATAATTTGCTCCACATCCTTTGTGATCTGTGCTTGGAGTCAAAATGCATTATGTTTCGGTGATCACGCTTGTTTCCCTGGTATCATGTGTTCGTGGACAGCTTCTGGATATCCCGGCTGTGGATGAGCTCGTCCAATCTGCCTTGAAGCCCCTGGCAAACTGGACAGACTATGATGGCCCTACTGGAACTGCCTCCGCCGAGCTGAGCAAAAGCACCGAGGCCGTTGACGCCAATATTGCCATTGAAGCAGCAGCAGTAGCAGACGCGTCGTATTGGCTTGCCGGTATTTCTCATCAGGGCAAAGCTGCTTTCAACTCAAACCCTTCCAGCTACACTGTTTTCCGCAATGTCATGGACTATGGCGCCAAAGGTAGTCTCCCGCTTATCATCAAATCTAGATACAATACTGATGCTTTGTAGGCGACGGAGTGACCGATGATACTGCTGCAATTAATTCTGCAATCAGTGCTGGCGGTCGTTTTGGACCCGCGAGTCGTGAGAGCTCGACCACCACTCCCGCTATCGTTTACTTCCCGGCGGGAACATACCTGATTTCTTCATCCATCATCGACTACTACTTCACTCAGCTGATTGGAAACCCAAATTCCATGCCCGTAATCAAGGCCACTGCCGGTTTTAGTGGACTTGGGTTGATCGATGGAGACCAATACCAAAGCGATGGCAATCAAGGATGGACTTCAACGAACGTCTTCTTCAGACAGATCCGCAATTTGAAACTGGACCTGACCAATATCCCCGCGAGCTCAGCTGCCACTGGAATTCATTGGCCGACTGGACAGGCGACCAGTATCCAGAATGTGGATATCGTTCTGAGCTCTGGTTCTGGGACCCAACACCAAGGCTTATTCATTGAGAATGGTGAGATCAACAAACCCATCCCTTCATATGATGGAACTGACTGTGAGAATTAGGCTCTGGTGGGTTCTTGTCTGATATCACGATCACCGGCGGCCTGTACGGTGCGAACGTCGGCAATCAACAATTCACCATGCGCAACTTGGTAGTTTCGGACGCAGTGACGGGTATTTCTCAAATCTGGGATTGGGGCTGGACCTACCAGGGTCTCACGATCACGAACTGTACTACTGCCATTTCAGTTAATAATGGCGGTGTTGGGAATCAACTCGTGGGATCAGTCGTTGTTCTTGACAGTACCATTCAGGATTGCTCGACCTTTGTGACTAGTGCTTGGCAGTCTTCAACCTCAAGCAACGGAAGTCTTATTCTGGAGAATATTGCTCTTGAGAATGTCCCAGTTGCAGTAAAGGGTCCGAGTGGCACCGTTCTTGCTGGCGGCACCACAACAATTGGTGCTTGGGGACAGGGCCATAAGTATACTCTCTAACGGACCTACCAACTTTCAAGGTACTTTCACTGCGCCAACACGCCCCAGCGCACTGCTGGCAAGTGGATCGTCGAAATACTATACAAAGAGCAAGCCTCAGTACGAAGCATCTGCTCAGTCATTGTTTGTCAGCATTAGAAGTGCCGGAGCTGCTGGAGATGGCTCTACAGACGATACATCTGCCATTCAATCGGCTTTGACCTCGGCTGCATCTTCTGGCAAGATTGTCTTCTTCGATCAAGGAACCTACAAGGTCACAAAGACTATATACTTCCCTCCTGGATCGCGGATCGTCGGAGAAGCATACCCAGTGATCATGGCAAGTGGAAGTGCTTTTTCAAGCATCTCGAATCCCGTTCCGGTTATTCAAGTTGGCAAATCCGGCGAATCGGGCTCAGTTGAGTGGTCTGATATGATTGTCAGCACGCAAGGATCTACTCCTGGCGCCGTTTTGATCGAATGGAACTTGGCTGCAAGCTCGGGCTCCGGAATGTGGGATGTCCACACTCGCATTGGTGGCTTCGCCGGCTCTCAGCAGCAGGTGGCTCAGTGCCCAACCTCTGCGGCTGTATCTGCCGCTTGCGAGGTTGCTTACATGTCTATGCACATAACTAGTAGCGCCAGTGGGGTGTATTTAGACAATGTCTGGCTGTGGACAGCAGACCATGACCTTGACAGTGCTGATAATACTCAGATCTCCGTCTACTCCGGAAGAGGTCTGCTGGTTGAAGGCCAAAACATATGGCTGTAAGTACACCATCGGAATTTCAGATTGCTTTGTCGCTAACTTTATCAGGTATGGAACGGCTGTTGAGCACCACTCTCTCTATCAGTATCAATTCTCGGGGGCCAAGTCAGTCGTGGCAGGGTTCATCCAAACAGAAACACCGTAAGTAGTTTGAAGACCAAGCACGAAGTCTTATTTTACATCTCACTAACTACCTTTCAGATACTACCAACCCAACCCTGATGCGGCAAATAGCCCCTATCCTACCAACTCCGCTTTGAAAGATCCAGACTACAGCAGCTGTCTCTCCGGAAACTGCGACTCATTAGGACTTCGTGTCCTCGATAGCAGTAATATTAACATCTACGGAGCAGGATTGTACAGTTTTTTCAACCACTACAGCACCACTTGCTCGACATTCCCGTTACCCGAAAACTGCCAAAGCGAAATCTTTAGCATCGAAGGTAGCACGAGCAGTTTGGTGGTGTATGCTCTGAGTACAGTTGGCACGACGCACATGATTGTCAAGGATGGGACTTCTTTGGCTGTCGTCGGTGACAATTTGGACACATACGCTGCGACTATTGCGTACTTTACTTTGTAACAGATATTTTTGATTCTTCCTTATCGGATTTGTACTTAACTATTGAAATTTCATCTTTTATTTTGATGTGCTTCAGGCTGGAGCTGAAAATACCTTTTGGTACCCAGGCTCCGATCCATCAAGAGGTAATTTTGGTATCGCTAGATGACTAGGAATAGCTATCATTCTGTACCTGCTTGCCTTATAGTATACATTGAAACTCTTTATTGTCTAACATCTATCCTACCATTGCAATACTTCTCTGCGCACATTCGCAGGATCCAAAATGAGCGAATGGCTAAAATATACCTGCACACTGGGCTGACCCACGTCGAAGACAGGCATAAACTGCGCTAGTCTTGCTGCAGCAGGTATATCTGCGCAGCTTGTTATGGGCCCCAGCCCTTCCTCTTCGATTTCGACCCACTTCGCTGCGATAGCCGCTATAGCGACGCTGTTCCACACCCCTTCCTGGACGGTGGAGGAGCGAAGTACGCTTACGGCACGCCTTCGGATGTAGGGGTCGCGACAATGAGCAGCGACGTTGAACATGCTTGCAATGATGCCGAAGTCGAGCGAAAATGTCTTTGATGAGGATGGATATGACGAGACCGAACAAGATGGCGAAGACGAAGGAGAAGAATATAAGTCATTGATCGACTCGCCTAGAGACACCATCTGCTCGAAAAAAGGGCAGAACTTGTCCCAGGCAAAAGAACTTGAATTCTCTGCCTCTAACTCGGGGGCTAGTGGTTGGGCATTGAGTGCTACGAAGCAGTCAATCTTGCGTAGTTGTAGAATGGCGGCTCCCCGGCGCTCGCGAGTGGAAAGAGAGGCACCGCGCTTATGCAAAAATTCCTCCAGCGCTGTAGACCAGCGCTCCAGCAACGAGAGCCCAGTATCGCGTAGGGTAACGGCATCACGTGTAAGATTGGCGATTGAATCTGCAATCATCTCTGAATGCTGAGTCTTGAGTTGTTCCGTTCGAGATATTCTCCGTGCGTCCTGCTGTCGGTACCAATAAGTGTAGGTCTCGAGCATTTCACGCGCGTCAGCTAGAGAATCGAAACCAACGGGCCGGGTGAGATCTATAGTCAATTCAGGCCATATATTGAATTGATCTGAACGGATATCTTCATCGGTCTGTGACAAAAGTGATTAGCAATGGGGACGATTTCCGAAAAGGGATACCCGTACAACAGCGGCCTGGCCCTGGAGGCGTGTGAACAAACCACACAATACATTCATTGGAATATACGGCCTTCTATTCAAGTCAGACGTTACAAATGTGCTAGAAGCGTTTCTTCGGATCTCGGCAAGGATCTTCAGTCCGCTGGAGATGTGTGTGATGGCTGGTCCGTAGTGACCACGCATGGCCTAAACATTGGAGTTAGTACGCATCGCTCTGCAAGGGAGGAATAGAAACGCACCTCAAAACAAGCGAACAGAACACAGGATATTAGGCAAACGTCAAGAGGTTGCGAGCTGGTGGGCGTGGGCATTAAGCAGCGCATAGCAGATAGATATTGATGCAGGGCGAAGGTGCCGTTGGAAGCCAATTGACCCGAGCGGAATGGGGCCACATCGCGTTCAAAGGTTTCATGGAGTGAACCCAGGGCCACGGTGACATGGCGAATGGCCGGTTCGTGGTGCACGGACTGTAGTAGTAGGGATTCCCAGAAGGCGCACTCGAAGTCGCCGGCCAGCTGAGGGGCGGTCTTCTCCAGGAAGAATTGAAAGGATCGGCGCTCCCGATCGCTATTAAATAAATTATACCAGGGAACGGCAGATGGCTGGACAGTGGGTCCTTTCGGCAGTAGTGAATTTAATCGTGAAGTCGTTAAGCTAACCGATGGTTTAGTGTCTCCATAGCCATCGCATTGGCGGCCGGTAGACGTGCATCGCCGACAGACCGGGCGTTCTTCACCGCACTTGACGCGTCGTTCTATTTGTTTTCAGTGAGTAGTCAAAGAACTTGAAAAGAGGTTAAAGCAGAGAAATGCGCCTCTCACTCCTAGATCCAGTCAGCAGGGGATCATGTTGCGGCGGGGGAAACGGACTTGCAGGTCAAGCAGCCGGTCCTTGTCTTGGGCCGATATGCTCGTACTCGGGCCTCCGGATCGACTCGGGGCATGGTTCTCGCAAGCTGTAGGGGATTGGAGGTGGTATGGGGTGGACGAACGAGGGGTCGTCTCGGTGGCTTGAAAATTGTCGGTTGGGGGCGACGCGATTCCACTTTGTCAGCGATAGGGCTTAGCCTCGATTCTCATGAGCCAACAACTTCTTAGGTTGGCGTTGAGCAACAAAAGTTGAGACTAAAGTGTGTACTATTTTATCTCCATAATTTGAATTTCCAGCTTGAATACATCCGTGGGGGAAAATTATGAAAATTACGGTGGAATTTACGAGGATATGGCAGACAGAGTATACACCATAACAACAAGCCATTTCTATCATTACCAACACATTCTAACAATGAAACACCGATGCGCTAAATGCGTACAAACAATTTGGCAATAGTATTAAATAGCCCCCCTCTAGACGCTCGAATATTCCTGTAGAGTCTAAATGGAACATGTCAGCGATAGCCATATCATATAGCAGAGAACAATACTAGTACATACCACTTCATCATCCAATGCCCGAGTCTTAGTGTAGGTTGTCATAGTTTTGCGTTGCTTGCGGCTCGGCATGTCACTATCCTTGCCCGGCATGATGCGGCCTGGGTGCACAGCGTTGAGAAGCACGAGTCCAATCAGCATAGGCAAGCTGTCCAGACAATACTGGTACGCCTCGTGGAGGGGGATTTTGCTTTCTAGACCCTGCGAATATTCGGCCAAACGGAAACAGATGCGCAGCTTTATTCCAGTTAGCTTCATACTATAATCATATTATAGCTCCGAGTCTTTCCTACTTACCGTGATCAAGGCGAGACACGCATAAAGCACATATAGGAGAAGTAGAGCCTTCTTCAGATCTGACCGTTGCTGCCGGATAATCTTGAGGTGGAAAAAGATTGCGCAGACAATGAACATGAGGACAAAGAGCTGCTGTGCGCCGACGCCACCCATATAAATATGTAGTCCCATCATTTCCGTGTTGTATGAGACATCATCGCCTGCTGCCGTCGCGGCTCCATAGACTTGAACAATAAACGCGCTTTTCGATCATTAGCATAGGGCCATATATCGAAGAAAAGGGGACTAACACTATATCAAGAATGACGAAAAAAAGACCAAACCTCCATGGTCGTACGTGCAGGACACGTGCATCATCGCTGAAGTTCCAGACCATTCGACCCATAACCATATAGACAAAGGCGTTGGTCCACAGTGGTGCGACCAGAATCAGGATGAACCAAGTAGCATAATAGCTATAACTGGCCGGACTGAGAATACTCAATATACGGAAGATATAGGTCACTGTTTGCATCGCTCCGGACATGGCGATGACCCAGCAGTAAAATTTGCGATGCAGGATTGCCTGTGCGATGTGGAAGAGAGTTGTCAGGCCGAAGAGGACGGCAAAAAGGTATGCAGGGGCAATTGATGGGCAATATGGCCACATTGTATCGGGAGTCGTCAAAGCTATCACTTGTTAGTTACTTGATTCTGATGGGGAATGCAATCGCAGATCGGAGATGCTTGTAATTTGTCCGTACCTTTGCATTGAGCCATGATGTCGGTGAAGCGTATGACGCAAGGCAATGGTACTAGTGATTATGAGAACGACCTTGAATTTGATGAGGATAAATCTAGAGATATGACTGATTTAAATATCAATCTGTTGCTTTCCCGCTGCCTGATGAAAAATCGTTGTTGACTTTGTCCATACGAGATGGCCCCCTAAAGGTGGGTCCACATGGCCCTAAGACGTAACCTCGATTGGCTAGTTCGTATGGACTAACTCTGAAGTGATTCTGTCAGATTTCCCCACCCCATGCCTCCCATTTGCTAATTTTAGGAGAGTGCCACGCTTTGAATGCTTGAGGCTGGGGGCTTTGCCGGAAGCCGTCCGAAAGTCTACACTATACGAGCCTCGAATCAGATGGCAGTGTTCCACAAGGTCGCGGCTTAGGCCCCATGCTAGATCAGCCGCCTCCCTTCCATAGACATCTTACTTTTGGTGAAGCATAATGACAGCATCGAATAGCATGCCGAAAGATTTTAGGCAACTAAAAAAAAGTTGAAAAGGGTCTATATGCCAAAAAAGAAAATCGAGATAAGTCCGCAGCGGGTAGTCAAATAAGGACTAAAATAGATCGGTAACCAAGAGGCCTAGGCCAATTTTCGGACTCTATTTCTATAGACCGTCTGCCTACCTAATGCTGTTCAAGTCAGCATTGGGTTTCGCGATATTCGAAGCTCTAGTATTCATGGCGTCTCTCACTTGACTGTGATGGCTGTGGGCGATAAGACCTATTTGACAAAATTGGAATTATGGAACGAAATATTGACATATAAGGACTCGGATAGCATTTGAACTTTCCTCCGAATGCCTGACTATCCCATCAGATTAAATGTTACTACTACGAGTACGGAGTAGACATCCTAGTACATCTCAGGCCCACCTATTACACTCTAAATCAATGTACTTCATTTTACAAGGGATAAAAGGAAACACTATGATTTATTTCGCGACAGAGCTAAAATCATCTACTTAGCTAGTCTCCTGTTTATCATATATCTACCTTTATAGTCATATCCGGGAATAGGGTTGTTGGTCTGCTTTTTGCCGGGAGCGGATATGAATCCGACGCGTGGGGGTGTGGGGTACCTCCGCAATGAGGGGTTTACGGGCCATCTAAGACCGAGTGAAGGAGTGAAAGATAAGTCAGTATTGGATCATAATTGGGTTCTTCGACCTTGCACATCCGCAGAGCTCTTACACTCCATGGCAGCCATCAAAGATACAACGACAGTTCCCTTCGATGCCCTCCCCCTCGACCCGAAGGGCCCACGAGGAAACGCCTGGGGCAGGTTTGGGCCTAAGGATGAACTTGGTACACTCAACTTTCTCACACCTGGGGTTATCGTGGAAGCCGCCAGAGAAATCAGGACTGGAGTGCGCATCTCTCTCGATTGGCCGCTTAGCATGCCCTCCTATCCGAGCTTCAATCGCGACCCGTTCAAGCAGCAGATAATTCTCCGGCATCCCAACTGTATATATGACGACATCTTGTCCTTCAACAGCCAGGGCTCAACACAGTGGGATGGATTCCGGCATTACGGTGAGTTGATAATTACCTACCTAGGTACACTAGGTAACAGTAAGTATCTTGGAGAGTTGAATACTAAATCGGGTCTCAGCGAACCAAAAGTCACGACAGTTTTATAACGGGCATACGACGGATGAGATTGAGAGCTCCGATGTCATTGGCATACACAGTACGCGAATCCCATAAAATTTGTACTCGTTACATAAGGCGCCATAATTGACCAAGAAATACTAGCTGTTGCCGAAAATGGTGGTATCACTGGCCGTGGCGTTCTGCTCGATTTTGCTGAATGGGCCGCATGCAAATCCATATCGGTATCTGCATTGAGTTCCGAAGCTATAACTCTCGAGCAACTGAAACAAGTGATCAAAGACCATAATCTTGAATTCAGGAAGGGCGATATTCTTTTCATCAGATGCGGATTCACCGCTGCATACAATAACTTGGATGATAAACAGCGCGAAGCAATTCCGCAACGCCCAAGTCCTGATTTCAGCGGTGTGGAAGCGACAGAGGGTATGGTCCGCTGGCTGTGGGATCAACAATTTGCTGCCGTCGCCGGCGATGCGCCGAGCTTTGAACGGGCTCCAATCCGGGGTAGCCATGCTGATCCGGACTTCAATCTTCATGAATGGGTGCTGGCTGGGTGGGGAACTCCGATCGGTGAAATGTTTGACTTGGAGAAGCTATCTCAGCACTGCAAGGCGACTGGCAGATATAGCTTCTTTTTGTCTAGCATGCCCCTCAAGGTAGATCAAATCTAACTCAATATGTCGTATGTATGTGCGGGAGGATGCTAACTTTATTGATTGATCAGGTTGTCGGTGGGGTGGCCAGCCCACCTAATGCTTTCGCTATTTTCTAATACTTTAGTGTCGAATGCAACGAGGGCAATAATACAGAAAATTATATCACTAATGCTGAATCATGGTTTTATCTATTTCTGACAATTTCACTGCTAAGCAACCGGCCTCTCGGGCCCGTGGGACCAAAAACCCAAAGACCCAAAGACCCGATAAGCCCCTTTAGTATTGGGGAATTCCTTTCTCAAAAGACATGCTAAAGGAGCAATCTTTTTTTCTGCCTGGTTGATTAAAAATAGTTTAGGGTAGATTTACCATTTAATAGCTGCTGTTGTGCATTGTTTTTGGAATATGAGAATATCTTTTTTTTTCACACCATACTAAGTTCACTCATTCTTAATCTTCACCACCTCAGGCACAATGTCGGTTAGTTTACAATTTCAACTTTTGTGGGATCATTGAATTTGACACTGACGATGGGTTTCACTGGTGTTAGCTTCCATCTGGGTATGTCATCAAGTAAAGCGGGTTCTTCTTGTGAGGACTCTTTGCTAAGTTTGGAATCAAAAAGTGTCAACATCCCAACCGAATGCATCACTGCATACACCCAACTCCACAACAAGCGAGGCGCAAACAAGCCATCTTTTCTGATCTACAAAATCAGCGACGATAAAAGGTCCATTGAGGTGGAAGAGAGCTCTACTGAGAGAAACTATGAGGCTTTTCTACAAAAACTGGCATCTTCCGTTGATCGTGAGGGAAACCCGGCCCCAAGGTATGCTGTTTATGATGTGGAATATGACTTGAAGGGGGATGGGAAAAGGTATATTACACCCGACACTAGACTCTGATTTGTGAGTGAGAGATTTGGGATCATTGTGACTAACGTGGTCGGTGCGACTAGGGCAACGACTGTCTTTATTAGTTGGGTGCCCGAGGAAACGTCGACGCGGGTGCGTATTTTTCTTAACTCGTTTTTACCACGTTGCTACCTATGTCATATCTGACCACTGCCAGTCTCGGATGTTGTACGCTGCGACGAAGGAGCAGCTCAGAAGAATACTTGATTTTAAGGTCTCGATTCATGCGGATGAACTATCGGGCATCGAGTGGATGCGGGTTGTACGGGAGGCCAGTGGTGGGCGGCTCCAGGGTTAGAACTTAGGATAATAATTTCTAGAACCAGATTTTCTTAAATCTTTAAGAATTTTTTTTCTTTTTCTTTCAAAATTCCAGTATAATTGGGCGTTGAACTATGTATACACGTGCACCAGTCTTGGCGGACCGACGGGGCCGAAAACCCGCGGGTCCGGCGGTGGAAGACCTTTCCCGCTAACCAAGGGATCTGTTTCAAAAGGTTTTCTAGTCCGTATTGGAGCTTTTGGGTGATCTGAGGTGTCGGTGATGTCTCCTTGAAAACAAATACTGCGCTGATGTAGATCCTCGGCATAGACTGGTCCAGCGGAGTGAGTTGCTTGACTGAAGTTGTATCTGGTATGGCTTTTTGCATTTGAAAAAATGACACAATATCAAGTTGTAGTTTCACGAAGTGCTATCTATTTTGAAGAGTGTTAGAATTTATACTGTAAACATCACTGTAAAGAATGCAAGGCGTCCGCCGAGACAGATCAACTGTTCCAAGCTAACAGGTAGAGTACGTTCTATTGAGAAATCATGGATTATGTTGGTAGTATTGAGGCAACGATTGGTGTAGAAGCCAGCTAATAAGGGTATTTGTTTTTCATACTTCTCGATCTCCAGATCCCGCGCTTTGTCGGATTCCAAGGTTTATTTGCTATCGGCATTATTTTTCATATACTACTAAGTATCGCATCGCAAAGTCTGTACACGAGAAATATCAATAGGTCATACTCGTAAGCAAGGAGGTGGTGATCATAGCACGACACAGGGAAAAATGAGTAAACCGAAATGTGAAAGTACGGGGGCCAAAGAACACGACTTAACAAGAAAATAAGCTTAAATGCCAAGTGACCAAGGAATTGTCAGCTTTTTACTGTAGGTCAAGATCATCAATATCGTACCCGGCTCAATGTTCCTGGGCGGTGAAAAGCACCGAAGGCGGAAATCGCCAAGAGTACCTGAACAATCTTGCTCCCCCTGAGCAGGCGATGAACATTTCATAGGATGATGTCAGTGGGATTCGACACATCCGGAAGTGATTGTCACTCCGAAAATAGAAGATCGCTCCAGAGCGCGTTTCTTCCACCAATATCAGTGGTGGAGTCGAAGTTAGGTGGAGCTGACCCTGACCCGCTCTTCCCACACTTATATTATCATTGGTTTAAGACCTTCTCAAGCCTTTCGGCTCCGTGCGCCCCAAGCCGATTGATTTTTGGCCATAGAGTATCGAGATGTCGCATGCTGCGCAGCCTCTTGGCTGCTTGAAGACATGCTGTGCGTGTTCCTTTCAGAACAGGTCTGTGTTCGGGCTACGATACATGTGAGCGATCAATCATGCGTGCCGTCGAATCCTTGAGAGTGGAGAACACAGCCATGAATCTCCTGACGATCCATTGATCCAGTTGGTTGACGTGATTCGAATGGGCCTCGGGGAATCAAGGGTCTTGGCGAGTCATAACGTTCATAGCTACCCACCACACCTGATAACAGCGAATGGGTCCTTACATACCCTTTTGTACACAAGATTGACGGTGATTACGTCCACCCCTTCTCCACTTTAACCAGGGTAAGACGAAGGCTCCATTTAATATTTCTCAGGGATTTGTAGGTGACATAGCTGGGGCGGCTCAGCGCAGTCCTGAGACTTGCCGCCCCGCAAACGCTGGTTTTTTCGATTCCAACCCCAGACAAGCCTTTCTTCTCCTCTCAAAGGCTCACGACTTGCACAGGAGGCCAATTGATTTTAACGACGCTCACAGTACCGGATAAACCAGCGGGCCTCAAGTTTACCCAATACAACGAGTCGGTTAGCGGACGCGATCTCCCGTCGCGATGTGGTTCAAGTCAACATGGACATGTCTCCTCTATGGATTACTGTTCGGACAAAAAGTCTCTGCGATTGACCTTCAAGTTGACGACGAACGTGAGTTTCGTTCTCCATCCAATCCGATTGAGTGATGGCCACTAATCTCAGATTACGAACAACAGAGTCTATCAAGGATGCTGCATCACAGTCCATCTACGGAATGATGACATGGTATCATGGCAATGAAACGGGTCAGATTCCAGGCGGTTTCCCTGACAAGTGGTGGGAAGGTGCTGCTCTATCTCTCGCGCTTCTCAATTATTGGCATTTCACTGGCGACGATACATATAACGATGAGTTGAGTGAGGCCTTGCAATTTCAAGGTGGACCAAACGGCGACTACTGGACTAGCAACTATAGTTCATTCTTGGTAAGGCTTGTTACCCAGAAGATGTTATGGCTTCAAGGTTGGCTGCCAGAACTAATGGTTGGAATTTGTAGGGAAATGATGATCAAATGTTCTGGGGTCTTGCAGCAATCCAAGCGGCCGAATCGAAGCTTCCAGATGTCTCGGATGGACATTCCTGGCTCTCCCTTGCGCAGGGTGTCTTTAATGACCAGAAGAACCGATGGGACACGACAAAGTGTGGCGGTGGGCTACGCTGGCAGGCCTTTGTCTACCAAAGTGGATATACAATGAAGAATTCTGTGTCAAACGGTGGATTCTTCCAGCTGGCAGCTCGTCTTTACCGGTATACCGGAGATTCTGAATACAAGGACTGGGCGGAGAAGGCCTGGAACTGGTCGGCTAGCTCTGTGCTTATGAATAATAAGACCTGGGTTATTGCAGACTCAGCCAATATGGATGACAACTGCAAATCTCCCGGCAATATCCAGTGGACCTACAATTATGGTGTTTATCTGGGTGGAGCTGCTTATATGTACAACAAGGTCAGTATTGCATTGCAGTAATCTATTTGGACAGATCATACTAACAATTCTGCGTGTAGACCAGCGACGACAAATGGCTTACTGCTGTCAATGGTCTCCTGAAGACATCATTTCAGCAGTTCTTCTTGTCTCAACACGGTGGTGCCATGGAGGAGGTAACTTGTGAGCCCTCAGAACAATGCAACGACAACGAAATCTTGTTCAAGGGTCTGTTCTCCTGGTGGCTTGCATACACCGCGCTTTTGGTTCCGTCGACATATGATACGATTCTACCGAAATTGGAGGCATCTATTCAGGCGGCTGCAAAGTCTTGTACCGGACTCGGCAACAATACATGTGGTGTCCGCTGGTACCAGTCGAAATACGACGGTATGAATGGAATGGAACAACAGATTAGCGCCAGCAATATCTTCAGTTCATACTTGGTCAGGTATGAGCATAGTGGCAAAGGACCAGTGACATCCACCACTGGAGGAGACAGTAAAAGCAACCCCAATGCTGGCGCAGAGAGTGAAACCGACAAGGACACGCCCAAACCAATCACAACAGGAGACAAAGCGGGAGCTGGGATCTTGACTGTGGTGATGGTAGGCGGATGGGCAGGATTGATGTCCTTTATGTTCATCGGTGGGTGATACGCCGGTCGAGAATAGCTGGCGTTTTTATTCTGTATATTTTATTTATCATTTAGCGTTTTTACTTTCTCAATTGAACATATCAACGGATTCATTGTCTTGCTACTTACCTTAGTACTTACGAGTATCCCTCTTTGTATACTCATGTCCCCACCGGAGGAACGTTGTTCCCCCCTCCCATCCCCGCAGGTTGAATGAAACCGGCCAGTCTAGCTGCCATGAGGACACTTTCCAATCAATTAATCGCAGGAATTTATCTTATTCTCGACGGAATGAACGATGAATCAGATCCCCCTCTCCCACGACGTTGACCAACGTCATTGTGGCCACTTCTGGGTATGACCTCCTTACATCGGCAGATACAGTCGGTCTGACCAATCCAGGACTCCGACAACGCCTGGCTGTCGCCATGTGCATTGCCATACTTCGCAATTGCACCGACAAGTGTCGCTTTGATTATCGCAGTACATCACCTATTTGGGCCCTTACTGCATCGATGGCGCCCTGAGTGGACTCTGCCTTTCGTATCAGAAGATGAGCAGCAAGAAGAGCTCCCGCAGGAAGGACCCAAACACCAGCCCCTTCACTGGACTATCACGCTTTTCGGATTCTCAACAATTGGATTTTTCGCAGAGGCCTGGAGCTGCTTATATTCGAACCCTAATGTTTTCGAAATAATATTCGTCACATCTTGGGTAGGTAACGCGTGTATAATCATAAACTTCACTGACTCGATTCTAGGCTACAGCAGCCGCATTGATCGCCGCTAAAAGGCCGAGATCATGTTCAATTCCTCTTCTGGCTTACTTCATTCTAGCTCTTGCCGTCGATCTCTCTGTGGCTGTCCAGAGCGACACAGGCCGGAGATCCAAAGCAGTCGCCCATTATGTTGGTGCCAGTGCTGCTCTACTCAACGCGTTCATTATCCTTCTCATGCCCTTTCGAACAACCTCAACCCCGATTTTCGAAATTAGCACAGTCGGCCAGACCCCAAACAGTGACTTCCGTAGTCCAGAAGATAACCTCCGACTATGGCAGTTTCTTACTGTTTCGTGGATACAGCCGTTGATCGCCCTCGGGCGCAACAGGCAATTACATGAACGCGATGTCTGGCTACTCGGATTTGAGTTCCAACATCGCCGTCTCCATGAGAAATTCCGTCGGCTCAAGGGATCTGTGCTTGCTCGGACCCTGAGGGCGAATGGCCTGGATGTTTTTATCATTTCGACTATTGCCATTGTGCAGATGTTCTGTGATTTCTCAACTCCCGTGCTCCTGCAGCAGCTCTTGAAATCGATGCAGGATCCGACAAAGCCGAAAAGAGTACCATTGACGTACGCATTTTTGTCGTTGGTGCTACGACTTGTTGCTGCACAATCTCAAGTATTGAATTTGTGGTACGGTCGCCGGTGCTACGAGAGGTCAAGAGGCGAAATGGTTATGATGGTTTATGAAAAGGCACTATCGCGAAAGAATATCCTCGGCACACACGAAAAGGCAGCGGAGGTGCTGAATGAAGAAGATGAAACTGCCAATGGGGATACGGTAACTCATGGGGCTGAGCCTTCCCCAGGTAAGCCTGGCCTCTGGCATCGTTTTATTTCTGGAAAGTCTAAGCCAAAGCCGAACAAGGCCAAAGAAGCTGCGTCCTGGGAAAGATTTTCAATCTTCTCCGAGGTGATGTTTACGACGTAGCTCAGCGATACTGGGAGATTGACAGTCTAATTGATAAGCCTCTGGGCTTGATCATAGCCGTGGTCCTAGTTTGGACGCTATTTGGTCCATCTTGCTTCTTGGGTATACTGTCTGTTTTGGCTGCTCAAGCAGCAAATGCAGTTGTTACCAAAATATTGCTTCGTTATGAACGCGTCAAGCGAGCCGCGACAGACGTTCGCTTGCAAATTACCTCGCAGTTTGTTGAAGCAATCCGTCATCTCCGGTGGTATGGGTGGCAAGATCATTGGCTTCGTCAAGTTATGGATGCTCGACAGCATGAGCTGGACTTGCGAATCATTACAGGCTTATGGAACATCTTGATTACCTTCATCAATACATTCGCGAGTGGTGTTTTCCCCGTTCTGGCACTATATTCCTACACCGTCCTTGCCGGTCATGAATTGAGGATCGATATCATATTCCCTGCCTTGCAGCTGTTCTCCATGCTCGAGGTCCGTCTACGCGAGATTCCAAGTTTGATTACTACTCTCATCAATGCTTCAATTGCCTTGGGCCGCATCGAGGACTTCATGGCAGAGCCAGACAAGATACAGAATCCCGCGGATACTTCAACCGAGCACATTCCATTCCACCTAGATTCTTGCACATATGCCTGGCCTGGGAAACTAACACCTGTTCTAAAGGATGTCAGTGTGATAATCCCAAAGGGTCTCACAGTCATCAGCGGCAAGGTAGGCGCAGGGAAAACCGCCTTCCTACAGTCGCTTCTAGGGGAGCTCGATCAGATTGAAGGGTCCTCTCGTGTTCCAAACGAAATGGTGGGCTACTGCGCCCAGACACCGTGGTTGCAAAGTATGAGCATTCGCGATAACATTCTGTTCTCTTCGCCATACCAAGAGCAGCGCTACAAGAAGACACTCGAAGCCTGCGCTCTCCTTCCCGATCTCTCTCGATTCAAACACGGAGATCTGACTTTTATCGGCGAGAACGGCATTGGTCTTTCTGGAGGCCAGAAAGCGCGTGTCGCTCTAGCTCGGGCAGTGTACAGTGCCTCGAACGTGCTGCTACTAGATGATCCTTTATCTGCGCTTGATCACAACACGGCCGAATTTGTCGCCCGTAAATGTTTGGCCGGACCATTGGTTCAAGATCGTACTGTGGTCTTGGTGACACATCGTATGGCACTTGTTCGGGGTATTGCTGGGCAAATTGTCAATATCGTTGATGGACACGCCACTGTTTATGACAAGAGCGCAATTGAAGCGTCTACCAATACTGGGACCGAGACATCGCTAATCGGCCAGTCAGAATCGGAAACTGAACAGGATGCCTCCAGTGAAGAGGAAGCTAGTGCAGTTCCGGAAAAGTTCATTGAGGAAGAACATCGTGCCGAATGGGGTGTCAAAGCTCGAGTTTACTGGAGCTATATCCGAGCTGGAAAATATCGGTGGTGGCTTTCCTTGGTTCTTGTTCTGACTGTTTATCGACTGGCTGCTGTGGGACAGTCATGGTTCCTCAAGGGATGGGGTGAAGCCTACAACCAGATACCTTTGACTCTGAATGACTTCTTTGCCTGGGGTCAACCTCTCTCCGTCTGGAAATGCCTTCCTCGCATCAGCGTCTTATGTGGATTCTCATTTCATGTCCTGGAATCCCATAGATCGATTACCCCCTCCAAGTGACGATGTTCGTCCGTGGCTTTGGGCTTTCTTCTGCATCGTCTCCTTCCAGGCAACGACCCTTCTTGTTTCCCAAAGCTTGATGTTGGTAATCGTTTATTGTGCTGGCAAGACATTATTCCGGCAAGTGATGACACGGGTCAGTTATGCGACCTTTAGATTCTTTGATGTCACTCCGGTGGGCCGATTGATGAACCGTCTCACGTCTGATATTGGTGTTGTTGACGGTAACATCAGCTCACAATTCCAAACCATTGCTTTCTATGCCATCACCTGGATTTCATCGATTCTAGTCATTGCAACGGCTACTCCAACTTTCCTCGCATTCTCGTTACTGCTCACTGTGGTGTTTGTCCTGGTTTTTCTGCGCTTCCTACCAACATCTCAGAGCTTGCGACGACTTGAAATGGTATCACTCACTCCGCTGCTGTCCAATTTCGGAGAACTACTTCATGGACTGACCACCGTCCGTGCATTTCGAGCCGAAGAACGCTTTCAGGACCGAGTTATATCGGTAGTTGACAAGTTCCAAGGCATGGATCACTTCTACTGGTCTTTGCAGGCATGGCTTATGTACCGCTTTGAGAGTCTTTCTGCATTGTCAACTTTCGGACTAACAGTTTTGGCTCTCTACACCGACACGACACCCGGACTTGTCGCTTTCGTGCTAATTGCTGCAAATTCCTTCGTACAATCTACACACGGCCTTTGCAAGCAATATGGTCAGCTACAGATGGACTTTGTTTCGGTCGAACGAGTCGATGAGCTACTTCACGTCGAAGAGGAATCCCCAGGAACAATTGAACCACCTGCGGCATGGCCCACCTATGGTAGCGACGTTGTCTTTGAGAATGCTACTATGCGCTATGCGCCTCATCTTGACCCTTCACTGAGAGACATCACGCTTCGTATCCCTGGTGGGTCCATCACAGCTATTATCGGCCGCACCGGCAGCGGCAAGTCAACGTTGGCAGTATCGTTGCTCAGTGTCATTCGACCTGAGTCCGGCCGGATCTTGATCGACAATATCAACATCGCGGACGTCAGCACTCAAGCTCTACGCACTCGAGTCACATTTGTTGCGCAGGACCCTGTTCTTTTCCCGGGGAGTATTCGCCTCAATCTGGATCCGACCAATGACTTTTCCGATCGCCAATGCGCGGAAGTCCTGGATCGGCTTTGTGGTCGACATGGCTGGAACCTTGAAACGCATATTGAAGCCGGGGGAAAGAACCTCAGCCAGGGTCAACGACAGCTTATCGCGCTCACCCGGGCTGTTCTCCGACGCAGCGCTGTTGTGATTCTTGATGAGGCTACCGCATCGATCGATCATGAAACGTCGCTAGAGATCCAGCAGATTGTCCGTGAAGAGCTAGAGCTGTCGACGGTTATCACGATCGCGCATCGGGTCGAGGCTGTCAAGGATGCAGAATACTTTGTCGAACTGGAGCAAGGGCGAGTACTTCGAGAAGGGCGCGTTGGGGAGTTGTAGATAAGACTCGGAGCTTAAGGTTGTTACCCTAAACTATCTACTGCATAGACTGTATCATTTCCTACGCGCGGGTAATTTTGTTTGGGCAATAATTATAGTCATCACTTCTTTTGCATAAAGTAAGAGCTATTCGTGCGCGTCATCCACAGCAAGGACGATATGAACACCGAGGAAAATGTATCTGTACAGATTTGTGGATCGTCAAAAAAAATAAAGGGTATCTAATTTACAGCTTGGCACCGCCCTGGGCCTTCTTCAGGATGGGCTCCATCTTGGTCGCCTTCATGATGTTGCCCTTGATCTTGAGCTTGCCACCCATGAACAGACGCTGGGCGTTGGCCTTTCCGGAGACCAGCTGGGCGAAGTCCTCATCGGAGAGGTTCAGAGTGACTGTATGCGCAAGAAAAAATGGTTAGTTATGTTTCTCCTGGCATTCGTCTTGTATTCATATGGAAGCTCAACTCACCATCAGCCTTGCCACCGGCGGGAGCGGCACCCTCGCCGACCTCGCCCTTGTTCTTCAGGTCGAGGTACCAGCTCTTCTCCTCGCCCTTAGAGTTCTTCAGGTTGAAAGCGACGATGGCCTTGGCCTTGTCGACGGCATCCTTGCGGTCGGCGTCGTTAGACTGGAGAGTCTGGTTGATCACGTCGAAGGCGGCGGAGGAAGGGAAGGAATCTGTGAGAGTGTGTCAGTGACAAGATGCGACGATATGTAAGGTAAGCCATGGTTAGCCACATACCGTTCTTGAGAGGCATGGTGAATGAAGTTGTGGAGTAGTGGAAGGAGTGGAGTGCAGAGAGAAGTTCTGGGGAAGAGAGGAGTAATAAATGAACCAGTCCAAGTAGAAGTTATAGCTGGAAAGTGAAGCTGCCATGTGATCCGCCCGTGACCGAGGCCCGCCTCCCCGTGATTCCGCACTTTTCTCCACATTCACCTTCAATCCAGTTCCTCCGTGCGGATACACATGAAATCATTTCCCTCCGAGGGATCGACATCCCCATCCCCCATTTCCTTCCCTCCCCTACTCGCGTAATATTTCTCGCGTGCGCTTGACGTCACCGCCAGCTTAGCACTGACACCGGTAGCAGCCGCTTGATATGATCCGATCCCCCCGACTTTATCACGCACCCGTGTCCTCGCCATCCCCGCAAACCATCCCTTGGTCGGTCGACTACTTGGAGAACCCTTTGCAACTGCTTTTCATTGATCCCAGTCCGGCTCAAGACAATGGGGACGTCGATCGTGCTTTCGTGTTTTTGCGCCTCTTTCCACTGGTCACTGCCGCTGAGCTAGGTTAAAGGTGCCAGTGCCACATTCCAGGTTCCTGTTCGCAAGTTAATTTCTTGAAGATTGAACTCGCGTAGGGAATGTCGGTGATCAAGGATGAAAGATGCAATTTGGGATGCGTCAATGGTGACATTGACCAGCTCCATCTCCTGGAGAGTGTGCAGTTTCAAAGGCCTTAGTTATACTCATTGCTTTCGGAATGCCACGCACAGCGGCTCGCTTGTCGGATCTTCTTTGCAGCCATGGCTCTGTCGCCAAGGAGATCGGTGATAGTCCCTTGTGGCCTTGCCAGTGAAACCTCACTACGCGGAGTGTGGGGAAGCTTTGCAAATACGCATGGAGGAGCTTCAAGTGATCTGTTGGACCAACTTCATGGGAGAAACTCGTCATTTGGATGGTCAAATGGCGTATCTGGTGCCAACGCCTACGCGAGGCAGGAGATGCGCCAAATCCGATCGTTGGTTGGAGATACAAGACAGCTCCTGGATGAATGGAGATCAACGAAAGCCTACCGAGTAGGCTCAACGGCGCCTGCTCGACCGCCACCCGCAACGATATGAGCGCTTAATCCACGATACTCCGACGATACCGGTGGCTGCGTGGTTGACCCTCACAGTTGATGCGAAGATGTCGCAGGTTCGGCATCGACGACAGTGCTCTCACGAATGCACGAACATCGGTTGCTGCGTGGAATAAGGGCGGATACTGTTTCACAAACAAGTCGGTCATCTCCCAGGTTCCGTATCGTGGAATCTTTGAGGCCATCTTGTGGCTCTGAGGCGCGTATAGGAAGGTCTGTTTCTTTCCGGTGGTCGAGTTGATCACCGGAGGTAAAAAGGTCTCCGGTGAGTGCGGCATCTTGAAAGTCAGGGTGTGGATGTATGGGCCAATCTGCCCGAGAACCGCACGCCGAGATGGCCTGGTCAACGTGCCACTGCGAAAGACAATTGTAGTATCTGCGAACCGGAATGGTGCTAATATTACAGCAAGGTCTCGACAGACCAAGCGACAGGCCTTGAGATCATCTTGCGTGAAATACTGCACGAGATTCTCTTGAATTGCTTGTCTTTTCCACAATTGAACTAACGCAGGTGCTATTATACCCAAGGGTAGAGTAACTAGTTTCAGGCAATTCAATGTTACCTACTCTCCCTATATAATTATTGAGGGGCATATCTCCCATGTCCTGAACTAGCCTTGATTCTCGTGCTCTCGCCAAATCCTAGTAGATCACATCGGGGTTGGTTTGAGACCAGTACGATATCGGGATGTCTCTGTCCCCAGAGACATCATTTCATTTGAGGATTCTGCTTTCAGCCACAGCCCAGAATGAGTCATTAGGCTCCTGAGTCAAGGAAATGCAGACTTGACGAGAATCAAGTAGCTAAGCGCTTTGTATACGGTGGATGCAGTCCAAGACGAGATCGCCCTGGAGTACAGCCGGAAACGGGGAAACTACCCCAAACAGGCAATTCAGGAAGATTTTCATATTTACACGAATTGACGTAGAATTGAGTGTGGATAGAGTGGATTAATATGAAAAATTAAGGTCAAACTGATTAGATTAATACTATTGACTACTAGTATATTAGTATTTCTAAAGTGGTATATAACCATGGTCAACGATTCTTAGTTGCGTGACGAATGACCGCGTCAAATCTCCGTCTTCCTTTCCACCTCCAACTACTCCGTACTATCACACATTTCACACAGTTCACACAGTTCACACCTCCGCGTGGCAGTTCGCGTCAGAGTCGGATCTGACCTGATCTGATCTGATCAATCAGATTTCCACCTTCCATTTACTCTGTTATACTTCTTCCTGGACATCATCTTCCTCTTCGATTCACCCTCACAATTGCAGACCCCACCAATTCAATCTCTGACCATCACACCGTCACTAGAGACACCTTCTGTTCGTAAGTGTCAGCTGTCTGCCTCTACTTTGTTTGCATCTCACAGCCTCGCGCACCTGGGCACCCCGGTGAGGGTGAAAAGGCGCCCTCCCAACGCGTCTCCGCCTGCCACACCCGCTCTGCTGCCTGTCCCCATTCCCATTCCCATCCCATCCCATCCCATCTCCCATCTCCCATCTCCCATCTCCCATCTCCCATCTCCCATCTCCCATCTCTCATTCCCACCCCCATCTCATCCTCCCATTCTCCACTCTCCCACTCGGCCCCACCGCCTTCGCGTTTGCCTGCGATTTCTATTTCTACTTCTACTTTTGAAATGCTGACCTTCAATCAGATAACTCTTCTTCTATCCTGGAACAAAGCCCTCTGCCGGCTCTGCTTTTGTTTAGCCGGGCCGGTACTTGTTCCTTTTTTCTTTCATGATTTGTGTTATTGCCTCTGTTATCAAGCCATTATCTGCTTGTACTCATTTTTGTGTCAACTTCCACCTACTGCGCCCGCAGAAAGTGTAAAGAGTGTATCTCTTCCGCCAAGATGGCGTCTGACAGAAATCTCGAAGTGGAAGATCTCCTCGGGGACATCGAAACACGCAAATTTCTCTACGAAGAAGACCTTGCCAGTCAAGTTGACCCCGAACAATTGACTGAAGATGCCAGAGTGCTCAGGGAGCTCGAGGCTCGACTCCAAGTACTCCTGGGAAATGATATCCCAGATGCTTCAACGGAGCAGGGAAATGAACAACCTCGTCCAAACCCACGGCCTGCGTCACCCGTGGCACACACTGGAGCTTCGACCGCTTCATCCTCAACGGCCTCGCCTGGTCCGTCGGCCAGCAATACTCCTGCTCGACCTCCTACGAGCAATGGATATGGCCCCTCGCACCCTCAAACTCGAGTTACTCCCAAACAGGGATGGCATGCAGATCGTGTTCAATCTCCGACTGCGGGCCCTTCATCAACCCCTTCTGCATCCCGATCTCGATTCACGCCTCAAACCAACGGGAATGGAGACTCAGAGCTTGATACCTCATCGGCCTCCGATGTATCTCGCAAGCGACCGCGTCATGACTCGATCTCCTCGCCGTTCGCTGCTCCTTCAAAACGACAGGCTCTAATTGACGAGTATGAAACTCGAATGGAGCGGTTGTCGGAAGACCTGGATAACAAGTTGTTAAAGATCCGCGAAGATTACGAGGAGAGGCGAAAGGACGTTGATGATCTTGAATTCAGGGCTATGGCCGGTGGAATCTCTATCTCGGAGGTCCTTGAGGCTCTGCAAGAGGAAATGGAAGAAGAGGAGCGAGTTGTCCGGAGGGATATCAACTTGGAACGAGATGGAGCTATGGCTCGAAAACTACAAGCAGAGGATTTTGGCGAGGATGAGCCCGAGGCATATCCACCCAGCCAGTCAACCGCTTCTACGCACCCCTCTCTAGATCGACTACCATTCCGACCAACGGATCCTCATCGATTCGATGGGACTTTCAGGCCTGCCTCGTCGATTCCAATTCCATACAACCGTCCTTACGCTCCTTATTCTCCTGGCTCTCCTGCGATGATGATCACAGGCGCGGGCCCTGCTCAGCAAGCTCGGCCACTCCCTGGTACTTACTTGGATGACGATCTTCAAGAAATCTCAGGGGAATCCTTCAATACGAAGTTTGGAACTCAATTCAGAGATCCGAGAGGGTACGGATTTCCACATATGCCTTCTGATCTCCTTGGTCCGCGAAGGTTTCCATGGGTTCCGCCGGCGGTATCGCCCTATACTCGCGACGCTGCAGGCCTCGCAATGAGCACCTTAGACGAGGCAAAGTTGAACCTGGAGGATGATGACATTGAGTATGTATTTTATTCGATCTATGCCCACGAGCTTCTTCCGACTGAAATACTGACATGATTCTACAGGCGCTACGAGGAGCAGCATTTCCCTCAGGACATCAAAAATCTACTCACGGGTATTAAAGATATCCGGGATGCCACAAATGCCGACACGGATGAGACCCCAAGTGCCCTCAAGGTGACGTTGATGAAGCACCAAAAGATCGGCCTGAGGTGGATGAAGGCAAAGGAAGATAGCGTCCAAAAGGGTGGAATCCTAGCAGATGATATGGGTCTCGGCAAAACCATCCAGGCGATTGCGCTCATGACCGCTCGCCCTCCCACTAACCCTGAACGACACCCGTGTATTATTGTCGCCCCGAAGGCTCTTATGGAACAATGGAGACTCGAAATTGCCCGACATGTCAATCCCGGCAAACACAAGCTGTCGGTCTTTATTTTCCACGATAAGACTCGCCGGACCCCATGGATGGACCTACGCAAAAACGATGTGATCATCACCACGTTCGGCACCTTAAGGGCCAACCACAGCCTTCTGGGCAAGGCCGACGAAATGGAAAAAGCGGGCAGAGGTCCGGAGATCACCGAGCTGTACCGTAGCCAAGCGGTCCTCTTCACGCAAAACAGCAAATTCCACCGGGTCATTGTGGATGAGGCACAGAACATCAAAAACCCATTGGCAAAGAGTAACAAAGCATGTTGCGCACTTAATGCGACCTTTCGTTGGTGTCTGACCGGAACACCCATGATGAATAAGCTGGACGACCTCCAGTCGCTTCTCAAATTCCTTCGAATCAGACCTTACAACCATAAGGAGAAATTCAAACGAGTAAGTTTCAACAGCAGACTGTGTTCGCATTGTCATAGATTTCCTTGGAAGCTCCGATCCCGGCGCAACATCCCCCCGTTACGAAAATGAAACTAATCACGTGTGTACAGGATTTCCCCGTTCGTGTCGGAATGGTGGAGGAAAATACCATGCAACAGCTGCGCGTCCTGGTCAAATCTGTCTGTTTGCGACGTACAAAGACGTCTCAGATCGACGGCCAGCCTATTCTCAACCTGCCGCCGAAGGTGATCGAAAAGGTCCATGTTGTATTCAACGAATTCGAGAACGAAGCGTACACCGAGCTGAATAACAAGACCCAAGAGAAGATCACCAAGTTGATCAACAACGGTACCCTTGGCAAGAACTACACACATGTGCTAGTTCTGCTCCTCCGGCTTCGACAGGCATGCTGTCACCCACAGCTGTTGGACATCAACACTGACGACATCACCACCGTTTCTGGGGTTGATCTAATCGCCAACGCCAAACTCTTGACGCCTGATGTTGTAACACGTATCAAGAATCTGGATGAAGAAGGCGACGAAGAAGCTGGGACGTGCCCAATTTGCATGGATAGCTCTGGAAATGCTGTCATTTACATTCCTTGTGGCCATTCGGTCTGTCGTGAATGCTTCGCGCGTATCTCCGACCCCGCGGTGCTTGCCCGAGATGATACATCGGGTCTGGTTAAGTGTCAGAATTGCCGTGGACAGGTCGATCCTGAGAAGATCACCGATCTTAACTCGTTTAAAGAAGCTCATAATCCGAACGCAACGCCCGACAACGAGGCCGGGAAGAATGGCCAGACTTCCGATGATGACTTCGATACCGAATATGACTCCGAAGATGAGTCTGGCGAATCGGTGAAAAAGGGCAAGAGAAAATCACTGGCTGTGCTACGAAAGGCTGGTCAGAAGAATCAGAAGGAGAGACGCAAGTATCTCCGTCGTCTGGAAAAATCCTGGATTCCAAGTTCCAAGATTGAAAAGTCCCTGGAGATCCTGCAGGCAAACGAGGACCGAGGAAATGGAGAGAAAACCATTATCTTCAGCCAATTCACCTCACTACTCGATCTCTTGGAAGTTCCCCTCAAGCGCCGTGGCTGGAAATATGTTCGATTCGACGGGTCGATGAAGGTAGATGATCGTAATGCCTCTGTTGCGGGTTTCACCGATGACCCATCGACGCGGATCATGCTCGTTTCTCTGAAAGCTGGCAATGCCGGTTTGAATTTGGTCGCTGCTTCGCATGTTATTATTTTCGATCCATTCTGGAACCCCTATGTTGAAGACCAGGCTATCGATCGAGCCCATCGCATCGGCCAAACGAGGGATGTCTTTGTACACCGCCTGCTGATTGAGGGCACTGTTGAAGATCGAATCGTCGAGCTCCAAGAGCAGAAGCGTGAGCTTATTGGCGGTGCCCTCGATGAAGGAGGCTCAATGAATGTGCAACGTTTGAGCGTTAAAGACCTAGCATATTTGTTTGTAAGTGAACCGACACCCCTGCTTCCGGGTCGAGGTTCTCGGCAGTATTGGCTAACCTTTCTATTTCTCTAGGGGATTCAAGATGCTTGATTGGATGATGCTTGCTTGGAATAATGATTATGTTTCCATTCTACTTTATGTTTCTACGCTTGTCTTCTACTCGATGTTTTGTCTTTTCCGGAATGTGATACCCTCCCAGTCATGATCACCAGGTTTAAATACAGGTTGCTGGTTACAGGTGTTTAGGAAGATCGAGAATCTCACTTCTTTGCCGTTCTGCTACGGCTTGTGCTTTTTATGGATATTCTGTTGGTCTTTCTTTTTTTCGAAGTAGTCTAGAATGAAATACTGTAGGTAGGAGCTTCGTACTAGTTACACCTAGTTGTACTAAGAGTAGACACCTCTCGCTCATTATGTAGCCCGGTGAGGTATGCACTCAATGCCAGAGACAAAGGATACATCAAAGTTGGAAGATTGTCCTGAGCTTGTGGGTGAAAGGGTAATTAAGAGATTTGGTTGGCACTACTAACTACAGTTTACAACTGTGCAAAGCTTTTACCTCAGGGTCGCCGTTCAACATTCTAGTTGTTCACCAGATTGAAGAATGAAATCCAAATTGCTTGGCAAGCGCCTTTGTATTTTGGTATGTAGAAGTAAGGGTTTCTGGAGGGATGGATATGAGAGAGAACCTTGTTGAAAGAGGACTTGCTTTTTGTTTTAGATGCAGCACTCATTTCGGTGGGGGGATCGGGAAAAAAAAGGCATTGAGATGGTAAGAGTCTAAGCTACTAAGGTTGGGGGAGTGAAACAAAAAAAAAAAGAAATGCATAATCGATCGTGCCGTCCCTTTCTTCAAACCGCCACTTTGCCCCAACCGCTTTCATTGTATCGTGATTCTGAGAACGGGATTTTGCCACGGGGGACGTAAAAACCAAATAAAAAAAAGAAGATCATCCGGTCGGGTGGAGGGCTAATGCTCGTCTGATGGTCGTTTTAGAACTGTGGTGCGGAGCGTAGCCGGGAGTGACCGGAATTTCCGGGGATGAGAAAACGCCGGCATTGAGGAGGTATAGGGGCCGCTTTACAGGTCGGCATCGTCCTCATCGGGGAGGGGCATGTTGGCAGCGTCGTCCATCTCCTTCTTGTAAGCAGCGAGCTGCTCGTGGTCGACGGTGACCTCGGGAGGAGCGAGAGCGGGAGCAGCAACGAACTCCTGTAGGGGGGTGGTCAGTATTGATCTGGCGGTGTGCGATCGGGGATTAGTTCGGGGAACTTACCAGTTGGGGGTTGCCGACCAGCTTGCGAGCGAGCCACAGGAAGGGCTTCTCGAAGTTGTAGTTGGACTTGGCGGAGATATCGTAGTACTGGAGGTTCTTCTTGCGGTGGAAGGTGATGGTCTTGGCCTTGACCTTGCGCTCCTTCACGTCAACCTTGTTACCGCAGAGAACAATGGGGATGTTCTCGCAGACACGGACGAGGTCACCTGGATAGGTGTTAGTTTCAAATGATCCAACAAAACAAAGACAAAGACCAAATTAGTCGGCGAGTGATCGCATTACTCACGGTGCCAGTTAGGGACGTTCTTGTAGGTGATACGGGAGGTAACGTCGAACATGATGATACCGGCCTGGCCGTTGATGTAGTAGCCATCACGGAGACCACCGAACTTCTCCTGACCGGCGGTATCCCAGACATCGAACTGGATGGTTCCCAGGTTCTATCGCATCGCTAAGTTAGTCGACCGTCATCGGAGCGGGGTCTTCGGCGGGGCATAGCATACGGTAGTGAAGGTGAGGGGGTGAACTTCGACACCGAGAGTGGCAATGTACTTCTTCTCGAATTCACCAGTCAGGTGGCGCTTGACGAAAGTGGTCTATGGGGTTGGTTACGTTAGCGATGGCGTTGCGCGGGTGAGGCGAGCGTTGGGCAGATATTTTCCATCTTTGTTGACAAGATGGCGGGGCATGGGAGGGGAGGAGAGGGGAGGGGGGATGATTGTTTCGGAAGAAGCGCATGAGACGATCCAAGATAACATCCAAGACTGATGACTTTTGATGATGATCGCAAGGAGGTCGACATGGCCCCTCGCGAGGAAGTGAAGCCTGGGGAGGCTCTGTTTTGAATTGATCTTACCTTACCAGTACCACCGTCACCGACGAGGACGAGCTTGAAGGTAGGAGGAGTAGATTGGTCACCCATGGCGAATGTGATGTCAAAGACGGAATTCTGGGGGAAATAGGCGGAACGAAGATGAGAAACGTTGGTGGGGGGAGGAGAAAGAGGAAGGGGAATAATAATGCGAGAGCGCGGGTGTTCAGGACTGCAATTTTTGCCAGCTTAGTCATCCACGGCGGTCCAAGTGTGGCCTGACGTAGTTGGTGTTCACTTTCAGTAGGGCTACTCATATTTGCATTTCCATATTTATATTATCTTCACTTTTACAACAAGGGAGTAGACAGACTAATGAAAATACGTCCAGCACTATAATCAGATAAATCCATAATTCATTATTCACTCTGAAAAAATATAAAAATAAAAATAAAACAGGGCTGAACGGCTGTACATGTCAGACGGCGCCGCCTGTAGCCACGGCAACAGCAAGGAGTCAAGTCTACAGAGGAACAAGATGGCACCCCAACAGTCCTCGACCTCCCCAATTGCGTCGGGGGGTAAGTTGCAAATCTAATGAACTTGTCCCTGATCCACTCTCGTTCTTCCGTACTACCTTGACCGACACGGCGCGCTAGAAGAGAAAAGCGGTTAGCAGAGGGCGTATGTAAAACGGTCCAGAGTCTCCCGGGAGTGGGAGTTCGTCCAAGATCAACACATACCCCTTCGTTTTGCTGGACGGCCTCCGCAACCTTGGTCAGTCGCTCGTGGTTCAGCCAATTCGCATCACCAAAGCTCCGAATGGTGTCTCCGGCCTTGAGACCTGCCTGAGCCGCTGGGCTGTTCGGTTCCACGCTATTGACCTTGGCAAAGGGCGTCCCTAGCGTGCCCGCATCTGCAATGCTGGTCGGCGTGGTGGCTGCAACTGGCGCGGGCACACCGGACGGCACACTAGATCCATTCGTGGTCGCAACACCTTGCGCATTTTGTAACTGTGCAAAATGCGCGTGAAGACCCTTCTCCAGATACTTCATTACTTCCTTGTGGTCGTTTTGTAGGCGGATCATTCGGACGCGGGTCGTTCGGACTGGGTTCTCGTTTTAGCACCTCGTAGCTGATCACCAGCAGCACCGGGTCTTTTGCGCACCTTGGGCGATGTCAATGTCGTCGCGCGGGTATCCGTCGAAAGTTGTAAGGGTTGATGTCATGCTAACATTATGCTTCATTTCCAGACGAGTCAGTCGGTCAATCTTGTCGGAAGGCGGGGTTCGTAGCTCTCACCGTCTTGAGGACGCTGCTCAGTGCAGTCAGCTCCTCCTCGATCCGTTCCTTCTCCTGCATCAGTTCGGGCATAGACAGCTTGGATGCGTCGTAGGGGGCGCCCCCGGACGT
Source organism: Penicillium cosmopolitanum (assembly GCF_028827165.1). NCBI lineage: Eukaryota > Fungi > Ascomycota > Eurotiomycetes > Eurotiales > Aspergillaceae > Penicillium > Penicillium cosmopolitanum. The sequence continues at coordinate 355,666 of NW_026622678.1, read as the reverse complement.
TGGTCCGGAGGCGACGGTAGGAGTGTGGATGTTATCGTCCATGGGGATGCCCATAGTCGAAGTAGAAGTAGAAGGTGGGGAAGATCAAAGCATCGCGGCGTCAAGGGCGGTGGGTCTCGCTTCAATTTATATAAGCGCTGCCGCCTGGCGCGCTGACCATTGCAGAGACGCCCATTGATGAATACTAGTACAGGGGAGGTAAGCTTATTTATGAAGATATATTGTACTAATACTAGTATTAATTACTACTAGCAGATGGTTACTAATTAGAAGTTTAGCCCCAAGGGAATTGGTAGTAATAGTACTACTAGTACCTGATATATACTCCTGCCAGTAGTACTACCATTTACTAGGAGTATATATCAGAGTCCATTCAACTATAATACACAGTCAAGTGCATCCTTGAAAGACGGTATTCTCAATGTCGTGCGTACTTAGTAGTACTAGTTGTCTGTTACCCCTTTACCATCAAATACAATCGCGTGACTCCAGGGCTGGTTTTCACCAGCACCCGGGAGCATAGAAGAACTTCACTCCGCAAAGATTTGTCACGGAGGTTCAACTTTCAACCAGGGCTCAAGTTCCACTAAATTCTCTCCCAACCCTACACACAAAGGTACATCCCTGCCATGAGCCTAGCAACCCGATTTGGATCTCACCTGTTGAACTGCCTCACGCCATGACGTACATGGATAAGATTCAAATGGCCGGATCTCCTGCGGAATTCTCTCAGCTGCCTGAAACCGCAATGCATTCAGGCCCGTTCACAGTCCAGCTTCCGCCATGAGTTCCTTTCATTGACTCAAGAAATACATTATACAAGTCCTCCGAGTCCCAAGGAGTCCACCGTCCAATGCGACTTTGTCTTGTTGCTGTTCTCCGTCGCGACTGCCAAACCATGAGATCGACTTCGGGTCCACCGATTTGTTTTGGTCGGGTTCATCCTCGCTCATCTTATCATCTCTCCTCATGACACTTCGAGTCGAGTCTTCAGACTGCAATCACGGGGTGGACCCCTGAAGGCACGATGATTCGCGGCGATGTAGATGATCCCGATGATGCCTCCGAGAGCAAGAGACCATTTCTGGCCACGGAGGAAACACCAGAGGCGATCGGCAACGAGCAGGACTCCTCACCAAAGCCGGCCCCAAACCTACCGTTCAGAAAATGGATGGACAGCTTTCGCACGCGCAAACGGATACCCCCAACGATCCCGGAAAGATTCGTGGCAGGCTGGCCGGACTCACCCCCATCGGATATATCCACGCAGAACCAGTTCCCGTTTCCTGCCCTGTCGCTGGAGCAGCATTGGGAAAGATCGTCGAATCATTCCTCGCACCTAGGGGACTGTCAAAACTACAACTTTGAGCATCGCGAGTCCGAGTGTGGCGAGATCTCGAGCCAATACCCAGAGTACGACTAGCCAGAGTGGCACATCGCCCGTTAGAGCTTCAGCAGACAGCTCTCGACCAACACCAAGTACATATGTGGATGAAGCCGCAGAGCAACGCGCGACAAAAAGACGCCAACTTCTACGAGAGGTTCTTTCAACGGAATCTGACTATGTTCAGGGCCTGACTGCCCTCACCGGGGTATATTCTGCCCTCCCATGATTCAACTATGGATACAAGAAGCTAATGAAGTTCAAAGGTACTCCCAATGCTCAACATCAGACCTCAGATATATCATAATATCCAGAAGATCCGCGAGATCCATGAAAACTTCTTGGCTCAACTTCAAACGATCTCACCCATGTCGGCTGGCCCGATCCCAGAAGGCCCCCTGGATTTCCTTCCTCGGAGTAGTATTTCCAAGCGACTGAGCGTGCCTGGACTTAGAGGTCTTCAAAACAGATCGCTCAGGACTCGGAAGTTCAAAGCGGCATTTGATCAGCATCTCAAAGCTCTTGTTGCAGAACCGATGGAATGCCTTGAAGTAGTACGCGAGATTGACAAGCTGGTAAGTCACTACACACAATGTCACACTCCAGAAAGAGTCCTAAGTTTACAATTATACTGCAGTCGGTGTCCTTTTCCGTCTACGAGGAATTTTGCAGTAACTATGAACTTCTCACGCAGGACGTGGCCCTCCTACGCCGCTCAGTCCCCAACTGGATAGTCTTTGAGCAGGGAATTGAAGCCTTGTCAAAGTCCGTTGTCTCGACCGAGAGCCGCAAGAATGACTACAACCGCTCTATGTTGATGAATGACTTGATGATCAAGGTATGTAACTTCTTCAACCTGAAGAGAGATAATTAGAAACACTAACAGATTTGTTAGCCGATCCAACGCCTTTGCAAATACCCTCTTCTCCTTCAAGACCTCCTTCGAAGTACCCCTGTTGGTGACTGCCCAACCTCTCACGATGAGATACGTCAAGTTTTGGAAAGCCTTCGTATAATGGTAACACGAATTAACTCGGCAACCGGCAACCCGATCAACAAAGATCGCATTCATAAAACTATACTGCTGCAAGGGAAGATTGACTTTTCCGACACGGTATGTGCCTCCGAAGCCCAGTGGGTTTACGAGCTGACATAGTGAAATGAATAGCAGTTCCTTCAAGATGTATATAAAGAGCTTGGCCCAATGACTTTATGTGGTGTTCTGCATGTCACCTATCAGACGCCGGAGCAGACAATTGGCGATTTCATGGTCTGCATACTGTTCAAATGCTATTTTCTCCTGGCAAAAGGACCCGATGATTCCAGGCGCTTGGAAATAGTTGCCTGCATCTACCTGGAAGACCTGAAAATGGATTACATCCAGAACGGTCGAGGTATGATCGCCTCCGCTAGCTCTCATTGGGATAGCAATCTAACATTCTCAGGTCTGTTCTGCTACGGGTGTCCCTTCTCATGGAAGTTGATTTTCCAAGAACAAGAAGAGAGCTACGAGTTCGTCCTGAGTGCATCATCTGCTGCGGAGGAGAAACATTGGAAGACCGAGATTCTGAGATCTTCTGCGTCACTGAGCGAGATGGCCAGACCGAGCGGAGCATGGGATCCGCGCAGGTATTCCTTCCTCAACTTTGTTCTGGTTCCCCTGGATCGAGTTCAGTTTTCGGTGTCTTCTCTCGCCCGGAGATCGTCGATGGACTCTATGTCGATATCGCGCAAGTTCAACATCCAACAGGTCGTTATTAAGAAGACACACTACCCCCACAATCACGATGAATCCACCAATCCACCAGGGAGTGAGATCGAAAGGCCGAAGACGCCAATACGCGGCATATTGACTATAGCTGCTCGACGGATTGACAGAATCCGGTTGGAGAAGACGATCGCGAATGTGTACACTCGTGATGTGCTACCCTTTCCAGGTATGGCGCTGGGCCGAGGAGACTTGTTTCGTCGAGGATCGCTCATGCGGCGCCTCAGTTTCCACGGAGGCTTTAATCGAAGGTCTACTTCTGGAAGTGCATCTCACACCGGGCCGCTTGTGATAGATGGGAATTCCGTCGCGGAGTATAAGTGCGAGGAAAAGGAACTGATGGGAGGTCAAGATGGATGTGACGACCCTCCATGTTCGCCGGAGACGGAGCACGCGTCACCCAAGAGCCCCCGAACACCCACGTCAATGAGTGGTCGCTCCAAGACCCTCCGGATTCGAGGTTCAAAGAAGAATATGGGGTCGGTGGCCACATCACCACGCAGCGAGAAGCGTTCGAGTCAGGGTAGTGCTGAGTTGTCACCAACGCGGAAGAAATGGACGTCACCTTTGAGCCTGTTTGGTGCTCTCTCACCGAAGGGATTGGTACGACCGCGACCCACGATGGGCCCGCCTGGGACAGGGGAGTAGATGAAGGTGGAGGTACTTAGGTCATTGGTGGGTGAGTGGTGTCTGGTACGAGTATTCTGGTAGTTTCGAGCAGGGGTGGGGGAAAGAGGAAGTGGAAGCCAGGAGGCATTGTTATTAGCTTGGCACCACGTAATGTGGAATAGAGACAATCAATTGAATTCAAAGTGTCTCCACTGGGGGGTATGTGTAAGATTGTACAGTACTAAAAGTAGATGACGTTGTAGAAAAGCAAGGAGCCGCTGAGAAGGGAAAGCTCGCTGATGACCAGCTCCAGCACTGACGTCACTCTCCATCATCCCGCCCTTTTAAAGCTTTCCCCGCTGCCACTTCACTCACTTCACTCAATCACTCAACCTCCTCTTTCACATAACTCAACTCAATACTTCAATACTTCATTCCAATTCCAATTCCAATTCAAGTCTCAATATGGCTCGTGGAAACGATACCGCCTCCAAGGTCTTCTACAAGGGCAAGTCCGAGGACTTCATTGTCTTCGTCGATGATCTCGAGATCCTGAAGAAGTGGAGAAATGACCGCAGCATCCCGCTCGCTGAGGTCGTGAATGGCTGGAAGATCTTCGTCACACACCGGTATGTCTTCTTATACCTATATCCTATACCCCATATCCCTTTACAAGCCTAGAAGATGCTAACCTAACCCTCGATAGTCACGGTGCCCAGGGTATCATGGACGGTGCCTCCAAGTCCACCCTGGAGGACGAGTTTGGCTCCCACAGAGAGGAGGACTGCATAGCCAAGATCCTGGAAAGTGGCGAGCATCAGGCTGTTACAGTAAGCCAAGCCCAAATCGAGAGTTAATTTAACCCGTCCTCGTACTAATCATGCCACACCAGGCCCGCGAGCGCGAGGGAGGCAAGAACGACTCCCGGTAAATTAAGACTACAATCCAAGCATAATGGAACAGCACATACCCTTTCTCCTTTGATAATCGCCATATTTCTTTGATTCCATCACCGTGCTGTCGGGGCTGTGGACTGTTCATACATCCATCAGCACCGACTGCCACCTTTCTTGCAGTACAATGCGGGAGATTCGTCGTCGATTGAAAGCTCGGCCTTCAGAGTGATGTGGGATGTAATGGTTAAATCGGGAATATGGGTTGATGTGCATCCTAGCAGTGACAGGCTACGATACCTGAAATATCATGACATAACGAAAGGCGAGCTATGGAACTCGTCACATATGTATTCCAAATACCAATAAAGTTCAAACAACTCGTCTTCCTGTAGAATTGCTTGTGAATTGCTGTAGAATTGCTACCGGATTGCTACCGACTTGCTGTTGTCTGAAATGTTCTGCAAGATAGCTGCCTAGCATGCGGAGTCTGCATGTATCCTACCCCTCCACCTGCCAAGATTCATTGAGTCCATTGGGCATGTCTTCCTACCGGGCCATCCGGATGAGTTCAACCTTGGGGGAGGGGTATATGCTACTACCAAACCTCAAGTCGGAAGGCCAAAGCTTGACGTGCTGTGTCAAGATGGAGGTGAAGCCGAGGGCCCCGGGCTATTCATTGCATTATCTAGACAGGAGACTCGGACATCACAATCATAATGCATTATTATAAGAACCAAGTAACTAGACACCATCTTTTACATCAGCATGTAAATGCCCATCCAAATCTGTACCAAGACCACCAGCAATCGAGCTCGTTTGAGCCCTCCGCTGAACAACCCAATTCCCCAACTCAGCCCAAACAGCCTCCTTCTGCGCGAAACTCATCCCAGCAGCCAAGGCACTGGTAGTCGTCGCAACAAAAACAGGCGCTCCATCCCAGTCAGAACAGCCAGTAGCCCGCCCCATATTCTCCGCATCATCTTGCCATCCATACCGAAACTCCGCTTTACGAATCGCGCGCCCATGCTTGACTCGCCAAATAGCTTCCCATATACTCTTGCCAACCAGACAAACTGCCTCGGGCCGCTGGGCTGCGATCTTAGCTTCGAGAATAGGCACGCCGGCGTCCATTTCGGCTCTTGTCAACATGCTCGCGTCGCGAGTTGGTCTTGCCACGATGTTCGTGTTGCCGATGTTGTAGAGGCTGGGAAGTTTATATGTGTCGGAGGGCAGGTGGCGGATTGGTGTTATTCCTGAGGCGTGGAGGAGTTTCCAGAATAGATTGGATGGGTGTGCATAGGAGTAGCCGGTTGTACCGGTTAAGGTTCCTGGGTTCACGCCTACGAGGAGGAGTGTTAGGTTTGCGGGGATGGTGTCGCGGAGGAGGGAGTCGGCGGCTGTTGAGGCGGTTGATGGCGGGGAGTTATTGCGACGGCGATGTTTCTTCGCTGGGGATGTCTTTATTACAGTAGAGGTGGTAGAGGAGGAACGAGAGCGAGTTGTGCGAGTTGTTGATGGCGGGTGGGTAATGCTGGTGGCATTTGAGAGGGCTTCCGAGATGCTTGGGTCAGTTCTTTGCCGCTTGAGGCTGGCCGATTTGATGGCGGATTCAGTGACCTTATTGTTCGAGTGCATATATTGATTCAGCTTGCCATTGAAGGTAGTGGTTTTGTTGACTGGGACATCTTCCGTCTCTGGATCGATGTCATGTTGCAACTCTGAGCAGCCTTCTTGCGAAGGGTCGGGGGGAGATGGAGACATTTCAATTAATATACACGAGGCTGTGCTCTGTAATCAGTTCTCGCGATTAGTCTTATGTTCGGGGGTTGGAATCAACATTCAAGTTGTGTCCATCGATTTGTGGCGATGCACACTCTGGGATGACATCACGTGCACGTATAGAAGCCATAAATATCAGGTGTCCTTCAGCCTTTCGCCGAATAAATGCGAGGTAAAGCAATAAAACCAGGACAGCGATTGTAGATATTTACTTGGTGGCAATTATATTGAAAAGGCCTACGGAAAGTGTATTTCCATATAAGACTGGATCTAAGATTCGCAAACGAAATGCCGTCAACAAATCTTACTCCCGGGGTAGGCGGTTCTCGACATCGAAAGATCAAATGGTCGATGTATTCAAAGCGGAGCGGAAACGTTATTAATATTGTATGTTCATTGTCGTTCATTATTACTAGTATGTACATGATCTGCGTCTGGCGTGATCATTATTGTGATCATTATTCCAGACCGAGTAGGGATGCTATGCTTTGAGCAAGCCTGAGCGCTTTGGTAATGTCCATGGCTCTGCACACACAACCTGAACATGATGTTAGCATTCAAGTTTGCGACAGGGAAGTTTAAACATTCGAATCAACATACCTCGCCTTCGCTATATGCCCAAAAATATACCCCAATTCCCACTAAATAGTATAAAGCCGGATCGGTGCCTTGGTAGAGTAGGGCTGCGAAGAGAGCGCTGAGCGGGTAAATAACCAGTCGGATTTCGATGCTGCGATGCGGAAATGTTCCAGCAAGAGGTTTTAATGGCCATTCCCAAGCTAACCCAACGATGCCCATTATGAGATTGAGGATTTGGAGGACAGGGACCGGCGCGACGGCAGCATCGAGGTTCTTGGATATGAAATCCCAAAACACCTTTGGCCAAATGAAGCCTTCGATTGCGCTGGCAATTTGGTCTATTGGAAACAATATGTTAGTCCCTCCGCATAACACTAAAGCTTGGAGAGAAATCCCATAGAGACTTACAGGCTGAGGCTGCGAGGATAATTAATCGCCCCCAGTGGTTCTTGATGAGCCTTCCCATGATGGTGCGCTATTTTGTAGTATATCGATAGTTGTAGTTGAATCTTTCGTCCAGCGAAAGATTATAATAGTAGGCGAGGGAGGACTCAAAGCGGCATGCGCTCAGACCGAACCGATGCGACGCCTAATGTAAAGCCGTTTTGATATTTGTGCAAATACCAATGGCCCATAAGATTCACTGAGTGGGTTTTAGAAAGGCATCGAGTAATGTTGTGAGTGCTGTTATTAGGACGTTGTCATGATGGCATGGTAGAGGCAGAGTACTGGAGTGGGATGCTGCAGTACCAGCAGGAGGGGAATGAATACATTCTATACTTAGACCCGCCTGGCCAAGTGCAGGCGAGCCAGTGCGAATCAAGCCAAGCTACAAGAATACTGCAATGCGCCAAAAATGTGACCGATGTACGTTGGCGACTCTCGATGGGCGGCATCTCGAGAATAGTAGGGCTCGCTGTGATCCGCACAGATGCATCTACGCGCCGGGGGCCAATCAGTGCCTTGGACAGGGTCTGATCTTTGACATCCCCTCACCTGGATTTTCTTCATCAGGGTTGATGTGCGGTGTGATTGGGGGATGGGCGATGTGACGGAGCGGATCGCGATACGCCCGTGCACAAATCAGAAGCCGCATAGTTGTGACTTGGCGTGATGAGCTGCAGGCCGAAGCACGCGCTTACAAGGGAGGGGGTTGGGGTTTCACGCACATTAGTATTGTCAAGAAGGACTTTTTTGGTGAATTTCCGGCAGCTATACATACATCGCCCTGCCTTCTCGTATGCGTTTCCAGGTTGTCGCAGAGACATGACGTTGATTTACAATGCGACGGGTCAGATGACCAACCTAGCCCTGGCTCGATGTGGTCCAGGTTTTTGTTTCACACCCGCTTCTCTGTACCACTGGTGGCGTGTCATGCTCAAATGGAAATGGAATTGTGATGGAGAAGGTGATGTGCGATGCCAAGTGGAACCAGGATTGCCAGTACGAAGTGGAAAGCATTTGGGGGAGTCGAGATAGTAGTAGAGCCACGCCACTATCAACCCTTAGAGAGGCTAAAATTGGATTCAGAACGGAGGAACTTCACTCAAGCGGTGCCTTAACCTCACCGACTCGTATTGCCCCGGAGTTCCCGTGTGACGATGGCCGGCGGCTGCAGAATATCTTCTATAGGCTCACACTAAAGTAACGCTTCGCATTAGCTTCATTTGGCGTTGACCATTCACCAGCCTTGCCATTATTCTTTTGCATGGCTTTCCTCCGTCCTTTCTATTCGGAGCCTTTCTTTGGTGGCCTCGGGGACTGGTTGTTGCTGTCGAAGCGTTGCCCCGCCATGGAGCTGCCCAAAGCGAACATGGGTTTGGTTCACTCCTGGAGAGGAGTAGCAGACAATTTGCATTTTTAGATGTACAGTAATTCAATTTCTCCCTACTAGTACCCCGTAATGAAAACGTAGATCAAGATAGAAATACTAGTCAACCCCCACTGACCCACAGCTGTAATTCCGTCACTAACTTATGAGATCACTGTGGGCTGCCACGTTCAATGCAAGTCAATATTCTTGTTCGATCCTGGCGCCAAGATGGTTGATTACGGTTCCTTCGTACAGCAAGCAGTCTTTCAAAAAGGGCCAAGAATAGTGGTAGATATGGCAACGGAGAAGAATGGTAAGATTTGACGAGCTTAAACCATAAAGCAAGTCAGATAGCGAGCACCAGCCTCCTATTTTGGGCATTGAAAGGGTTCTGGGACCACGAGGCCACACCTATCACATCGTGGAGCAACCATTGCGAGCGAAGGGATTTTACAGAGCACGGACATAGAGTTTAGTGAATCGATTGGTCTAGGAAGCCACTGGCTTTTCGGTTGCTGTGCCCGCCAGAAGCGATGTAATTATAGATCGCCCCCCCCCCTCACCCTGCAGGTAAAACCACAACGCTGGGATTCCTCAACCTCCATCCACCTTCGGCCTTACCTTTGCCCAGTCTGCCCATCTATTCCAACCATGATCGTACAGTACTCAGGTACCTCCAACACTACACCGAGTAACTAAACACATTACGTTGTCCTTGGGTACATACCTCATTTCACACTGTGGTAGAGCAACGACTTCTGCGACCAGCGTGCGACAGCTTCAAACGAATCGCGAGGACCTGTTGCATCAATACCAACCTGAAACTGAAGTTATCATAATCGTGAAGCAAGCTCTTGATTCTCAACATCAACAAGAAGTACCCCGGTCGGCGGGGAAGGCTACGATCCGCGTCAGGTTCATGGAGAAGCGACGACGCCGACGACCGATCTACTTACGCTTCAACTAATTTGGCCCTTGAGCCTACCCAAAACGAAAATCAAAAAGCGTTTCTCTTTTTGATAATTTCGACTTAGAGTTTCGTCGACAGACTCAGGTTGCTGGTCAACCGCCACACTTGTCTCTCCTTTGCACTCCAAGTCGTCGCTGGCCGACGCCCCCAACCACCCAAGACGACAAAATGGTCGCATCTAATGATTCTTGGCTCAGAAAAGCCGACTTGACACCTTCAAAAATTCTTTTCTATATTGGATTCTGGGGGCTCCATTTCGGCATTTTTGCTCTGGGATGGTGAGTCTTCGAGCCCACACCAAACCAATAGGTGCTTGGCTAATGTGAAAACTAGGTATTTGCAAGCTTCAAGCAAAAAGTTAGAAGGTCTTAATGTCCTCAAGTACTCTGTCTGGATATCTAGAGGTGCTGGGCTTGTTCTCTCAGCCGATGCAACAGTGATCCTTTTGCCCATGTGCCGCAATGTTTTGCGATGGCTCAGACCTCAGATCAGGTGGCTCCCGCTAGACGAGTCAGCTTGGTTTCATCGCCAAGTTGCTTATTCTTTGCTAGTATTCTCTGGGATCCACACTGCTGCTCATTACGTTAAGTATGTTGAGGACTCAATACTTGTACCGAACTCCGACTAATAGATATTAGCTTTTACAATATCGAGAAGAACCAGGTTCGCCCCGAACTAGCTGTTCAAATTCATTATACTCAAGCAGCAGGTATCACAGGACATGTCATGTTGCTTTGCATGTTGTTGATGTATACCACCGCGCATCATCGTATCCGCCAGCAAGCCTACGAAACCTTTTGGTACACGCATCATCTTTTCATCCCTTTCCTACTGGCTCTCTATACCCATACTACGGGATGCTTCGTGCGTGACACCGCGGAACCTTTCTCCCCATTTGCTGGTAAGCAATTCTGGGATCATTGTCTAGGATACGAAGGCTGGAGATGGGAACTTGTGGGTGCAGCTTTCTACCTCTGTGAGCGACTCTATCGCGAGATTCGCTCTCGGCGAGAGACGGTGATCACCAAGGTTATCCGTCATCCATACGGTATGTGCCATAGAACCCATTATATCCAGTATATCTACTAATTATCATTACAGCTGCCATGGAAATTCAATTCTACAAGCCAAGTATGAAGTACAAGGCTGGGCAATGGCTTTTCCTTCAAGTACCCGACGTGTCCAGCACACAATGGCACCCTTTTACCATCACATCCTGTCCCTTTGATGAATACCTCAGTGTTCATGTCCGTCAAGTGGGAGATTTCACCCGAGCTCTCGGAGACGCGCTTGGATGTGGTCCCGCCCAGGCCCGAGATCTCGAAGGTCTCGACCCGATGGGAATGTATGAAGTTGCCCTGCAAAATGGACAGATGATGCCTAAGCTTCGTATCGATGGCCCATATGGTGCACCGGCTGAGGATGTTTTTGAAAACGAAATTGCTGTTCTCATTGGAACAGGAATTGGCGTCACCCCCTGGGCCTCGATTCTAAAGAATATTTGGCACCTGCGCTCCAGTCCGAACCCCCCGCGCCGATTGCGTCGTGTTGAGTTCATTTGGATTTGTAAAGACACTTCTTCCTTCGAATGGTTCCAAGCCCTTCTTTCTTCTCTCGAAGCTCAGTCGGCCACAACTGCTGCCCACGAAGGAAGCACTGAGTTCTTGCGTATTCATACCTACCTCACACAGCGCCTGGACGATGATACCGCTGCAAATATTTACCTAAATTCTGTTGGTCAGGCATTGGACCCGTTGACTGAACTGCGAAGTCGCACAAACTTTGGCCGTCCGGACTTCAAACGCTTGTTCACGGCCATGCGTCTTGGTCTCCTTGATCAGACCTATATGCGAGGTCTACAGAGTGGATCGACCACTGAGGTCGGTGTGTACTTCTGTGGTCCGAACATGGCAGCCAGACAGATCAACGATGCGGCCAAAGCTTCGTCGACGAAGGATGTTAGGTTCAAGTTTTGGAAGGAACACTTTTGATTCTATTATGCTTGTTTCTCCCCGATAATGCGGTGCCTTTTATGCGGTACGATGAGTCTTCCATTCCAAGCGCATGGAAAGCCAATCGTAGCCCACCACGAATTTACGAGTGACGATTCTCACTTTTGTTTTCCTTGGATTTTTCCTCGTTACCTCTGCTCGCACGGAGTTTACATTGGACGGTGCGACGTCCTGTACTATAGTTATCGACGACAGTAGTTTTGAATACCGAGCATATTGTTTGACAGGCATGATTTCCATTTGTTGCTTATTTGCATAATAGTTGTAGATACAGCATTCAAAGGTCTTGCAACCGTGACGCCTGAAGTAATTACAAGAGGTGTGTTTCCCTTTCGGTCTTCATGGGGTTTACCCCTGCAACAGTAGCTCTGAAAGAGCTGTTGAGGCTTTATTTTAATTATTTTCACCAGATCGAGTCTGATGATCTTCCTCGAAGCTGTCTTGCCTCTCTGCAAGGAGCGCTTGAATTCCGTCCTCGATGTCCACATGAATACGTAATTGCTTCTCAATCATTGCATAGTACAGTTGACGAAGATCATCAAAAAGGAAGCCGGTGGCGTTTGAATTTACCGGAATGATGTGACGAATTTTATCATCCTGTAGGTACTGGAAGGCAAGCATGAATAGCTGCTTCGACCAAGGGCAAGCTCGAATAGCGCGATAGAACACAGCTTTTGCAGCGTCGATATCCCGTGCATGGTAGACCTCAAAGATGATATAGAGTTTCCAGGTCATGAGATTTGTTCGTGCACCTCCTGTACCGATGTTATTGCGCATCTGTTTATCGTAAGGTTTCATCGAGTCTCGATTCATATTCTCGCCAAGTGCCTTTTCAAATGCAGCTCGCGTGGAATGATGAGTGGATCCAGCCCAGGTTGGACGACATAATTCAGACCAAATCGAGAGCAAATGAGTGGTTATGGGAACGGTTTGCGCGGCCGCGGCCGACAAGGCGTAATCGTTATCGAGCGTATACCGACTTTCAGAATTTTTGGTGAGCAGGTTGACATTTCGAATACGATCGAGGATATTGAAGCGAGACTCATTCCAGGTGAAAAGCGATAGGAATATCGTGTTGTGAGGGAACAAAGATACGCTGTCTTGGAGCATTTCTCGAATTTCAAGTGCCTTCAACCGCGACGACCTCGTACTGCAATGGAAATAGAGCAGCCTGGCTCTAGCCTGATGCAGAAGCTCGATGATATAGGGCTTCGATTTCTGGTCCTCGACTGGGAGGCTATTTGACTTTTCAAGCGCATAGGAGTAGACTTCAAGCGCGGCTTGGATATGATATTTCTCGGTGAAGAGCAATAAAGCGAGGCAATCGGTATAAGCGACAAACGCAGGAAACCGCCTATACCCCAGAGCGCGCGCCTGGCAGTCGCGCAGGTACTGCATAGAATTAGAATATGCATAAGTCATGGAGAAGTTTCATGGCTTACCGATTTAACTTGAAGAGTTGAGGTGGGGTTGGAGGCCACATCTGTCGATTGAATATTATTGTATGCATCCTTATCTATGCTCTGCACAGGAATAGCATGCAATACATACGAAGCTCGGGAGTTATCACCCTGCTGAAGAAGCTCCCAAGCCCAAGAGTTCCAAAGGATTCCTGATTCAATCTTCAGATCATCTGAGAACTTTTGGCTCCATGAAATAGAACTTGACCAAACTTGAACAGCGGCGTCGGGTGAAGAATTTCTCCATTCCATCAAAGCAAGAGCATTACATATTCTGAGACTGGACGTCCACTTCTTGAGTAAGGTTTTAGCATATTTCTTTGCTATTTTTTGATCCCGCGCAAACATAAGCCCGAGAGTATACTCGGCCAATTCTTCATCGAATGCTTCACGAGTAGGGCCACGTTCCACCAAGGACCGTAGCGTCACCTGGACCCAGTCCTGATCAATAATTGAAGATTTGGAGGACTGGTAGTCTTGATGCAATAATCCAAATGAGTCGAACCAGGTATTAGGCGCCGGGAACAAAGTGCATGTGGTCTGCAGGAAATTTGAGACCGGGAAGCGAAGAGGCGAGGTCGAAGTCCCAGCATCCTTTGGATCCGCTAACCAACAAGAGAGACCTGGCTCCATGTGGTCTATTGAGTCGTTTTTGAGAAAGTTGTCCGCACTCCACAAATGAGTTGTCTGTACATTGCCAGGTCGTGTCAAATGCGGCAAGTGACAAAAGTATAAGAAACTCTCGAACAGTTCATCTGGAAAACCAAAGTCGTGAAATAATTTCAGGACTCGGTCGAGATCAGAGAAGAGTACGACTGTGTAAGCATCGTCAACATATTGCTCCTGCTCATCGACGCCATGACTGGATTTCAGCTGGTCGAGAGTTCGAGATGGCAGCCGTGATGATAGGGTCCGTTCTTTCTCGGCTTTTTCCCAGGAGTCCATGAGAGATGAAACTTCAATATGATGTTTGTATTCGTGAAGAGCATAGTTGTGGGCAAGATTTGATGGATTGTCAACCCAGCCTCGCCATGTTAATGATCCGTTCTCGCCAACACGTGGCACTTCATCCTCCCAGTAGCTGCGAAAAGAAGCGAGAGTATCAACATCCGCTACCTGTTGAGACTGTGGTTGTGGTTTGAAGCATGTGAACTCGAGTACTGCCTGCCAGATACCAACAGCTAGTTCCAAATATCCCGCTTCACGCAGAAAAAGTGTCATACGGAGGAATAAGTAGCATTGTACTTGGTTCTTGGCCGGATTCGCAGCGGATGCGTTAAGCTCCAGACACTCGGAGAATGTCGCCATGAGCTGCTCAAAATCGAAGTTTTGGAAGTCCGTCTGCCGGAAATTAAGATAATTGACCCACAGACTGACGCACTCAGAGTTTTCTTGCAAAGTCTTGTTCCATTGAGAAAGTAGCTTTTTCGCATCCCATAGATGTGCACCTTCTTGGAGTCTTCCTAGCAAAAGGCTGTCCTTATTTGGGCTAGTTGCAGACTGCTTAATTGCCTTCTCATAAATAGACAACTTGACGGCTGCCACACTTTGCTGCTCATTATAGGTTAATGGGCGCGAGTCCTCATTTGGGCTGAGAATCAAAAGATCTTGATGATCAATTAGCCTCAGCCATCCAGCAACATCTGTAGGATTATCCTTCACGGAGCGCGATAGTTCTGCATGACGGGCCTTGCGTTCAGCTGAGTTACTGTCGTCTTGAACGATTTCATCGTCAACCAATTCCATGTGTTGTGGAATAAAATCCTCCTCTTTGGCTTTGCCATGGATCGAGCGATAAGCGTTGCGCTCGTTGCCCAAGTCACCGTCATCCGATGCCCCGTCTGACCCATCTAGGATTTCTGAATCGAATGATATGAAGTCTTGATCTAAATCGGCAGAGGATTGTATTTCGGCCTCGGTTTTCACGCGGAGGAGCTTCTCTGGTTGACGGATTCGTTTTGACATCGGTCTAGCCGATTTCGATGTATTGGAAGGCAGCGAATCTTTGATGCGCAAAACCAATGTATCACTGTCCAAATGATCACGGTCGATTCGGTATCTCGTATCGGCTCCCAGAACCTGTCCACGGCCACTCCGTCGGTATTTTGGCACGGCATAGCGATGTGTTGCGCCGAAGGTTAAGTTGTGTCGATCACCTTTCAGATCGATGATAAAGAGGTCGGCAATTGAACCATCTCTATCTGGCAACACCGGACCATCCTTCGCATCCTTGGCGACTCCATTGTCCTTTTCCCGGCGCTCTGGAGACTTGCGACGGCCCCGGGAAGTAGCACGGCGGGGAGATCGTGAACGGGGACGCCTACCAGGAGATCTCCGTCGTTCTTGCCGGTTGGACCTTCGTGGTGAGCGGGACCTTTCTTCACTGTATCGAGAACTAGGGCGTCGAGACCTTCGATCTTCTTTGTGTCGAGGCTCTGAACGAGTTGGGGGAGAGGGAGCCTTGAAGCTGGAGAATTTGGGGACGGACTTCTTGTCCTTGGGTGATATATTAGTCATCTTGCTGGCTGTATTTTGCTGAGGGGATTGCGACTCACCTGTGAGTCCATCTTTATGAAGCCCACTCCATGGAGAGCAGCTGAGTTGTGAGGTAATGTTGTGAAGGTATAGCTATCATCGCAGTACCTTTGGAAAGGTCGTTCTTATCGGACGCGACTGCGATAACTGATAACGGCAGATATTGCCCAAAATGGATATTCCGGGGCGGTCAGCAAACTGCCGGAGTGGATTGTCGAGAGAAAAAAAAGTCGGCGGTCGAAGTCGAAAAACAGCTCCACTCGATTCCAGCCCGCACGCAATCTACCGTGAAAACCGAGGCGACAAGAAGAGCGATGGGCTACAGGAATCTGGTTTGAGAATCAATCATATCAATCCTTTCGCAATGGCCTCCTCCCTCGCCGCCCAGTTGTCGCAAATCGCGGCCAAGTCGACCAACGAGCTCGACTTGAAATCGCAACGCATCTCCCATTCGCATTCCTTGATCTTCGAGCGCAAGATTGCCGGATCGCAAGATTTCGACACCATCTATGATATCTGCTATGAGGGCTTCCGGGAGCTCTGCTCCTTGGACAGTCGCTTCGAGCAGTTCGCCCGTACAATCTTCAGCGAGCAGAGCAAGTCTGAGGACCGGACGCAAATGAATGCTGCCCAGAATAAGGAGCTGGACACCGTAATTGACACTTTCCTTGCTTTGGTTGGAGGAAGACTCCAACTGAGCCCGGCAGTCAAAGCGGTGGATTGGTTGGTGAGACGCTTTAGGTTCGTGCGAATCATCCCATTTACAGGTTGCGTGGAAAGCGCTTTGGCAAGGCCATATTGTATTGACCAATTCACAGAACTCACGAATACAACACCGCTATTATGCTTTTCACCTTCCTCCCATATCACACTACCCCACTCTTCGTGAATCTTCTTTCGATTTTGCCTACCGACCTCACCTCAACATTCAAAGTACTATACCCATATAAGACTGGTCTGGTCAACCCTCCACGCCATCCCCTTGTCCACAGCGCAACCACCAATAAGGAGTTCTTTGCTTCGTTCAATGACTATGTTCTGAACGTTTGCCGGCTCCAGGCGCAAAGCCACACCCTGCTTTCGTTCTGGGCTAGTATTGTCACTGAGGCTGTGGCTGGCATGCTGGACAATTCTCGCTCTGGTCGAAGGGAAGCCGAGCAGCAGAAACATGAGGATATTGTTCTCCGGGTCCTTCCCATCCTAAGTAATGGCTTCGCCATGAAGAAGGTCTCAGAGTTGATTGTCAGTTGTTACATGATCTCTGTGGTTCTGGCTCAGAAAGCAATGCTTTCCGAAGATGTTCTTAATGGGCTGATGGAAACTGTGGTCGTTTCCTGGACAGAGGAAACAATGAGCTCCGGTCTTATCTGCTTGTCAGTGCTTGCGCAACAAAAGTCATCCACGACTCTCCCGAAGAAGGTCTTCAAGGCTATCAGCCGCCTTGATAACCCCATGGGGCAGCTCTCCGAAGTTACTTCCCACTACCAAACCTCAAAACTGTTCCTTGGACTTGTTTCCGGATGTGTTAGCGATCTGGACAAGCAGAAGGACAACACCCGTCTTGCCCTGCTCTCATCCATCTTCGATTCGGGTTCCTTGCAAGGCGAGGATATGAAGCAGGCTATGACTATGGTCCTCCAAGCGACTGGTGATACTGACGAGGCCCGTAGTATCTCACTGGATACCCAGACTCAGCTCGCGGAGCTAGTGCAAGGATTTAGTCGTTCGGAGTCACTTCGTCCTCTTTTCCAGAAAACCCTGGCGGAGTCTTCTCTCAACATCTCAGCCGTGGAGCATAACCTTCAAACTGTCGTGGAGGCACCCATTCAGCCTTTGGCTGTCGAGGACGTTGAAATGGAGGACGTGGATCAGGTGCCAGTGGACACTTTTACACCTGCTTTGGAGTCTTTGACCAACGAACCACAATACTCGTCTTCGTTCCTTAGCAAGCAGTCAATCCCAGAATTTGACAGCCTCGCTCAAGTTTTCGCCCTGACCACCGACTCCGCCGACTATCTCCAGAAGTTCAATGACTTGCGCATTCTCAACAAGACCAGTGTGACAAAGTCACCTACATTTTTGTCTTTTTTCACTCGTGTGATTTCTGGCTCCTATCCCATTGGCATGAAGGTGGCTGCATTGAATTCCATCTCATCTACTTTGTCAACATCTTTTGGTGATCTGGATCCCCAGGCACTTTTGCCATTCCTTCTTGTGGCTCTGTCTGATCCATCGGAGCGTATTCGTCGCGAGGCTGCTGGTGTTTTGGCCGTCATTGACTCCTTGTACAAGAATAGCAAAAAGGTCGATGAAACCAGCAAGCCCTGGGCCCATGATGTTATCTATGGCAAGGGAAAGCAGTCTACTACTGTTTCATGGTTATCTACCCAGGACGCGCAGAAGATCCTGGAGCGTGCATTGATCCCGGGACTCGAGGAATACATTCTCGACCCAGCTCAGATCGGCAAGGTCATCGATGCTACTCTTCGTGGCACAATGTTGTCTGAATCGTCGGGTGCCACTGAATTGAAGAAATCTCTCCGGACAAGCCTTTTCTCCTTCCTCTGTTCCCACGTTGTTCAAATGCCAGTCTTTGCACCAAAGTTCGCTCTTCTGCGTTTGCTGAACAATGTCAAGAAGGTTCCAGGGACCACTCGCACCAAGGAGCTTCTTCCCCTTGCTGAGGACTGGCGACGCCTGAATCAAAAGCAGGTCGATGAAATTTGTGGCAGAGAGCGCCTCTCCATCTCCGAAACCGACCATCAAATTGTCGGCATTGTCTCTCCGAAGGAAGCAGATGCTATCAGCATCCTGCTGTCTCAGGTCACCCCTGGCGCCGATTCTCTGCGACCGTCATTTGTTACAGCTGGCTTTTCCCGAATGAAAGAAGTATGGGCCAAGGTCCCTGAGGATAATCAAGCATCGGCGGCCGAGAAGCTGTTGGATATTGCATTGGGTATGTCAACCGGCGAAGCATCCCTAGCCGACCACTCTCGTGATGTTCTTCGCAGTGTTGAGCTGTCGGGTGCCATCTTGGTGAATTTTGTCAAGAAAATCCCCGTTTCCTTGACAGATATCGAATCTGTTGGACCTGCACCCAAGAGGAGGCGAACCAGCCAAAACAACATGGTTGCCATGACAGTGAAGGATGAGGGAGAGCTCAGCAAGTTAATGGACAAGATGACCTTCATTCTCGAGGTCATCGATAGCTCTAGTCCCGACTCGCATCCAGAGTTGGCCGATGGTCTTTTCCAAACACTTGCCGCCCTCCACCACTTCAAGTCTCAGGTTCAATCTGGACTGAGCTATCTGCTGAGTCTCACGTTGGGAAGTCTCCTGGCTATTGTCAACAAGTCAAAGGGTTCTCCCAAGCCACTTTTCGACACCTCGGTCATTCGTGCCGACTTGGTGGTCGACTGTGTTCGTACGACAGATAGCCCCCAGGTGCAAAATGCCGCCCTTCTCCTTGTGGCCGGTTTGTCGGTAATCGCACCAGAGCTTGTTCTCCACAGCGTGATGCCCATCTTCACATTTATGGGATCAAGTGTTCTTCGTAAAGATGATGACTACTCTGTCTCTGTCATTGACCAGACCATTGATCAGGTTGTTCCCGCGCTCATTCAATCCCTTCGTAACCAGAAACGTGACATCGTCTCGGGAACTTCGGAGCTACTTCTCAGCTTTACTGCTGCATTTGAGCACATTCCATCGCATCGTCGCCTCCGCCTCTTCCATGCGTTGATCAGCAAACTTGGCACGCAAGATTTCCTTTTCGCTGTACTTGCCATGCTTGCAAACCGCTATTCGATCGACAAGGATGTCCTTACTTTGATGACCGGCCTTGCTTCGGATACCACCGCCGTCGTTGAGCTCACCACATATAGCAAATATCTCAACCTGGTGATCGATTCATTCAAAGCCAAGCCCGGTATTTCTCAGGTCCTACTTGGCATTGGTAGCGACGATGGCCGTGATCCTCAAAAGGTTGCCGTCGATCTCCTGCGCGATCTTGCTCACCTTTTCAAGCACTCCTCTCTCAAGTCGAAGTTAGAGGCTGCTTTCGAGACCGAGGGGGAGACTGCGGATCAAGCCCGTGCTTGTTACTCTCGGGTTCTTGAGCAGGTCCTGGCCATTCTTGACTTCGTGAAGAACATGAAGCCTGTCAGCCAGGCAATTGGTGAGGCTCTGGGCTCTCTATTGGGCACACTGTCTCTCGTTGACTTCCTGGATACCATTGAGGTCTTGATGCAAGGACCTAATAATGATCTGCGGCAGAAGGTCCTTCGTCTCCTCGAGAACCGCCTTCGTCAAGTCCCAGAAAGGGACTCCACATCTCAAATCCGGGTCCTCGACTTCTTGCCCACTTTGGTCAACACTGTCGAATCCTCGACGGATGCCCTCATCAAACACGCTGCTGTCGCTTGCATCGATCGCATCACCGAGAAATACGGCCGCAAGGACCCGTCCAAAGTCATTACTGCAGCCAGGGTTGTCGCTAGTAAATCTTGTCTTGGCCAGTCCGATGAGCGCATTCGCATCATGGGTGTTTTGTGCCTTGCTTCCATGGCCGAGGTTCTGGGCCAAGCTATGATTCCCGCTCTCCCCGATACCCTCAGCCAATCCTTGACCCTACTGGAGCTCAGTTTGACCCCCAATAAAGAGAATTCGCGCCTCCACGATGCCACCTTCTCCCTCTTCTCCGCTCTCCTTGTTAATCTGCCCTTCATGATCTCAGCTGCTCACCTGGACAAAATTTTACTTCTGTCTTTCAAGTCCGCCAATGCTGATCTTGAGGAGAGTAGCGAGGGTAGCCGCTTGGAAACCCTCCGCCTCATGGCATCTCGCAAGATGGATCTCGGCGCTACCCTTGGCGCAATCGATCGCAACTGGGAACAAGCTGTCCAAGCTGGACCCACAGCCACCGGCGAAATCTTGGAAGTCCTCAGCCTTGCTGTTGAGAAGCACCCCAAGTCGGCTGTCATCAACACCATCAATGTTCTCAGCAAGATTCTGTTCAAGGCCTTCGACTTGCGCCGCGAACAGACTGCCGCCGGCGACCATTCCAACTTTGACGAGGCTGATATCAATGAAGTCGAAAGCGCTCTCAACGATGTCACCATCAAAATGATCTATAAGCTGAATGACAGCACCTTCCGGCCGTTGTTCCTTAAGTTTGTTGAGTGGGCTACGAATGGTGTACCCAAGAAGGATGAGCAGGCTCAAATGTCTCGTCTCACTACCTTCTACAAGTTCCTCCAAGTCTTCTTCGGCACTCTTAAGGTATGTTCTATTTTCCAGAAGTGGGAGAATGTCAATTTGCTAATATCTGTCTCTAGTCAATTGTCACGGGATATTCCAACTATATCCTTGAAAATGTTGTTCAAATTCTGAACACCACCAACCCGTCCAAGGCTACCCGATCCCTCTGGCTCGCTACCCTGGGTACCCTCCGCAACTCGTTTGAGCATGACCAAGATGGTAAGCATTTCCCTGCACTCACTCCAAACGCATATTCCTAATTCGTTCTTATAGAATTTTGGCAATCCCCTTCGCACCTTGCCAGCATCTCTGGTCCGCTTATTTCACAACTCGGCCATGCCACCTCTACCAAGACCTCCGATCTTGTTGTTGAGGAGGTTGTGCCTGCTATTACCGAGCTTGCCGTCGCCGCTGACTCGACTGATAATCACAAGGAGCTCAACATGGCTCTGATGAAATTCCTTCGTCCCTCCTCTGCGCCGAATGCCAAGTCTACTAGCGGCGATAACCCGCTTGTTCGTCTCGCGGCCCTGAAGACCGAGCGGGCTCTGACGGAGCAGCTTGGCGAGGAATGGCTGGCTCTGCTTCCGGAGATGCTGCCTTACATCAGCGAGCTGATGGAGGACGAGGACGAGAGCGTGGAGAGAGAAGTGCGGAAGTGGGTGAAGCAGATTGAGGGTGTGCTCGGTGAGCGCCTTGATGATATGCTGACTTAAATGGTTATTATTTATTGAGACACCATGTACAAAAACCGCATTTGTTTGGCGTTTGTAGAATAGACCCTTGGGAGGGCATACAATCTTGCCCTACAAAAAATTTCATGTTTAAATTTGTTCTCCTTCCCCTTGCTTCATGACTATTCTAGGGGTGTGCGAGCCCCATAAAGACCATTGATTCTCGTGAATGCCACCACCTCGATACTTAGTTCTCCGGCACCGGATGGTCCGCGGCATCGACTCCAGCCTGCCAGCGATATCTCGCAGCTGGATGGTCAGCTAGCGGGCCCGATTGACCCGGTCGCGAGTACAAATTCTCGCGATATGTTCCTTTCTGAACTGCATACTCATCCCAGAACAGACCTCTCTTGCGAAGCTCAGGAATGAGGAGATCGATGATATCTTTAAAGGAGCCGGGCTTGATGGCGTAGGCCTAGAAAATGGTTAGAGTTTCTTTCCTTTTTGTGTTTGTTCTTTTTGGCCGCCCAGAACAAGTTTGACCTTACCAGATTGAATCCATCCACATCTGCCTCCTTCACCCACTTCTCCATGTTATCGGCCACCTGCTGTGGCGTGCCAACTGGAGTGGCTCCCAGTCCACCAACCGTAATGTGCTCACCGACAGTGGCCTTGGTCCATTTGGCGACTTCTGGGGTAGCCTTTGACCAACCTTCCACGGCAGATCTGAACAGAGAAAAGGTCAATTACTGATCCTTCAAGAACTGGAGGGCGCGGCTTGGACAGAAAGAGGGACCTACCTGATGGCATTACTCTCTACGTGGCGAAGTTCCTCGTCATCTCCATACTTGTCGAGATCAATACCAGTCCATCCCCCGAAGAGGGCCAAGGCACCATCAATCGACCCATAGCTGCGATATTCTTTGAATTTCGCACGAGCCTCTTCTTCCGTTCGACCCAACACTGGACAGAGCAAGGCGAGGAACTTGATGCTTTGTGGGTCCCGTCCAAACTCCGTCTGAGCGAGTTGACGGATTTCTGCCACATTCTTTGCAACAACTGATGGACTGTGGCCTGCCACAAATATTGCTTCTGCATGCTGGGCTGCAAAAGTCTTTCCGGCCTTTGAAGTGCCGGCTTGCAGGATGACTGGCGTACGCTGCGGGCTTGGCTGAGTGAGATGAGGGCCCGGTACGCTGAAATACTTTCCAGAGTGATTGATCTGTCGCACGCGATCCGTTTCAGTGTAGACACCGCGCTCGCGATCACGAACAACGGCATCTTGGCGCCAGGATGATTCCCAGAGCTTATAGGTTACCTTGACATACTCTTCTGCCACGGCGTATCGATCGTCGTGCTAAAATTGTGTTAAGGACCCACACCATCGCATAGAATGTAGGGATACAATCTTACATGCGGCTGCTCTGCCTGACCCATGTTCCTGGCAGCGGAGTCAAGATAGCCCGTTACGACCTAGAATTGAAGTTCAATACCTCACTTTGTCGTTTGCTGGGTGGGACCCGTCTTTTATCTTTGTACTCACATTCCATCCGAGTCTGTCGTTGGAAAATGGTTAGTTGAGGGTCAGGTTCATGGCTCCGACCTGTGATCTACATACCGTCCCTTGGTAAGGTGGTCAACAGTTGAAAGTCGCCTTGCGAGATGGTAGGGCTGCTCGTATGTTGTGGTTACTGTAACTCCAAAACCTATGTTTTTGGTGGCGGCAGCCATTGCAGGCACAACTGCCAAAGGCTCGTTGACTGGCCACTGTGCCCCTGAGACAACTGCAGGATCCAAGTTTCGCGGACCCTTATAGACATCATATCCACCTAGAACGATGGTTTCAGTAAGTACACTGGAAAATTCCGTTTTGACGGGGGAGTCTGAGTTGAAGAGCAAATACCGAGAACATCCGCGATAAAGATACCGTGGAACTTGGCCGACTCGAGCAATTGCGCAAGCTCAATCCAGTGGTCTACATCATTGAATCGATGGGATTCATCTTCTGGGTGTCGCCAGAGACCAGGGGACTGGTGCCCGCTGCCTGTAACCTGGTTAGCCTCTTGTAGGATAGGAAAAAGCAAAAAGAAAAAGACAAATAAAGACAAAACAAAGCATCATAAGGAAAGGAGGAGAGTCATAACTTACACATTTCAACAAAAGCATTTAGAATCAAGGACTTCTTAGGCTTTTCAGCCCCAGAGCCATGTGTGTCTCCAGACATTATGCCGAGGGTTTTCGTTTATGATGCCTTGAACAAAAAAGATACTCGATAAACCACGATGCTTTCGCCGATTTCACTCCAGGAATTTTCTCATGGTTATAGAGGGTCTCCATCCAATTTGTATGGCGATCACTGAGCACACCATGCCCCGCGTGCGTCACTCCGTGCATCCGAGCATCGCATAGCATCAATGTGGGCCGCGATGGCGCGATAGTGCAGGAGATCTTTGAGGGGCACATTTATCAACAAGAGTCGCTCTGACTGGTCGGTACTTGATTATACTCGTCCGGCCGTGCGAGCTAGATGTTCCATCTATTGCTTTTTCTGGACGTCTCTCGGGCGAGAGAGGTGGGAGTCGTGAGGCGTTGCCGCGAAGTCTCGTATGTGCCCATTCCTGATCTTCGGTTAGATTAATGAGGCTTAATAATTTGCTACCTCACACTCGATTCGAATCCATTGAGCATAATATTAGCCTGGTCCTGAATTGTCCCTTCTTAATTGGACCATTATAATGCGCGAATTGATGTCATATGTCAATGCCAGAGGCCTATCTTTCTCCCCCAGACGGCCTCCGCCCGCCTCTTGGTTCGACCCAGCTGATATCACGGCAGCTCCATGGACTATAGTTTGACACTGCCTCTCTCTTAAATTTACAAATTCCGCAAGAGCATCAATGTGCTTGAAATGGCCTTTTGGCTCTCATAATGGGAATTGTCAGCTCGTGTGGTGATCTTCCTCCATATCGCGATAACGCCATAGCGAACCATTCAATCTCTCTAAACCTAAAAATGGCTTTTTTGTGTGAGAAGTCCTAAAAGCACCTCATCGAATCCATTTATCAAGTCACCGCGCAACCGGCCTAGCTAATTCGCTCCGCTGACACCGAGGCTATGGTTTTGCAGCATAGAGATCTTGCTCGCCCTGTCCCTGGGAAGCATATTGATCACCCAGAGGGCTGGATATGATTTAAGCCCACATCAGCCCCAGCTTTTCTAGGCTCTTGATACTTGGGAAGATCTCCAATTTTCAACTTTTCTCTCATATACATGACGGCCTTTTTGCCTCGAACCAAATTTACTCGAACTGCCGTCTCGCACTAAACTACAATATTGCAGGACTCATTATGTCCAATTTGTATGCTCGCGATGGCATCTCAACGGTTGACCCGCCTCTGTCCCAGGCGGTCGGCTACGTGGTTGTGGTTGTGATTGGAATTATTATTGCTTTTAGTAAGAAGAGTTTCGCGATCGAAAGAAAAGCCATGAAAAACACAGCTAATACGGCGGCAGTCATGATGCTTGTCACGAAAGTGCTGAAGAAGACAGCAGGAGAAGATAATAAGAAGACAGAGATGTAAGATTTTCTCTATTTATAAACTCACGCATTGCTTCTAACAACCTGACAGGTTTATGACAGCAAATCGAACAGTTCGGACAGGTCTTACAGCATCCGCTGTGATATCGGTAAGGCTTCAAACTCCACCTCGTTCTTTTTCTGAGAATAGGGAATACTGACGCAGGCCCCGCCAGTCTTGGCTATGGTCTACTGCACTCCTAGGCTCTTCATTTGTCGGTTATAGCTATGGTATCGCCGGCCCCTTCTGGTTCGCTGCTGGCTGCAGCCCTATGATCGTGTTTTTTGCTCTACTTGGAATCTCGTGTAAACGAAAGATTCCCGAGGCACATACATCTTTGGAGGTTGTTCGTATTCGCTACGGTATCTTTTCTTTCCCTCTAGTTTGTCATCTTCTCTGCTGACTTCTGATAATTTTAGGCCGAGTCGCTCATGTGGTATTCATGGTGCTTTGTCTTGTCAACAACATCTTCGCCTGCGCAAATATGCTACTCGGAGCTTCCGCTGTGATTACTGCCGTGTATGTTTCTTTTTTAAATTTTGTCGGCTCTATTCACTAACTATAATAGCTCTGGAATGCACATTATTGCATCTACCTTCCTATTACCCGTCGGAGTGACAATCTATACCTTTGTCGGTGGAATTAAAGCAACGTGAGAGCTTCCTTGCTTTCATCATTGAGATACCTCGCTCAAGACACTAACTATTTAAAGTTTCTTGACTGATTATTTTCACACCGCAATTATCTTGATAATCGCATGCTACTTTTCTATCAAGGCATTCTCAACCGACCAAGTTGGCTCAATCGAGAACTTGTTTGATCTAGTGCAAGCAGCTGCCCAGCGACATCCAGTTTCTGGAAATCATGAGGGTACCTACCTTACTATGACATCAAAGAGCGTAAGTATTCGATCGATCCCCTGATTGGACCTTTTATTTGACGCTTTCATAGGCGATTCTATTTGCTATACTTCACACCTGCTCCAACTTTGGTCTGGTAATTGTGAGTTTTGTATTCCTCAGCAACCAGGATCCACTGCTGACCTGCCAAGATGGATACCAGCTATTTCATCAAAGCCTTCTCGGCAAAGCCATCAGCGGTGGTACCGGGATATACAATTGGTGGAATCGCTTATTTTGCCATCCCTTGGGCGCTAGGTACTGTGATGAGCTCTGTGGCTCTTGGTCTTGAGAACCAGTCAAACTTCCCAACTTTCCCTCGGGTAATACTCCTTCCAGACTCTGCTTTACTTGAACACCGCTGATATTTAATTACAGAGAATGACATCTTCGGAGGTCAGCAGTGGTCTTGTACTCCCCTATGCTGCGATCACAATTGCAGGGAAAGGTGGAGCCGCAGCTGTGCTCTTGATCATTTTCATGGCTGTAACTTCAACCCTCTCGGCACAAGTGATTGCAGTCAGCTCGATTCTCAGCTTTGATGTTTATCGCGAATACTTCAAGAAATCTGCGACTGACAGGGACTTGATTCGATCCAGTCATTTCGGTGTGGTATTCTTCGCTGCGTTTTCAGCCGGCTTCAGTACGATGCTTCACTATGTCGGAATTGACCTTGGTTGGACTTTGTACATGCTTGGTGAGAGACATTCCTTACATTCGGTATTTTGAAAAACGCTAATATCGAGCTAGGAGTCGTGACCTGCCCTGGCATTTTCCCGATGGTTTTCACCGTTCTGTGGCGTAAACATAGCAAGGCAGCGGCCATTCTGTCACCTGTTCTTGGTTTGGCCACTGGGCTTGCTGTCTGGCTGGGAACTGCCTCTCGCTTTTTTGGTGAAGTATCCGTTGCAACGACAGGTGAAATACTACCGTGTGTCTACGGAACAGTAGCCTCCTGCTTCTCGCCAATCTTGTACTCGGTCGTGATCACTCTTATCAAACCCCAGAACTATGACTGGGCCCACTTCAAAAAAGAGAAACTTGCATTGGAAAAGTTGGACAGTGAGCTAACCACCGTTCACCATGACGAGCCCTCTAGTCAAAATGTGGCCGGCAGCATCGAGGAAGGTGGTGTGAACAGTGCCTCCGCGGATGCGCAAGAGCTCAAGCGATGGGGCCGTATCGCTGCCTTTTGGTCTGTCGCAACATTCCTGGGTCACTGGGTAATCTGGCCGTTGCCCATGTATGGTTCGCAGTATGTTTTTGGAAAGAAAGTAAGTAAATCCTATCGTGCTGTGTAAAACCATTCTAATTCAGTGATTCTAATAGTTCTTTGTTGCCTGGGTTGTCGTCGCCATTATCTGGCTATGGGGTACCATGCTTATTGCAATTTTTGCACCGTTACTAGACGGCGGCATACAACAGATTCTTCAGGTCTATCGTGGTCTCACTGGGAAAGATCATATTTCTGGAACTTCCGATGGTAACAAAGAAGTTGGAGTTGCGAGTACCCCCGCTTCACAATCTGGAGGGTCTGTTAGCGAAGGAAAGGAGGTCGCTGGCGGGAACTTCTGATATCTTCGCTCTCGAATGTAGTGACAGGTGATCGCCGGGGTCATCTGGATGATATAGGGCGTATTTATTTCGTATTTATCTAGTGATACCAGTTATGGGGGTATTTATTCCTGTGTATAGTAATATATATGAAAGAAACGTAATGTGCTTGATTAATACTGCTCATCTATACTTCTTTCTAGGATTTATATGATCCTAGTAGTAGTAATATAGTAAATCCCACCTTAGCAGATCTGCTACCTTTTATGATAGTAGCTCTTACTAGTACTAGGTACCATATTCAAGTTGCAGAGTGCGATAGTCCCGTAAAGTTTATACATATTTCTAGCTAGTGAGTGAGATTATTTGACGGTTCGTGTATGTACCTCAAGAAGCGAGTGGTAACTTAAGAGCAGATAGTATGCTATCCGTGCGCAGGTGAAACCCAAAACAAAAAAGTTCAAATTGGCACGTAGCCCAGGGTCAGTTCTTCTCGAATGCGTTCAGCTAGATGGGAATCCGGCTTTCAGATTGTCGTAAGACGATGCTGGGTAGCTTAACTGGTTTTGACTCTGGTCCAAAGCACCGACGCCACCAAACGAATTTACGACCTGGAAAAATCTCAAATCAGCTTATCGAGACGGTTTCCTTGATCTGGGGGCGTTTTTTTACCGTAGATATCAGGCTATCAGAGCCAGTCTTATCGCTACTGGACTCCCACCACATTCCTCCGCCGAGACCCTTTGACTGTATGTACTGCGCCTTCTTCTGAGCAACCTGCGGCGTGTCATAGCTGACCATCATTTGCTGTGAAGAATCATAGCTGTAGCTTGCATCAATTGAGTCAATGTAGTTGACTGTAGCGCCTGCCTGAGGGAGCGCTTTGTAATCCCAGACGCCATTCTCCCAGCTACCACTACCGACGCCATTGAAACTTGTTCCTGGTCCAGTCGTGTTCATGAAGGACCTGCCGTATAATGGCATTCCCATAACAATCTTGTTGGCACTTACACCATTGGAGGTGTAGTATGATATGGCCTGGTCAGTATTATAGGGTGTGCTTGCTGGATTGTCACTTGACGCGTAGACATTTGCATCATGGCCAGAAATACTATCCCAGCTTCCGGAATAATCATAAGCCATGAGGTTCCAGAAGTCCAAGTATTGATCCATTTGGGACAGATCAAGCTGCTGGTAGTTGGAAGGACCTATCTTTATTGTCAATGATGATCCCTTCTAACGAAATACAACACGATTTTATTGCACTTACCAGCTGGGCAAGCGACAGTTATCAAGAAATGGTATCCATTTGCATAGGTCGCACTGTAACTATCGAGTGCCTAGTAGATCTCATTAGCTTTGGGGACTCTGCGCCAGCGTAAGGAAACACTTAAAGAAACTCACAGAACGCAGAGCCTGCAAAGTAGCCACCATATTAGCCGCTTGGGTGCTGTCTGCCGGGTATTCCCAATCGATATCCAGCCCGTCAAAACCAAGGTTTTGGACCAGGGCCACAGCCGATGAAGCAAATTCTGCTCTCCCTGCACTAGTGCTCAAGGGACCTGCAAAATTCGAGGAGTAGGTCCAGCCACCGATTGAGAGGAGGACTTTCAACTTGCGATTTTGTTTTTTCAACAGAAACAGCTGTTTGATACAGCCATAAACGTTGTTTCCGCTTTCACTCCAGGAGTCACCAGGGTAGTGTTTATCAGTGTCGGCCCAAGAATCCGTCATGAATACCTCTCCTGTATCCGATCGCACATTGGCGAAGGCATAGAGAATATGTGTTAGGCTCTGAGCTTGAAGATCTTGAGGATTGAAGTTTCGACCATAAATAGCCTGGAGAACTTTTTTTAGTTTCAGTCTTCAAATACATTATTATTCCATACCCAGTTCACAAAATAAGCGACGGACCGATAGCTAGTAGCAGCATCACGAGCCTCAATTTCGGTCGTATTGTGATTCGGGCGTTGAATGACAGCAGCATGTGCTGCCAACCCAAAGCATAAGAAGCAAAGATGGATAAGACGCATCTTGAATCATGAACGCGTCTCAGGATAATAAAAGTTTTACTTGGGTATGTGATTACTGCAAACTTAGTCGCAACAATCGTTCAACCCGTGGACTTGAAGTTCAAAAAAATAGTCTGGCACTGGAAAATGTATCATGATACCTATATATATACTACGAAATCCATTTCAACCACTGCCAACTTCCAAGGTTGGAAAGGAAAGTTAAACAATGTGTGCCAAAAAAAAGAGCGATCCAATTAGAACCCTCTTGTCAGAATAGTATAGTTCTTTGGCCCCTCTCCTGTGGCCCCAAATATGCACCTTCCGACATTCAAAAATCTGAGATAATAACTTGAAGCCCGGATATGATCGCATGCAGAGCGACCTCGCCATAATTGCTGCGAAACTTAGTTTTATGGTGGGGAATAAACTTACCATGTGGCATTTGAAAACAACGATAGCCTCCACTAATGCGAGAAGTTCAGCAGATACTATCGGGCGACGAAGTCAACGGACTTCATCAACGCATCAAACACTGATAAAGAAAGCGCCACATTATACAGAACGTCGATCGGACTTCTGAAAAGGCATAGATATCGAATATCACGCATAATAACTAGCGCGCCACGTTGTAGGCAACCTGAAATATGGAGGGTGATTGTTTGTCGATCGTTCCGGTATCCTTTTCTCCGGCTCGACACATGGTCGCATGGCCACGCTCAACCGAAAGTCGGAACTTTTACGGATGGGTAACATTCTCGCTTCTGTAATCATACCCGCGAGCCATTCAGATACTTCGGAGCGTATCTCGCGACTGAGATAGATGATCTGGTGTTCCGGACCTTCGAAACCGTTGCATCGAAGGCTCCTCGGCATTCGAAGATAGTTTGAGCGGAATGTGAGAGTGAATGTAACTTGAAGCGTAGTACGTACCATCCGGCATCTAGAAAGAAATTGGGAATTTGAAGCATTTTTCTTTAGTCGTTGTTAAAAGTCAGCAGGCGACTGTGTGTGAGAAGAAAAAAACAAGAGATTTTCCTTTCCGACTGCAGGAACATAACATCACCCGCACGACAGTGAGCTAAATCGATGTAACACTAAAGCCATGCGGTCAGGGCATGTGCCGTAATTTCCAAAGACGATAACCCCGGTCATTTTCTGCGGCCAAGAAAGCGGAGGCGTCATAACAAGAGAGTCTATGGTAAGAGGGGTAGGACTCTACCTTTAAAGGGCCCTGAATAAACATTTTGAAGCCATAAACTCGAAATAAGGAAGACTTGGTATGAGGATATAATTTAAACCTATACTATTTCAATTTCGCCACTTTCTACGCTTCCTAGTAATGAAATATCTATATAGAAATGTGAGTACTAACTAGAAGACTGGAACATCTTTCGAAAAGATCTTTATGGCCCAATCCGAATAGGAATTAAACCTCGTGGGATTCCGAAACCGATTGGTTCACCCCGCATTCCTTGAGCTTAACCTATCTTATCATGAATGAATGGATAGGGTTTGTGAGGCGTTCCAGATAATGAATGAGTCATTGGACCATCCTCCAAAATGCCGCTTACGTCGAGTTGGAGTTGTCGGCGCATGACCAGGCGGCAGATCCTCCCGAAGAGTTGTAGCTATTCATGATGGTCACAATGGAACCATAGGTGCCAGAAACCATGAGGAATGTTCCTGACAAGATCACGAACGCACTCCAGCATACCATCATAATCCACCGAGGCGACCGTGCCTTTTTGCCCTCGCTCCAATTATCATAGAGCCACATGCAACCCATAGGCTGGAATGACATTAGGGTCCCGAGCAAAGCGCCAACCAGAGAAACAAGATTGTCAAACACTGGAATAGCGCTGGCAATAATGTATGAGATTAGGGTAATGCCAAAAGTGCAGCTAAGCCAAACCACCCAGTGAGTCACAGTATTCGCAGTTAAATGCCGTGATCCTTTTAGAAGACGGATAAATATGTATTTTCCCGGGAGCTTCGAGTATGTTAGCGAGTTGGAAATGGGTATCTTTCTATTCAAAAAGTGACGCACATGAATCACAAGCATGGTTGTGACAAGTAGACCTGGCAAGGCAAAGCCGTAGCTGATTTTTTTCAATGTTGGGCCAGCGGAGCCAAGAGCAGGCGAGGCAACGTAAGATCCGCAGTAGTAATACACAACGCAACCGATGGCAAGGTAAACACCAGTGACAACAGATTGACAAACCAAGAGCGACCGAGTGTATTGACGAGGATCGCGCATTTCGGCTGCAATAGAGAAGAATGACGGTGTTCCTATTTGAACATATTTACGTCAATACTCAATCATTATCTCACCAACTTCCCCTGCTCGTCAAAGATGTTTCCCTACCTGCATAGGCAAATACCAGGGAAGAAACAGCGGTTATAGATTCGCTAAATGGAGCGCTACCCGCAATCTGGTAATCCGAAATCCAGACACCGTCCTGTGGTGCTGCCGATGGTCGATCCTGAACACCAACGGCGATGGTCACGACCAGAACTGTAATATTTGGTCAGATGCAGACAGAGATTTAAGGGGAAAAAAACCAGATCTTACTGCCAGTAATGATGCAAACCAAGCCGATCCATGCTAGTGGGCCCATGCGACCTAATGTTTGGATGCTGGACAGCATGAAGCCTACAATAGCCGCGACAGCAACAAAGACAGCAGTGCAGGTACCATGAGTTGACAGAGCATTCAAGGCAATTGATATGCTTAGCATTCCGGAACCAGCAACAAAAACCCAGTCTAGTGGGAGTGTCAGAATACGGCCGGACTTTAAGGTTTACGATCATATACTCACAAAGACAGAAGGCCGAACCAAAAAATGCCTTCCCAATTCGGCCAAACATCAACCCTCCAGCATCATCGATACCGTAAACATCACGGTGTCGCAACTTGAAGACACCCACGATATAGTCTGACCATGTTGTAATACAGGCAATGGTACATAATATAACAACCCCTGGAACAATACCTAGGGTGTCGAATGCCACTGGGATCGAGAGAACCCCGAGGCCAATCTGACTTTTCATCATCAGAGCTGCAGATCCCAGCCATCCGACCTGTAGATTGGTTAGTTCTCTAACAGAAAATTCTTTCGGAGTTTACACACATTGCGGTAGTTGGGGCCCTCTTCAGTGATTTCACCAAAGACAGCATCATGAGCATATGTTTGGTCCTCAAATATCTGTCCTGTTTGAGAGGGGACAGGACTAAGGGAATCGTCTTGTTTTTTCTCAGGCATTTTGAGACATTGAGTGCACTTCTCTAAATAAAGTGAGAAATGAGCAAAATTC
Source organism: Penicillium cosmopolitanum (assembly GCF_028827165.1). Classification (NCBI taxonomy): domain Eukaryota; kingdom Fungi; phylum Ascomycota; class Eurotiomycetes; order Eurotiales; family Aspergillaceae; genus Penicillium; species Penicillium cosmopolitanum. The sequence goes on along the minus strand of NW_026622678.1, from coordinate 322,567 downwards.
GGGGTCCTGTGGGCCTTTTTAAGGTGCTCTAAACATCGAATACGTAGCTTCGGGTAGCAGGCCGGTACACTGTTGTCGAGACGACTTCAAGTGGTAAGTAATTATCACCCAGGGTGCTGAATTAAAGCCGAGATAAGATCACCAGTAAGCAAGCTATGGTCATTTAATGTCCTGCCACAATGACGACAACCTGCAAACTTGTAGAATTTCAATATACAGTTTCATGTCATCGGTAGAATCCAGGCAGTGACGCACTGCTTGCGGGATTTTTCTGTGTACCCCGGCCCGAAATGCGGGAGATAACCCCATAAAATGGAGTAAACCCACAGAACCACTCGTCGAACTGCCAGTTAGCCTCTAGCTACATAGGCGTGGCCTGACATAGTGCACCATGGCGTGGGTCCCGCGCCGGGGCCTAAACTGGGTTGTCGGGCCCCTTCCCGAGACCTACTACCCCGGACATCCCCTAACCTCCTTCCGAAGGCAATGATGTTCTTTGAAATATCTTAGTTATATCAAATAAATCAACGAAAATTTAGATTTCGAGTGGGATTAGCTAAAAGCTCGAATTGTACCTTGACTGTTGAGCAATCGACAAATTGGCCAATTTATACCTCCGTGGGATCCTGAGTCCCCTTTGTAGACAGTTTTGTGGGGTTCTGCATGATAAAAAAGCTTCCTCTCTGGGAGGTCATTCACCGGATGCGGGCCAACCGCCGGTGATATACTAATCTTGGGCATGTGTTCTTCCATATTTCTGACAACAACAAAAGCACTCGCGAGAAAGGGAATATGCTAGTGTTTCCCGCGGGCAACAGCTGACGATTTTCGATAAAAACTTTGAAACCGGGCAAGGATTGTGTAAACTTATAGAGCGTTTACAGCTTCCACAGTGTGCCAAGCTACGGTAATGCTTCCGATGGTGCATATCATTTACCCAGTCTAGAATCAAAAACAAGCACGGACTTTGAAGATAGACAGATAGGAACGCATTGCGCGATTTTTCTCTCGCAGGCTGGTCCGACGCAAAAATACCGAGTGGGGTGATTTGTGGCCTTCCAAGGTTCTCTATCTTGTCATTGTCTCTCTGGTACGTTTTAGAACGGATGATAATTTAGAACACTGGTGAGCCTCTAAGGGAAATTATAATGAAAGCAGATTCTGCCTCAAGATCTTCGTTTCAACGTTCATTAATGGTATTCATTTTTGCAGCCTTCGCAGTTCTCTCAGCTTTGAGAATAACTTCCAGTCTCACAATAAAAGCGTTAATGAGCGACAGGTTCTAGCGGTTACTATATGAGCTTACAGGAGATCCGAGAATGGTGTTCCATTCCTAGATACCGGCAATCTCCTTTAGTGGCCAGCAGACTCAGTGTTAGAATTTTAATAGCCATGCTGGCTTTAGTCACTTTGTTGCATGATAGAAAGAAATTTAGTTCTGACCCTGAACTTGAAAGTCTTACAGTCGCCTTAGAATGGTAAAATGGGTTGGAAACCGTATGCGAAAGTATTAAGCGGGAGATAGGAGTACTAACCACTGAGAACTTCCAAGGACGACTCGGAGCTATTTCCTGACGGCTAGAAAAGTTTCATCGATTCTAATGCGATAGAAAATCATGCACCTACTACTAATGTAAAGACTACTTGTCTTTATAAAAAAACTTGATCCACCGCGAAAATCTTGGGGTTCATAATTCCACCAGCAGTTGCACAATTGTACTATCCCCACGCTCTTGAACCATTTGCCCTTGCCCCCATTGCCAGTTTGGGTATCTGGGAGTTGCTTACAGAAATACCCGCGAAAGTAATATTCGATTTTTTACAAGGAAAGAAAAATCTTATCCAGAGCCAAAGTCGAAAATGCGTCTCCCAGTGCAGTCGTGTGGCCCATTCACTACTAATGTCGCAGCATAAAAAGCATAAAATAGTGCGACCAGGCTAAAACTGTGTGCATCCTGTGCACCCACCACTTTCATAGCTCTGGGCTTCTGTCACGGTTGAGTATGATGGTCAGGCTTTTGGAGCTGAGGAGCCTGATAGCGACCATACTTTCAGATAGCAATAGGATTGCCGAGACAGCCGATTTTTTTTGTTTGTCTTATGTTTTATGTTTTATGTTTTTGTTTTCCCTCCCTAGGTCATTTATAGTATGTACTGCTTGAAAATTGTAGCTTGGTACTTCAAGTTCTTCCTTGACATAGAGAGTTCAGCCAAGATGTTATTTGCGCATCTCACTCAGGATCCGCGATTTTAAGAGCTGCTTTGCCTTTGTTTTTCCCACTCAACATGGCGACGAATGCTTCGGGGCCATTCTCGATTCCGACAGTAACATCCTCCTTTGTCTTAATGCTTCCGTCTACCAGCCACTATAAGAGGTGCCTGTTAGCTGAGGTAAATTGTCGGCTTAGAATCAATATTAGACTTACCGCTGATACCTTCTCATCTCGATCTTTCGAGTATTTGGGTCCCATGTTTGGATCTCCTTGGATGAATCCCTGCATCTTGATGCGCTTCGAGATGACGTGGAAAAGATTCTTGATTCCGTATCTCGCTTCCGGGGCCAGATTGTATTGAGATACCATGCCGCAGGCAACTGAGAATGTTAGTACCGAGCTCACGCGACATTTCAAGTTATGTCACTTCTGCGACGGATTCCAATCAAACATACTAATTCTTCCAAAGAAGTTCATCGCATCCAGGGCAGCCTCCAACTGCTCACCTCCGACATTTTCATAGTAAATATCAACACCGTCTGGCGCCAGCCTTGCCAACGCATCGGCTGACTTCTCCTTCTTGTAATTGAACCCGCCATCAAAGCCAAGCTCCTCAGTAATGAACTTCAGTTTTTCGTCATCTCCAACGCTGCCAATCACTCGAAGGCCCTCGCGTTTGGCAAGTTGACCGACGACCTGTCCCACAGCGCCTGCAGCGGAGGAAACAAAAATTGTCTCGCCCTTTTTAGGGGCACCGATTTCGTACAGACTGGCATAGGCAGTGATACCAGGCATCCCCAGTATACCCACAAAATTCGAGAGCGGGAGATTGTACTTGTTATCGATCTTGTATGTTTGATTCGTATCCAAGTCTTCCCTTGTCGCAATGGTATACTCCTCCACAGCCAAGCGACTGAACACCAGATCTCCTGCCTGATACTTGGGATGGTCCGAATTGACCACCTGTACGAGGCAGAAAGCCGTGACAGGCTCTCCGAGTGCGTAAGGCTGGTTGTAGGATTTGATGGTGGGGTCACGCATTTGGCCCCGCATGTAGGGGTCGAGGCTGACATATAGCTGGCGTACTGTTGCTCCTCCAGCTGGAGGCTGCTGATCTAGATTGAATGATCTTTCTTTCACTACCAGGTCTTGTCCTGGAATAGGTAGACCCGTGGGCACCTTGTTGTAGATTAGAGCTTTGTTGGGTCTGGACATCGTGAAAGAGCGAGGGTCGAGGAATGACGGTCACTATGTGAGTCGAAGTCTGCGGAAATATTTTCAATCACAAGCTCACAAACTAAAAGGGGCTTTATACAATGGGACGGTGGGTTATAAAGCAGGGTTTTGCAGTGCTGAAGTGAGGGGTCGATTAGAAATACAAAGAGTGGTTGGTGGGGGCTATAAACCAAACACGTTCAAGCTCCAGGGCTAACCTCGATCTTCACTTTCACTTTCTTGAGGAGCAACTCTCTGTCCCATTTTCTATCAAGGTTCCCATGTTACTTAAATACCTCGACTGCAAAGCTCGTTATATAGCATACCCTCTCTCACTCTTTAGTTGGTGGATGCTGTACCTCGTGGCATGCACATCCTAGATAATTTGCAGTGCAACGTCCAAACTGCCCATAACAACCATTCCCATCACATGGACCAACTTCATTACAACCGTATCCACATGGGCAGCCTGCATAGTATCCCTGATTCATTATATGATTATATTCCCGCAAAATTACACGTAACAGATGCAATGGGGAACCCACCGATGTGCATACGAGAGTCGTTGGGTTGCCATTGCAGTCATTGTCATAGCAGTTACCAATCTCGACGCAATTATCAGCTGCATCTGGCACTAGGCTAGCTGCTATAGAAGAAAGAACTGCAAAGTTAAGACACCGAAAGGATTTCATCTCGTGAATTATTCTTGACCTCGCTCAAAGGGTTCCCGGTCCGTTTTTAATTCAGGTCTGGCTACCTTAGCACAGATGTGTTGGCAATTAAACGCCAAAAATTCATCCTCGATGTACACTAGGGGGGCTCTTATAAGACTTCCGGGGCTCGTGGTGTTTGAACTTCAAACTTAGAGCTGTCAAACAAGAAAGTAGGCCATCACTTCCATCTTCCTAGCCTTGTTGTTACATTTGTACAACCACAAGTAAGTATTTAGCTTTTGTGTACAAAATCCTATTTGTACTGTACTAAATCTGACCTATAAAGCTTGCTTTTAAGTCGAAAGGGATCCGATTTGCCTTTATTATCTCCACATGGATGCATATGTAGGGGTTGGGCTCAATATGAAAAGATGCCCAGGTGTGAATCGAATATCAACTTGACTCGTTTTCTTGTAGTACAAGAATTGAAATACACTTTTATTGTGTGCCCCCGGTTGTATCTTTGCTTTTCATGGCGTGATCTCGACCGTGTTCTTGCTAGATATCGGGTTGCTTGATTTTAGTTCCCACTCATTGAAAAGTGTCTTCCGAGGTTTGGAGATAGCAAATCTTCTTATTTCAAGACTGTAGACTATTTTCGCGATCTTTCACTTCTGTAACGAACTGGGGTTGTTACCATTCGCGGATGCCTGACGTAGATGGCATCCACTTAGGCATCCACGCCTACATGTACTTAAGTTCTATCTCAGCTTCCTCCTTCTCCTCAAACTAATTACTTTCGTCGAACAGCTACTGTTTCCTTTGCTTCGTACGCTACGCCGTACGTTGATCTGTGTGAGAATCTGAGCATCCTCACAACTTCATTAATATAAAGCTATTAAAATTTATAATCTAGACAAACGAACTAAAATATGAGGATCATCAAAGTATACATTAGTATCAATAAACAAGATAAGAGCTGAAAGTTAACCAAATTCTTTTCAAAACGCTCGATGATGACTGCAGTGAATATGTGGGTATCACAAGTGTAAAAGGCTCAACTCAATCAGCGCTCTCGACAAAAGAAAGAGAAGTAAAAAAGAAAATCAGAATCAAAGCAAAAGCAAAGAAAGCAAGTTTTTGAAGGCCATGCATATATTCATTTGAAGAGACCCGAAAGGAGATATCAATCTCATCAGATGTCACAGAGGTGTTCCTCACGCACGAACACTCCTTGGGGCGATTGTGTCCGAATACTCGGGAGGAGCCAAGTTCACGTCAATGACAGTTTCATTCATAGCTGGGGCCACAGAACGTGGAGAGAAAAACTCATCCAGTTCCGCCTGAGTCACAACGACGCCAAGCTCTGATTTGATGGAGCCGCCATTCTTGGACTCGGTTGTGATTTGAATCGGGACACGGAGAGAGATTGTCGGGGTGAGGACGTTTGTACCTGGGGTGTGATAGGAGAGGGAGAGATCCAAGGAGTAAGTGCGGGACATGAGACATGAGTGAAAAGTCGGGACAAAGGTCTTCGATTTTGGAAGATTGACTGGGATAACCAGTGATGCGGTATAGTATGTGCCGCCAGTGAATTCGGTAGATGGCCCGGTAGAGGACTCGGAGCACGTGGACTCTGTCGAGTCACGACGCTCGCAGCCAGTTGTTGAATGTTTCTGCCACTTTGCAGATCCGACACACATGGTAGAGAGCGGAATGGAATCGTTGAATAGACCTTGGCCAACCTGTGAGAAAGGCATATTGTCTGATTGGAAGGGATAATCCTCCCAGGGGCTTGCACTGTAGAACGTGCTGGCCTTGAGTTTACTGGTCAATGATCCCAGCTTAGGTGGTTGCTCATTTCCCACAGGGTCAAATCGCAAATTAATAGTGGCGACGGTGTTGACAGTATCGCGCGTCTCACAACTGTGGGGGAGAAGACGAATCGCCTTTGGTTGTGCGGAAGAAGCAACCATACGGCCCAGCCTGCCTCGTAAAAACCCCCGCTTCACACTCTTCTCTTTCCGTGTGCAGTAGTAAGGGTGGTCGGCGATCTCGATAGGGGGCTCTTCCTCCACCGTTGGAATGATGCGAACCTTTTTGGCGAAGTTGGCCAAGGCCTTCACCTGGCGTTGGTCTGCAGATGATCTCTTGAGCACACCCGCGCGGATAATATAGGAGATGACGCTCATATCAGGAGCCATATCATCAAGCAAATTCTTTCCATTTCCAGCGAGCATTGGGTCTCCTAGGGTCGGTGGAACCATGGTGTGTGATCGATGAATGGCGTTGTTCACGCGCCTGTGGGAGCATACTTGCGGTAGAAGTTGTTCCGGGATAATGAATTGGAAGGGGAAGGTATATTTGCGACCAGGCTCAAAGACTCGTGGGGCTGGATATTCGGTATCGTCGATAGGCTGGCGAAGTTTCAGAAACATGTGCTGAGAGCCGGTTCGACCAGGGCAGGCGGCCCGTTCGACTGTAGTTCGTGATGAACCTATATCGGAATGAGTGGCTGGCGCATTTACATGGGTTGATTTATTTCAATATAACCGACCTTGAAAGGCAATTTCCACTTCATCAAAACGAGTTTCATGCTCCACGGTAACAGTGACAGTCCCCTCAATGTGATCGCCAGTCGTATACGAGCTCACAAGACCAGGTGTCTGACCAACAAGGTCGATTTCGATTTTTGGCTGCGAACGCCGGGTGAAGACATCAAATGTCTCCGAGCCCCGGCTAATAACCGAAGTCGCGACCATGGTGAGTGGGAGCTAATATTGGCGCGAATAGCAGTTGAGAGTTGAGAGTTGAGAGGGGAAGAAAGAAAGGGAAAGAGGGGGAGAAGAGGAAAGTTGAGTACACAAGACCCTGGACCCTTGTCAGGAATGTGCAGGTGGATGGTTTTGAGTTTGGGGAGAATTAAATAAACCCCCGGCTTTGTCTGCTTTATTTTAAACCAGACTGTTAGGAGAGAAGAGAAAAAAAAGTACAGTAGTTATGTAGAAAGTGGAGCCGTGGACCGTGAACAACCGCGAAGTGTATGTGGTACCCCATAATGAAGTGGAGGGCCGCCCCCGTTTTATAGAAAAGGAAAATGCACCAGATGATGATGATGATCCTTGAAAGATCATGTTTACAAATCCATCTCGCAATCTCTCTATGCCATGTTTGTGAGTCATCGACTTTGGAAATCGATTGAAAGACGGGTGACGTTGACACACGTGTGAACCAGCAACTGCATTATACTCTAAAGGAAAGTCAAGAGCTAGCAGCAAGCCAATGCCAATCCATACGAACAAAGGCGTCCGGGGAGGGGGAAATGGAGAAGGTGATTGGATGATTGGTGGGCTGCGCCCTTCCTTCGCTCCATGCTCGCGCCCTTGGATTGACATTCCGTTTGGCGTCAAAGGACCTTGCCGACGCCCTTGTCGAGCAGATCGGAGCCAATAAGATAATTTGCAACACGATTCTCTCCATTCCGATTGATTCGTCGGTGGGATCCCCTATCCATCTTGATCGTTCCCCTGTTGTATGGGCTTGTGAAACCTCATTGCGACGCCGGAGCATCAAAATTTGAGGCAAGAGTACGAGTATCAAGCTCAGCAAGACCAGTGGGTCGAACCAGGCTGGAACAGTCGGTGGACCACGCCTTATGCCGACAAGCACGCCCTTCGTGGATCCACTTTGAGGAAGAACAACCGTGGTGACCCACTCACGAGTCTCCGATCGGAGCTGCTCAGACCCTCAGACGTCGTGTTGCTCGAGAATAGGCCAATCATGACCGCGCGGGGGTGAACCGTCCTGCTGACAATTGCTGGGGAATTTCAAACCAAATCTGAGTTTCCAGTGTTCGCAAAATTGAAGGCCACCTCATAAAAATGAAGTCAGGCGTTGATTTCTCGATCCACGGAAAATGACACCATCGAAAGACCCATTTCCCGAGGAGAAAAAAGGGCAACGACGGTAGCCGGCCTGTTGTCTCTCGGGAGGCTCCAGATATTTCCGACCTTAGCCGAGCACATTGCATGCCGAGTGGATATTCCTGCCGGTTTTGCAGCGGGTTCAGGGGAGAAAAATCATTTATGCTGCTGCATTCGTGCGGGTTTCGGTCCAAGCTATCGGTCTGCTGCAGTCGGTGCGTTGCGTTGTCGGTGCTGGAAAGTTGTGGGAAGCCGCTGAGGATATCCGAACCGCATCAGGTGATCGCGATACATACAGGACTATTGCAACAAAAGTTTGAAACCTCCTATTGCCCACCATTATCAACCGCCTTCTAATGGAAGACTAGTAGCTACCTAAGATGGTGTAAACTGGCCAACCTATTCCATCTTGGATAGCTACTTGTTCGCGATCAGTAGGCGGAGACGAAAGGAGTTTCTAAACTTTTGCAACACCACTGTAGTAGTTTTGGTTCTATGACTTGACTTCAGTCTTCATCTATGATTAGGATATGATTTCAATAAACAATATTCATTCACTCTCATTGTGTGCTTTACTACATCAATTAAAAGATTTACAGGTTGTCCCGACTGATAAATTACGGCTCATATCCGTGGTGCAATGCAGATAAAACCGTACTCAAAGAGCGTCGAAGTGTGTTGCCACACTTTTTCTTGTCTCATACAAGCCGCACTTGAAAGTGACGGGCTGCATCCAGCTCAAGATTAGCCGAGTAAAAGCGGCAGACCGAGCGAGGCAAGAGACGACATCCACTTGGGGAAGTCTAAGGGGGAAGGGGATAGAATGGAATCAAGTGAAAATAAGGCGATCAAAGCCGCCTTTGGATATCGATTAGCAGGTACCTAGGTATCTGAAGCCCAGAGAGCACCAACGCCAGCAAAAGACGCCAGACTTGCCCCATGTTATTAATATGCCACCCTCGTCCGCATGTCCGAGATCTTTCGCTCGATCTCGCGGACGGAACGATCGAGTTCCGCCGCAATCATCATCTTCGTGTCGTTAGGTAGGAGGAAATACATTTCGCACAAATCACCATCGATGACCCCCTTTACAGGCGCATAGTATCCACGATAGATGAGATGGTCCCGTCCCGCCAGGGGGGGTGCTGGGCAGCCAGCTGCATTTCCAAACTCTGGAAAAAGTCCACATCCTCACGGCTGGCAAATGGGACGAACATGCCGATGGTTCCCTGCAAACCGGTCCAGACGACGATGTCACGTCCACCTGCAACGAGCTGCGTCTTGTGCAGGCTGGTGGGGATATCTTGGGTATAGTAGTGAACCATCAATTCAAGACGGTTGGGGGTACCCTGGAGGTAGCCTCGCTCGTGGACAAGGTGGGCGCCAGAGCCATCTTCGTCGGCCTGCTCGGAAACCTTTCCAGGGCATCGCATCATCCACAGGTTACCAAACTTGTCACCGCCTGCGACAGTTTCATAGTCAACCATGGCAGTGGAGGTTGTCCAACGAGCGATGGAATCGTCCACGAAGGGAATGAGAACATTCTCCTGGAACTTGTATACGACGAAGGTAACACTTTCGCGAACATCACTGACCACAATTCGGCTTCCTTGTGTCTGAAGACCCACGATCGTCTTGGGGACAACAGGTGCCTGGCACTTTCGGAGAAGTTGCTTCATACCCAGATCGTAGAGGCGCAATGTGGAGCCAATGCCCGCTAGAAGACGACCTTGGAATCCAAGCAGAGCAAGAGGGGGCTCTTCCACCTTGGTCTTATGGATGAACTCCAGCTCGCGGCCATCCTCCTGGAACCGGTAGATATGGATGAAGCCGCCGCCAGATGAGGGTGGGCTGACAGACATATCCTTCGAAGTGCCCACAACTAGGAATGTCTCGTCGTCTTGGCTTGAGAAAGGTACAGCGGCAACACTGACAGCAGCTTCATTGTCTTCAAGGTCCAGTGTGAAGACGACGGACTTGGTAGAGATGGGATCAACGATTTGAATGCAAGATGCCCAGTGGCCAGTTCCGCGAGGGTAACCAAACTCCTCCGGTGGCAGAATGGCAGCTTCCCCATTACGGCTCTCGGAATCTTGGATGAGACTTTGTCGTGTAGCTGGTGAAAGGACACCATTGTCGGACTCGATGACGTAGAAGAGCGGCTGGTCGGGATGTTTGACGAAGCGACGGGGTGTGTAAGCGAGGGGGAATAGATTCTTGGAGCATGTTGTTATCCAGTTTTTCGATCGAGAAGATCCTGCATGTTCGTCAGCGATGATACGCAACCGAAGTGAAATAAATTCAACGCGGTGAAGGTGATGTTGATCTCAGTAGGAACAATTGGAATATAAATAAAAAAGTTCTTCGACATGGAAATTCAGGTCCCATGTTTCATCATATGATCAAGTGTGGAAGAAAATGGCGAGGAGGGAAAGAAGAGAGAAAAAGTTGGTTGAAACGTACCGGAGATTACGGCCCTGGATACCGATCATGCCTTCTACGCATTGCTCACTGGAAAAGTTCCAACCCCATTCCAGGCCAACATAATCCAAGGGAGTGAGCATGAAGCTCTTGGTTTGGATGTCAGAATAACCAAGCCAGGGGCGGGAGCTAAGGGCTAGAACTGCGGTTTGTCCCTTCACTGAGACTTGGGAAAGCTTGACGGGCTTGGCGCCTAGGAAGCGCGTACGGGTATCGGATAGCTCTCCAGTAACCTCGTCGAGGACGGTTCGTAGGTAGACACCGGAGTAAAGACCGATGTGCAGATACAAGGTGGTACCTCCCGAGCTTGAATCGGCCATGGCCATGATACTCAGAGCGGATGGTGCGGAGGTCAAAGCCTGAACGGACTTGTTTTCTAATGTAGAATCCGGGTCCAGGCTGAGGATACGCACTGTAGAGTCGTCGCAGCCAACAGCCAGGAACGAGCTTCGCATCCTGCCTTCGGGAACTTGCCCAAGGCTGAGACAGGTGACAGTGCCAGACATTTGCCGCCTTTCATCGTATTCGGCCAGGGTACCGTCGGTATCCATTTCGAAGTAGACGATCTCGCCGGAGCTGAGGGCGACTGCGACTTGGCGCTCGTTGGTGGCGGCAGCCACAATGGACCGATGCTGAGGAGCGGGCCATTCATTGACGCGGCCACCTGCGAGAAGATGGCGAATACCGCGAGGATGAACCTGGATGAGCGAATCCTCGCCAAGTTGCTGCACAGCCAGAGTCGGCGCAGTGGAAAGGAAACCAGTATCTGTAACCTCTTCAACGACCTCACCAATGCCCAAAACCAGAGTCCCGTTGGCAAAGGAGAGAACAATGTAGGCATCGTATTCGTCGGAACGCGTCAGTTTAGTAGTCCAGACGGCCGATGGGACTGTTCGAAGTTCGGATTCAACGATTTCAGAAACCTCTAGTCCGTGCTTGAGAGTTCGGAAAGTGCTGCGAGCCCCAGTGCCGCCGACCGAGTAGATTTGTGGAGCATCGTCCTCGGTAAGATTGGTGATCTTACTGTCAATCAACGGATTGAGGGAGTTGATGGTTTCCATCAGGTTGAGATTCTCGTATGTCCGGGGTTGGAAGAAAATCGGATCATATGGAACAGATGGATCGGCGGAATAATCATCGCTAGAGAATTCGGTTTCCTCATCATCATCGCCAAGTTTTTCAAATTGGTAGAAATGATGGTTACCAGCCTCGCTGGCCACATAAAGGAAACCGCTTTTGAGAATGAGCAGGTTTGAAGCGACGGGGACGGTATCAAAGTATTTGATCTTCAATCTTTGCACCTCCCCGGTCAATTGGCCATTCTCATCCTCAACCATCTCAAGGTTCAACTTGAACATGTCTCCGTCATCAGTCTGGAGCAGAAAGAAGAAAGCTCCCCTCATTTTGTGCATAACTCCAGAGACGATGGTGCGTTTTCGCTCGGGGTTTTCAGTAGGACCCCTGCGGCGTGGGATAGGCACTCGGAAAGCATCTTGGTTGGAATGACGATAGGTGACACTATCTTCAGCGCACACCAGGACTCCGCTTGGGCCGTCCGCGCCACCGGGGACCTGGAAAAGCATGTTCGCTGTGCGATCGACGGGGTCGGACCACTTTCGGACGACATGATTCAATCCAAGATCCAGCTCGTAGTAGACGAGAACCTTTTCAATCTCCTCATAAGCCAGGCCAGTGGGATCTTGGTCGGCTTCAGAGTAATCAACTTCCAAGGCAGCGAAGACGGGGTTTTCATAACCCACATCCAAGGAAATCATGGCGAAAACCAGCGTTTGTGGCTTGTGGGCCTCGAGAGGAGAGGAGATCGTAAGTTCCGCTTGGGAGTTACGGTTCAGAACATAGACCAGCTTGTTCTTCTCCACAGAAGCGATCAGACACGCACGTCCCTTGGGATCCACGGCAAGGTATTGACCCGGGACAACCCGCCGAACGCCCGACTTTCCAAATGTTTCCAAGTGGATGCGGTTAAACCGGTTCTGAGAAGGAACATATTCAATGATTGTGATACGCCCGGAGTCGGAGCCGATGATAATGTAATCTGAATGAAGATATACTCAGCACAGTTCGCATAAAGACGATATGCAGCGTCAACGTTGCTGGCCGGGGGGCAGGTCCGCTTCAACCCTTCAAGGGGGCGGCTCGGAAAACCAGGACCGTGCTACCCGGGAAGCTTGAAGAATCACTAAGTTGAACTCGTAAATGCAAACATGGGCTAATTGCAAGACATACCTTTATTGCTGCCCGCTAACCGAAAGGCTGCCAATGAGCGAATAATGCCGAAAACATCTTGTGAAAAGATCGGGGTGACCTTTCCCTGGCTCGGGTCGGGACGGTGGATTGTCAGCTTCGAGCCGGAGGCAGTGACGATTTGCTGTTCCTTGGTGCCCGAAAATTGACCCAAGATGGCCTGAGTGATTGCAGTTGGAGGCTGAATCGTCAGAGAGTACATGAACATATGCGAAGTGGTGGCCATGGTGGGCAACAGCTAAGCTCGCAAAGCTTGCAAAACTCGCGAGGGAAAATATGGGAGTATGCGCAATGGCAATTGCAGTAAAAATTATGCAACAGGTCACATCAATCCCATCGCTGCTGGGGTCTAATGAAAGAAAGACACCCCAGAGGTTGGCAAAAATGCGTGATGGGGTGGAGGTTGGTTTGGTGGGAAGAGAAAAGAGGAAGCAAAATGTGCTGGTGGGACTGGGAAAGCTCAAGTGGTGGCCCGTGTGGCCCGTGATTGATTCACGTGATATGGAAAGCGGTCGAATTACGTCGGCAACCAACAGCGTTGACTAGCTCCGACTGCCAACTGCCAACTGCCAGCTGCTTTCAACAATCCAACCACCTCTGAACTCCCTTTTAGGTCTCCTGGGAAATTTTCATCCGCCTCCAAACACCTGTTCGCACCGCATCTTTCTATTCATTTTTTTACTGTCCACGCCCTAGAGGCGATCAGTCGCACCCTCGCCCTCTCCCTCTGTCATCTCAACCCTCTTCAATCACCCCCACACTTCTCTTCCGACAACTCAATTCACCATGGCCGACGACGCTGGTACTGCCGGAGAGGCTCCCATTACCTTCATCGTCAAGACCTCAACGGATAAGAAATACACGATGACCCTTCCGCTGTCCACTCTGGTTTCAGACTTGAAGCAGAAACTCGAAACGGCCGAGCCAGACAAGTCTGACAAATCTGATGACTCCAAGAGCATCCCGGCCGATCGTCAACGTCTGATTTACTCCGGCCGGATCTTGAAGGATAACGAGACTCTAGAATCTTACAAGATTAAGGATGGACACACTATTCACCTGGTTGGCAATGCCAACAGCAACCAGCGTGCAAATGCTGGAGCTACATCTACGTCGGGGGCAGCCTCTGCTACGGGAACCCCGACTCCTCCTGCCGCTGCCGGTGTTCCTACAAACTTGGCCGCCGGTACAGGTAACAACCCCCTCGCGGGGCTGACTGGAGCTCGATATGCCGGGTTTGCCCAGCTTCCCGGGGCTGGTCTCTTTGGCCCTGATGGTGGGGTAAGTAGACCATACTCCTTGGTTGGCTCAAAAAGTATCCTTATGAGACATCAACCAATTCCAGGTTTGCTGACGCGATACATCCTATCTAGATGGGACCTCCTCCCGACAGTGAAACCATGCTGAACATGCTCGAAAACCCTCAATTCCAGTCTACTCTCAACGAGGCCCTTCAGAACCCCGCGATGATCGACATGATGATCCAACAGAACCCTATGCTCCGCGATATTGGACCTGGGGCGCGCCAGATTTTCCAAAGTCCCGAATTCCGCCGTATGCTGACGGATCCCCAACAAATTCGTCAGATGATGCAGATGCAGCGGATGATGGGCGATATGGGAGGTGGTGGCGCCGGCGCCGGCGCCTTCCCCGCTCCCGGCGTGACGAACACAACCGCTGGCGAGAACCCACCCCAACAGCAAAATCCCGCAGCCAATCCGTTTGCGCAGAACCCTGCTGGAAACCCTTTCGCCGCTCTCTTCGGCGGCAACGCGAACCCATTCGCCAACCCCCTCGCACAGCCATCGGCCAATACTGATCCTGCGAACGCCCAGAATCAGGGCGACCAGTCCACAGATCGAGGCACTACTGGAGAAGGGCAGACTCCCGAGGCTGCTCAGAACCCGTTCGCCTCTTTGTTCAACCCGGCCATGTTTGGTGGTGCCGGACTGGGTGGACAGGGCGGCGGCATGAACCCGTTCATGAACCGTGATCCAGCCATGATGGCTCAGCTGCTTCAGGGGCTAGGAAACGGAAACGCAGAGGGTGGTGGTGCCGGCGCGAATGCGTGGGCAAATATGCTTGGCCTTGGAGGTGCTGGCGCGTCACAACAGCCCCCTGACAACCGTCCCCCAGAGGAGCGTTATGCCGAACAACTTCGTCAATTGAACGACATGGGCTTTTTTGAATTTGAACGCAACATTGAAGCATTGCGACGATCGGGTGGCAGTGTACAAGGGGCAATTGAGCACCTCCTGAACACCTCGTCATGAAGCTTCCATAGGTTCATTCTATTGACATGTTTGTGTTGAATGACTCTGCTCATTTTCCCGATGTATTTCCATGGTTTCTTGATTCGATGATAACGATTAGGCCGCACGTTGATGATTTCCCTGCCTCCTTTCTTTCACATTTTTTTACCTCTGTTTATCTCTGGATGTGGAATTTCTCTTTTTTTTCCCTGAATGGCTCTGGTACACTAGCGTTTTGTTTATCGCCAATGCCATTTTCAATTGAATTTCAGAGCTGGACGATTTGCTTTGCTCATGGATCATGGTATACTAACTCTGGGGCTTGTATAAGCCTATGTATAATAGTACGTACTAGAGTAGTAGCTTCACTGCCGTGTGGATCTTGGAATAGAAGTAATTTCCAGAGTTTCAAGTTTAAGCTCAAGTTTTCAAGTTGATTTCCCGTACTAGGGATCTCTGAAGGTTATCGTGCCATGTCACGGTGCCAGTGCCCAGGTGCCAGTGCTTGAAGTATATATTCAAGTTGCTGTACACCTATTAGTAGCACTAGTATAGGCTATCACCTGGACCACGATTAGTTTCAATATACTGTGAACCACTGGCACCTACTAGTTACTACCTACCTAGTAGTGTCATGATAGTTGTGATATTACTAACAGATTCCAATAAATAATAGTGATACATAGTACTACTATGTAATACTACTACTAGTAGACCCCATGGAATTCCCCAGGTCACGCTCCACCAAGCTCCACGCAAGGGCCGTTAGTCAGCCTTGCTTTGCTTTGCTTTGAACACGCTGGAATCTCTTGAACTTTGAATTCACCCAGTGTGTTCACCCCCCCCCCCCCAATCACTCTTCACTCCCCTGCCGGCATTCATTGCCAATTACATTCGTTTCCCCTCCACAACGGGGTATTGATCCGCTGTGGCAATCTCACCTATCTCTCTGGGCTGATTCGTGCATTCAAGCTACCACTATCAAGTCATCCGCCAAGCATCATCTCATTAGCGTGCATCCCCCCCTCTCCACCCTGGGCTGACCCCCGTATTCAATTTGTTTTGTATAAACTCCACCCGACGGAGATATTGAACCGGAATACTGTATCTTTGAAGATCAAGGGGTGTTGATCCCTTTAACCACTCGGGATCTACACTTCGCCACTCCCACCTCTGAGCGATCCTTCCGACCAACACAACATCCGCATCGCATGCGCTTTGAGAAGCTGACCCAAGCTGACGGGGCAAGCTGAACCAAACACCCATCTCTTACAATCATGTATACCATGCCCATGGGGCCATTGTGTCCGCGTAGTTGGGCACTCTGTCTGTTCTTCTTTGTGTCGGCTACCTGGTCATTCTACATCCCTGGTGAGCTTCATCCACATCGCCCCCAGTCGATCTTCTCCACCTTTGAGGGGCATTGATAGCTAACAATCTCGCTCCTTTGAAAGGATACTCGGTCACCCGGTATAATGATGGCGAGGCAATCCCTCTGCTTGTAAACAAGATCTTCTCCGACCACACCCAACTTCAATATGCCTACTTCGACCTCCCCTTCGTCTGTCCTCCGAGCGGCAATAAGCATGGTGGATCCCCCTTCGGATCAGGTCAAAGCATCTCGCTCAATCTCGGCGAGGTGTTGCGTGGCGACCGTATCATGACATCCGATTTTGAGCTTGAGATGGGCAAAGATGTGGAATGCCAATCCCTGTGTTCGGCCGAGGTCGGTCGCGAGAACGTGAAATGGGCCCGCCAGCTCATCAAAGAGAACTATGTCATTGAGTGGATTGTCGACAACCTGCCCGGCGCAACGAGCTTTGTGACTGTCGACCGCAGCCGCAAATATTACGCCTCGGGTTTCAAGCTCGGCTATCGCGACATCTCTCCCGCTACTGGCCGTTCGCGCTACTTCTTAAACAACCATTTCACCATTGTTATTCGCTGGCGAGGAGTCCCGGAGGGAGGGAAGGTTATTGTTGGCTTTGAGGTATACCCGAAGAGTATCAGTGCAGAGGATCGCTTGGAAGGCGGTTGTCCGAAGGATGTGCACAAGCAGCAGGATGGTCTGGGTCTGTTCATTGCACCGGACATGTCGCGACTTCGAGAGAAGTACGCTGGTCTTTCTTACATCCCGGAAGACGATGAGGATGACGATGGAGCCACGCTGAAGATCCCGTATACCTATTCTGTTTACTTCCGGGAAGAAAATAAAGTCGACTGGGCGAACCGCTGGGATCTTTATTTTACCAACCAGGAGGAAGGATCCATGACTCATTGGCTGGCGATTATCAACTCCTTGACCATCTCGGCTGTCCTTGGAGTAACGGTGTTTGTCATCTGGAGCCGAACCGTCCAGGGCGACATTAAAGGCCGTGGCGATGGTGCCATGGAGGACCGTAAGCTCAAAGCGCAATCTCGACGCAAGCGCTCCGGGGAGAAGAAGGGAGAAGGATTGCTCGACAATGCCGACGTCGAGAACGAAGCGGACATGTCTTCGGATGATGAATCCTTCGAAGACACCAGTGGCTGGAAGCTTCTTCACGGCGACGTTTTCCGAATCCCCGCTTACAGCGGTCTTTTGGCTCCGCTTATCGGTTCTGGCATGCAGCTTCTTTTCATGGCTACCGGTCTACTTCTCCTGAGCTGCCTGGGCATTCTCAACCCCAGTTTCCGTGGTGGATTCGTCAGCGTTGGCATGGGTCTTTTTGTCTTTGCAGGTGTCTTCTCGGGCTACTTCTCTGGACGGCTCTATAAGACCTTTGGTGGATCGACCTGGCGAAAGAATACCTTGATCACCGCTCTGTTGTTCCCCGGGCTTTCGTTCTTCCTCGTATTGGTTTTGAACCTGTTTGTTTGGGCTCAAGCGTCCAGTACTGCCATCCCGTTCAGCACTCTGATTGGCCTCCTAGCTCTTTGGCTGCTTATCCAAGTTCCCCTGGTATACATAGGCAGCTGGGCTGGATTTGTGCGTGCGACGGCCTGGGAGCACCCCTTGAAGACCAATGCTATCGCTCGGCAAATTCCGCTCCAGCCTTGGTACCTGCGCAGTCCCGCCGGCCCTCTGTTGACCGGATTGATTCCATTTGCCGTCCTCTTCATCGAGCTCCTATTCTTGTTCAAGAATTTATGGCAAGATAAGAGCGGCTATTACTACGTGTTCGGTTTTCTGAGTGTGGTTTCTACCGTACTCCTCGTTACCGTCGTTGAAGTGACGATCATTGCGACATACAGCCAGCTTTGCTCCGAGGTAAGTTCCCTTTCCCTTGGGGATTGCGTCCCCGCCTCAAATTTTATACTAACCTCTCCAGAACTATCACTGGTGGTGGCAGAGCTTTTTGACCGGCGGCAGTAGTGCATTCTGGATTTTTGCCTACTGCATTTGGTACTACGCCTTCAAGCTTCACATCACAGGATTCGTATCGGGGCTGCTCTTTTTCAGCTATAGCTTTCTTGCCTGTGCTGTTTACGGGCTGTTGACTGGAACCGTTGGATTCCTTGCAGCCTATGCTTTTGTTCGGCGAGTTTATAGGTACGATCAATGATGGCTGCGGCCTTACCCGCTTCCCCACATTTTCCTGCGCTAGACACTAACAAGCTCAACAGTGCCATTAAGGTTGATTAAACCACCACCTATCACCTCACTCTCACGACTTCATATGTCTCCTTGACCAGCATTGGTGTCGACCACCACGGCGTATCCTGTCCTTTAATTGCATGTCTTCACCAGACGTTTTGAGCCCCCTGTTCTGTTGTTTCTCTATGTCTGTCCTTCAAGCTTCATCATTGTGCCATCTAAATGAAGGGTGCATGTACAGCACGGCATAAGTGTTGTCAATCCGCCGTCAATTATTTAGGTGGTTGCAACAGGTTGTGTATTGTTATTTGTTAAATGTGAATTTCATTCTATCAAACAAACTACCTGCCTCTGTAGTTGTGTACAGGCGCTCCATCAAATCCATGAATATCGCCCAACCACACTCATCCGCACTTCATTCACGTTCGTTTGCACAGGCGCCACAACCAGATATCGACCCCTCTGAATCATGGTGTCCCAGGCGTCCTTCAGGCGCCAATATTCTCACATCTGCTCATGGTATGACGCAGGATCTGGCACATGATCCTGCTAGCTTAACAAGGACGTCCACACACATTCCTGTCCAACTTTCACTTTTCTCCCAGCTTCATTTCCTCTCTTACCAACAAAGACAAATTCTACTTCACCATATCGATATCGAAGTTGTGGAACTTCATTTGTGGCTACGACTTCGCTCCGCCGGGCATCTTGCCCTGTTATGCCACTGCACTTCACTTCGAATATCGGATACGAATTGCACTTCGTGTTCATTTGAAGGGGATTCCTGCGAGGTGACCCTCTTCGCCACTTCCCTCACTTCCTTTCCTCAGCCTGTCTCCTTTTTCTCTTCTCTCCTCACCTCTTCCTTCACCCGCTTCTCTTTTCTCCACCCTTCGTTCCTAACCTCCACTACTCTCCAAGTCACATCTTCGTTTTGCCCCATCTATTCCTTTCTTCGACACCGAGCAAGCTTTTACTGCACCGCTGTCAGCCATGTCTTCCTCAGCTTCTTCGTTTCAATCCTCTCGTCCCAACGACATTGAGCGTAGCGATGAAATCCTAGCGGACCTAAATGGTCTGACCATGGATAAAAAGGACATGATCAGTGATAAGTACAAGTACCGCTTCGAACAGTACCAAGATTGGGAGATCCTCAGGAAGCAAGTCCGTTGCATAGATTGCTTTGGTAAGTTTCTCTTCTCTATCTATCTGCATTTCACTTTGGAACATGAGACTAAACATTCATCATAGTTCTCGAACAGTCGTCCGAAGCGAAGCGTCGCACACGTCCGGCCACCCAGGCCGAGAAGGACGCAGCTCGCCGTGAGACTACTCGCTACTTTGACTTCTGGCCCGAGGGCAAGGCCAAGCCGATGATCTTCACCAGCGGTGGCAACATCATCACAAGTAATGATCCCCGTACAAAGGGTTACATTCTCCAGAATGATTTTCCCAATCCTGATATGAAAATCGAGCAATACTACCCCCCGGGAGTATGCCAGAGCGATGCAGTCAAAGCCTCGTCACAAAATTGAACCAACCGACGATAATCGCACGTCACTGATCCCGGAGTGGAGAGAAAAGCCTCTCCTCGGCATCGAGATGGACCCGCAAAAGCCCTGTTACACTGTCTCAGGCATCACCAAAAACTTCGAGGTGATGGAATGGTGGAACTATATGGTTCCTTGTACCTGGAATGACTACGTCGCAAAGAGTATTGACATTTCGACGGTTCGCAAGGCCCGATGCATCGGTCATGATGGTACGGTCGGCGCCAACAGGGTAAGTTATGATCCTTGTTCTCATTGTCTCTTCCCCTCTGTCTTCAACATTTGAATCCCGCTAATTAAATTCCAGAAGTGGTCCTGTTGCGGTGGTTGGCCTGACTCCAAAGGATGCCATCACTCGGACTACCACAGGTTCCCACAGTTCAACTCAGACGAAGCCAAGGAAGCGTGGCATCTCTATGCCACCCCTGATCCAAGCGTGGCGATTGACCCCAGAACCGCCGTTGTCTTGAGCTGTGAGGCGGGCATTGCCACCAACGGCGATCGTGAAATCGTCCGTATCGGCATGCTTGACTTTTTCACCGGAGAGATTCTCATCAACTCGCTCGTCTTCCCCGGCGAAAATGTAGAGATGCTCCATCTGAACACTCACTGGACCGGTGTAGATTGGCAGATGTTACGGAGTGCGCGAAGAATGAGGACTGTCCTTGAAGGACGCGACGCTGCTCGCAATCGTGTTTGGGACTTTGTTGGCCCTGAGACCATCATCATCACTTACTCTGGTGGTACACGAGACTTGCTGGAGCTTCGACTCATGCACAGACGCATTATCGACATCGAAGAGCTGGAGTCCCGCCGGGACAAGTCTGTCCGACTCAATCTCTGGAAGACTGGTCTACGCAAGCTGGTTCCCGTGCATCTAAAGCGTCCTTTCCCGAAAGGTAGCAATGGTAATGTTTTTGAGGCGGCGGTCGCTCTTCGCGACCTGACTCAGTGGTACATGGCCAACTTGCCGCCGGTCATGAAGACGAAACTTGAGCAATGGCCCAAGAAAACAGAAGAAGAACTTCGCGCTGAAGCTGAGTATGCCATAGCACATCGCGATGACCCATTCTTCTGCCCAGACAGACTGGACGAAGACTGCCGTCTGTGCCTTCTGCATAACGTTCCGCGAGACGGCAATGAATGGATTCGGCCTGAAATAGAGACGGATTTTTGGGATCCTCAAGACGACTGGAATAACCCGCCTCCCTCCCAGGAAGATTCACTTTGGGATTAGTAGAATTGTGCTTCTACTAGCTCATTTTTTTAGGAAGTGGGTGCAAGGTCTCAAGTTTCTCTAGTTGTGACGATGATGGATTCTCTTTTTTTTCGCTTCTCCTATTTGTTGCTGATCCTTTGTCCGCCCTTTACGCTCATCTGTGACAAGGTGCGTTGATCTTTTGAGGGAGGGATGCGGTGTTGGCCAGGGTGGCCAGGTTAGGTCTTAACCTCCATTCTCTTCGGGTTACAGACAGCCCTGGGGAGTACATAGTTTTCTTTATTCTTATCTTATCCTATGAATGGACTATCTACTCTCCCCTAATCTCTTTCTCTTTCTCATGTAGACGTAACCGGAACGGCACAAGGTCGGAAATGATTGTCGACGTGGGAACAAACATATGAACGGGGTGGCGGAGTGACATTGACGGGTTGTCAAAGGAAAGTGGATCTTGGGTTTGCTTTTTTCAACCCGGAGTATGGACAGTGGCGTTGCAAAAGCTTGAAACCCCATATTGCCCACCATGATTTACGGCCTGCTAATGGGAACCTATTAGCTACCTGAGATGGAATAGATAGGCCAATCTATTCCATCTCAGGTAGCTACTAGTCCGCGACTAGAAGGCGGAGACAAGAACAGTCAACATGGGGTTTCAAACTTTTGCAACGCCACTGTATTTCTCCCCTTTTCTTGAAGGGAGTGTGTACGAGTGGTTGTGCAGTGCTGATTGTTGGCAGATGTGATTGATGAGAAGCAATCCTGCTCACATATCTACTTACGCACATATGTACAGTCGTTAGTTAGTTAGCTTGCGATTGTACATCGCTGGTGCACGCTGTAATTTAAATTTAAATTTAATTCTCCGTCATCGTGCAGTTCAGGAAGCAGATACCTAGATGGAGCCCAGGTATTCCGTACGAGTATTCCGTATATGGTGGCTGCGATGTTCCACAATTGTCCCTATTGGTAGTAGTCCCTCTTGGTGTACTCCGTATGGGGTCAGAGTACCGCACAGAGTAGCTCAACTGGACGAGACTCAAACCGAGAGTGTCCCAAGTGTACACCACGCCATGCTGCTTCAGGAGAAATAGTCCAGCTAGTGCAATGTGGTGGGGACCGGATCTTATGCAGAACCTGGAGCCGCGAAACGGCGGTGAATCGAATCACATCTGATTACAGGGGAACTTTGTACTCCGTACATCTCGTACTTTGTACTCGTGTTCAACGCCACGCGGCCTAAGTCTAGTCTGAGTCTGTAGGCTGTACAGTGAACAAATATGGAGCATTGTACGAGTATGCTATGGAATCCGGGGGCGGCTGGAACAGACCGCTCCCGCATGGCGTGCTTAGACAGGGGGATTGCTCATTGATCTACTTGCACAGTGCGAACAAGTGTGGATATGGGTATTCCGTAACGAGTATGTTGAAACCGGAATGCCAGGTGTCATTTCTGTTCTGCTCACCAAAGTCCGTGCCATCTGCACAGTCTGCACTTTGCACATCCTGCACTCGTCGCTTATCGGGCACCCCCGTCGGCTCCTGGCAAAGTGCTGATTTTTGTGCGGTGCTCAATTCGGAGGTCGAAGCAGAAAGGTAATGATTGGCTGGAGAGATAAGCAAGTGGGGACAACGCCCCAAGCATGCCTGAAGGTGGCTAGCACGACATCGTCTCGCCGACGAGTCGGTCCCAGGGGTAATGAAGCCTGGAATGATTGGCCAGGATGGGCAGGGTGACACGATCGGTGGGGAGCAAGGTTTGCGCCGGTGGTCGGGTTGTTCGGCTGAGATCGCCGGCGTTACAAGGGTCAGCCCAAGGCGGATAACCTTACTGACGAGTCTGGGGTCGAGAGTAGGTGATAATTGCACTGAACATTACAAGTGATATGTCCAGACATACATGCAAAAGTTGTGAGGATTCCTTGCGTTGGGGTGGAAGGGGGTGGAAGTTGATTTATTTGTTACATCTGTTAGTTGTAATGATACGGTCAGAATGGCGGTGGACCGGGGATGGTTGAGTAATAGCGTGGCAAATAGTCAAGTCACAATCACTCGGCACTTGGGCACTTACTCTCTTTGTAAGGGATTTAGTGACTCGACGAGGAGACGGAATCCGCATTGGAGTGATCATGTGGACATTTGGTGGAACGGAGATATGGAGGATGGAGGATGGAATAGATGATCATGATATTCGGTTTAGTATACTGAGTATACTGAGTATACTCCCCACTATACTGTATACTGGATACTGTACTGTAAATACTGTCACATCATACAATCACACCATCGCACCCAGCAATTGCTCGATCTTGCGCCTTCAATGAGTACGTCACCGCTTCCCCTGATCTTCCATGCAGTAGTCTCCTTAGTCGAACTCATGACTCCGCTGGATCGAGCGGTGGAGATCCCCAGTTTATTCGTACAGTATGTACTGTAGTAACTATGTATGTATACTGGCGATGATCTGGATTATCAGATGTAGACTATAGTGTACCGTATTGTAACCAACTATAGCTCCGGCTCTCGGGCCCTCGTGTCGAGTAGGAGACCTCCGTACCTCCAGTGTCAATTTTCCTTTTTCAGATAGTCTGGACAAAAAATTTGTTTGATTTTGCATTGTCTGGCTCTGAACTGTCCTTCCCCCACATGTGCCATTCTTCTTCACTTATATCTACCCCCTCACCCGCTTCCGCCATTCTTTCATCTTTCCATTCTTCATTCCCCATTCAACTTCTCATCCTCCACTCTCCACCTTCCTTCCTTCCTACCTTTCCTCGTGCCTCCAGCTCTCTCTCTCTCTCTCTCTCTCTCTCTCTCTCTCTCTCTCCCTTGAGCTTATTCTCCTCTGCAAGGCGAAGGCCAAGACTTCGATAAAATGGCTACCAAAAAGCCAAACATCCTTTACATCATGGCTGACCAGATGGCTGCCCCTCTGCTCTCCCTCCATGATAAGAACTCCCCCATCAAGACCCCCAACCTCGACAAGTTGGCCGGTGAGGGTGTTGTTTTTGATTCTGCTTACTGCAACTCTCCTCTTTGCGCCCCCTCGCGCTTCGTCATGGTCAGTGGTCAGCTACCATCAAAGATTGGGGCTTACGACAACGCGGCGGATTTCCCTGCCGACATTCCTACCTATGCCCACTACCTCCGTCGTGAGGGTTACCACACGGCCCTGGCTGGAAAAATGCATTTCTGTGGACCAGACCAACTTCACGGTTACGAGCAGCGTCTAACAAGTGACATTTACCCCGGCGATTACGGCTGGTCGGTGAACTGGGATGAACCCGAAATTCGCCTCGACTACTATCACAACATGTCCTCGGTCATGGATGCCGGTCCTGTCGTCCGAACCAACCAGCTCGACTTCGACGAGGAGGTGATTTACAAGTCGGAACAGTACCTGTACGACCACGTCCGCACCCGCACTGACCAGCCCTTCTGTTTGACCGTCTCCATGACGCACCCTCATGATCCTTATGCCATGACCAGGGAGTACTGGGACATGTACGAAGATGTCGAGATTCCGCTTCCCAAGAATGGCGCTATCCCTCACGACCAGCTGGACCCGCACTCTCAGCGAATTCTCAAGTGCATCGATCTGTTTGGCAAGGACTTGCCCGAGGACCGCATCAAGGCAGCCCGCCGTGCATACTATGCCGCCTGCACTTACGTGGACACCAACATTGGCAAGCTGCTCAAGGTCCTCAAGAACACTGGTTTAGACGAGGATACCATCATTGTTTTCACCGGTGACCATGGTGACATGCTTGGCGAACGTGGCCTGTGGTACAAGATGGCCTGGTTCGAGAACTCCTCCCGAGTGCCCATGCTCTTCCATGCTCCCAAGAAGTTTGCTCCAAAGCGCGTCTCCGAGAATGTCTCCACTATGGATCTGCTCCCCACATTCGCCGGCCTCGTGGGAGCTCGTCTCGTCCCAGGCCTGCCCCTGGACGGTGTTTCCCTGGTACCATATCTGACCGGGGAGGATGGCGTCAGGGCCGACACTGTTTACGGAGAGTACATGGGAGAGGGAACTCAGGCGCCGGTCGTTATGATTCGAAGGGGCCGCTGGAAATTCGTCTACTCACCAATCGACCCGCCTATGCTCTTCGACGTGGCCAGCGACCCGGAGGAGTTGACCAATCTGGCAGCAGGTCTTCCTATCCCATCTGCCCCTGTCCGTGAAGCCCGTGCGCCAGTGAAATCTGGCAATCCTTTGTCTCTGGCCGTGGCCAACCTGCCCACGCCTCTCGACTCACCTCACGCTTCCCCCATCCCGCAGCGTGCCACCGACAAATCCTACCCATTCCCATCACCGACTCCCCCGCGCACTCCCAGCCCTGGCGAGGCGGCGCTGCCCAACACGACGGACCCAGTCAAGCTCCTAGCCTACTTCGTCGAGGAAGTCAACAACAAATGGGACTTGGAATCGATCCGCCAAGATGTTCTGCGCTCTCAGCGCCGCCGCCGTCTCGTCTACTCTGCTCTCATCAAGGGCACTCCGACCTACTGGGACCATGAGCATCGAGTTGATCCCTCGACCCAATACGTCCGAAACCAGGGCAAGGGTGTCCTCGACGATGTTGAACTTATCTCACGCTGGCCTCGCGTGCTCCAGCAAGCCGCCAATGCGAACGGTATCTCCACCGCATAACCCATTCTCCACACGAACAGAGTGATTGGAAAGGCCTTTCATCTTGAAAATAATCTTCCGTTCTTTCATGTCCATTTTCAGCCTCTGCCTTTACTTCGACTCACTCTGCATTGAACCTCGATATTTTCGACGATACGAATTTCCCTTCCGCGTTCCAGCAATGTGTTTGTTGCTTTGATTCAAGTCTTTCTTTCGTTGACACCTCGTTCTGGCAACTTGAATTTTCTGGCATTTTCATCCATCTGGGTTTTGTCTGCGCGCTTTTCTTTCAAGTTTCTTTATCATCGCGAGGCGCTATACCCGGGAACCAGAGAGTTTCTTTTTTTTTCTTTTCTTGTGATTTCTTTTCACTGCAAAATTCAAATTGCATTTCGTGCGGTGTGCATGGCTTTTGTACATATTTTTCTTCATCCCGGGGCTGGTGTTGCCCGATGGATTGCCAATAGAACAGACTGATATTGAAGATTACTATTATTCCTGAAGAACTGAGTAAATGTTGCCACTGTACTGTAGTCCAGTGTTGTGCCACCACTTGGCTCTTAAGCATGAAGTATTCACACATGATGACCGTGTGCATGCATGCATGTGCTAGATACTACAGGGACTTCCCTGCTCGTCTGCAAGGAGTATAAACGAAGTATATTTAACTTTTCTAGCGTGAGGTTTGAGGTTGACCTTAGCCCTACTTGGTGCAGTGAAGTACGCATGATGTCATTTCCCCGTTTTATCAACGCCCCACCCCCGGACTCCCACTGTCCTGAGTCTACTTTATTTCCTCCTCCACCTCCACCCCACCTCCACTTCCATCTAAACTTCAATGATCTACTTTGATCGACCTAGCTATACACTGCAATTCATCTCAACTATCCCCATCAATCAACCGAAATACACTAAATTTACCTATCAACCCACCCACCCACAATGTCTCATCTCACAGTAGCAGTGGCCCAAGCCCGAACTCGCGCCACCCTCCCTTCAACCCTCGCCGCCCTAGAACGCACAACTATAACAGCATCCAAGCGCGGCGTGCACCTAATTCTCTTCCCGGAAGCCTATCTAGGCGGATACCCACGAACCTGCTCATTCGGTGCCGCAGTCGGAGCTGAGACACCCGCGCGGCCGGGATCAGTTCCTAGCCTATTTCAAGGCAGCCGTTGATCTGGGCGATACACCTGCCGGAGGCGGTGATGACTGGATCGAGAGGAGATTACCTGTTGCCGTCGGCAAGAGTCATCGTGGTGATGGGACGAGGGAGACGCTTGAGAGGATTGCGGCTGAGACAGGCGTTTTCATCGTTACGGGTGTTGTGGAGAGAGTGGGTGGGACGCTTTATTGTGCTGTTGTTTATGTTGATCCTGTTAGGGGTGTTTTGGGGAAGAGGAGGAAGGTTATGCCGGTTTGTTTTCCTGCCGGCCCCGAGACTCTACCCTAAACTTGAAGGTTTTGCTAATTGTTTGTGTATAACATTCAGACCGGCTCAGAACGTTTAATCTGGGGCCAGGGGTCGGCTTCGACTCTCCGTGCCGTAACGACAACCCTAAACGGTATACCGTTAACCCTGGCTTCGGCGATATGTTGGGAGAACTACATGCCTCTCCTACGCCAGAGTTTGTACTCGCAGAATGTGAATATCTACCTCGCGCCTACGGCTGATGCCCGCGATACGTGGCTGCCTCTTATGCGGACTGTTGGTGCTGAGGGACGGTGCTTTGTTCTCTCGGCGAACCAGTGTGTTCGATCTTCAGAGTTACCGGACTGGATTACCGGTTCTGATGAGTCTTCTGCTGTTTCGGCGGTCGGTGGTGTGCCGCCGCAGACACAGTCTAGACCTCAGCCGTCTGGAAGGAAACTTTCTATTACTTCGGAGGGTCCCCATGAGATTGTTTGGCCGCAGGGTCAGGGCCATCCCTCTGATACTGATGCTGGTTCTAAGGTGGGCGATGTGACGGATAAGGTTGAGGAGTTGGCTGCGAAAGTTGAACAGCTTGGTCAGGCTAAGGCTGGTGCCGATGAGTTTGTTTCTCGTGGCGGGTCTTGTATAGTTTCGCCTCTTGGTGCCGTCCTTGCAGGCCCGTTGTGGGAGGTTTCTACGGATGATTCGGCTGATAGTGAGGATGCTGCTGCTAGTAACCCTTCCGGTCCGCATATTATGGCGGATATTGAGGAGGAAACAATTGCGGCTGGGGATGGGCTGGCGATTGCGCAGATTGATCTGGATGATTGTGAGCGTGGCCGGTTGGATTTGGATGTTGCAGGCAGTTATTCCCGCAGCGATGCGTTTAAGTTAACTGTTGAGGGGCTGGATTTGGCACCGCCTCCCCTGTAATTAATTGCATCCAGGGATTCGATGAAAAGGGCAACCTTCCAAGTTTCAAATTGGAGAGGAGGATGGTACTAGGAATGATAGGAACATATGGACGGGTTACTCAGTAACTAGTACACCAGGACTGGATGTACTCAATTACCAGGTGAACTTAAAATTCAAGTCATAAACTGCCCTGGGCAACACCGTGAATCATCTGCCCGGTATACACCTCATGATATTTAAAGTATTCAAATCGAATCTGAAAAATAAACTAAATAAAATCCATGGATATCCTCCCCTTCCTCCCGCCAAAATCCACCCTTGCAAGAACAAGAACAATAACGAATGGGATATCAATGCTTAATCGTGCCGAAGCTCAAGCTTAAGCTCGTGCTCATCATCACCATGCCACTTGCAGCACAGCATGAGTCGTGCGTCCATGATATATACAACGAACCTACTTTTTGTTCACTCTATCAGCCACACAGGCGCTTTCACTAGGACCATCGCCTGGCCCTTGCCGCGCACCTCGACCGTCAGGAAAGAAGAGAATCGAATTCGGGGCGGAATCGCAACCTCAGGCTGTTCGATCTTTTCTTCGTGCGGGTGGGATGCCCCCGATCGACCGTGGTCGGCTCCACCAGATTTGCGGTTTCTTATGGCGTCGAAGACGGATTTCTTCTTGGACTCGCGTGGGGCTGGGGATGTGCCCTCGCCGGCTCCGGTGGAGTTGGAAGCGGGCGATGAGTCTCCCTCTACTGCGGCGGGATCTTCGGGTTCCTGGTCCGCTGGGGGTTGAGGGAGGTGTGATAGTGGTGGCAGTTGGCCTTCCACTTTCATAAATGCATCGGCAAAAGCAATATTGGTCGGTAGGTACTCCACGTAAACGTCGCGAGCCTCGAGCGGGATCTTCTCGGCGATGTTGACGGTGTTCTCGATGATCATCCGGACGCCTGCTTCTAGGCCAGCCAGCGCGGGTTCTTGGAGCTGTGTGCTCAGGAATGATGCTAGCTCGGCGATCAGGTGCTCGATTAACTCCGCGCGGTACTCTTGAGCGTCTGGGGTAGACAGTGCATCGCCAAGACCGTCAAAAGTTGTGCGGCGCCAGTTAGAAAGTCGAGCGATGGCATTCTCTCGATCTTCGTCCGTGCATGGGCGCATTTGTTGTCGGCGCAGGTTCATCTCAATGCTCTTCAGCTGCACGCTGAGCGCAGGATCCAATCCCGGATGGAAGTACTTGTGGAAAACCTCCTCCCCAAGCCATTTACTGACCACAGCTCGGCCCATGGCAGTCATCTCTTTTGTGCCGGTTGTGACGGCGTCCTCGGTCACCAGACCGTGCAACCATGAGGGAACAGTGCGCCAATCTTTCCGCACGGAGAATGCCAGATCCTTGATGGCACCATCCAGGCGCTGGAATCGGTTCGCGTATTCATTATCGTCTAGCACGGTTCGAGACACGGCCATACGCTGATGGGCGACAGTATTCTGGAGATGCTGGACTTGGGCCTCTTTGTCGAAGTAGTAACGTTTGACTTTGGAGTATTTGCTCTCTATTTGTTATCGTTATCAGATCAGTATCAGTCAACCAAACAATTGTAACCGCTGGAACCAACCAACAGTAGAGAAAAAGAAAAAGAGGGGGAAAGTATGGGGTAGATCCATTAAACATACGTAACTCTTCATGCTTCTGAAGCAAAGCTCGAACATCGATATCTCCGGGATCTTCGCGTTGACGATTGCTGGTCGGCGTCTGTCGGCCAGGCTGATCGGGCATGTTATGGGCAGTCGCGCTCCCGCGACGACTAGAACTCCCCGACAGCTGATCGTTGGATGATGATGGTGGTGCCTGCGCGGAAGCCTGCTGCATGGCGTCAGGATGAGTCTGCGAATGAATTGGGGAGAGTGGCTCGTAGGATTGCCGGGAAGGGGGCCGGGCATTCAATACCAGGTCCTGCTGGGAACGATGGGGCTGACCCCGGGGGCCCTCGAAGGGATGGGGCGATTCGTCGGTGGATTCGGTGAACGAAGGTTGGCTGGAGTTACCCAGCAAATTTGGATCGGTATTGGAGCGCACAAGGGGCCTGGGATAGGGCTGGTCGATCGGCGCGGGGAATTGCTGCGAGGGGTATTGCGACTGGGGCGACCGTTCGTTTTGTTCACGCGATGGTTGTCGGAGGTGTTGTTGCTGCTGCTGCTGCTGCTGCTGCTGCTGCTGCTGATAGGCTAACGATGTGGATCGGGTTTCATAAGAATGGGTTGCAGGAGAGTGATCCTCGTGGGAGTAATGGGCGACGTGATCGTCGGAAGTGTTGAGAAAGGGCACTTGCGGCGAGGCAGGCTGGGAGATGGGATGAGAGATGGTCCTGCCCCTGATGGAAACACTGGAACTGCGATCGAGAATACCCGAAGAGGGGCGCACAAATAGACCTCTTTTTTGACGAGGCTGAGGCTGAAACTCAGGCTCAGGCTCAGGGGCGACAACACTCACAGTCGGTCGGTCGCGTTGCTGCAGGTGGGGCTGACGTTGGCTTTGGGAACGGTGCAACGAGGATTGTGGTTGTGGTTGTGGTTGTGATTGTGATTGTACTCCAGACTGCGACTGTCTCTGCGCCCCCAATAAACGAGGGTCGGAGACTGGGAAGTGACCAACTTGCTCGTAATCGGGGGGGGTTGAGGGGTGGTTGCGGCTGTGGTTGTTGTTGTTGTTGTTGTTGAACAAAGGCGGGGTGGATGAGATGTTCCACCGAACGAGCAAAGGAGTTGCCTGTAGGAGGAGTAGTAGTACTAGTAGAACTGTCTGGGTTCCCACTTGAGTTCGAATTCGAGTTCGAATTCGGTGATCTCCTCTTGAAGAAGGGCATTCTTGTGTGCCAGGTTTGAGGGACACGAAAGGAACAACACAGCAAGAGGGGGGAGGGGAGAAGGGCTGGTGGAGGCTGATCAGCGCAAAGACAACAATGATTGGCGTGGAGGGATGGACTCGTATCTCTTGTGCTATAATTATCCCCGCTGACGTCGGAATGGAGGCTTTGCACTTCTAGAAGATCCCTTGCAAGGTGCAGCTAGGAATTTCCCCCCCTTAATCTCATGGCATCTGTGGCATTTGTGGCATCAAAGTGCGAGGACTCGGAGGAGTCAACTATTCCCGGGGGGATGGGTACTTCGTATGCCAGTGGGTTGGGGGCGAAGAGGTGGAGAGGTGGAGAGTGAAAGGCTGAGGTTGCGAGTGGTGACGGGGTATCATATAAACCACAATACTACAGCTATACTGTCTGTCACTGGCAGTCCTCATTGATCGCTCAATTCAATTCAATTCAATTCAATTCAATTACATCGTAGACAACATCAGCTTTCCAATACTAAACACACACTAAATAGTCAATGGCAAACTTGAACATTGATTATCCCCGAAAGCTAGCCTCGCCCAAGCGAACCCAAGCTACCTCCGTGGCTGTGCAGCATCCTCAAAGGAAGATCCCCGCCTATCCACATCTCCCATTTTAGCACACTCCGTGCGTCTTGCCGTGCTTGCCTTGCAGTGAGTGCTTCTCGCCCTGGTATTGAGCATGTGTTTGCTTGTGCCGGGGGTGGGACCGGTGGTTGCGCATATGGCTATCGAAAAGTCAGGATGTGGAAATAAAAAAAACACAGGAGGGGAGAGGAGAGGAGGAGCAGCTTACGCCTTATACTTGGTGATCATCGCCTGATCCATAGACTCCAGGGTCTGAAGAGCCAGCTTCACGTCAATCAGGAGGCTGTCACAGCGGTTCATGCTGAAGTCCTCGCGCACAACCACGCGCATCATCTGGAGCTTCTCGCTGTGGGGGGCCATCGTGTAGGCGGGCACAACCCAACCACGCTCGCGCAACTGGTGGGCAACGGCGAACTCATCATAAACGCGGTCTGGGTTCGGGGGCAAGCGGAATGCCACCAGTGGCAGACCCTTTCCTTTACCCTGGCTCATAATGATCATGCCCATCTGCTTCAGCTGATCCGACATGTAGTCCGCAATGCGAGTCAGGTTCACCATGATCGAACGGTAACCGTGCTTACCGAGTCGGATCATCTGGTAATATTGGCCGATCACCTGCGAGGCACCCTTGGAGAAGTTCAGAGTGAAACTGGCCTGGTCGGCACCCAGGTAGTTGATGTTGAAGACCAGCTCCTTGGGAGATACTCGGGGGACCGCCAGAGGGCCCAGCCAACTCCAGGGTAGACAAGACCATACTTATGGCCAGACACATTAATCGAGACAACCTTTTCGAGACGGAAGTCCCAGACGAGGTCGGGCTGGATGAAAGGCGCGACGAAGCCACCGCTGGCGGCATCAACGTGGATAGGGCAGTCAATGCCCCTCTCGACCAGCAAGTCGTTAATCGCCTTGACATCCTCATACTCACCAGTGTAGGTGGTTCCAATGATGGCACAGATACCAATGGTGTTCTCGTCAACGAGGTCGACGGCCTGCTTGGGGTCGATCACGAAGCGAGTTTCGGTACAATAGACGTATTTCTCCTCGATATCAAAGTAGCGGGCGGCCTTCTCCCAGCAGACCTGGACAGCACTGTTCATGACGATGTTGGGACGGGTCCAGTCCTTGCCCTCGGCCTTGCGCTTGTTCTGCCAACGCTTCTTCATGGCCAGAGTGCCTAGCATAATAGCCTCGGAGGAACCAATGGTGGAGGTTCCCATGGCATTCTCTCCACTGGGGTCCGTCGGGCAGTTGAACAGACGAGCGATCATGTTGACGCAGCGGTTCTGGATCTCGGCACTGTGGGGGTATTCCTCGTAGTCGATGAAGTTCTTGGAAAAGGAATCGGTCATAATGTCCTCGATCTCATCCTCCATGTAGGTGGTGACAAAACTGGCAAGGTTGAGCTTGGGGTTACCGTCCAAACTCAATTCATCCCGGATCATACGGGCAGCCACCTGGCGAGGCATTTCACCCTCAGGCATCTCATGTTCGGGGAGATGCTCGGCAGCGAAACGACTGCCGTAGACATTGGTGTAGATCTCGCTTTCGTCGGGGATAGGGGAGAGGGAGTCGATCTTGCGACTGGCGGGGTCAAAGACCTCGTCGTCGTTCTTGACGGAAGCGAGATGAACCATGATGAATCGGGGTGGAGATGGGATACTACCGGGGTAAGTGGAAGTAAGCAGGGTGAAGGAGAGGAATGAGAAAAGAAGAGAAGAGGAGAGGAGAGGAGAGGAGAAGCTGAAAACAAGCAAAGCAGAAGCCACGGCACGTGTAAACAGGCAATCACAACGCTCTGCGGGGCAGAATGACGCAGTGACTTCCCCTCCTCTTCTCTTCTACACACCTCACACTTCACTTCACTGCATCTGCACAGCTTTTGCATGCAGTCAATTCGAGTCTACTACATCTACTACATCTACTGCATCACTGCATACAGCATGAGTATACAGTATACAGCATACTAATGTCATGACACAACCCAGCTGTACCAAGCTGGTTCACAACTATGGGGCATGAACTAAAGCTTGGAGAAAGCTTGGCTCGATGATCAGACCCGACCTATCCGAATTCTCCTTACGAGCACAATGGCAAAAACTAAAACCGGGCACACCGTCAATTTAAGTGGACAATTCAAAGTGGGGCTTGTTTCTCTCTCCCCTTATGCGCTGTCTAGCCTCACTTCCCCCGCCCAATCACCCTCCACAATTCACAATTTGCTCTCCCGCCTCTCCATCTCGACGAATCGATAATAATAATCCAGGCTGCCTGGGTTGAGCAGGGTCCCCGATGGCTGAATTCGCTTGCCCGATACAATCTGCTTCACAGGCAACTCCACTTTCTTCAAATTGACCGTGGTCTGATCCACCATGCCGTCAGTGTCGATTTCAACTCAGTCTCAGTGGAGCTCGATGGAGCTCGATTGATCAATCACTTACCGGTATTTCAGGGGTCTCGAATATGTACATCGGCACATGGCGGGCACTTAACTCGCTTCGGATCGCACTCTTGACCCGATCAACCAATTTACCCGTAAATAACACCCCGCCCTTCATCAGCAAGAAGAGCAGAACCCGCTCGTCCGTATCCGACGGTCGTCGTTGGCCCACGCAAATTGAGTCCGCAATTTCGTGTGAGAATTGGCTCTCAATCACCCGATAGATCTCAGCCGATCCGAAACGGACGCCGGAGGGGTTGAGGACCCCGTCAGCTCGCCCGTGGAACACGAGCTGCTTCGTGATAGGATGGATTGAAACAAAGTCCCCGTGCGTCCAAACATCTGTTGCCTAGTAGTTAGCAACCACTGAGATGGCTTAACTTGCAACTGTGACGCGGCCTTACTGTCGAATCGTTCAAAGTAGGCCCCGTGGTATTTCTTGCCATTGGCATCGCCCCAGAACTGCGTTGGCATGTTAGGGAATGCTGAAGTGGCCACCAGCTCACCAGGCACACCTTCCTCCACAGGGATGCCCTTGGTACCATTTCCTCCTTCAATAGTTGAGTCAAAGACTTCAACTGGCACTCCTAAACTGCACCCAGCGCACCCACCTACATAAAGTGCACTCAAAGGATTGCCAATCCCAAAGCACCCTGCAATATCAGTGCCACCCGAGATATTGTTCAGCCGAACATGTGCCGGAAACCCTTCGTCATAAAACCATTCGAATAACTCATCTCGCAGCACCATACCAGTGCTAGTCACGACTTGAAGCGATGAAAGGTCTGTTGTCTCGCGTGGTCGTATTGTCGCTCGCTGCAATTCAT
This sequence comes from Penicillium cosmopolitanum, assembly GCF_028827165.1. Lineage (NCBI taxonomy): Eukaryota > Fungi > Ascomycota > Eurotiomycetes > Eurotiales > Aspergillaceae > Penicillium > Penicillium cosmopolitanum. The sequence continues at coordinate 287,521 of NW_026622678.1, read as the reverse complement.
GCAGCCACCGTGGGGAGATCCCCAGATGCGTGACCCTGCGATATATCAGTGCCTGTCCTCGGTATAGATACTAGTGGTTATTCTTTGGGCTCAATACTTCTCCTGGGCTACAATATCGATTAGCACTCTGGCATCCGGCACAAAAGGGCTTCCGTCGTATAGAATCACCCGAGACCCAAAGAGCAGTGTTTGAATGGCCGACAGGTACATAATCCATCCCGTAGTTGTATATTGGCATGCCGTGCTCTCGGGCCCAAGATCTGTGTGCAAACGACCTTCCTTGTGGGCATTCAATAGCACGCCTCCCACTGAGTGAACAATGCACTTGGGTTGACCAGTTGTGCCAGAGGAGTAGACTACCAAAAAGGGATCGCGGAAGTCAACTCGCTCGAACTCCAGATGATCTTTGCCTTTTGCCTTGGAGAGAAATTCCGGAAGCGTCTCGGTCCGAGGGATACTCTGGATATCAGCAGGTTCAGATGATGCGCGTGGCTGTGAGATGACACCTTGGAACTCGCTAATGGATTCCATTCCGTCGGCTATCTCCTTCATCTTGGGACGCAAGTCAATCCTCTTCCCATTGTAAACGGCAAAATCGTCCATGAACAACCAACGAGGCTTGATTTGCAGCAAACGATCCAACACCCCCTTCACCCCCATATCGGTCGAGCTGGACGAGAATATCGCACCCAAGGCTGTCGACGCGAGGAATACGAGAAGAGTATCCATGCTGTTAGAAGCACATACGGCTATTCGATCGCCACGCACAACACCATTTGCTTTCATCGCCTGAATCAAAAGACCTGTTCTCGATCTCAGCTGTCCCCATGTAAGATGCACCACCTCCTTCAACCCATCCTCACGAATCTCTGTGATGGCGACTTTGGTGTCTTCTTTGCCAGTGGTATCGCCCAAACGACGAGAGAAGAGTACATTTTCCGCGAAATTTACCTTCACGCCGGTAAACCATGCAGGCACACTGTCCATCCTTGCAGACTCGTCCACCACAGCAGTGTAAGTTCCTCGATGGATGATTTGGAAATACTTCCAGCAAAACTCCCAGAACTCAGACCGATTCCGAATTGAATAGAGGTAAAGTTCATGAAATGACTATTGATCCGAGTTAGGTCTTGAGCAAGATAGCTTATCCACCATTATATTTTGCTCACCTTGAACTTGCGTCCTACGGATAACTCCAACTCGGTCCGGAATCGACTCATTTGGGTAGATTCTGGGCTTGGGTGCTCCCAGAGCTTCCGAGGCACAGCTGCGTCTTCCATTTCCACAAAGCACAAATGAATTGAAAAAGCAGTAGAAATTAGTTCTATCTAGCAGAATCCCTCTTTAAGTAAGATATCTCTTCATATTTATCAGTTTGAGACCTTGAACAATCAATCTGTATTTTGATTGGCAGTTCTCTGGCTGCGGCAACCGGCTAACTGCGGCCCGCAATGCTTCCCCGTGGGGGTTGTTCACCCATACAATCCTACAGTAATCACTCACAAGGCCCCGCAAAATGGCGGGGTCTATCCGGCTCGAGGAGTAGTGTTGGAGGAGTTTTGCGGTAGATAAAATTCAGCCATTGCTACTAGGCTGTACAGATGTCATTGCCAACCCCGTTACCGAATAATCGGCATCAACGGTAAAAGATCTCTCGAGCTTTAGTCATGTCTTTGGGCCTGAGTGATATTAACCTCGGAGGTAATCAGAAGAAAGGAATAAACAATGCACTTGTATTTTGAGAAAATATTCTCCGTTCTAACTAAAACAAAGTGCTCAATTGTCTCAAGACCCGCTCCAATTCGGTCTTAGAATTACAAGTAGCAAAAACGAAACGATCCAATCTGAGTACCACATATCGCTTTACTTCTATAGTATCCCAAATCAGAGACTCACTATATCCCCGCGGCTCTGGTCGGGAATTGCAAAGAGTCGAATGAGCAAACTCGTCGCTTGACGCTGTGCGGAAGAGCGGCCGGGCAACCACTGCATCCAGCCGACCCGCAGGCGCCGACTCGCAAGCAACCCGAGGCACGAAGAAAGTAGCTTCAGCTGGAGAAATAAGATCTTCGGCCGCCTTGACCTCTTCCATGTCTTGTATAGCTGATTCCACTTCATCGAGAGTATTCAGTAGAACCACAATCTGGAAAATCCCCTTCTTGCCGAAGAATATCACGTCGTCGGTAAATTGCACTTCTGAGCCGTCTCTCAGACTCATGCAGTAAGTCTGTGGGAAGCTCACACCACCACCAAATTCCGGTAGAAAGGGCATCTCGGACGTATGCGTGTACCGGGTAGGTCCGGCTCCTCGGGGCCCACGTTCAAGCCAGTGCTTCCAATTTGGAACCAATTGCAGAAACCAAAGACCCCAATTGCGAAGAAAATGTGACTCCAGTTTTTCCCATTCACCATGTCACCATTTCGAACAGTACTAGCGAGTGAAGCATCAAGCTGCTGTTTTCGTTCCAGATACCAGCCTGTCAGCAGGTGCTCGTAGTCGAGATTGGAACCGGGTTTGCATGCGATTGCCAGTCGCCAGGCTAGTGAGATTGCATCTCGGAATCCGGATGTAATTCCTTGTCCACCAACTATGCGAGACGTTAGCTTTGGTTCGTTGGAATGGTGAATGGGGGTTCACATGGTGGAAAGACGTGTGCTGCATCGCCGCAGAGAATCACTCGATTGAGACTCCATTTGTTGCAACTTCGAGCTGAGAATCGAAATGGCCGTGACCGCAGGACCTCGATACAGTCTTCTGGGTATGACACGTCTTGTTTCAAACTGTGGCATAATTAGTAAAGGGCATGAGTACGGGTTTCCTCGTAGATCTCACCCATAGCGACTCCCCGAATGCGTCAAATACGGGTACACAACATCGCGGACTTTTTTCTCCGATGCCATCTCCACGCCATCCTCATCGGCAGCGATAACGAACTCAAATCGCCACAGACGATCTTCTGAAAGACCAAATCGGCCGCATACGGCTGGGCGATCTGGGTTGCAAAGGAACCGAAAGTCGACGGGGAAGAAGAGGTCATAGACTTGCTCAGGTGTGTATCCCAAATTCCATAGTGGGAATGAAGGGTGGGTTTCTTTTGTTGGAAGATGGAGTTTCCAATTTAGTGCAACCCATGTCTCTTCATACTTGGTTCTGGGAAAGATTGTTAGTTTTATTTTTTCCAAGGAGCCTCGCGGCAACATACTGCTCTGCCCATTCGAGTCGAATCCCCTTCGGCTCTAAATACATCTTGCGCGTGAATCCAGTCTTACCATCCGCAGCAGCGAGGAATTTCGCACGAATACGCCTTTCTCTCCCCAGGGGGTCATCATATGTTGCGTAGACCCAGTTTTCGTCTTCAGAGATTGAAGTTAACGTGCAGCTACTCCGCAATTCGCAGCTATCGGCTTCCTCGATAGTAGATCGGAGATGTTTCTCGAGAATGGGCTGCTTGTGAGCCAGGATACCCACATGCCCTGTTTGTCCTTCGCTCTATTTACTGGTTAGGAATCATCTCTCCAACACTTATCGCAATTTAGAATTTCTTACCGAAGCCATATCGAAATGCAGAAAATGCTTCGCGTGCAGATTTTGATGCGTCCCGCTAATAAATTTGGCCTTGGCAATATCTATCCGAACAATTGGTGTTAGCCAAGGGGCGAGCAAAATTCATCCAAACTTGAAGGTGTCGCCATTACAAGAACCGATCTCAGTAAAAACATGTTCATATAAGCCAAGACCCTGCAGTAGCCGAATGCCATCATCGTCAAGGGCGATACCGCGAGGATCAGTGGTGATGGCAGCTTCTTTCTCGAGTAGAATGTTGTTAATCCCAAGCTTGCCCAAATACCCGGACAACATTGCGCCCGTGGGCCCGCATCCGCAGATGAGAACGTCTGTTGTTTCCCAGTCCGCCTGGTTTGCTTGGCTTTCCATGTTGTACGTCCTGTCGAGCTGCAAGGTATAAACAAGGGTATGTAAACTTTCAAGACCCTTCAAATGGCTTCTTCATAAATTCTATAGGCCACGTGGAAATGGTCGGGATGCGGGGACAATGTGGAATGTGGGCCACTTAAAATACCGAAGTCGTCGGATCAGATGTTAGGCCCCTCAATAACAACCTTTTGATTTGTGGAGTAGACTTCTAGGTTTCAAGGACTCCTTTTCAGGATTTCCGTCGATTTTCTGGCCTATTGATCAACTGTTGTTAGGAACGTGGCTACCAACAAGAAACTAACGAGAACGAGGAGCTAAAGGAAGCGGTACCACATTCAAGACACCTTAGCAGCAAGGGGTCAAATATTGCAAGGGAAATAGCTATTCTTGCTTCGTTAATATCTCAACCTTGGAAGTGTAATTGTGTGAGGCCTCATTGAACAGGAACAGACATCACTGCGTGTATCAAGTTATATCCCGCATTGTCCGTTTTATGTGTCTCCAATCAAATGGACACATTCAAGCCATGATTCCCACTGAATAGACCTACTTCATCACTCTGTCCCTCTTCTGGTATGACTCCCTGAGCTGTCAAGATTTGGTCAACAAGGCGACGAAACTCCGGGCCAAACTGCAGCAAATCCTTCCACTCGTCAAGCACGGCCTCCTCTCCGTCCCTCGCCCCGAGGAGACCACCTGCAATGGCAGCATTTGTGTCTGTATCCATACCGACTCTAACAACATCGACAAGCACCTGGTCCAATCTCCGCTCATCCAGGACCGCAGCAACCGCCAAAGTCAGCGAATTAAGCACAAAGCCGCCGCACATACCAGGGAAGCCAAGCTTTCTAGGTCCCTTATCAGCCAATTCCACGAGGGAGGTTGTGCGTCCGATCTTCATGGCACCGTAGACAGGCCCATCGGTGCGGCCACTTTCTAGTGAGATAGCGACACGCTCGCCCGCAGACACGGCATCCTCGACAGATAGACCGCGTACGACCAGGGCAGAAACAATGGCGTTGTAGGCGGCGCAGGCGATAGTACATCGGGTGTCATTGTGCGTAATCGCGCTGATGGATTGGCTCTCCTTGATGAGTAGTTCCGGGTCATTCTGGAAGAGTCCTGTAGGGATACAACGCATCAAGCTGCCGTTGCCAGCACTACCCTCGCCAGCACCTGTTGAGGAGGGATGACGGGAGGAAGCAAGCGAGGATAGAGCTTTCCTTGTAGTGCGGCCAATATCGCGAGGCTTGCTCCCTTGTCGACGACTAGGCCAGTGATCTCCTCGATACCACGCGAGAAAGTGTTCTGCAGCCTTGTTGACGACATCGTCGCCGTTGCAGATGGCATCGCGGTAGGCGAGCAGGACGGCGCGGGTGAGGTCAGTATCGTCGGTGGCAGCACCGGGAGCCCAGGAGTGAGAACCTCCTCCAGTAAGAGTTCGAGGGAATTCAGCGTTGGCGTTGCGACCGGGGTGGAGACCGCGGATGACGGTGTGAGGTTTAAATTCGAGGGGTGCGCCGAGGGCATCACCGGCGTGGAGGGCGAGGAGAGCCCCGAGTGTGCGAGAGGTGCGTGATGGGGTCATTTTCAAAAATCTTTTAAAAATGTATCGCTGACTTATCGAGATGTGTTAACTATATACTACCAGTGATTATCTAGATCCGCGATACATAAATTACTTTGGCGGTGGCTGTGCTGCCAGCCTTGTCCAAGCTCGTGATGTGCCTTTGCTTGTGGCGGAGTACATAGCAACTAGTTAATCGGAAGGTGTTGGTCAACCTCAGGGTTAAGGCACCAAATATCTGCTGCCCGAGGTGACTTTTATTTCTCATTCATGTACTTTCTGTGTCAATAAGCCACTGGGGAGGTTTGTTGGTCGCTTTCCCCGTGCATGCAGCCTCTATACATCGTGCCAACCCCCCAAACCGAACTTGTCGACCAGTCAATCCTTTCCCATAGTGGGCATATTTGGCCGAGTTTGTGATAATTGTTCGTGATCCGGGGGAATAACTGGCTCTTGAATCATGCACCAGCAGGTATCAGTAATTATCAGGGCCCCGAAATCTTCCAGTGCAGAAATGTGGCCGTCCCGGGCTGCTCGAGAGTATGTATCTCGATTGCATGTAATCACCATAGTAGCTCGCTCGCTCTTCTTGCGACCCGAACAGAGGTTGACGGCTTTCACAATCTCGTCATACGAGAAATGAGGATTGCCTAATGAGACTAAATCGATGTGATCATCGCTGTGTCCCTCGCTGTAGTCGTTGAATCGATACCATTGCTTAACTAAATCCGATCGTGTTATTGTAACCCGTGTTGTATCTTTCAAGTGGTATTGAATCTCCTCGGTACTGCGTGCTTCTATCGTGATTCCGGCAATGTGAAACATTGGGGAGGAGCTTGTAGTAGCAAAGGCAGCTCCAAATGCCTTTAGGTCCTCGGTCGTGATACCCTGCTTTTCAAGCCCAGTCACAATGGGAATGCACTCGGCAGCGATGTCTCCAACAAGGTATCCGAGAAGTGGAAAAAGAGTATCATCAGCCCCCCTCGGCAGATGCAAAGTGAACTTCCATTCTGGCCTTGCGGTTTTCGGTTATATGACAACCAGTATTCAGCGCACGACCAGTCAAGGCACACATCACATCCAGATAATCCGGGCATTTGATGGTCCTTGCCCCAAGAACGCTATTCGCAAATACCACGGCATTTGACTCGGCCCAAATAATATTTTCTCCCAATTTTGGGGCTTCCTCGAGGAGATATGGGGCGCAGGTGAATGTCGGCCGAGCTCCCATCTCTAGGTAAGCACGCGCCAACTCCTCGGAAGGCTCTCCAAGCGCCGGATCAACCCCTTGAGAGCGCCATAGCCTTTGGTCGACAGAGATCGAGTTCAATGATGTCGGAATTCTGAATCTTCCTCCCATGTCGCATAGTCTTTGTGCAAATTCTAAAGTTGCGGGTCCCGTGTAGATGCAGCAATCAATGTGTCCGTTGGTGATGTCAATGAGCGAAGTCACGCCTTCAATCTGTGCTGTCCGAATAATTACTCGCATTGCAATCTGCGCCGCTCTTCCATGCAAGCCATCCAGCAATTCTTGGTCGAAAGGAGTCAGATGTAGCGACGGAGTATCAAGCTTGCAATCAGATTGTTTCAAAGACGTCTCTAGCCCTGAGTCATCTGTGGCTACTCCAAAAGATATCTGGCCGCCTGAAATTCGAGCCCAGTTGATGTCTTGAAGTTGGTTTAATGAAGACATCGGAACATTCAGAACAGGAATACTCTTGCCGAACATTTCCTGGGCGACAAGAACCCCAATGGTTAGAATCATCTCCTCCCGGCCGAATATGAGAGCAAGTGGCGCGTAGTCATTGAGGATCAATTGAAGAATGACACCACTTCCGGTGCAAGATCCGCGACCACTTGGAATGGCAAGAATCTTGCCAGCGACCGATTTCCCGACCAAGGGATGATGACTGTCAATCACGACGCCGGTCTCGGGGTCAACGCCTCCCCAGAAACTGAGGGGAACATTGCTAGCAAGAGTTTGCCCTTCTGTGCTTCCTGGGATGAGCTCGCGCGCTTGGATAGGCTTCTGATATTCAATTAGCGACAAGACCTTCGGCATTCATTCCGAGGTGCTCACAATCATTTCTTCAATGCAACACTAGTGCAATGTGGATAGAAACAGGAACAATGCAGGATGGTAAAGGAAATATGGTATAAGTCTACGTTAGATTTTCAAGTCATGGTCTCCAAGGGCCAATTTTCTTAACCTTAGTTGGTGGAGAGGGATGAGGAGTGGCGGCACATCGGGTGAGAGGTCCGACTGTGGCTCACTCATACCCCACACGGGGGCCACACCAATTGCGAAAGAGTCCATAATAATCAAGAGATCATAGGTATTTGCAGGTTTCGACTCTGGGTCATCCATGGCCATTTGTGACTATTCAATACTCCTAAATAATTGTCTTATAGATGAACATCCACGTGCAGGTGCCAGTGCTGACCTTGGGTACCCCGTCGGGTCATTCAACCGAGTGTCAGTGTGTACAGAACTTGGAGACAAGTGCGGGGGAACTCTGTCTGGAGTCAGGGTATTTAAATCGATATCTCTAGTCTCCATCGCCGGAAGCGCTTTCAGTTCGTTGTCTGCATACAGGATATCTAACCAGTGGCTCCTGATTGAGTAGTCAACGACTTAAAGCACCATGTAGGAGGATGATATCTTCGGCAATGCAATATGGTACCGGTCTCTTGTCTGTGGGCAACCGATGATCGACATAGCTCAAGAGTGAAGGCCAATTAATCAACTCCAGAAACCAACATAAAGATTGAATGATTCTCCTAATTGAGAAAGGCATAGTGCACATTGAGTTTACCTGTTTACGCGACATTAGAAAGAGTCCGAGTCTCTAGAAATATTTTCCTCTTCATTCCCAGCCTTGGAACGCTTGAATGTCATCGAAAAATGATTCTACCTAGTCTTGATTCTGAATCGTAATAATTGCGTCGATGTAACACTGATGCAATGTGGGAGACTTCTCCAGATTTTTCGCTAATTACAGCTGGTGCAGAGTTGGGGGTACCATTCTCGTGCAATTTGGACGGGGAAAGAAAGGAGAATAATAAATTTTCTCGAAACCGAACTTAAAATTCCTCCTGTCCGGCCATTACAGTTTTGTAATCCACGGAAAGTCGGGCAATAATTCGGTCTTTAAGTTGTGCAACCTTTGCCAGCCTATATCAATATTCCGAGAACCGTGATATCAAGTATAAAAGGAGTGGAGCCTCCGGTTCCATCAGGCTCATTACAGACATTAATCGTCACAGAAATCATAAATCTATCGGACAGCAACCTCTCAACTTACCCTTTTACCTTTTCGACTCCACAATCATCACTCCGGCCACTATGAAGATAGCCACCAGCCTTTTCTAGTGGTTATTAGCTGGGGCCTACGCCATCAGCTGCAGATGAGGCTGTTGTTCTCCCGCAAACAACAAGACCCTGGTCGATATAGCGTTTGTCGAAGATATCAATCTTAATAATGTTCCCTAATACAATACCGGATAGTTGAGTGCAGAAACGGCTATCAATCAATATCGTCAAACCTGGTAGTGGTGTTGGAGCCACTCCTCTGGCTCAGTCAGGAACTTTGAAGATAATCGAACCTGGACATTCGTGCTAGCCAGGTATGAAGGGCAATACCCCCTTCTTTCCTCGTATAAATATTATTCATAGTATAGTTGGGTTATTTCTGGCTCAAACTTAGGCTTTGTTTATTTTGGTAGTGCTAGTTATACTACTTGCCTCCTCTATCTCCCTTCTAGCATCACTAGCAATATTCCTATTATAAATGTCTTTTCCTCTCGTATATGCAGATCGACCTCCTTCATTGCACCAGCTCTTCAAACACCAGAATAATACCAATTAATACAAATCATAATATCGCTTGATCTTGTATAATCAACTACTTGATTTACCACACACTACTTCTTATTTCTTCGTAGTTGAGCTTCCATTCAAAGTTGTACAGTGGTAGGTTACTTAATCATTACCCAGGTTAAGTCATCCGTACAGAAAAGTTAGCCGATTATCGCTGTACAAAGGCCCCCAACTTTGTGATCATGTCTTGAAATTATATCCCTGCCGTGTCACGGATGGCGCATTCTGCCACGAGTCACAATTTCTGGTCCCCGAAACGAAGTAATATGAGATATGAGATGAAATGCCACCTTACCATCGCCACTAATGAGAGTGGTATTTCCGTGTGAGTAGAATGACTACTTGGGATGCCCTAAGTGTCTGTTGAGGGTCTATAAAAGAGACATAATTTTCGGGAATGGAGTCATTTCCTAGTATATATCATTGCTTCCATCTACGTTACAATCCCGGCCCTATATCATATTCTCACTTGACAAGATGCGCTTCACTAATTCTTCTTCCGTCGTGGCCCTTATCGCCACTGCGACAGGTAAGTTTATTCCACTCAAACAATAGCCATGGATTCATTGTATTGACAAGTATCACCAGCTTATACTATTACCTCGCCTAGTGGAGGTTGCATCGACATCACTCTCCCCGTGACGGTGACATGGACGGCATCCCCGTAAGATTCTCATTCATTTCAAGAGTTATATCGTTCAAAGTATACGACCTGTATACTAAGGACTCATCGCTAGGTCCGAAACTCCATCGACCGTCTCCTTCGCACTCGCCAATTATATAAGTTCCAATCCGCCCGTTGATAGGCTCTACGAGAACATTGTTGTGAATGCGAGCCAGAGTAGCCAGGGCAGCGTCACTCTCCCGGGTCTAGATCGGGCTACGGCGCTTGACTACTCTAAAAATGGCGGGTGAGTTTGTTTGTTTGTTTTGTTTTTTTTGGGTTCAACAATTGTTGCGGTTCACTGTGTACTCATTTATGGTGTGATGTATAGAAAGGACTATCGAATCTGGATGGTGCCGGCTAACAGCCCTCCACCTCATAATGGGAATCTTGTCACGGAGTCGGGTTCTTTCCGAATTGTGGCTCTGGGATCTGGTAAGTTTGCCCCGCTGCCGTTTAGAAGGGCCTAGCTTTTTGACCTTTTGTTTATCTTTATTGGTCGTGGGTGTTTGGGGGTCCAGGAGGGTAGAGGTGGCGGGGAGGAGGACAAGGACAAGGACAAGGACAAGGACTTCACCACAGGGCCGGCGCAATCTGTTTGTTGATTCTCCGTCATGCTGCGAGGAATACTGGCCCTGGCTTTCGCTTAACTCGTGTGTTGGTTATTTTTTAAGAATAGAAAATCCTTCTGCAAAGGGCGTTCGTTGCTTTCAGTCCGCATATCGGGACTAAGCTGGGTAGTTAATGGTAATCGTGTTCTGTTAAGTAGAATATTTCAAGTTCCATCCGCACAGATTTTTCAAACCAATCTAGGTGCTGTTATCCAGTTTATCCCACTTACCGATCGCTCGCACTCTTCGTCCGTAGAGTGTGGTATTGAGTGAGTGAGATCAGCTGACCCGCCCCTGTCGATACGAGTACCTGCAGTCGCCATAACAAAGTTATCTAGCCTCGCGATGATGATCGCATGGACAGCCAGTCAGAAATACAAAGTGCGGGGGAGAGAAGGGCTAGTCAGAAGGATCATTGCCTTTCGTGGAATGCCGAGACTTGATGTGCGCTGTCGACTGCGGGGGGCTTGTCTTGGCGAGATTAAGTTGGGATCAGCCTCAATTTTAGGACATCAGTGGTACTTGTACTTGTATACGAGAGTACTCCATATGTAGTATACAAGTACATACTAGTATACTGATTCTAGTTCATGGGTATCCATCTACTACTTCGCTGGATAGTATAATTGAGTTTTGTATTCAACCATCTAGCGAGTGTCTATAGATCTAGAGCGGGTCACAAAGCAAAATAAAAGAGAGAAAACGCCAACACGGGTATACGCTCAAATGCAGGGCATTTGGGATGCAAGTCAGTCCATCGGGAACGTGGATCATTCGTACTCGGCCCTGTCTCCAGCGGTGATCCCCAGCACCGCCCGTGAACCATCAAGGGACACGATTTCAGGGGGCAGAGTGATAAAAAGTGGTCAAGGTTGGTGGTGAAAAGTGACTTCAATGGTGAAGTGAGGGAGGGAAAGGAGAGAAAGAAGAAGAAGAAGAAAAGGTAGGGCAGATCTCCAGGATGTAGCAAAAAAGTAGAAGGTAAGGGGATGGAAAGGGTGATGATTTTTACGCGCAGAGTTGAACAGCGACCAAGGCGCGAGTCAAATCCTCGGGCGCAAAGGGCTGATGCGTACCCTTGCGTGGGGTCCGTGAGGTTGGGGAGAGAGTGCGGACAATGGGGGGAGGAGTAGCGTATGGACTCCTTCAGTTGGGAAATAGGGTCTTCGGGGAAGTCATAGACGGAATTCTCGTTGAGCAGAGTCATCATGGAGCCGTTATAACTATCGGAGTTGACGACGGTCGAGGACTGAGAGCCGTGGTTGGTGGGGCGCGAGTTGAGGATGTCTCGGTCCTGGTCTTGATCTTGTTCTTGGTTGGAGACTGCAACAGAGAGGGCGTCAGGAACGGGCACGGGCACGGACACGGACACGATAAGAGGAGGGGGGATATCGGCCAGGTTCCGAGAGGGTGAAACCTGAGCAGATGGGGGTTGTTCAACATACCGGAATCGACGATTTCCACCCCGTCGTCGTCGGGGGAAATTTCACCGGAATCGTCGCTGTCCATTGGGTCCATTAAAGGGTTGGGACCGGGTAAATCAAAGGTGGCGCAGGGTGACAGGGCCAAGTCGAGAGAACGCGTGCGTTCCACCGTCGCCCGATCAAAGGACCACGCAGCAAGGCGTTTTTGATGTTCCTTATCAAAAGGTCCGCGGAACTTGGAAGGGGGGCACTCATGGCGACGATAATATTCCACCTTGGGACGGCCAGTATCCTGGCTGGCTGAGGAGCGGTGGAAGACGCGCCTAACTTTTTCACGAAAAGTCATGGTGATGGGTGGTGTGGGGGGAATAAACTGGAGCAGAACACAGGTACACAGGTACAGACAGACTCGAGGATTACCGGAAAGGCCGGATTATTCTGTGGTTGTGGTTCTGGTTCTGCGTCACAGCGAACGTCGCCCGTGGGGGTCGGGGTGGGAGCACGTAAAGCGGGATGGGAGAGGGGAGAGGTTGACCATTGGAGAGGAATTGAGGGGAGAGGGAGAGGGGAGAAGGGGAGAAGAAAAGGAAAAGGAAGGGGAAGGGGAATGAAGTGGTAGAAGTGGAAGTGTGGAAATGGAAACTTGGAGGTAGAAGTGGATGCAACCGATAAGACAGTGTCGGTGTTAAAGGTGCCCTGCGAATACAGAATGGGATGTCTCGTCCAGTCTGTGCGGCATTTCCTTTACCAACGGCGTCTCGTAAGTGGAGTCAAAGGACGAGATTACTCTGGGGGCTGCTTTGGGATTGGACTCTCCGGACTCCAGACTGGGAGTGGGTACTCGAGGGTACGAATATCGTATACGAGAGATAGATAGACGACGAGTAGACTCCAGTACTCCGAAGACAACTGGATAGTCCCCAGTGCCACGAGTGCTACGGTGCCTCTAATTTGCCACCACACCCAGAGTTTGCCGCATCGAAGACTTCGAGAAGAATACAGGAATACTCCCGCGCAGGAATCAGGATCCAGGATTAAGATCAGCCTCACGGCACTCACGGCACTCAACCACTGCCCACCGACATCATCATGGGCCAACCACGGGGGCGACACGGGCAATACGGGCCCCAACGTCAATACCTCGCAGTGACCGGGCACGCTGTCTCCGATTGCACCGGAGGAGGGCACACCGGAAACAACCGCATCAGCGGTCCATTTATAGCGGCGGGAAGAGCCAATAAGGAGGGAGGTGATTGTGGAGGGTGGGCTAGAAGCAACTGGGGATTCGTGGATTCTCTGGATTCTCTGGAATCTTTCTCGCTTCTCGGCATTCCTGACCCGGTCTACCGCTTTGGGCAATACCAGCGGTATACCGTTCTGGGTTATAATACCAAAAATGACCAAACAGAATATACAATAGGCCGGCTGGCCCAATGGCAAGGCGCTTGACTACGAATCAAGAGATTGCAGGTTCGACCCCTGCGTCGGTCAACTTTTTGTACTATTTATTTCAGCTTAAGTACTAGCTGAGTGTTTCTTTTTTTTCCTTTATTTTTCCTCTATTTTTCATTCTATTTAAAGCAGTTCTAATATCCGAGTTCTTCTCTAGTAATCCACTAGGTAGATCTACATCCCAGAATAGAACTGGGTCGGTGGCTGGTAATGATGACATATATATTCCGACCAGGTGTCCAGTGTCCAGTGTCCACTTGCCCCCTCAGGCTGCCAGTGGTTCTATGGCTCTTTTAATTAGAAGATGATAATGATAATCATAATCATAGTATTTATATTCCGTAGTACTACTATGATGTAACTTATCTACTAGCAGTATACTAGTATACTCCTGGTATGCCGCTCGTCACCTGCACAACATGCGTGCAGCCCTATTACCAAATCCGGCGTTAGGGCTGCAGGGGCCCGAGGCACAGACGGGGATTCGATGTATGTCAGTAGTACTAGGAGTAGAAGGATCAGATCAGAGTCCCTTTGCGAATCTGAACCTGAAACAATGAAATCTTCAATAAGACCCCATTCCAACCGCAACCAGGAGAATGTGGCCAGCACTGGCACCTATAGCATCCATAGCATCAGCCTATCGCAACGCTGTAAATCAGTAACATCAAAAATAAAGAACCAGATCCAGAACCAAAAACAGAACCAAAAACAAAAAAAGAAACAAAGGGCATCGCTGCAAATAGAACAATGATGCCATTTGTCCTTAACTAGTAGCCTTCTGGATCCGACAGTTCCAATTTGACCCAGGGACAGCCCAGCATACCGGAATCACCCATCCCAATCCCATCCCATCCCATCCCTTACTTTTCCTTTCCTTCGCTCCACCCTCCCACCTTCATCTCCTGTCACCACACCTCGCCTCACCTCACCTCACCTCGCTTCATCCCATCTTCTCCATCCCATTTCAATCTGTAAGTCCTTTCAACTGGTTACTTAACCTTCCATCATTCACCACCTCTCCCACCAACTCCCAATTGCACTGCGCGCCCGCCCGCTGTCGTCATCCACCGTGGCAATTCTGACCCGCCGCAGACCTCACGAATCGTCACGAACATAATGCCTAAGAAGGGTGGCAAGAAGAAGAACAAGGGTGGCGCCAAGGCCCCCGTCGCCGCTGCTGTCGACAAGGTCGCCGATACTGCGAAGCATATTGTGTCAGTGACCCTCAATGCGCCAAGCGAAACCTTTTTAAAAAAAAAGCGTTGTCGTGGTCGCGTGCCACCTGCAGCTAGCTAGCTCGGATCGCGAATCGCTAACACCCACTCCAGTCACCCCGACCATGAGGCCGAGAAGGCCGAGACCAACACCGCACAGACTGATGCGCCTGCCGCTGATGTGAAGAAGACCGATGCTGCTGCCACACCCGCCACCACCAACGCCACTGAGTCTGAATCCAAGAAGGTCGAGGAGAAGGTTGCGCCCGCCGCTGTCGCAGAGAAGGTCGATGCTCTGAAGCCCGAAGCCGAGGAGAAGCGTAAGAATCGATCTGTCAAGTCAATTGCGCGAACTCAAGCTAACCAACCGCCCATCGCAGCTGTCCTCCCTGAGAGCACTGTCAAGGAAACCTCCCCTGGCGCAGAGATCTATCCCTCCACCAGCGAAGCCGCCGCTGAGGAGTCGGCCACTTCTACCGCTGCCGCGACCGGAGCCGCTGCCCCCATCTCCAGCTCGACCGAGCGACCCAAGACCGCCGAGTCGGCCACCGTCGCCGCCGCCGACCCCGTTGCCGCCGCAGTCCCCTCGGAAAGCGATGCCGCCCACACCAAGCGCCCGTACGAGAAGCCCATCTTCTCCAACGACGAGGTGAAGCCGCACAAGATCGCCAAGACTGAGGAGGAGAAGGCAGCTGCCAGCGCCGCGGCCGAGAAGCAGAACCTGACTCTGACTGGTGCTGGTCCCGCCTCCACTGCCGATTACACTGCTCCCGAGCCCGTGCCTGTCCCCGAGACCAAGAAGGTCGAGGAAAAGCCCGCCGAGAAGCAGGCCGAGAAGCCCAAGGCCGTGGAGAAGCCCACCCTGGTCCAGCCCCCTGCTACTCAGGCGCCCATCTCCAAGTCTTCCACAGCTACCGATAAGCAGCCCGCCTCGCCTGACGCGGTCGCCGCTGCTAACGCTGCCATAAACACCTCCAAGACTGACAAGTCTGCCGCGCAGGCTCCGGTCGTCGCTGAAGAGCCCAAGAAGCCCGAGGCTGCTTTCAAGCGCGGCGAGGAGCCCGCCACCGAGGCACCCAAGACTGAGGCTAAGGAGTCTGCTCAAGAACCCGCCAAGGCGAATGAGGAGACCAAGGCCGACCAAGCTACTGAGCAGCAGCAACCCGAGAAGAAGAAGGGTGGTTTCTTCGGCTGGTTGAAGCGGAAGTTCAAGTAGAGGGAAGCTGAACGGAAACGAAGTTGCTGTTTGCTGTTAGGATAGTGAGTCTGGTCAGTACTCGCGAAGAAGATTTTCTTGGTCCAGTCCTTGATCAAAGGGTGTGGATGTACGATATCCAGGGAAAAGGTTGGAGGGTTTGGTTTTGCTTGTTTTTTTTTTTCCTGCTCCGTTGAAATGATACACCATCGAAATTATATAACATAGTGCTTATTAAAATAAATCTCTTCTGAGGACCACTGCCCCCTTTTCTATTTTTTCCCTTGTACCCCCTTCTCCTGATCGTAACACACCGCCATTTGTTGGAGGCGGTGGGCTGCCCAGGCCAGCCCCAGTGTCGATACTATCGTAGACTAGTGTTGCGTAGTGGTTTGATTAGTTCGATGGAGCTGGATGATCCCTCGTCATAGCCCCAGCCAGCTCAGCTCTGGTGGGTCGAGTGATGTGGTCATGGGCAAGTATAGGGTATGTTGTAACTAGTAGTACTATGGAGTACTGCGTAACTAATGGAGACAGGTATTGAGTAGATCAGGCAAGTGTAGGCTTGGCCAAGCCATTTGAACGAGCTCGATAATGATCGTATAGGTATAATAGTACATTTCCAGAATTCACCATTGCTACAACCCCGTGTATATGCACTCCGTTCTGTACTCATTCTCCGACACGATATCTAAAAGAGTCCCTGCGTCTCCTCAACAACAGCCAAAAGCGTCTCAGCAAGACGCTGCGAGATCCGGAAATGATTAATCCGCTGCAACAAATCAATCACCCTCAACAAAGACCCCATAGCCAACCTCCCCGGCAAAATAGAACCCAACTGCTCCAAAAACCCAACCCCATCCACACCAGCCAAGCCAAACTCTTCAAACTGTCGCGCATCCCCGGCAGTTAAAGTGACAGGCATGGACATATGCACTCCATCCTGCCTGCCAAAACACAAAAAGCAAGCCCAGACAATCCCGCAATAATATAATGAAAGAGGGGCGTGGATGGCCGGCTCCGCGCCAGCGGGGGAGTGTCTCGAATTGGCGCTGCAGGAGCATGGCGTGTAGGAGTGCGCGTTTGGCGTCGAGGGTGTGGATCCAGGATTTTGCGTAGGAGGTGTGGAGTGGTGAGAGGTTGGGGTCGTGGCCTTCGCGGCCGAAGGCGCATTCTAGGGCGTTGATGTCTGTGTGTAGGGTTATGAAGATTGAGTGCCATAGTATCATTGTACAGGGCCATGTGTGGGTGTAGGAGGGATGGGAGGGCGAATTGCTGGGTTTGTTGGATTGAGGGTGAGGGTGAGAGTTTGGGTTGTATTTGGTGTGGAAGGTTGTTAGGAAAGTGTGGCTTTTTTCGACCGTGTTCATCCAGTTGGGATTAGACGAGTGATGGTCTTGGTCTTCGTAGGTGAGTGCGTTGATTGATTCGAGGAGGCCATTTAGGGCGAAGTCGCCCGGGAATCGGGATCGGGATGGAGATATTTGGGCTGGAGATGGCTGGGCGAGGGAGTCCGTTTGGGACTCTAACATGAGTGATTTCCAGGTTGAGGCGTTGGATGCTGCGAAGAGCTCGTTCGAGGAGATTTGGGGCAGTCGGTCGATTGAGTGGCGGAGGAGAGGTTCGTGGTGATGTATTCGGGCGAGGAGGGCGTCATGGATGTGTAAACCTAGGATGATTCTTTGCTTGACTTCGCTTTGGACCCAGCTCAACCAGGCTTCTTCTAGAGATGGGCCTTCTGTGTCGAGAAGATGGTATTCGGTAGGTTGAAGGTTGAATAGCTTTGCTTTGCGGGCCCACTGAGACTTGTAAGCCGAGTGTCGTTGGAAGGGTCAATGGAATGGGACTCACGGCTATGACACTTCCATGGAATACATCAATTCCGGTTAAGTCTTTGGGTCTCTATCAATCCGTCAACTGAGAACTACGATAGAAGTTATACGGAATAGTCCAGTTCTTTACCCCCAATAGCAGACCGAATGTCTGTCCGATGATAGACGCTTGCAGGGCTATTAAAGATGAACCCCCAGATTTGAATGTATAAGTGTCCCACTGTGGCTGTCAGTGAAGCTGTTATATCCAGGAAGAGGCGACCTACCGATGCAAGAATGGCTTTATTCAGTCGCTCAAACATGCTGATTCCATGATTGACCGCGCGAGAAGAGCCAACAAACAAGCTCCCAACAGAACAGATAGACAGGAGAAGGATCGAGTTCTGCGTGCCTGGTCGGAAAGTAGCCATGTGAACCACGGGGAAGAGAGGATGGAGCTTGGAAAAATATGCTTGAATGCAAAGATCCTACCCCGAATCAGTATATTCCCAAAATAAAATGGCTGCTGGGGCGGGAACCCTACTAGAAAAGGAGTAGAGGGCAGTATTCCAGTTTGCACACGCTGCTGTAGTCGATCTGCCAATCGTTTACGATAGGTCTCATCGATATAGCTCTCCTCGTTTGGCACATCTGGTGTCATTTGACCTGACGATGCTATTTCACAGAATGTATGCCATTTTCTTTGAACTGTGTTGTTGTGTTGCTTTGCTTGGTGGTCGACCGGTAATGGTTGGGAAGTCGTGGTATCTAAATCAAATGAAACTTCCGCCGTAGGTATGTATTGCGATGTCGCAGAAAGTAGAGACATATTCACAGCATTCAAATCAAAGTCGTCCCCGGTCAAGAGGGTCTCCCACTCCTGATCCAGTCGGGGATCCCATAGCGGAAATGGTGGACTGGCCTGGTTTCTCCAAGCATCGGTGGCCTCAAGAGAAAAGAATGAAGCCAGGGGAGTCATTTGCGAAGGATAACTGTGTTCGCTGATTGAGAAATCTGGCGTCTGCTTGTCAATGGAGGCGCTGCTGGGTGGCGAGATCATGTCGTCCATCATTGTCATCTCAGGATGAATCGGAATGGCTGGAACACCCGTCGCAATTGATATCTGTGACATGATTTTGGGATCAAGACACCCATGGCTTTCGGATTCAAGAGCAACCACGTTTGTTTCGCTGCCTTCTTGGCCTGTCGCATGGGATCGCGAGTGGCGTAGGAGAGTGTCTCTGTCGAAGCATCAGCATTGGAATACCAGGGAGAGGTAGGTGAATACAGTACTGTCGAGCAAATGCCTTGCTGCATATAGGGCAGTTGAATGGCTTTTCTTTCGTATGTGACCTTAGATGTCGGGCCAAATGCTCCGCCTTTTTAAATGCCTGTCCACAGACCGCGCAGACTCGCTCTTCCTTGGAAGTTTTGCGGCGGCGGC
Source organism: Penicillium cosmopolitanum (assembly GCF_028827165.1). NCBI lineage: Eukaryota > Fungi > Ascomycota > Eurotiomycetes > Eurotiales > Aspergillaceae > Penicillium > Penicillium cosmopolitanum. The sequence goes on along the minus strand of NW_026622678.1, from coordinate 268,322 downwards.
GAGCTTTGATGCCAGCACATGAGGGGGCTGTATGGACTCTGCTGGAAAGCATGATTTGAAAAATTAAATCATCGAACTGGAGCCGTCATAGTGTCTATGTGAAAGGAGGAGATGAAGTCCAAAAGATTGTGCATCGAGGTAACATCCATTCTACACCCGAGCTTTCCCCGCTCCAAGATCTACACATTATGCCGAGATCCAATGATCTTCAACAGAGGCTGAGGCAGGCTGAGTTTAGACTCCAGCCAGGATGAATACAGATCGGAGATTCGCATGTTCAAAGTCCGAGCGGATTTAAATTGATCGGTGTGTCGCGTGCTATGGGCACCGCGTGAAACAAAATGTGGGATCTATCATGCGGGGCCTTTCCGTATATCCGGCACTCATCCACAACCTCAACCTCAACCGTGGTGGATGCAATTTTTGGTAGACGCAACGCCTTCAATCTCCACCTCAACCACATCGTCGTTCTGGAGAAATTCCTTCCTAAAAAATCCAACTCCCGATGGTGTGCCCGTCATGATCAGAGTTCCCTTGCGCAAGGTTGTGCCGCGAGAGAGATGAGTGATGAGTTGGCGCACCGTCCAAATCATGTCTGCAGTGCTAGTCTCTTGTTTCACCACACCATTTACCTTGGTAGTTAATCGCAGAGCCTGAGGATCGTGGATTTCCTCTGCAGCCACGATTGCGTGGCCAATTGGCGCAAACTTGTCAAAAGATTTGGCGTAGCAGTATTGCCCTCCAGAGTTCTCGGGAAGCTGGAAGTTTCGTGCAGATAAATCGTTGCCAGCAGTATATCCAAGAACATAATCTAACGCAGTATCTTCCGTCACATCTTTTGCATCTTTTCCGATCACAACGGTGAGTTCGCCTTCGTAATCGAGAAACTCGCGCGCATCGGCGTGGATGTTAATCTTTTCGAAAGGCCCAGCGAGCGCATCGGCAGGCTTGGTGAAGATGACGGGGTATTTGGGCACAGTCAGCTAATTGAATCAGGTATTATTAATATCAAGTTAATCAAAATTAGAAGAGTCATTTACATTTGCTTCCTCTGCATGCTGCTTATAGTTCAGTCCGATGCAAAGCACAATAGGTGTGCTCTCGAGAGGGCATTCCAGCTAATATAAGAGAATTAGATAAGAATAGGATTTTAGTATTTCAAATTACTTACCGAGTTAACCTTTAGTGTTTCTTCCGTTGCTTTCAGACCTGTGAAAGGATTTCCCTCCAGCCTGCGAACCGTATATTTATTCTCGCTGACGGCCAGAAGATCCCCGTAATGGACCCCCGACCTGGGAGAAGCGAAACGAACAAGTCTCTTGAAGACAGTCATAGTTGCTATTAAAAATAACCTTGAGAATATAAACCAGTTGGATTGTGAGGCAAGGCTCAATTTATACAATATCAGTAGCGGGGATGGTGAGCGAGATAGGGCAGAATGTGGGATCAATGGTAGCCCCGCGTGTTGATTAGTGGAAGGCCGAGAGCACCCCTTGTAATAACGCAATTTGAGAAAAATACACAAATTGCCTCGGAAGGCTTTGAATAACCTTGTTATAGGAAGGAAAGACCTTGTATAGCGGTATTATATTGGGTTGGGATGGTAGGTATACCACATGTAGCAGCAACCTCGGAAGCCGTGTTAATTGAATGGGACCCGCCTGCCCCTAAATTTATCTAAATTTTCGCTCTGACAATGAGCACCTGTAAGCTGGGTGCTTATAGATAAACTATATATCAAACAGAATGATGTGTCATTGAGTAATGTGACTGAACTTGAGAGGTTCTAACATTGAAATAAAATGATGGTGGTAACTTGAAAACACCGCCAAGATGTGTACAATAGCGTATAGTTATGAGGTGAGAAACCGTCAGATAGCCGATGTCTACCCATTGTACCTAGTAATGCTCCTTTATTCGAACAATACTGAGTACTAGTAAAAGGGAGGATCCTTTCTCCCGGGGATATATAAGCCCCCCTAGACACGAAGACTCTAGTGCCAGGTGGTGAAAGTGAAATTCGAAATAGCTGGTAATGTTGGTGACTCGGCTCCAAGGTTGTAGTATAGATATGCAGTGCCCAGGTGCGGAAGTGGCATAGCGAGTTCGAGCCGCTAAGGTAGAAAATTAATAGCCAAGTCATGATGAATTCACAAATCAAGATCACGGAAACCTACTCATGATGAATAAGATATTTGTTGAAAAATATATTGGACCAGCTTTTGGAAAATTTTGAAGGAAAACCAAATGAAGAGCTTAAGATCCATGGGGTAAGCTGGATTCATTGCTTCCATGTTCCTGACACATCGCATTTTCAACAAAACCGATGAAGCACGTGGAAAGTGTGGGACAGACTGAATGATTATTTAACAGGGCCAGGAACTGGAGAATTAGGCGCTCATTTATAATTTTCTTCTGAGACAGGGCTGACCAAAATTGCTTTCCCGACCGAGTGACCCGAGATCGGTGTCTCTGATGATATGAGCGCAATGCCGCATCATCGAGGTGATTGGTATCAATATTCCCCGTTTCTCGCAACAAGGATATATGTAAAGGAGACGGGGTATGTGCGTTCGTGGCGTGCGATGGCTGCATGTTGACAGCTCCGAAGAATTAGGTAATATTGAGCTCAGATCTTCCAGAATTGCATATTGAGCCCGAGATTGGGAGAGCATGGATTATTTTGCTGTTAATTATTAATTAACACTCTATTTTTGCTATGTGACACCTTCATACCATATATAGTAAGGCCTGATGTATCTCTTGGTCTAGATTTAAATCCCGCCTTTTCCCACCAAGTCACATTCAGGTTTAGAGATTTACAGTCCCCCCAGAGATACCATATTAATTTTTTTTGAAGAATTTAATTATAAGGCTTAATATCTTACAAGGTATAATTATAGAACATTTTCGAATTCCAAGAAGTTTGATCCCGAAGAAAAGAAACATACGTTTTAGACGAGTTGGTGGAGGCAAGGCGCTTACGAAGTGTTAAGGCACTGGCAGTCAGTAGATTCTCAAAGAACAGATTGCACGTATAGTCAAGCGTATTGGGTATTTTAAAAGCAGTAATACTCCATGATTTTATTTTCTGATAATGTTACATTAGGCCTGAGCTACGCATAATTATTGCATGCTACCTAAGCCGCTCGAGTACCCCCCAGCACCAAGGAAGCTCTCTAAATAGTCTCATAAAACCTGACTGGAGCCTTTCGTCTTGTACCAAAGGTCTCTATCATTACAGCCCCATGATGAGCAATCTTCGCTTGATCGGCAGGGCCATTCTTTACTTCTCATATACCGATGAATGTGTTCCACGAACTCGAGCCTTAGGGTAGTCCCATATTGTTTCTTTTCTTTTCTTTTCTTTCACCGGTGTTGTTTTGAGATTATGCGAAAGATTTGCTATTTATGAATTTTGAATATTATATTGCCAAAATTGCGAAGTACTTTTAGATTATGTATGGGAGGATCATGGTATTGAGAAAATCGTTGATTCTCTAAGAAACAGGATAGCGGTAGCTACCGAGAACTTCCAGGCTGACTGATATAGAGCCAAAACTGTTACTCTCAAGTAACCGAATAAATAATCAAATGAGCCTCCATATCAGAGGATTGTGCTTCACATGTATTACGATATCATGGAGAATCTGGGATATAGTTGAGTCTCGAGGCTATAGAACTGTGTTGGACGGGTCGGTAGCGGAGCGTGAATGCCGACCAAGCGAATCCCGTATATTCACTACTGCGCGTGTTACTTGAATCCCAATATTAATGATACTGCAATGACAGTATTATATTAATATTGAACTAATAATATTTCAATTCAGTGGGCCTCGATATTTTCGAAGACCTTCCTGGTTAAGTAGTAGGTCGACGGAACTCGGGATAGAAGCGTGACCATAGACATTACATTGGTCAGATCCAACTCAATAACAAACCATCGAATTGACCTGGAAATAAGCGAGCATCAGCCTCCTCAGCTGCAGAATCAGGGCCAAGTATACCAACGACATGAGGGAATCACACCGTCTCTGCCTTCCCGCATTGTTGTGGTGGTGACCCACGTGGGCGTGTTATACCCCAAAGCATGCACTGTATGCACTACGGTTTACCATTTACTGGTTATCTCTCACTCTTCTCTCTTCTCTTTTCTTTCCCTCTCCTCGTAGTTCCAAAAATATATACAAAATACCCCTCCATCCCACTTTCATCTTCTCACATTTTCCTTAGTGACACCCGTTGACTCGACTTTGCGATTTCAGAGTGTCCCAAATACCTCGATGCCTCTTTGTGGAACATGGCCCCCAACATGTTTCGATCTATGAAGCGTCTACTTTGCTTTACTTCACCTCAGCACCTCGATGAGACAGAATCGACCGTCCAGTCCACACATGATGCTCCTCGTCGGACTTCAAGTCGAAATTCCACTGCCCGGGCCAGCTGCCCTCAACCTCGAGCGCGAGAACGAGTCCCAACAAGGGTGATAACACTGCCAGTCTCCTCCATGTACAGCACCACCAGCACTCATACCTATTTCGTATCTGATGCAGAGAGTCTGGTCACTGCCACAACATCTCCAACCAGTCAATATCCTTCCTTGTCATCCGAGGTTCTTCTCAAGCTCGCCACCGACGACGCCTCTTGGGATTACGGCACACCGTATGTTCCGATTCTGCAGCCGGATGGCACACTGAGACCGCCGCAAATCTCATTCGGTGGATATGGCTCATTTGGGGGCCAGTTCGTTCCAGAATCGATCATGGGCTTCCTCCACGAGCTGACCTCGGTCTTCGAAGCCGCCGTCTCAGACCCATCTTTCTGGGCTGAATACGCCACCTTCCAACGCTCCCAGCACACCCCATTGACCCGGGCTAGCAAGCTCTCCGACTCAGCCACGGGGGCAACCATATGGCTGAAAAGGGAGGACTTGAATGATTACGGCAGCCACAAGACTCGCAATATCATCGGCCAGCTGTTGCTTGCTCGCCGCATGGGTCGTACAGAGGTTGTCACTGATTGCGCAGCGGCCAAGCATGGAAATTTCACGGCGGCAATGTGCGCGCGTCTTGGGTTGCGGTGTGTTGTCGTCATGGGTGCGGACGATGCACGAGCGCAGGAAGAAGACGTCCTCGAAATGAAGATGCTCGGGGCCAAGATCGTGACCGCTAGAACCCCTTCCGGTATGGGGTCACTGCGTGCTGCAATCACAGAAGCACTCCGCTATTCAGTCTGCAGATATGAATCTGTGTACTACCTGATGGGAGGACCTGTGGGCCCCAGCCCATTGCCAACCGTGACCCGCACTTTCCAGGCTCTCCTAGGCGAGGAGGTCGCAGCCCAGATGCACAGGGAGGTCGGTTGTCAGCCAGATGCTGTCGTCACCGCCGTTGGTAGTGGATGCGGTGCGGTGGGCCTATTCAGGCCCTTTCTTCACAGCCCGGCTGTTATACTAATTGGTGTGGAAGGCGTACATGCCGCTGCCTTGACGGAGGGTTCACTAGGCGTTCTCCAGGGCTCGCGCACGCTGATGCTTCAGAACGATGACGGTCAGATCATTGACTCGTACTCCATCTCGCCAGATATGAATCTTTCCACGGTTGGACCCGAGGTGGCGCATTGGAAGAGCAGGGGCCGCATTGAAATCCGGACTGCCACGGACGCGGATGCCCTGGATGGGTTCAAAAGTCTCTTGAACCACGAGGGGATTGTGTCTGGTTTGGACTCGAGTCACGCGGTGAGCGCAGCGTTGAGTTTAGCGAGAGATCTGGGTCCTGGTAAGAATATTGTTTTGATGGTGACGGGAGGAGATAACATTGGCATGCATGATGGGAGGAGGTTGGATGTTTGATGCCTCTCCGCCTTGTATGTCCCCTCTCCCTTCCTCTCCTTCTCCGTGTCCCCTTTCTTTACGTTCTTCTCTGCCTTATTGTCTGATGCTCATGATTTTCACAATACCCCTGCTGTGCTGATTTAGTTTCTGGAGTTTGCGTTCTGTTCAGGATGGCCTACATTTATACTCACCGCTGTATTATCAATGGCTAATGGCGATTTTTTGGGGGTTTTATAATTACATAGTTTTCTTTTTTGGTTTGAAGAATCTCTATTGATTTTAGCCAATCATTCAGTCAGTGGCTTATAGTAGATAGATACACGATCATTTTTTAGGGCTTGGGAATGAGCTCCAAGTTTTCAGCAATACTACTACTAGTACCAATAGGTAGTAAGAATGCACGTTCCTTGTCAAGCAACACAGCATTCGTACGACCCCAAAGTACCTGGAACTTTAATAACCAATCCATTATCCCACTGAAATGGTAATCTGGGCCCGACACACAATAGATTGAAACTTATTTCAACATAAACACTTTATGCTTTTCTAGTGGTTCATCAGTCATTTTACAGGGTCATCATAGATACATGGTCCAAGTCTATATTGGTCTGATCTCACATAGATCAATCTTCATGCGTCACCGACATATCCAAGACCTCCACTCTTCCCCTTCCGCGAGTTTCATTTCCAACAAAATCATTCAATCCTTTGAAAGCTCCCGGCTCCGCGAATCCAATCACTTCCCACTCGTCACCGCTCACTTCTTGAGACTCGACAGATTCGATGTAGTTCAGAATCTTATCCTTCACGGTACCCGGTGCCTTGGGACCGGTTTCCACCTCCTCATCGCCAGCTTCAAGATCGGAATCATCTCCGCCTTTACCAGACTTCTTTGTCCCCTTCTTGTTCTTCTTGTTGGTTTTGGGATTTCCGGCCGGTGCTTCTTTCTCCTTGCTCGGAGCAGCAGCACTGGGCGCAGCCTTGGCAGACTGTTTCAGGAATGACACCGGGCAGGTAACACGGAGTCGCATGCGTGCCCGCATCACGGGAATTGGCTGCCAGGCAATGAGCGCCTTCATGGCATCCAGCGCTTGACTCTTGGCAGACCGGGTGGCAGAGACACCAGTCCAGAGCGGCTTCTTAGGCTGAGCCGGCTTCTCATCATCTCCGCCGTTGCCATCGCCAGTCGATGGTTGTTGATTTTGTTGACCGCTGGCCGAGCTGAGCTGATCTAGTGCCTTGGAGATCATGCCCGATGTATAGACGCGCTTCGTGTTGGGGTCGACAAGACGACCGGAGACTATGTCTGGTACTTCCTTCTCGACGCGCTCGAGGATATCCTTTCGTTCGCGCTCGCCGACTTGCACTTCGCCCTTGCGCAGGATTTCTTGCAAAATTTCATCGCGGGGAGTGGCGGCGCCGAAGGCTTTGTTGAGTTCAGCCGAGGGGGCGGTTTGGGCTTTTGATACGGAGAGGAAGACGGTAGGCACTTGGAGGACGTTGTCGAGGTCTTTCTCGGCACCGGATCGATATTCGAGGAGCTTGTTCTTGTAGCAGGCTAGTTCGAAGCGCTTCTTGCCTGGAGTTGTGTATCGTTGTTAGTCTCAAGGCCTTGGCCATATACTAGACAAGTGTGTCATATCAATCATACCTTTCTTCAGTCGTACGATGGACACATTGGTGAACTTGATCTGGTTGGAGGGTTGGTTGATCGGCATGGTGGGATGATGCCGCGATAGCGGACTTGTGGATTCAGTTAAGGGCAGTTGCAGATAAAGACGATGAAGGTAAAGCTATAAAATATATGCGCAAGGCTCCGGGGTATCTTCAAGGGACCAACTGGAGAAAAAAAAAAGAAAAGTGGGATGGGATGGGATGATATTTGCAAGTTTCCCTTCTGGGGAGTCATCAGTCATCCGTCATCCCCTTACTGCCATATTCCACCGCCCTCTCCACCGCCCTGCTGAGTCACCTATCGCGGCCCGAAAGCGGAGTGCGATGACGCCCCCCCAAGGTTCCCAGTCACGCCTAGTCCAGTGACATCGGCCCTGTAACCCTTCCCCAACCTCTCCTCATCACTCCTCACGACTGCAGTCCCCTGCATCCTTCTCTTGAGCATCTTTATTGACTTTATTCCTGTATGTCACTCCATCTATACCTTCACATTGAATTTCATCCTATTCCATTCCTGCTTTCCCCCAACTCATCCATCCACCCCCAGCTTCCTGAGCGGTTACTGATAAGAGTTGCCGCATAGACCCAGACCCCCGCTTTCCATCATTAAGCTACTCAGATCGCCATTTACCATCATTATTCCCTGAGATCCATCCAGAATGAGAGTTATTCCCACCGCACTGCTGGTGGGAGCCGCTTTGGCGGCTGCCCCGCCCTTCCAGCAGGTCATCGGCTCTCAGAATGAGCAGATGGACAAATGGGCCCAACAGGGTTCCGACCTCTTCAAGCAGGGCCACGATGCCTTTAAGCAGGGTTCCGAGTTCCTCTCCAAGCCCCTGCAGAACCTTCAGGATCAGTTCCAGACCCTCTCCAGCGAGGCTCGTCAGCTTTGGCAGGAGGTCGCCGACCACTTCCCCAACGGCATGGAGCAGGCCCCCATGCTCTCGCTGCCCAAGAAGCACAACCGTCGCCCTGATTCTCACTGGGATCATGTTGTTCGTGGCGAGGAGGTGCAGAGTGTTTGGGTCACTGGTGCTGGCGGCACCAAGGAGCGGGAGATTGATGGTAAGCTCGAGGCTTATGATCTTCGTGTGAAGAAGGTGGATCCCAGCGTCCTCGGTGTCGATCCCGACGTCAAGCAATACAGTGGTTATCTTGACGATAACGAGAATGACAAGCATCTGTTTTACTGTAAGTTATACACCGTTAACCTTCTCGCTGTCCTCCTTCTAACTATCCCCAAGGGTTCTTTGAGTCTCGCAACGACCCCAAGAACGACCCTGTCGTCCTCTGGCTGAACGGCGGCCCCGGCTGCTCTTCCCTGACCGGACTGTTCATGGAGCTTGGACCCAGCTCCATCAACGCTGAGATCAAGACTGTTTACAACGACTACTCCTGGAACTCCAACGCCTCGGTGATTTTCCTGGACCAGCCAGTCAACGTTGGCTACTCTTACAGTGGCAGCGCCGTGAGCAGCACCGTCGCTGCGGGCAAGGACGTCTATGCTCTTCTGTCCCTGTTCTTCAAGCAGTTCCCTCAGTACGCTAAGCAGGACTTCCACATCGCTGGCGAGTCTTACGCTGGTCACTACATCCCTCAGTTCGCCTCTGAGATTCTTTCCCACAAGAAGCGCAACATCAACCTGAAGTCCGTCTTGATCGGAAACGGTCTGACCGATGGTCTCACCCAGTACGAGTACTACCGCCCCATGGCTTGCGGTGACGGTGGCTATCCTGCCGTCCTGGATGAGGGTACCTGCCAGTCCATGGACAACGCTCTTCCCCGCTGCCAGCAGATGATCCAGGCTTGCTACGACAGCGAGAGCGCTTGGGTCTGTGTTCCCGCCTCCATCTACTGCAACAACGCCATGCTGGGTCCCTATCAGCGTACCGGCCAGAACGTTTACGATGTACGTGGCAAGTGCGAGGATGAGTCCAACCTGTGCTACAAGGGTATGGGATATGTGAGCGAGTACCTCAACCAGGCCAACGTTCGCGAGGCACTCGGTGCTGAGGTTGACGGCTACGACTCCTGCAACTTCGACATCAACCGTAACTTCCTGTTCAACGGTGACTGGATGAAGCCCTTCCACCGTCTTGTCCCTGGTCTCCTCGAGCAGATTCCCGTCCTCATCTACGCCGGTGACGCCGACTTCATCTGCAACTGGCTCGGCAACAAGGCCTGGACCGAGGCTCTCGAGTGGCCCGGCCAGAAGAAGTTTGCCGGTCTGGAGCTGGAGGACCTTGTCATTGAGCAGAACAAGCACACTGGCAAGAAGATCGGCCAGGTCAAGTCCCACGGAAACTTCACCTTCATGCGTCTGTACGGCGGTGGCCACATGGTCCCCATGGACCAGCCCGAGTCCAGCCTGGAGTTCTTCAACCGCTGGCTGGGTGGTGAGTGGTTCTAAGCGCCACGCAACTTGCTGTACCCTACTGCATTGATTTTCCTATCCTTTTCTCCGGTGGTGTTTGTCTATTCGACTTTCGGTTGCATACAGGATTTGTCGTATGACTTGTGAAAGAGGATTTAAACTAGCAGAAAGTAGTATTTTGCCTCTCGCGAGGATGTTCGCTTATGCAAGTATATAGTGTTTAAGCATTTGAATGAATTGATCATTTCGGATATTGAATGGATCGATGTAACAAGTAGCATCACAGGGCTTGTCAGGAGTGAGCTCCGATACGACCACCCTGAGAAGCCAACCTGGGCAGTAGTAGTAGTAGTGTGTTGAGTAACTTCATAGACCACCAGATACCTAGGACCCCAGCCTTGGGAGTAGCAATGAAACGGGAGAACCTTGGAACATTGAGCAGCTCCATTATGAGAGATGATGTGGGGAGGTTACATGGAAGTCTAGAACAGCCAGGCACCATCAGTGACACACGACGCTACTCTACTCTACTTGTAGAAAGTCGCCTGGAATAGGTACGAGGAAAAGCAAATCGGTTCGTTGCATAATGGTATGATTCATTTTCAATTTTTTAGACCGGGCACACCCAGTCCAGCGGGGAAAAGATCCCACGGATGCCCAATAGAAACACACCGACAATAAAGGAATCCCTCCATAAACCCCCGGAAAACGACGAATAGTTTAGCCCTTCTTCTTGCTGACACCGACGGTGCGACCGCGGCGGCCAGTGGTCTTGGTGTGCTGACCACGGACACGGAGGCCCCAGTAGTGACGCAGACCACGGTGGGAGCGGATCTTCTTGAGGCGCTCGAGGTCGTCACGGAGCTTGGAGTCCAGAGCGTTGGAGACGGCCTGGGAGTCCTTGCCATCGGTGATGTCGCGCTGTCTGTTCAGGAACCACGAGGGGATCTTGTACTGGGTAGGGGTCTGGAGGATGGTGACGATGCGCTCGAGCTCTTCGGTGGTGAGCTCACCAGCACTAAAGTAGGAATTTTGGTCAGCATTTCGTCTCCTTGTGAGTTTTCACCAGCATCTATCTGCAATGTCTCGAGTGAAGCCTTTTGGAGGTCGTGGTGTCGTGGTGATGATTTTTGTCCTTTGTGTGTGCGTTGTTGTTTCCCGGTGGACTTTCGAGGCGGTAGAGAGAAAAAAAAAACCCGGTCGTTCGTATAATTCATGCCGTTTGATCCTTGTCGTCTTCCTTCAAATTCCACGCCCAATTCGAGACATTGCAGATTGATACCGAAGTCGTTGATTGTAGTCGAAACGTACCGCTTGCTCAGGTCAACATCGGCCTTCTTGCAGACCAGGTTGGAGTAACGACGACCAACACCCTTGATCTGGGTCAGGGCGAACATGATCTTCTCCTTTCCATCGACGTTGGTGTTCAGCAATCGCAGAATGTACTGGAAGTTGCTCTTCTCCCCTGAGACGAGCGCTATTCGAAAAAAGGTCGCATGTTAGCTATTGACGAGTTCTGATCGAGAAATTGCGGCCACGGGGTATTTTGAGCATCTCTTGAATGTTGCGGATTTGAAGGTATCGTAGGAATAGGGATTTTTGGAACGTACACATGATAGGCGATTGGCGCGATGGTATCGCGATGTGTTGTCGACTAGAGGGATGGAGGAGGAGGAAGGCTCGAGATTCCCGGCTTGTGGGATTGATTCGGATAATTGGGACACTAACCTGACTGGGTCTAGTGTGCGAGAAGGGCTCGCTTAATGGCGCTAGTCCGAATAGGGTTGGTGGATCAGGTGACACCAGAGAATGGGTCACATGATGAAACCATCAGGTGATGTATTGTCACTTGGTAATACCACCCAAAAACTTTGCCAGGCCTTACTGGTATCTTTCATCCCTGTCCAAAACCAGCTACCCTAGGATACTCTTAGGATGGATTCAATCGTTCTTTGTTTCCACAAAAATACTACTCAGCATTCAATTCACTCACAAGCTCGATATCTTGTCAATTGAGAATGTGGGATACCCCCTCCACCTCTCCGTTGGAAGTATCAATTCACGGGAGCACGGTCTGACTGTCTGGCTCACTATGTACGACTCTACCAGAGAACTTTATCTCCAGCTTGGAATACCACCATGATTTTTGAAGGGCATTTAGCTTCTTCCGAATCAGCAAAATACTTCTTTCTTTCTTTCTCTTTACCTTTTTTTTGCCAGGCATGGTGTCCTTCCAGCTTGGCCCTCGATGTTTCTTTCATAGGTCTCAGATCATGTTCCTTTCGCCAATCATGGAAACTGATTTAAACTTCCCTGGTCTCGAAAGACGACTCGGGATCAAAGGATTGCCGTGAATATTATGTCAAAGAAAATGAACAGAGGCAGCCATAGCATGACTGTCCTACGGTTCCTTTGACTCGAGGAAGCTCTTTGACTCGACATAAAGTCCCCCTCGCTCCTCTTGCCATGCCATGAATGCACTTGAACATTCTTCCACCAGGGAATGACTAGCACGCTTCCACTCTGGATTGTTGGTTTCTCTTTTTATATAGTACTTTCCAGCGACATCGCCAAACTGAAACCAACCTCAATCTATCTTCTCAATATGGCTGATGAGCCCATTCAATACGGCCGGGTGAAAATTCCCCAGGGCTTTCCCAAGGAAGAGGATTACGATCCACCGCCTGCTCCTTCACCCTATTTCGACCTGTGGTTGCTCCCAGACCCCCCGGACGATGCATGCGTTTGTTTCAACCGTGCATGGACTGCCTTTGAAAATGAGCGCGCGTTGTCCAGAGGCGTCTTGGGGACTCTTGCAAAACACCATTTTTGGGGCATCGACTGGCACCGTACCTACAAAATGAAAAAGAGTGTCATTTTAAAGGGCCTTTGGAAGCTTTTCTACTATATGCCTAAACGTAACCGACCTCAGACCTTGGGTGAGCTGGTTGATCTTGATCGGGATGCTGGCCCTCGACTCTTAGGATATGAACCACGCGAAGCAGACCCTCAAAACTTGCAAAACGCATCGAACCACGGGCTAGGTAGCCATTTTGATGATGGAACAACAACTGCCGGGAAGCTTTCCGCCAGGACTATAGTTCCACCCCAGCCTGTCAGTATCCAACACCCCCGTATGCCTCCTGCGATGCAAGATCGTGCTAGTTACGACCCGCCATTCACTATGCCGGAGGATGCAAAGGGACTTAACTTACGTCCAAGTCATGTTCGGCAATTTCTCTTCCCGCTATACAGGATAATGCTTCCCAAAGAGCCCTGGACTCCCTTGGACCCTGTGGATGCACCCGAGGTAAAGCGTGAACCTCCAACACGACGAGATAAGCTGATCCTACGAAGACAACAAGCCTCAGAGCTTAATGAATCCGAGATCCCCAGACTTAGTGATGGAAATCCTCCTTCTAGTGATTACCCTCCACTTCCCAGGCCAAATTACGCCACCGAGAAGAAGGTCAATGAAGCGATCGTGGAATCCTTGATGAAGCTCACTTACCATGAGCTTCAAAGGCATGACACTGCACCAGCGCGTGGAATGGCACCATATTTCCTTGCAGAAAACCCCACGGATTTGGATATCATCCAGGTTTGTATGGGGACCAGAGTTTTTGAGGTGAACATTGACCTCAATAGCCTTGAGATCAGCCCCCTAGGGAAGTTATGCCAATATCAAGGCAGAGGCCCGGTGGGATCTGTCGCTACTGCGTCCATTGACACCATCATTGTTATGGGAATGTTGACCGAAGCCGGCTGCACTGCCATCGATCGTTATGTGGGGAGACATGAGCTCTTCGATGATGTCGAGATGGCCTACATTGAGGTGACTAATATGAACTGGGACTGCATGGATGCTGAACTGTCCGCGGAGCTTCGTGATTCCTTCTTCCGAAAGCTACACACTAACTATCCTTCCTTTGCAATGGGGCAAACTATCCCCCCTTGGGCGGTATGGGCGAAGCTAACGAGAAACTTTGCGCAATTTCAATACACATTTCAAGACCGCTCTCATTACTGTGGGTGCGAAAACAAGACCTGCGAGGATAGCCCTGTCACGATTGGCAACTGCCTTTTGCCCCCTTTTAAACCAGAGGACCGCGATGGAGTCACTCCAGGCGCTCTGGTCAGCCGGAAACTAAGGAGTCGAGCATAAATGGGGCTGTGAAATATGTAACTTGACAAGAGGGGAAGGACGTATCACTGAACGAACTATAACCAGACTTCCACCCCGGTTGTCCTTGTTGACCAACTCCGAAACACGACTCGTGGATCACACGGCTGATTTCACTTTCAGTTATCGCGATGCAAACGGCATGGTTGAGGAGGCCAAATACCGGTGGCTTGGGGGAATCTATCACTGCGATGGACGACTTCGGGTTTATTGGTCCGACGGCGAGCCAGGTCGGGCAGACCCTATGACCATACGTGGATATGACCCCCTCAGTAAAGAAGGTATTATTGCTGGGGGGGATCCCGCCAGCTCCAGAAACTCGGATTCCAGATGGCTGGCTAAAGTCAACTATCCCACTACTGATCTACGAGAGAGTCATCGACCCGCCGAAACCCAGTTTGCTTTTCTGGGGAGCTCACATTACCCATATGCTGAAGAATGTCAATGAAAAGCGGCCTGCTCTTCACGGTCACACCCTTCCTGCCCGTCCGCGCTATCTCGCAAAGAAAATGCACAAGGATCGCCGATTGCCTAGCCTCGGTGATCGGTGCTTCGAGATTCATCGGCCGGATGCAGGGAGCCAGCTCGAACTAAATCCTTTCGTCGGAAATTCGGAATCCAATCTCTACTCTTTGATGAAGGTCAACCCTTTTCACTCAGAGGTCCCGGGTCTCTTTGAGGCTGTAGCGAAGACCCCTTTGCCAGAGTTGCCTCCTGGTGTCGCGCCAGAACTGCCAATCTACCCCTTACCGGATCCCGTCCAGACCTTCGACTCGTTATTGAGTAGTCCGGATATTTACTTTCAGAATCCGCAGACATGGTCATTGGGCCCTATGGAGGTACGAGAGCGCCGCGTTGATCCCGGAGATGAGGAAGATTGGGAAGGCTTAGAAGATTGGCTTGAGTACGGTGAGCTGCCGCCGGTGCCAATGGAGCCTCTAGTGCCTCCACTGCCTCCACTGCCACAAGGAAGGGGAGGAAGTGGAAATGATACGCAAGTAGACAAACGGGCGGAAGCACAACAGGCCGAAGCAGATGCGAAAGCAAAGGAACAACAAATGGCACAGGAGATGTGGATGCAGTGGATCAACTTCAGTCCGAGTC
Organism: Penicillium cosmopolitanum; assembly: GCF_028827165.1. NCBI lineage: Eukaryota > Fungi > Ascomycota > Eurotiomycetes > Eurotiales > Aspergillaceae > Penicillium > Penicillium cosmopolitanum. The sequence goes on along the minus strand of NW_026622678.1, from coordinate 253,154 downwards.
AATCTCAGAAATCCAGCGCGGATAGCAATAAATCGATCAAGTCTACCAGGAGCACCAGGAGCACCAGGAGCAACGACAACGACACGCATATGAGTGGGACGTCGGTCGGACCCCGTTCGGGGAGGAGACGTGCAGGTACAGGCACAGGCGCAGGGGTTGAGCAAAGAGGGACGAAACACCGAGGCAAGAACAGGTGATACTAGTAGGGGTACATACTCGGTTGATTTAGTTAATTCAATGATTTCTTTAGTATTTTGTATTATTAATGGGGTGACAATAGGACAAAGTACAATGTGTACTCGTACTTGATACCTCCACTTTACTAGTCCGGGGCATTCTGGGGCATTCCGGGGCAGCCAGGCACCAATCAGAAGCCTGCTATTTGGCAGAAAGTGTGTATACCAGTATTATCAAAGTAAAGTACAAAGTTACACTGAGTTACACGGAGACCCCCGCTTCCACTATACCCCGGACTTCTCTTCCCCCTTCTTTCCTCTCTCCTCTTTCCTTCTTCCTCATCCTCATCCATCTTCTCCATCATGGAACCAGCTTCCTACCCATCATCTCACTCACCACTCACCACTCACCACTGACCCTTAACGCCTCTACTCCTACTCGAATCTCGGTTCATCATGTTTCATCACCGGAATGTGTGAGGTATCTTTCGCTCATGGTCTATGATTATTTACAAGTCTGGACCCAGCCAATATACCCGCGGCCCAGATCGATTAACAGAAAGGGGAATTCATCCAATGCCAACCAAACGTCACAAAAACAACAAAAAAAGGAAAGGAAATGTCACCAACAAAGCCCTCTGAACCCTCTACAGGCGAGCCCGAGGCTCGCCCTTCTTCGGACCGGTGGCTGTGTTGCTCTTCTTGGGTGCAGAGACATATCCACCCATCTTGTTGTCGGTGTTGATGATGACACCCTGCGCATCACGCTGGATACCCAACTCAACCAACTTCGCAAACACCTTGGAAAAGTGGTCAAAGAACAGATCCTTATCCTTGGCATAAGCATGCACCCAAGGTGCAAAAGCCGGGTCGGTCTTCAGCGCCATGTCGGTCGGCAGCATCATCAGAGGCTCCTCATCCTCGTCGGCATCGGGATCCTCATACACAAACTGGGTCATACCCGTTGACAGCTTGCGAGGCTTCCAGTCTAGCGTCAACAACAACTTGAAGAAAGAGTTCGAGAAACGGGTCGGGTTGGTGACCCAGGGTCCCTCGAACCCACTACGGTCGCCGTGGCACCGACCGAGGTTGTGACCGCCAGCCAGCGCAACGATCTCTTGATCGTTGAAGCCCATACGGCCAAAGATGAACCGCAGGTGGTCAGCGCCTAAAGCACCGTCGGGTAGTCGACCCCGTGGAGGCACCTTAGAGTCGTCCACCAGATCAGTACGTCCACCTTGCCAGGGAATCTCGGGGCCTCCCAGTTCCTTGATTGCGACTACGCCTGCCAGTGTCCACAAGTCCGAGTATGTGATCCAAGGGTGCTTTTCCTTGATCGGTTCCAGGAAGGCCCGGCCGTGCTGCAAACCCGCATTGGCTGGATCGCCACCCTCCGCTTCATAGCGCATACCGGCGCCGTTTGAACCGCCAGTGTCGGATTCAAGGTCATAGGTTCCGGAGGAGTGCCTGTTCACACGAAAGATGGTTAGCGAAAAGGGTTCTTTGCTGTTTACTTCCGTCGCTAGGATTCCAATTGCCGCCGGCGATCGAGACCGGTTCGACTCCGACCGAGACCACAACCTCTCTCCAAACAAAAAGACATCGGGATTCACATACCATGCCAAACGGACGAATACCGGTCCAGCGCTTCCATCATCATAGTCGGGTTTCTTCAGTTGAGCGACGATGTCCTTGCGGACCGCCTCATAGTCGTGCACGCTACTCATTCTCGGCCGATAAGCGTGGTTCGGGATGGTGTTTGTAGTTGGGTTTTGAGGTTGGGCTTTTTCTTGAAGGCGAAGTGGAATGGTTCACGAACAACAGTTGAAACCACGGAAAAGATGAAGAGGGAAAATAAACTGGGAGAAGAGAGAGAAATGGAGAAAAGAAAGGGTCCTCAGTCTGGAGTCCTCCCACATGAAGGCCCAGAGAGAGGAAGTGGAGCCCCCGACCGAATCAGCCTGCGCGTTATTCGACGGCCACAATGCCGAGGTCCCTTCTCGGGCTTCGATAACCCATCTATCAGTATCCGCCGTGGTGTCTGGCTCCGATGGACTACCCCCATTTCCCCGTGTCAGCGTAATTGCTCGCTGGCTTCGGATCCAAACGATGGCGAAATTTTCCGATTTTCGGCCCACCTCATGGACCTCCTTGATCCAATCGTCGAGGGGGTTTCCGCACACAATCAAGGGCCTGTCTGTTGAATAAGAGTGCGGGACGATCCAGCAAATGAAGTCATTTCGCCCGGTCTAATTCCGTCGGCGATGAACATGAACATGAATTGAATACCTCGGAACATGGAAGCCGATATCGAGTCCCGTGACCCGTCACCCTTTCCCACGGGGTTCTTCGGGTTTGGAGGATCCATTCTCGGTCCGCTTTAATTTTTAAGGGGCAGATTCTGCTAATCACTCACATTTTATTGCTCAGCTGTCAGTTTCTGTAGGATCCGGTGGAAACTGTGTGGGAGGGATATTAACACCGCCACCGGGCTGCCTCGGATCACGCCAGGTTGCCCGGTGCTCAAGTAATGATCTACGTAGCGGTCACTGACATACTAATTTTAGGCTCTAGAAACACTAAGATACTTGATGCTTGATTTTCGAAAAATAATACTAAAACAATAAAAATTATTCCCATTCTTGTCGTACTAGTATTCTGAAAAAATTGAATGACTCAAACCGCTGGAGAAAAGCCAAAGCCACCGTTTGAGATTCAACTTCCATATCATAGGTATCATAGGCTTCGAGTCTAAATATGGCGATAATCACTATACCAAAAAATCCAATTCCACATCCCGTCTCCGATCTCCGTCTTTGTTTCCATCCGCAATCTCATACCGACCCAACCCCCCTTCTTCGTCAGGTGCTGTTTCCTTAGGTCCTTGATGTTTTCGACCAAGGCCTCGAGTCAGAATATCCCGCTCGTGTGTAACACAGGATAATCTCATCTCAAGCAATCTTGCCCTATTTCGTAGTCTTCCCACTTTGGCTGTATAAGCCTGCGCAATAGCACGAGTTGAAACATGGAGTTTTCTATACTCCTTTCTCATCCAGTGCTTTTGCCCCAGCAGCCGCCGGATTTCCTCCTTAAGTCTCTGATGCTGAGCGACATTCCTCCTGCAGATCGTTCGGGCCACATCGTATATTGGTTCTGCGCTCGATGAACTGAGTGTACCTTGGCTTAGGTGCTGACCTACGCAGGAGAATGTTGTCTGTATGTCTACTGCGATCGAGCGGAGGAGGTATGTTTGATCGGCCTTGGATAGGCTGTGGAGGCTTTCAAGACGTCTTGTGCAGGGACCTTTTGCTGGTTCGGCCATCTCGGGACAAATAGTAGGTTGGGGGTTAGTTGTAAAGGGGATTTGAAGGATCTTTCGGTTCTCTCTATAAGTAGAGATGGCCAAAGTGGAGGTATTGATCAAAGAATGGCTGGTTTAATCGATCAATGAGGCAGCAAAAGCTAAGATATAAAAGGAGAAAACTCATTGCTTCCAATGTCTCACAAGAATTAAGGGGCAATGTAAGTCATATTGATGCAACGCCCCGTCACAGTCTTCTTTGAGAACAAACATTGCCATTCCGCGGCTGCCGACTTACTTTACTCTCATCTCCTTCTTTGGGATTCAAAGGATGACATGAACAGTCGGCATAGCCCTATGCCCTATAAACAATTCTTACTTATCGTCTTTCAATCTAATTGAGACATTTTCATTCATTGTGATTCATCTTTGTATTGTTTGATCAATTTTGACTTAATTCCAGATCACCCAAGGTATTTCTACTAATTTCTGTGCCTTGAAAATTGCTACTTACTTTCTCATATTCTCCAACTCTATTGCAGGCTCAACTCTCTTTACAAAGCAGCTACAATGGCATCACCAACCTCTTTGGTTCCCACCTTTCCTTTCAGATCAGGAGTTCGAACACCTGCATCAAGGACCTTTCGAACGGCATCTTCAACCCGCTTTGCCTCGGCCTCCATGTTTAATGAGTAGCGAAACATCAGAGCCACACAAAGAATCATTGCGACGGGGTTGGCAATGTTTTCCCCAGCAATACTAGACAATAGTTAGCAATGTTCATCGTAGGCATCTCCATATTTCGCAATACTTACTCCGGAGCTGAGCCGTGGGTAGGCTCGTATAATCCGTACGGTCGCGTCTTCAATGCCTTGTCGCCGGGTAGACCATTCAAACTGGCACTGGGGAGAACACCCAAGGTTCCGACAATCGAACCAGCTTGATCGGAGAGCATATCACCGAAAGTATTGTCAGCCAGGATGACGCCGTTCAGGGATCGCGGGTTCGTCGCCATTATGAGCGAGGCCGAGTCCGCGAGCTGGTGGATCAGCTTCACTTGCGGGTACTCAGTCGTGATGGTCTTCTCTACCACCCGGCGCCAGAGACGAGATGATGCGAGGACGTTTGCTTTGTCCAAGGAGATGACGGGCCAAGGGGGATCATGGCGAAGGGCCACTTCTGCGGACAGACGGGCAATACGCTGGATCTCTGCTTCGGAGTAGCCCCATTCATCCATTGCTGAGTATAGTTAGTATAAAGGGAAATAATCTTGAATTTCTGACGGTATCACGTACCGTATGTTGGCTCTTCCACCTTCCGTCCAAAGTAAGCACCTCCGCAATTCTCTCTCACAACTACAAAGTCAACGCCTTCAATGACTTCCTCCCGGAATGGACTGAACTCCTTTGCGATAGATGAGCTAGGCGAAGTCGCAGAACAGGGGCGCAGGTTTGCATAGATATCCATTGCTTTGCGTAGCTGGAGTAATCCACCCTCCGGCCCATCAAGACCACGACGAGCACCATCCCATTTGGGTCCGCCAACGGCAGCAAATAGCACCGCGTCCGAATCCAATGCAGCCTGTTTCACCTCCTCGGTCACTGACTTGCCTGTAGCATCAATGCTACATCCTCCTATGAGCTCGTGTCGTAGTTGAAACTTGCGTTGCGGAGTTTCGAATGCTTGCAGCACCTTAACAGCCTCGGCCATGACCTCGGGGCCAATGCCGTCACCTGGCAGGACGAGAATGTTGTGTGTCTGTGCCATGCTGAGGGCTATATTCACAAGATGATGTAGAAATTCGAGATGAGATGATGGATTGTATGGGTACTGCAGTACTACTAGTAGTAAGTATGTCGTCCTATATCGGCGACTCGGTCTTTCGCCCGACTGATGCGGGGTTGGGATACCTCGGGCAGTTTCCGATCTGACATTCTCCGATATAGGAGGTATATACTCGTATAACCTTAATTTCGCGTATAGTTTGACTTGTACGTTGATTCCTTTGGTTCAATGTATATACATAGTTAGTTAGTTAGTGCCTTGACTAGTTCTCCATGTCTAGATGGGCCGTGCCTAGTAAGGTGTTCCAGAAGATTCTACTTAGATAGCAGGTGGCGCCACGCACTGGATTTTCCGCTCCGTATTTCACAGGACCCATGATTTCCAAGGTTTAACAGAGAGAAAGAAAAATCTCTTTTCATTTACATAACCAAGTTTATCTCTAGATCAAGATCTACATTAACCATACAATCAGAGCATTCCTCTCTGATTGGTGGAGCCGTGCAACCCCTCGTGTTTGCACTGTTTGCTGAATGACATTTCGGTCCCCGCAAAAAAAAAAGTCCAGACAGTCGCTTTTAGAATCCTTTCCAATCGGTTCGGTATTCTGCTTTGTACTCACCATGTCTCGAATCGAGGAGCTCCCGGACGACTTCGATGAGTCGCTCAATCTCAACCCGGCTCCTCCTCAGGGACCGCCCGACTTGCCGCAGCCCGGCTTCGATGCCTTCGCTGCTGCCAACGAGGAAGTGCCATCCCTATCAACGAAGAGAGGCTGAAGGATTTAGAGAATGACCCTTCCGTGCCGAAAATGCCCCCGGCTATGGCATCGGTCAAGTCGCAGTCGAAGGAGGAATTGCTCGACATGATGAACAAGACCCCGCTATTCATGACGGACATTGCGAATGCGGGTGATGAGAGTACGTATCAGTGTTTTGTTTCCCTCTTCACGTCCAGCAGAATCGGCTACTGACACTCATTTCGAACTATTACAGATGGGGAGAACGTTCTCTTGGATGCCATCTCTGCCATGCAGAACGAGGGTACCCGTGCCGACGTTGCGCAAAGTTTCAAGGACCAGGGTAACGAAGCCGTCTCCGAACTACGCTGGATCGATGCCAAGGAGCATTACACGAAGGCTATCGCCGTCATCTATGCCAAAGAGGACAAATGGGAGAAGCCTGAGGATCTCGCAGAAGAGAAGAAATCGCTTCGAAAGTTGGAGGAGCTGTCACATATCAACCGCGCACGTTGTAATCTCGAACTTGGTATGTCTGTTTTCTCCGATATGATTTTGAACATTACTCATACATCCCTTCTATCTAGGAAACTACCGGTCGTGTACCCAGGACTGCGCAGTCACCCTCAAGCTCAACCCCACAAACGTCAAGGCCTTCTATCGCTCCGCGATGGCTTTGTTGAAGCTAGATAAGGTCGACGAAGCCGAGGATGCCGCGGCGCGTGGATTGGTCATCGGACCCGATAACAAGTCCCTTCAAACTGCTTCCCAAAAGATTGCCGAGCGCAAGGCCTTTAAAGAGCGCCTAGTTGCTAAGAAGAAGGCCGAGGAGGAGCTCGCTCGCAAACAAAACTTGGTCCTTAGCACAGCTTTGCGCGCACGCCAAATCCGAACCCGAAAGACTGACCAACCCCCAGATATGGAAGGGTCTACTATCAGGCTGGTTCCCGATCCTCTTTCGCCAGAAAGCTCTGTGGAGTTTCCTGCTGTCTTTCTGTACCCCATGGACGCTCAGTCCGACTTTATTAAGGGTTTCTCGGAGTTGCATTCCATTTCTGATCATTTGGACTATATTCTCCCGTTGCCGTGGGACACAAAGAAGGAGTACACCATTGCCAACGTCGAGTGCTTTATGCAGACTGTCTCTGGGGGACTAATCAAGGCCGGTAAGAAACTGCCCTTGTTGCAAATTCTTACCGGTGGAAAGGTTGAGGTTGTTGATCACATGGTCCGGATCTTTGTCGTGCCGAGCTCCAAGACTGCTGCCTTCATCGCGGAGATGAAAGCTCGCAAGGAGGGTTGAAAATGATCATACTGTGTTTTCCAACCAACTCAAAGGATTACCTGTATCTGCAAGGTTTCGGTAATTTGCTTACCGGTTGCAAGTCCTTCAATGGTAATCTGATCCTTAATGGAGATGAAACAACATTGAACTCGGTTAACTAGCATTCATGAAGCCGGGCTCCCATAAACGCCATGCGCAGTATATTGAGAGAACGTCCTAATAGATAGGGCGATATACACTACAAAAGCTCGATACCCATTTTTGAAATGCATGTTCAAACACATCAAGATAGATAGATACTTTCCCTGGAATAGGGAAAGTCAAAATCAAGGGGATCAACAATTGATCTCAATTCAACCTATCAACTGGCCACGGTTCCAAGAGCGAAAACCCCAACTATGAACCTATAGGTGGGATACACCACTTTTCTGTGTGAAAGGCACATTTAGTATTTTCGATTAAGCGTACATTGAAACAGGCATATCACCAAAAAGGCCGGCTAGAGTGATGCGACATCAGGCTTAACTTGAGAGGAACGCGCTGGAGGCAGAAACCGAAAAGAGGACTCGGACACTTGGGACGAGCTTTAGGCAGAGTATTACTGGATACTAGTAGGAAGTTCCCACATCACTAGTAGCTACTACTAGTCACCAGCTACTAGTTACTAGTGGTAACAGCCTAAAAGTAAACGAGAACTATGCTATTTTGCCGGCGCGGGACGGACTTATCCCCGCTTCATCCAGTCCCCCGCATCTTCAGGACACGAACAGTTCCTAGCGTGAACCATGATTTCTTCAAGAAAATGCTTCACCTTGAAGCTCGGGAAAAATTCCTACGTTTGTTTTATTCATTGAGGCCAGAGGGTGGGGGATGTCCTAAGCCACAGTTGGTCCTCCAAACGGCTCCACCGGCCTTAATCTATACCTGAAACAACCACAGCGTAGGATTTCTCCTTGAGAAACTACTAATGCAGTGAACCGGCTATATCACCGAAGCTACATGGCAACAACAACCCTTTTTTTATTTGGTATGGCCGCGACTACTACGCCACGGGCCATAGGTCCGAATGGAGAATGGCATGAGGGTATCCAGCACCGGAAGAATCAATTATCTGCACCCCTTTCGTCAATCTATTATAAATTCACTCCCGGCCTGGTTAGAGTCTTTGCCTCCCATTTCATGCTGTATTGTTGTGTATTACTCTAGTCTTGCAAAATGGTCCGACTATCCTCTGAGATATTAGCGCTGGCGGTTGGCCTTCTACCACAGCTGTACGTGTTTGATCTCGGAAGTTCTTGTCCAGGAGCTAGATCTAACAATGAATCGGCAGTGTGCAAGGAGCAGGTCTTAATACTGCAGCTGTAGCCAAAGGCAAACTTTATTTCGGAACTGCAACAGATAACCCAGAGTTAACGGATACTGCATACGTGACGCAGCTCAACAACACCGATGACTTTGGTCAAATCACCCCCGGGAACTCCCAAAAGGTCAGTTCAGTCAATCATTCTATCATTGTTATTATTTCTCAGCGATTCATAATCTGACTAAATATACTCAAAGTGGGACACGATTGAGCCTACGCAAAATACATTCTCCTATACCAAGGGAGACGTCATTGCCAATCTTGCAAAAGCAAATGGCCAGAAGCTTCGCTGTCACAATTTAGTTTGGCACAGCCAACTTCCCAGCTGGGGTGGGTTCTGTACTCTGCTTAATAGATTTAAATATCTTGCTCACCTTATAAAATAGTCACCAGTGGTACTTGGACCAATGCGACGCTACTCGCAGCGATGAAAAACCACATCACTAATGTAGTGACTCACTACAAGGGAGATTGCTACGCATGGGATGTTGTGAACGAAGGTATGGAATCGGCATTTTTCTTACGGGGTGTAAACGCCATATTGATTTCTTCCCTATAGCTCTCAATGAGGACGGCTCCTACCGCGAAAGTATCTGGTACACAACGATCGGGCCGGCCTATCTCCCAATTGCCTTCGCGACAGCGGCAGCGGCAGATCCAAACGTGAAACTCTATTATAACGACTACAATATCGAATATTCCGGCTCCAAGGCAACAGGTGCCTTGAACATCGTCAAATTAATTCAATCTTACGGAGTCAAAATCGATGGCGTCGGTCTGCAAGGCCACTTCATTGTAGGAAGCACCCCTAGTCAAAGCTCGCAAGCTAGCACCATGGCTGCATATACTGCCCTCGGAGTGGAAGTTGCCATTACTGAGCTTGATATTCGCATGACACTTCCATCCACAGACGCCCTTCTTGCACAGCAGAAGACAGACTACTCGGGTACCGTGGCAGCTTGTGTTGCAACAAAGAACTGCGTCGGCGTCACCATCTGGGATTGGACTGATAAATACTCCTGGGTTCCCAGCACTTTCTCTGGACAAGGCGCCGCCTGTCCCTGGGATGAAAACTATGTGAAGAAGCCTGCCTACACAGGTATTCTGACTGCGCTCGGTGGCACTGCGACAAGTAGTACCACAACTAGCGCTGTCTCCAGTACTTCGTCGACCTCGACGACGACTAGTAGTGGTAGCTCTGCCACAGGCGTCGCCCATTGGGGTCAGTGTGGTGGCAGTGGATGGACTGGAGGAAAGACCTGTGCGAGTGGGTACACTTGCACGTATTTCAATGACTATTACTCTCAATGTCTTTGAGGCTGTGCCCTATGAGTGGTTGAAGGAGAATATTTCCGTGAAGAAGTTAATCTCGGATATGATATCCAAACCTCGAGGGGACGGGTAATCAATCGCAAATTTCATTTGTCAATGCTATTTTTTATGCTATTGGATGAAATCCATCTCGACTTTCACGAAACTCAACATGTACTACTTGCTTCAATGCTTTGAAAACCTATCAAATAAACCTCCCCAAGTGCTGTCGCACTTTAATCAAACGCTGTAGAAAAGAAACTCGTCATCATGACCAACGTGAATGAACGCTTTGAATGTGTCGTGTTAGTTTTCAAAGTAGTATGGAAATTCATAATTCTCCATGGGCTCTCTGAAAGGTTCTGGTATCGGTTGTCCAGATGTCATGTCCTGGGACGTAACACCTGAGGTCTGAAAGCCTTGCATTCCAGCATAAGGCTCAGTCATAAATGGCTGTGAGCCTACGAATATTGGGGAATAGTAGCCCATGGTCGTTGGGCTAAGAGTGGTAGCGACATCCGGCCCTGAATCTTGCCGTTTCCTCTTCACTTGCGGTGAAATGGAATTTGAAGCAGGGGGCTGGTTAAAGCTGGGGTGTATAGGCAGGTCTTGATGTATATAACGAGTAGGACTCGGGGTCACGGAAGGTTGAGGGTTTGGGGGGATGTCTCCGCCGGCAACGAATATAGGTTGTGGAGGGTTCGCTCTCGAGGGCCCGCCAATGACGGGCATTGTTTCTGTCTTCGGCTCTGGGCTGGGATCCTCTTCGATCGGAGCTGGTTTCTGCTTTTGCTCGCCACGGTTGACGAGAGCTTCTGCTGCATCGGGGAGATTTGAGCGTGAGATTGACACCATGGCTTTTCCATCTGCGGCCAGTCAGTTCGGCTGGCTGGAGGGCAGAGGTAACTCAATCATCATACCAGTCACTTGATCCAAAAGCTTTTCTTCCTCTTCTCTGACTTGATAGACCTCGTCTAATATCTCTAAACGCTCGACTGGTAGAATTTGTCGACGGATTGGCTGGTCTGAGGCTTTTAACTTCCGTGCGGTGATACCGTAACTGGTGCGCAGTTCGCAGAGAATGTGGACTAGGAGCCTAATACGTTCTTTTGGTCTGGTCAGCAAGCATTTTAAAGAATCTCATCGTCGGAGAATCAACGAGGACGGGTGTCAGTCGGAAAGAGAGAGAGAGAGAGAGAGAGAAAGGAGGAAAGGAGCCAACTCCTTACCGGCTTTGGGAAGATGGTCTGGCTCTCGATGACTGACTCCAGTCGGCCACCAAGGAGGCTTAGTATCATCGGGATCCAGCTGTTGCGTCTGCCCGGCCACGATCTTTCGCCCATTGTATGGAAAGTTCACTTGCTTGCGCGGCTCAACCAGTTTGACGTAGGCCTTGGCCAGAACACGACAATTGGTCTGCTGTAGATTTTGGAAGATTTTTTCGTAGTATCTCCGTAGGAAATCTTTATCCCTAATAGATATAAAAGCTTTCTGGCTGCCCCTCATGTTTGGTTCCATGCCCCAGGGCCTCTGTTGTGGTTGTGGGATCGGGTGCTGCCCCGACCAGCGAGACCAGTCGCCTGGCCCTTGGGGAGCTGACCATACCGGGGGTTGGGTGGGTGTTCTTGCAACCAGAAGGCCTCGAGACTGACTGTCGGGTGGTCTTCTCTCCGGGCCGGGGCGAATATTGCCAATCTGGGTCGAAACAGGGGTCTGTCCACTAGTGACTCGGTGATATGTGGGAGGCTCACCCAACTCGACTATATCGGATCAGCGGCTTTCCGACCTCTATCTTTGCGTCTGTATATTTGCAATCCAAGGTATTTCTCGCTTCTCACTTTTGAGTAATCTCAGCGGCGGTATGTGACACTTACACTGGGAATGTGATGGAGTAGCGCCGCTCGAGCGCTGTACGGCTCGCAGAAACTCATCTGTCACCAGCGGAGATAGAATAGTTTCGCGGCTGTTGGCGACGGATAGAGACGACTCATGACGAAGATTACCCTGACGGTCAATGTAGATCAGAGCAAAATGTGGATATTCGGGTGAATTCTGCTGGTTTTGCGCCGACATGCTTGTTGGGATCTGCGCGGGGTTGGCCATCAGCGGGGGGAGAACGAGGGCGAAAAAGAGAGGATAACGTGATACCATGGAGCAGAGGCTGATCGATTGAGGGTTGAGCTCGATCTTGCTCGGAAATAGTGCGGTGGGCGTGTCCCAAGGAAACAAAGGAGAAGAAAAGGATGGCTTATAGCCAGGAAGCATCTCTAATGGATTGGCGAGTACACGAAAACAACAACATTGGGCGGCGAAGAAAAGATCCTCTCACTAATAAGGGGGCCAACTCTGGGATCCGGAGATTTATAGACAATGTAAGTCTATTCAAGCCCACAAAGTCCTCGGCGAGCTTCGCCCACTAGTGCACGCAACCAACCTGCACAGTTGCTTCGGGGATTGTGGAGAACCCAGGACAGAATCAAAAAAAGCACTGGATCCCAATTCCACTTTCATCCTATAAACTTGGGCCGCTAAGCGCACGCACGGCGGTCCCGGCTGTTTTACCCTTACCGTTGTCCCACCGCAGAATCGGGGGTGGATCTATACCCATCATTGATTGCCTTTTTATTATTATTTTCTATTTTCCAATCTTCCTGACTCTCGCATCTTCCTACTGCCGCATTAAAGTATCTCTATTATGCAGTGCAGCACTGGAACGGACTGGATTAGAAGATGGCTCGAAGGGGAGGCTATGGTGGGTAACGGCTTGAGGAAATTCCCACCTCATTGGAAACCGACAGAGTGGTCGGGTCTTACTAGACCAAAATTTTCCAGTTGAACGGCACTCGAATCAAATGACTAGCCCTGAAGCAAGGTTGTCACGAAATTCATGGCAATTACGACTTCTCAAGACTATCGGGCTTTGGTATGCAGATCAAGAGAGTGGTGACAGAAGTACGGCTCTTCCTTACCCGTGAGCTCTGTCAAACATAATAAACCTTCTCTTTCGAGCCAGGTGCATCGATATCCCTTCAAGGCACCCATGGTGTCAGATCAAGGATGCGAACCGCTCCAGTTCTCTCCCCAGGGTTTCAAATCGGCACCCGTTACTGTCATGGGCGGATGCTGCCTACGTCTGCATGGAAGATGGGAGCACCAGGGGCCTAAGCAACTACGTAAAAGTGCCGGTGTGGCGCTGCCACTGCTAAATGAAGATCGGCCCTCGAACGTTGGGAACTCCGTGGCCCACTCCTCTCTCTCTGTGTTGCACCGGCCCGTATCCTATGTATGCAAGATCCAGATCGTTTCTGTGCGATACCCGAATCCACATGGCTGAGAGGCGTTCGATTGGATTTATCCTTATATTTTTTTTTCTCTTTTATTTTTAATTCCTTTTTCATGTACTGCAGTCTCGCGGTGGGCCCCTTCCTCACTCTGGAGTGGTTCATTTCGATAGTTTCGGTAAGGCTGGACCTAAAACAGGCCTTGTTTGTGTGGCTTGTAGCTGAATATCACATAATCTACCCTTGTATATTCATTTCTACCAAGACATTTTGGCTCCAGGACGAAAATAAAGGGAAAATCTGATTCAAAGGTTCTCGGACATACCTGATCACAAAAGTTCATTCGTTCACCGCTGCAATACCGCAATCTAAGCATAGCTCTGTGGCCGTTGTGCTTGCAGGAAACGGGAATTCGTGTTCACCTAAACTAGTCACCGCATGAACTTTGGTACTGATTGACGCAGAGTGACTTCGACGTGCATTGATCCACCGAACCATGGTTGGTGACAAATCCGCTTATCGCTCCGGACAGTTTTTGACTAAGAAGGATGATGTGTTTTTCTTTCGGGAATAATCCGCTAATAGAAACTTGAAGGTGATGGATCAAACGATCTATCGATTGCATAAATGACCAGAAAAGGAACTAAGGCGCGAAACCGATTATCTCGTATGTAAATATTTAAGGTGGTAAAGGTAACAGAAAAGCAAATAGAGAGGTCAACAGGCAGTAGCGAGTAGATTCCCAGAATAAGTTTACAGGGTCGTGATGCACAAAGTATACAGGGTAGCGGTTCTGAATACGGGTTCTTACATGTATAATGGGGATGATCGCGACCTACATACACAAAACTCAAGAGCCCGTTGCAGCCGAGTCGCATGCGTTTCAGGAAATTTGTTCGAGGCCTAACCTGACGCAAAACATGAATGGGCGCCACTTCTGTGGCTGAGGTTGTCGATCCATAGCCTTTTACCAGAACGGTAAAAAGGAAGGAAAACCTTGCGGGTGTGGGTGTGGATGTGGATGCCGGAATAAATGGCGCTTCCCCGCGAGGGGAGAGCTGAAACCACTCAATAGAAAGAATTCCATTGTGAGCTTGGATCAATCTTTTAGGTACCAATTTGGGAAATGGTACTCCGTACTTCGTAGTCTCTGCATACATACTCGTAGTTTGCCACCCCAACGTCTCGGCCGGCCGGAGGCATCTCGGTGCAAATTTTCCACAGCCCTAAAAATAAGGACTCTTGAGTTGTGTCCAGTGTGATTCCCAGAGCCTTGGATCACGAACTTTCGCATTTCAAGTAACTTACCAATGAACACTAGGTTCTTGGGACGTTGGACCGTTCATTTTCCGCCACTCGACCCGCCTAGCTCTTCGAAACAGATCCCGAGATCCGCTCAAGTGCTGTCACTAGACTGTCGATCCAGATGAGACACTTTTAGTCTCGGAAAAACTCAAGGCTTCAGTGGCCAATGAGGACTTGGAGAATTTCGCCGTTCTCCCCTGGCGAGATCAGCGATCGCAGCCTTCGAGTCTCTCTGCTCGTCCAGACTTCCTTCGCTTGGGCCCAGGAACGTGTGTTCTCGGACAGGACGAATGGTGATCCCTCGGGGCCTCCGACGCTGGCGTCTGTAACGGAGAACGCAAATCAGAGATCTCCGGCCTGCAAGACATGCACGATGTGGATCGACGACCTCATTTAGGGTTGACAAATTCCTTTGCATGGTGGCGGGGTCTCAGGCTGGGGGCCTAAGGAGTCAATGATCTGTAGTTCGTGTACATGTCCGGACAAGTAACTACTTCGTTCATATGTACTCCGTAGTTACTTTGATGGTTCACGTACAGTTTTAGATAGCCATGCCTCCGCCAATGATCTTATTCCTCCTTAAGGTACGCGATTGAGTTTGGATGTATCCAAGGTTGGTAGGAGAAGAAGGGGTAAAAAGAGCCCGCTAACATCAGGAGCCGAGGTTCATACATACACCTCCACAAGAACGATCTCCAGCTATGCGGCAGTGGTTATCAGAAACTTCTAGTACTTATTTTCGAAGTAATAATGTACTGTATGCATAGTATTCGTATGCAGTAGTAGTTAGCCGCCCGATCACGACAAGGACTTGTGCGCCACATACAAGTAGATACCCAACGGATCGCCCCTTCACACGACACTCCTCGCTCAGTGTGCATTGGATCTATCAGGCCAGTTACGGTCAGCCAGGTAGCACAGAGAAGGTGCCTCCTGTTCCCGAGTACCGAGATTCCTCGCACAGTGGTTCAATTTAGTGCGTTGAAAATGCTGCTATTCTGACGTGCCATTGGAGGACTCCTATGTCCATTACCCCAGGTTGAAGCAGCAAGGGCTTGTCTAGTGCCACGGCCGGAATGACATCTCCGGTGCTCCGCCTAGTGTGGCTGGCTGACCGACGGCTGTCACCGTACCATAGAGTGGGTTACAAAGGAACATGTACGTATGTACTCCGTACGAAGCATGGAAACCCCCTTTTCGAAAGTGTCGTGGTCAGAAATAGTGAGTTTCGTGCTAGGAAAAGATCTCCGCCCTGCATTTCCTGGAAACTGGGAAAAATGGATCCCTCCAAAATGGTTTGGTGGCGGGGAGGGGATGTACTTCCTGGTCCACTGCGCCTCCTCCTTAGCGAGCTGCAGGATGCCCGTTCGAGATAACCGCGAAATAGCCACAGTCTTCGTTGTGGTGGATCTCCGAGATAACAATACATAGTGAGAGGTTCTCCTGCTCTCCACTGTCTATTGATTAACATACTAGGTGTGTTACAGGATGATCCATGTTGGAATTGTGGCTGAAATCATCTTCACGTCACATGCCGTTCGTTCGTATCCTCCCATTACCGCAGATTGTATTGCAGATCCAAAAGGTACCGAACACAAAATGGTGAGAGTGTTCGGGGTCGCCGTTTCCTAATAATTGTGGCTACGAGGAGAATGATCGGTCCTTTTCATTGGCTTCCTAGTCTTTCTGCATTGAGACGGGGCCACGATAGCTGGACACTGGCAGCCCTAATTGGAGATCCGGACAAATAAACTGGTCCATACATATGCACTCCATCGCCGTCTTGGCAGTGCAAGTCATGATGCAGAACAGGTATAGCGATTTTTTGATGTTCATTGTCAGCAATGCCTTAGGGTGAACAGTTGGCGCTGGCAGTTGTCCGATCTGTCCGATCTGTCCGATCTGGAATAAACCCGCCGAAGTCTCCAAGTAGGTAAACCA
Organism: Penicillium cosmopolitanum; assembly: GCF_028827165.1. Lineage (NCBI taxonomy): Eukaryota > Fungi > Ascomycota > Eurotiomycetes > Eurotiales > Aspergillaceae > Penicillium > Penicillium cosmopolitanum. Next base: position 236,670 of record NW_026622678.1, on the reverse strand, counting down.
CCGTAGCCCAGGTGCATACGAGTACACCAAACATATGTATCATAGCCCCACGTTACCAACGGCAGCTCGAAGCAAAGGTTTTCCTTGGCATGTAGGCATCAGCCACAAGACCGTCGGGGCCAAGCTTCCCTGAGATCTTTTCCAGCGGCCATTCGCTAAACTTGACGATCAAAACGAGAAGGAGGAGGCGGTTGCCTGCGCCACAGTTGGACCCACGATTCACGTCATTTGAGGCGCATTGGTGTTTGCGGCTGAGGATATGCAAGGGTCTGAGCTTTCTGAGCTTTTCGAAGGAAACCAGCGAGACGTAAAAGATTTCTCTGGATTTCTCTGGGACGATGAACTTTGTTCCACTCAAATCGAATAGTAGACACACGTATGGAGTAGTACTAGTAGCGAAGATGGGTCTTGTACCCAGAATGGAAGGAGTCTCTACAGAGTGTGAAGTCGAAGTACTCCGAAGTCGATAATCACATGTCTTTGGGCTGATGTAAGCCTGAGGCAGAAAATTGTTCCCGTGACTCTCCGGACCTCCTCTCTTCAAACATCCCAAACATCACCACCACCACCACTGGCTACAATTCCTGCAGAGAAACCCTGTGAGCAACAGGTTTCCCCCCCCAAAGCCGCTCGATCCTCATCGGTGTACAATCACGCCCCGATCGAAATTCACCGAGAGCCCACTGTCATCGGGCCCGTGTCCCCACTCCAACCAAAAAGGCTCCGCTGCATTAGCCCGTCAGCCCACGGCTGATCGCTCTGAATCCGGGCCACACCCCCCTCCCAAATTCTGTCTTGCTCCGAGTCCAGCTCTGTTAAAGCAGTGGCCGATCGCGCTCCAGCACCACCCCTGCCAATATTGCTCTGTTAGAGCCAATCACCGTGCTCCCTTTTTGTTCTCTTTGACACATTTCCCTAGCCGCTGTTCTGTATACCAATTGCGCATATCCCTGGATTCCCACTTGAATTCTCCCTTTGTCTGCGTGTGTGTGGCTTGTGCGTAATCGACGTGATTACTTGGGGTGGCTTCTGATCGCCCAGGAGCTCAGCAACAAAAAAGACGGACGAATACTCCGTACAGCGGGCCATCAAGTTGATACCCTTTCCCCTGGGTCTCCCCTGTCCAAACGCCAAAAGTTTGGGTCCGCGATAGTGCCCTTAATACAAGATGGATCCCAACGCCGTCTATCCCGCTGGCTTTCCCGTCCCGACTCAAAGCCCCCCAAACCCGATGGCTTTCTACCAGAATTCAGTTCCCCAATACCCCCAGTCTAAACCGCCGGGACAGCCTGGACACCAACAGCATTCCTTCGGTGCCATCCAACTGCAGCCAGGCGGTCCCACCGGAGCTATGATGCCCTCAGGCTTTCCCCAGCAATCCAACGGTACGTGACCGACCCCTTCCCCTCCTTTCCCCTTTTCTTTGTGATTAGCCCGCTGTACTCGTCACTTTGTCCTGCGGGGTCTTCCTGGCTCTCCAGTTTCTGGAGAACAGTCCAAACCCTATTCGCCAGTGGTCTGGGGCGTAGGGCCGATCATGTTTCTCTACAACAAGTCGCGCTGCCTATGAAGCCCCTGCGGCTCTAATCGATCCCCCTGTCGCTGGCGTCAACAATCGTCTCAATCAATTTCTTGGCGAGATGGGGTGCTTCGATTCGTTGCCAGTCGTATTTTATCTGCAGCAGGACAGTTGGGAATCGCAAGTCTCTGTTTGATTGACGTGGACTGACCGCCAAATTGTAATAGCAGCACCCATGGACAATTACTCGGCATCCTTCTCACAACCTCCCGTCCCCGCCGGCATGAACCAATTCTCCCAACCTAGCACGGCGACGAATACCCCCTCCACTGTCGCACAGACGTTCTCCCAGAATATGGCATCTCTGTCAGCAAACAACATGCTCCCCAACCAACAAAAGCCTCCCCAGATGAACCCGCAAATGAGTGCCCAGATGAACGCGCAGATGAACGCGCAGATGAACCACCAGATGAACCACCAGATGCCGCATATGAACAACTCACCCCATGTGACTCAACCCGGGACCCCAGTCCAGGCTCAAGGACAAGGCCAAGGCCAAGGACAAGCTCCCAATGTGGCTCAAATTCAGACACAAATGCAAGGGCAAAGCCAAGTTCCCCAGGCCCAAAGTCCCGCTCAGGCTCAGGCTCAAGCGGCGGCGGCAGCTCGTGAAAAGGCGCGTGTCAGCACCCTTCTCGACATCAACTCTACATTGTTACAGGAGGTTTTGAATCTGCAATCTGCTGGCAAGGCAGGCTCGGCGGCGAATGCGGAAGCGAATGCCTCTGGGGAGCAGGGAGGGGATATGAACAAGCCTACTGGGCAAAAACCAACCCAAGAGTACATCGAGTGCATGCGCCGACTGCAGGCCAACCTGGCATATCTAGCGACGATCGCCGACCGAGCAAAGAAAGCGAGTGGCATTACACCCCAGGCCCCAGCAATCATGACAGCTCCCCCTAATCTCCCCTCGGTGAAGGAGCTTTACGTCAAGCTGAATGAGCTGTTTCCAAATTCGGGGAAATCATCGACTCCTCAGAAGCTCAGCCCGGGCATGATGCACGGCAACGGGGGCCCAAGTCCATCACCCATGTCCGAGTCGGTGGTTTGAGACGCCGGAAAGAAAAGGAACTCGTGCCATGTTATTGATGATCTTTTTTCTTGGTTTTGGATTTACTGCGGTGAACACCCATATCTCTCCATCTCCCTCTCCCTCTCCTATCGCCCTCTCCTTCTTCCGTTATCCCGGGCTCCTCCTGTTCACGGAAAGATGAGGTTCCCTGTTTCCCTGTGTCGGAGATCGGTCTGCCGCGGCGCCTCCCGTTCAGCCAGCTCTGTGTGTTGCATCGTCCAATGAGAGAGGCCTCCGGGGATGCAAAAACTGGCGAGGGTGTGTAGCCTGACCTCGGTCAAATCCTCCAATCCACCAGCCGACCTGGTCATCTGGGAAAAGGGGCGCATGGTGGTGGAGGGTAAAGCCCGTTCTGCAGGCGCACCATGCATGGTGGATAAGCAGCGTTGCGTCGGGAATGTAATTAATCCATATACTCCATCCTGTACCCTTGGGGGGTTTGTAGTTTGAATGAGCACTTTATATGTGTAATAGCATCGTCAGGCGATGCCATATACATTACCATATACCATTACCATATACAACTGCATTTACATTACCACTTACCATATACCATATACCATATACTATATACTATATACTATATGCCACATTATCTCCTCAACTTCTAATAATATACTCGTACTACCTACTACTCCTGCATGACAGAAAGATCGGCGTGCGCGTGCCTTGTCCACCTGAACTTCTCATCGGGCATGGAGTGGACCCGCCCAATCACAATCGCTCCTTTCGACTCCCGCCTTTCACATTCGCCTCAACTTGAACACCTGCGAATGTCTTTGTTGGTTGCGTGCAGAAGGAGTCTGTCTGTCTCTGTCTCTTCCCTTCGCTCTTTTGCTCCTCCGAGTCCATTCGACCGCTCTGATCGCCCCTCCTCGTCATCATCGTCGTCATCCTCACCCTCACTGTCTGCCGCCCGACACCTTTCGCCCTTCTCTTCTCATCAACTGAAGCTTCCTTCCCTCAGAGCTCACATCCACCTCAACCACCGTCCTTTCTTGCAATTCCCCTGCGCCATGGATGCTAATGGCGACATGGGTGCCAAGCGGAAGCGCGGCACTGTCGCTGGGGCTGTTGAACGTCCCGCAAAACATTTGAAGCCTGAGGGTTCGGTGCTGACCCCCGGCGACGCGACTCCGGCCAATGGAACCGTTTACGATATCGAGGAGGAGGAGGATTCTGCTCACATGATGGCTGTTGGCCCTGCGCAGGCCGATTCGCCTGAATGGCAGGCGACCATTGAGACGGTCGTGAAGAGTGTCGTCTCGATCCACTTCTGCCAGACATGCTCTTTCGACACAGAGCTATCGATGAGCAGTCAGGCTACTGGCTTTGTCGTCGATGCTGAGCGTGGATACATCTTGACCAATCGCCATGTCGTGGGTGCCGGTCCTTTCTGGGGATACTGTATCTTTGACAATCATGAAGAGGTAAAAAAAATATATTTGCGGCCCAGCTCCAGCCCCGAGAAGGAAATCTCGCTTGATTCATAGTTTAATAACTGACATGCTCTTTCATAGTGCGATGTCCGACCTGTATACCGAGACCCCGTTCACGATTTTGGTATCCTCAAGTTCAACCCGAAGGCGATTAAATATATGAACCTGACCGAGCTCAAGCTCCAACCGGACGCTGCTCGTGTGGGTGCGGAGATCCGAGTCGTGGGTAACGATGCCGGTGAGAAGCTGAGCATTCTCTCGGGCGTCATCAGTCGACTTGATCGCAATGCTCCCGAATATGGAGAGGGTTACAGCGATTTCAACACAAACTATATTCAAGCTGCGGCCGCCGCCAGTGGTGGTAGTTCTGGAAGTCCCGTCGTCAATATCGACGGCCACGCGGTCGCTTTGCAAGCAGGTGGACGCGCAGACGGTGCTGCCACGGACTATTTCCTGCCTTTAGATCGCCCATTGCGCGCCTTGGAGTGCATTCGTCAAGGCAAACCCGTTACTCGAGGTACCATTCAGACTCAGTGGATTCTCAAGCCATTTGATGAGTGCCGTCGTCTCGGTCTGACCCCCGAGTGGGAGGCTGCTGTTCGCAAAGCAGCGCCGACAGAAACCAACATGCTTGCAGCTGAGATTATCCTGCCAGAAGGTCCTGGAGATGGCAAGCTACTAGAAGGAGATGTTTTGTTGCAGGTAAATGGAGAGCTTCTTACTCAATTTGTCCGTCTTGATGATATCCTAGACTCCAGTGTCGGTGGTAAAATCCGACTACTGGTGCAGCGCGGAGGAGAAGACATGGAGGTTGAGTGTGAAGTGGGTGACCTCCACTCCATCACCCCCAATCGATTTGTGACCGTTGCTGGAGGCACTTTCCATGACCTATCATACCAACAATCCCGTCTTTACGCCATTGCTACCCGTGGCGTGTACGTTTGTGAGGCTGCGGGCTCTTTCAAGCTGGAAAATACATTGGCGGGATGGATTATCGATTCAGTCGATAAAAAGCCAACCCGAAACCTGGACGAATTCGTGGAAGTGATGAGAAACATCCCTGACCGGTCACGGGTGGTTATCTCCTACCGCCATATCCGAGATCTGCATACCAAGGGCACTAGTATCATCTACGTCGACCGTCACTGGCACCCGAAGATGCGCTTGGCAGTGCGCAATGATGAATCTGGTATTTGGGATTTCTCGGATCTGGCTGGGCCTATCCCAGCCGAAAAGCCTGTTCCTCGCAAGGCCGACTTCATCCAGCTGGATGGTGTTAGCCAACCTGCGGCGGCAGAGATTGTGCGCAGTTTCGTTCGCGTCTCTTGCACCATGCCATTGAAGCTTGATGGATACCCTCAAGCCAAGAAAACCGGATTTGGTCTGGTAATCGACGCGGAGAAGGGGCTGGTTGTCGTCTCCCGGGCTATTGTGCCCTATGATCTCTGCGATATCAACATTACCGTTGCTGATTCCGTCATCCTCAACGCCAAGGTCGTCTTTTTGCACCCTCTTCAGAACTACACCATCATTCAATATGACCCCAGTCTTGTTCAGGCACCCGTGCAAAGTGCTCGTCTCAGCACTGAGTATATCAAGCAGGGTCAAGACACTATTTTCGTCGGTTTCAACCAAAACCATCGTATTGTTGTTGCGAAGACTGCAGTCACTGATATCACCACTGTTTCGATCCCTGCCAATGCTTCCGCTCCTCGGTACCGAGCAATCAACCTAGATGCTATTACAGTGGACACTGGACTCAGTGGGCAGTGCACAAACGGAGTGCTGATCGGTGAAGATGGAGTGGTTCAAGCACTTTGGCTCAATTACCTTGGTGAACGCACTCCAAGCTCTCACAAGGACGTCGAGTACCACCTTGGATTCGCCACTCCATCGTTGCTTCCCGTTACGTCCAAAATTCAACAAGGTGTCGTCCCCAAACTTCGCATCCTGAACATGGAGAGCTATGTTGTGCAGATGAGCCAGGCACGAATCATGGGTGTCTCAGAGGAGTGGATCCAAAAGGTGGCACAGGCCAACCCTTCGCGTCACCAGCTGTTCATGGTGCGCAAGGTGGATTGCCCACCCGCAAACTTCACCTCTGAGGTCGACAGTTTCCAAGAAGCTGATATCATTCTCACTCTCGATGACCAGCTTATTACTCGCGTTTCGGAACTGGATGTCATGTATGAGAAGGAGGTATTGGATGCTTTGATTATCCGTAACGGCCAAGAGATGCACATTCGTGTTCCAACCGTTCCAACCGAAGATCTTGAGACCGATCGTGCTGTTGTTTTCTGCGGTGCTGTTCTTCAGAAGCCCCACCATGCTGTGCGGCAACAAATCTCAAAGCTTCATAGTGAAATCTATGTCAGCGCCAGGGTGAGTCGATAACAATTCTTGCTAGATTTTGTCCGAGATTTATAACTAATAGTGCCTGTAGAGCCGCGGTTCGCCCGCCTACCATTATGGACTTGCTCCTACTAACTTCCTGACTGCTGTCAACGGCGTTCCTACGCCCAACCTCGATAGCTTCGTCAAGGAAGTTCGCAAGATTCCGGATAACACCTACTTCCGACTGCGTGCCGTGACATTCGACAACGTTCCATGGGTGGTCACTATGAAGAAGAACGATCATTACGTGAGTACTCACCCTAGTGGCTTGACGTCGGTCCTATACTTCGACCAAGCGCAGTATTGACAATTTGTATTATATAGTTCCCCATGTCCGAGTATATTAAAGACCCCTCCGCTGAGGCTGGTTGGAGCACCGTTTCCCACGGCAAGTCCGAGACCAAGCAGGGAGTATCCTCGGATGCTGCGAATCTCAACCCGGACGCGATGGATGAAGGCGGTGATGGTGGAGCAAGCGATGCTGAACCCGACATGGAGTAAGAGCCGGGCGTTTATACGATCGTGAATACACCACCCCATGTAGGCTTGTATAATATTCGGTATGGTGGCGCGACCAGGTCTGGCTGATCAAGGGTTTTGTTTTCGTTGATTTCTTGATACTGTATAGGGCATGGTGTATATTCGGTCGGGACTGGTAACACGCAGATTAAAAAAAGAGAAATTATTTGCTGTATACAAGTTCTTTCACTGGCACACTGTCTGGTTCATACTCGTAGGCAGAAGACCCCACCTCTCCAGAGGTAGGTAAACTTGAAGTGCAGAGAACCTTGGAACCTTGGAAGAAATATATAAACCCCAGGGCTTGGAGTGTACTACTAGTGGTAGTCTAGCAACCTCATAAACTTGAATGGATCTAGTACTAGACGGGTACAGGTAAGATTTAGACAACCTAATTATATGACCTTGATGACCATCAAACTATGTTCTCTCAAGGCCAAAAAAAAGAGGCTGTAAACCTTGACTGATCTGACAGATGTCTGATTAAAATCAGATCAGAATCAAAAAGAATGCATCATCCGTGAATCGAACACGGGCCTCGTCGATGGCAACGACGAATTCTACCACTAGACCAATGATGCTAGTTGATATAATCCAGCTCCACAGTTGGAACTATGAGCCTAAAACCTTTGAGAAAAAATAACCACACCATGATCTTTAACAACAGCACCGAATACTACCGATCCCTGAGCGCTAGGGCACAACATAATCATCTATCAACTCCAAATTAAATACTCTTAGGAAATTAACTCCAATCATTCGATTAACCGCCATATGCACCAATGGATGCTCTCCTAACAGTCTGCTGTCTGCAGACATAATGTGATGAATAATGAAAATGAAAAATACACAACGCCGATAAATCCCAGACCCCCTAAACACCGATAACACCATGATACTGCAAAGCCACACCTCAACTGTCGCTGCTATTCAAAAAGGACACAACACAAACAGGCTGTGGATGAAGTGGATGAACTGAATATTGTTTGTCACACGCTATGCGGCACAGCCGCTTAGGTCTCGAAGGACCATCCGCCATTGAGACGGAGACGTTGGCGCTCGGCGCGGTCCTTGCGAATCTCTTCCTGGGTAAGACCATCTGGACCAGACCAGTTTGCGCTACTAGTGCGGTCACGGAACTTCTTGATCTTCTTGTCGGCTTTGAAGGTTTCCTCGAGGGAGAATGGGGCGATGGGGCCAAAGATTGAATCCGCTTCCATTTTATCCTGTATCACGAGCAGTTCGTTAAGTTCTTTGGCTTGGGCCCACTTGGGAACGGGGAACATTTCCGAGTCTGAGTCGTCCTCGTCTTCGCTGTCTGTGGCAATCTCGGGAAGATGTATGCTCTCTCCGCTGGGATACTTGGGAGACGGTTTGGCGGGGGGTTGAGCTGGGGCACGTTGAGCGGAGCTGGAGGCCGCTGGCCTGGCGGCATTGGCAGGTGCTGCTGCTTGGTTTGGCTCGGCGAAGGGAATCTTTCCGCTGGCATATTGGTACATATTGGGAGCAGGACGCGCTGCCTGACCGGGCTTGAAGATGCTAGACCCGGATGAAGATGCCATACTAGGCTGATTTATACTCGGATGCTGCGGCTGAAGAGGGTGCTGGGTTAGAAGGTAGTGAGCGAGACCGGGATTGTTCAAAACATACCTGGCGCATATTAGACACCCGCTTAGGGGGGTCCCATTGGAGGTCTGACCGATGGCCTGGAGGGTTGGTGTTGGTATTGGTGCTGTTGCTCATCTTCACCTTTGCCCCATTTATCCCCGATAACAGAGTGCACGTTGCTAATCTTCTTCACCGGAGGTCGGTTACTAGCCTCTTCATTCATGGGCCTCTTAGCGGGTCTGGCAGGATTAGGCGCAGGTGGATTAATTCGACCATAATTCTGTGCTGGACCCGCGCGAGACTGCGGCCTCGTTCCTCCTAGATCACTCTTCTGAGAGGACTGAAGGGCCGATTTCTCGTGTTGCAGGACGGGAGCCTGGATATGATTAGTGCAATCCTCGACGACTGTGGAAAAGCGATGAAATACCTCATTTACGATTTGCTGGCTACCGGTACGGCCGTGTTGTCGCCGAGCATTTTCTTGCCTCCGTCTTTCAATTGCGGCTTTGTTAGATTCTTCCTGGGCAGATAGTTCTCGTCGTCCGCGATCTGCCTCAGCACGACTCTCAGCACGGCTTTGGGCCTCCTGACGACGAGATTCCTCGTGCTGTTGCTGGGCAGCTCGCTTCCGATCCTGTTCTCGTTTGCGCTCGCTCGCCAATTGAGCTTTTCGCTGTGCTTGTGTCTGGCTCGAAGTGCTGCTCTTGAGGCTATTCGTCGAGGAAGCCGTTTGGAGTGATTGGTTGCTCCCCTTCTTTTTCAAGCTTGCTTGCTTAGAAGCAGGAGCTGGGGCGGGGGCATTTCCCTCATTGAAACTGGACGAAACAGAAGTAGCCACGGGGATTTGACGAGAGGACATTGTGCTCCCAACACGGATCGAAACGGGTCGGGGCTCGGGCTTTTGAACCGCCTCGCGAGCCGGGGGCTTGGGTCGGCGGTCGGCTTGCTTTGGCTGTGGAATTCCGTATTTTGACTCAGGTTCTCGCGACTGTTGTCGTTGCGGTTGCGATGGCTTTTGGGCGATACGCTCATCTGGCTCAACCGAAGATTTATCTTGAGCGGCCTTGAGCTGCGCTGTTCGTTGTTTCTCCTGCTCCTTAGCCCTTTCCAAACTCGCTTCTTCTTGGTGCGTCTCTGCCTCTCGTTGGCGGTCTTCCTGTTCCTTTCGCTGACGCTTTTCCTCCTTCTCGGTGGAGCTTCGAGTGCGGCGGCCCTCCTGTCGTGCGGGAGGACTGGAGATATGAGGTGGCTCAGACATTTGAACATCACCACTTTCATTGATGTCGACGCTCATTCGCTCCTGGGTCTGCACACGATGAGCCACTGGGGAGGAGCTCTCGATTCTCGAAGGACTGCCAGTGCTTGTGAATAAGCCCTTGGCAGACTTCATGATCGACTGCAATCTTATCTTGGAAGCACTTAGCGGACCCTCGAAACGTCGAGGGGATCCAACGGGAGTCGTAGATCCCAAAATAGAAGTAGACGCGCTCTGCTGATGACCCCGTGGGCGAGGAGAAGAAAAGATGGAAGCGGATGATTTGGGCCGTTCGGGTTCTTCAGAGGGCTTCTGCTTGAGTGCTGGGTTAATCTTCTGAGAAGAAGATTGGGGTTTCTCAGGCTCCAGGAGATGCTCCATGACATCTGTGGTTTTGCTCTTGGTGAGATTCGGTCGTTGCGGCGAATCCAGAGCCTTGATCCAATCGTCGTCGCCAGCAGTATCTGTTTTCGGGACGGGCGTCTTCCTAGTCTTCTCATTTGAAGAGTCCAGTTTGGGTCCAGTTTTGGCAGCCGGGAGCTCTGGATAGGCGATTTGACCAGCAGACAGACCCGCTGCCGACGGGATAGACTTGTTGGGGCGTGTTTGGGGCTTCCCGAGCATGCTGATCCTATCATGTAGGCTTTGGGTCGACTTTTTGTTGTGTAATTTGCTAGCCTGGTCCATATCGACATCGTCTTCCGGTTTCTTCTCATTGTCAATGTCCATGGCGGCATCGCTCACATTGTCTTCCGAGGATGGTTGTCCCGATCTATGACCACTTGAATGGACTCCAAGGAAATTGGAGTTTCTCTTATGGCTCAATTTTGCGAGATCAATGTGACTGGTACGCGAAATCCTTGCACCGCCCATACTCTTCTTGGTAAGAGGCTCTCTGGCCGGCAGAGAGGCAAAGCTCAAGCTACTCTTGCGGACAGGCAGTCTGTCTGGTGTAGAGCCATCGGAGGGCGATCCAATGTCATCAAAGTTGTCGTCTAGAATGGTATCATCCTTTGTCGTATCTTCGATTTCCATCTCGTCATCTTGGGGTTGAGACTCCTCTTGCTCCTTTGGTTGATGAGAAGCCATAGGGTTATTGTTTTTAACGCTGGAAATCACGTCTTCCTGGTCTTGCTCCTTGGGCTTTTCCTGGGCCATGGGCTTTTCTTGCCGGGCTTGCCGGGAGGTCGATGCTTCCGTCTGATGTTTGATCTTAGATTGAGGTGCAACCTTTGGAGTTGTATCGATTTCGGACCCAGATTCCTTGTGCGCTGCGTTCACGGGCCGGGCGGTTCGCTCCTGCGTCGGTGTAGGATCCAGATTCATTGGTTCGATAGTCTCTCCTCGAGCGCGGACGTTCTCTTGAGCTGAGACGAAAGAGTCTTCTGTTGTTCGTTGACTGGCTGAAAGCTCAGGTCGGGAGTTCGATCTCGCTGGTTCATCCACTTCGAATGGTTGTGTGGCGGTCTCTGGTTCTGGCTGTGTATCGGGCAACACCATTTCATCATCATCGTCGTCGTCGACCTCTTCATCCTCCATTCCATGGTAGCCGGAGTCGGTGTTATATTTTTGGAAGGAGTTCAAGTTCTGGCTGAGATCTGGATATTGGGGCTGCGATGGCACCTCGGCTTCCTTGAGGCGGGGAGGGGCAACTGCCGCGGGCGCAGCGGTTTTCGATATGACACGATGAATAAATGGACTCGGGCTTACAGCCTTGTTTTCCACTTGCTTGTGGGAGGAGGAGAAAATCTCACTCAGTGGCTGTTTCATGGTTAGCTTTTCACTCCGGCTGGAGGCAATCCCATCCCACACAGGCCGGCGCGCAGAACTTACGACTCGATCATCTTCCACATTTCGCTTGCGAGCCGTGCGAGGAGTTTTCCCTCGCATTTTACCGGGGGTTTTGAATACATCGGTAAAGTTTCTGGATCACCTATTAGCACCAGGTCAAAATTGGCGGGTGAGCGACCGGTCGCGACTCACGCTTGGCCCTTGGAGAAGATCTCGGTCATGTGCTCATTGAGCCAGTCCATCTCATGACGGACGGGGTATTCCACTTCCTCCAGTTCTTGCTCGACCATCTCCGCCACATTTTCCTTCTCCGTGGCGATCCAGGCAGCGGAACCAACGGGCTTTTGCGCCCTCGCGCCAGCAGCAGCCATGATGTAAACAAACGCGTAGTGGGGACTCGGTAGTCAAGGAGAGTCGGGGGCAAAGGGGCGCCCAAAAAAAAACGATGAAAGAGCTTCCGCACAGGGGGATCAATTATTGGAAAATCATGAGTGAGAGCAGCAGTCAAAGGGCGGCGGTGTTGAGGTGTTGAGGTGTCGAGAATGGAGATGGAGATGGAGTGGGAGTGGGAGTGGTAAACAGAGATCCCAACTCGGTAACGCGCAGTCACGTGGGATCCACCTATAAGTATAGAGTGCCATCTGTATACTAGTAGTAGCTACTAGTAGTAACATCCAGTTCTAGTTAGTTATCAGATATTAATATACTGATAATTAGACCAAAACAAGATCATTCTTTATAGTACAGGGTAACCCCCCAGACTACTAGTAGTATCTATGAATACTACTACTAGTATCTACATGTCCTTCCTGTTCTACTGAGTGGGATGGCATGTCCATTTTCAGTGTGCAGGGTCGTTCCTTCCCTGAGAATGAGGATAAGTTCAACAGTCCAATGTCCTTCCCATTTAGCCATCCACCTCACCTTCACTGTGCCTCACTTCCCTCTTCCCTCTTGTTTTCGCCCCTTTCACCTCTTCTTCATCTACCACTACCACTTCACTTCAGCATTTCCATCTCATGTCAGGTCCTTTGGACCCAACAGGCAAAATGCCAAACTTACCCGGTCTTTTAGCAGAAGCCTCTCGTCTTCACTCTGGTATGAAATGTCGACTGCCCAACGATTACGATTCCCCTCTCCGAGGCGGAACCCACGACGTCTTCAAACTCGAGTTTGCTGATTCAACTGAATGGGCCCTTCGAATCTGCCGAGATGCCCATGACTGGCCCGCTGAACTACGAGCCGTGAAGACACTGCAGCATATCAAACGACATCATCCTCACATTCGAGCCCCCACCGTTCACGGCACAAAGCACCCCGTCTGGTTCATGGATTGGATGGATGGTGAGCCGTTGAGCAGATGGGACCTTCAGATCCCGATCAAGACCCGTCAATATTTCCTTGAGGATCTTGCCGAGTTTCTTCTGCTGCTATGGTCGACCCCAGCTCCAGCCTCACCGTACCCAGCCCCGGTGGTGCCCTACTCGAAATGGCTGACGCAGGCGATTGACCGACAGCTCAACCGGACCCTTTCCGGAGAATCACGCTGGGGAGATGCCTTGGAATATCTTGTCATGAGATCCATGATCCCCTCCTATTCTGTTGCGGTGGATGAGTACAGCAGCATCGGTATTGCTCACGGGGATCTGAACGTTCATAACATCCTGGTGGATCTAGACATTCGTCTCTCAGGGTAAGCTCAACCTTTGGCATTTACTAGAGTGCCTCTCCCTCCCTCCCTGCTCTGTATATCAGCTGACAATTTGGACTTAGGGTGATTGACTGGGATTGGCTCTATCTCGGACCACTACCCTCTGTAATTCATCATCCGTGGTTTATGGCAGACATACCGGGATGGAAAAATGACTGGGTCCAGGAAGGGCAGAACTTCGAGCAAGACCGTGCATATCTGGAAGGTGTGATCCGAAAGAAGGAAAAAGAGAGACAGCTGGACAGCACTATTTCGACCTTGCTTCACGGATCCAAAGATCGAATGTTCTTCCAGGCGGCAATTTCGATGCCTGGAATTCACGAGCAGTTTGTCGAGACACATTGTGCACGCACCGATGGCAACATGGCGATTGCCAACCAACAGCTCCAAGCGGTCCTTGCGATCCACCCGGGATGGGAGAAGCAGCCGGGAGTGCAGAGAATCCGGCAAATGGTGAAGGAAGACTAGTGAGCGGGAGGAGGAAATGGAAGCAGAAAAAAGGGAATTGATCTGTCCAAAGTAGGCAGGGAGAACTGATTTATGCAATATCATGTATTCTATGAGCATCCTAGGGTTACGTATCCTTAAGTGTTAACCTGATCTGATATGTGTGCATCACCAGTGCTGACATCATTACTAGTAGTACTACTAGTAGTAGCAACTATGGTAGCAAGTGCAGTTCGGCAGGAGCTACCCAGGCCAGGCCTAACCAGGCCTAACCAGGCTTGGCGGACCGCACTTGCCCCCAGTGGATTTGCACATGCGGTTGACATCACAAACCCTTTTTCGTTTCCTTATCTTTCCCTGCTTTCTTTTTCTTCCCTCCCACACTCCGCCTCCTACCTCCACTTCACCCTCATATTCACCTCCCTCTTCTCTTCTCTTCTCCCCTTTCAGATTCAGATTCAGATTCAGATTCATCACATTTCCCAACACCATGGCCGATTCTGGTGATGTGAGCTACCCCAACACGGGTAGTAAGGTACGCCGAACTCACAACAGCCGACTCCTCCCGACTCGCCTGCAGATTCATGCTAACCACTCCTGTTTCCTGCAGTATTATTCAATCTCCTTCCCTCTCGCTTCCCGTCGATCTCCATTCAGAACGTTCAAATCCCACTAACCCTGGATTTTCTCCGCTTCAGGCATTCGTGATACTGTCACCAAGGGTAATGACCCCATGAGAAAGGGGGGCTTTTCTTAGCGCGTTACAGTTGTCTGACGTGCTTTTGTTCTAGGCCCCGTTGTCGATAGCGTCAAGTCCGAAGCCTCCAAGACCAGCGGAGAGCTTCGCGACCTCAAGAACTCGCGTGTCACCCCCCTCCACCACTACCGAAAATGGCCAGCCTTTGACCCGTACGTTCCGGCCAAGCTCCCACAACACCCCCCCCACAGAGAGGGCAACCGAATAAAAACCATCAGACATGTAACTGACCCTTGCGCAGACTACCACTCCCTGCTGTACAGCCTTTTGAGCGTGAGTCTGGACCCGAATCTACCTTGTGTTGTGGTCCCGTGGGGGGGATTGCGCCTGGCTCGCTTCTAACCTCCTCTTGCATATAGTGGGAGCAACCCCGCGCGACCGCTGTGTCTTACGCCAGTGTCATCGGATTCATCTTCGCCGCTCGTTACCTGCCCCTCCTCCGCTGGGCCTTCAAGTTTCTGTACATGTCGTTGGGATGTGAGTTGGTCGCGTGACCGGGTGGTGTGATCCCACGGGGAACCTTGAGCCGTCCGCTAACAAAGTACCCCAGTGACTGCCGCCGTCGAAGTCGCTGGCCTTGTGATCCTTAAGCAGGGCATCGCCAGCTCATTCCGCCCCCGTCGCTACTATACCATCCCCAAGGAAACCCACGAGGCCGTGCTCGAGGACATCTCCCAGCTCTTCGACTTCTTCCTGATTGAGTTCCAGCGTATTCTGTTCGCCGAGAATGTCGTTCACACCATTGCTGTATGTCAATGCCAAACTTTCCCTCTGGACAGACAAAAAGGAAGTGTTCTAACAAGCTGTAGGCTTTCACCGCTACCTTCACTGGCTACTGGCTGATCCGCTTCGTTCCGATCTGGGGACTCGCCGTGATCTCCGTAACCACCGCCTACTTCGGCCCTCTTGTGTACATCAGCAACCGTGAGATCATCGATGAGCAGATCGCAAACCTCCAGGCCATCATCAGCTCCCAGACCAACCAGCTGAAGGACCTGGCTGGCGAGCACACCTCCCACGCTACCGGTCTGATGAAGCAATATGTTGGTGACTACAGCTCCAAGGCCCAGGAGTACATTGGCCGTCGCTCTGCCTCTCCCGAGGCAACCAAGACCAAGCTCGTCTCTCCGATTGTCAAGGGCGATGCCAACCCCGAGCCCATCATCAAGACTGAGGACTTCCCGGAAGCTCCCAAGGTTGAGCCCGTTTCCGAGCCTATTTCTCATCCCGTTGAGTCGGTTGAGAAGGAGGAGGAGCGCGAGCCTCTTCTGGCGGTTTAAAGTTGCCCCTTGGCGATCCGGGTGTCTTGTAAGACGCTAGGGCTTTGACGATTGCCCACGATTATCTGTCGATGATTCGATGAGAACACGAACGGCATATACCGTATCATCTCTCAGCGAATTCTGTTTTACGGCTCGCGGGATTGTTTGCGGGGCTCTCCATATCATTTGTCTGGTCACATTTTGGACTGTATATTGGGCCCTTCGATCCGCGATCCTAGCACCGATGACGAACACTATGTGGAACGCTCGGGTGATGAAATAATTTTCATGTCTCTTGCGATTCTTTTATTCACATCACCTACACATTCTTCTCTTGCTTGTCCATTCTGCCTTCTACCTACCCCCTTCTTTACTTTACCTTTACCTTCACCTTCATCACCGCATTTGTTTATTCTTCTCGGGTCCATATTGTTTTAATGCAATTGTCCTAAAATAATCTCATGAATTTGACGTTTCTTCACTCCCCCCATCATAGTTCCAACTCCCGGGCCGTTTCTGCAGTCTTCCGGTCCTCGAGCCCCCCATCGGGAATCCATCTCTCCTACGTACGACTCTTGCCATGCAGCGCAGCTGATCTAGAAGGCTGACGGAAGCTACCTAGATCTTATCTGCAGGAGCTTCGACTCGACCGTAACAAGATTGCCATTGTTCATTACGGGCCGTGCAGGGCAGAGTAGATGGGCCTCGCTCGCGCACAAGTTGGTAATGCCTCGCTCTCCTGCATGCGTAACAAGCCCCGCCCGTACGAGGGCCGTTGCGTTTCATCTTGGACGACTAGCCCTAGCCATCCAGGCCCCAACTCTCCGCATCTTGATTTGGGCTGACTGTAGCGCACTTGTTTCTTCCATACTACTATACATTTCTTCTTCAGCGTGGCTATGGGCGCGGAGGTCTTTGCACCGTGACATTGTGGTAAATTGGATGTATTTTATCTTCCCCGGATCTCGGTCTGAGCTTAGTCGTACAGGTATCTTCTCTAGTGAGTCTAGGTTTGACGGTAGTCTGCCCAATGTTGTCGGGATGTTGAGGCGGATGTTGCGTGTATGGGTGGGCACCGAGAGAATAGTCTCAAATTCAGAATGTCGACGAGATGAAGCTATGTATTGAAGTTCAGCAGTAACTATGATGTTAGCTATTCGACGTCGAGTCTCGAGGGTAAATGGAAATCGAGACCGGTGTTGTTTCGTTTGCTTATGCAGGACTAGTCAATTGACGATTCGAAACAAGTGGACATGCGGTGCCTACAGGGCCCCAGAAAAGAAAATTCCGATATACAACCTCTCCCTTTGAATATTTCGAAAATTCTGTCAGAATAACAGAGTTAAATGAATGCTGGAAGAGCTCGAACCTAAGGATTTACAGCCAGTTGAAACCGACAGCCTCCCTTCATCCCCCTTTTCCAGAACCCCGAGAAACAGTCAAGCCTCACATCGAGGAGCACGTAGTATCAAACATACCGCTCTTTGAGAGACCAATAGTATCATGGTTGATCAACTGGCTGTCTTAGACATTAAAATCGCAGCCTTTTCTTCTAGACTTTCCTTAGTCTCAGACTCGTACGGTTGGGCTTCTGGCTGACTCTTGCGTATATACCCCCCCCAAGACAAGACCGTTTTGCTGGTCGTAATAAGTATCGTATTATTGTAAGTTCTTTTTTCTGAAATTTCCTGATTCGGTCATGTAGCCTCGACTTGATCATTAGATTGTGATGTATCCCAACGGTCGACGCCTGTACCGTTGATGCTGTACTCCCGAATGCGGATCTGCCCCATGCTTATTAGTCGAAAGGTATGCCCCTGTACCTGCTCGGAACTTATCCAGCCCGCATGATGAAAGTGGGTACAATGGGGAAGCTTTGAAGAACGGACCGGAGGGAAAGTCAATGTGGCATACTGGGATATGACACCAACTAATGCCCGGACTAGGAACGGTCAACAGGGAAAAAAAGTTGATTTTTCCAACAGCCACCAACGTGTCGGATTTCTGCAGAGAAGCATGCATGGAAATTTCTTTGGAATTTCCTCCTTGAGGCTCTGAACCGATCCACCTTTTTACGATGCGGCCTAAACATAGACTGAAAGAGCGGTCTCGTCGGGTGCGATCATGATTATGGCTTGCTACCGAGACAACGCGAGAGCTGAGACGCAACTTCCTAGACACGGCTACAGCTGCGGCTCATGGAAATGAAAGGGGCCTTTGAGGCATGTATCTGTGAGAGGACGATGTGATCCGCATGAGTCAACTCTTTAACAAAGGTCCCAGCGCTGTAAGTGTAAGCGTCCTCACCTCCCTTCCCTTTGGATCCGGTCAGAAGTTTATCTTCTACTTGCAGCATTACTTTGTCCAAGACAACTTCCCGGCCGTAGAGGGATTCGCCAGCGGAGCCTGCAACTGTCCGTCATACAAGGAATAAGTTTCCCTGCAGCTTGCCGAGGTCTCAGACCTCTTTGATGTCCGTCTCATCGAGCCACCATGCGGCGGCCAATCCACTGATTGGTTACGAGGTTTCCCCCCTAGTAAATTCTCCGGCTGTAGTAGAATTTTGGTTCTCCAGTAGTGTCTCGCGTCGATAAAGATGATCTGATGGGACAGAGGCTCGATCAAGGTTCTATCATACCGGTTGTATTCCCAAACACAAAAAGAAAAACGGGTCCGGGAGAGGTTGGCGCCATTGTAGACAAGCAGCTAGAAGAGCGGTTAGGACTAGGGTTTGTTATGGCCACTCTCTTTTGCTTATATCATGTGCAGACTACCGCAACGGTCTGTTTGCATGCATATAAATACATAGAGGTGAGAATTAGGCGGTGGAAAAGTATGATGCTCCTTCTGTTCCAAAGAGCAGTAGTGCAGGATATCCACATGGTACCAGACAAGGTCCCATGGGCACTTCGTGCTTTGGGCTTCCAGGTCTTGGGTACCCACATCTGCGGTAGTGAAACCAGCGAGGCCTCGAAGCTTGGAGACACGGGTTTCATTCTAGAGCACTCACTCATGCCCACCCCTCTCATCCAGGTGCATCAATGGTGGAGATCGATGACAGCATGTACACAGCATAGCGGTCAGTCCAGAGTCGAAGATCTTCGATGGAGGGGGAGTAGACCCCCAAGCCGACGAGGAGAGACAAACATATCCACTCCCAGTGAACCTGTCCGACTTGAATAGCCCTCGTGATGCTCTCAAGATATCGGTGAGGTGATCGCCCAAGGACGAAAAGGCATTCCAGATACGCTACTCCCGAGTGTACTATACACCGCTAGGCGGCATTTGCCCCTTCCCTGCTTTTCTTGCTCTCTCATCTTCTCGACAACGCATCGCGTGTCTCGTTTCATCAAAAATCTGGATCAATACAGAGACAATAATTTGCTCACAAGGTCAAACAAGGACTGTAATCACCCTCGTTAAAGATACGGGACAAACCTGGAGACAAAGGCGAAGGAGGCGATATCAAACCGGGGCTGTGCCTTGCGGAGGCATCCAGTGTGTCTTTCGTAGGCCTTCTGGAAAACGCCTTTTGTTCTACATCATTTGTCATTTGCCATTTACATTCATCCTCCTCCCCCTCTATTTCCCTTCTCTTCCATCTGACTCTGAATTGATTCAACTTTGAGTCCCTCCTTCCCCGAATCTTTTCTTTTCTCTACCCTTCTCACCCTCGCTTGAATCTCTTCTTCATCAATGGCATCGATCAAGTCTCTCTTGAATCCGGCCCCCAAATTTCCCGTGCATACCCCTCCTGGATTTGGTGCTCGATACACCTTCCCTAACATAAGCATGGCAAGAAGTCTACATCCGGGGCGCCACAAGATCCCAGTGAAATACAAAATCCCCAAAGATGCTCCCATTTTTAAGCCAAATGACCCACAAGGCGAGATTCGCTATCCTCCCTGTGAAGACCGTCCCGATCCAATTGCTGAGGAGCATCGACGATTGGAACTATTTCCCATGGAGCCGGATGCGAATATTGGAAAATATCCTCGAACTATTCCTTATAGAAGCGAGAAAAAGTCCTTCGAAGAGAAGACGGGTCGCAGTAAATTTGAGGGTACGTATTTCTCAATTTAGCCGTTGATTTTCTATGCTAATCAAGTGTCTGCACTCAGTGTATCAGTACACATTCCGATACGGGGACTCAGGAGAGAGCTGGATTATGATGTGGGATTATAACATCGGACTCGTTCGAATCACCCACCTATTTAAAGCACTAGGTTATACAAAGGTATGTTCTTCTATTTTCTGCATGAAGGGGATAATTAGTAGTATAAAACTGTCAGTCTTTAACAGCTCGGCTCTAGACAACCCCAGCCAAAGCTCTTGCTCAGAATCCCGGACTACGCGACATCTGCCACAGCATCACTGGAGGAGCAATCGCAGCCCAAGGTACTTAAATCCCTTTCCCAGACACTGTACGGCACCAGGTTAACCCGTATTACAGGATATTGGATGCCCTTCGAGGCCGCCCGAGCACTAGCAGCCAGATTCTGCTATCCCATCCGCTATGCCCTAACCCCAATGTTCGGCACGGAATTTCCAAGCATGTGTCTAGAAAAAGGACACGAAAACTTCGGCAACATGGTCTTAGATCAGAGCGTGATAGAACGCGCCACCAGAACAGCGCACTATTACCGCTCTCTTGAAATTTCCGGAGACGCCCTGGCTGGCACAGAGAGCACGAGTACTTGTGCTTCCTCCTCGGCCTCTTCTGCTTCTCCAGTATGGAGAGCTGAAATGCCCATCTGCCCGCCAGCCCTCCTGGACGAAGACAGATCTCGCGCGTACAAATTACCTCGGCGTAATTATGCTGATAGTATTGCAAGTACGCACGGCTCGTCATCTGAACCATACTGCATGTCCCCTTCGAGTCCGGGTCCGGGTCCGGGCCCTAACTGCTTCACGCCTGTTAATGTCCCTCGATCACATGCTTCTTCACATATTTCTCCGACAGAGGCCTTTCTTTCGCGTGCGGCGAGTTCGAGTTTAGGTTCAGACCTAAAGAGCCTCCAGGGTCATAGCTATGCTGATAGCGAGCTTGATATGGCGGTTTCGTCAGCGAGCCAGGAACGATATTCTCCCCAAGCCCCGAAATTCTCTCCGGTCAATAAGAGAATCAACCGTATGATTGAGAAGTCCTCGGCGGCGGGAAAATACGACGATTCCGATACAGATGGTACGAGTGACTCGGTTGAAATCGACTCCGTCGATGACGAGCAGGATGAAGACTGGCGCGAGCTCGAATCACCCTCCTCGATTGGAAGCGGTGCTGTCTCGGACACAGAGAAACCCAAGAGATCCCCCCCCGCGCTCTGCAAATGCCAAAGCGAGGACCATCCATTCCCCGCCTGTTTCGAAGCATTTCGCACAGGAGGTCAAGGCTGCGCATGCTTTGATTCATTTGCATATGCAGGAGGCCACGGGCGGTGATGAGGACGAGGACGAGGACGGGGATGTGGCGATGCCTGATGGGTCTTCTTCTGATATGTGTCGTCTTAGGCGTGTTTTGGACCAGGGTGATGGCGGGCGGAAAAGACGCCGTGCATCTGTGTAGAGCACCTGGCCGGACCATGTGTATCAACACGAGGACGAGGGCGAGGACGTGTGTCCAGCATGCCTGGGGGTTGTTTAAATTTGCTGGAGTTTTTTGCATGGAATGGACGGTGGCTCTAGACTGGTTTGGCGTTTGGGGGTGATATGGGTGGATTCTGGCGTTTTTCTATGTTCATAGTGAAGGGGATCGTGTAATTCTCGCTTCATAGCTTACCTCGGTGAATGGACTTTGGTTTCAGTACAAGGATCAAGTTACGACGATAGCGTGCAGCAGCAGACAGCGGGCATTCTATCCCTAGTACTACTAGAGCGTCGAGGTATCATACGTATAATTTTTCTCTTATGTATTTCGATCTGGTTCAAATATGCAGAATAGTATTGTAAACGCATCTTGATAAACGCCGGCTCTGCCTATCATCAACTAAAAAAGACATGTATGAAGGAAAGGTAAAAGAGCTAAGAAAATAATGGGTAAAGATCAGAATCGGTCTCAAGGAAAAATCACTCCAACACACAACAACAATTACTTGCTTAATCGCTCTCATCATCGTCGAAGTCATCTTCCGACTCCTCTTCACTCTCGTCGTCCTCAATGACATAACTCTTCTTGGCCTGCGCTGCACCACGACGGGCAGGTCGGGCGGCGGCGCCTCGTCTAGGGGCGACCGGCTCGTCATCTTCAGAGTCATCATTCGCTTTGCCGGCAGGCGAATCCAAGATGTCGTTGGCCATGGCGTCGATGTCATCTTCTGAGTAATCATCCGTCACCTTCTTCGTGTTCTTGGCCTGTTTCGAAGCGTAAGCCTTGGCCGCTGGCGACAAGGCCACAGGGGCGTCAACCTTCTTTGCACGGCCACGGGCTGGGACCGCCTTTGGAGCGGTCTTTGCAGCTGCAGCCTTGGGAGCGGCCTTAGCCTTGGGGGCAGCCTTGGCCCTGGGAGCAGGCTTGACCGGCTCTTCTTCTTCCTCCTCCTCATCGTCTTCAATTCTGGAGAAATCCTTAGGCTTGATCTGCAGCGAGCGTCGAGGAGACTTCGAAGGAATGAGCTTGGTGTAATCCGTCTCGTCTGGATCGAATTCGCTGACCTTGGAGGGCGACTTCGATGGGGACATGGCACCACTAGCCTTCAGACTTGCACTGCTTCCGGCACGAGAACGCTCTGAGAAGAGTTGGCGGGGCTCCGAGTCAGCACCACCGATTCCCTTGACCATCTGGCTAACGTCTCCAAGCATGTCTTCCCCATCACTCTCCAAGTCACTGGGGGCAGAATATTTGACTGGCTTGCGAGAGCGACTTCCAGCAGCAGGCTTTGCAGCTTCGCTCTTGGCGATTTCGAGGAAATCGTCATCCGATCCGTCGTCGACAGGCTGCTTTGCCTTTGGTTTGGCTGCTGCGCGTTTGGCCGCGGGCTTGGGCTTTGGGGCAGGCTCAGCTTCAGGCTCAGCTTCGGCCTCGCTGTTACTGTCGATCTCGAAAGGATCAGGCTCAGCCTTGGCCTTGGGTGCCCGCTTAGCCGCAGGCTTGGGCTTTGGCGCAGGTTTGGCCTCAGGCTCACTGTCGATATCGAAAATATCCGGCTCGGCCTTTGGTTGGGCTGATGCGCGAGAAGGAGCTTCATCGATATCCATCAAGTCGTCGCCGTTTTCCTCTTCCTTGGGTTTTGGCTTGGGCTTCGCAGCAGCGCGACTCTTCTTGGGCATTACTTCCATTTCAAAATCGTCGTCGGAATCAGCGGCCCCATCTCCCGATGGTGTTGGTTTGTCTTCTGGCTTGGAATTGAGGAAGTTAGCGAGACTGTTGGTCGGCTTAGCTTTTTTAGCTGCAGCTGCCTTCTTGGATTTAGGGGCAGCGAAGTCCTCATCATCAGGGTCATCACCAGTCGCCGCAGCCTTGCGCTTGCGGGAGGCTGGAGCACGGCCCGAGCCCGTCATAAGCTTGGAAGAGGCACGGCGATCCATGTTGCGGACTTTGCGGATACGACGATCTTCATCTTCGAGTTGGAAGCGCCATTCGTTGATGAACTCATCGAGATCATGTCTCCAGATGTCCTCCTTGGAAAGCTTGATCAAAGCATCGATTTCGGTTTCCTTGTCGCCAATCTGACGACGAAGCTTCTCAACACGTTCCTGGGTCAAAGACCATAGAGCCATGCCGAGCAGGTAATCGTAAGAGCTTGACAAGACTTCAACGTCGGCGTCGGCGTCTTCTTCGCCCTCTTCAACAACGGCTTCGTCTTCGCCCATCTTGACAGCATCCGCCACCTTGGCGAATGCCTTGAAGCCCTTCTCCTTTAACTCGTTGACTAGGGCGGACTTCTTCTTCTTGGAAATGACCAGCTTTCCGTCGATGATCATCTGAACAAAGCGAGCCTGATTACTCAACTTCTCAAGATCTTTTTGAAGCTCGCTCAGCTGGTGCTGCTTGCGGCGCTCATAGAACTTGAGGCGAAGATGGTAGAACTCCTTAAGAATATCATCCACGCTGGCGTACTTGGTGATACGACCCTCGGGGTCAAAGGCGACCATATTGCTGGTGGCGATGCTCTTGGTGAGCTTGAACTTGTCTTCTAAGCCATCGGACAAGGCGGACTTCAAGTTCTTTTCGTCTAGTTGAATCACAAAGTGAACCTTGTCGTGGGTGTTGTAATCCTTGTAGTCCTTGATGAAGGAAGGCACCTTGTCAGCCTTAATGATATCTTCGAGTTTGTCCTTAAAGTCCTGAGTCCAGGTGCGGATGGGCAACTCGGTAATTTCAACTTCTTTATCGCCAGTTTCCTTGATGATACCACTGAATTTCCATCGATCGCCGCCCATATCCACGACCTCACCCGTGAAGCCACGGAACCAAGGCTGCATCGGCTGGGTTGGCTCGCCATCCATCAAGCGTCGCAAGTTGCTCACCACATCCTCGGGGTTGTAGTTGGGAATGGATGAACTCCAACCGGTTCCAATACCATCGGTACCATTGATCAAAAGCATCGGTACCACGGGCATGTAGACCTCGGGCTCGATTTTCTTGCCATCGTCTTCGTTGTATTTCAGTAGCGGCTCGTCGGCAGTATGGAACACTTTGCGGGCAAAGGGCGAGAGACGAGTGTAAATGTAACGAGCACTGGCACAGTCGCTACCTCCCTGAAGTCGACTACCGAAGTTACCGCTAGGTTCAAGGCAGTTGATATTGTTGGAGCCAACGAAGGTCTGCGCCAGACCGACAATGGTTTGTTGAAGGGAGGTTTCACCGTGTTGATAGGCTGTCATTCCTGAAACAAGACCAGCCAGCTCAACGACCTTCATATCCTTCTTCAGATTACGGCGGAAACAAGCATAAAGGACCTTGCGTTGACCGGGCTTGAGACCATCGACGACCGATGGAATGGAACGCTGGTTATCTGCCATACTGAACAGAATGAGTTCCTTGTTGATGAAATCAGTGTATGAGATCTTAGACGCCGAGTGATCCAGGTATGTGCCCGGCTTGAACTGGCGTAGCCACTCCTTACGTTCGTCGGCCTTCTTCTTCGAGAAAGCGAGCTCAATGAGCTCAGCCTCGTTGTCCTGCATGGTGTGGAACTCCTTGAGATGGCGATCAAGATCGCGGAAGTAGATCTGGGCGTCCGTTGTCGAGCTGGTTCCTAGACCCTTGTAGTACTTGTGGTCCCAACCACGTTCTCCCCTGTGGGTTTCAAGCCAATCCTCATACTCGGGCATGGTGAAGAACGATCGTGATTTTGTGGGGTTCTTTGGATCTCCTTTCCACACCTTGATGATGGGGGTGATGAACTCGATCAGGAACTCGGGGATCTTGAGAAGACTGGGGAATTGTGCTTGGAGGAAGTTGATGAGTAACCCCTTAATGTGACTACCGTCGTGATCCTGATCCGTCATGATCATGAGGTGGCCGTATCGAAGACCCTTGGTCTCTGTGTATTCTTTTTTGTGCTGCAAGCCAATGAAGTTCTTAATGTTCTGGATCTCGGCGTTCTTGGAGATCTGGTCAAACGACGCATCGCGAACATTAAGCAGCTTTCCACGAAGTGGGAAGACGCCGAAAAGATCGGGACCGACAACAGCACGACCAGCCATAGCCAAACCTTTGGCGGAATCACCCTCAGTCAGAATCAAGGTACAGTGGTGACCGTCTCGAGTGCCTGCCTTGTTGGCTTCCACGAGCTTGGGGTTGTTCATGCGGGTACGACGGCCGCCATCGCTTTTCTTCAAGATTTGATCCGCCTTTTGAGCAGCGAAATGCAGGATGTTGGTCATCACCTCAGTCTTCAAAATTTTCTTGTAAAAATCTTCTTCCAGAATACACTTGCTACCGAATTGGCTTGCCTTTGTGGTCAATTGCTCCTTTGTCTGGGAGGTAAAGGCCGGGTTGACGATCGAAGCATTGACGAAAATGAAGATATGGTTACGGATTTGGGCCGCCTTCAACGTGGCACCGGTCTTGTTCTTCTTCTTCACCTGATCAGCCAGTCGGTTACAGATTTGATCAGCGATGTAATTGACGTGAGTTCCACCGGAGGTAGTAGCAATGGAATTGACGAATGATACTTGTTGGAAAGCGCCATCCGAAACGGAGAAACCAATCTCCCATCGAGGATCGGGGTTACAGGTGAGAATTTCATCCTTGGGAGCCGGACCGTCGTCTCCGCGCTCACGGCGAATGGCTTTGGTGTACATCTGCATGTATGACTTAAAGTTGCGAATGGGAACACGTATTTTGTTCAGCTTGACAGTGACACCCGCCGTACCAGCCAAATCATAGACACGGCGCTTCACGAGCGCCTCGAAATCATCGTCAATGCCTTCCATGCCGAACTTGGCAAAATCTGGCTTGAAGGTGACCATTGTGTAGTCATCACCCTTGCTGACATCGGTGATCTTTGCCTTGCCCATCTTGCTCATGTTATCTGTCCAGGTTTGTTTGTACTTCTTCTTCTGGTTTGAGTCTTGGGTTTCCAAGGTGAACTCGGTAGAGAAGACGTTACAAAGCTTGGCACCGTAACCGTTTCGACCACCAGTCACTTTTTTCTGGGTATCATCGTAGTTTGAGGATGTGAGCAAGTTTCCGAAAATCAGTTCCGGTACGAAGATCTTCTCCTTGGAGTGAATCTCGATGGGAATACCACGTCCGTTGTTCCAGACACTGATTTCGCCCTTTTCGCGGTCAATGGTGACGCGGATTTCGTTCATGCTTTTGTCATTGTGCTTGTTATCGGCGGCGTTGACAACGATCTCGTCGAAGATCTTGTACAGGCCGGGGACGAAGGTCACATTGCGAAATTCCATGGACTCGGTCTCCGAGTTGAAGACCCACATTTGTTGTTGGGTAGCCTCAATGGAGCCAATGTATGTGTCGGGACGTTTGATGATGTGTTCGAGTTGTGTCAACTAAGACCGGATCAAGGTTAGTAACAACACTCCAGTCAAGCTCTTCTGGTTTCAATGTTGTGTGTGTAACTCACCTTTTGGTATTTATCACCATTGTTACCTGTTGGGGGATCGGGAGCCCCATCTCCATGAGACTCATTCTCCACGTCTGCGAGAGGCTTGGAGCCGGCACGCTTGGTGGCAGCGGGCTTTTTCGCCTTGGGAGGGGTATGGGAGAGCGAGTCGTCGTCGGACATTTGCACGTCAGAAACTTCATCTTCACTGTCGACCTTGGCCTTCTTCTTCGGGGCGGCCTTGGCCTTGGTCGCAGTTAGGGTAGTTTGCTTCTTCGCCGCCGGTTTGGCGACGGCCTTCTTGGGAGCTGCTTTCGCCTTGGGCTTCTGTATTGCAGAGTGTTAGTACACGAGGGATTGGTTCGACGCGCAAGGGGAATATGCATACAGGCGCAGGCTCAGGGACAAAATCGGAGCTGGCAGCATCGCTCTCGACATCAAAGATATCGTCATCCATGACCGAGTCGTCCATGGTGATGATGGGAGGGCCGGGAGCTGAAAAGCCGACGGAATCGGGATCAGACCGGTAGAGAAACGAATGACGGGGGCAATCAGGTCGGTAAAGGTGTAAAGTTACGCGACAGATTGACCAAAGCCCAACATGCTCTGTCAGGAGGGGGTAAAGGGGAGAAGATGGGAGGAATGTGTAGTCGTTCTGGTTCTGTTGCTATTTTCCGTTTGGCGCCCCCCGATGAAACGCGCCTGCTCAGTCGGGCGGTGAGTGTTGTGGCCACTCGGAGGGTCGGATCATCAATCTTCCCTCGTTCACCGCTTTCGCCCCGCTGTACGAGTAAACAAACAAACAAAGGCGCGTCATCTTGGAGAAGACCAGCCAAAGGTGATATTAAGAGATACAACTGAGGCTAACAGGTACTAACAGATATATATACTAACATACGTATATAACTGTCCTCTAATATATAGTAAATAACTTAAGAGTGACCTGTGCACTATATAGTGGCCAAGACCTACTATCTACCTAGCACCCAGGTACAACTACAATACTTTATATATTTATAGCAGTTCCCTAGTGATAAGAGTAGTCGTTAGTCACACTCCAGGGCTGCCATCAATACACCTGAGCATACACCAATTATTGGATCCTTATTTATCTTCGACATCTGCTACGTCACCCACTCACTTTTCTCTGATGTGCTGGGCTTAGGCTTGCACTTTTATGTGTACTTGTAGTACATAGGCGGGGCTGGCAAGAATTGCCAGTGAGTGAGTGTGTGAGAGTACTGCCCAGGCGCACTGTATTCCAGCCTCACCCTTGCATGGTTTTCGGAAATTACTCCCGAGGTCTGTACTCAACTGGGCACCAAGTATGACAAAGTAACCATGGAATAGACACCAGAGAATGCATTTTATGTTCAGTATTGGACACAGAGTATATGAATTGCAATCCTCCTTCCAGCCCTGGAGGCCTTTGATTAGGGCATACTAGTGCCACGGTCTTCTAGAAGCTGTTCTCGAGTCCAAATCTCCACTAGCTCGGAGGATAATCACCCTGACGGCTGGGCCAGTGCAGATCCACCAAGAAACTTGAATCCCCAGGTGGGAAAGGGCATTGACAGCGGCCCCTCAGAAAACTGGATACGCCGTCCAGCGCGGTTCATGACTGAACGAATGCATTGATAGGAACTCCGGAGTTCCCTGTCTGATATTCTCTATACTCCGTGCCAGCCTCCAAATCTCCAGCACACACTCCCCCCCTTTTCTTGAACAAGATGAAACAGGGTGGTTAGGGGGGGTGTCACACAGTTTCATACCGAACATTAGAGCCCCACCAATGAAAAACCGGGAAGTATATTTAAGACCAATAAGATACAGAATAAATGACAAAACCACACGTAACGTAATATGATTACCCCAGCAGCCTGGGCACACCTCCAATATTGAACCAATATGGTTCAATATTGGAGGCTGTACGGAATACTCCGTACATATACTTCTAAGGTTGGTACCTGCAGGTCATGAATGACATGCTGCAATTACAAATTGGGCTGGAATAATGGATTCATACTTGAAACATCGTGTCTGGCCGTGTCGAGTACATAGATAAGAGTGGTGAAGGTGAAGGCAGGAACTGTGACCGGGGAGGACCTGGTCAGGTTCATATTGTGTAGAATACTAGAATTGAGGAATAGCCAAGACAGTAGAGTACTCGCACATACTCCGTACATATGTACTCTGCTCCATAATTTTAGCCAAACAGTCGGTGTATGAGATCGACGAGGGGCGAGACTGCAGGAGGGGGAAGCTAGTCAAGGGAAAGGGGGGGGGGCTAGTCAAAATAGTCCCATCCACCGTTTCTCTCCTGACTGTGGACTGTCCTGAATTGTCTTGACTGTCCTCCCTTTTCCTTCGCCTTCTTCCTCAACTATATGGTGCTGGATCACCTCAAGGTATGCTTCATCCAAAACTTGCCTCCAACTTGCCCCGGATCTTGTTGTGCTGCTGCACTGCCCGTACCTGAGCTAATCCTAAAACTCCCCCACAGAAATGAAGCTGGCCTTGCATATCCCCTCAATCGTCCTATCATCTTCCTACCGAGTCTAATCGACCCGTGTCGACGATCCTTTTACTCCCCTCTCCCATCCCCCCGTGTGTCGCATTATGGAGAGTTCCGAACTCCCCTCCCCGGCGCCGCATGCTCCCAACCACGATTCCATGGTTACTGTCGCCCTCTCTGATAACCAATCGAGCTCCGAACACACTCAACCAGAGTGGTGCAACCTGGATATTCCTTCAACCCCGGTGAACACCACTCACCAAGGCGAGTCGTTCGGTCCGATGGCCCTGCAGGATGCCGCAAAGATAACCCCAGTCCCTGTCTCCGAGCCCTCGACCCCAACGGCAACGAGAGATCAGGACCATGTCCATGTCGAGGAGACCGACAATGAGGTGGACTGGGCAAATCTAGAGAAGACCGAAGAGAAAGAACCACGAGGAGAAGGTTCAGATGATGTAGGTGACAAGGAGAACTTGAGGTTTTGTTTGAACGGTCGCTGACATTCTTCCCCCCCTTCTTTTCACAGTCAACGGCTCTATTACTCGCTCGTCTCGAACAAGAAAACAATGCTCTGGCCACGAACCCTAAATCCGGCCTGTCCAACAATGTCCCCCAATCGCCCCGACACCAGCGGCAATCCCGCTCGCAGTCGCTCATTCAGATCAAACGGTTGATAAATGACCCAGCGCGATCAGAATTGCGATACTCGCAGCTGTCCCCACCGCCGATGACGGAGTTGGAATTCTGGGCGGCACTGGTGGCAGACTACCCACAAACTGCGCAGCGATTGCCGACTTTGACCTCGAATAAGATACAGGGGGGTGTCCCGCCGCCACTCCGAGGGGTTGTGTGGCCCAGTTTGGCTGGAGCCCGTGATCCTACCTTGATCGATGAGTTTCAGCGACTTTCGGGTGAAAGTAGCCCCTACGATGGGCTGATTGGAAAGGATATTGGCCGCAGCTTTCCAAATGTTGAAATGTTCCGGGACCCCAATGGTGAAGGCCAGCAAATGTTGGCCCGAGTACTGAGATGCTTCAGTCTTTATGATGCCAAGATTGGTTATTGTCAAGGCCTTGGTTTTGTTGTCGGACCCTTGCTCATGCACATGTCGGATGCGGAGGCTTTCTGTGTGCTTGTCCGGTAAGATTGCAATGATTCCCTCCAGCTTAGATGCTATGCTGATGACAATGCTTACTACTTTCCAGATTGATGGACCATTACAACCTTCGAATGTGCTATTTACCTGATCTTTCGGGTCTGCATCTCCATGTGTATCAATTCCAGAACCTCCTGGCACGACACCGTCCAGCTCTATTTGATCACTTGGAGTCATTAAATGTCGAGCCAGTCTATGTCTCTCCAATGGTTCCTCTCATTCTTCGCTGTCGCCTGTCCATTGCCCATGCTTCTTCGTATTTACGATGTTATTTTCCTGGAAGGAGCCTGCGAGACTTTGATGCGGGTTGCTCTTTCCCTCATGCAGCGCAACGAGAAGAGAATCTTGGCGTGCAGCGAATTCGAAGACGTCATGCAACTTCTTCTGTCGCGCAGTCTCTGGGATACGTGAGTAGAGTTCTTCTTCTCCTCCTTCTCCTTCTCGACGCGTCTACGCTCGCGTACTAACAAATCTTCTTCTTTAGATACGCGTTCAATGCAGATGACCTGGTCAATGACTTTGTTTCTCTAACTTCACTGGTCACAAAGGAAAGCCTCCAGGCCTTGGAAGCCAGTTATAACCAATCCCAGGGTGTTCCAACTGGCATCTCTTTCCCTCAAATGCAGGCCACGGCATCTCGTTTCTTGGGCCGCCTCTGGGCCGGCTCCGGTTCTCATACCTCGATGAAA
This sequence comes from Penicillium cosmopolitanum, assembly GCF_028827165.1. Classification (NCBI taxonomy): domain Eukaryota; kingdom Fungi; phylum Ascomycota; class Eurotiomycetes; order Eurotiales; family Aspergillaceae; genus Penicillium; species Penicillium cosmopolitanum. Next base: position 205,467 of record NW_026622678.1, on the reverse strand, counting down.
TCTCTCAACCCTAATTCGAGCCCTTCGCGGCCTGTGAGCACAATCCGTCGATCCACCTCGAAACAAAGCATGACTTCCACGCTGAATTCGGTCGAAACAACGTCCGACGCAAGCACTGCCCCGACGGAATTGTCAACTACTACGGTAGGCACGGATAAAACACGCGTCAAATCCAACATGTCTGCTCAGCACAAGGATCGCGACCTCCACACCCAGATCGAAGATCTTCTGATGGCCCTGAGCGATCTTCAACGTCAGCATGCTGATCTAACACGCGATTTGCAACAAGAAAGAGAGGACCGAGAGGAGGATAACGCTTTGTCCAAAGAAATGCTCCGCCACCTCCGAGAACTGCCCAATGAGAATCAACCCGAAGAGCTGGTCTCCAAAGCCCAAGCCCGCTTCTCATCCGACGAGCCGAAACAAACGTCGATCACCCAAACGAAGCACCAGCTACATGATGACATGACCCGATGGAAGGAGATGCATGAGGTAGAAGCCAGTCGTTGCTTGGATCTCACGCGACGAATGGACGACTTTGAGCAGGAGAATTCATCATTGAAAGATCAGCTTCGTGAAGCTCGCGGTCGGATCCAGGATGGCTACCGCGATCGGCAGCGATTGGAGCGAATGAACCAGGAGCTTCGATCTCACAAGACACCGAGTCTCAAGACATTTAATGCAGAATCATCAACACCTCCCGAGACGACTACCTCTCCGACCGAATCTAACGAAACTGCGTCACCAAACGGTCTCCGACAATTGAGATTGGTGCGCACCAACTCGCAGAAGAGCCCAACAACGTTCAACAAGCGCTCCAGCAGTCTGGGTCTCCAAAGTGTATTGGCAACGGAGAATCACAAACCTGCTGCCGAAGAAACTCTCCTACTGGAACTTGTCAATGCCAAAACTGCAGAAGCGGTTGCCAAACAAGAACTGGAAGAAGTCAAAGGCAAGATGGATGCTCTGCGAAAGATGATCAGCGCACCTCATTCTAATCCTGCCGCCAACCTCGAGAATCGGCATTCATTCATCGGCCGTTCGCCCTCTCGAGCAAGTATGACAAAGGCTCCTACCGAACCGATCAAGACACCTGGAACCTCGAGCAATGTTGGTGCTGGTGGTGGAGGGTTCTTTAGCGGATGGGGTCGACGGGCTGCCACGAGCAACGAATCTCCTTCATGAATCTGAATGCGACTGCGAATTTGAGTCTGTTTGAGCGCGATTTTTCTGTAATATTATCTTTCGTTGAGGTGGATGACTTGCTTTCGTCTCACATGTGAAATATGTTGGTGTTGAGCGGCCGTGTCAATATCTTTCTTACCACTAGGATTATCAATACTGTTTGTTTGAGTCGCTGTTCATGATGATATTTGAGCTTCAACTCAACTTTATGCAAAACTTCGGAATTTCATTTGAATTCAAGGTATAATGGCTGCCCAGATGATGATAAAATATGCTTAGAGCTCCGTTACTCCGGTCTCTATCTAATATGTATGCTGCCAGTGGGGATTATAACACATGATTACTACTACGTGCTGTGGCACCAGCCTGCCCGAATGGCCTATTGGGTAAGTCAAATAAACACAACCATCTGAAAAATCAACACTAACTTGTTCCAAATCCGAAGTATGATTCGCCTTTTGGGGGTAAAAATTCCATCAGTGTTAACATTGAGTGATTGGGCGAGGTCCCACTTCGGGCCTTCAACTTGATATCTTTTTTGGCGGTGGCAGGGGAGATACTACGGCAACGACAGAGCATCAACTGTCACCAGATAGTGGAAAATTAAGTAGTCCTTTGAAAGTCAGGGGAGTACCAATACAAGTTGAAATTTTAAACAGGGTTTTCCCCCTCGAACAATGAGGATATTGGTGGGAGTAAAGTACAAAGACAATTCATAGTGAAAACAATTCCCATGATCAAGCGGCCCATTTGTACTCAGGCAGATTGAAATCATCAGCGTGGGCAGAGGCGCCGCCAAAGAGCTTGTGCATCAACGTTGGCAGATTACTCCAGCAGATGAAAGCGAATATATTGTTCCGGAGCCAAATTCCCCAGGCACTTTGAGGCCCCATGATTGCAGGCACTAAAAGTGGGACCTTTTGCATCTCATCAATCAGTGGTCGCATCTGCTGTGCATAACCTTTCAACCCGGCTGCCACATCGTGGGGATGTTTGCCTGTTTCTCCAGCCAGAACATAAGCGCCTGCGAGGGCAAGACTGGTTCCCGTGCCAGTAGGACCAGAGGCATATCCAGCGTCACCAACCATGACGAATCTTCTGCTGTGTAATGTCGGGAGTTTGACTTGAACCATCTCGCTGCCGTATAAGTCGTCGCTTACTATCATGTTCCGGATGATTTCTTCAGATTTCCAGCCAGCTCCTTTGAAATACTGCGCCACATACTTCTTTAATGCCTCGGGGCCGAGTTTGTTGGCTTCACGGAAGGCTTGGACGGCGTCGGGTCCATTTTTAGGATTGATGCCCATCATCGCGGCACGATTGATGCCAGTTGTGTCAGGTCCGATGGCGAAAAATCGTCCACCAGGGGCACTATGTGCTTGGGCAATTTGACTTCCGCTCAGAAGATCTTCCTGGGTGGTGAAATATACGACCCAGGAGTTCATCGGTGTGATATGGTCTTTGACATCGCAGCCAAGACCTATAGCACGAGTTCTTGATGTAGCGCCGTCACAAGCGACGACAAGATCAAATTCCGAAGCCGGAAGCCCGTTCATGAACTCGACTCTTGCCGGCCCATCCTCTTGCTTTTGGTGGATCGATGCAACTTGCTCGCCGAAGACATATTTGACATTTGAGTGATCCTTGGTCAAGTCGAAGATGATCCGCGAGAGGTCACCCCGGAGGACCTCATATTCAGAGACTAGCGACTGTTGTTTAGAGTCCCCAGAAGGCTTAATGGTTCCATATGGTTGACCATCTTCGCGCACAAGGCTGATACCCCCAACCGGCACAAGGCTGGCCCGCACAGCGTCTTCCATTCCAGGTATTTTTCGCATTACCGATACACCAGCTGTGCGAATGTCGACATTCTGACCACCGGTTCGCAATTGTGGAAATCGTTCGATAACTGTGACTTTCGCGCCAATCTTCGCAAACCAGTAAGCTGCTGTTGGTCCGGCAACAGATGCCCCGACGACGAGAATTTTCAAATTGGACATGATAGTAGTGTTAGGCCCGGAGAATATGATCCTATGCCCTATGCATTCAAACAGATTATATACTGACTGGCGGACAAGTTCACCCGAGGAGGTAAGATCGCTGATTGGCCAATCCCTCGGTGTCGGACATTAGCTCGGGCATAAAGTACCCGAGATCTAAACCAATCACATCGAGGTATTCAACCTTGAATTTGATGATTTTGGATGATTTTGTCCCAGGAAACCCAGTCATCAACATCAAATTCAAAATCGGTGCTCATTGTGAAGCCCATAATATCGGCTTCCATTGGTGAAGTCTCTGCCGTCTCACTCTGGAATTGATTGTGCCGTGTCCCCTTTTTATCTTGTAGATGGCGAAGAGTCCGAATGAATGCTGGCTCTGCAGCGACATTATCTGACTGAGAGGAGTCCCAGCCCTTGAGGGTCAACCTTCGAAGTCCCACATACAAAGCTTCTCTGCCGTCAAAAAGCTCTCCATGGTTTTTGTACAGCTCCGCGACGCTGTTCCAGGCAGTTTCCGTCTCTTGAATAGTAAGCAAGTCGCGGCTTTTTGATAAAACTGTTAGAATAAAGATGAATGCCTCTCGTGTACCCCACAAAAAGAAAGGTCGGATGTGCCATTGAAATCTGCTGATGCCGCTGTGAGCATGGACAGCTGCATCGATACCCAAAGTTTTCTGTGCCAGATGAAACGCCTCCTTTCTCTCTTCGTCCGTTGCGCTCGGCTCCCTGATCCGAGGTAGTCGGACCCTGAGCCTCATAGCAGTCAGCCCCGACCGAGCAAGTCCAATCGTGAGGAAATGCAGTGGATCAATAACATCGCAGTATCGTATAAACTTCTCCTCCACCTCGTTTTCTGCGGCGCTAATAAGTCTTTCCGCCTCATTATAGTCTGAAAATCCCCAGGGCGCAGCGCCGTTGATTGGATTTCCCGCCCGACTCAGATTCTTACCCAGATATGCGCGCGACAAACAAAAAATCATATCTGTGGCGCCTTTTTGCTCGGTTGGAGGTTTGATCATCCCAGGCCAAATTTGGTCATCATTGATATTAAGGGGAGGCTGAGTATCCCAGGAAACGGGCAAGCCCATAAACTCGGTACCAACAGATTGGCCTGCTCTAAAGTCGAGCGGGAATACTTGACAGAAAAGTCGTCGTCGCATTTCAACCTCGAAAGGAGGTAGCCCGAGTTTATCTCCGTCCTGGTGAAGTCCAATTCGTTGTCCTATGCGGGATGCGATACCGGTCAAGATCCAGTAGGTATGCGGGTCATATGAGTGGCGGGCGGGCAGTAAGAAAAGAAAAAAAGCTTGGAGGACCGAGAATTCAGTTGTTCGTAAGAAAGACGCGTTCACAAGGGCTTGTCTTGCAGCATGGTGGTACTGCTGCATGATTGCACTGCGCTTCGATTTAAGATAATTTGCACAGGCTTCCTCTGACATAGAAAATACTGCGACATAGTAGATCGCAAATAAGAGACATTCCTCGGTTTTTGAGGCTGTTTCAGGGTGTTGCGACGCCAGGTCCACCATATGAGTTGTTGACGGAATGTGTAGGACTTTGCAGATGGGCTCCACGTTCTCACCATATCTTTTCCACATGACCATAGCATTTGCATGGGTTGGGTGATATTGGGTGAGAGTTTGATGTCCCGGGCCTCCAAGGAGCGTACCGATCAATGGGTCTGAGTATGAGGTGGAAATTCTCGACATGAGAGTCACTTCATCTTCTTCGTCCTCGTCAGAGATGTTGTGGATCTCATCATCTGGGAGAGTGTACCAGGTGTGACTATCGACGTATCGCGATTTGCCTCGAACAGTCAGGAGTTTACCCGTTCTTGAGGCTCTTAGCTGGTGGCTAGGATGGACAGGTTGAGCTGATTCGGAGGGCGTGTGTCCAGTAGAGGCTGGGGTCTCAGCATCCAATAGTCCATTCTCTTGAAGTATGCGCTCATATCGAGCGAGCTTTTCCAGCGCCTCATCAGTGACTTTTCTTTTGCGTGATCGCGGCTGGGTTATTGTCTGGTAAATGCACTCAAACCCGCCCTTGCGGCATCTGGAGCAAATGGGCGCCACCTTGTCGCATTTGACTTTGCGTTTAGCGCAAGTCTGACAAGCCTGCGGCATTGGTGTCAGAGAAGCATTTCCATAACCTAAGCCCCGGGCACCATTTGCAGTCGAAGCTGGGGCAATGGGTATTAGTCCGTTTCCGCTTCGACACACAATATCAGCCATCGGAATAATTCGGGAAGGAGAAGGATGGCTGGTTGGTGGTGTTACCCTCAAATGGAATGGGTTTTGGGTGAGGTCGAAATCAGGGATGACTAATCGTGGTTTTACATGATTCAAGACTCTTGTACTTCTTCCACATCCACATCTTCATCGTTTTACTGCGGGGGGAGTCGGCAGCTCCACTTTCCCTTCTCCAGGCGGGGTCAAATTAACAAGACGCCCACCGTGGGGATTTCCCCAGAACGGATCTGCTGACCGTGGGGGCAGCATTTATCACAGAAATGTTTTATGTAGCGGGGTTGTTCCGGATGTAAATAGCTCTGCCTCCTTGGTTTTGCTCCGAGTCTCTTTCCACATCTCATTCAAGTTCTTCTCAAAATGGGTTCAACTGCTATACTCACCGAAAATGATGTTACGATCACAGGTTTCGAAGTCATTGATTTGAGATTTCCAACAAGCCTAGATGGTGTCGGCTCAGATGCTATGCATGTGGGAACAAATGGGTCCCACCCATACATCCGATTGAAGACCAACCAGGATGACCTGATAGGAGAAGGGATTGTAAGCTGAAGCAAACCTCTTTCCACAGAATTCATTCTTATATCCTTGTTATCTCTAGGCGTTTAGCAATGGAAGAGGAAGTGAATTGATTTGTACGACACTTGAAATTTTCGCGAAAAGAGTTGTTGGGAAGTCCATGCACGTTTTGACCCGCAATATGGGTAAAACATGGAGATATATGGTATCTGATTCGCAATACCGATGGGTTGGGCCCGAAAAGAGTATTACTCATCTTGCTGTGGCAGGTGTGTTGAATGCTGTTTGGGATCTTTGGGGAAAATCCTTGCCAAACCCGTATGGAAAATCGTTTGTGATATGAAACCGGAACAAGTTGTGAATTGTATCGACTTCCGATATATCACTGACGTGATTACGCCGGAAGAAAGCATTGAGCTTTTAAAGCGGACACAAAAAGACAAGGGTTCTCGCTTGCAGGAGGCATTGGAGAACACGGCTGTTCCCGCTTATACTACATCCGCTGGCTGGCTAGCATTCTCGGGCGACAAAATGCGGAAAGTGTTGAAAGAAACCATTGAAGCTGGATATGACACTTTCAAGTTCAAGGTCGGGACCAACATTGAATCGGACAGAGAAAGACTCTCAGCTGTCAGAGATGTGCTAGGATACGATAAAGGTTACCAAATTATGATTGATGCGAATCAAGTTTGGAGTGTGCCGGAGGCCATCGAGTATATGAAGCACCTGGTCGAATTCAAACCCGTCTTTATCGAGGAACCTACAAACCCCGATGATGTACTTGGTCATGCCACAATCAGAAAGGCTCTGAAACCTTACGGAGTTGGCGTGGCAACAGGCGAAGCGGCCCAAAACCGCGTTACATTCAAGCAGCTTCTTCAAGCAGAAGCCACAGATGTTTGTCAAATTGATGCAGTGCGACTTGGTAGTGTCAATGAGTGTTTGGTATGTTGTGGAAAACCTGGTACTTCTTCGAAGGAGTTGTCTTCAGAAAAATTAATATTAACTCGATGAAATATAGGCTGTTATGATTATGGCACTGAAGTTCAATGTCCCATGTGTTCCTCATAATGGGGCAATGGGACTAACAGAACTGACCTCTCATTTGAGTACCATTGATTATGTTGCAATTAGTGGGCGAAAATCCATGCTGGAATTTGCGGACAGTCACCGGGAAAGCTTGCGTCATCCTTCAAAGATCGAAAATGCGCACTATGTTACGCCCCTTGACCCAGGGTATTCGACGGGTTATACCGATGAGGCCTTGGAAAAAGTACACCTACCCAAGAGGAAGCTTCTGGGCAAGTGATGTTGGATTGAAAATCATTGATCAACCTACTGGTGGTGAGCTGTAGCTTAAAACAAGCTTAGATATCTTCTAAGGTACCATCCGAGAGCTTTATTTAGATCTAAACTTTATTAAAGAGACACACATACATAAAAGAAAAAAAAATCAAATTTCAAGTAGTTATCTTATGGCCAATTATAAGACTAGGACTTGTTGAGAAGGATGGCTTGGTTTATCAAGTCCCTCACGGTATCCTCAAAAGCATGATATGTGAAACCAAGATCTCTAGAAGCGGTTTCTCCATCCACCCCACAGCTTTCGTCAATAACTTGATCCTCCTGGGTTACCCGATCCTTTAGGTCTGGCAACGCATCTGATATTATCCGTGCAGCAATCCCATAAGAAAATCTTTCAGGAGAGGCTGGGATATATCTCTTCCCACCTGCATTGATGGAAATGAGGGCTTCCACATGAGCTGTTGCCAGGTCACGGACATCGATCCAAAATGGCACCCGAGAAACAGGAAGAGGGTTGACACCACTTGCGATCTTCCATAGCATCGCGTTGGATTCATTTAGCTTGCTTACGCGGTCGACGGGGTGTACCACGGGACCAAATGTCATTGGAGGACACAGAGCGACAATTTCGAAACCAGGGCTATGTTCCTGGATGTACTTCCACGCTTCCAGTTCTGCATACTTTTTGGAGCCTCTATAGGCAACAACTGCACTCGTTGTGGGGTCAATGGACTCTTCATACGTGAGAGGATTCCAATCTGCACCGGTATAAGTAAAATATGGACCTTTGCGATTGATATCGAGTACGGAAGCGAAGGAAGAAGTTATGACGATGCGTTGAATTTGAGGGTTTGTTCTCGCAGCCTCTAGAATTGCAATGGCGCCATTGATTGCAGGAATAATGAGCTCTCGCTCGTTGTTGGTTGTATCATAGGTAAATGGCTATATATACCGTTTGGGTCAGATGTTCATTCAAATGAGAAAATCACTGAGAATAGTAGTAAGGGATTGTCAGCTTACACTGGCAGTATGAATTATTCCATCCACCCCTTCAACCGCAGCCACCAAGCCCTCGGGGCTTCGAGTTTCGAAATCACCAATCTGAACGAATTCAAGCAAGTGCGAAAATTGCGGGCGGGCCTTTATCATAAGATCAGCCTTTTGGTGCGACCTTGTTGCTCCTCGGACTCGAATTCCGCGTGAGAGCAGAGCATCGACAATATGGGCGCCGATGAAGCCTGTTGCGCCCGTGACCAAAACGAATCTCGACATGCTGCTCTATTGGTTGATAGAACCCGTCTTTGAAAATGTGCGAGACCTTCGATTCAAAGATTATAATTTCAGACCGAGCCGTCTACACGCGCCAAGCGACTGCCTGGCGGGGATCGTTGCCGCCTATCCCCGTGTGGGGAAGATGCACATATGGGGTGACCCCCCGGATTTCTCTCAATTCTTGTCTCCACAAGCGGAGAACTAGCCGTTGTCCCCAGATTGCTGCTAGACAACCTTCACCTGATCATTCGACCTTGAGCTCCAAGATCCGGACCATAAAAAGCGGTCGTTGCGCACGATTGAAACGCGATTCCTGGCATTTTCTCCTGGAAGCCACCGAAAAAGTATCGCGTCATCCAGAATTTCCACTTTCCCAAGCTCTTTTGTCAATTGTGAATGAACTTCTAAATCGTCCGAATTAAGAGGCATATTATCAGTAGCCCCAAGTACTCGAGACAATCCAGGGGACTGAGCAGCTGAACTCGCTTCAACATTATCACCGGGAATGAGCTAGCCTCTCTTTGACAAACGTCCCAATTACCACAGCAAACCGGAAGCAAACATGGGTCTGCTTAACCTGTCAGAAGTTCTGCGTGGAACGTGGCTCATCACAGCCATTACCGTCGTAAATGCTTGGTGAGTTAACAAGCTGAATCTTTATCGGAGATGAATAATAACAAGCAAAGCTCCATGGCCTGGTTTGGGTATGACCAAGGGGTCTTTTCCGGAGTTCTCATTTCTGCAGGTGAGAGATATCTCTAAGGTTTATATGCTTCGTTCAGCCAGAGTCTAAAATTGGACAGATTTCAAAAAGCACTTTCCTGAAACGAACGATTCGAATATATCTGGAATAACTTCAAGTTGCTTCTCGGTAAGCTTCTTTTCAAGCCGGCGGTTACTCCTATTTTGACAAATCCCCGCAGTTGGGTGCGTTCTTCGGTGCCATATTCGCATTTGCCCTAGGAGATCGACTCGGTCGGAAAAAAGTGATCCTTATTGGTCTGACTTGCAACACCATTGGGGCCATTCTTCAAGTTGTATCTTGGAGCTTGAGTCAAATGATTGTTGGACGCATAATCAACGGATTCGGCATGGGGTTGACATCATCAACCTGCCCCGTCTACCAGGCTGAGTGCTCCAAGCCTCATGTACGGGGAAAGCTGGTTGTTGTAGGCTCCTTGTCAAACACTGCTGCATTCTGCCTTGCCAATTGGATGAACTTTGGTCTTTACTTCCAGGGCGAAGCTCTACAGTGGAGATTCCCTTTGGGATTTCAGCTCATCTTCCCTGTGATAGTCTCATTAACTATGCTCTTTGTTCCCGAGTCCCCTAGATGGCTCCTGCTAAAGGATAGGCATGAAGAGGCTCTTCAAACACTTGCACGTCTTGAGGGTCCGACAAAGTCCATTGACGACATAGATGTCAAAGCACAGTTTCTGTCAATACAGTCCGCATTGGAGATGGAAAGAAGAGAGCAAGCACCTTTTATGGACATACTTACCGGTCGGGACAAAATGAAGAATTTACGGCGATTAATTCTATCATGTGGTACACAATTCATGCAGCAATTCAGCGGTGTGAATGCACTCGGCTACTATCTGCCGACATTATTGGTACAGAGTGTGGGGCTTGGAGAAGAAGAGAGCCGTCTGTTGACAGCCATTAATGGAACGACATATCTCTGCGCTGCATTTTGCTGCCTAATTGTTATTGATCTTTTTGGTCGAAGAAAGTCAGTTTTGAAGATGGTAAATGTGTTTTGAAAATAATGTTGACTGATGTCCTCCAGATTAATGCTATACGGGTCGGTTGGCATGGGCTCCTGCTACTTCATTGCCGCCATGTGTTTGAAAGCTGGGGAGAGTAACCCCCTGAAGAAACAGCTGGTATGTCTAAAGATCTTTGTTATCCCGTCCTATCAACGCTGAGAAAATAATAGATGGGTAAAGTCACAACCGCTATGTTCTTTTTATATTATTTCATCTATGGCACAAGCTTTGCGAAAGTTCCATGGGTGTACAACTCAGAGGTCAACTCACTTGGCTGGCGCACTAGGGGTGCAGCAGCAGCCACAGGGACAAATTGGATTTGCGGCTTTATTGTGACCCAATTTACAAGTGTCGGGGTTAAGAACCTACACTGGCGCTTCTACCTAAGTAAGTTCAAAAATCCCCTCTCGTTGCCAAAATGCTAATAAAAAAGTTTTTGCTGTTATCTCCTGGGCCTTTTTCCCTACTGTCTTTCTATTTTATCCAGAAACATCGCGCCGTACACTGGAGGATATGGACGAAATCTTCATTCGGAATCCGTCGTTAATAGTATGTGGAAATCGCCAGCTCACACAGCGGGAGAGACCAGAGGAGTTTGCCGAGGCAGAGAGGCAGAGGATTGCGGGAGAAGTTGAGAACGGAAAAGATGGTTTTTCGATTTCGACAACTACCCATCATGAACAGGTCTGAATGGATCGAGGGAAACAATGTTCAAAACACAGATTCAAGTGATCCTGATAGTTTCTGTATGAAGATGCATAATGTGATACAATACAGTATGTTGTACAACCGTGAATTTAGTTCGAAGTAAGTGTGAAGCAAAGGCTGGATGGATAAAGCTTTTTGGATCGAGCCTCAGTGGCCTGCATCTTCTCAATTACCTTGATAACTTGAGCTGGACTAGAGCTCAAATACGCCTAGTAGGAGTAGGAAAATTAAGTTATAGATTTTACACAATATTTTTCGTCAAGAAAATGACGATGCTAGTAGTCTCACAGCTGGCGCATTTGATTAAGCGAAACGGAAGACAGCGCTATGCGACACTACTTTGCATACGCGATAGCAGCTTGTGCTTCCTTTGCAGCTCATCCAGGATGTTGATCACCGCCTCCAAACTCGAAAATGCCCATGGTCGAATATTTCCCAGAGCCTGTTCCTGCAACTCTGCGATATCGGCAACAAAGCCTTGAAGAATTGGACTCATAGAGGCTAATGTTAGAACAACAATGGCACCCAGTGATCTATATATTGTGAGACGGTAATGGTATTTCTGAGCCAGAAGTTACGTACGATATTGAAAAGGTCCATGTGTACTGGCTTGGACCGGCTAATACCGGGGTCGTGCTGTGAATATAGCTTCGGCAACTTTCAATGCAGATACGAGCCTTGTCGATAGTTTCACCTGAAGGTAAGCTTCCAGGATTGCTGATTACCTGTAAAAGAAAGGGTCGGTATAGAATATGACGAGCTGCAAAGTATCTGATTCGTAGTATGGCCTGGCGATCACTAGAGGTTATTGCTATAGACTCAGGCTCGAGATTTGGGCGCGCGGCCTCGGGTATGGACGAATGCCAAAGCTCAAGCTGAGAGTGCAGTTCATCGCAAAATGATTGTAGAGCCAAATTATCGACAGGAGAAAGGTCATTGCGCACGGTCAGCGTAGTGGATGAAAAAGCTGAAGGGCTTTTACCGCTTTGATAAAGCAGGTTGTGAATACGATTCAATAGTTTTCGTACTGAAATTTCAGCTAGGAAGCTGGTTGATTGAACTATACCGAGATCCGTGCAAGCTGGGAGGCTAACGGTGTCGGTTAACTGCTGCAGTCCACTTCGTGGTAGTTCAAGTTCAGCGATTCGGTCACATTCGACCAAAAAACAGGACCAGAAAAGTCGGATTATAGATTCTCTTTCCCGAGGCGTTCTCTGATATGAAGCGTGTCTGGGTGGAGTTTAGAATTATATTCCTTGAAGATAACAAGGCCTCATACCTAGAAAGTTGAAGTTGGATGATTGTTGCAGCAGAATACACCATTCTCCAACTTCGAAGTGGGCGAACAATATACGCGTAATATATGCTGGACAGAACGAGTGCCTGTGGTAATGATAAATTGAATGAGAATGACCAAGATGATTGATAAAGGAGAGTAGGCATAGCATGTCTTATAAATCGAATGCCAGGTGGCGATGTTTTCAGAGAGGGAATATCCGCTCCTGTCATGGCGGCTTCTCCAATTGCCAATACGACCATGCATAAGGCGGACTCAATGCTAGAATCCGGACCCCTCTTGATAAAGCGGCTGTAGATTCCACGAAACTCGCTTTCATCTAGTAATGGGTGATGTTGGTGTGCAGACGAGAAAAAAAAAATTGACCAATTCTGCGGCATAATTCTCATCAATCCGCCATGGCTGCTGTGGGGCTGGTGGGTTACTCCATTCTGTCTCAAAAGGTAGTTGCTCGGAAGATTCCAAACGGAAAAATAAATCTGGCGGATAGTCTCCAACAAGTGACTTAACTTGTGGAAGACTCAAAAGATAGCTCGACGACGTTTTATGTTCGGGCGGAATCGACAAGGGCGGAGTGTGCATATCCGAATTCTGTTGAATATCTGCAAATCCCAGAGAGGGTGACGTAAAAGTATTTGATGAAATTTCTGCGATGGCCCCAGTTGTATTGTGCAGTGGCGATTCCATGAGAACTTCCGAAGGAGAGAATTCATTTCCCTTTGGAAAATTTGAGATCAAGCTTGTTTGATCTTTCAGCATTGTCTCGATATCGTGCAATTTGCCCATGATTTCTCTCGTGCCACCAGTGGTGTCAATCCTTGTTGCTGTGAGATAGAGATCCATAAAGTCAAAAAGAAAGTTAGACAAACCTCTGTGAAGGAGCATCGACATAGTGGCATTCTATTTCCATTTCTACGCAATGTGAACATGAAGGCTTTTGAGCGTCGCATCGCCGTTTGCTATTCTTGCGTTAATTCGAGAAGAGATGAATACAACTTCAGAAGCTTACCGACTGCGACAAAAGCTGCAGGCAAGAGGTACTCTCTTTCTAGTGAAACTCATCATGGAAGACGGGATGGAATAATCGGGGTACGAGGAGCAGGGAGTGGAGGACGCGAGGTGATGTCGGGGTTACCCCGTGGGGTCCCGCACTTTGCACGTGACCGCATGATAATTTTGGATAGAGCTAAGAATGGCTGTGTTTGTTTTCATTTGTAGGTGCTCATTCATTGTTTTGTTCAAGAGTAGCATATAAGGCATATAATAAGCCAAAAAGAGGTTATGACCTAGGAACAAACCCCCTCGATGATCACTTTGATCACACTTTCTTTTCCTTGTCGAACAAGGTCGAAAGCTTCTTCTGCCTTTTCAAATTTGAAGCGGTCTGTGATCAGTCGCTTTACATCGATTTTTCCACTTGAGATGAGATCTACAGCAGTTGGATAGCATCCGACTGTGTACCGAATTGAGCCTCGAATATGTAAGTCACGAATGCAGGCAGTCGTAATTGGAAACACCACATTCTGATTCTCGGTCAATTCCTTACTTCCATTGCAGAAAATTGCTTAAGACTTACCTCACGACCCATACCAGCTTGAACATAAGTTCCACCCTTCTTTGTCAAATGTATTCCCGTTTGAATACAGGCCTGTGCTCCAGTCGCCTCCAGCACCACGTCAGGACCTTCACCCAGACAAAACCTCTCCTTGATGATGCGGGCAACCTCTTCACTCCAAGCTGTCTCATCGGTATCGGTAGGTCTGACAGGAGGAACAAATATGTCGTCTGCGCCGAATGTGCGTGCAAAATCCGCCCGGGACCGGCTTATATCCACACCAATAACCTTCTTCGCGGAGTATGCCTTGCTCACAGCTTGACAAAGCAGCCCTATAGGTCCACATCCAAAAACCACAACTGTCTGATTTGGGCGTACATTGCCAACTTTCGTGATCTGGACAGCAACTGCGACAGGCTCTACCAAAGCTCCTTCTTCCAAGTTCATATGCTCTGGGAGAGGATAGCAATAGTCTGCTTGAGTAATGTAGTACTTAGAGAGCGTGCCGTCATGCGGTGGTGTGGCAGCGAATACGGTATCCGGACACAGATTATAAGATCCACTCCGACAGTAATTGCAGCTGAAATAGTGTTAGCCATGTTAATGGGAGCTGTTCAAATTGCTGCGCCTGGGGCTAAACATACTGTCTGCATGGCACACCGGGTTCAATTGCTACTCGGTCGCCGACCTTGAGGTTTTTCACAGCAGATCCAACTTCGACAACTGTACCAGAGCTCTCGTGACCGAGGACAATAGGTGATTTGAGAATGAAATCTAGAGAACAGAGAGTAATAAGTTTCGGTCAGTGCTGAGTGGCTTCGCTATTGAATCTGGCCCACCTCCGATGCGTCCTCGTTGCCAGTAGTGGACGTCGCTCCCACAAATACCCGTCTGTGCAACGTGAACACGGACATCCCAAGGATCCTTCAAAGCCGGAATTTCGCGATCCTCAAGGACGACATCTTGGACGGCTCGAAGAACGAAGGACCTGTTTTTCTCCCGACTATTCATGTTCTTCTCTTGCAAATAAAATTAATTTGTGGCACCTGGGCAGATCAAGATTTGCTTTTAGTTAAACCTTGTGACACACAACTTTGAAGGGTACTATAGGTATAAAAATGACTGTCTCAGGCTGCCACAGTTGTATTTCAATCCCCGCACGACGGAGCCCCCACTCCGTCGCCGGACTGCCACCCCGCAGCATGTGATGGAATAGTGCAACAAGTTAGTCACTTAGATTCTCCAGGTCCAGGTATCTTGATTTGGGGTAGTGACGATCTGTGCAAGATATTGAGATGGAAGGGAAAGAGATATAGTATTGGAAGCTCGAGAAACGAGTTAGTATGAACCCGTTATACCGACTCTTGGCTATGGATCTCTCGAATAAACAATTTTATGTCCTCGTGGAGCCCGGCTCCTGATCTCATTCAATCCGTTAATAACTCCGTGCAAACCTCCCCTTCGTGTGACAACGGGATGTGGCTGGATCTTGCGCCTTGCAACTAAATCCTCAGCGATGTCGCGCCACTTTTTGGCGAATTGACCCTGAGCCACGTCGGCAGCAAATTCCATACCTGGGAACTCAAACCGCTCACCCGTCATAGAGTAGGCGAAAGCTGTAGTTGCGATCGCGGTTGTCTCCGGCCGCGATGCCTTGAAGGCTTTTGGCAAGGGTGCTTTTATACTGTGGTAATGTCCACCGGTCGGAGCAAGTACCTTGCTGCAGAATATGCTCGACTCTTCGCTACCAATGCAATCCAATAGATAGGTGATCGATGCCCCGATATCATTGACCCTTTCATAGCAGTCTGGTAGACTATAGTCGAACCATTCATCAGAACCACGGGACTTAACAAGCTCTTTATTATGAGCGGAACAAGTTGTAAACACGCGGCATCCAGAACTAAAGCTCCGTGCATCGGAGAAACAGTTAGACATAGGAAATGATTCGAAGGAGGCATTGCTATACTTACAGCTTGGCTAATTGAATAGCAATTGTGCCCGTGAGGGAGCTGCCTCCATACACCAGTAGTGTTGGCCCAGAGTTGACTGGGATTTCTGGAGATGGTAGAGGCAAATTCAGGACCCAGTAGAGTGCCTGTCCAATGGTTGCGAGACCAACCCCCAAAGAAGCAGCCTCTTGGAAGCTAAGAAAGTCTGGCTTGTGCATGGTGAGACTTTCTTTGGATGTAACGATATCCGCAAATGCGCCATCTTCGGGCTCGACGGAATTGCCTGTGGGAAGCTTCCGACTCAGCATGCAATTGATTGAAGATGGGATCGGGCACCTATGTCCTATGTACCACCGTGGCATAGCCCGTATACGTAGTCTCCGGGTTTGAATTCTGTCACATTTTCTCCGACTTCTAGAACCACTCCAGACCAGTCACAGCCAACAATTGAGCCTGAACCGCCTAGTACGTCGATCTGATGATTATCGGCCGCGTTCAGTGCAAAGGCTTTGGTTTCGGCGATAATATAGTCTGAGCGAGAGCGGGGAAAGTGACATTCGACTGAATTTCCGCGATTCCAGAACTCACAATGCGGATTGCAGTTCGTTTCTGAGCGGTAGACATGTTCTTGGCTGGGGAGGCCTGCACGGTTGAAGAGGGTGATATGAGTTTTAAGTAGGTGTTTCATAGAATAGCGAATGAAGCATCTCGTAAATTATTTATTGCTTAGAAATGAGATTTGAAATGACAAAAGAGCCTCGCGATGCTGACTGAATTGGGCCAACAGCAAACAAGACGTGATGATTGGATGGGCGCCAACCAAGGCAGATTAAGGCGAGTGGGGGCCAACAGTGGGAACTCCTCCACCGTCTTTCCACAATCCTGGCCCTCGTTGGCCGAGCCTCAAAATGTTTCTAGAATCAAAAAGGATAGCGACACAGAGCTGCGAGAAACAGAGGAGATATCGCGCTAGTCGACCGAAGGTGCGGTCGGGCTGTGTGGTGTGTAAGAGCAGACACAAAAAATGCGACGAAGGACGTCCATTCTGTTCGATGTGCACTAGCACTGGTCGCCAATGCGAATATCGGGAAACCCCTGACCGTCGAACTCGAGTCTCACGCATTGTTCCTGTCTTTCACGATGATTCTCACCCGATGAGTCTCTTGCAAGTCAAAGGGTCTCCTGTTCCATTTTCCCCACTCGTCCCTGGAGGACTGGTGGACTTGACGTCTGAGGAACGGTGGTATCTGACTTATTTTCAAAAAGTCACATCCTTGCAGTGCTCATCTTACTTTTATGACGAGTTTTGGGAAAGGCTAGTGCATCAGGCCAGCGAGACTCAACCTGCAGTCCGTCACGCCGCCATCGGCATGGGAGCTCTCAACTGGCAATTCACACAGCTGCGCATCGGTACGAATTCAGGGCCTCTTGATCGAAGATTTTCTCTTCGGCAATGCAATAGGGCAATCAATTATCTCCAAAAGAACCTGGCCGATAACCAGATGGGTCGTGCCAAAGTGGAGACTGCTTTGGTGACTTGTGTGGTTCTGGTGTGTGTGGTCCTTTTTCAGGAGGAACCCGAAACTGCTGGTCGACATCTCCGAGCTGGCAAAAACCTTTTAAAGCAGTATTTACTCGAGAACCCCTACTCGACTTCACTTAGTAGAGCTTTAAAACAAACCTTTGCAGCGACCCAACTGGTTTATACGACATTCGCCAGCAAAAGCCCAGATAAGGAAGATCTAGAATCCCCATGGCTTGTCCCCCACGAACCGCCAATTAATAACGACAATCTCCAGAAGTCATATGATTTCTTAGCAACACTAGCCCGAATGGTTATGCAGAATGACTCTCGTGGTTTTCGAGTGATATCATCCGACCCAGATCTCGATCTGGAGCCATTTGCAGTCATGACCAAATTGCAAGGATGGAGCGCCCAGCTCAGTGCGACTCTCGCTGTTCATAAGGATCTGATGGGCCAAAGAGATGTAGACGCATTGACCATTCTTGAGCTGTGGAGTGAGGTTCTTTCCATATTGATCGCAACGAATACGCGTGTTCAGCCACTGGAAATGAAGTACGACAGCCTATTACTCCACTTCAAAAAGGTGGTCCATTTAGGAGAGATCTTATTAGCATATACCGGCCAAGGCTCAAAGCCCACTTTCCCAGTCAACATTGGGATCGTCCCTGCTCTGTTCTTCTGTGTTTTCAAATGTCGGGACTGGCTAGTCCGGCAACAAGCACTGGAACTACTGCGCAAATGGCAATTTCAAGATGGAGTTTCTTCAATCTCCCCGATGGTCCTTGTATTGCAACGCACCCTTGAGATTGAGATGCAGGGTCTCATGCCTGAAGATCTGGTCCCGGAATCTTCGCGTATAGAATCTATTATTGTCGAGACGCCTCCAAAAAGGCCAGAACTGAATTTTTGGTATCTGATATCTCGATATACAGACGCGAACTGCCACGCTGACCAACCATGGCGCAGCGAGTGGCTTGTGTATGCGCCCGGTCAACCGAAGACCATGCATATTTGAGAGACATTTCTAGTCTTGTTCTTCAAGATGCTTTTGTCGCAGTGCGGATTCCTGGCCATATTGAATATACAGAGGAGTTTGGGGATAGTCGGACTGAATTAGCTTCAAGCTCAGTTGGAATTCTGAGAATCCTTCAGGTGCAGACGCACCTGTATCTCGAAAATGAAAGGGCGACTGGCAATACTTGTAACTATTTTGCGATGTTGATTTGCAGCTTGGTGGGCGCGCGTAAATGCGAGTGTCCGGGACCCACCACGAATCGTCATATTATTGGCTGGTCTAGATTCTTGGGCTGATCAGTCGCCCGGTCCTGCCTTCGCTTTTACGTGGTCGGTCTTGAAGATCGTCTTTGGAAAAATAATCACTTCCAAGCAATTCTCTGCACGAAACCACGCCATTTACCATTACAAACCAATCCCAATAAAATCATGCTTACACATTCCAATCAGAGGAATAGTGAAAATGGCATGTTTCCTGTCTTTAAAACCCGCCGTTCATACTTTTGTTGAGACACGCAGCTATCCTCTTGTCTGTTTGCTAAACTTACCCAAAGAGGCAAGGAGCTACGATGCCTTCACGCTGTGCGATTCCACCCCAACCGAGGGAACATAAGAGGACAGATACCCCTCCAGAAGATATCCTAGGATACTATCTTATCCGACGCAGTTAAATCTCCCTTTATAGATCGTAGAAAGTGCAATTCAAGTTTCCCAGCATTATGTTCATGTTTACGTCCATTCAAGTTATTTATGTTCGGACTGTATGCGGCGAGGCTAACCTCATTGGGAGATTTCCCCCGCGGGGAAAGATTCCCCGCGTTTATGCCCCAGCGGGGTAAGTGTTGGCCATGTCAAATTCCAGGGGAGCATGTTACCACCTCGCCGTGAATATCTCTGCAAGCAGAGTCGAGTGAGTGATATGTCGGATACTCCATTGGCCAAAGCGCCTTGCTCAAACTGCAGAGGTAAGGATCCTAGAGCCTGCGATTCGTGCAGGGTAGTCATGACTAATCCGTGACTTGCAGCCCGCCACCAGAGATGTGATAAGCGTCTCCCAGTTTGTAATCGATGCGAAGCAAAGGGCCTAACTTGCAAGCCTGTACAGAAGAAGGCCGTCTTCCGACATGGATCGACCGCCAATTTTGACACGAGCTTTACCCAGGGCCAAATATGGGTCAACAGCAAGCCAAAGACATGGCGTCCGCCGAAGCAGGCGTTGAGCTCTTTAGACCGGCAGATCAATTCAGACACTGCGGCATTTTCACATGAGGAGCTAGCAGATAATACTTCCCCGACTGCATCTGTCTCAGTGGAGCACTTTCAAGAGAGCCCCTCGGCCCCTATTCGAGTCGCTCCAAGAGAGGCGTCGGCTGAATCCAATGAAGTGCAGGTAGATGAATACCACAACATTCATTCAGAGAATAGGCAAAGTGGAAATTCTCATCAACATCACTCATCCTTGACCTTGTCATCTCCGGCATCATGGTCCAGAAGCCCCCAGAACGCACGTTTACCTCCTAGTGGAAGCGATCGCCAGTACACGGACCCCGGAACATACACTAGCTTACAATACTGGGAAACTGAGACGGATGTTGATTATTCTTTATCTCCATCTTCAACCACTGATCTGGCCACCACCTCATCTGAAAGTGTCCAAGAGTCATGTCTAATGCGATACTTCATTGAAGAGTTGTCTCCATGGGTATGAAGCCTTTATGTCCACCGAAGATTCCCAAGGCTGACAAAATCCAGTTCGACCATTGTGATGAGCTGAGGCAATTTCAACTAATAGTTCCTCAGCGTGCACGGCATTGCCCAACTCTTAAAAACGCTATTTGCGCGGTTTCCTCGCGGCGTCTCTGCCGACTACCCAAATATTCGACTTCCAAAGGAATACTATATCGTGGACAGCTGCTACCTCGCTTGAAGAAATCAAGCGCATTAGAGTATATGCTCAAATGCATTCCGGATCTTGTTCAATTCCCTGAGATTCGAGATCCAGTGCAGCAAGAGAACATCATGGCCGCCACTGTGATTTTACGACAATATGAGGAGATGGACGAAGAAATGGATGAAAATGAGATAGATACAGATTATTATGATGACAGACGTGTCAGCTTCTTGGCCATCACGCAAACTATCATTGACTCGATGATTGAGTCACCTTTGGAAAACTCTTTAGCAACCGCTGCATACTGGATTGTCATTAGACAAGAGATCTATTATGCATTTTCGAGAGAGAGTATCCCACACATGAGATTCGATACAAATCGTTGGCGGAACACGTCCATAGCCAACAGCATTATAATGTTCGCGGGCGAGGTTGCCACTTGGCGTTGGGGACAAAAGAATCCCGGGAATGGAGTGAGAATGTTCCATTCCGTATAGAAATTGATTCTCACTAACCTGTCTTCAAAAGCACAACTCAAGCTTCGAGAGCAACAGCTCGCTAATGATTGCATGGGTGAGATTGAGCCAATTCTTGAACTCGGCCCAGATCGTGCAAAAGGAAAAATATTTCCGACCGTATGGTACAGCTTTGATGTTCAAGTAACTGCCATTCAGCACTTTCGATTAGCGCAGATGATTCTGATCGCAGAGAGTCCATACCTGGAGTAAGTCAGAAGGAGCTCTTATCATATTATTATATACTAATTCCATTTAGAAAAGCAAGCCGAGCGACACATCGCAAAGCCGAGGCTCAAGTACGGTCCATTGTTTTGAACCTTTGCGGCATCGCCTTAGGTCATCTTCGAATTCAGCCTGCATTGGTCAACGCAGTAATTGCAGTTACACTCTATGGAGAGTACTTCACTGATCCGGAGGAGCGCAATGCTTTACTTGGAATCATAAATCGGACAAAAGAGCTGCATGCATGGCCGATGAGAAAGCCATACCAAACCCTGAAACGGCGATGGGAAGTAGTTGATAACGCTGAGCTATGATATCGGGTCTTCCGAGAAGGCGAAAAAGTTCCGGCTCATGTAGAGATAGCAATCCTCGGGGAAATAAGGCATACATAGATTTTAGAAAAGACCCACTAGGCAAGGAAAAGTCTTCAATACACGTTCAATTCAAAATTCGTCACGCATCTAGGTGGGATTGAATAATGCCTTCCAAGGTTGATATTGCTCTAGGTGATCTAACGACACGTATATCCGCCGTCTACAATTATATCGCAACCAGTTGTGTAGGTGCTCGCATCACTGGAGAGGTACAGATATACCCCCTTGAGCTCACGAGGATCAGCATCCCGCTTCAATGGAGTAAGAGTGTACCATTCCTCCTTCATCTCAAAGGGGCAATCTTTGCTGATAGGTGTGTCGATGTAGCCAGGACTGACGGAATTGACACGGGCGAAAGCGGCCCACTCTACGGCCAATGATTTCGCCAGGTGGATGATACCCGCCTTGCAAGCATTGTAACAGGCCTAAAAAGTTGTCAGAGCTTCTTCGTGGACTATATCAGGGATGCGATCTGGTTTACCTGCTGTTGAGGAACGTTCGCTGCATGACCAGACATGGAGGCAGTGAAAATAAGATTCCCATGTCCCTGTCTACGAAAGATCTCTCCAGAAACACGAGCACAATAGTATGCGCCGGAAAAATCAACATCTACCACCCGTTGCCAATCTTCTAACTTATCATCCAATGCCCCTGCCTTTGAAGGAATCCCAGCATTTGCGATCATAATATCGAGTCGGCCGAAGTCGCGCACCACAGCGTTGGTTGCAGATTGAACCTACTCAATCACACGTTAGTTTCAGCATTTCTTTTCGAGCGCAAGGACTTCAAACATTTTCAAAGTTCTGCACTGAACACTTATACGCCTTCGCTTTTATTCCGAAGTCCTTCTCCAACTCCGAGGCCAACCTATCGGCATGAGAAGAACCGTGGTACCAGAGAGCTATGTTGGCCCCGGCCTCTGCTAGGCCACGAGCGACCTGGTATCCAATCCCACCGGCACCACCAGTGATGATGACGACCTTTTTATCCAGTCGAAACATTTGGAAAATACTATCCGGCAGCACTGGGTTTGGACGACGAATACTTTGAGAGCCCATTTTATGTGTTCCTCGAGTGTGAGGGGAGAGATATGCGACGAGTTGAGCGCTTGCCTTTTGTTCAAAGATCAATTGAAGGGCCTGCGACCTCATATTTAAGGCAAGGACCTTGGTATCCGCATTGTGTTGCTAGCTTCCCACTCACGAGCCGATTCCACCTGCAAGGCCGCTCTTTGGTCTCAAGGTGCACTCTTCATACCATGGCATTTCTTGTTAATCGGTGATATCGCCCCAAAGTCTCGGACAGCCCTCTCCGTCGACGGAAGTGGATCTCCGTTTCCTCCTCCGCAAACCAGAAACTGTCATGGAGCAACCCCACGGGGAGAAGCGTGGGGTCCAAGTGGGTCCAAGAAACATGCGATGCCATCCCGTCACTTCTTGCCATTCTTTGTTAGAATATTAGGTTTACTCGCGCTGGATATATTACTCCTGAGCCGCCGGGTCATGGACGTGCATCTCCGATGAGATTTCTCACATCATTTTACAACTTCGGACAACGATGAGAGATCAGGATATTGTCGGCGAGGCCTTGGCCTCTGTCTTGCCTCAGCATGATCGCCCCTGGTTTCGTGTCCCACATCTCTTGCAACTCAATCTGATCCTACTCGTTCCTCTTCTTTCGTCTGCGGTCGCTGGATATGATGGTGAGATTTTGACATTTCTTTCTGTGTGTTGTACGGAATACTGACAAAGTCGAATTACACTAGGGTCGTTAATGAACGGATTGCAATCAATTAATGAGTGGAAGGGCTACTTCGGTAACCCAAATGGCTCAATACTCGGTATTGTCAACGCTGCGCAGTCCATCGGGAGTGTCATTTCATTACCTTTAGTTGGCATTCTGTCAGATAAAATCGGACGGCGCTGGACCCTACTGTCCGGTGCAATCGTGATCGTCGTTGCCTCGATTATCCAAGCTGCTTCGGTACAGTATGCTATGTTCGTGTTTTCTCGTGTGCTGGTGGGAGTTGGTTCTATGCTGGTCACACAGCCATCACCCATGCTCATCACAGAGCTGGCTTACCCAACTCATCGAGGAAAATATACAAGCGCGTTCTGGACCTTTTACTACCTGGGAGCTATATTGGCTTCATGGGCCTCATATGGTACACAAAAGCATATGAGTGGGTCAGACTGGAGTTGGAGAGTGCCTTCAATTATCCAGGCTGGGTTTCCTGTCGTCCAAATCATATTCTGGTCTTTTGTACCTGAGTCTCCAAGGTATTCATTACCCATTTAGAGAAATGATGGCTACGCTACCTCAACTGACTCATATATTCAGATGGCTCATTGCAAAGGGCAGAAAAAAGGAAGCTGAGGATCTTTTGGCACGATTTCATACTGCTGGGGATACATCGCATCCTCTTGTCCAATTCGAAATGAGCGAGATCGCACGTACAATTGAGATGGAGAGCCGAGCTTCTGAAACCAAGTGGTCGACACTTGTCAAAACTCCTGGAAATCGCAAGCGTACATTGATTGCTATTTGCATCGGCGTCTTTGCCCAGTGGAATGTAAGTTTATTATAGGCTATAGCTCATGAAGCATGTTTCCAATGGAGACGCTAACATAATTCAGGGTGTTGCGGTTGTATCCTACTATCTCACGCTTGTGCTAGATACTGTCGGCATTAAAGACTCGGACACACAGACTCTCATAAATGGTCTTCTTCAAGTGTTTAACTTTATTATCGCTGGTAGTGCAGCTCTTTTGGTCGATCGACTCGGACGCCGAACCTTATTCTTATGGTCTGCAGTGGGCATGCTAGTCTCCTTTATCATCTGGACCGCATGCTCGGCCGTATTTGATATTACAAACGCCGGTGCTCTGGGCAAGACGGTGATCGCTTTCGTCTTTATTTTCTACTTCCACTACGATATTGCCTACACACCACTGTTGTTGGGGTACCCGACCGAGATATTTCCATATTCCATCCGCAGTAAGGGGCTGACTGTGGAGCTGATGAGTGTCTACAGCTCCTTGATTGTACTCGCTTTCGTCAATCCAATTGCGTTGGATAAGATTGGTTGGCACTATTATATCTTCTACTGTTGCTTTGACGTTGTCGTGCTAATCGTGACATGGTTCTTTTTCCCGAAACAAAAGGTCATTCTCTGGAAGAGATCGCGGAGGTTTTCGATGGGCCATCTGCTGCGATGAGCAGTTCAATTTTTTATAAACACAATGACTTCGATGAGAAGGGAAAGTCTAGTACAGAGCATGCAGAGCACGTCGCATAGCTCGAGTTCACTTTTACTAGGACTAACTTGTGCTTAACTGATGAGTTAGCTATTTGCCATATTTAATTTCACAGTTTCGAGTTCTCTGAATAGTATCACTTGCGACAAATAACTAGACTTGAACAATATAATCTCAAACCTCGTTTGAATTTGACCTAGTGGATGTCTCCTCATCATACTTTATCCGTTAGTGAATAAGAATAAGAATAGTCGAAAGAATCCCGGGAATCGAACGTAAGCCATAGTTAGACCCCACGTTAATTAAAGTCCGGGATACTGCCTCGGCAACCCAGCCCCGGAAGAGGCTGTCACCGCGATCAGCCCATCTCCAGCATGATCAGCAACATCGATTACCCTGCTATCAAAGTGGAGCCTTGAAATCGAACCAAAAACCGGTAATGGAGTACATGCAGGGGCGGACATCTACGTCCGTGGCGGAGTGCGCTGTCCGGCGGGGAAGGGTGAGTGATGTCCGCTGCAGTAATGAGATAATCGACCATCGAGTCAAACTTACGCAGCTTCAAGGTTTAAATTAACTTGTTTGATTTTGTCTCATTTGAATAATTAACTGCAAGTCAACAAAATGGTACTCGCCCAACCTGCAAACCAACACGTCTCCAAGGCGTTCGACCTCTCCGGTAAAGTAGCCATCGTCACTGGTGGTGCCAGGGGAATAGGTCTCGAAGTTTCTCGCGGTCTGGCCGAGGCTGGCGCAAATGTATGTTATGTTGGAAACTTGAAAACAACCTCCTTTATCGTCACCCCGGTCTCTGATAACTAAAATACTGGGTCCAGGTGGCTATAATCTATAATTCATCCAAGACGGCCGACGCGACCGCTGCCGAGATCGCATCAACCAACAATGTCAAAGTAGCTGCCTATCAGTCCGATGTGACTATCCAAGCCAATATCGAGGCCGCTGTGCAAAAGGTTGTGAAGGACTTTGGTAAGGTCGATATCATGATTGCCAACTCTGGCATTGCATCTTGTGTCGCGGCTGAGGATTATACCGCCGACCAATGGAGTGACATTATGAAGGTGAATCTTGACGGTGCCTTCTACTCGGCACAGGCAGCTGCTCGTGTTTTCAAAGAGCAAGGGTTTGGAAATGTTGTTTTTACAGCAAGCGTGAGCGCAACGCTAGTCAATGTTCCTCAGAAACAAGCTGCCGTGAGTTATTCCTAAGGAATCTGATCCCGAGAATGTCTCACTAACACGTTGCTTAGTATAACGCTTCCAAGGCCGGTGTTGTTCAGCTTGCCAAATGTCTCGCTGTTGAGTGGGTGGACTTTGCTCGCGTGAATTGCATTTCACCAGGTTTCATCGCAACCGATATACTCGATATCCACCCCCTTGAGTGGCGTGAGAAATGGCTCAGTATGATCCCTGCTAATCGCATGGCGCAGACATACGAGCTCAAAGGAGTCAGTATATCAGAAACAGATATCTCAAGGGTTTCTACTAAACAAAACACAGGCATACGTCTTTTGCGCATCCGACGCCTCATCATATATGACGGGTTCTAATATCGTGATCGACGGGGGGTATACACTACCTTAGAAGTAGATATATTCAATGAATCAGTCCAAAAATAAGGAGAGAACGGCATCTCAATTTCCTGAGCGTAGATTATCATGAGTTTGGAGCTCTATTCACAGATACAGAGGCCCGAGGTCTGTATGCTTTTAACTAAGCAGGTGACATGGCAGGTCTCTTCCTATGGCCATATATCATTCAAACCCTGGAATTTGGTTCATAAAATCGGTGATTGTTGAGGCTTGGCTGTAGGATAGGTTAGTTGGTGCCTGGATTCAGCGTGATATGTACGTGATCAATCACTTACAGAGATGTATCGAAGCCATCCATGTGTGCGATATCAAGATTTGGCCACATCAGTGGGTAGAGGTTAGCAATCTGTGTGTGTGGAGACTCCTCAGTCGGAACCCCCCCATCCATCAAGTGAGTAATTCAGATATTGGCCACAAACTGAACGAATTTTCTCCAGGAAGAGAGAGGCCGATTCAATAATATGAGACATTGACTCAATTGTTCGCATGGCTTGAGTAATCTGCTCACGCCATTCATCGGCAGCTGCACATTGCGGATCATTGCGTAAGCAGTAGATGGGAATAAGTACGGCCTGAAACAGAAAGTACAGCCCGTACCAACAAGCCATCGTGTTCTTATGCTCATTTAACCAGTAGGCCGAGATCAGCTGCACAGACTCACGTGCTGCCTGCAGGCACCTCTCGATGGCAATGTCCTCATGGTAATTGGGTTCTTCACCATTGGTAGCAATTTGACCACGCCGTGACATCACACGTCGGATAAGAATTGGGCGATACATGAGAGTTCGGAAGTTTCGATATCGCCATCGCAATATAGAATGGCAGAGCCTGAACGTCACATCTTGAGTGGCGTCTTCTTGGAAATAAGGAGGTAGGGATGATAGCCAATGTGAAATTAATCGGTCATCCGCTTCTATCAGCTCTGATGCAGACGGAAAAGACGTGGAAATCATCTTCGAGTATATCTCACTTGTTGCCATATGAAATGCTACCTGGGCTCTCATGTGTGTATATATCGTCGTCTCTGTGGCAAAATGTGGTGTTTGTCTTGTTCCCAGTGTGATGGCCTTTTATCAAGAGCAAAGGGTTAGTACAAGGCTATGATAGTTAAGTAATCAGAGGGGCCTCACCGTATCGTGTACATCCATTGGCAGTTCCGCATCAACACCATTGGAAGGGAAGTCGAGTGGTCGTGAAAAAGTGATGATAGCACCGACGTCAAATATGTAGAGACAGTGCCAGATTCGGCGCCGCATTTCCCTTTCGAAAAGATTCATTGTCGGCGATTGTATCTCCTTGTGAAGACCGATGGCCATTGCAGTACGCCTAGCTAGACCCATGTAGTGATAGCCTGAGTTTGGTTTGTTCCGCTTTTGCATGTAGTTCGAGATGAGAGTCAAAGCTTGCACGAGATGAATGCTGCCAGTCTCTAGCATGTCAAACGACATGCGTGCCTTCGCTGCCTCGAAAAGACCCACGTCTTCCTGTGAAGGTTGCGTCGATGCAGTGAAAGCACCCACGGCAGCCACTACAAACAGGAGTACCTCCCATGCCTTTGCCTTTGGTCGCGGAAGTACATGCATAAACTGAGCTCGAAAAGTGGCCTCGTGAATGATAGGGTAGGATTTGTGAAAGAGATTGAAGTATTGTTTGACAAATGGATCCAGCTCACCGAGAGAGTCGGATGAATAAGGAATTCTTAGGGTTGGCATGTTTGACGGTTCGATAATCTGACCTGATGCGATCTGATCTTCTGATCCGTTGGGATTTGGGTCAGTAACCCGCAGTAATGCAGCGCCAGACGCAACACCTAGTCATCAATCAGTAGAAAATCAAGCAGCCAAAGTGGAATTTTCGTACCAAGATAACCGCTGCCATTTGGATCACTTGTCAAACTGGCCATACCATCGACGAATCTGTTGCTGTTTGCCCGGCCAGCTCGTTCATCCCATTCCCAGTTGCCGGACAAAGGGGAGGATTCAAGAGGCACGTTGCTTTGACCGATCGATCTCTTTATAGCACCTTCTCTCACTTCAGATTCCAGTGGAGCTCGTGTCATGCTGACAGGGCCAGCAATCTGCGGGCTATGGAGATGACGTGGTTGGTTGGTCGCTGTCCTTGCGTGAAGGGGAGAGTGGGACATGTCGATGGAGCGACTGCGTTGTCTGGATTCCTCACACGACTCAGAGAGACTGAGATCTAAATAAATGTTTGAATCACCAGGAACTGGCAGGTGTTGCTGAAGATTGAGAAGTGCATTCTCCAACTCCGTCACGTAGCGACGGGTCAGAGGGCGACTCTTAGCTCCGTATTCGCACGTACGGTTTTTTTCTCATGCACAGCGTGCACTTGGGAGTTTCACGGTCACACTTGATGGAATGAGAGTCAGTGTATGTCATGATGTGAGAGATGAGGGTGATGCATCTCACCTTTGATTTCCTTCGACGACACTCTTTACACGACAACTCCGGGATTGCGCGGCGGTCGGGATCATACGATCCAGTCCGCCGAGTGAGACTAGCTGGTTCTGGCGAGGACATTACAGTATCCTGTGTATCCACATCCCCCCTCATATCCTGGTTCACGATCAGTGGGGGTTGTGGAGTGATACTCACGTCGTTGCTGGGGGTTGCCGGAGGATCTCCGATCGACACCTCATTTTCTAGGCAGAACACCCTTTGGAAGGACATAAGGAAAGGGTCTGCCTTGAGGACGAAGAGGCTACAGATAAACGAAAATAAAAGATGATGAAGATAACTCACTGGGGAACAAGAAGTCGGTGGGGTGAGTGGAAGTGAAAGTGAAGGTGAAAAAGGAAGAAGGAAGAGTGGTTGATGCCTACTAGTAGTATTTAACTAGGTAGTCCAACTTGGAGGGTCGATGGAAACAAGAGATAACCTTGGAACTTGAACTTGACAGAAGAAGAATATCAAAGTACTGGAAATACTGGAAACTACCAGGAAGTAAATTGCGGATATTAAATAATATTCATGTATAGCTATCGAACAAGGTCTCACCCTATAAACATTGCTTATCGACCAGCATAACCCATTGAACTTCGCTCGGATGGAGGTGAAGCTCAAGCATGATAGTTGCTGATACTAGGGGGGAAGATCCTCCATCTTAGTGCCCCAGTCACTCTCTTCGGATCCCAGAGTTAGCTCTAGGACTCCTCCTTCGGTCCAGAAGTCGTGCGTAACCCAATTCTTAGTCCATTCCTTGCCATTCAGCTTGGCGCTCTGAATATAAATGGACTGGTAGCTGGGGTCAAAGTTGACATTGCGAATGGTCGCTAGTTTGCCTGTGATGCCGTTGCGAATGCTCACTTCCTTGAAGTACGGGGGCGTAATCAGATAGACATCCTGGCCAGGGACTGGCCAGAGACCCATCATGCTCAGGACCACATATGATCCCATCGCTCCACTATCGTCGTTACCCGCAATACCAGCGACAGTGGTGTTAAATTGTGAGGGAATATAGAAGTGGTTGTACTTGGCAGACAGACCGGGCCTTCCAGCATAATGGAACTGGTAGACCGGTAGGAATGCCTGCTCATCACCTACATAGAGAAGGCCAGACTCATGGAAATAAGTCAGGCGCTTCGCGAATTCCTCAGCACCACCAAGAGTCTGAACAAGGGATCCCATGTCATGAGGTGCATAGCTGCGAAGAAAAAGAAAATAGTTAGCGATATACTTCCTTTTCTCGCGTCGATGGTGCAAAGATGTCACCTACAAAGTATAGAGCCAAGCACTTCCCTCATACGTCTCGTGGCCGTCAGGGTTGAGATAGCAGGACGTGAAGTTGAGCAGGGGGCTGCAAAAGATTGGATCCTGGTATCCCCATGTCCCGTTTGTGTAGCGAGGTTGCAGGAAGCCGGTAAAGTTGGTGTCAGCGCCCTGGATACTAGACTTTTGGTCTGCTTTGTACATGTTCACCCAGTTTCCGGAGCGTCCAAGGTACTTCTCATAATCTTCCTTGTGGCCCATGCCGTGTGCCATCTCAGCAATGCAGAAATCATTGTATGCGTACTCGACCGTGCGAGAGATACTCCGAGTGTGTGTTCCAACACCGTCAGGATCATAATCGTCGGTCGGGATGTATCCGAGGCTCTTCCAGCTGTGCAGGCCACCGCGGCCTTCGACATTCCAGTTGGCCGGCTCGATCTCCGCATCCTTGACCACAGCCTCATAGGCAGTATCCCAATCGATACCTGGAATCTTTTTCAGGTAAGCGTCAGCCACCACAACATCGGCATTAGAGCCGCCCTGGGTGAACCCCTTGCAGAGTGACATGCGGCAGTCAGGTAGATAACCTTCGTTGCGGTAGATATCAATCAGACTTCGCAGCATTAGGGACTGTGAAAGAGGATCGACCAAAGTCAACAGAGGGTGGATACTGCGATATGAGTCCCAAATGCTGGATGATCTTAGGTTAGCTGGGGGGTTGGATCAACCAATCTACGTGATAAATCTCTTACCAGTAATAACTGTCGTAATACGGCTCATCACTCTTCCACAGGGGGTTTTCGCCAGTATAATCCTGGGGGCTGATCATGGCGCGGTAGGCTCCGCTCCAAAAGACCTTTTGCAAATCGTCGGAAACTCCCTCCGCATCAACGGAAATAACGTCCAATTTCTTTCTCCAAGCAGCCTCAGCGGCAGAGACTGATCCTTCAAAGTCGAAGTCAGGCTGCTCTCGCTCTGCATTTACGCATGCTTGGTTAACGCTGATGAAGCTCACACCGACACGAGCGAGTATAGTATTGTTCTTGGGTGCATGAAATCGGGCAAATGTACCAGCGGAGAGTGTTGCTGGTGTGTTGGTTCCATCAGCTGCGAGAGTAACGGTCTCGCGGCTGAAATTTGCGCGATTCTTATTCCAGACGCCGGTATCACGAAGTTCAGCACCCTTGAAATCGACACAGAAATGAAGATCATAGCTTCCGATTCCAAAGCTGGGATTGAATGTGCCATTGCCGGTCAGTCGGCCAGTTGATTTGTTCACATCGGCGGTACCATTGGTTCTTGACTGTGGCAGATCGATCAAGTCAACCAAGATCACAGGGCTCAACGCGTCAGCCGAAGTCTCATCGAAGGTGAAGCGATATAGTGCCGAGCGATTGGTTGTTGTCATTTCGGCATGAACACCGTTGTCGAGGGATATGCCAAAGTATCCGGGGCGAGCCTTTGGCGAGTCTCTCTTCCATGTCGAGGCTCTATCGTTGAGTTGCCATTTGCATTGGTTGAGATCATCGTTCGGACACGCTGGCTGGGCAAATATGGGAAAGTTTCCCATAGAAGGTGACTTATATTGTCAATGTAATGAGTCTTTCACGGGGGAGGAAGGAAGCATACACCACCAGTGCCCGAATCATGCATGTGTGAGAATCCAGAAACGACAGTCGTATCAAAGGCGAAGCCCGCCTGATTCTCGCCGATTGTATCGGCCACAGCCTTGGCCATGCCTATCGTTCTGTGAGCAGCATGCTCTCCAATTATGTCTATTCGAGCGACTAACCAAAGGGTAATGTTGCGCCGGGGAAAACATGGCCTGAATCAGGCATTAGCTGAAATATCAATGGAAGCAGATCGGCACCTATTGAAGCATACCTCCATTGGCTGTCCCGATCAAAGGATCGACATAGTCCAGAGGGTCGAAGTTGTCCGCCAATGTCACCTGTGTATTCAGAGCAACGGAGCCATACAAAACCGCGGCGATGGCACCGAATGCCTCGACACGGGGAAGCAGTCGTGGGCCCATGACGAACCGCAGGGAAAAGGATGTGCTGCAAGAGCGCAAAGTCGATTCGTGAGAGAGAAAAAAAAGACCGAGATTCCAGACTGAGCGCGTGGTGCATGTAGGATCGAAGGTCTCTTATTTACTAGCATTCCTCGCGAGTGGATCGGCAACGCGCATACTGTCTTTGAGGACAAATCTCGGCAATTTCCCCTCAAATTGAGAACTCAGGGTGCTTCGTAGCAAACAGTCCACATATTGCAAGAGCGAAGGTAACATCGAGTGCATCGCCCAGCCCCATCGCGTGTGACCTCTCTGCGCGGGCAGCCGTGACCGACACCGCGTCCTGCAACGTGCGTCGTGCATTTTAATTTTCTCCGTGCCATGACGAGTGAAAAAAGCGGTATCGGCCGCAGGATGAGCGATAGAGCTGCCCAAAAGAGACAGGGCGAGCTCATCGCAGAAGGGGTCACTCGGCGGGTTCCTGGACGAGGTGCCGATCCCTGGCGAGTTGGGCGAATTGTAGCTCTCCCCCAGTATGTCCGAGCTGCGGGGAATGAGGCCCCGCGAAATGAAAGTGGGGAAATTCTGGGAAGTGCTGGGCCCTCATGTAACCTCTTTGCGCGACGTCGGAATTGAAATGGTCAGTTGTTGAGTAGGGAGAAATAGGTGGGAGGTGGGAGAGGGTGATTGTGGTTGGCGGGAAGGGGAGAACAACAAACAGTGGCACTGGACAACAAACACTGTCTAGAATCCAAAAACTACTAGCTATGCCTATAAAACAATAGAAAAATAGTTAATTGATTCTTGCTATCCTTCAAGTCGCGGATAACCTGACGGGCCCCCAGACCCTTAAGGTAGAATATTGGACTCTTATCTACAGCACAAGCTTTTCCGCATACTAAGGTACTAGTTAGTAGTATTCTAGTATGATGTATAAGATAATGGATACTCATTATCACAGAGATAATACTGTTCCCCTAATGGACTTTACTCTTTCTTTCTCATTTCCCATCAGCGGTATATGTGACAGAGTTGGGAGAGAGTAGAGTCTTACACTCGGCATTTAACTATGTTTATGCTATTTTTATGCCGAGGGTTGGCCGAGATCGGGCCGAATGACATAATCACCTTCCTCTTCATCACTTCTTCCCTTCTTCACTACACTTCAACTTCGCCTGGACTGGGTACCTCCTTGAACTTGAATACTCATTGAATTATCCTTGATCATCTACGGAATGTGATACATCTGATACATGTGATCTGCCGAATTGACATGCCCTGAAGAAGAGGATCTGTTGTGGATCGTATGACCTCAACACCCGAAACTCCTGTCAAATACAATAATGCCCGGAGTCCCCTCCAATAAAGCTTGCGAGCGATGCAAAAAAAGGCATCTGAAGGTTGGTGCTTGCTCACTTCTAGCCTACGCTGAACTGTGGACTTCCCTAACCTCACCAGTGTGATGAAACTCGCCCGCATTGTGAAAGGTGTGAAGCCGCTGGCGTGAAATGCCCCGGCTATGTTCAAACTCGAAAGTTCATCGACCAAGGAGCATCAGTACGCCGCCGCTATGCTCCTTATCAAGAAATTCACGCGAATTCCGGCGAAGTGGGTCATATATCTTCGATCTGCACGAACGAGAAAACTGACAACCGTGCCAGAGCTCTGAAGGCCACAAAAGTCAAACTCAACACGTAAATGTCCCATTGGATCCTCATGCTGATCCATTGGGAGGTCCTCCGGACACAGAGATGATCCAGCCGGACTTGAGTTCTCAGAGAGACAAAGCCAGGGTGATTCCAGGCCAGATCGCCCAAACGGCTCAAACCGGGCCCTCGCTTCACCCCGAAATTGGAGCTTTACAGGGTCAATTCCAAATTCTTAATGATACAAGTGCTTTCCCAGCTTCTCGGATCAATCAATCCACCCCCAGTGGCGCTTCTCAAAGTCCAATTGTGGACTCGATATCGCCAAATGCTTCAACGGGGCGCACTCCGGCTTCTGAATGCGCATACAATAAGGCCTCTGTTGGTCAATCACAACATGAAAGATATTTGTCATCAGAAAGTGTGTCGCAGCGGAGCGAGAAGGAAGAATTCCAAGACATCTTCTCAGACTTAATGACGGGCTCGGAGCATGAACTCGCATTCCTATCCCGTCATTTCGCAGAGATAATCGCCCCTTGGTTGGACCTCTCCGATTCAAGAAAGTTTTTCTCCGTCTACGTGCCAATAAGAGCCATCAACTCCCCCTCTCTGAAGTACGCCATTTCCGCATTGGCTGCGAAACAACTGGGCCGCGTGAAAGGAAATAAACTGACAGCTGGAGGGGGCATGTTCACCAGCTCGGCTACGACTGAGATGTATCCGAATGCAGCCGAGACTGACTGGTTCCTTAAAGCCGCTAACTACTATTATATGGCGGCTTCAGACATGAATAACTCCTCTTCTTTTGGATACAGCGCACACAGTTCAACGGTCTTGGAATCGCCCATCGAGATGGTCAGCCGATGGCTAAAAGTGTCCGTTTCGCAAGGAGGCGCACAAGATCCCTCCAACAGCAACTTTCTTCGGAAGACCGAGGATATGCTGGCAACAGCAGTTTTGTTGATATTTTATAAGCTGCTTGATGCAGATGGTGATCAATGGCCCACGTCAGTGTCCTGAGTTCAGTACTTTCCGGGAGTTCGAGGCTGATATTTCCCTTAGGCACCTAACTGGTATTCGGGGTGTCTTCGAAATTCTAATGAACACAGATCAATTGAACTTGACAGTCTTCACCCACGGCATTCGTGCTTGTTTTTGGAACTTTGCTCGTCAAGACTACCTTGGCTCTTATTTCACTCGATGTCCGACTCATTTTGACCCGGCAAATCTCTCTGTGTGGCGAGCTGCGGGAATTTCTATTGACGAAAGCGAGAAGTTCCAGATCAGCCTATATGGCTCAATCAATCTCTCCCAAGAAGACCAGGCAGCGAACAGCCTCTGCTGGCTGGTCTGCAAAGTCATCAACTTTCTAGCAGAATCAAAGCAGTCGCAGATTGCACAGTGGACTGGATCGCCAGCTAATAGACCGATCGGAAACCAGGAATCCGCAGGAAGTGCTGATCGGAGCGCAAATACTTGGCTTGATCTTTCCTTTGAGTTTCAAACTTGGTTCGAGCGCGTGCCCGAGACTTTTCGTCCGTGTGTGCGAATCGATCACCCCAGAGACTTCTCACACCCATCGGAAAATATCAGGCTGCCCTTCCCCGAGGTCTTCTATAGTCTTTCTACCTGTGCTGCCACTATGCAGCATTACCATTTCGGTCGAATTGCCCTGCTGATCAATCAGCCTGCAGACGTTGTTAGTGCCCCAAGCACTGCATTTGATCGTTTGCAGGGCTATCGAGAGGTCACCAAAGAAGTAGAATATCGTACCCGTGAAGCTTGCGGCATTGCGTTGGGACACCCACAGGGTGATGTACGAGTTCACATGGTTCCAGTACTGTTGGCTCTTGGACAGTGTCTCGAGGGTGCCGACGAGCATCAAATAATTCTCAATCTGCTCCGGGGAGTTGAGGCCGATCTTGGCTGGGCTACGGAATACGCTGTCACAAAGTTGGAAGCGTCCTGGAATCGATGAAAGTATTCTTTCTCCTTTCAGAAGTATACTCCGATAGACGGACATGCATCAAAATCCAGACTATACTTGTTTCACTTTTAATTAAATGCCGCCATCATAATAAGTGTCACATATCGCTTTGAAAAAAACATTGGAAAAATGCGAAAAAAAAACACATATGCTATTTGAAAGATCTTTCGTCCAAAGTACTCAATCTCTCCTCCCGGGTCAGTTCTGTCTGGCTTTCCAGATCACGGTCGTACTTTATTGGTTTTGAAGACTTATTGTACGCATGAGATAGCCGTCGGCGAATCCTTTGGCTGGTATTTTCTTCCTGCAACCCCTCGTTATCAACCTCCACCGGCCTCTGTCGACTATTTCTAGTCTTAAATAGTGACCACGGACTGCGGAAGCCGAAGGGAATCAGGTGGCTGAGAACACACCACAGCACACCAATTGTGATTAGCAGCGCCACTGCTGCTGTGACGAGCATCGAGACGATTGTGGTACGATCAGGTATCCCGTTCATGCCGAACACACTCACGGCTAAGCCAACGGGCAAGAAGAAGACAGTCACGTATGTAAAAAGTGTGATGTTTTCCGCTTCGCGAAGTGACTTTTTAGCCCTGATCGCATCCTGGGCATTTGTCACTAGTGCAATGAGAAATTCGATCCGCGCTGCAGCCGCTTTGATTTCCCGATTGTGATCTTCAAATTGAGCAGTTTTTTGCTTGATTGACTTTCGATATTTTTGCTCATCGCTACGTGTCCAGCGTGGTCGCTCACGTCCTTGTGAGCTTTCCCTATTGTTCCATTGCTCAATGAGACCCTGTAGGCTGGTGATATTATTCTTCAAGATAACAAGGAGTTGAAAACACTCTCGAAGTTCTCCGGGCTTTCGATCCTCGAAACTATCCTTAGAGAAGTATTTTTCTCCCGCATCCGATGTTTTCTGCCGTGGCCCTTGTTCAATTCGTCGAAGAATCAAACTGGTACTCGTGTATACTTTCTCCAGAATGCAATTCATCAACATAAGCTCCAACACCTTTCTTTGTTGCCAATGCGTGGTTTTGTCAAGTACATCATTCGTGAGAGGGGATTCAAGGTCTTTGGGGTTTGCAAAATGCTGAGCAACATAGCAAGTCCAGTAACGATCAAAGAAATCGCCAGATATGCGAAAACTGATGACAGCATCAACGAGGTATGCATGATCACCAGATATACCACATGTCTGAGACTTAATTTGCCGAACAGGCGTCGGTTCTTGCGAAGGAATTTCGCCGTCGTTGGGCGAGAAGACCTGAAAGAATCGAAAGTGAACCTCTGTTATCCAGCTATTGAAAACTGCCGCGGTGTCATCATAGAGCCAATTTGCGTGAACCTTCGCATGTCGATCAAAGAATTGCGCAATATGACCCCTTTCGGACTCTGGGGATGCAACGTAGCATAAAGAAGCGACAATGTAGTCCGGAGATTCTAAGTAAATTAGCCTCTTCTTACTGTATGCAGCGTTTCGCCTTTTCTGAAGCCTGAACCAAAGATCTTTGTATGTTAAAAGTGGATAGGTGGCAGATTTCTCTTTGACAGACCATTTTCTCTGTTTTCGGTCCTTGCGTACATCGTTGATAGACACATAGCAATCGCCGTGAGGTGGAAAGGTCGCGTCTTTCGGGTCAACTGCATTGCTAAATAGGTACTTTCCCATGGCTTTATTCATATCACTAGGAGCCTCGCTTTGAACCAGATCGAGCTTCAGTTGATCTGTTGGTGGGACGAACGTAAGGAAGTCCTGTTGGCGATAAATCCATTCTTCGGGCACCTCAACTATGTTGCTCAAATCAACTAGCCTTCCGTATGGGTTTTGTCGCTTCAAGGTGCGTTGGATCGCGAATGCTCTGCCGTCTTGTGTATTGATGTATCCAGGTACAGTTCCTACTACGGGCTCAGGCATTGGCGACAGCTCTCTTGCCCTCTGAACTGGTGACTGTGGAGTTTCTAATCGAGGTCTCCTCTGTCCAGGTGTTTCAGTGGTTTGTTGCCCTGGCTCTTCTATGGTTCGAAGAAGGATATACGGAAGCTCAAAGCCGACGTGAAAATAGAAATCGCGGAAGAGCTCCCGATCGAAGAGTGCAGGCTCTTTGCTGAAATCGTCCAGCTGTCCCGGGAAAAGACCGTTTTCGGATGAGGATTTTAATATAATATCTTGAGCATGGTCGAACATCTCAACTGGTGCAAAGGTACGCTCAAGGCGATTCCCTTCTTTAGCCATTTCGATTGCTAGCCCATAGCGAAGTGGGTTATCCCATTGAGATTCGTCATTGCTCGCCTCATCATGCTGTGTCTGTGCTTCGATAAACTGCTTCCATACTACATCTTCGCCGGTGAAGAATCCCCAATCAAGGCCGTAGTACAAAACAGTGTCTCTGGAATGCAGTAAGAAACGGGTTTCGCGAGCATTTCGGGTAACACTAAGCATGCGCTTTTTGAGGATATCATTCTCTATTGTAAAGCGACGGAGATTTTGTCGTCGAATCTCCTCGGCTGTGAAATCAAGAATGAAATCATCACTGGACTTCCGCGCTCCTCGATGTGGAAGATGACTAGTGATGCGAAGGAACTCTTTTAAAGTCTCGTGGGGCATTTTGCTCTGTGTATTTTCGACATGTTTGATCAGCTCTTCGATTCCTTTAAAAGCCTTCCATATCCAGACATGGTCGCTCAGGCGATATACTGGAATTTCCGAGTCATCCAAGTGTTGCCATGTCGGCGTGAGCGGGTTCTTGTCCTTGGCCAGCTTTCGGAACCATTTTGAGGTAAAGCCACCAAGCCAACTGCATACAAAGAGCAGGTCCTCAATATCGGGAAATGTTCTGACATATTGTGTTGCTTTGATGATGTGGCCAGGCATATTGGTGGGGTTATCTGGTGGAAGTTCAGTATCACCGGATTCGTCGTCCATCTTTCTGCCATGGATTCCAATATTAGAACAACAAGCTTCCTCAAGACCCAATTTCGAGACCCATTCGAGGTGTCCTTTGCATATCGAATAGATTCGTTTTCGTAGCTTTGGTGCCTTGGGTAGTCTTGGATACATCTCCAACATGAACACAAATGCAAAACTATTTTCGAACGTTAGACTTTGAGACAGATAACTTTAAAGAAGAGGCGAGCGAGCGTTAATCTTACTAGCTTCCTGACACACTGATTCGATGATCACCAAAGTCACCACATGTGAGGGCCACCGGTCCAATTCTGTCTTGAGATGGAGTACTTCGATGAAGAACATCCTCTTTGCCATCTGGTGCTTGTAGTTTGATCATCGGGCCGGTGGGATGCTCTCGTTTCATCTTCAGCTTCATCTGTATGAGTAAAAGATACCTCATTCCCATCAACACCCTGTTTCCTCGTCGTCTTTGTCGGGAGATCTTGATTTTCTGTTTCCGTGAGGCCTGGGGTGGTTTGGCTTTTGAATATGTGTGAATCCACTGGGATACTGCACACGGATAGAATGTGTTCAAGGTTACGGCGGAGATGCCAACTCAACACCGCCTCATTCGACACAGAGGCATTTTGGTCTTCGGCGTCGTCAATCTGAGCATCGAATATGAGATCCTCTGGTGGGATTAAATATGATTGCCATGGAGCACTGAAGCTGGTCTTTTCAATTTTTATAGCCACGGTGAAGTCCACAATGTCCGGTCCCTCGAATTCATGTTTCAGGATCAAAGATGAGGGTTTGGTATTTAGATCTTCCTCATTCTCATTAAATATTGTTTGCTGTGGCTTTCCATCCTTAAACAGACCCAAAAGCACGCAGACTCGGTCTTGGCTGACGGGATAATCGGGACTCTCTTCCAATGTAACGACTCCGAATCCATGAGGTCCACTGGCTTGACGCACATGTAATCTTTCCCTTTTTCTTTGATAGTCAAGGTCTTGTAGACTGAAGTCTGCGTTGAGCTCCAGCTTAAGGGGCTCTTTTGTATTCAAGGTATTTGTCACCTGCATCTGCTGCACAACCAAGTTGTTTTGGCACCATAGCCTGACAGTGATAGAGACCCCTTCGTTGGTTCTATACGATATTATCGGCCAGCGGTCTCCCAGAAATTCAAGTGTTGGTGGCTCCGAGGATAGAGTGTTCAAAATTCGTAAACCAATTCCGTTCGCGGAAATCTGCGAGCTCTCCAGAAACTGCGATGCGCGCCAATAGACATACCATGCCTCTGGTTCTTCGCCTGGTCCCAGTCCGATCAGACCCGAGTGGAGCTGGCCCCCCTGCCTGTCCTGGATGGGGCGACAAATGCGCAGTAGCTGGCCATACACACCGGCACTCGCTGTTATCCCGCGGTCGCCAAATGAGACATAAGGAGCATGACGCCTAGTGCTCTCTTGCTTTTCTCTTTGCTGGTTCTGGGACTGGAGGGTGGCGGGTGTGTGACGATTTGGGTCGGGACGCCGCGACGCTGTGGGGTTCAGCTATCAGGAACCGACGCTGTGGTTGTCTTGAAGCAGAACTCACAGGAAATCGCATATTGGAACTCGGTGCTGCCTTGTCCGGGAAGCCCTGGGAATTCAATAGCACTCTTGTTGTCCGATGGCTCTGGCTCCATCGTGAGCCTTGACTCCAAGGATGACAGGTGAAGAAATCTGTGAGCGTGCCATTGCGAGGTGCGGCTGACATTTTGGCCCTGCAGCTTGTATCCTACAAGCATCATGTACCTAGTCCAAGACGAACCCGGGTTTATTAGGGTCCGAGACGGCCAGCCATTTGGATTCCTCGCAGAACGCCACTAGCGGCCATGCTAGCAACAATGGAGAAATCCCTCGGCTTGAATTCCCTGGCGGGTACATTTGCTGCAGTCAGATCGACGATAATGCTAATATCTTTGGGTGCTCGAGTTCATGCCAAGAGACAGGCTTTTAAATGAAAGATGAGTTTGGCCGTACAGTTAGTAGCCACTTCATACCAACTGACAGACTCAGAGGCAGTGATGACGCTAGCCTCGCATTCCCCAGCTCTTTGATGGGACTCATAATCGGAACTTGAAGGCAGTACAGTACTCGTATTTTCAAAAATATAGATAAATGGCTCTACTTCCAAGGTTCTGGATCCTCGTCAGCATCATTTAGATTTAGATGTAAGTGGGCTGTCCAATCACCCTAGAACACCATATCGCGCTCCGCAACATGGATTGACCATGTCGAGAATCGCAATGTGGACCACCTGGACAGATAATTCCTAATTCAGGTCAGAATATAAATAGTAAGTAAATAGTAAGCTCTCAAAGACATAGTATTGATTAGATTGTACGGAATCGGGGCGTTGCGGAGAAAGGAGGCGGAATATCTCCGTGGAGAACAGCCCCTTTTGACTCAAAAGTCAGGTCTCCACCTCATGGGACTATCGCGACCTTCTATGGGATTGTAGTTATCGTCTCCCGTCAATTATTGAAGGGAAGAACCCGCTCGAGTGTTTCTATTGATTCTATGGAGTACATGGCCCATTTTCTTCAACGGGTCGATGTCCCACAGGATTGTAAGCCATTGCTTGCTCCGCTATGTTATTGACAGTGAGGGCCAATGGTCATTGGAAGTAAGAGAAAAAAGTGGTACCTTCACAGTTTCTATATCATTTAGTTACTGGGTGAATAAATCAGAAACAGGGAACCTCTAACTAGCTCCATGAAGCTGGTCTCACTATGCCTAAATTATCACTAGTGTCGCAAGTCCGCCTCTACCATGGAATCACCGATACAGCAATCATAGAGCGCATGGTCAAATGCTCCTCATCACTGCCGAGAACGGCAAATTACCGCGGGGTATTGCCGAGTAGCAACTTTGTAGCAACGCCTGGGCAGGCGAGGTACAAAGCGACCGAGGTGAAGATATCGTTGTGTAGGAAAAAAAGTGCGGGGATTTTGAAGAATCTGGGGGTGGAGAAGTCCACTATTCCCTACCAAGAAACCGCAGTATCAAATGCTCCGTATCAGAGCTGTTGAGTGGTTGGTTTGCGCCACTTTGGAGTGCCACTGCGTGGGCACGAAAGCTTCCTCCTTTACCTCAGCACGGTCCTCGAGTCATCGGTAGATGTCAAATTGACACTCCCGGGTCAATTCCGCACCAAGCAGGGATCGGTCGACTCTTGGTCGTTTTGAAACATAAACTGATGTGATCCCAGCCAGGGCGGTGCTGCTCGAGAATATTACTCAGGACCTTTACTTGCTTGGCAAAATATTCCTTTTTGAAACCAACAAACCTTTGAGTGAATAGCGTCTAGTTGCGCAGATCAATCCACTATGGAGATGAACTATGATGAGGGTGTGAGTACTTGAACTACTCTTTCGCAATTATGGTGTTATCTCGATGAAGCTCAGGCTGATCATTTGTACGGCTTAGACTCTCCATCAGTATGAGCTCCTAGCTCCCCCGATATCCCATGCCTTGCTAATGATTTTGTCTCAGAATCGAGGATGAGTTGGGCACAACCATCTATCCGGGCACGGAGATCATGGCCGATGTGGGCACACATCACTTTGTCAAGTCTTCAGCGAAATCCGATCGAGTGCTGGTGCCACAGCCATCACAAGATCCTCATGATCCTTTGGTAGGCCAATTTAATATGTTCGCGTCCGTGTGTAATCAGCTCTAACGAAGTATACCTCCTAGAACTGGAGTCGATTCTGGAAAATGAGCGCGATGGCTATTTCTACGGCCACCTCTTTCAGCCAGGGGTTTGGGCCGCTAGCATTAGCACCTATGTTCCCGCAACTCATGGAGACATTCAATTCCGATCTCGCTGGCGTGGTACAGTTTACTGGCATCTGTATCCTTATTTTGGGGTTTAGCAATTTCTTCTGGTGTGTCTTGTCCAGCATAAATCTTGCAAAACTAAGCTTACCGCTGAGTGATACAGGATTCCCATACAAACCTCTTACGGTCGACGACCTGTCCTGATCTTCTCGACCCTCATTTGCCTCGTTAGCAATATATGGCGTGCAAAGGCAAATACATATGGGAGTTACATGGGCGCTTGTGTGCTGAATGGGTTTGGTGCTGGACCTGCAGAGGTATGTATTTTTCCGTAGCTCTCTCCCTCTCCCTCCTTCCCTCTCTCTATGGGTCTTTCGTGTCTAACGCGTGCCATATCGAACAGACTTCCCAACCCGAGATTATCACGGATATAATGTTCCTTCACGAGCGGGGTGCCTATAATACCCTATATTTTACTGCATACTTTGGCTCGCTCATGGTACGCACCCTTTCCCTTTCCCATTTGAGAAGAACATCAAATTGATGCTAGGCATAGGTCGGCCCTATCGTCGCAGGCCCAATGGCAGAGCACATCGGATGGCGCAGCTTCTTCTGGCTAAATGTCGGAATCCTCGGCATCGTCCTCCTACTGCAGATATTCCTCTTCCCCGAAACTAAATGGCAACGCTCTCGTCTTGATGAGACACGGGATACTCAAAATGCAGCGCAGAGGGTATCTTCTGAGCCAGAAAAGCCAGGTGTGGTACATCAGAAGGAAAATATTGAGGTTGAAGGTGCCGCTGAGCGTGATCCTTATCTACACCGCGGGTCTCCTTCAAAGAAACAGTTCAAGTTGTGGCAACTTGATGGTAATAACATGAAGACCGTTCTGACCAGCTTCTTGATCCCGTGGAAGCTGTTGGCTTTCCCCATTGTTGAATTGGCTGCTTTTGTCGTTTCCTGGTCTGCTAGTTGCTTTTTGACAC
Organism: Penicillium cosmopolitanum; assembly: GCF_028827165.1. Classification (NCBI taxonomy): domain Eukaryota; kingdom Fungi; phylum Ascomycota; class Eurotiomycetes; order Eurotiales; family Aspergillaceae; genus Penicillium; species Penicillium cosmopolitanum. The sequence continues at coordinate 162,165 of NW_026622678.1, read as the reverse complement.
TGAATCTCACGCAGAGCCAAGCGTTCGCTGAGCCTCCGTATAACTTCAACAGTCAGACTATTGGGTTCTTCAATTTTGCCATTCTGATTGGCGCTTTCATTGGACTTGCAACTAATGGCCCCTTCTCGGATTGGATATCCATGAAAGCCACTCGAAAGAACAAGGGTATTCGAGAGCCGGAGATGCGTCTGCCAGCCATGGCTGTTTATGTTGTGATAATGATCATCGGCAATTTCGTTGTTGCTTTTGGTTATCAGTACAAATGGGATTGGCGGGTAAGTAATTCCCGGGGCGTCACAGTCGTGGCAATTGATCTGAAGGCTAACCGTCACAGGCAATTGTGATTATTGGTTATACCGCAGCAGGTATCCAAGTTGCAGCACTGCCGGCGATCGCTAGCACATACGCTGTGGACAGCTACAAGCCCGTGGCAGGCTCGATCTTCGTGTCCATCACTGTGAACAAGAATGTCTGGGGATACGGGTTTAGCAAATTCATCACCCCCTGGGTTGAGGAATCTGGATTTGTAAAGCCGATCATGCTGAACATGTCTCTGTGTACACTATGGTGTCTCTTTGCGATTCCATTCTACTTCTATGGCAAGAAGTTCAGGGGTGGACAGCCAAGTCTTCTGTGCACAAGATGTAGGTGTCGAGAGTCGGTTTTCGAGTTTCGGATTTCAAATTAGAGAGCATGCCGAGCAACAATCGAATCAGAAAGTTCCAACATTGTTTGTTTGTATTTCGCGATTTAAAGTAGCGAGCTAGGCTCTGAAAGTGGTATCATAAAGAGAAATGGCACAGCAAAACCGCTTTAAAATGCTCAGTCATCGTCATCGTCAGGGTCGTAGAGGTCGAGGTCCAAAAGACCTTTGGGTTTAGGTTTGGGCGCAGGTGCAGGCGCAGGTGCAGCAGCCGGTGGCGGGCGTGGAGCACTAGCAGCAACAGAGCCAGCCTGGGCTGCAGCTTTCGCGGCCTCGTCTTGTCTCGTATCCGTTGTTGGGGCCGGCGCAGGGGCTTCTGCCACTCCGAGCCCCTCTGCCTCTCGGATTAATCGCTCTACCTCTTTGTCTGGGTCCTGGCCAGCTGCCAGCTGAACTTGTCCCATCAATCCCATCCGAATACGATCCTCCATTGGATAGGGCATCATATACACCTCACGGGTAACGTTTGCCGAGTCGTCCAGCCACTGAGTTGCGTTTTTGGTCACCGAAGACACGGGTTCCTTCCCATCCTCTGCGGTAGAATCTCCATTTATCCCTGACATTTGCACGTCCTTGTCTGGAAGCTGTTGGCGTGTAGTTTGGCCCTTCCCTGCAGCGCCATTCGCAGCATCGGCCGCGGCTTCATGGTTATATTTGCTAATGCGGCGCGCAAAGTCCAGCAGTAAACGGTAATCGATTTCTTTTCGCGACAGGGGTTTGGAGCCCCGAGTGCTGTTGTTTTGTGAGTCCGAGTCCGAGTCCGAGTCACTTTCGTCGTCGCATGCAGTGCGGATTTCTCTATCGAATCTTTCAAGATCACCGACAATAGCCCTGACGCGAGTTTCCAATTGTTCTGCCTCGTTTCGTAGGTTTAGGATCTTTGCATAATTCTCTTGGTGTCGTCGGAGGGTTTCAATAGTGGAGGTTAATGTGTCGTCGGCGTTGAGTAGGGCGATGGCCGCTGCTGGAGCTCCGGCGGCGGCGGGGGAGTGGGTGAGGGTGGTCAAAAGCGAATTGAGTTTAGATTCGACGTCGGTCAGAGAGGACTGAACGACGTTGTTCATTGTGAGGGCTAGAGGAAGCTCCTGCGGGGTGCCACTAGCTGGACTGAAGTGAAGTTGTGAAGTTGTGAAGATGCGAAGTGAAGCAAACAAAGCGGAGCCACTTGCATTCATGATCACGTGCAGAGTATCGCATGTCACAAATGTTTTGTTTATTTGATTTAATGTTTTACTTTATTTGATTTGATTCTAATTAATGCAGAAAGAAGAAATAAATATAGAAGCAAAGATATATTTCAAAATACAAACACGAAATAAAACAACATCCAACAGATCAGGTCAGTGCGAGTGGTCCACCAGTTCCTCTCTCGAAAAGTGGAGAGGTGTCAATTAACTTGAACCTCGGGAACAACGGGGAACTTGAACTTGAACTCGAAGTCGCTGGTATTTTCACTAGTATTTTGCTATCACAATGGATGTCACAGCTGGATTACCCTCTGCCAAACCTGTTCAACTGGGTAACACTGGCAAAATTGTTTTGCAGCCTCCACTATCTCGCTGTGGGCAGGGACCAGGACTTATTCTACTTCGGCCAGCATCTTATGCGGGATACCAGCAACAAAATACCAGCCTGGACCCTGAACCCCTCCAAAAATGGGCCGAAGAAAGCTTTGCGGTAGCACAAATCACTCTTGATGTCGATCTGAGTGGGGACAAGTCAGCTCTGCCACATCTGATACAAGAAGCTCAGGATGGGCTGACAGCTCTATCGGAGTGTACTCAGGAGCAGTTCGGGTTGATAGGTAAATCTGGGAGAAAGCCTGTACTATCATACACAATCGCTAACCTTCTATTCAGTCTTCGGATCCAAGACCGACTACGTATCTCAGTTCGAGGCCATCTTGCGTGATATGCTGGCCAATAACGAGACCATGAAGGTTGTTGCACTGCTTTCCTTCGATTCCTGGAATGTTACCGATACACCACGTCTTGTCCACGCGTCAGGTTCCGACAAACTTCCACAGAGTGACTTACAGACACAATATCATTACGCCGATGCCTTATCCCCAGGGTTCGTGATCCCGGGCCATCCCGACTTTCAATATGCAACAGCCGGAGTCTCCCATACCCGCAGCCTCACGTTCCTCAAGAAACATCTTGGGGGGGCCAAATTTTGACCTCGAAAGGATCTGGGATGAGCACACTTACTTTGAATTTGGCGAGAGGTCTGTTGAGAAGACCATGGCGACGATGGTGCAGGAGCCCTACGTGAACCATGTCCCCACGGTAAAGCCCCCTTGCCCCAGACTCGTTAAATGCAAGGGATGGCCCCAGCTAATGAAGATATGTGTGGGTATCACAGCTGACAGGTGGTATCGGTCGGGCTCGGTTAAGCCATTTCTACCTTCATCATTTTATTTTTAATAACCCCGACGACACGGGTCTTGATCTGGTTAGCCGAACCGTCGGTATAGATCGCGTGGTCGACGAATTTATTTTCAGCTTCACTCATGTGAAACAAGTTGACTGGTTGTGAGTGCCGATCTTCTTTTTAGCCTTTTGCATTTTCTTCTACCGCTACGGACTTGGAATCTCACGTTTGCTCAACATCTAGAATTCCGGGTATCCCGCCGACCGGCAAGCATCTACGCATTCCTTTTACCTCTGTAGTGAACATCCGAGGGGACCGACTGTACCACGAGCACATTGCCTGGGATCAAGCGACGGTGCTCGTACAGTTAGGCCTGCTGCCTGAGTATCTTCCTTTCCCGTATCCACTGGCTGATGGGACTCTTCCCGCACCTGGGAAGCGATTCGAGTATCGTGTGCCTGCGGCTGGAGGAGAGACTGCAGCTAAGTTGCAGAATGGTGATGATGTGCCTTCGAACGAGATGTTCGAATACAAGATCCGTGAGGTGGATGATCGTTGAAGGGGTAAAATGGGCGAAGCATTCGCGTGGGTGTACTGTAGACCTCGTCTTGAAATTGAAAGAAAAAAAAAGTCAGAAACTCACCTGCATTTTGGCCATCATTTCTTGGGGCTTTGAGCTGATTCTTGCTGTATAATTACGCATTATCTCTGAGGTCTCCTTGGACGTGCGTTAACTAATGATTGTGGAGAAGGTTTTCCCCTTGCTTAGCGTCTGCATGGCGGGCTCCTAATCGTATGTACAATATTCAAGTTATCCCAACCTAACCAAGATCTAGGTGATGTAGATTGAGGGGCATTGAGGGCTGCTGTAGCTTTCGAACCTGAATTTGAAGGCATGTGCCTTGATTGACACCCGGTTTCTTGATTCATACAAGAACTACTACAGTAGTATTTTCTTTTTATAATTGCTTCTTCTGATGCGGTCGCTTTCCCGCCCGAAAAATTGTCGTATCAACAGCATTATGACCAATAAACTCCCCAAAAAATCAGTTCATTCGGATCACATAAAGAGAGGAGTCAATTTAATGCAACTTCAAAGTAAATCGACACTATCATGACAGAGTTGGAAGCAAAGATTCTGAAGATCGCCGGATTGGTTGACGTCATCGGATGCGGCGATGGAAACGAACGACGAGAAATGCTGCACCAAATCGCACTTTGAGACCACCTCCAGGAACTCCCCGGCATTCTCATTGACCGCTGATTCCCACCACCCTGCAACCTACTCAAATTAAACTCTCGACCAGATGTTCTAAGCTCCACTTCTGCTGCATAAATTGGATTTCGCTGGGTCCCTCGGACGGCCCGGGGTGCACCTCCACCGCAGCGAATGGGTCCTGATGTCCCGATTAATTGAGAGTTCAAATAGTCGGTGCTGAGTCGAGTCGAGTTGGGTTGAGTTGAGTTGGGTTGACTTGAGTTGAAGTTTTCGTTTTCTCCTGCTATCGATATGATCGCCATTCTACTGCTAGCCCTGGTGTCCCTTTGCTGCGCAGCTTTACCAGTCGTAGATCTGGGATATGAACTGCACAGAGCAAACGCATTGAATGTGGGCCAGCTTTCTTCTGATGGTACTCGTACAAGAAGAATCTCCAGCTAATCTTTCAAACAGAGCACCCATGGGCTGTATAATTTCAGCAATATCCGCTACGCAGCACCTCCGGTAGGTGACCTGCGCTTTCGAGCCCCCGAGTGGCCTAAGCCCAACCGGTCGCGCATTCAAGATGGCTCGACTGGCCGAGTTTGTCCTCAGGCACTGCCGATCTGGGAAGAAGAGATTGAACCCGGTTTCCTTTTGAGTCTTCTTGCTGGCACCAAGTTCAATCTGTCAACCGACATCTCCACCTATCCGTATATCCCGGATAAGCTGGATCCCCGGACAACCGAGGACTGTCTATTCTTGGATGTGATTGTTCCACAGAAGATCTTTCAACGTGCTCAGCAAAGGAAAGTAGACTTTGTCGCAAAGAAAAAACTTGCCCCCGTGATGGTTTGGATCTACGGCGGTGGCTTTGCGGAGGGTGACAAGACTCTATATAATCCCGAAGGGCTAATCGATCGAAGCGAGGCTCTCGGGGAGGAGATTGTATATGTGGCAATGAATTATCGAGTAAGTATAGATTGCCCTGCCATATCTTTTGGTCATTCTATTATCTTATACTTTGTTTAGTTGGGCGCATTCGGCTGGCTGGCTGGGAGCAGCCTCACAGCTGACGGCACTGCCAATGCCGCCCTTCACGACCAACGCCTCGCCCTCAAATGGATACAAAAGAACATTCATCTTTTTGGAGGCGATCCATCTCGAGTCACAGTTATGGGTGAATCAGCAGGAGCAGGATCTATTATGCACCAGATCACAGCCTATGGCGGCAAAAACGGATCTGCTCCGTTTCAACAAGCAATCATTCAAAGCCCAGGGTGGAACCCCATCCCCTCTCCCGAGCAGCAAGAGCAAACTTTGCAGCAGTTTCTCGAAGTCTTGAATGTTAGTTCGGTCGAAGAGGCCCGCCGCCTACCGTCGGCGGCTCTGATCGCTGGAAACGCGTATCAGATTGCCACCAAGGCCTTCTATGGCAGTTTTATATACGGGCCAGTCGTGGATGGCACATTTGCACCTGCCTTACCAGGACAACTTCTGCTGTCTGGTGACTTCGATCGCAATCTGAGTATCATGGTCGGTCATAATACCAATGAGGGCCTCGCATTTGTGAATCCCAACGGGACGAAGAGCAACTTCCTTCCAAATATACTGAAAGATCTATTCCCGACAATTAAGACTAATGTGACTCGATATATTACTGATGTCCTTTATCCTGCCCAGTACGATGGCAAATGGGGTTACACCAATCCACTCGCTCGTGCTGCGCTTGTCCTGTCAGATTCCGGGTTCGAGTGCAATACCGACTATCTCAATCGTGCATACCAGAACCAGGCATATGCCTACGAGTTTGGCATTCCGCCAGGGCTGCATGGTCAGGATGTCCTATATACTTTCTTCAACAATGGCACCAGCACGGTGACGTCAAATCTGGGAGTGTCAGTCACCAACGTGACGGTCGCTCACGCGATGCAGGATTGGTTTGTCAGTTTCACCCATGGAGGAAGCCCGAGATCATCGCTCACTCCAACCTTCCCGCGCTATGGGGCCCGCGGGCAACTCATGAACATTGGAAATGACACCATCGCCACCATGCGCGATACGACTAATAACCCTCGCTGTCGGTTCTGGCAGACTGCCCCATATTACCAATAGCTCTGAACAATGGTGTCCGTGGATTTGGCGATACATACCCCATACACATTGTACATATATGTACATAGGGCGAAGCTGCCAGTGATGATAAGACATAGGAACAACTTTCTGCATGGACAGACCATTCTACAATTCAAGTTGGACCCCTCGTACTTTGTACAGTGAAATTCGGTATTTGTAATACAACATGCTGGCTGCCAGATGAGCATGGCCCAACACTTCACTCATCCAATTGAGAAGTCGGAAAGAAGTGATAGCCGGGTCAATCGTAAGGCTGTGGGAAAAAGAAAGGGTGTGTGGCTTGGAAAAGGGCGGGAAGTTAATACGAGGTCGGTATTGCACTATACCGGAACTTACAGACTATATCACGGCAAGATATGTCGATTTAGTAGTAGGCAGCGGCTAGTATGTCCATGTGGGGGAGTTCTTGTTCGATGAATTTGGTCACGCGGTAAGAAGAAACCTGAGCTGCCGGGCCTTCATATGGTGGATTTAGGGACCAGGGCCGGGGTCGGGGCCGGGGCTGGGGTTGGGGAAGGGGGCGGCTGTCGAATTGGGTCGGTACAGGTTATGAAGTACTCCGTAAGAAACTTGCATTAGATATACTCGTAGCTAGTAGTAGTAGGGACCAAGGATAGCCCATAATAATCCAAGCTGCAAACACTAACTGCAAAACTCTGCTTAGTATGTTCGGAGTAGCTTTAGTTCCCGATCTCCCAACAGCCAAGGCGTCGGCTGCAAGCTCCCATCGAGATACGATGTCTCGGAGATCCCGCGGCTGTAGCTGTCTATAGAGAGAGAGGGACAGAGAGAGCTACTCCGTACGGAGTAAAAAAAAGCTACGAGTACAACCCTCGGCATGCATTAAAAAGCTCGGCATGCATCAGGTTGGGACTGCGCCCCGTTCGGCTCAGGGGTAAAAAAGGAAGAGGCAAAAATAACCAAAAAGCAACTAAAAGTCTGCTACGGAGTAACTAATCAAGAATGAGACATCAACCAATCTAATCCATCTCAATTGAAGAAAAGAAAAGAGAGAGAAAAGACTAGCCTTGTGGCCCTCGGTTGCAATGAGTGGGCTAGTTGCCTCCACTCCCCAGCAACGCCGTGTCGATCGCAAGAAAAATGAGAGAGGATAAGGCGGAACTCGGACAGAATTAGCTTAGCGTGCTAGTGACAGTGCCAGTTCCAATCCAAAAATAATCTTGACTCCGCCAAGCTTCGCAGTTGTTGGACCCTTTCGTCGCCCATCCAATTGGGGGCGAAACCCCCAATCATTGGCCGTGCATCGTCGCAAGGAAAAGCTTGCCCGTCACTCTAAAACAGCCCAAAATAACCAGTGAAAGACCGAAATACTGATAGAGAGTAGTACGCCGCAGAACCTTATTGTCCCATACCCAAATGGGCCCAGACTAACTCAAACCAGGCCGTCCCATGTCTCGCCAAAATGTGGTGACAGGCATCCATATTTCACCATCCGAGAGTTCATCACGAAAGTCCCAGATTAAAAAGGCTGCACCATCTCGCTTGGGTAGTTCCACTCGGTTGCTTTCCCTCTTATTTCATTTCAGTTTAAGCCTTGTACAATTGGCCCCAAATTGTATTTCCATTTCAAGTTCCTCCCCCGCTTCTTGGACCCAGGGCCAACCTACGACATACGAGGACCCATCTACATAATAACTGCTGCATACTTTGGCCCCCTCTTTTGTTACTCACGCCTCTCTCGTTGGCTCTATTTATCTACTTCTCCTCATCTTCTGTTGGACCCTTCTTTTCTTTCCCCCCCCCCCCTCACTCTCTACCATCCTCCCCTTCCCGCCTATCTCTCCATCATGAAATTTCACTGGTCACCCCTCTGCATCGCTGGTGCGATCGCATCGGTGATCCCTTGTGCCTCTTCTCACGAACTCCATCTGCCTTATCTCCCTACGCTGGAGCCAGAAAATCCAGTCGAAACCTATATGGTAAGTACCAGGAAATAACCTCAACTACCAACTTTTGATTCTCTCCAATGGCCAGCAAAATTAACCATCATACAGTCCATCAAATGGGCCATTCAAAATGGCTCGCTTTATGCCAACAATGACCAGGTCTTCCCACCAGTCATGTCAATGCAGCTACATGCGCCTTTATATGAAACCCATCGCGATATTCCCATTGAGCAAGAGGATATCAAGGTTTCCTATTCAGTCAAAGCCCGTCTCATTCCCGCCGGTGACAATGGCTCAAAAAATGAGATTCTTCGCATTCGCATCGAACTGCTCGACCAGGAAGGCCGCCCGGTCACTCCACACTTGGTATCTCTCGATCTGCTTGATCACCCCGATGGTACTTATCGTATCACTCGCATTCGACTAGACTCCCCCCGTGGCTCTCGCAGGCCGAGACCATGGCAGATGAAGTTCTGGCAATCTCAAGTCAACACCCTCTTCAACCAAAAAAACAAGCCGGAATTGTCCGCCCCGACCAACTTACAAAGCCTAAAGCCAAGCCAACTCATGCTCAAGAAGCCGCCAAGTTGACTTCTGAAAAGGCGCCCGAATCCACACCCGTACTATCCAAACCTGAAACTGAAAGTGAATCTCAAAGCCAAGTTGGGTATATCTTCTCTCCTTACTGGTCACCATCCACCTATATCTCCCCTCCGGGGACGTGGCCACCGTGGACACAGTCGTCCCCACAATCATCACCAAACCGACTCTTTCATGCGTCTCGTGCGCCCCGTCATTCTGCCTGCCATGCTGGGAGTCGGAGCCGGCCTGGTCGCTTGCCTGGTCGGTTTCTGCGTCGGCCACATCATTATGTCCGTCTCTGTTCGCCTGGGCCTTTGCAAGAAGCGTTCCAATCGCCAATCATCCTCCCGCTCCATCCCAGCCTGCCTTGAGGAGGGCATTCTTTCCGAGAAGGCCCAGCTCATGGTTCCAGAGATTCATATTACACAACCCGGTGTATAGGGTTATCTCTTCTTCATGATTCATTTTCAGGCGCGGCGCAGGATGGCAACATTTTCTTTTCATTCGGTTTCTTTTTTCCCTCTGGGCCTTGTGAGGCCCCTTACGGTGTCAGCGTGCATGATAAGCATAATTTCCTTGTGTCCATATTGTATATTCTTAGCTATAGACTTAAGTATGTGTGACTACTTATCCAAAATACAAGACATGTATTGATCGATCAACCCTGCATTACTCCTTACGCACATACCATACGGGTAGCGGTTAAATACGATATCCCTTTTGGAACTGGTCAGTCTGCTATAAGCCATATCGTGGATTAAAGACCTCATCCTTCAGGCCGGCTGGCCCAATGGCAAGGCGCTTGACTACGAATCAAGAGATTGCAGGTTCGACCCCTGCGTCGGTCAACTTTTTGCCCAATGAGGCCTCTTAAGAAGGGGGAGAGTAGAGGGCGAGTCAAAATGAATAATTTTTTCTCTCTTCACCCGGTCCGATCGAACCGGGGACCCACCGGCCAACTAGCCTGCAAGAAAATGTTTCACCGAGGTTAAGCCTTTCTATTCTACAGTAGACAGTACTATGTATGTAGGTAGAATTTTTATGGAGAACCACTTGACCAATTATAGACTCGGTATCCTTATTCGATTCTGATTCCGATACGAGTTCAATACGCAGTGTGTAGTAGTGGGATTGCGATCGCGCCAGTAATATTCCCGATACCATTGAAAAAATGGCGATCAGCTGGTTCGGCTTGGAGCGAACTTGTCTACACTCCGTATATACTCGACTTGCGATATCTCCGAGACAAGCATGTCAATCTTCAAAATTTTGAAGTCGGATCCAAGTCCGTGTTGCTCATGCAGTTAAACTTGAACGGTTGGTCGGTGATGGATGATCGGCATCAACGGGTAAATTTTGACAGAAATTTACCGTTGCGTTACTTTGATGTTGCACCAGTGCTGGACCGTGACTGCTGTTATGCTGGTACCTAATCTAATACCGTCTTCAAGTTGTTTCTCTTCGCAACTTTGGAGAAATGCGTGCCAAGTACTACTAGCATACGCGTCCCACGGTTGTAGATGTCAGCCCTGGAAGTGAACAGTTGAAAGACATTAAAGCTTAAGAAAGTTAAGGTTCAATTGGAGCTGTCAATTGGTTGACTAATCCTGCTGCCTGTCATGACTACTAGAACTCGTAACGGCGTGGATGGCTCGAGTGGTTCGGGCGCCACGGCATCTGCGCCCGCGGGGATGGTAATTCGGGTGCCTTATTTGTGGAGGTCGTTGAAATTCAATCTTGTACTGTACCAGTGTAACTATGTGTTGATTGACAGTCTATTTAATTTTGACTCTTAGCCCTGCAGGTGAGACGAACCAATTGAACTTCAATATATAACTAGTTACTAGTAGTACTACTTAGTGTACGGAGATTGCCGATATCAATAGTTTCAAGATCTTTGGTTTTTTTTGGCAGTTCTAGTACTAGTAGTAGTACAACGCTGTTCCAACCTTGGAACCTTGGAACTTAGCACGTCGCGTAAAATAAAGATCTGGATTGAAGCCTTAAAATGAGCTGAAACAAAATCTGACTGCTTATACGAGGTAGTATTGCTCCATCCCCTGAATAGTAATGAGGGTCGCACAAAAATCAGCCGCCTGGGCACCACTTCATCCCTGACAAAGAAAAGAAGAATGTGCGTGAAATCGTCTCAAAGGTCCCAATCAAGTGGTTACTAGAGTTTTTTAATACCAATAATTGAATTACAACTTGTAACTCTCAATTTACAGTAACCTTGCTATCTAAAACACCCCTTTCAGCCCACCCGGCTGTGCACCACCCCATATAACAAACTTTGACTCGAACCCTTTGCCAGCCTTATCCGTGAGGCTGATTCCTCGGTTGCTCGGCAAAAGCACAACGTTTCCAGGGTATAACTTGCCGAGTATTGCAAAGGCTATCAGGGGGCTCTCGGTCGGTATGACATGGACGCTATTTTTCTTTGCAGTCAAGAGACTAGAATCGGGCATCTCCAGAACGCTCACTGCATTATGAACAACAATAGAACGGCGAGTTTTTGGAACAGCACTGCCAATGTTTGTCCCATTGACCGAAGACTCGGCATCCTCGGTCATGTATGAGTACCGATGACCGCGAGAGATTTGGCCCACGTCAACAGCGACACGCTTCCCATCCCCCAACTCGAATCGCATCTCTAATCGACAAAGTTGGTCAACTTGTGAGCTGCCAACGAGACAAATCGAGGAACTATCTTGAATCTGGATGTTTTTCTCAGAGAAGCTGGCTGGTTCAGAGACCACCTTCTCAATGCCAGGGGGGGATCTCAGCTCGTGGGGCCGAGTAGTAATCGTCGAACTGATAGTCAAATACCGCATCCATCGCCGCTTCATCCACTCTGACAGGAACATACTGCAGCAGGTGCAACGGGGTCGGCCACCCGGCCAGGAATGCGGGCAGGACAATTCCTGTGCATACTGAAATCCATACCCAACACTCTTCGAACGAACGAGTTCCGGCGCGAGAAGGGCCTTGGCAAATGTCACAACGTTGCGCTGTGTAGTGTGTCTGGTCAACATGTCTGCCAGGAATTGACTTCGTGCGGGTTCAAGATGGCGGAGGCCTCTCGCTTTGCGGTTGATGGGAATGAGGACATCCTGGTAATTCTGGAATGGCAAGAGTGCATCACGGAGCAGGACCATCTGATGCATATACTCGTTGAAGAGCTGCATTAGATGCGGTTGGCTGCGGTCGCCGAACATTAGATCCACGTTGGATGGAGTGAGAAGGTGGCCCTCGCAGGAGCTACGGAGCTGGAGGTCAACATCGACGGGTCTTTTGCTGCTGGATTCTTGATCTCGAGCCCATCGTACCAGAGTCTTGCCGATTCGAGTAGCTTGGGCATTCATCTCTCGTCGTGATATGTCGAGGGGTTCAGTAAGCCGGAGGGTGGCCTCTCGGGTATTAGTAGCCAAATTGGCCGCGATGTTATCCAGCAACTGAGTCCGAGCTGGTTTAGTTCCTCTTGGATCATCACCAAGGTGGAATATAACCGTGTCGAGGAGAGGCGCGAAGCTCTCCACTAGTTGTTTGGGTGTGTAGATTCCGGATCGTAGGCCCCATGCCTCTTCCAAGGGCTGTGTATCGTGGATGCCAGCATCGGGACCAGCGATTTCACGGTGTCCCAAGATGGGGCAGAGTAGATTAGGTAGGTGATGCAGGTGGAAATTGGGGGCGCTCATCATTGCAGCTAGCCGAGCAACCATGATATAGATAGAGATCAAGGAGACGAAACTGTGAATATTGACTGTCATGAATTTGGAATGTGTGTCATGTGGACCTGGAGATGTATTATTTATATTCACTGGCAAGTTGAGCCATAGAGGAGATAGTATCATGCCCCCCCAATTGCTGATGGCGGAGTTTGGTGGTCGCGACCATCCAACTCCGCCGGAGTTGCAACGACAAAAACAACAACGACTGATTAATCGGATCGGAGTTGTCTGGTCGGCTTATAAATATAGTACACACCGACACGATCAAGATGCCGAATTTCCGGAGTAGAGGCTACTTTCGCCTCAGCCAAATTGCTGCAAAGCACATAGAATGATCAAATTCCGTAGTTCATCTGAGCCACCAACTCCAATATTCGAGATGAGCAGTGTCTGCAAATAGTCCCGTGGATAGCTTTCAAGAACCTGCTTAATATTAAGACAGCCTGGGCCGACATTGAAGGAAGATGAGATATCTGTCATAGTCAAAGCGTTCTGCTCGCAGTAATCCATAGTCAGTTCCCAGTCCATCTCCGAGCGCGCCGTCCACAAGACGTGGCTGGATGGGAGTGGCATATTCAGGATCATTTCATCATCAAGTGGCTCATAGTATAGAGAAGGGGATTCAGTCTCTGGATCACAATGACCAAGGAAATGAACGATATTAGCCAGGAAGATCGTGCGTCGCGTGGTCTCCGCGACAGCCCAGTGCTCTAATTTCTGCGACATCATCGGCATTGCGACCGACATGAGATCGGTATTTAGATCATGCATATGCGAGCGAATCAAAGTTCGAGCCATCTTGGCCAGGAATGGCGCCTTTAAGCCCTTGGAATATGACCGCTGCTTCCACTCTTCTCCCGAGCGACTATTTGACGCCCGCAGCTCGAGAATCGCGTAGACAAGCATGGCATGCAAAGCATCCCACTGTTGCATACACGTGTACGTGGGATAAGTTTGGATTAGTCTTTGGCGCTCGACCTCCATCGCTTGCTGAGCAAAGCGTGCGCCGTCTGCTGTCTCCATCGCACTACCACAGCAGACCGCCATTGATGTCCGCGCAAGCGTCGTCATGTCCGGTACATCTTGCTCGTAGAGGCTGCGATGGAGGAATGGCGAAATGTAATCATCTCGAAGGAGACACTTTGGATATTGTTCCACAATGCGAATCAGGTCTCTCAGTGTGGGTTGCACAACGGGGGGATTCCCATTCCCATTCAGATTCAGATTCAGATCCAGGTTCGACAAGCTTGTTTCGGGGAAATCTAAGGGCAGTGTAACTACTGGGCCAGGGCCAGGGCCATCGGTCGCGACAAAGTCGGTTACCCCTTGCGTGGGGAACTGCAGGACCGGAGGTTGGATGGGGGTGAAGCTAGGGGTGGATAACGGCGAAAAGGCGTTGTCGTTGCTTGGGCCTGGCTGCGCGTCGGCAGAAGCAGAGCCAGAGGCATAAACACAGGAAACTCCCCGGTCGACACATCGCGCGCATGGGTGGGCATAGGTGCATTTGGTTTTTGCTTGTACACAAGCGTCGCATGCCTTACGACGCGTCGATTTCTTCGGTCGGAGACAACGTCGTCTGTGACGTTGAAGGAGATCGTCTGTCTGGTCAGTTTGGATAATGAAACACCGGTCGCGTTCACCTACGGCGCTGATATGTCTTGAAGCAAGAGGGACAAACATGATCTCCAGGCATTTTTGTCAATCTTGTACTCGTATCCGTCATGGAAGAAGCTGAAAAGAGGAGGTGGAGGAGGATCGGAGTGATGCATGGTGAGCTACGAATGGCGCAATATCAAATTCAACTTTACTTCAACATCGACTTAGCCTGACTGCGAGACTTTCTCTACAAAGTTCCACCGGTGTGAGGAGAATACCAGTATAATCAAAAAATCCAAGGAGCTCCAATGTGTGGTGTCCAGCAACAGAACTGTGTCGCGTCCGTGCCTCATCATCCACACAAAAGACAGAGGGAGAGCCTTGCTAGACTCAGAGTAAGCGGAATCATACGATCAAGCCAGCGCAGTTCCAGCCACAAATCAGCCACACTAGCGGTGACGAGGGATCAATAGTGGCGATCGGACGACGTATCCATTGACTAGCCAGAGTTGGCGCTGCTGATCGGCGCCACTGCCTTGGTTTTATTTTATTTTTTCTCTTTGGCGGAGTACAGAATCGCGGAGATTAGAGTGAAGGATTTCTTTCGGCTTTCGGTTTCAGTTTTAGTGCAATTTGTGCCCGATGGGATTGTCTGATTTCAAGTTGGACTTCATTACTGTACCTTGCTCTCCCAGGTATCCTTAGTAATAGATAAAGACTCTGCCTGTAGGAAGTATTCGTACGGAGGATCCCATCATCCTAGCCCATATCTACGAGTATCGTACGTTGCAGCCTGGGTGGACCAAGAATACACTTTGATCTCTCGACCCATACTCCCAACGATAGCTTGCCTCCCTTTGAGTAGAGGTTGCGAGCTTCCCCCGGTTTGCCGAGGAAACATTAAACTCAAAAAGACGACCCTCATCTCCACAAGGCCAGGATTTCGTCAATGATTGGCCTAAATCCACTTTTATTTCAAATTGACTCCGTCATCAAATTCAATCTGATCTCACAGCTTTCGATAGTGGCTTATCCAGCCCCTTTAGTGCCCTACAGGGACCCTGGGCAAATCAGACGAGCCTATAGGGATCGACGTCGGGGTTAGCATTGAGAATCCCGGACGATCAGTCCCCAATCGAGATTGAAGATCTGAGAATTCGATTCATTTCATCCGGTGGTACGGAGTACCCGACCAGCCACAGGGCCAATTCCTGCCTACCCCTGTAACCCGATGACTTCATGAAGCCGGCCAGGAACCATTGCAGGACCGTGGCCAAATCGAATCGCCTTGCATGACCAGCCACGTTGGCCAGGTAGCACTCGAATGCAAGCAGAACGCAGGATGCAGGATTCTGCAGCACACCGCAGGAGGCAAAGGAGAAAAGCAAAAGCAAACAACAACACGATGCATCGTGCCGGGCAACTCGCACTCGCACTCGCACGGCCGACCATGCTCGGTCGTGGAGACGCGAGCGTGGGTGCTCGGTACATTAGACGCTGCTAGCGTTGCTCAATTACCTCAAAGGGAATGTTTGGTTCTCAGCTCTGATTTGAACCATATTTTCTTTTCTATAAAAGACCCTGCGCCGAACCTGCAAGTGACTGGTCTCCCCCTCTCTCTGCCTTCCACCTGCAACTTCCATCCCCCCTCTATCCCATCTCACATTATCCCTTATTCTACCTTCACATCATCACCATCAAGATGAAGTCTTTCTCCCCCGTTGCTCTGGCCCTTCTGGCCGCTATCGGTATGGTCTCGGCCGCCGATGTCTCTGCCTCGGAATGCGCTGTAAGTGGATCCTGTGCATGTTTACTATAGTGG
This sequence comes from Penicillium cosmopolitanum, assembly GCF_028827165.1. NCBI lineage: Eukaryota > Fungi > Ascomycota > Eurotiomycetes > Eurotiales > Aspergillaceae > Penicillium > Penicillium cosmopolitanum. The sequence goes on along the minus strand of NW_026622678.1, from coordinate 146,117 downwards.
GACTGCAGATATTAACCCGAGTCGCGAATAGACCATGTGTGTGAACAACATGAACGACAAGGCTTCCGAGCTGAACTGCAAGGCCGGTGACATGGCCTGCCTGTGCAAGAGCGAAGACTACTCCTTTGGTATCCGTGATTGCACCAAGGAGGCCTGCCCCAGTGACGACGCCGAGAAGGTGTTGAAGATGGCTCTGGAGAAGTGCCCTAGTATGTTTCTCTGCTGGACTTTGATATCAACATGTTGCTGACCTTATTATTCCTAGGCGGCTCTGGTTCTGGCTCTGGCTCTGGCTCTGGCTCTGGCTCTGGTTCGAGCACTAGCACCGGCTCTGGCTCTGGCTCTGGCTCCGACTCTTCCAAGACTGGCAGCGAGAGTGACAGCACTGGCACTGCCACCGGCACTGGCTCAGGATCCGGCTCTGGAATGACCACCGCTACTGCCACTGGCAGTGACAGCACTGCTACCGGCACCAGCACCGACAGCATGACTGGCTCCAACGGCAGCGGCAGTGGCAGCGGTAGCTCTACTGTAGGTTCCTTGATGATCAACTATTTGTATTCACCTTGCTAACTATTCGCCTCAGGCCACCGCTACTGGCTCTGATGCCACTGGCACCAACTCCACTATGATGACCATGACCACCACCGGCTCTGGCTCCAGCTCGACCGAGACTGGCTCTGGCTCTGGCAGCGGCTCCAGCAGCGAGTCTGGCTCTGGTTCCGGCTCCAGCTCCAGCTCTGGCAGTGCTCCCTCTACCAGCACTGGTGCTGCTCACCCCATGGCCACCGTCGGCACTGGGGCTGTCGGCGCTATGGGTCTGGCTGCCCTGCTGGTCCTGTAAGGGGCTGGCGGAGATCAGCGAAGTTGTAATTTTGAAATGAATGGATACTTGAATGCCTACTAGTAGTAGCAGGTACTCAGAAGCAAGGATATATGGACAAGTATAAGGATAAGGACTCTGTATTAATGTCGATCGAATGATCTAATGAAGTCATGCTCCACCGGCACGTGCCTGGTTGCATGTGATTTGTATATGCCCGCACCTTCTTTGAGTAGAGTACAGAGTACAGAGTATATCTACCAGTAGTTCTGCTATGCTATGTATGTTAGCACAGTATAGATTCAAGTACTCGGTAGATGCATCTGACATGCATATACAGCCATCCTTTGTCCCGTCGGAAAAGTGGCAGTTTTGGGTTGAGTTTCCCGTTCACCCGATCGGCCGCCTCCGATGGGAAGGGGGGGTCGGTGGTTGGCGGTGCTGGTGGTATTGGGGATGCTGCAAGACACTCCAGATTTAGTAGAATGCACATTAAAAAAGAATGGAAGACAGAGTGGAAAAGGAGGTTACTAAGAGTGAATCCAGAGCCGTGAGTATGAGTGTGTGAGTGCAGTGTAGTGAAGTGTAAAGAGAAGACCGAGCCGAGGCACAAAATCGCCCGTCAATTCCATTCGGCTTCGGTCCGCTTGCCATTTACTCCGATCTGCCCTTGTCTACCTTCAGGTGCCTTGGGCAATTCTCCTCTTCTATCCTCCGTCTTTTACTATTTTTCCTCCTCTCCTCTCTTCCCTAATCCCCCATCATCTCCCTCTTCTCCCTCTTCTCCCTCTTCTCCCTCTTCTCCCCCGGATTCCCAAGCTCCGAGCTTCCCCGCTTACCGCCAACCACCACCACCACACCAACACCCCCGATCACAAAATGTCGACCTCCACCGCCTCAACCCAGGAGATCAAGGATGAAATTAAGGCTGTTGAGAAGAAGGCTGTGAACCAGACCATTCAGCAGCTGCGCTCTCTGGGCGCCGGCGCGGCTGGTGGTCTCTGCGCCGTCGTCGTGGGACACCCCTTCGACCTGGTCAAGGTCCGCCTGCAGACCGCCGAGAAGGGTGTCTACCAGGGTGCCATGGACGTTGTGCGGAAGACCGTTGCCCGCGAGGGTCTTGTTCGGGTATGTCTTGTCGAGTGATTGCTATAGAGAGAATCCGAATTGACCAGCGCATCAGGGAATGTACGCCGGCGTGTCTGCCCCGCTTGTGGGTGTGACTCCGATGTGTGAGTCTAAGCCCGCCCTGACCTCAATGGCATGAATGAATGCTCTCCTAGAGAATATCAACTGACATATTTCTTCAACACAGTTGCCGTGAGCTTCTGGGTATGACTTACTTCCCCTCTCCAGAAAAAAAAAATTGGACCCCTCCATACATTTTCATGTGATAATCCAAAGAAAAGAAGAAAGAAAATCTAACCTTCTATCACAGGGCTATGACGTGGGAAAGACCTTGGTGAACAAGCTCTCCACCGTGCCAGTGGTGAACAACACCCCGCAATACTCCATCGCCCAGATCTCCGCCGCTGGTTTCTTCTCCGCCATCCCCATGACCCTCATCACCGCGCCCTTCGAGCGCGTCAAGGTCCTTCTTCAGATCCAGGGTCAAAAGACCCTGGCACCCGGTGAGAAGCCCAAGTACTCCGGCGGAATGGATGTCGTGCGCCAACTATACAAGGAGGGCGGTATGCGCAGTGTCTTCCGGGGTAGTGCTATGACCCTGGCCCGTGATGGACCTGGTTCGGCCGCTTACTTCGCTGCGTACGAGTATATCAAGCGCAGCCTGACCCCCAAGGATGCGGATGGAAACCTCACTGGCGAACTGTCTCTCCCCGCTGTCGTCGCTGCTGGTGGTGCTGCTGGTATCGCTATGTGGATTCCTGTCTTCCCCGTCGACACCATCAAGTCCCGTCTGCAGAGTGCCCCGGGCAAGCCCACCATCGGTGGAACCATCCGCTCGGTTTATGCTAGCGGTGGTTACAAGGCTTTCTTCCCTGGATTCGGACCGGCCCTGGCTCGTGCTGTGCCCGCTAACGCGGCTACCTTGTGAGCATCCATCTCTTTTCGCAATTTCCATCATCACTATGTACATGAACTAACCTCATTTTCTCCTCTTCTCAGCCTCGGTGTCGAACTCGCCCACAAGGCGATGAACAAGTTCTTCGACTAGATGAATTGTGGTGTCGCTTTGTGTACATATAAACCTTTTTGTTTGTTTATTTCGGTCTTTTCTTTTGCAGCGTTGATTCAATCGTCCGTCTACGGATCGGATGCTCGCGACGAGTTGTGGGCCGATTGGCCTCGATGGATCGGATCTTTCTTTGTGTGCTTTCCTTGGTTTAGAGATATCCCTGGATGTGTTTCGTCCCTGGGATCTTGCATAGAATGGGTTCCTTGAGTTAGCATCGAATTTACCACGAACTTGCGCATCGCATTGGCATTGTGAGGCTGTAGAAATAGATATATCAGTTAGTAGGCTACTAGTAGTCACTATGTTTAGGCTTCGTTTATCATACTAGTACTAGTACTGGCATAAACCATGGTAGATAACCCCAAAGGACCCATCAGATAAGATTAATCTTAGGCCTGGGCAGGTCTAGATGATGCAATGCATAGTATATACTAGTACTATATTGGTGCGACTACGAGTAGTAATACAGTATATATCGGGACGGCAGATCTGAATTGAATGCCAGAGGCAAGGCTAGTCTAACCTCATCTGGTTAAGAGGGGGTAAAATGTACAAGTAAATACGAGTACGTATTTCCTACTACGCTCGGATGTGCTCGGGAGTTGATTGTGGGTCTCGCTGGCTAGCTTCAGTTTTTGAGGCTCAAGCGGAGGACGATTGGACCCTGGCCGGGCCTTGGGATCCCAAAGGCATCATCTTGCGAGCAACCAAGCTGGTCATTGGGGCAATAAGCTGGCACTAAGTTAGCACTAAGTTAGCACTAAGTTAGCACGAAGTTGGGGCGGTTGGGGGCGGTTTGGGGCAGCTATCGGGGCGGCCATCGGGGCAGGTTAACGCCGATGGGTAGGGGGGGTTCTAATTATAGTAGGTATACCTGGTATACCTAATAGTATACTGATTCTATTGTTACTAGCAGTGGAATAAGAATATAATACTAGTAGTAATACTAGTAATATATAGTATATATACTACTATATACTATATTATATACTATACTATCTACTCTGTAGCTACTCCGTACTAGTTAATGTTAACGCCAGTCGAGGCAACAACAGCCCAACGGGGTTAGCCTGCGCGCCTGCCTGCGCCTCAGCCTCAAAAGAATCCCCTCTTCTCCCTCTCACTCTCCCTCTCTTCCTTTCATCTTTTTCTTCTCTTTTCATCCCTTCTTTTCTTCCCCTTCATCCGATTCCCACTCACTCACTTTCACATCCCTCACCATGCCTGTCAGCGGTCATTTTGTCCGCCGCAGCGCCGAGTTCGTCGCGACCTTCAAAGATGGCCCCGCTATGAAAGTCGAATTCTCCCCATGGCTGATTTTCTTGGTTCTCACTCTGGGTCTGATTATGGGCCTGGCTCTTATGTCTGTAAGTTTGGTTTTTCGTTTTCTTCCCCTCTGTTCCTTCGAAGCCCACCAACTCACCCAAACAGGTCGAGTACACTTACGGCGGAGTGGTTGCCACACTTGCCGCCGTCGAGGACTCCAACCCCGACATCTACGTCCGCATCGACCACCAGGACCCCACCAAGCCCTTGGATCCAAATGAGCCCGAACTGGCCGACTCGGCTCGCCTTCAGCCCATTACCAGTGGCCTGCGATCCACCACCAAGCACCTCCGCGCCCGTGCTGGCTTCTGGTCGCGCTTCCGGGGTCTGTCCATCTACCTGGCTTTCATCTTCGTCGATGTCTTCCTCTCTTTGATTACTACCCCAATCGACTCCTTTCTCGGCCATTTCATCTCCCAATTCATCATCTCCATGCTCCTTTCTACCTGGCTGATGGCCTGGGTTCACATCGTCATCTCTGAGCCCTCGCCCAAGCGCTTCTACCAGCGCATCCCCAGTTGGCGCAAATGGATTCGCATTGCCCCAGCCGTGGCTCTTGAGACGCTACTGACATATGTAATCTTCTTCATGCCCATGGTCGTGGCCCAGATGGCTGGCTGGACCGAGGTTGCCCAGGACCCCCGACCACCCGGAACTGAATGCCCGCAGGAATTTCGTCCGCTTCCTCAGCATCGGCGTCCTCCCGGCAATTCTCTCTCTGGCAATTTCTGTTCCCGCTCGTGTTATCTTCATTCGTGTTGCCGCTTCCATGCTGCCCGAGGAGGATGAGTCCATTGTGCCCTTTGACCGCTCCTTCGGCGGCAAGGTCCAACCCGAGATCGTAGGTGGCAGTGGCAAGATCGGCCTCATGGATGCATGGACTACCTTTGACTGGAATGCCCGTGTTCGGTTCGTCAAGGTGGTGGTCAAGACCGCGATGATCGAAATCGCCCTGATATTCGTGGGTGCTTCCGCCATTGCTGGCATTATGTTGGGACTGGGACCCCGGGGCGTGTCGATGGTGCCTGCCGATGGCTCTATGTAAACATCACGAACGCAGGGGAACTGTTATTAGTATTAAAACTGTTCACTCAATGGAAACTGTCGGAAGGATCGAACGACCGGAAGAAAGTTGGGGAGGCTACATCAGTCCTTTATTTTGATGCATTATTATATCACACTCTTTGTATGGGGCTAGCCCGCATTTACCACAGTATTTCCTTGGTGATTGGTTTCTTTCAAGTTATTTCTGAATAGCACATCCACAATCAACCCTCTTATAACTTATATCTATATCTTCTATCCTAAAGGTACCTTCGATGCCTCCACCTATCGGTTTATCGTGGACCAACCCCCGCCCCCCACCGTTCACCGCCTACGATCGATTTTCACCCCTCACCTTCATCGCGCCTCACTCCTCTCAGCTCCTCACTTGATTTACTCCGACTTTGCTGCTTGGACTCGGACTGCTCCTACTAAAACCTCCTCCCTCCCTCTTCGCCCCTCCAATTCTCCCCCGATGGCGACTTCACCCGCTGGCCGTATGCTCTCCCGGCAGCTGCAACAAATGCAGTCCGATAAGGACATCCCGGGGATCAGCGTTGGTCTGGTCGATAGCAATGTTTTCGAGTGGGAGGTGATGCTCATGATCTCCGACGACGTCAAACTATACGGAGGTATGTATACAGGAAAGGATTGGCGGCAAACTCCCCTAACTATGGACCATCATGCCCCTCCGCGGTAGCTCGTACCGGGGGATTGATCGGTTGATCTATAATATCTGATTATACACTGCCCTGTTCTGCTTTTCACTGGCCGGGGATATAATCTCTCACTCTTGCCTTGTCATAATCAGCTAACCAGCATTTTGAAAGGTGGTTTCTTCCGCGCTCGCCTCTCCTTCCCGCAAGAATACCCGCATATGCCGCCGAAAATGAAGTTCGAATCCTCCGTCTTCCACCCGAACAGTAAGTGATCGACCGACTTCCCTGAAGCACGACATAGCACCTCCAAGACACCGGCTTCTTTCTTCAGCCTTTCTCTTTCATCCCATATGTTCTCCTCTTTTACCCCCGCTAACACTTCCCGCAACGTACTAGTCTACCCCAACGGCGAAGTCTGCATCTCAATCCTACACCCACCTGAGGAGGACAAATATGGATACGAGTCTGCAGCGGAGCGCTGGTCGCCCGTACAAACTCCCGAGACTATCCTCCTATCCGTGATCTCGATGCTATCCAGCCCGAACGATGAGAGCCCGGCCAATGTGGAGGCGGCCCGGTTGTGGAGGGAGGACCCGGCGGAATTTAAGAAAAGAGTGCGCAGGTGTGTGCGTGAGAGTCAGGGTGAGGAGTAGAGATAGAAGGGAGTAGACTGGTTTCTACTTTCCTTTTACTTCTATTTCTAATTCTATCCTTTATGCTTCACGTTCCACTGGTTTTGACCTTTACATTTTCTGTGGTCTCTTTTCTTTTTTCTCTTTTTTCATCTTGGTCTTTATGGTGCATCTGGATGGACATTTTCGATTTTCAATTTTCGACTGCTTTTGCTTTTGCTTCTTTCGTTATTTTTTTATCTCCCCTTCTCCTTTCTTCGTCCGTGTGCCGGATCTCGTGATCTTGTGGTGCTCCCATTGCATGATAGAGCGAGCGGTATTGGAGTGTTTTATATGATGGAAGGAACTAGCATTTAGGGCCGCTGACTTCGGTTGCCCCTAGTATTCGCGATAGGATTGGAGTTTTCCACTATGGACTCGCTTTGGGAACTTTCTCTTCCAGCTCTTCCATGTAGCGGAGATCCATGGATGGGGATTAGTGGCCATGCGAAGAGTCAGTGTAGTAGTAATAGTAATAGTAGTAGCATGAGTATGAGAGGTATGGTAACATAATCCATGGACGATGGGAGCTGCTGTTGTTCACAGTGGTATTCATTGCATATCTATTCTGCGCTAGAAGAAAATAATGTTTTGCTCATGCTTTGGTTAAACTCTATTATATGCAAGGCATTACGATCAAGCGAAGATCATAGTAGGTTTCGAAAATAAACAAAAGAAAGGGTTGATGGCGAGAAAGAGATGAAAGCCATCAGGCACGGTTCTTGTAGCCAGTGCGCATTGAAGGAAGGAAGAAGCCGGGGTGGAATAGAGTGAAAGACAAGCAGGCCAAGGCGATCATCCTGGAAATGGTTAGAAAGGATATTAGAAGAGGAACTGAATACAACTTACATTCCGTCCAAAACAAGGAACTCGCTCTCCTTTTGCATGAGGGGGTTACCCCAGCCACCGGCCATCTCGGGGATACTGGATTCTTGTAATTAGTACGGAGATACGGAGATGCGCAAAGAGAAAGGGTGAGAGGGGGAGACGTGGCTGCATACCGATAGATACACCGGATTATGACGGTGAAGTAAGCGAAGATCTCAGCACCGAGGATGAGTTGCATCCGAGTGCGAGGTACACTGGTTGTCGTTTCGAGATCCTTCTCGCCCTCTAATCCATTGCCGTGTCGACTGACGGTCCAGAAGAAGTGCAGCGCAACAAAGCCGCACACGGCCATGGTCGCAACCTGGAACGCGATACCAGCAATGATAATGTCGTCTCCGGCCTTTAGCATGGCCTGGTCGGTTTTGCCTGCAGCTGCGGCAACACCACCACCTGCAGCCTGCAAAAGCAGCGAACCGACATCGCATCCGATAAAGATCCAGGTAAAGAGTCGCGGCTTCAGCTTGGAGTGCTCCGGGCCCAGGGCGAGGACAATATGCTTGAGCGTTAAGTAGATACCGGCAGCCACGAAAGTCGGGGCCAGTACCAAACAGACGATTTGTAATTTAAAGGCGGGGGCACTCCATGGGTTGTCGTTCATCAAGACTCGTCCGATATAGCCCGCCATTTCCATCAACGCACCGATGCCGAGGGCAGTCATGAATGTCCATGTTCGAAAGTAAATACCGAGACCGAGTTGGGAGATTCCCAGGACGCCGAAGAAGACGGCGAAGAAGACATTGCCGCCGAAGTTGGGATAGTAGCCGTAGGTGGTGGCCTGGACGGGGCAGAGGGGACCGACTTCGAAGCAATCCGCGTAGCTAGGCATGGCGAATGTTGGTTATCGTTGTGGCAGTTGGCAGTGGGCGAGGAGGGAGGTGATAAAGAGAAGTCCCAAGGGAACTGAAGTCGCCTGGTGGTCAGAGGGTAATAACCAACTTGGCTTGGCCTCGTTCTCGCTCACGGAATACGATGCTGACAAGAAAAAGTCTTTACATGTTTGTTGGACTTTACACCCTTCGGCCTTGGGGCCGTCTGACGTGGAGCAGAGCATGGGTAATTGCTAACAAGGAAAACGCGCCATGCCGCCAATAAGTGGAGCCGCCAGTATTAACGGTTCAACCGTGACTGACGGAGAATTACCATTGGCTGTCGGTCCCATTTGATTCCATCGCACTCGTTCTCGTTCTCGTGCCCACCCTCGCTTCCAGACTCCGCGATGATCCCGATCCACCCTGGAGATCGGAGATTGGAGATGGACGAATCGGGGAAATGCAGACACATGGCATGCTGGTCTGGAATAGATCAGTCAGCCTTGCATCTGGGAATATTAAACTTGGAACGATCCCAGGCAGAAGAGAAGGTGTGAGGCTGTGTGAAGTATGATGATATGAGGATGTGAAGAGGTGAAGAAGTTGGGTGAAGTTGGGTGAAGTCGGAGTTAAGAGTTAGTCAGCCATTCTGGTTCTTGAGGAAGGCGCAATCCCCCGAGTCAGTGCAATGCCTCAAAACGGCAGGCGCGATGCGCAGCACTTTCCTTCCTGTCGATATCGCGATCACCTGACTTCCAACCTTCCAACGTCGCGAACTTCCTCTTTCGACTTTCCAACTTGCGACTTTCGATTTATATACACTCCCACTGTCGAGCTCCCCCCGGTCGAGCTCCCCGGTCGATGTCGAGTTGATTCCGGCTAACCCAGACTCATGGCTCCTCGTCGCACGCATACCAAGTCGCGCAATGGTTGTGACCAGTGTAAGCGGCGGCGTGTCAAGGTAAGTACTCATTCGCTCTCTCTCCGAATATCACTCGTACACATATCACCCCGGTTACCCCACATCTCTAACCCCTGCAGTGCGACGAGAAAGGTCCCCCTTGTTCCAATTGTACCTCCAGAGAACTCCAATGCTCCTATCTAAGAGCACCACCCCGCGATGGCCATGACCATGGCCATGGTCATGGCGATGCGCCACCCCGACCAAATACTTCAATCTCAACTCGCGACTCAGGAACCCCCCGTCCCGCTGCACCCATCAGTCCAGCCGCTTCAACCCCGTCTACCATTTCCCCCGTGCGCGACCTAGAACTCATGCATCAATTCTCCACCGATACATTTCGCACCCTCTGCACGGGCCCCTTGGAGTTTGAGGTGTGGCAGATCACGATTCCGCGACTCGCGCTGCGATACGACTTTCTGATGAATGGAATCTTGGCCGTAGCTTCACTGCACCTCGCCACCATCGTCGAGTCGCCGACTTCCTTGGCGTATATCGACACTGCCCTCCAGTACCATAATCTCACCTTTGGTCCCTTCCGTATCGCGATCGACAATCTCACCCCGCAGAACTGTGAGGCTGTGCTGGCGCAGTCTATCATTACCACCGTCATTGGCATTGCTCTTCCGTGGCTTACCGGCTCGCGGGATGAACGTTCTAATATGACTGAGAATATCGTGACGGTATTTGAACTTCTCCAAGGCGTGCGAAAGATCATGCAAATCGGCCGGTCGTGGATAAAACTAAGCCTATTTTCCCGCCAAAAGGAGCTTTGGGATTCCGGACCGACAGAGCTGGACTCTGAAACGGCCGTCGCGCTGAATCGCCTGATGACGCTGAACGATGAAACACTGGCCAGCATCGATACAGACCAATATCGCATCAATAAGGACGTTATCACGCACCTGCGCCATTGTTTTACTTTATTCGGCAATTCCCAGGACCCGGCCAACGTGCTTGCATGGTTAGCTGCCGTGGACAAGGAGTTTGTGGATAATGTGCGGCGACGACAACCGCTGGCCTTACTGATCCTTATGCATTGGGGCGTCCTGCTCGGCGAACTGGACGGTCAACGATGGTGGGCTCGTAATTCGGGGAAGGCATTGGTCTCGGAGCTACTTCGTGTTCTATATCCCGTTGATGCTCGCTGGGCGGGTTCATTAATTTGGCCTCGACACAAAATGGGCTTATGAAGGTCCGATACGAAGTGATGACTGAGAATTCGAATACTAGGCCATATAGATGACCAAGAAGCGAAGCGCGGCATGGCCGCGGCTACTAAAAAGGATACCGGCGGACATCCAGAGATTTCAAGGCCCAAAACACCTTGGCAGGCAACCAAAAGGGATAGGCCCGATCCTGCGATGCAAATTAGGCAGATGCATTCCACTGCGGTTGGGCATGAGAAATCCGCAGCCCGCGTCACTGCAAGAGTTTCTAGCACTCGCCGCCCTATTGTATTTGGTATGGACGTATGCTGCTTGATAAACTAAACTATATCTAAGCTCCAGGATACCATAATGTCATCCTAACTTGACATGTCCCGTTCTGAGTTGACGAATCTTGAATTTAGCGCTGATACCCCGGATGGAATACTATAACAAACGATCTTAAACCTCGATACAAATCACGATTAGAACATATTCGTAAATCTTCACAAGAATATTTGATTCAATGAACTTTGCTCTGTTTTGCAACCGCTAATTTGTTAATTGGGTATATACAAACACTCAACAGCGGGAAACCTTCAAATTATACATGGCCACTCCGGCCTACATGATCATGATAAATAATATTGTAGTGAATTGTATGTATGTATGTCCTAGGGGGACTTGCTCCCACCACCACACCAGCACCGGCTATCCCCATCGCGCTCCACTTGAACGACAATATCCATGCTTTGCTCTCGAAGGTAGCTCTCCGTTCGTTGGCGGACATCTTCAAGGTCGGAGCCTCGGGATGCTATCACGTGGATTACACCGAAAACCTTCAGTTTCTTATGTTCATGCGCGTGGTCGTGGTCGTGATCGTGATCGTGGGCGTGGGCATGATCGTCATGATCGTGGGCGTGGCTGTGATTGTGGCTGTGACCGTGGCTTTGGCTGTGACTGTGATTGTGCTGATGCCCATGTTCGTGGCCATGGTCACATCCTCCGGAATGGTCATGTTCGTGGGAGTGTCCGTCGGACGACGACCCGGTATCGTCGAGCCAAAATTTCGGTACTGTGTAGCTAACCACCCCACGCAGGGTACTCACCCCGGCCAGTGTTTCACGAACATTATACTCCGTGTCCGCGGGCAGAGTCAGCAGTAAGCTTTTGGCGGTACTGGTGACGAGAGGAACCGCCGAGGCAAAGATCAAGATGGCAATAAAGCACGATGCGAGCGGGTCGTACCCGGACCAGCCAGAGTAGTGCACCAGAATGGTCGAGATAACCACGGCCACGGAACCGAGGGTATCGGCGAGAATGTGCAGGAAGATACCGTGCATATTTTCGTTACCGTGGGAGTGATCGTGGCCGTGGTCGTGTCCGTGATGGTGGTGGCCGTGCTCGAAGCTAAAAATGCCGACCAGGTTCACAAGTAATCCAGCGAAGCTGACTGCGAGAAGTTCGCCGATGCGGTGCATTTCGCTTCCCGATGACAGCCGCTCCACCGCTTCGTAGATTATTTCCACGCTGATGATCCTGTTCAAGGTTAGCATTTGATACTGGCTTAGTTCAGTGTCGCCTTACATGAGAAAAATTCCGTTGGCGAACCCGGACAAAGTATCAACTTTACCATAGCCGTAGGGGAATCGGGCATTCGGAGGCCATTTGCTCATCACAGCTGCGCATAGTCCTACAACCAGGGCAAGGCAGTCGAAAAACATATGAATACTGTCGCTGAGCAGTCCAAGGGAGCCGGTCAGGAATCCGTAGGATAATTGGACAAGCATGAAGGTGAAGTTCAGGCTGTGATTCGTTAGTTGAGTATACACCGAGGATCGATCGGAATAGCGCTCACCACATGAAGTAGAAGATACTACGGGAGTCCTTCTCCTTCAGAATGCTATAGAGCAGTGGATAGGGCTCGCTGCGATGCAGAAGCCACTTTGTCACTGCGCCCGCCTCTGTAGGGCCGTGGGAGTGATTGTGGTGATGGTGTGTATGGCTGTGTGAATGCGCATCCAGGCGCAAATGCTTATCGTCCATCCTGGAGGCAAAGAAGGAAAGGGCAGCTAGAATACAGCGCGCAACATAGACCATCATAATATCATCATGGATATGTGGAGAGGAAAGAAGGGCCGCGGATCCAGTAGCCACTGCAAGACCAACCTTGCTAGATGATCGGATACCAGCGGGGGATGAAAATACCAGTGCGGTTGCAAGGAGCCCGGCCGGGGCCAGAACATAGATCGAGTCCGCCAAACCAAAAGGTAAGCCTCCGGAGGCAATCATGGCTAGAACAAGGAGGAAACCTCCCGATACCAGAGCGAGAGGAGCATCGGTCGTAACAATGACAGTAGATTGGCTGAGACCCGAGGCTTTGTCCTTTGAAAGTGACTCAGCAACGAGGCCTGGCTCTGGAATGGGTCCTTGACGGCGAAGAGCAGGGAAAGGAGGGGAGATGGCGAATACTGAGAGTACCAAAGCAAGATACCCAGTCAATGGCCACGCATCCCACGTTTTGTTCAGGCCTAGATAGCTTAACACAGTAGCCGTTCCCAAAAGCGAAATCGTGAAAATTTTCCGGTTGTATCTTTCCTGTACAGCAATGCGAGGATCCGAAGCGACTAGCTTAGGCATCCCGGTAGCCGTCGCAAGAAGAAGTGCGAAGGCAACTAGGAATCCTCCTACTTTCAGTGCTGCATATATGGGTAGTCCAACCGAGCATATCTGCAGGAAAGCAGCTTGACCACTCTGAGCACTGGGTGTCGGGAATTTCATGGAAGAGAGGCCCTTAGAGCCATCGGCATACCTGTTCAAGCGTATCAATTGAAGGAATCCGAAGAGAAGAAGCGTAACTGCGGTCAAGATGCAGGCCTTTTGTCCGACCTGTTCGACGGTTCCGACGGAGCTTTTGTGTGTTGTTTCAGAGGCATCTAGATCGCCTGCGTTCTGCTGCGCGCATTTCCTTGGGTACCAGGACAGTGCTATCCAAGGCAATGCAATTAGGGCGCCGGCTAGCACTTCATGCCTGGGAGGTGTCAGTCGTCACTTCAGCACGAGATTTCTGTATATCCACGCACACTTGATTGGAGCTAGTCTCTGAATTCACAGAAGTAGCTTGTAGGTTCATATCATGAGCGTGTGGCGCGTCATGGTGAATTGAGGACACGCTGTGGGTATGGCCGTGGTGCGCAAGCGAATGGGGGTGGGAGTGGGAGTGGGAATGGCTGTGACCGTGAGAATGGGAGTCATTGTGGTTATGCTGAGACCAGGATGGCTGGGAGGCGTGTCCGTATGAGCCATTGCCATTGACAGAGTCGGTCATGTCCGGTGGCGGTTGGGGAGCATTGGAGAGGTCCAGCGAGAGAGGGGCCGGCGGGGGTTGGGCATAGCGAGATCGAGTATGCCCACGGCCACGACTGTGACCGTGTGCATGTGTATTTCCATTGACCGGTGCGATATCCGCACTCAGGGGCGGTGCCCCCGTCGACATTGTCTGGAGAAGGGGGGGGGGGGTTGAGTGGGTGTCGCAAGCGGAATAGGAGATGGACGGTTATGGGGGGAGCCTGCTAAGCTCAGAGTGCGGGAATAAGGACAGTAAAAACAGACAGCATTGCGCGCAATCGATGGAGACCGAATAAATGTGAATATGAATGTGAAACAAAACTAGCGCAGCGCAATGCCGAGCAGTATCGAAGCTGGGCTTGACGGAGGAAGCTCGAACCGCTGGGGGCGGCCAATCGCGCGGGAACCTTGGGGGAGCCACGTGACCAGGTATCTTATCGCGGGACTCTTATCTTATCGTATATGCCTTAAATCACGTGCTATTATCGATAAGTCGACCTCCGCGGGCATCCCATATTGTACACATTGTACACATTACATTTACACTACACTTCCGACTACCGTACAATGCTATTGTGATCGATAATTGCAACGAGGTCCAGCCTCTTGCACCATCTACCACCACCACCATGATTGAATCCCTCATCACCATCGCATTCTGCCTCTCAACCGCCCTGACCGTGGCCATTCTGCTTCTCCCATCCCAATACAAGCCAACCTCCGACCCGAAGGAGAAACGGAGTGTGCAAATTCTTGTCTTGGGTGATATAGGACGGAGCCCGCGCATGCAATATCATGCGCTGAGTATTGCCAGAAACGGGGACGCGTCGTGATCATTGGTTATAAGGGTGAGTTGGCTGGGCTACATACCCCAAGTAACACGAGGGCAGCGCAGTATAGCTAACATTTGAACCTCATTTTTTTAGAATCCGATCCTCACCCTGATATTGAATCACACCCCGACATCTCCATTATTCCTATCCGTCCCCACCCCGCATACCTTCAAACAAGTAATAAACTCTTGTTTGTCATCTACGGGCCACTGAAGGTGCTCTTCCAGGTCGCATGTCTATGGAAGTGCCTAGCATATACTTCCCCGCCAACAAGATGGCTTCTAGTCCAGGTATGTCGTTTGACAACCATTTCGTCGATCCTATCTAAGTATCTATCCTATGATCTGGACATTTGCTGATGGTCAAGTAGAACCCGCCTTCGATTCCCACGCTAGCAGTCTCCTCGATAACTTGTTTCCTACGACAAACGCGCTTGGTCATCGACTGGCATAATTTCGGATATTCCATCCTAGCATTGAAGCTCGGCCCAACACACCCCCTTGTCAAGTTGTCGATTTGGTATGAGAAGACGTTCTGCAAGATGGCTTCGGCCCACCTATGCGTGACCGATGCCATGCGATCCGTCCTCAAGAAGGACTTCCAGCTTCAGGCTCCCATCCTGCCGCTCCATGATCGTCCTGCCAGTCACTTTCAGCCCATCACTGACCCCAAAGCCCGCAACGAGTTCCTGGCGACTCTACCGGAGACAAAAGACGTGCGTCCCTTGTTAGAATCGGGATCACTTCGAGTCCTGGTCAGCTCGACTTCTTGGACCCCGGATGAAGATTTCTCGGTCCTTATCGATGCCCTGCTCCAGTATTCGGAACAGGCCGTAGCCCAGCCACGCCTGCCGCATATTCTGGCTATCATCACGGGTAAGGGTCCGCAGAAGGAGATGTATTTGAAGAAGATTGCCGCTCTGGAAACTGCCGGCAAGCTTAAAAAAGTCACCATCCGCACGGCATGGTTGACGGTATCCGACTATGCCCGTCTGCTCGCATCGGCATCTCTGGGAGTGAGTCTGCACACTAGCAGTAGCGGGGTTGATCTCCCAATGAAAGTTGTAGACATGTTCGGTGCGGGCTTGCCAGTGGTCGGCTGGAGTCGATTCGAGGCATGGCCGGAGTTGGTGACCGAGGGTGTGAACGGGATGGGATTTGGCAGTGCGACGGAACTCTTAGACCGGTTGGTGGAGTTGTTTGACGATGATCAGAAACTGGCGAGTCTTCGGGCAGGTGCTCAGAAGGAGAGTTCCCGCAGATGGGACGACGAGTGGGATCCCATCGCTGGGGCGCTTTTTGGGTTGACGTAGCAAAGCTACTCGATCACAATTCACTAACTAAATCATCAAATTGTGGTCTTAAGAACAAATCCGGACCATTTGTATCCAAAATCGTGGCTTCCAGTCTCCCAAGTACAATCCCAATTAGCTTTGTCGTAGACATGTTGGGTATTAAGTAAGATTGCTGCACTTGAATTTGGAGTTGCAGGAGGGACAAGTATCGAAAGCCCTGGCGACATTCATGAAGACTGGACTTAGCGCTTCATCACGCAGGCGAACAATCAATTCTTCATCCAGAAACTCTGTCTGGCAAGTAGAGCAATATTTCGAAATGCCAGGCTCTTGAATGGCCAGGGAGGTGAGTCCACAGCGTACTATATCAAATGTCAGATCGGTACCAAGTATTTCTATGGCGTGATACTTCACATACCAAAAAGATGGCCACTTTCGCATTGGGCCTCCGTGACTGAGGCCCAAGGAATACCTGCGTCGCAAATATCGCACTTCTCAAATAAGTGACCCCCTGCTTGGGAGAGCTGGTCTGGCGATTTGCTCGATATCGTGGAGGCACCATTCGTACATTTCGATATTTCCTCGCTCAAATCGGCGCCTGTCTTCACTGCTAAACGTTTCAAGGCCCTTTGAGCTTGAGGGCGAGTCGACGCAAGGCTTTCATCCACGATGCTACAGCATGCTGCTGCGTAGATGAGTCTTTGATCCTCGGTGTTGATTTCATCATCTTTGTCGCATCGCGAAAGCAAGAAAGTGACAGGCTTCTTTCTTCCACTTCCTTCGGATCGTTCACTGAGGTCGGAAACAGGCGAGAAGAGTGACTCGAGATCTGGGGCTTCCTCGGTACCCTCGAAGGCAAAACCAACAACGGCCCTCTCGTCGGATGCGACTTTGTATTGAATCATATTTGTCGGGTGGCGAGTAACAAGAACTGCAGCGACACCACGGTAGGAGGCTAAACCCCAAAGTCGATTCATGGCGTATCCTTGCAAATCGTGGTCCAAATCATATTGTTCACGAACGTTCTTGATTACCTTGCTCCACTGCGGCAGGCCTAGACTATTATCGGATTCTGTTTCCACTGAAATCGGTGTCTCCAAGTCAATGGCAGCCCCTAGTGCGGCCGAGGTACCCAGGTGGAGCACGCATGAATCATTTTGCTCGTTGGTCAGCGTCGCCATGGCTGACACTGGTCAGTTTTATTTTCAACCCCTGCATAGAAAGATTCCCATCACCTACCTGCGATAAGTTCCCAGTCATTTCGAGGCTCACCGTCCTCAATAGGAAATGATGATGTAGAAGTTGGCCAGAATTCAAATCGGTCTTTGCCCTTTCCGGTGCCTTGATAAGCAGCTCGGGACATAGAGATAGTAAGGAATCCGGTGGAGGTGCCAACTACCAAATTTATCTTTGGGGATTGGTTCTGTAGTCAAAGTCAGCACATGTTTTGAGAACCAGTAGAAAAGAAACATAATGAAACAAAAGATCAAAAAAAGATCAATGACGCACTGTGTGAATCCATTTTATTGGGCCTTCAATCTGACAGTACGCCCACTTTGATGATGAATCTGCCAAGGAATGGTCTGCCAGCTCAGCCGTAACTTGGTATTCCGCAGTAGTATTAGTACCGTTATCCGACCTACGCAAGGTGATGGTCGTCTTGAGGAGGTATAGCTGCTTGCCATACACAGCTGCAATAATTGCCGAGGTCGAATGGACGCCATTCTTCTTCGTTGCATGCAAAGGGCCCCATGGTCCAGTCGAGATTGACAGAATTCGTGATTTCAGTTGAAGGGTTTTCTGGAGAATTGACCCAGAACAAAGCTTGGGTGTGTTCTTCTCCCCGAGCAGCTGATAAGAAGTCAACTTTTCGGTATGATAGGACCGGGTAGATGATGTGGAGTTGGCATTCCGCTTAATTTGTAGCAGAACGACCTCGTTGGCATCATTTGTAACAGACATCAACTGAACACCCCATCGACTCTCAGGTTCCGACGCCTGGTCAGAATCTTCGGGTGGTACTGGAGTTTTCAGAGGTTCGCACCAATGGAAGGATCGAATATTTGCCTTGCGAAGTAGTTCACCGGTCAGTGTCGAGGGAGCCGAGGGGTCAGGATGTAGCGTATGATTGACAATCGCGACTCTTGTCCATATCGCCCTAGGCCCGATGGGCTCCCACAGCGACAGGATCAAGTTTGACCCCAGAACAGCCAATACACTGCGGCGGAATCGAGCCAGTCCCGCCGGAGACCATGCTAGGCCAATGACAGTACTTGTTGACTGCTCAGCACCAAGAGAGAAATCATCCCGATTTTGAGGGGGGATAGGTGCCCATTCGGCATTAGTGAACGTGTTGACGCGAATCCGCGTGATGTCCCAGGCATCTTTGCCCGGCGTGTTTGATTTTAAGCCGCCAGTTTTGGGTGTCTGTCTTAAACATTAGGATAGGCCTGGATAGACTCGCGAAGGGGTGTATTGCACGCACTAAAATCTGGATATGCTCGCCTGCGGCCACGGCAAGCTCACCGTCGGGCGACCAGGAGAGAGCTCCGAAGCAGGAAGGAAGAAGCTGTAGTTCTATAGGATTAAGCATTTTGTTGAAGGCTCACTAAATGCGTAGCATTTTCAAGAGTAATTGATCAACTTGAAGAGTAAGAAAGGTGGGAACTTCAAGTTGAACCTTGGAATGTTTGGTGCTGGCTGGGCCCGCCATGCTTGGGGCTGCCCCGATCGGGACTAGCGCCATTCCTGCCAGTGATCGACGATCAAAAGATTCTCAAACTTGAAGTCCACGGGTATTTCAAGTTGATTAGAGGTTGCTACGACTAGTACTACTTACGTGAAAGACTGCTGGAGTACTCCAGGGCTACTACTAGTATTGAAGGAATAATTAAATTCCAAGGGTTTCCATTCAAGTTGATTCGGGATATGCAAATATGCATTGGTACAACTTGAACTCTCCTATATATATATACAGACCACTGGCAACTTGGATAAAATTGACTTCAATTCCCCAATTTGCAACTTGAATTTAAATTTGATGTGTGGGGAGTTGGAAGGAGGCAAGAGAGGGTATGGAGGGTATCATTAACATTGTAGACCACATAGGATCACTTAGTCCACGCGATCTAGCTTTTGTACGACCATGGCACTCGCCGCACCACCACCGTTGCAGATGGCCGCCACGCCGTACTCACCAGGCTGCAATTGGTGAAGCAGGGTGACAAGAATACGGGAGCCGGAGCTTCCTAGCGCATGACCCAGGGAGATAGCACCGCCAAGCATGTTCACCTTGGCATCCTGGAGACCAAGAATCTAAAACGAAAAAAAGAATACGTTAGCAATAAGTCGCGAAAAATGGAAAATGGAATCTTCGTAAACAGCTGGATGGTTTACCTTCTCGTTGGCCTTGATAACAGCTGCGAAAGCCTCGTTGAACTCCCACACGGCGACTTGGTCCTTGGTGATACCGGCTCGCTCCAGAGCGATAGGGACGGCCTTGGCTGGGGCCACAGGGAAGTCAACAGGGTCGATAGCCGCATCAGCGGTCGACACAATGCGAGCCAGAACCCGACCACCAGCGCCAAATTCCCGAGCAATCTCCTTGTTGGCGAGGACGAGCGCCGATGCGCCATCGTTCATGGTCGAGGCATTACCAGCAGTCACGGTACCCGTACCATCGCGCAGGAAAGCAGGCTTCAGGCTAGTCAGCTTGTCGGCACGCAAGTTCTCAAAGCCCTCGTCCTTTTCAATGACGGTGTCACCCTTCTTTCCCTTGACAGTGACGGGGGCAATCTCGTCGGCGAACTTGTTCTCCTTCCAGGCTGCCTGGGCTCGCTCATAGGAACGAATAGCGTATTGATCTTGATCCTCTCGTGAAACATCATACTTCTTAGCGGTTTGCTCCGCGCAGATTCCCATGTGGAACTGGTTGTACACATCCCAGAGCCCATCCTTGATCAAACCGTCCTCGAGCTTGATCTCGCCAAAGGGGGGCAGCTGGCTTGATCGAGGCATGTAGTAAGGTACGCGAGTCATGTTCTCCATACCACCAGCAACTTGTGCCTCGGCCAGACCGAGTTGAATGTTCTGGGCGGCCAATGCAACTGCCTTCAGACCGGAGGCGCACACCTTGTTGACTGTCATCGACTCGACGGTGGAAGGCAGGCCGGCAAAGATAGAAGCTTGACGAGCGGGAGCTTGACCAACCGACCCTTGCAAAACATTTCCCATGTACACATCGGTAATCTTCTCGACGGGGACGTTGCTTTTGCTGAGAGCCGACTTGATGGCGACCGCACCGAGTTGGGGAGCCGAAACCGAGGCAAAGGAGCCATTGAACTAAGTAGTATGAAGGGTGAGCAATCTTAATTCGTTATATGGTCGCACAGGTTTTCCATACCTTGGCAGTTGGTGTACGGGCAGCACTGAGAATATACGCTTCTTGAATCTCCTTCAGCGACGGGCGTGCGGAGCTAAACTGTCTCTGGCCTCGGAATGCGGGGAGAGCAGCCCGCACGGAGCGGGTTGACAGCCTCGGGGCGGTGATCATGGTTGTGATGAGAGATATGACTGTATGGATGATATCCTGGAGAGGGAGCAAGAGGAGGAACAACGGAGTAGGAGGAGGAAGAGAAAGAAGAGAAGAAGGTGCACGCTGAACAATTGTAGGGCGGTTAACTGCGGTTGGCGGGTAGGCGGCATTCCGCGTATACCTCGGCTGGCGGGCTCGCTGGAGATCACATGATATGACATAATCGTCAATCTTGATGCCTACTAACTCAGGCAACAAATGATGACTAACATCGGGCCGGGCCCCTCTTCAATTGATTGAACGTTCTCTCTCTCTTCTCATGCTTCATCTGGCGTGCTCGACCGTCACACCTAGATCTCCTGCTCCTGAAATTGCGGCAGAACTTTCTCATTGATTATTACCAGCTCCTCCCGCTCACAGATTTATCATCATGTCGACCTCTGCCCGCCGCCGTCTCATGCGAGACTTCAAGGTATGTCGATGTCATATACTGCCCGGGGCAGTCTACGGGGAAATCGCGAGATTGGCCACCCACCTCATTGCAGATACTGTTTTTACGTTCGATAAGCAGCTGCGTTAGAAGGGATTGAGTTTCTCATTTCTCCGGAGACCCCTCGCCCTTTTTAGTGCCCCAAGGTTCCCCGTTATCGGTCATTTTGCCCCTCCCGCTAATCCATTGGCTTTTGTGACTTTAGCGTATGCAAACCGATCCTCCCGCTGGTGTCTCTGCCTCTCCCGTTGCCGATAATGTGATGACATGGTATGTGAAGGTATCTTTCAACCTGGTGTTCCTTTTTCTAACGCATCCATAGGAATGCCGTTATCATTGGTCCGGCCGATACACCCTTTGAGGATGGAACCTTTCGCCTCGTGATGAACTTTGAGGAACAATACCCCAACAAGCCCCCTGGCGTCAAATTTATCAGTCAGATGTTTCATCCCAATGTCTACGGAACCGGTGAGCTCTGTCTCGACATTCTTCAGAACCGATGGAGCCCCACCTACGATGTGGCGGCCATTTTGACGAGTATTCAAAGGTACGGTTTAGCTTACAAGCTTACTCTTTGTGCCCATCGAGTTATCTTTCTCTCTCCCTTCCTTTCCCTTCCTCTCCCTTAATCATACTGACTCGTTTCTTCTTCGATTTCAGTCTACTCAATGATCCCAACACCTCCTCACCGGCGAACGTCGAAGCATCGAACCTGTACAAGGATAATCGCAAGGAATACATCAAACGCGTCCGCGAGACCGTAGAGAAGAGCTGGGAGGATTAGAAAAACTATCAAGGCGTGACCTGGAGCTCAGTTTGTCTTTCTCTTCGCCTTGTTTGCTGCTTTGGACAAGCACGCTGGGGTGGAAGGAAAGAGTTGGCACCGGAATCGGCCATTTGATCTGCACAGCGTGGGGTTTGGGCGCCTGGTTTACATTCTCTTCTCTTATGATTTCATTTCATTTCATTTCTGTCCTGGATGACTTTTTTCATGTGCATTATGGTTCTTCTAATGTGGTGTCCCTTTCTGGTTTCTGTGATTTACCTTATTTTACCCCCCATAGCTTATTTGCATTAGCCTTTGAACGGACATTTGACGATTGATTGGCAACCTTGTCATGTACATGTACATGTAAATACAAATGTAAACATAAAATAGAAATATAAAAATAGAAATAGAAATAAAATTAAAAATAAATGTAAATATAAATGTAGCCAGGGATTAAAGTTGAGGATGTACTCTGCAGATTCCCTGCAGACACAGGAGGAAGCGGAGGAAGCGGTCGGCCAAGAGAAACTCCCAAACGGGCGACCCGTCAACATTGGAAATCCACTTCGACCTTCTTCTTCCTCTTCCTCCCCCCCCCTCCCTCTTCACCAGGGCCCTTTGTTTACTTCTTTTTTCTTTTTCTTTTCTTTTTCTACCCTGTTTCCTACTGGCTGTGCTTTGTGGGTGCATTTCTCGTGGAGGTCACACACCCATACAGAACACCCCTATTCCTCTACTTCTCGACCCCCCCCCCGGGATTTGTCTGCCCCTCCTTGGGGTTGTATTTTTTTTGGGATTTGTTCGCGAGAGAGGTGATCGTCACTGAACCGTAAATATGGCGTGAGTTGGCTCCCACAGCAACACGTCGGAATGAAATGTCTCTGACTCGATCTCTCAGGTCTGCGGGGTCCAACACCATTAAGGGTACGCACAATGTGGAAGATGCGGTGGAGCGAAGAAGGCTAACCCCCCCAACGCGTCTAGTCATCGCCCGATTTCGACCTCAAAACAAGGTCGAGTTAGCCTCCGGAGGTCAACCGATCGTTCATTTCGAAGGCGAGGAATCATGCATGATCACGGTGAGTCAATGGAGAGCTTTCTGACCCTCTCGATATCTTGAAACACTGACACGGGTTACGGTCTAGTCCCAAGAGGGTTCGGGTGACTTCACCTTTGATCGGGTGTTCCCCATGGACTCGGCTCAAAGAGACATTTTCGACTTCTCGGTCCGACCTACGGTTGACGATATATTGAACGGTTACAATGGAACGGTGTTTGCATATGGTCAGACCGGTGCGGGAAAGTCGTATACGATGATGGGATCCGACATTGACGACGATGTGGGAAAGGGTGTTATCCCCCGAATTGTCGAGCAAGTCTTCGCCAGCATCTTGACGAGTCCGAGCAACATTGAATATACCGTGCGGGTCAGTTATATGGAAATTTACATGGAGCGGATTCGTGATCTTCTCGTGCCACAAAACGACAATCTTCCCGTCCACGAGGAAAAGAACCGCGGAGTCTACGTCAAGGGATTGCTGGAGGTATACGTGTCGAGTGTGCAGGAGGTCTACGAGGTGATGCGCCGTGGTGGAAATTCGCGAGCCGTGGCCGCGACCAACATGAATCAAGAGTCTTCTCGTTCGCACTCCATCTTCGTCATCACTGTCAGTCAGAAGAACGTTGAAACTGGGTCTGCCAAGAGTGGTCAGCTGTTCCTGGTCGATTTGGCTGGTAGTGAGAAGGTTGGAAAGACAGGAGCTAGCGGCCAAACTCTGGAGGAAGCCAAAAAGATTAACAAAAGTTTGAGCGCCCTGGGAATGGTCATCAATGCGCTCACGGATGGCAAATCGACACACATTCCGTACCGTGACTCCAAGCTCACTCGAATTCTGCAGGAGTCGCTCGGAGGTAACTCTCGAACGACGCTAATCATCAATTGTTCGCCCAGCAGCTACAACGATGCCGAAACCGTATCCACCCTGCGATTCGGTTCACGCGCCAAGGCAATTAAGAACAAGGCGAAGGTCAACGCTGAGCTGAGCCCGGCCGAAATGAAACTCCTCCTGCGGAAAGCCCAGACTCAAGTCACCAATTTCGAAACCTATATCTCGGCCCTGGAAAATGAGGTCTCAACGTGGCGCAATGGTGACAACGTCCCCGAAGATCAATGGACCCCTGCACGCGGCAACGAGATCGTCAGCGCGACCAGAGCGGAGGCTCGTGCCCCTCGACCCGGAACGCCATCTCGTCTTCAAGAAACTGCTCGCGCGGAAACTCCACGGCCCGATTCCCGACTTGGAGACCGCTCCAGCACGCCCAGCCTGGTGCTGGAGAAGGACGAGCGGGAGGAATTCCTTCGCCGTGAAAATGAATTCCAAGATCAAATCGCCGAGAGGGAAACACATATCGTGAATGTTGAACGCAGTCTCCGTGAAGCTCGAGAGGAGCTGAAGTCAATCAGGGAGGGTGCCGGACGATCTGGAAAGGACAATGATCGCCTGACTACCGAGGTCAATGAACTACGCATGCAGCTTGAGAAGGTGTCCTACGAGGGCAAGGAGGCTGCCATCACCATGGATGGCCTGAGAGAGGCCAACTCCGAGTTGACCGGTGAGCTTGATGAGGTCAAGCAGCAGCTACTCGACGTCCGTATGAAGGCGAAGGAAACCACTGCCGCGATGGATGAAAAGGAGAAGAAGAAGGCAGAGAAGATGGCGAAGATGATGGCTGGCTTCGATTTGGGTGATGATGTTTTCTCGACGAACGAGCGTAAGCTGCAGGGCCTGATTTCGCGCGTGGACGCCTTGCACGAGGTCAGCGCAGCCGGTGAGACTATTGCACCTGACGACGTTCTCGAGCTTCGAACTAGCTTGCTAGAGACCCAGGGATTCATTCGCCAGGCAGAGCTGACGATGAACGATCGAGGTGAGTTTGGCGATCTGCAGGACAGTCGCCGAACGGAGCTAGAGCAGAAGCTGGAGGACGTCCAGAAGGAATACGAGGATCTTCTGTCTCGTAACCTCGGCGATGGAGATGTGGAAGAGATCCGCGAAAGACTTGAGAAGTCCTTCATCAGCCGGAAAGATACCGAAGCCGCCGCTGTCGACGAACTCCGAGCTGAAATTACCCGCAAGGACGAGGAAATGAACAAGCTGCGACAGAACCTCGTTGACACTGAATCACGCACCTCAACCAATGGCACTGCTAGCAAGACACTTCAGCAGCAGATTTCCGAGTTTGATGCTATGAAGAAGTCACTGATGCGGGACTTGCAAAATCGTTGCGAGCGAGTCGTCGAGCTCGAAATCTCGCTGGATGATGCACGGGAACAATATAACAACGTACTTCGCTCATCGAACAACCGCGCCCAACAGAAGAAAATGGCATTCCTTGAGCGCAACCTTGAACAGCTCACTCACGTTCAACGGCAATTGGTTGAGCAGAATAGCAGCTTGAAGAAGGAGGTCGCCATTGCAGAGCGCAAGTTGATTGCACGAAACGAGCGTATTGCCAGCCTCGAGAGCTTGCTCCAGGAGAGCCAAGAGAAGTTGACCCAAGCCAACCACCGGTATGTTTCTTTCCAGCAAAACTCTTATGATAATTTGGTCTCAAATACTTACTCTATTCACAGATTTGAGGCTCAGCTTACCGCCGTGAAAGAGCGCCTGGAGGCTGCCAAGCAAGGTTCCACCCGCGGTCTGCCCACAATGGACGGCAGTGGGAGTTTCAGCTTTGGAGGGTCTCGCATTGCAAAGCCGTTGCGCGGGGGCGGCGGCTCAGATGGGCCGCCGCCCAATGCGAACGTCGCGGGTGTTCAGTCGCAGGAGACGACTGGCAAGCGCACGAGCTGGTTCTTCGGTCAGGACCGCAAGTGATCGTGATGGTCTAATCACGCCCTCGGAAGAGTGCTCGTCCTTCGCGATGCTACTCTTGAAACTCGATGACTGCATCCCGTTCACCCCGGATATCTTTCAATTTGTCCTTCTGTCGCTGGCCTTTGGCTGACCTGATCTTGCTCTACTCTGCTCTCACCTAACGCCGTCCCACGAGTCTCATCTATTTTGTTTTCGTTTCTTTGCTTTGCCCGGGACAGGCGAGCCTGGTTCATTCCCCTCGTCCTTGCTGACGTTGCTCTTTTCTTCGTTTCCTTTTTTTTATCCTATTTCAGTACATTAGACCGCGCCCTGCTTGCCTGTCGGGGACTGGAGATTCATGGATCTGGATCTTCGCGATACCCTTTGTACATCAAATTCAGATAGAATGCAGCGAAATTGGTATGTAGCCTACGATGAAGATGGCTTGGTACGATCAGTTCGACTGCGTCGAGACGATGGTGTTATGTTTACTATATACTGCGACAGTTCCACATTTCGTTGTTTACCAGTTGATTCCCATGCTTAACACTTGAAGTCATTGAATGCCATTTTAGACACCAAGGGCCATAAGTATTCAGAATGGTATATTTAAGTAGTACTTGGTATGGATAAGCCTTCAGGCCACCTGTACTGTAGATCAGAGCTTGAACACTGTCAGTTTACTATTGGCCTGTTGCTGCCTGATTCTACTAGCAGCCCTGGAGTACGCCTCGTGATAGACTGCCGCTAGTAATTGGTATAACAAGCTTCACTTTCCAATAGTCCATCCTTTAATCCCTTCATATATTTGCATTTTACTACACAAACTTGAACCCAATGCAATTCCTATCCCTCCCACAGGAAATAATCCTCCTCATCACCAGCAAACTAGAAGCACTAGACCTCGCTCACCTCCTCCAAACCAACAAATTCCTTTATCGAATGCTACACCTCGAACTGTTCAAGAACAACATCAAGACTACTGGCGGCCTCGCCATATCATTTTACGCATTCTGGGGCTATGAAGATTGTGTACAGGATATGCTTAACTTAGGCGCCGTAGTCGATATCCCCAATCCCCGATGGAGAAATTATTCTCCTCTCAGGCTTGCTCTGAGTCGACACCATGGACCCGCGGCCCGACTCCTCATTGACCATGGCGCAGATGTTAATTTGAGTCGTTCCCCGACGCCGTTGGAACTCGCTATTTTGATGGCCCCGCCGGATGATCTGTCCATGATTGAGCTGTTGCTGGATCGGGGCGCGAAGGTTAATCTCCAAGGGTCTCGTGACCGTACAGCATTGTTTAAGGCGGTATTCTATGGAAATATGGAGGGGGTTGCTTTGCTTCTGGCGAGGGGGGGCTGATGTTAATGTTTGTGAACGTAGTGGACAGTCGCTGTTGACGCTTACTCGGAGTATTAGACCCGAGAGAGTGGAGTTTCTTCTTGATATGGGAGCTAAGGAGTGATATGATATTGAAGGAATGAAGTTGTTGATTGGTGCTTTTGTCAAGTTATTACTTCTTTGTCTTCTTCTTGGATCTCTTTTTATCCTTCGTGGAATTGGGTTGAGATTTGGACATGCTTGACCGTGTGCGTGCTGAGACAAGGTCTTTGATTTCTGGTGCATCCTCGCTACTAGCTTCGCTGTCCACAGCAGATGTCCCGTTTTGGAATTTCGCTTTGAATCTCGTTTGGTAAGGGACGGGTCTTTGCACGGTACCTCGACGTCGTCTGCGTTTCCCTTTCCAACTCTCGTCATTGCCAGAAGTTTCGGCATCTTCGATGAGTTTCCTCTTTGGTTTTGCTTGGATAGTGCGCGGTTGGGGCGTGCCTGGTTCAATTTGTTTTCGAGTACTCTCGATGGGAGTTTCTGTAGGCTTCGGAACCAGAGGTTGTGGGATATCCCCCTCTATCGTGTCCAAAAGGCGAGCTCCCATTGAGCCACTTAAAAGGAATACCCTGAAGTCGACGAGAGAAAGATTCATATGGCCTGAGGGATATTCGTTTCCAAACTATATTGAATCGTTTGAATGCCGTAATGGTTTTGCCCGGATGTATTAAGGCGTCGATGAGAGCTGTATCCAATATTGCCTCATAGAGATATATGTGGTTTGGATCATTGAGCCAGTTGTGTACTAGTAAACGTGGCTAAATTGCATCAGTGAGAAATATTCCAAACCCATGCCACTGGGGACTTTAGAGAAAGATGTAGGACTCGACATACTGTAAGAGTCTTATTGGACGATGCACCTTTGTACTTGAGGCGGAGAGTTTGAGCGATTCCCAATAATATGAAGAGGAGAAATGGATCTTTCCTCCAGCTCAGCGGTGTATATGGACCAGAATCTTCACCCAAGACTTTCTCTCCCGAGCGAAGGCGGCGCGATTGATATTGATGACCTCGAAATTTCCTCAGCTCGTCGTAGTTTAGATAGCCTATAGCCCGGGGTGGATCCTCTGCTAGGTGTGCTTTGATGTGCTTGCGATCACTGAATATCTTGTAATCCACCGGGATATCAGCCAAGTCTCGACGGATCTTGACTTTTTGAAAGAAGAAAGGACGCCCTTCGCTGTGAGTAGAGTTAGTTCTTCGAAGGTGTTTCCCAAATGGGGTGATGAATCTCTCATCGAATGGGATCTGTACCGCAAATTTGAATAGGGACCCTTTTCCCATGAAGGACTCCAGGCGAGGATATCCGTCAGACATTCTAATCGTGTGGAATGATGGGGGTGGATGGCGAACATCTCCGTCAGACTGGGCCGTCTTGCCGTGGCCAGTCGAGAACAAGGTACGTTACCCACCCAGTTATGATCTTTGTTGTAGTCCACATAGTCTGGATCGACATTTTGAAACTGACACCCGAGTCTCTTCAGTTCTGTGTTGCTCCATAGCGAAGGGTATCGCCATAATCCTGCTGCGACAAGACGGCGACAGAGTGGTTGAGGTTTTGTGTCAGCCATCTCTAATGTGTCGAAGGTGAGGGAAATAAGAAAATGGCTTGCTGAAAGTTGTTGTAAGACATATTATTTGGTTGTAAAAAGGAGTGTTCCTTCTTTGAAAGACCCCTTTGATGGTTGTCCTTTCACATTGAGATCTCTTTGTTCATAACAGGAACAAACATTCAAATTAATCAACCTGCAGCGCTTGAAAGGAAGTTAGATTTACTACTACTAGTGGAATCTCGTGTTATGGTACAAATGTTATCAATTATATTTTGGGTGTTACTAGTCATACCACCCGGATATCTTCCCATATTAACAAAGCGGTTGAACGGACATATTTGAGAAAGGAAGCAAACAGCTCTATCGAGAATGCCATGAATCGTCTAGCCATCATCGACTAAACTAACCCGGACTCCCGCCAACCCCATAGTGGTCGCGATTCGATCCATCCAGTCGGTAGTCGGGGACTGACGCGTTTCTGGAGTGACTTGTGACTCGATCATCAGTCGTGATCGGTCCGTGGAGCCTGGGGAGCCCGGGGGCGTCAGAGGAGGCGAGTTGTTCTTGAAGCCTGGGCAGGTCCCACGACTGCTGTCAGAGCCAGAGCCAGAGCCAGAGCCAGAGCCAGAGCCCATTCGATCCGAAACCAAGCGGTTCTCGGCCTCGGCCGAACTCCGCTGAGATGGGTCAAGGAGGATAATAAGGTAATTTGACATTAGTATAGCTGAGCGGATGCCTTGAACAGATAGGGTGGAGAATCCGTCAAAGAATAGATGGGGAAGGGGTCCGATGAAGTCGGCCTCAGGCTCCCGGCCCGCTCGTAGGGTAGAAACCGACATGCTGAACTCGGTATGAATCCCTCGCAAGGCTGCGCGCGTGGCGAGAATATCTCGGAGAAGGGCTGGCTGCTCTCGTTTCTGGGGGAGATCCTGTAGATCTCGCATGCGCTTCACGAACCCCGGCAATTTGACCACCTGCCGAAAGGCCCGTTCTGTGATATCTGTGTAGACAGAGGAATCGGGCTGTTTGGCGTTTTCGGCGGCGATCATTTTGTTGAGTTCCTGCCATTCGGGGTCCTCTAAGAAGCATGGCTCGCCGGTGACCAGCGCTGCGGTCACCAGAGTGTTTCGTATCGCGATGTACAGCGCACACCCGAATCCTTGTAAGTGCGCCTGGGGCCCACGAAGTCGCATCATCGCCTGTATACCGGCAGCATGGTGGATCCACCCATCTGGGGTGGTGCATGCGTGCATCTCAAAGACGGTCAGGGCAATGGCGGCGGAGAGCGCCTCGTCCGATTTGGCGGTCTCCACCTGATTCAAGAGGTTGGAGAGACCGCGGAGGGAACGGTGGTAGCACTCGCGACTGGCGTCCAGATACCGGGGATCCTTGTAGAGACTGCCCGTATAGATGGTGGTCAAACTGCGGATGGCCCAGTCAAAAGGGGGAGCTTTTGATGGTGCACCTCCCACCCACATATTCGACCCAATTGATGGGGACTCTCGTTTCCGTGGCCTTGAAATAGCAGGGGAATGCGGCCATCACAAAGTTGGTATAAACCTGGGTTTGTTGCGCGGAGACGGTTTTCGCGACTAGCGAGGGCGCCACCCTGTCGTCCAGGGGAAGGACGGCGAGATAGCGCGCATCTGAACGACCGGTACGTGTGACGAGAGATTCCGAACTGCTACTCGAGGTCGATGCGGAATGAGTGGAGCGTGATCGGACTGGTAAGGGTGAGGTTTGCTGGTGCTGGTGCTGAGACTGAGCTTTGGATGGTTGCGACCGCGGGAATCGACACGGTAATTGGGCGTCATGGCATTGCGAACAAGGGGAATTCCCATCACACTGGGGTCAGGTCAGGTCAGAGTAGAGAAGAGTAGAGTTGAGTTGAGTTGAGTAGACAGAAGGGTCCACCTGATGAGGCTCTGCAGAGATGACTAGGGTGGCGGGGATAGTGGGATACAGGAAGAGCAAGGCACTAGTAGTAGTAGTAGAAGAAGAAGAAGAAGAAAGGAGAGGCCTACCTGGGGAGAAGGAGAAGAAGAGGCACATCGCAAACAGCGGCGAGGCGCTGGGACCATACTGGGTCAAGGCATTGAGTATTAAATTGAGGCGAGGGAGTGAAAGAGAGAAGAGAGAGAGAAGAAGAGTGAAGAGTGAAGTTGGGAAGAGTTGAGTGGGGGTCACCTGGTCATTTACGAGACCCCAGTAGTAGTATACAGTAGATACAGTAGATACAATATACTCTTCAATAGATAACTTAATAATATGAATAATGAATAATATGCATAGCAAAGACCGAATTCATTACAATTGCGCCAGACACTCCCAGTTCGCTGCCTCCTATACCAACCCATCATACAGCGACAGTGCGCTGACAATAGTCTCGTCCCGTTTACTCCCTTCCTTGAATTCTTCAATGTCCAGACTGCCATTCTCGTCCTTGTCCATCATTCGGAAGATCTTGCGCACCCGTTTCTCAGGGGTATCCTCGTCCTCGGGCAGCTTGACCATCGAGCCGACCTAGAAGAGTATATTGTTAGCATGTTGTGCGAATATATATATGAAGACCCATAGACACACCATCTTGTAGATCGCCTCGACAATGGCCAGCATCTCGTCGTAAGTGATCTTGCCATCCCCGTCAATATCATACAGTTGAAAGGCCCAGTCCAGCTTGTCCTCCATCTTGCCCCGCGACGTCACCGACAGGGCGCAGATGAACTCCTTGAAATCAATCATTCCACTGTTGTCCGAGTCGAAGACCCGGAACACGTAATTGGCAAAGGACGACGGATCTCCAAACGGGAAGAATTGTCGATAGATCTTCTGGAACTCCTCCTTGGTCAATGTGCCAGAAGGGCAGTCCTTGAGGAAACCTGATGATGATGACGCAGTGGCGTTAGTCGGAGTAGAGAGAGAGAGAGCGCGAGCGAGGGCGAGGGATAGTGGTGACCACCTACCTTTATACCATTGCTGCAACTCCTTCTTGTCGAAATGGGTTGCTTTTTGCAACTCGTCCAGCTGGGTGGGCGAGAGCTTCGATTGCCTGGGAGATTGGAGAGTATTAGCACTGCCATCTGTCATGTATTCATAGTATAGACGATAGACGAAGGAGTTGGAAGAATATCTGCTCCCGACTGACAACCACCAAGTCCAGTGGGAGGTTCCAACAACGCTCAGCAGAACAAATCATCCATCGTGCATTGTTCCAGATTGTTCGATTGTTCCGCCGTTCCGGCGCGTCGGAGATGAGGAGGGGAGGGGGGGGGGGTCGCAGTACTTACGACTTGCCCATGATCAAACACCCGTCACTAAAACTGATCAAGACAGTTGGTAGCGCATGTAAGTCAGCGAGGGGATCGGAGACCTCGGGATTTTTGTTTCCCCCTTGTAACTTTTTTTTCGTGTTCGGGTCCGGAGGGAAACTAAGTTGACGCGCGGGGTAGAAATGGAATCGGGGGGAATGTGTGGCTGAGTTGTGGCGGGGGCGGGCAAGGGATCGAAGCACGCGATCGAGGGAGGGGAGGTAGACGAGTGTCACAGGAGCAATTCGACGAAGAAGTCGGAGTAGGGCAAAATAAGGAGAGCTGCAAGGGGAGAAGCGGAGTGGAAGTGGACGTGGAAGTGGAGAGAAGGGAAAGTGGCGAGGGAAGGGGAAGTCCAGAACATCGGGGGTGCCGGGCTTGGCGGTACACTACAGTCCGGCAGGGTATACTAAGTATACTCTACTCATTACATCTAGTATAACTTGAAGATAACCTTGAAGATAACCTTTAGGAGATCCTTACTATGAACATGCTATCAAGACACTCCTCCAATGATCGGAAAACAATCAAGTACTGGTACGCATCCAGACCCCTGGATGATGCACCACAACCCAGTTTCACCACTAATCCACCTTGATCGATCCGTAAATACGGTGGATGAAGGCCCAGCTAGCAAAGAATCCAATCGAGCCTAAAGCAAAGGTGAAAGAAAGAGAATTAGCATGAGTCCAGGACCAGAGGAGAAAAGAAAGACAAACCGGTGAGAATGAAAACGACGAATCCAATCAGCGCCGAGTAGCCCACATAGAGCACCGCACCCGTGAGCCCACCAAAGCTCACCCGTGTCGCCCAGAAGATGAGCGCGTTGAGGAAAACATATCCACCCGTCATACCAGCTCCCGCAAACGCGCGCCAGTGCCACCGGTAGTTCTCGGCGCAGAGCAGGAAGTACACCAACAGGATTGTCGTGGCCGCCGAGGTGATGATCATCAGCCCGTAACACAGGAACAGGAACCCAAACATGTAGTAAATCT
The DNA here is from genome assembly GCF_028827165.1 of Penicillium cosmopolitanum. Taxonomy (NCBI): domain Eukaryota; kingdom Fungi; phylum Ascomycota; class Eurotiomycetes; order Eurotiales; family Aspergillaceae; genus Penicillium; species Penicillium cosmopolitanum. Next base: position 113,215 of record NW_026622678.1, on the reverse strand, counting down.
TGTTCGTCCAGAGCGAAGTCATGATGAAATACAACTCAACAAAGATGGCCCCGAAAGGAAGAATGCCCGTCAGGAAAATAGAGGGAATCGTGCGGAGGCTTCCCGACATCAGTGGCACCTGACGGGGGATTTGGTTGGTTTTGGTCGGGCCTTCAAGGGGCTAGATAAGGAGAGAAAGATCAGTATGAGCATTCGCGAGAGAAACAGAAAAAGGATAGGAAGATAGGATGAAACATACGGCTTGACGGAATCCGATCCAACTACCAACCACACTCAGTGGGACACTGATGACGAACCAAATCAAAAGCAGCGCAAGCATCGTGCCAAAGGGAACAGCTCCACTAGAGCCCTTAGCCCAGACAAACAGATTCAGGAGGAAGAACACGCCGAAGATGAATCCCGGAATCAACAGCGGAGTCATGACAATGTTGCGCTTCCATGCCTCGCCGCCAAAGGCCTTGTACACACGCGATGAAACATATCCACCAATTGCCCCGAAGACGGCGGAGATCAAGAGAATGGCAGTTGCAAGGAAACCGCGGTTGGCAGGGGAAAGAAGACCCAAGAGTGCGAAGACTGCAGAAGAGTTAGCGTTAGCCAGAGGCGCAAAGATATTTAAGCAGCGGTAGTAATTATAATGAGCAGTTCAGTCACTTACCAACAGTCACACCAGTCATCATGAAGAGCTGAGCGCCATTGCCCAAAAGCACACTCAACAGCAGAGGAGACTTGGGACAACGGAATACATCGCCATGGACCAACTTCCATCCGGAATCTTCCTGGATACCGTCCTCGACCGCGGCCGAGGTGCCATCAAGATCGTCCAGGCTGTACTCGAGTCGATTGTAGCGCGCAATATCCTTCTTGAGAGCACGAACCAGAATCATGCTCACCATTCCAACAAGGAAGACGACAAAGACGGCAGAGTTGATCAGCGAGAACCAGTGAATCTTCGGGTCGTAGACATGCAGGTACTTGTCCCAGCGGGTGGCCCAGGCCGTTCCCGATTCTCTCCAGATCACGCTGTAGGTCCAAGTGACGGTAGTATCTCCATCCTCGCTGAGAGTCAAGGGCTCCCCACGAGTGCCACAGTTTGCGCCCTCCCCTTCGGCAGTCCCGGCACGGGCATCCTTGCGGCTATCGGGCTGGACGAGCACTCCGACGATGCGGTATTTGTCCTTGCCGCCGAACCCGACACGGTGGTAATCGATGATAATGTCGAAGTGGTTGTTGAGCAAAGCGACCCCATTTTCATCTAAACTTCCCAGGGCGAATCCCGGGTTGTAGAATTCCGTACCCGTGTTGGCATCCAGGTTCAGCTGGGCCGCTGGCAGTCCGTCAATGAGCCAATTGATGTTGTATCCCTGAGCAATACGACGGTTGGTAAATTTGGCATCGCGGTCCTCGAAGGTCACTTGCTCGCACATCGCCTGACATGTCTCATTTTTGGCCATATGGACCTCGAGCGGAGAGGTATAGATGCGGTCTCCGAAGAGAATGCTTCCAAGCGATTCTCTCACATCCTTATAGCCATCTTGAGGGCGACAGAAATGGAATGCTGTGTGATAATATTCGAATGAGAACACGGAATGAAGCTGGTCATCGCGCGATAGTCCGGGAGTCAAGCTGTTGACAAAGACCGGTACGGATTGATCCTTATCATAGGATGTGGGAGCAACACCGGGAAGATAAAAGGCGGATGATAGAGAGGGTATCGCGAGAAGAGCTGATGCGAGGAGGGGAATTTGGTCGGAGAAACGCATGATGGGGGGGGGAAGGGGGGAGTTCAGTTCAGCCTCATGTGTTTGTTCCCTTTCCCTGATTATAAAATTGTGAGATTAGTCGTTAAGCATGCAACGCGATCATAACATTCCAATTGAAATGGTAGTAATATCCCGCATGAGAGTATGGGTGTGGGTGGGCGAGAGTGAGTGAGAGTTGAGGTTGAGGTTGAGAGTGAGAGTGAGAGTGGTGTAGTTCAAGAAGAACAGAGTAGTTCATTTGAAGATGCGACTGCCTATGACGAGTGGCTGATGGCACGTGATGAGATAACGACAGAGTAGTCACGTGGTGATAAGCAGAGCTGGTGTCCCGAGAGCCCCCTTTCAGGAAGGCGGAGAGAGTGGAAAGGCGGTGGGTACCGCGGGCGATTCTCGTGCCGGCAATTGATTATGTCAGCGGAGATAGAAATAATTTTCCATCTCCGAATGCCAAAGAAGACTCAGACCTGAAGAAAAGTTACTCGGTTCTCTGTTTGTCGCTCTCCAGCAGAACACCCACACCCACTATGGCTTCCACAGAGACTGCGCCAGCCCGTGCTCGGAATCTATCCGCTCTTCTTGAGAATCTCAACTCTTGCTTAACTACCGCTGGCTCATCTCTACCCGTCTCCCACAAGGATGCGCCCTCCGATGTTTCGATTGAACCTCCGCAGGATGGCATCTCCCTCCTCGACGCCAAAAGCGAGATTCTTCTCTCTCCTACCTCCACAACCTCGTTTTCCTGATCATTCATCAATTGCGACAAAGCCCTTCCAAACAGAGCTCGGATGCTGCCGACAACTCCCTCAGTGATGATGCAGTGAAAAAGCTCGTCGAACTCCGTGTGTTTTTGGATCGCGGTGTTCGCCCACTAAGAGGGACGACTGAAGTACCAGGTGGATAAGGTGATCAAGGCAGCAGAGGATGCGGAGCGCACAGATCGCCCTGTCAAGTCAAACAAGCCGAAGCAGGCTAAGAAGGCCAAGGGCTCGGACGGTGAGGGCTCGGAGGACGAGAGTGGAAGCGATAGTAGCGAGGATGACTCGGAGGACGAGGAAGATTTGGACGAGATGGCATTCCGCCCCAACATTGGTGCATTCGCCAAAGCCAAGGCTGAGGCCCTACAAAACCAGACCAAGCCCACCAGGGCTGCCCAGGACGCACAGGACGCCCCCAACGACGGTATCTATCGGCCACCGAGGATCATGCCCACCGCACTCCCCAAAACAGAGACCGAACGCCGTGAGCGTGAAGACCGCCGACCTAAGAGGTCCAATGTTATCGACGAATTCGTCAGCGCCGAGATGTCGTCCGCCCCTATGGCTGAACCCAGTATCGGAAGTACGATTATCGATGGTGGTCGCCAGACCAAGTCCAAGCGGGACCGCGAGCGTGAGAACGAGCGAACCACATACGAAGAGTCCAACTTTGTCCGACTGCCCAAGGAGACCAAGAAGGATCTGGCGAAGCGACGCGGCGGCCACAAGGATTCTACCTTTGGTGGAGATGAATGGAGGGGACTTACGGAGGGTGCCGACCGTATCGAACGTCTTACCCGGCGATCGAAGAATGGCGGTGCTGTGCTGGATAAGAGTCGTAAGAGAAAGGCGAACGAGCGCAGCGACGGTGCTGGAATGGGTGATATGTTCGACAAGCGCCGCAAGAAGATTGACACCTGGAAGCGGTAGATTATGTGATATGGCGATATTCAAGTTGCGACATTATGATTACTATATTTCTTGTTCATTTTTGGGACCGGATTTCGAGTCTAGGATCATTCATCGACGGAGTTGGCATGGCATTCCAAAATCCATTTTCACACTGATACTATTTCAGTTCTCTATTTTATTGCACCGAATACCAATACAAATACACTGTATAACATGGATCTTTACCAATTCCATGCGACCGGTCCATCCTACCTAGTATTTACACACTGCTTTCTCGCAAGATTGGAAATAATCAACTCGGTGTTGACCACTTTATACAATTAGTCCCTACTGCATTGATTAGAATAACCTTGGAACTTGAGTCTGCAGTATAGAATAGTTAGTTAATACTACACATGTATTAGTACTTTTATCCATTCACATTCACATTCACATTCACCTTCACAATGGAACTTTTGAAGCTTGACGCTTTCACATGCCAAAGGAATACTAGGATGATGTCATTGGACCTGCCAACTTGATCTTCTCGACTTTCCAACAACACAACTACAACTACACCCTTTCACCTCTTAGAATCAACACTGGCATCACATCATGGAGAACCCAGGTCAGTTTGCCCCTCCTGAATAGAGCTCTAGGCTCATCTGGCTGATCGAACTTGGGTGAATAGTGGAAGAGATCCCGGTGGTCATCCGTCTTCTAACCCAATCAACCCCTTCTCTACAAGAGAAAGCTCTTCAGCGATATTTCACTCAGAATGCCTCGTTCGTGCATCCATTTTGTCGTGTTCCCAGTTTCGAGGGGAGCAGGTGGTGGGTGTTGAAGATCTTTCAATGGTACAAGATCATGTCCCCTCGAATTGAGATGGAGATTCATTCAATCGGTTCGTGATTTTGCTCTGCGAGATGACTTATCTTGCATAGCTGTCTCTAGTTTTACCTGCTTCCTTCTCTCCTTCATTGAAAGGGCAACAAGCGCTGACCGTCCTCCAGCTTTCGATGAGAAACACCTCAAGCTCTACATTCACATGTCTCAAATCTTCACCATCTGGATCGTTCCATTCCATGTCGCACCCGTGACATTGACAACCGTTCTGGATCTCACAACGGATACCTCGACGACCAATGCCCCGACAAATGGCGATCGCACATTGTACTACATCGCTAAGCAAGAAGATCTCTACCAGACTTCGGAGTTTGTCAAATTTGTGGTTCCGCATGTGGGCAACTGGATAGTATTTACCTGGCATCTGATTGCAACATTCTTCTGCCTGCTGGGTGTGACAATTTTGTGGCCGATGCTCTGGCTGGAGGAGAAGGGTTACTTGCCCAGTCGGCTTGCGCACGGAGGAAATCTGGCCTATAGTATTCAGAACAAGATTCCGGAGATCAAAAACCAATAATTTGGGGGAGGGGGTTGGGGGGCGATTGGGTTAGTTATTTGTTGAGGTACATTGTTACTATTTACTAGTCTTACGATATCCACTCAGTTCTTAGTTATTTGAAAGTTTCACTTGTCACACAATGCTATTTTTGATCCTGAGCTTCCTAACTAGCAAGCACATAACATTCCTTGTTCACGCTCAAAGTAAATTCTTCATCATGTTGTCATGTTCATTTGCTGCCATTAATTGAGCTTCCGTTGCTTGAGCAGCTCCTGGCGGAACGAATTCTCTTGATCGACCACCATCAAGGGCAACGAGCGACCGAGGCCAAAGAAAACAAACAGCGCCCACTTCCACCGGAACGGATTGACGAGAAGAACGAAGAAGTACCAATAGATCAGCTCTGAATAGGTAAAGAAGTCAAATGCATTCGTCGGTGCCAGTCGCTTCAAGAATCGGGTGAAATCGATCCAGGTTTTCATCCGTCCTTCCGTAGGGCGCGTCAGGGGATCAGTCAAGAACATGATCAGGAATCGAGTGTATATTCCAATGTGCATGTTTCCAACAGTGCCAATGGCATTGACATAGGTGCTGTTATTGGCACAGACGTATGGGTACTTCGGCGGGAAGACTTGCAGATACCAGTTGGGTGGACCGTAGGGTTCTTCGAAGACTTCATCAGGCAGGAAAGTCAGAGAAGGTCTCTTAAATCCAGTAGCCATGACGATAATGTCAGCTTCAACCAGAGCTTCTTTTCCAGGTCCTCCTTTGGGAACCCCCTTCGCACGGTGGTTGAAAAGGATCCCCTCTTCCTCCAGAGAGACAATATCACCACGTAGCCAGCGCGCTTTGCCCTCTCGGATCTGGTTGAAGAGCTCTGAATTAGCCATCGGGGTCTGTGTGAAGATTCCATCGTCGGTGGGGGCAATGTCTTGTAGGTCCCGGTAGAAGAACTTTCGTAGGAGCCACTCGGGAATCCAGGAAAGCGATGTCTCCTGTCCGAAGATGTTGAATGCTAACAAGGATTGCACCAATATGTTTCGAGGAATAATCCATTTCTCTGATCGGGACAGAACATCAATTTCACTTGCGCCTGACTTGACGGCAAACTCGAGAGCTTCAATGGCACTGGCACCGCTGCCAACAATGACAATCTTCTTGCCCTTGGCATCTTTCCCATCGAGTTTGGAGGAGTGAAAGATCTGGCCCTTGAATCTATCTTGGTCGGGGAGGGTTGGCATCTTTGGATCCCCGCAGACACCAATGGCAGTGAGAACTCCATCAAAGCGACCGTACTCTTCTTCGTTGTTGTTGATTATCCACTGGCCATCCTTAGTCTTTTTGACGGAGGTGACACGAGTGTCGAACACGGTGCGCCTCTCGAGATCATAGCGCTTCCAGAGTTGAACAATCTGCTCTTTGATCTGCTTCTGACTTGGGTAGGCACTGTCGTAGTGGACGGAGGGATGGAATCGGTACATCAGACTGTGAACCTGAAGTGCGGAGGTGGAATTGACTCTCTGTTTCGAATTAATATTCTGCGGCTAGTACAGTCCCATCCGGTAGAAAGGGGAACATACACTCCAGATTCCACCTAGACCCTGGTCTTGAGGTCTAGACTCAAAGATCTGCACATCAAGGCCATGACCAACACAATGGGCCGCCGAAGAGATTCCTGTCACACCGGCGCCAATCACAGCGACCTTCCTTTTGGGTACATCCTTTTTATCGCCTGTCGTTAGAGGAGGGGGAACGGGAGAGAAAATGTATCTCAGAACTGCCTGGAGAATGAGATAGAACCATGTAAAGGTCTCGACGAATGGGTGCCGAATAATGGCGGGGATGGAGGATTGCGTCGCCATTGGGGTTTGAAGGAGAAAGATAGAAAAGAGAAAGAAGAAAGAAGAAAGAGAAGACAGTCCTCGTTCTTGTACTTTTGTATTCCCAGGATTTTTGACCAAATGGCGTGACGTGACCAGTGGAGCAAGCAATAAGGAACAAGTTAAGACGTTTGGGATTTTTGCAGTTTGATTACATGTGATTGTGGTTGATGCCATGATGTCATCCATGCATGGATCCTGGATGGCATGGGATATGGGATATGGGGCTGATACGATAGACTATGAGACATATACTAAGATCATACTAGTATGTTACAGTAGTTACTACAATTAGTACTATCAATTACCATCAATTATCCACTGTTGGCAATGTATGTCATGCTGCATGCATTTGTTGATCTGACAGCTGCAGGAAGTACTACTAGTACAAGTAGACTTCTATACTGGCACCGTCATACTACAGACCAAGTAGCTCCTGCTCTTCCATATATTACATTTATTGATCTAGTTTATCTAGTAAGCCAAGGTATACTAGTATATCTCCCAGAATATACCTTGGAATTATGTTCAAGTTCAAGCTTACCGCTTGAATATCTGTATACTTCGGGCGGTGAATGGCCTAGATAGTATTCTGCCGGGCACAACCTTCCTTCCGCCTTCCACCTTCACCTTCGGAGAGTCGCGACTCTCCCAACTTCACAGACATCGCGGTCTCATATCACCGTGACATCAGATGTACTGACCTCATCTGATCGTCTCGAAATGAACTGCACTTCACGTTTGAACTGATTATTTGGAAATCGCTCAACCTCCCTCCTCCATCCTCTCTTCCTCCCCCGCGGTTCTGCGCGACCATGGCTGCCACTCCCATTCTCGACCAATTCCTCGGCAGCGTGGCCGATCTGATTCAGAAACGTGATGGAGCCAAACTACAAGACTTCCTTCAGATTGAGCCGCCCCTTTCAGACATCTATCAGCAGATGATTACAGAGTTGCGCCAGCGATACCCACCTGGCTCCCAGAGCGACACCGTGCTTCAGCAGCGCTGCGAAGTCTTGGTCCCGAAGACCAAGGGTGGTTCGTCATGGTCGGCTTTTCCCACATTTATGCGACTTTACTTCACCTTCATGCGTGATGTGAATGTCGAAAACCTACTCGAGACCTACAACCTACTGAAGACGCTCTTAAAGTGAGAGATCCTGGACAACCGAATGATTCTATGATCCTATGAACCCGTGAACTCCATCGCTGATACTGCTGCCTCCCCTCCGAATATAGTCAATGTGTTCTCGCCCTTGGTGATAGTCAAATGGGAGTTGTGGTTCTCCCCACCGTCTTGTACCTGTCTAAGGTATTGGCAAAATTAGCCATGGGATTGGACCGGCGCCCCGAATTGATCGCCCATATTCTCCGGATGGAAGGTGGGAATGATCAGGAAAGCGTTGAGAAAGTTACTCTAGTGGAAAAATCGGCCAATGTGGTGCGCGAGGCTTTCATCAAATGTCTGACCGACCGCAGCGGCACGCCAGGCCCGCAGGCGAAGCCTGAGGGCAAGAGGAAGGGGATATATTTGATGGCAAACTTGTGCCTGAAGCTACTTTTCCAGGTATATCTCTGTCTTTATACTCACATCATAGCTCCTGCAACTAACAAGAATACAGTGTGGAAAACTGCGCAATGCTGAGCAGATGTTTTCCAGTATCAGTGCCCAATCTCCCCCCACTGGCTCACTTTCCCGCCTCGCAGCGTGTCACATATCTCTACTACCTCGGCCGTTATCTTTTCTCCAACAACCTCTTCTACCCCGCACAAATCGCCTTACAGTCTGCCTACGACCAATGCCATCGTGAAGCACTTAGCCAGCGAAACTTGATCCTCACATATCTGATTCCGTGCAACATCATCATGGGACGGTTTCCAGCGCGACAACTTCTACAACGACCGGAAGCTCGGGGCCTGGCGGAAAACTTTGACCCATTGTGCCGCTTGATTATTCGTGGGGACTATTTGGCGTTTCGCGAGCACTTAGCAGTCAAATCTCCGAGTGCTCGGTGGTTCGCGCGCAAAGGTCTCCTGCTCACACTGCGCAACAGATGCGAAATTCTCGTATGGCGCTCCTTTTGCCGCAAGGTATTCATACATGGGGGATATCTTGGGGATCCGCAAGCGCAGGCGCAGCGTGGTCCCCCGCCATTCCTATATCTTCAAAAATTGCTCGATGCCACCCGCTGGCTGCAACAACAACACAACATACAAACCGTAAATGGGAACAGCAACGGCCATACCGGAGCAGACTCCTACGAGTATGGTTCCCAGACCATTCGGCACACGACAGACCCAGAATACTCCGGCCTTGCTGATCCGGATGCCGTGACGGCCCCGGACACCGACCATGAAATCCTTGAAAAGTACGGCGATTATCTAGCATCAGATGGGTACTTCGATGAGGGAGGCAACTGGCAAGATAACACTCCTGGGAATCTGATCGACGGTAATCCCGAGACGGATTACGAAGGCTGTGAATTTGATCCATATGCCGATTCGGGCTACGGGGATGAAGAAGATCAATCGTCCCTGCTCATGCGGGAGATTGAGTCTATCCTTGCGTCATTATTGACCCAAGGACTCATGCGTGGCTATCTTACCCACCGGAATCCCCGATTTGCCATTCCCGGTGCTCGTGTACGCGGTGCCCTTCCGACTGGATTCCCTAATGTTTGGCATACCATCTCTACGCGCGAGAAGGAAGATCCTCACGTTCCTGGATGGGTGCGGATCCGGGAACCGACCAGATTAGGCGCTGCTGCTGCGCTGGGAGGAGGTGGTCGAGTGGTCAACTTGGCTGGGGCGCGGCCGGTGGGAGCCCAATAAGCTCGAAACGAACCTTTTCGGCGTGGTTTCGATGGATTTGGCAAGTGTGAATGTTTTCTTTTTAATGATACCTATAACTCATTTTCATGTACAATAAATAGCTTTTCTTGGGCGTATTAATTGATGATCGACATCTATCGTCTAGCTCCTAAACTTTCAAAACAGTCAAGCTACCAGAGCCCTGCTCTCTAACATATGGAATAAGAATTATATCTAGTCTTCTTAGCTCCGATCAGAGCCTTGGTCGCACGATCTCTGGCCGCCACATATCGTTCAGCAGTCGAGTTGTGTTGACCATCTCTGGCCGAAGCTGGTCGAGCGATGAAACTCCCAGCATCTTCATGGTGATTTCAACTTCCTCAGCGAGGACTGCAAATCCTGTTAGCCTCATTGACTAATTCATATCATATCCAAGGGCATATCTTACCATCTGTGCATTTCTCAATTCCTTCCATTCCGTATGCCGCCATCGCATAAAAGTACGGCCTTCCAACACCGACGGCCGTCGCTCCCAAGCACAAAGCCTTGAGCACATCTGCTCCATCTCGAAGCCCGCCGTCTAGGAAGACTTCCAACTTGTCCAGAGCTTCGGGGTAGTAAGTTCGGATTTCCAATAGCGTCATCAAAGCGCTCGGGGCCGAGTGAATCTGGCGTCCACCATGATTGCTCAGCAGCACTCCCTGGACACCGTATTCCACAGCAATTTTGACATCCTCGACTGTCTGGATTCCCTTCAAAACAATTGGACCGCTCCATTCCTGCTTGATCCACGCCAGATCCTCCCAGCTTAGTCCTGGGTCGAGATAGCCCGGCACTGGTCGTCCTCCGAAAGCCGGGCTGAACTCATTCTCTGCCGCAGTCTCCCGTTCTTTCGCACCTTGATCCAAGGCCTCTTGAGCTTGCAGATATCGGTCCGCAGTACGCTTTCCCAGAACGGATGTGTCTACGGTGATCCATAAACTCTGGTATCCCGCAGCTTTGACACGTCGAATCAAAGACAGAGCCTTGGACCGATCGACAGGGACGTATAGTTGAAATGCCAACTTGGAAGGGCTTTGGTTTTTCAGAATATTCTGCTCCTCTTGGTGCGCATCCATGATTTCCTCCAGTGGTTTGCTTGTTGCTGTGCTCACCACCATATGTAATCCTTTGCGCGTAGAGCCCCGGGCAAGTAGTGGCTCTGCACCGGGATGTGCGTTTCCCAAGGTGCCCATTGCGGAGACGAAGAAGGGCAATTGACTTGTCTGCCCCAGAATCGCCCGATTTGTGTTTATTGAGCTCACACTTCGCATAATGCGTGGGCGGAAATTGATCCGTGACCAATCATCCAGATTCGCCTTCAATGACAGACCCGAGGACGCACTACTGGAGACATAGACCCATGATTTCTCAGAAAGAACCTCCTTTGCAGGAGCCTCAAAGTCATCTGTGGTGACACATAGGGCCAGATTGGTGGATGGTTTCTTTGTCGTAGTAGTACTTGTCATGGTTGCTAGTAGGTGATTTAAGATGATGGACTGTATAAGATCAGAGCTGGGATTAGGGAAGCGGGGTTTCATTTTATGATATTCTAATATAATCATGATCATCGTATTTCAAGTCCCGATCTTCAATTCCTATTATCCGCCAGTGCATGATGGCTGGACATAGGAACCCGAGTCCCGATCTTTGTTCTTTTTGTTCCCGATGTTTTCTCGGCTTCATCCCCCCATCGGCTATCGCCCGTTCGGGATTCAAGCCGATCGGCCACTTGCTGGTCTCGGTCATCTTGTCGGTGCCCCATGATTGGTGGGAAAACCCTCTAAACTCCAAGCATGATTCGGCTTTGTACTTTACCGGGCGAAAAACCGACGATCTGACTCTGGGGGGCGGGGCCCCAGAGTCACGCCAGCTGCCCACGCGATACCCAGACACACTGTCCTGGGGGTCTTTAAGGTGCGGTTCCCCGACACGGCCGAGAAGATCACTGCAAGAGACACCTTAAAATATCTATTATCGCTCGTGGTGCCACTCGGTAACCTATTTTTCCATCTGTTCGGCAATTGATCGGTCTTTGAATTTTCCTCCCAAGCAGTACGAGTATAGCGGTGACGAACGATGGTCTTCCGAGCTGTGGAAGATCGGCCCACCCCGAAGGAAGTGTACAATTGGCGCTTGTACATTGAGGCCATGGTCATTGCCACCGGTTCTTTGCTGTAAGCGCCTGTTCCTGGTGAATTTCTCGGTGTTCTCTCCGTTGACACGAAGCTATTAATCAATCAGCTTTGGTTACGATTCGGCATTTGTTGGCACTACCATCTCGCGCGAGAGTTTCCTTACGGACTTCGGCATTACAGCCGCGAACAGCAGCGCAATCTCAAGTAACATCACCTCTGTCTTCCAAGCGGGAGCTTTCTTTGGGGCTATCTTTTGCTTTTTCTGTCAGTCTCATCTCCCAAGTCGTCAGGACATCGAAATACTCGTGATATCAGATCACTAACACCATGTAGTCACGGAACGACTAGGTCGAAAATGGACTCTGCAGATCAATGTTTTCATTTTTATCATCGGAGCAGTGCTGATGACCGCTGCTACTCATCAACTCGGGCTGATTTGTCAGTTCCCTCCCCCCACTGATTGGTACATGCATAGGATACTGATGACATATCTACCTTCTAGATGCTGGCCGCGTTTTGACTGGAATCGGATGCGGTGCAATCACTGCAGCAGTGCCTAGCTACATCGCCGAATTGTCCATTCCCTCGATCCGCGGTATTTTGACAGGATTCTTCGAATGCGCCTATCAGATCGGCTCCCTGATCGGATTTTGGATTAATTATGGCATCACACAAAACATGTCGGCCACGAGCTCTACCAGCTGGAGAGTTCCCATGGCTGTACAGCTTATTCCAGGCTGTATTCTTCTCGTTGGTGGCTTTTTTCTTCACGAGTCCCCACTTTGGCTCATGCGCAAAGAACGCCATGCCGAGGCGCATCAAGCACTGGAAACATTGCGCAAGCTTCCGATCGAGCACGAGTATCTCCAACAAGAAGTCCGTCTCATTCAGAATCGTTTGAATGAAGAGGCAAGTGTGGCTAGCAAGTACGGGACTGGGCCTTGGGCGTTCTTCCGGGGCGCAATGGACGAGTTTTCTCGACGAGGCATGCGGAACCGCGTCTTCCTCGTTTTCTGTTCCTTTGCTCTGCAAAACTTTGCTGGTGCCGCAGGTATGTATAGCTCATTCAAAACGTTGAACGGTTGCTAATTGTCATGCAGCGATCAATTACTACTCCCCTACTCTGTTCACGTCCATTGGAATCAAGGATACATCGCTCTACACTGGAATCTACGGATTGGTGAAAGCGGTAGCATCGCTCATTTTCTATATCTTCCTGATTGACAGTATTGGTCGGCGGCGGCCGGTAATAGTCTCCTCTGTGGCTTGCTCTCTCTGCTTATGGTATATTGGTGCATACGTGAAGGTTGCCAATCCTGCGGCAGCCATCAAAGCCGGAGATGCCCTGTCAGACTCCACGACCCGTGGTGGACAAGCAGCAACGGCAATGATTATGATATATGCTGTATTCTGGTCGTTTGGCCTGAATGGTATTCCATGGATTGTTTCGGCCGAAATCTTCCCTGGAGCACTACGAAACTTCTCTGGTACCTGGGCCGCTCTTGTCCAGTGGCTCACTCAGTTCATCATCAGCAAGTGCCTACCATATATTTTCAAAGCCTTTGGATATGGAACATGGTTCTTTTTTGCCAGTATTCTCATCATCGCAACCATTTGGGCGTTCTTCCTGCTCCCGGAGACCAAGGGGTTGACCATCGAGCAAATGGATATGATCTTGTATGTTTCGAACAACCCGTATATCAGACTCCCACTAACCACACTTTTAGTGGCTGTAATCAACCCGGACATCGTGGTATTCCCCACACGCGAGTTACAAAAGAGCATCTTTCAGCAGTTTCAGCTGTCGATTCAGCCAAATCCGGCCAGACAGAACATCATGAAGAAGTCTGAAGACGTCTCTCGTGCTTTTGGGATTGGTCGCGTGGCTCTGGTATGACCTCAAATTTGCAAAAATAGAAAAATTGTATAGTAAATAGAATCATCAACTACCAGTGGAATTTATCATATTGAAATCTATCAAGAACACAAACACAACCTTGAAATTAATCAGTAGACCTCGCTAACCTCAGAAGAGAATGACCACACAAATTTTCCCGAGGTCAGCATTAGTGTTACGTTCTCGAGGCTGCAAGAAAATCATAGCATTAAAGACAAATAAGACACAGATAGGTTCATAAAGTACAAGATGGTGGGTAGCTAAGAAGTGATAATCATCCATTTCTCAACACTGCCTCGATCATCTTTCGGTCATGGGCTAAACATTAAAACCTTATCATGTCATTATTAATCAGTAAGAAAGTTTTTAATTACTCACATCATCATAATCATTGAGTTCTGAGCATTCATTGGCTTATCGGTAGATTTTGCAAACTGCATGGAGGCAGAGGAGGTTGGAGTGGCATCGGCCGTCGGGGTCGATCGCTTCATTGGCATTGTCATGGATGACATGGACATGGACGAGCTAGAGGATTGCTCCATGTTCTGAATGATACTAGTTAGAATAATCTGAGAGAAAGTATGAATATGGGAGCTCTCAGGGGATTTAGTTACTGCATGGTGGTTCTGTGAGATCATGTTAATCCTGCCCTGGCATTCGGGAGACGTTTTGGTCTTACCTCTTGGTTCCCTCCATGAGGTACGGCAAGTGCCGTGGCCGCAAAAATAGCACAAATCATGTGAAAGTGCATCTTGTATTTCTATTGGGTCGTCGAGGCTTATTCTTGTGGATTGTCGAAAATAGAGAAAGATACTCTGAAGGATACTCTCGGGTTGTGTTGATGGCAGTTGATAGTATTTGATGAATGCTAGTATGAGCCTATACTAGGTACTTTGAACACCCTTTTATATCTCCATCTCCTGTCAGACGAGACATATCCACATTGCATCATCTATTGCACACCTACGTGTCACAGCGAGGAGCAATTATCATGTGTACATAGTTAGGGAAGCACCAATGGAACTTTTCGTAGTCCCTAGATGTAGAGGCTAAGTTTGCCAGCTAGGATACATCCAGTTCGCATGAGTTTCTAGTGCCTATTGAGACCTTGGTGATGTCAGTGGAATGTGGGGTGCTAGTCACCACTACATACTCGGTGACATACATACATTCCACTGGCAGTCGCTGAGACCTCTTGACCTGTATGGGTAGCAAGGAGTACTAAGTCACCTACTAGTAAAGAGTGGATTGGAAAAGTACCGAATCATTCCAAATTAATATAAGAATTTATTTGTATGATTTTGAGTCTATTCTCGTGTACCCCCACCGAGAATGGTACCAAGAAGGGGAAATGCAAGATTTCCCGCCCTAAGCTATAGTTACTAGTAGCTCCTGATGAGCATCAAACACATACTAGTACTACTAGTAGTAGACATCATCATGAATCTCAGCTTATTCGATCACGTGGCCATGCTGAGAGCCCCATGGTAGCCCTGGAGTTAGATATCTTGATTCTTCCTGCATGACTTACATACATCTGTACTGTTTCTAGGGCAAGGGCATTCATTTAGACCATTGTGGGAAAAAGTAACCTGGTAGTCAGTCCCTGATGACGTAACAAAATCGCGGAAATAGCAGGACCCTGGAAAGTATATTGTAAACTATATATCCCATGCAATAGGTGAGAAGATGACGAGGTAATAATTCCAATTGACACGAACACATTCTTCGCAAGCCCTGGAGGTGATCAGACTGACGAAGGAGGCCTGTGCTCGATAGTGAGTTGGAGGAAAAAGTTCGCGAATGTCGTCAGCTATGAAGAAGGCAAATTTACCACATCCTTCGACACAGCAGATAAAACTTGCTTATGATGAATGGTTTTAATAACTTGTTTTTAAAAAGGAGATATCCCAGTATAGTTAACAGGCCATTGGAATCATCGAATTAATTTACAAACAACAATTGAAAAAATAGCATAACTATAACGTGTCAAGCAATTTATGAAGAGCAGAAATGCGAAAATATAGGTGTAAAAGTCCGAGTTAATTTTTAACTCCTCAAGCCCCTCCTCCTCCTCCTCCTCCTCCTCCTCCTCCAGGAAATGGACCTCTGCCTCCTGGTAGTGGTGCTTGCAGAGGTCCAGGAAGAGCAGGAGTTGCTATGTATAGAATGTCTCGATTCATTGCCCATTCAGGCAGCAACGCATCTGGATTAACAATTGGCATTTCAAACTCGTCGGCTGTTGTATCGGCTTGATCTCGGTTTGGCAAAATTTCAGCTAATTTGCCAGCATTACTTGCGATACCCAGCCGATACGGATTCTGAGGCGCTGATCCAACGTAAAACATGCGCCGTAAGTATGGCCCCCCCCGATTCTTTCTTTCCCAGCACGCGGGCCTTCCAAGACCCATACGGGCCATCTAGCAAACTCAGTTGCTACGGTGTTTGGTGGAATGACATATGCGACTTCTAATATGACGCCATAGCTTCGAACAGGCGCGTTGCCTATTCCCCGAATTACTGTCTGGTACAACATTGGTATAACCCCCCGCTCGTTTCGAGATATCAGGGCCAAGTCGTCCTCGTATATCACTATTACTGCAGATCCAGTATCGTCAATGACAGATAGATTGATTCCTCTGGCTGTACTTGGAATACCGACAGATCCTGGGCGTTTGAATTGCAAAATGTACTATATCAAATCATGAGCTCTCAAAATCTCAAGGAACTAAAGAATGAAAGAAATTGGGGAAATACTCAGAAAGCGGAACATACTGAACAGAATCCGGGGTAAGCCGGGTCATTTGCCTGCCGAATCGTATGACCTATAGCTGGCGATATAGAAAAGGCCCCGGGAGTATCATGCTAGTACAATTAATTAGCATATGGCTCTCAGGTCTACATTGGTTAGAAAAATAAATTATATGGGATTCTAACCACTTCTGCCCAGAACCCATTTGGACCATCATGCTCTGAATTCAACAAGAGAAATTCGTCGACATCAAATTTCTTTGGGCCACGAAGGAACGTGCCATTCGACCAATATGTAACTTTGCCATATTCCCACACATAGCCACCCATGCGGTAATCGTTCATGATGGCATCGATGTTCGGAATTGCGTTGTACTTGTCATCGGTTTGAAGCAGACTATTTTTCACCGTCTCCAGTCTCTTCAGACGTATAACTACCTCGAGACTAAGCCCCACAGTCTCACTAAGCATCAAATCCTGCAGAGCTTTCTGCTGCTTTTCATATTGTTCTAACTTCTCTTCCCACCACTGGGGCATGATTCCATCTCGTATCCGATCGTTACATCTTTGAACCATGGCTTCGATATCACTGGTTTAGGGTGGTCAGTGATGTAGACTCGAATAGATATAAGGATGGTAGTATCTTACTCCTCATGTATATCTGTGTCGTTGGGATCCCAATCATGAGGTGCATTTTCACGCCTTCTAATCACAATCCCTGGGCTCGAATTTTGGGGTTTAAATGGTGGGGTCTCTTCATCAGGCTTTCTGAGTTTGCGTATCTCGTATTCTTCAGGCGCATCTGTTTTTCTTTTTCTTATCAGGCCTCGCAAAGTAGATTCTACTTTGTATCTTTTGCCTTCTTTCCCTCTTTTGCGTCCTTCACCTCTTTTGCGTTCTTTCCCTTCCCTGCTTTTGTTGCTTTCCTTGCCTTTTTTTGCAGATCCATTACTGGCGTGGTGGTCAGCCATGTTTCCACTGAATATAACTATATGAACACCTTGCTCTGCAATCAAGTCAAATATAATGGTAGATGGAAGCCTAAATAGTGATAATTTCTAGGTTACTGTAAGACCTCGATGTGTAAAACTTCTGGTAGCCGCCTCTAGCAAACAACTTATATAAGGAAAACCTTCAGTTAACAGTAATAGTATTAAGCTGAAAGAAAGAATTACATATTTTGGCTGATTGGTTCTAGAGTATCAAAGAGCCCTTTGAATAATATTTTGAGGCTTTTATCTTTCCGGGGATGGAAGAGGGTTTATTGAAAGAAAAATTCGATCTCCGTTGAATTTCTTTGACAGGCATATATTATTTCTCGTTACATCGGCTTTGGATCACACCGAGTAAACACCCGCAAACGATTTATTGATTCTAACACTAACTAAAGGAAGTAGTAGTATATTATTACCACGGGTGCGCAATCCACCACAGATATTGTAGGCAAAGTGAAACCGTTGGCGAAGGGCTTGAATAGGTCCGACAAAGAGAAATGATTGTAGATTGACAAGATCCACAATTATGTGGACTATCTAATGATAGGAAGACTTATAACTAGTCAAACTCAAACTCATTTTTCAAAGGGCTTTGAATAGATAAAATCATACACAGTTGGCTATACAGGACCGGTTTTGCATGGCAAAGTGAGGTCGGTCCTGGCGCTTTGCCTTTTTCACAAATGCAGAAGCCTTTCAATACCGAAATGACAAGGCAAGATGACTTGAACTATAGAAAAAAGTGAGCACTAACCATATTCAAAACATAGCCTTCCATAGGTGAAGGCAGCCCCATGGCTTCAATTCAATTCAATTCAATTCAATTCAATTCAAGATTCTATTAACCTAATGCAGCCTAGCTAGTGAGCACCGTGGCTATGTAGGCGTTCCCTCCATCGGGAACCAGAACCATCCTAACGCCACGCCTATGGTAACAAAAGACAAAGGAGATACGGCGTATTGCCATAGAAAACAAGTAATAACTCCCACAATGACGGTAATGAAACTCCCACAATGAATGTAATCGGCTACTGCCAGCTCTCGCAGCGCCTGCAGCCACTACCACCTCCGCATTCCCCTCATTCTCCCCATCCCCGCCACTGTAGACATAACCTCAGTCACGCCCTGGTTCCTCCTGTAATTGTTCCTTCATAAGGTCGTAACTCTTCCGCCTGCACGACCTCTAATGGTCGCCAGTTGATAGTCTACTTCCTTATACGTATCGTCTTCACCTCCTAGTGCCGGCTCCCTTCGAGCGTGTCCATGTTCGC
Organism: Penicillium cosmopolitanum; assembly: GCF_028827165.1. Lineage (NCBI taxonomy): Eukaryota > Fungi > Ascomycota > Eurotiomycetes > Eurotiales > Aspergillaceae > Penicillium > Penicillium cosmopolitanum. Next base: position 94,619 of record NW_026622678.1, on the reverse strand, counting down.
GTTGACATCCTCGTATCAGCCCCATGGCTTGCTATGGGATATTGACGTTATCGTCTACTCTAAATAGAGATCCACGAGTCACATTTCAGAGCCGCAGGTGACAACAAAACTCTTTGGGTTGTTCCCATAAAATGTGGGTATATCTAAACTTTTCTGAGGAGTTGGGTTATCATAATAAAAATAACTTGGACGAGCATGCATGCAAATTCCCGATGAGTCTGAGAGCTTCCCGCCAACAGTGAATTTAAATTTCATTACCATATGGATTCTGGGATCGGCATTCTATACGAAGCTGAATCAATGATCGGCATATGTTCATGCATGCAACAGCGATCGATCCTCGTATTCATTCCTCGTATTCATCCGTTATGGTTGGGCGAGACTGCACCCCGTTATAGTTAAAGATACCATTTTTAAGGCGAACTAAGGATGAACTTCGAGTCTAGGTTTCATGATACCTGTTGCCTTTCTATTAATAGATATATCAATTTCTACGTCTTGAGGCTACCTTTATATCATTTGCTAGTAGAACGACGCCTCGATTCTAAGCCTTGTTCAGACTCGCTGCCGTACCTAGCTGTCCTCTTCTTCCAGTCCAATCAATAGCTATGTTCTCACTAATAAGCCAGGCACCGATTGATTTTACGGAGCCTAAATCCTTTCGAACCGAGTTTATATAGGGTATGAAGGTTTTTAAATCATGGAATTCCTTACTAGTCTCTCAAACAGTAGCATACAGACTAACACCATAGAGACAGAAATGTTTAATTAGTCCAAAAGGTACAGTTAGGGGATAATTCCCTAAGCCCTAGTGGTACCTCGTATTTAACATCATCCTACAAGCCTTGCTTCTTCGCATCTGCAATGAGGTTGCGCTGCAGATTCACAGAGACTTTCTTGAATCGGTTACGGGGAAATGCGACTGCAAAAAACCCAATTGTATTGGACTTCGTATTAAGCTTGGCATGATAGATTCTGATATATACCATCTGATTGGGCAAAACAATCTAAGGATCGCGCAGCCTCGTGGGAAATTGCATTGGTTGTTGCCTCCATCAATCCATATTTCCGACTGTGATCCGTATGCCAGGGCATGACTAGGCATCCAGATACGAGTTGGAATGCGACTAATTACGGAGTACATGCAATCCCATCAGCTGATGAACCAAGGGGTGGCTTCATGATTTGATTGAAGATCTTGCAGCCGCAATGATCGACACGCCATGCGCTATATGATTGGCGATTTGGGAGCAACCAGATATTGCTGAAGCTCTGATCTTCTTAATACGAGGGCGCCTCCCTCGAAATGCAGCTGTTCGCGCCCGGAAGTCACTATTTTAAGATACGAATCTCTACATGCTACATAGTCCGGATAGGTTGATTTCCTCTTCACAATATTATATAAAGGCATTGCTCAGCCCAGTTCTGGGAGCTATCCAGCTACAGCATTACAAATTCCAATTTAGCATCTTCACAAACAACCAACTTTTTCCAAGGATTCTTTTTTTGAAGTTTCATCAATCTTCACCACAGCAAATTCCATCATGAAGGCCTTTATTCCAGTTGTTTTAGCCGTCTTCGGGTAGACCTCCCCTCAAAATATCATGATCTTGAATGCCAATGCTAATAATGCTCCTAGCCTGGCCACTCAAGGCTATGCGGTCTCCTGTCAGTCCCAAGGTGGCAGCTGCTACGCCGGTGGTGAAAGTGACTGTCCAGCGAACACGCATAGCGTGTTTTGGGATAGCGGTTGCTCCGAGTCCCACTGGCCTTGGACAGACGACGATAGATGCTGCGTCCCCAACTAAGCAGTGAAGTGCTATTATCCGAAGTGGAGGGTTCTGAAGAAATAAGCGGAGAGGAGGAAACTGGGGGTTTCTTGATGACGAGGGTTTACATTCAATGCATTTATGCTCGGACAATCGTTTTAGCAATTCTCGTAATCGCAATTCTTTCTACTACTTCAGACAGTTTGATAGAAATGAAGGACAAGTCATCCCCGAAACCTTTGTCCCGGGTGGAGTTAAGTAGGTTTAACAGAGTTCTACAATCCATGGTCATGTAGGTGCACATAAGAGTGCTATTAGAGAGGCCCTTGTCCTTGACAAAACTGGCGGCTGTGGAGCCGACATTTAGAATTGGGATCGGGCAACATATTTTAGTCAGATATTCCAAGGCTAGGATGGTTGGTTCGTTTGGTACTATGTAAAGGGGTGCTTGTTTCTAAGTGGCTACGCGAATGGAAAGATTCGCGGAAACGGATCCAGCGAGATTATGTGGTGTCACTCAAATAAGGGCCTATGTCGGAACCATTTCGGAGTTGCATTACTCGTAGTCAAGTACTAGTAATATGTTGCAAAGTGGTGGGGTTCTCAGGCATTACCCATACTAGTAATTACTCGTCGTTACTTCAGGTCACTGTGTACTAGTAGTTACTAACTAACTATAACTTGAAGTAGTCATGATGATATGCGTGTCGCCTGTCTCGGGGCCTCCTGCCCTGCTGGTTCAAAAGACTAGTAACCAACTTGAAATACTAATAACCAGTAACTACTAGATATTAAATACCCACTAGTATGTATATAGTACTACTCGTCCTACTCGCACTACTCGGTCTTAGCCCGTGAAATAGCCCCACGTCATTGTAGCATGAAAGTTCTGCTGTCCAGTCAAGTGGGGAATGCCCACCATGTGACCGAATTCTTTGATTGAAAATGATAGTATCATCCAGAAATCAAAAATCCTATTTATTGGGGAGACCTAAATCCCTAGAGTACTAGGGATTCATTATTATTAATTCATTGATTGATAACAAACCAAGTTAGGGCAGGCTTACTTAAGCAGCATCACATGCGCGGCCGCTTCCCTTTTTTTTGCTTTTGCGCGTCTCCAACTTTGGCTTTGGCTTCTGCTTTTGCTTCGACTTGATCCCTTTGTTCCGGCCCTTTTGCTACATTGTGCCGGGCATGTCCTTCTAATTCATTACTACTCGAGGTCCTTGCCCTTGACCTGAGATCGATCTCTCAAGATGGGCGAGCCGGCTTTCCCAAAGCTGTCTCCTCTCTGTCTAACTCCACCCCCACCTCCTTCACATCAGTCGACAGCTGAATCGCCGCCCATTGTCTTTATTGCCAGGTATGTGGGAAGACTACAACTATTCAAGAATTTCCAAATCGCTGAACTGGTCTCTTCCTAGACATGGAGCGCGCCTCGATGCCGCAGATAAGGATTGGCATTTAACCTCTCCAACTCCCTACGATCCTCCTCTCTCTTACGGCGGATGGCTCCAGGCTCGAGCCCTCGGTGTTCGCATCGCGAGTCTCTTGCAAGCCTCTGAATACACAGGAACCGGTCCAGAAAACCAAACGGGTCAACCCCCAGTGCCAGACCTCCCGGCGCAACTCCAACCCTCTTCCGCGGAATCAGAATCAGACCTCTACGATCGATACAATGTCGTTATCCATACCTCCCCATTCCTACGGTGTCTCCAGACTTCAATAGCGGTCGGTGCAGGTATTAATCAGTTTCGATCGGGTTCCGAGGCAGAAGATGATCTTAGTGCCGCACCTCTGCCGATGATCGAAACTACCGCTTCCGACCCTCGGACCTTACTCCGCGTCGATGCCTTTTTAGGCGAATGGCTGTCACCCGACTACTTCGATCAAATCACCCCGCCTCCAGCCTCGGACCGAATGGTGGCTTTAGCGAAAGCAGAATTACTTCGTCGTGGTGATATTATCTTCACACCGAGAGAGGGAACCAGAGCCTTGTCGGGCCACTTCCCAGGTGGCTGGGGTAGCCAGTCCGATCCACCATCCCCCAACGAGAATGATGAGCACCGCCTACAACCACTAGGATCCTCGGCCATTTTAGGGTCATCGGGGCCGCGACAGAGGGCCAATAGCGATAGTCTGCAGAATCCTACCAAGCCCAGCGGCGTATCGAAAAGGTTAGGCCGGTTGTACACGGATCTACCAGCTATTGCGGATTCTGCCTATGTGCCGCCGACGCCGAGCTACGCCGTTTCTCCCTCGGATCCAATTCCAGCTGGATACGTGGCCCATGCACGGGACGCTTGCACAAAGGTTGATTATATGTGGGACAGCATGCGGGCGCCGTTCTGGGGTACCGGTGGCGATTACGGCGAGGAATGGAGCAGCATGCATGATCGAGTGCGTAACGGATTTCGACAGATGGTCGACTGGTACCGACAACCCAAAAATTCCCCCATGGAGCTATCTCGGGCAACTTCTCATGGCTTTACACGCAAGAATCGAAATGCCCAGACAGTGCTGATCATCATCACCCATGGGGCTGATTGCAATGCCTTGATTAGCTCAATTGCCGGTCATTCGGCCTTGCTCGATATCAACACGGCTTCTCTGACCATGGCGGTACGACAAGACCGGCTCAAGAGCAGCACGCCCAACTCGGACCGACTGGCCAACCCTCCCAGTCGTCACGAGGGTCCTTCAGTGGCCCAGGAATATGCACTTCAACTGGTGGCGTCGACGGACCATCTGCGCGCGGGGGTGAACCCCTCTAAGCTCACCTCCTTGTTGTCTCCCTCGGCCCCGCCGGCGCGGTCGGCGCCTTCAGTCCCCACCTATCGCAATCGCCTCGGCTCTCGTCCTTCCATGATGCCGGGCCCGCTCGCCATTCGACCTCATTCGACCTCGATGGTGACGACTACAACTACAAACACGACCTCAACATCAGTCTCGGCCACAACTGCCGTGGGATCACAACCTCGCACTTGGTTGATGGCTCCACGAACATCGAGTCCCAGGCGAGGACCATCTGGTCTCTGGAGTTCCATCACCTCGCCTACTGGAAATGAGGGGGAGGGTAATGATGATGCGGATGACCTTGTGCCTAATTTTAACGACCCCCGACCCACTAGTCAAGACTCAGCCACTCCGGATGTTCTTGTTCCTGTTCCTGTTGCTGCCCCTATTGCTACCCCTGCTCCTGTTCCAGCTGACCGGTCAGGCTGGACCAAGCAACTTCCCAAACGAACCAGCTCCCAACGCGGTCTTTGGGCAGCGCGGCCTCCTTGGAGGACCGGGAGGCGTCTGCGCGACGGCGATGGACAGTCGCTGAGCAGAAGCTATGATCATGAGGGCTGTTTCATGGCCGTACAGGGATTTTTCCTTTTCCTTTCCCTTTTTTTCTTCTCTCTTCTCTTTTCTCTTTTCTTTCATTTGTTTAGGATACCTCATTGCATGGCGCGGGGCATTAGCACATTCAATCTACATTTGCAGTTGTAGCTGCACTTGCATTTACATTTTCATTTTCATTCCCATTCCCATTCATCTTGGATCTTTCTTTGTCAACTTTTCTCTCCCATTCCATGGTACTACCTCAATCATGGGACCCTTGCTGATATCTTTGATATCTCCGCCAACTGGCCAAGTCTTGGCGTGGCTTCCCCGGATTTGCCCCGCCTTCTTCCTTCTTTCTTCTTTCATCTTCCTTTCATCCCTCGTAAACACCTCTCCTCCCCTGCCTTTCCTCCTCCCCCCTTCGCCCACTTCTCAATTTCTTTTTTTTCTCTCTCCCATTGTACTTCCATGTCCCCCCTCGAAAGCGACGGTATCTCCGTCACGTACGACTCGCAATGTACCCGTATTCCGGATCTGCGCCTGCTCCACTACAATGATGTGTATCACGTTGAGTATGAATGGCCCAACCTCTCGCCGATCCCCAATCCCCAATCCCCAAACCCCGATCGCTCGAACTCCAAATTCATATTCTCCATGTGAATGATTGCTTACTCTTTCAACCCTCTCCCTCAGGGCTGGATCGGCAGAACCCATTGGTGGTACCCCGCGCTTCCAATCTCTCGTCAACTTCTACCGCTCCGACCCGCGCTTTGCCGGCCAGCCCGATGCCCTCACCTTTTTCTCCGGCGATGCCTTCAACCCTAGCCTCGAAAGTACTGTCACAAAAGGGAAGCATATGGTGCCATTTCTGAATAAAGTGGGCACGGACGTGGCTTGTGTTGGTGTGAGTAACGCAATCGTTTCGATTGGATATCGGGCGGTGGTGGGATGAGAGTCCTACAGATTTACTGTACATTTGTGGATTGGCTAACCCAATTAGAATCACGATTTGGATTTTGGCGTCGCACAGTTTCGACACTTGGCCGGCCAATGCCATTTCCCTTGGTTACTGGCCAATGTCCTTGACCCTGCACTGGGAGACGATGTGCCCATCGCCAATTGCCGCAAAACATGCATGTTGACCTCATCGAATGGGATCAAGGTTGGTGTGATTGGACTCGGTGAAAGGGAATGGTCAGGCACCGTGCCACTGCCTCGCAGACACAATTTTCGCAGGAGCTAACGCCGCGACTAGGCTCGGGACAATCAACTCCCTTCCTCCCGATCTGATTTACAAATCCGCATCTGAAACCGCCAAGATATTGGCGCCACAGCTTCGAGAGCAAGGAGCAGAGCTGGTTGTCGTCGTCTCCCATCAACGCGAACCGAATGATAATAAATTAGCAAACAATTTACCGGCAGGATTGGTCGATATCATCTTAGGTGGCCATGATCACTACTACGCCCACTCTGTGGTCAATGGAACCCATATTCTCCGCTCAGGGACCGACTTCAAACAGCTAAGCTACATCGAAGCATTCCGCAAATCAGATGGAGCTTCGGGCTGGGACTTCACCATTACCCGACGAGATGTCACTCGTTCGCTCCCGGAGGAAGCATCGACGGTCGCGCTTGTCGAGCGACTCACTTCCAGCCTCAGGGCCAAGTTGGAAAAGCCCGTGGGGTATACGGTGACCCCTCTAGACGGCCGCTTCTCGACGGTGCGACAACGCGAATCGAACTTGGGAAACTTCGTCTGTGACTTGATGCGGTTCTACTATGCAGCGGATTGTGCTATGATGGCAGGCGGGACCATCCGCGGTGACCAAATCTATCCACCGGGCATTCTTCGATTGAAAGACCTGCTGAACTGCTTCCCTTTTGAAGATCCCGTTGTCCTGTTGCGTGCGAGAGGTCAGGCAGTGCTTGACGCATTGGAAAATGGTGTTAGCCAGCTGCCGGCACTCGAAGGCCGGTTCACCCAAGTGTCCAACATCTCGTTCGGATTCAAACCCGATGCGCCCAGTGGATCACGAATCACATTTGCTCGCATCGGTGGAAAACCCATCGACCTCCAGAAGAACTATGTCCTAGCAACACGCGGATATATGGGCCGGGGCAAGGACGGTTTCTCGTCTTTGTTGGTCAAATCCGAGGGAGGCGAGGTCGAGGAACTCGTATGTGAAGAGAACGGCGTTTTGATCAGCACCATTCTACGCCAATACTTTATGAGCTTGAAGGTTCTCGGTAAATGGGGACGCTGGAGTGCCAGTCTGCATAGACACTGGGGCTCTGTGCATCGCAATTTGCACGGCGAGGGCTGGTTGAAGCCACCCTCTGCAGCGGTGTCACCGGTCTCGGAAAAGGCACCAGTGCATCGTTTTGACTCGCGACCAGCCCTGAAACGAACTTCTCGATCCACTCATTACTATGGACGCTTCCCCGAGGAGGCTGACCTTGATGCTGTATCTCTCACTGCCAGTACCAATGACAGTGGAACCAATACCGACGAGATGGACTCGGACTCGGACGATGATCCCGATATTCTAACCTCACCCCGCTCACGAATTAACTATGTTACCCAACCCGCACGATCTTCAGCCGACGAAGACTATCGATTGCAGTTGGCTCGGCGGGTGGTACGCAAGTGGATGCGACACGCTGGCCTCCAGCCCAACTACCTCAATATGACTGATGGGGAGGGCGAATTCACGCCCCCTTGGACGTCTGGTATCTCCCCGCAGTTGGAAGGTCGCATTGTGATAGAGGTGTCATAACCTAGCAAACACCATTTGTTCACAATCTCTGGCTCGTGATTTCTTGCTTAAACCTTTTCATGCATCTTTCGCATTTGCGCCGGTGGCCAGGTCTACTGGCGTCTACGATTCACGACAACGCCCTTTCCATCTCGACATGTCCGTTTCATCTTCTTTTACGAACAATAGAAAGCCCCCTTTGCATAGACAGGTGTCTTTTCCTACAATACCATTTTTCGGATTATCAATAAATTCCCTTGTCGAAACGTGTCCAGGGTGCTTTGAAAGAAGATCTATCATTGTATAAATTTCGTGATATGTATCGTCTATGTCCAAATATCCCATGCTATAGTTGACTACTACTTGAACGTACTTTATGCAGCAGCCTCAACGGCTCCCCATCCACCACCACCGGCAGTCATAATGACAATCCTATCATGTGTCTTCATAGCAACGGTATTCTTACCGCCGATGTTAATTCGCCGTTCCTCGCCTGTCTCTTCGTCTTTCGTTATCCACTGGTTCAGACCGGTCTGCGCATCGCCACCACCCTCGAGCCCATAAGGACGGTGCACACGTCTTTCAGAAAGAATCGAGCACTGAATTGGTGAAAGGAACTCGATTTCACGAATCACACCCTCGCCACCGGGGTTCTTGCCTTTGCCTCCGGATCCCTCGCGCAGAGTGAACTGGCGGAGTAAGGTTGGATAGCGCTTCTCGAGAATCTCTGGTTGGTGATTCTCGTGTTTGTCATGTGGACGTGGATGCCTGATTCGCCCTTCCAGGTTGGCCCTGCACCGCTTCCACCTGCGATGGTCTCGTAGTATCCGAATCCTGGTTTGATCACTTCGCCGCTAGAAGGGTCGATCTTGGCGTCTGTCCCAAAAGTAAGATTGTTGCAGCAACCCTGGGAAGCAGCGCAGGCTTGGAAGGCCTTGAAGACCACGTCTGTGATGCGTTGCGAGGTCACCACATTGCCACCGACCACGGCGGCGGTCCTGGTGGGCGATAGAATACTTGGTGAGGGAACTTGGATGTTGATAGGGGCCAGACATCCTTGGTTCAGTGGGACATCTGCGTTGATCATACAACGCAAGCAGTAAATGATTGCCGAGTGGGTGATGGCAATCGGAGCATTCCAGCTACCATACACTTCAGGGCCAGTGCCATCGAAGTCGAAGATGGCTGAGCCATTGGTCCCATCGATGGTAACCTTCAGGCGAATGGGCGTGCCATCATCCATATAATCCACCGCTTCCAAGGGCTGTCCGCCAAACTTATGGTAAAGACCCTTGAGGAGATTGCGCACGGCTGTCTCGGCGGTTGCCTGGATGGCATACATGTACTTTTGGACAGTTTCCACTCCGTATTCAGCAAACAATGTTTGGATAAGATTGATGCCGCGGGTGTTGGCGGCGATCTGGGCCTTCAGATCGGACAGATTGTCGCTAATACAACGCGCGCCTGAACATCCGGGGTATTGTGCAGGCTTGGTAACCAACAATTCAATAAGACGTGCCTCGTCCAGGACACCGTTGCTGACAATTTTGTCGCCTTCAATGGCAGCTCCCTCCTGCCAAAGCTCAGTGGATTTGGGAGGCATAGAGCCCGGGAGGATTCCGCCAATGTCGGCATGGTGACCACGGGAAGCAACGTAGAACATAATTTCAGTTCCACCAGGTCTGTCAAAGACGGGGGTGATAACCTGTGATGAAGATTAGTAACAAAGAAAATAATAGTAATAGAATATTTATGACACAGCAACTTACAGTGATATCAGGCAAGTGAGTTCCACCACATGTAGGATGGTTGGCCACAAGCACATCACCATCTTTCAGGTTTCCCAGCCATTTCTCATGCTGGTAGCGAACTGCGAACTGCATGGATCCCAGATGAACCGGGACATGAGGGGCATTGGCAACTAGTCCACCATCGGGCGAGAAGAGAGCACATGAAAAGTCCAGGCGCTCTTTGATATTTGTGGAAACGGACGTCTTTTGCAAAGTCCGACCCATCTGCTCCGCAATGGACATGAATCTATGGCCAAAGATGCTGAGGCGGATGGGGTCGACCTCCGATGTCACCTGGGTTTCCGGGGTTGAAGCTTTCACCTTGTCCTGCAAGTCAATGACAATGCAGGTTTCGAGGAGTTGCGCAACTGCGTTGGGGGCGACAACAATGGTCTGGGTCTTGTCGATGATGACTGCAGGACCAGAAATGCGGGAGCCCTTCTCGAGTTGATCCAAAAGATACACCGGCGTTTTGATACGCTCGGAGTAGCCATCAAAGTAAGCAGTAGTCGTATTAGCAGGAGCAGTTTTCACGTCATGGATGTCGGTCTCCTTCATCTGCAGTAGAGGGCTGCGCTCTGTGCGGACTTGGGTCGAAGCAATCGTTCGCACACGGATATCATCGACGAGAACCGGTCTCTCAGAGTTGAAATTGAATTCTCGGCGGTGGCGTTCCCGAAATTCGCTCATGAAGTCGGTTGATTCTTCGGGGCGCAAAATCATCAAGCTAGTGTCGGAGCCTTCATAGCGCATGTTCAAATATTGTTCGTGGCGGACCTGGTTAGAGGGGAAGCCTTGCGATAGCATATCCTTTGTTGCTTCCGATGCCATGCCGTCAAAGCGCTGGAGGAGAGTAGTATGCGAGGAGAGGTAGTCAGTTGAGACCGGCTCCTGGGATTCTTTTACTACCTCGGCCAAAGCCAAGCCATATGCCGACAGGATCGAAGAATATTTATGAACGATTATGCGAGAAATACCCAAAGAATCAGCCACCGAGCAGGCGTGCTGACCTCCCGCTCCACCAAAGCAGGCCAAATGGTGAGAGGCAGTTTCAAAGCCACGGGCTTCAGTGAGGTTGCGGATCGGTCGGGCCATTGACTCGTCAGCGACCTTGAGGAAACCGAGCGCGACATCCTCTGGTGTGTACTCTGACTGGAAACGCTGGCGACGTTCGACATTGATCTTTTGCGTCAGATCGTGGAACTTTTGTGCTGTGACTTCAAAGTCAAGCGGCTGATCCTCGTTAGGTCCAAAGATGTGAGGGAAATACTCGGGAGGAGCCGGCCCAAGAACAGATTGGCATCCGTCACTGTCAATGGGCCTCCTTTGCGGTAGCAAGCTGGTCCAGGATGAGCACTGGCGGATTCGGGACCGACATAAAAGAGGCCATTGCGCCAGGAGAGAATCGACCCACCACCTGCAGCGACGGTATTGATATCGAGCTGGGGTGATTGAATCAGAATTCCAGCAACCTTGGAGCCAAAGACATGCTCTAGGTGTCCATCAAAACGAGAAACATCGGTGGAAGTGCCGCCCATATCAAAACCAATAACTGGAGTTTTCTCAACAGAATCCCAGCTCGTGGCAGCGAAACCAACGACTCCAGCAGCGGGGCCGGATAGAATGGCCTTCAGACCACTAAATTTGCGGAAATCGACTAATCCACCATCTGATTGCATAAATTCAAAGCGACATTGCTCTTGTTTCTCGAGGCCACCCTCAAAACTGGAGGATATTGAATCGATGTAAGTCTTGATGACAGGCGTGAGATAGGCGTCGGCTGCAGCTGACATGCCGCGAGGTACAATCTTGATCATAGGCTGCAGTTTTGAAGATAGCGTGACAGAGAATCCCATTTGCTGTGCGATCTCGCCAATTTGACGTTCATGTTCAGGGTAGGCGAACGAGTGAACTAGGGCCACGGAGAGAGATTGGTAGCCGGCCGCCTTAAGACGTTGTAATTCTGACCGCACATGGTCAAGATCCATTTCCTGCACCACGCGGAATTTCTCGCCAGTGATGCCCTCGACCACACGAGCCTCTGAGAAGCAGTCAATATCTGCGGCAGGATGGCAAGGGACCACCCGCTCATTAACTTCAACGACCTCCTCGGGAAGCACGCCCGGGCGTGCCATAGTCAAGTCAAAGATCGCCGGACGAGACTGATCACCAATTTTGAGTAGATCACGAAATCCCTTGGTAGTGAAGAGCACTGATCGCGCACCTTTGCGCTCTAGCAATGCATTGGTGGCTACTGTTGTGCCCATGCGAAGACACCCAATCCGGTCGAGCTTTAGTGGCTGGCCACGAGGATGTGACTCACCAGTAGCGAGCTCCAGAATTTGGCGGATACCCTCTGTGGGAGCATCTTGATAGTGAGCGGGGTCAACTGAGAGGAGTTTCAAGATAATGTCAGAACGACCAGGAACAATGGCGTGAACATCAGTGAAGGTGCCCCCGCGGTCGATCGAGATGGTAATCTTCCCAGAGTCAGCCATCGTAAGTGAGGGCTGTGAAATGGGATAAAATAGAAAGTGTGTATGAAATGAAAGAAAGTGAAAATGAGGAGATCGGAACTGCCAGATAATACCCCTCTGTATTATACACTTTTGATTACTCTGGAATCCCCCGGATTTCACCATCGTGAAGAGATATCGGGCCGACACGTGACTTATATCGGGAGTGCCGGGCCGAGATCGACGAGGGGAGATTTAGTACTCGTAGTATTACTAGGTAGTAGTAGGTAGAGAAAAGAGAGTAGAGAGAGTTTACAAATGAATAGAATAGATAATAGTATACTCGCGATTTGAAAGATATTGAGGTAAATCTGTTCAAATTGCAGAATCACCGAAGCGTGGGAGTAGCCGAGCCACTGTTGTTGACCCGAGGCTCGAGGATTGATAATATATACCTAGGTATCTTCAGGCTGGGATAGGCATTACGGGACTCTCCATGGGCACTACTAGCCCTGGAGGTATGACTAGTATCCGAGTCCTTGTGATGGCGCGAGGATAATGTAGTAGTATATAGCCACTGGTAGCTAAATATGAGTGAATTGAGCCGAGTGCAGATATGCTAATATTTTGTACATAAAATAGATACTAGTACTACTACATTATAAACGCTTCAGAGTGTTTTCGATCCAGTCGGTATCCATGTCAATATCGATCTGATTCAACGCTCCCTCCCACAGTGCCGGGTCATCATTCAGATCAAACTGGAAAGAAATATCCTGGAAGGATGGTAGGTCCGACTGCCAATCCTCCGTCGGTACTGTGGGATGAGGCTCAGGATCTGCCAGCGTCGTAGTACCGGTCGCATGTTCACCGTTGGGACTCGGTGGGATGACGAGCGTAGCACCTGGACCATCTAGATCGTTTCCGGCGGGTTTGGGTCCGATCGAAGCCCGTAGTTCCAGAAGAAGGGAATGGCGTGAACCCAAGTAGGCGTTGCCACGGTCGGCCATACTTCGTAGCAGAGTAAGAGCAGTCTCCATCGATCGCGCACTGGTCTCATTGTGCGGGAATGCTGCATTCACCATGACGAGCAATAATGCCGCAGAGAAGATGTACTCGCCATCTAAATAGCCATACGTAGCTGCCAGATGAAAAAGTCAATACGCGGACATGTAGCTCAAACAGAAAGCCTCGCCACTTACCGATTAAGTTTTGCTTGGCGGCTGCATCCATGATCATTGTGGTGGCACGGGCAGCGGTGATGCAACTATCGATGACCGCGACTGTGTTCGGAGCCAAACCTTCTTTCCAGTCTTCAGCGGAAGCACCCATCATCCCAGCATCTAGCCTTCGCTGGATGACATAGAACACCAGGGGGCGCGCGGTCATGTTCACGCATGAATAGAAATGTAAGTTTATAGAAACCGATTCTCGGTTGATGGGACTATCGAGGGTAGTAAAGTCAATGCGAAGGCGATCGGGCACTTGTCGCAGCCAGCCGGAGAGGTCATTTGTGATACTCTGAACAGACATGATGAGATTCGACCCGGAGCGAGGTTTCTTTCGATAAATCTCTGTGGAACCAAATTTTAGTCCGAGGGCCATGAGAAAAGTATACAATTATTCTAATGCCTACCTTCACCGATTCGTCCCAAGATTCGAGAGAGCTGTGTATAGTGAGTTAAGACAATGCCCGGCCAGGGGTCTGAGGTTGATCCATCCTATGAAAAAGCGATTAGAGCTGCCATTGGGCTGGTTATATGACCCGACTTACCAGTGCAGCCGGCCAAGTGATACCAATATCCTCGTCGTGAATGGTGATGGGGTTTCCGGATTTGACCGACAGGATTCTGTTGATTTAATCAATTAAGGACTTTCGCTGGAGTGTTCGGGACACCCTACCGGTCCAAACTATAAACCGACCACCAAGCTCGCCGTCGGCGATTGCGGTCTGTCGGGGTAATGTCTTGGTCGGATACTTCTTGGTGAAGGCCCAGTGAGATAGCCATGCGGAGAGCGAGTCCGATCTAGATATATAAGTTCAGCTTGCCTCTCTCGTGATGAAACAAGTATTGCATCTGACATACATAGAGAAAAGCGGCGTCTCTCCGGTTGAGGTTCTGCATATAATATGCTACATAGCACAGCACCTCGACGAAAAAGATCGAGCCCTCTTCGTATATGTCGGGCAAAAGTCGCAAAGCATGTTTGAAATACTTGAATCCTGGTGGTCCATCATCGCCAGACCACTGGTTCACCGAATACATCAAGCCGAATGCAATAACCAGAAGGGATTGGCAGTAGACGAGGCATGTTTCCCGGTGGGAGAAGTCAGGTGGCTGGTGGTATACAAAATCAAGACGTTCTTCGAATTCTTTCGGATGGATGAGGGAGAAGATGGTTCCGATATAGGCATATTGTACCCAGAAGAGGCGCTTCGCAAAGTCAAAGGGTGGGAGTTGGGGCAGAGCGCCCGCGACCGGTCGTCTTAGCGATGACGGATCATCATAAAGCGGGCGCACATCCCAAGCTAGGTTTGATGATGTCGGGTTCAAACGCTTAGCCAAATGGGTGGTCGATGATGCGCCCACAAAGTCTGAGATAGAGCGTCATGTCAGCAAGGGACCGACTCCCAGGATGGGGACCTGGGTGTCGTGCATACGATGTTCTCCAGATCGATTCAGGAACAGGTTGTCTGTCCCCTTGTACCACCAGTCATCTCGCTCCAACGGCATCATCTCACTTTCCGAGCCTCGGGTAGCGGTGGATGGCCCGCTCGACGGGGTCGGTCGACTGGGGGAGAGCCAACCTGGAGCTCTTCGGGTGTATTGGAGATGTCCGGGGTCTTCGAGGAATACGTATTCGAGCCATTGGGGGTATGGGGTGTGCGAACCTGCGATTGCAATTGACGAAAGTAACTGGGAGTATGAGTATCAGCGGGTAGTGTTTTTGCGATAGTTCCTAGAGGGGATTAACAGGGAATTCACCTCTCAGTGATGGAGACACGTTTCTCGGCCTCTGAGTAGATACACGGCTGACCGACATCAAGGCATGCAGCGCAGGGAAGAGGTGGGCTACCGGCGCATCGAGTTTTGCGATTGCGACATCGATTGCATCTAGCCATGCATGAGATCAGCGCTAGTTCACCCATTCATTGCAGGAGGCGCGCATACGCTACCATCGACCGATGAACCTGACGGTCCCTTTTGGAGACTTTTCCATGGACCATTTCCAGGACATATCATAGTCAGGGGGAAGAGGGGTGAAGGTGTGAAGGTGTGAAGGTGTGAAGGTGGTCCGAGGGAGAGAGGGAGAGAGGAAGAGAGGCTCCCCCACACTTTCTTATCTTTCTTATCTTCGGTCCGATGGAACTCCGCGGGGATGCCCCAAGTGCCCCAAGGGTGTGGGACTACAAGATATCAACTACATATACTCTAGGGTACTCTCAGGGTACTCTAGGCTGTATACATGGACATTATTGAAATGGTTGATTGATGCCACTCAGAAAATAGCTACCCCGTTCGGAGGACTCGCCACTCCCCAGGGACCTGTTGATCTGGTTAGCACAAGTCAATGATAATGGAAATCCCAGCAGTTGCAGCAGTTGCAGCATTGTCGAATTCTCATCTCACCTTTAATGGAACACTGCTGAAGAAAAAGGTATATCTTCCACGCTGACGACATTCCCGACTGAGTCGCTCCAAGTCGAAGAGCTCGCCGATTGGTACTCCCCAGCCCGCCAGCAGCCACTCATGCAGGAAGAAGTCGGAATTCTGACATGGGTACGCCTCGAATGCAGGCTGGTCACCGGCAACGGCGGCGAACCCAGTCTCCCAGATCCAGCGAAGAATGGCCTCTGATGACTTGACCCCGATCACTGGAGGTGCCGCGTAGTTGGCGAGTTGCTCGCACTCCGCCTGGGTGAGTTTCTCGTACGCACGGGTCCAGCCGGTCCGGATGAACAAGATGTCACCGGGGCGAAAGGTTGTCTTCTGACTATCAGCCACCTCCAGCAGATCATCAAGTGGGATTGACTGGGCCTCGAAGCAGTTGACGGGCTTTCCCTTCGCCTCGGCCCATGTCACATAGTCGAGCAACACTCCGCGTCCGACAATACCGCCGTTGTCCGCCCAGACTATCAAATGTTTATTTCGTGTCAGCTATGTCAGTTTTTCCTCGGGGCCAAAGCTCCAGGGGCCACCTACCGTGGATTCCATTCCGAGTCGAGCTCTCGATATCGTGCTGAGAGCATCCATTGTAAAAGGATCCATCCTTAGCCCCAAAGTGCCGAAAGCCATCCCATTGAGAGCTACTCTGTGTGTTCAAGACCAGGATATCATCATTTACTGGGCGAGGGGCCTTGTTCTTGATGGTATGCTGAAATGCCGCCCGCCCGAAGCACGGCGTGGCCATACTATTGAGCGGCCAATCGGTAGAAACGCGCACCCCTTCGACAATCTCCTTGGCTGCGGCCGCGGTATTTTCCGAGGTGAGCAGGTTCAACATACCCATCTGGTCCTTGTCTCCAAAGAGACCCCATGCGTTGCCTCGGGGGCCATCGGGGTGAAGGGGGAGAGAGTCGAAGGTGGGCTTTGTAGGCATGGTAGAGAGTAGTTCAAGTGTCTGGAGGATAGTACTAGTAATGTACCAAGAGTAGTATTCGTATCTAAATCAAAACCAAAATGTTAGCTCCCAGTGGATCTCATACTAATAGTAATAATACTCTTCACCAAATTACCCCGCAATGATTAGCCACGGCAGTTTCACTGCATTAGCCGATGCATCGGGGTATAGTCCGGGATCAACAGGATCAGCCAACCTAGGAATACTCGGAGTAGTAGTAGTAGTAGTAGTGGTAGTGGTGGTAGTAGTAAATAATTAATGTCAGCATCAGACTAGTACTACTAGTAGTAATATTCCGCCTTCGCTGTCAAGTCCGATCTCTGCAGCCCTGGAGATGGACCTGTATACTAGTATACTAGTACCTAGGTACTATATACCATCCCGCCCCCAGGGCATATTTCAATACCTTATACATACGCTATAAATGCGGGCGGTATTCAGCTAGAATACGGTATTCACTAACATGCGGAGTTTTTCCAAGCATTTTTTCAAATACGGTATTTGCCTACTTAGTAGGTATTTAGGGTATTCTGTAGGTGTAGAAGTATTAATAATATAGTACTACTCAGCTACTTGTACTACTTACTACTACTGGACCAAAAACACTAGGGCCAAAACACCAGGGCCACAACGCGTTGGGGTGCCAAAGGGCCAAGGCCAAAACGCGTTGCAATTGCAATAGTGAAAGACTGTAGGTTAGTTCTGTAGGTTAGTGAGGTTATTCATTTCTATTACAGCATATTGTAGGACAAAAGGCCAAGGGTAAACAAGGACTTGAAGGAGGAAAATATAGTGGTGGTGGTGGTAATATATATGTATCTACGCGTTCCTGCCTTGCTTATTTTGTCACCTACTAGGCACCCGTTAGTAGGCAAATACTCTATGAATACTAATCTAAGCCCTCAATACCATAGTACTACTGTATGTGAGGTATTAAATGGTATTTAAATATGTAGGGATGGCGACCTGGTATATTCAAGTTCCCGACTACCCTCGGTACACTGACACACCTGCCCAGGTGGCCCTGGGGGCACTCAGGACTGGGAGGGCTCCAGGGCTGGTATGGGTACTACTATTACTATAATCATGGATTTGCCATGAATGTCAATCAGACTGATCAGTACCTAGGTACCTAGGTACTCAATACTAGTACTACTGTACGTACCCGTGGGCATTCATGTGCTCGATCAACATACCAGTGAAAGTTACTTCAAGTTGTTATTAGTACTACTACTAGTAGTATGTAGCTGTGTCGAGTTTCAATTTGCTCTAATGCTACTTCAAAGCCCACTAGTATACTAGTATACTAGTATGCTATATGCTATATGCTATATGCTATACTCTATCTCCCCTATACTCACCACGTGACCACCTCAACGAGGCTCTTCAATGGAGACACTCTGGAGACTTCCACTTCCATTCCATTCCCACTTCACTTCCCCTTCCACTGCCACACCCACGCCCACTTTTATTTCAATGGCCAGCCTCATTCCAAGGTGGACCCTGGTGGGTCACGGCCACTTATTCGAAATGCGCCCCTGGGGCACGGCCGATCTTTACCCTCCGCCATTGTCGTCATCTCCGGCAATTTTCGGCCCCTCAGCCCGCGTCTGTGTGGGTTTCTGAGAGGAGGCGTTGTGACCCATGCGAGTGCGAGTATGTACAGTGACTACTTCTTGTACTACTTGTACTATAAGGTGGAAAGACAAAAGGAAACACACAATGACTACGGAGTACGGAGTACTCGTATCATCACCTTGGAAACTTGAAGGCCATGAATCCACCTTTCCTGCATGCTGCACTGCGTTCCCCTGGGGAAAGGGATAGCGAAACAGAGGAATCACAATACATTGGATAGGCCCCCCCCCCCATCAGCCTCTTCAACCAATGTGCACTCACGTTGCATCGATGACCCGCCAATCCTCCTCATCGTCGACGAGTCAGATGAAGCAACCAATTGCTCGGGCCATCGGAGTCCAACTCGCACCCGCGGTACGTATACACACGCACACCACGTACACCACGCACACCCAAGCACACCCACCCCAGGCGACTACTATTCTTGGTTCAGCAGCTGCTTAGCTGCTTACTCTCACTGTGGCAAAGGCCCTGGGCGCAGGGGAACAACGGTGCAGAGCGTGTCTCGGACGCGGGTCCCGGTGGAGTCGTTGGAGGAGCAGATGACGAACGACAAGCGCTGCTGATGCCTCCACCCTTCCCTGTGCTGTGCATCGCCGCCTCTGAAAATCTGCTGAACCAAAAATATCTTTTCGGGTTATGCTGGTGCAGCCTGGCCCTACTGTGTGTGCTTCCAGAAAAGATTCCCGCGTCCCTATTCTTAGCCGCGACCAACCTTCTTTGCGATCGCGCGTTCTCTTTCAACGGTTGAACCTCATTCCTCTCCTCCCATCCACCTTCTGCAATCTCAATCCCAATCCGCCCTCGTTCCAACGCCTCGCGCCGTCTTTCTAACCCACTTTTCTGACGGATCGCCCGATCTTCACAAGGCTACCGGTTGTGTCCCAGGAGATCTGGCATTATTCTCCTTGGATGTTCTAGTGCTGGTCCTCCCCAAAGCAACTTGCCTTTTTTCTCTTTTCTCTTTTCTCTTTCATTCTTTCGTTGCTTCTCTTTCTCTCTCTCTCTTCATCACTCCCCAGATTTCGATAAAACGGCGAGCTCTCTTTCGTTGAGCCACCCCCCCTTCTCATTTCTCTCAGACTTCGTGACATCCCTCGATTGTCCCAGAAGCACCCCCCGATTGTCGGGGAGCTGAGCAAAATGGGTCCCCCCACAGCCGACCTCCCCTCATGAACCCCATTCACCTTACGGGTCGCCCTTCCATGGGCGTAGTGAGAGCGACTTCTCTTCCACTGCTCCTCCGGTAAGTGGCCATCCTCGTGCTCAGTCAGGACGAGGCAAAACAGCTAACACGCGCCCATTGGATAGTACGAGGACGGATACCACCACCAGCAGCACGCTGAAGCACAACACTCCGATGCCGCCATCCCCTTCCTCGGCCACGGCGAAGAAGCGAACTCGGGCTTCTACCCCCAGCGTGGCATGTCGACGAGCCCCAACCCTTACCAACAGAGTCACAACGCTGCCAGTCCTGGCCCCCTCAGCGTGTCGGACTCTATGAACGATGGTATGACGCGATACTCCCTGCAGGATACCGGTGCTGCGATCTTCCCGGGCGGCCAGGACCCCAACATGGGTTTGCATCGCCGATCTGGAATTTCGACTCCCGCATCAGAGACCCCCTCGGATGCCTGGCAGCAACGCAATGCGCCTGCCTCGGGCCTGCGCCGCTACGCGACCCGTAAGATCAAACTGGTCCAGGGCTCAGTCCTGAGTGTGGACTACCCCGTTCCCAGTGCAATCCAGAATGCCATTCAGCGGGAATATCGCGAGTCGGAGGAGGGATTCCCGGAGGAATTTTCTCATCTGCGTTGTAAGTATTGAACAGTCACCCGGAATTGGGTGCATATCTAACCTCGGATTAGACACCGCCGCTACTTGCGATCCAGACGAATTTACCTTGCGCAACGGTTACAACCTGCGTCCTGCCATGTACAACCGACACACCGAGCTTTTGATTGCCATCACCTATTACAACGAAGACAAGGTTCTCACCGCTCGAACTCTGCATGGTGTTATGCAGAACATCCGGGATATCGTCAACTTGAAGAAATCTGAGTTCTGGAATAAGGGTGGCCCTGCTTGGCAAAAGATCGTCTGTACCCTGGTTTTCGATGGTATCGACCCTTGCGACAAGAACACCCTCGACATGCTTGCGACAGTCGGTATTTACCAAGACGGTATTATGAAGCGATCCGTTGACGGTCGCGAAACGGTTGCCCACATTTTCGAATACACTACACAGCTGTCGGTCACGTCGAACCAACAGTTGATCCGACCCCAAGGCAACGAATCAACAAACCTTCCGCCAGTCCAGATGATCTTCTGTCTCAAGCAGAAGAACAGCAAGAAGATCAACTCCCATCGTTGGTTATTCAACGGATTCTCTCGTATTCTTAACCCTGAGGTTGTGATTCTGATTGATGCGGGTACCAAGCCTGGCAAGAAGTCTCTCCTGGCCCTCTGGGAGTCCTTCTACAACGACAAAAACCTGGGTGGATCGTGTGGTGAGATTCACGCCATGTTGGGTAAAGGCTGGAAGAACCTGATGAACCCGCTTGTTGCTGCTCAAAACTTTGAGTACAAGATCTCTAACATTCTCGACAAACCCCTCGAGAGTGCCTTTGGATACGTGAGTGTGTTGCCTGGTGCTTTCTCTGCCTACCGGTATCGCGCGATTATGGGCCGGCCCCTCGAGCAATACTTTCACGGTGACCACACACTCTCAAAACAACTCGGAAAGAAGGGTATTGAAGGCATGAACATCTTCAAGAAGAACATGTTCCTTGCTGAGGATCGTATCCTTTGTTTCGAACTGGTGGCTAAGGCCGGTTTCAAGTGGCACTTGACCTATGTCAAGGCGTCCAAGGGTGAGACTGATGTGCCTGAAGGAGCTGCTGAATTCATCAGTCAACGTCGTCGCTGGTTGAACGGTTCGTTCGCTGCCAGTCTGTACGCCATGATGCATTTCGGTCGGATCTATAAATCTGGCCATAATATCATTCGTCTCTTCTTCCTTCATATTCAAATGACCTATAACTTTGCTGGTCTAGTTATGACCTGGTTTTCTCTCGGTATGTCCTCCCCCGTTTTTCTTGACCCTCCGAGTGGTATCTCTTGCTAACACATCCTAGCTTCGTTCTGGCTTACTACTTCGGTTATCATGGATCTGGTGGGAACACCAAGTGACGCGAACAAAGATAAAGGCTGGCCTTTTGGTAATGACGCATCGCCCATCGTTAATAACTTCCTGAAATACGGCTATGTGTTCTTCCTGATGCTTCAGTTCATCCTGGCCTTGGGTAACCGCCCGAAGGGTTCGCGTCTCGCATACACTCTCTCGTTCATTTACTTCTCGATTGTTCAGTGCTACATTCTTGTTTTGTCCTTCTACCTGGTGAAGAATGCTTTCACCGGAGGTACATTGGATTTCGACATGAGCAAGGGTATAGGTGCTTTCTTGAAGTCCTTCTTCAGCTCGAGCGGAGCCGGTATTGTCCTGATCGCCTTGGTCTCGACCTACGGTATCTACTTCATCGCCAGTTTCCTGTACATGGATCCCTGGCACATGTTTACATCGTCATGGGCCTACTTCGGTGGTATGACTTGCTCGATCAATATTCTGATGGTCTACGCCTTCTGTAACTGGCACGACGTTTCGTGGGGTACCAAGGGATCAGACAAGAGTGAAGCCTTACCCGAGGCAAAGACGGCAAAGGATGATGGAAAGTCCAACTTCATCGAGGAAGTTGATAAGCCACAGGCCGATATTGATAGCCAGTTCGAAGCGACCGTCAAGCGCGCGCTGGCGCCGTTTGAGAACCCCGAGGAAGGCGATGAGAAGAGCATGGATGACTCTTACAAGGCCTTTCGAACCAACTTGGTGCTGTTGTGGATTTTCAGTAATCTGCTCGTGGTGCTGTGCATTACTGCCACCGGCATCGACCGATTCTGTCTGACAAACACCTCGACTACACGTACTGCGAACTATTTCTCGGCCATTCTGTGGACGACAGCCGGTCTGTCCATATTCCGCTTCATTGGTTCCCTTTGGTTCTTGGGCAAGTCGGGAATTCTGTGCTGTGTTTCCCGCCGCTAAACGGCAGTCGGTGGGGGTAACTGTTGTACATACCAACGACCTCGATGATTGTGCGTTGATTCTTTACGTCGTTAGGAGAAGTTGGGTCGGGGTGGAGGATGGATTGGGACGACAATGTGCTATAGAATGGATTTGGGCTCTTTGATTCAGGGGAGGGCCCTTGGGATGATCTGAATGTCTGGAATTTGAGGATCTCGAACATTTTCTTATGTTTTATTTCCTCCTTTCCCCGTTTTCCTATTGTTTTATTTTATTTCGCCACTGCATCTGCTTGGCTGCGCGGTGGTCACGGACACACACCTGTATGATTTCTGGAGAAGGGAATGATCTTCACTGCGTGGCATCGGTTTAATTAACCAGAGCATATGAAAATAGTACATGATTTTATTTTATTTAAGTTCTCATTTCTTATTGATCTTCTCTCTTTTCTGTCTGCAGTCTGGGGGATCTGCGTAAATCGTGGAGAAGTGGGCACTTGTCTGTTTTTTATGGAGTCGATACTTCTCTCCTCTTAAGTCCGACTCTTGAAATATCCCTTTCCCTTCTTCCCTCTCTTCCCCTTCTCCAACTTGTTCAGAATTTGCCTTATTCTACGGAGTATATTTGTCTTGGTCTTTTTCCCTCGTATTCAGCTGATTTCCGGGATACCTTCTGTCTTCAGACACGCACGGGCAAATGACGTTGGATTCCAAGCCCAATTCCAAGCCACTCCCTCCCTTCCCCCTGGCCTAAACCAGGGTGTGCTCCAGCGTTACAGCCGTAACTTAAATGACCTCTTAACTTTCCGAGTCTGTTGCAGATTACCTTTCAACCACCGGAGGACTGCCATCCGAAAAGACCAATGATTGCTTTGGCTTGGTCCGCCTCGACGCCTTTGTCTTCAGCGTTACACTCTCGCGCAACCTCCCTTCCGCGTCGCTCGTAACTCAATTTATCATATTCCCGCAATATGACCCGTGTTATAAAGACTATGCCTCTGCATCTAGCCGTCATGGCCACATTCTATCAGTCCCCCCCCCCACCCCCCCCCGCAGCGTTTGCCGATCGCTGGGTTGAAGGCGGGTCTGACTTGCACCACTCGGGACATCTCTGTAGCTTATGATTTGTTCTGTGTTGTCTGATGGAGACAGCAAAAGGTTCTGGTGCCCGCACACCCTTTTCTCCACCAACATGCGCGAAACATCCGGCTTGAAGCATCGGCTATGATGCCATTCCGTGTCGCTGCCCGGTTCTGGGCATTCGGATTGCGAGGCATTTATTTCCGTCGTCCAATCTCCCAGTTATATAAACCCCCCTCGATCTAGCCATATTGCTGTTCGATTTCATTTGAGTCTTTTGTCACTACAAATTCTCCCTTCAACATCAACTTGTTCAACAGATCGTCCCTCTTGACCCACTTCTTTCCCCGCCCCTAATGTCGCAGTACATCCCCCAGATTTCCTCTCAGTCTCTCCAAGACAAGGTGGTTCTGATTACCGGTAAGTTCCGGTTCTCCACCCTTTTCGTTTTGCTTTCTGGCCCCTTACCCCCTCGAATCACTCGCATGTCTGATTGCCTAGTTGGTGCTGACGAGAACTCCTCCCCTAGGTGGTGCGAACGGAATTGGAGCCAGCCTCGTCCAGCAGTGTCTGGAGAGTGGCGCCAACGTCTGTTTTGGTGACCTGGATAATATCGCTGGCGAGCGTTTACTTCGTAAAGGCCAGGAACAGTTCCCGCCAACGAGGCAGGGCAGTCACCACGTCTCGTTTTCCATCCAACCGATGTCACCAACTACCAATCGGTTCTGGCTCTTTTTGACAACGCCTTCAAAACCTACAATCGTATCGATCATGCCGTCTCTGCTGCAGGAATAGTGGAGATCGGCAACTGGTTTGATTTTGGGTTGACCCTACAGACCGTCCGCGAGGTAAGTCTCTTGTGTTGTGCGGAACTTTGCATACATTGTAATTTCCAAGCAGCAAAATGAAACACACCCCAAGCGGATATAGAAAAAAAAAGAATCGAATAGCTCACAAT
Source organism: Penicillium cosmopolitanum (assembly GCF_028827165.1). Lineage (NCBI taxonomy): Eukaryota > Fungi > Ascomycota > Eurotiomycetes > Eurotiales > Aspergillaceae > Penicillium > Penicillium cosmopolitanum. Next base: position 70,133 of record NW_026622678.1, on the reverse strand, counting down.
TTCCATAAGACACCAACCCACAAAGTCCTGGATGTCAATCTCCTCGGCTCGATGTACGTCTCCCGCATCGCCTCCGTCTATTTGCGTCACAACCGCGGACCCAGCGTCGACCGCTCTATTATTCTTTTCTCTTGCGCTTCGGGATTCAAAGAAAGCCCATCTCTCTTTGTCTACCAGGCATCCAAACACGGTGTAATTGGCCTTATGCGCTCCCTACGCAATTATGTATCTTCCCCATACAAGCACAATCTCCGCATCAACGCCATCTGCCCCTGGATGACCGAGACGGAGGCTATTCGAAAGATCGAAAACCAGTGGAAGCAAGCTGATCTTCCCACAAATACACCTGGTGAGGTGTCCACTGTTGCAGCTAGTATGCTGACCGATTCATCGCTCAACGGAACTTCTATGTTCGTCGAAGGCGGACGTGCCTGGGAGATCGAGGGAAATATTGACAGACTCGAGGCTGAATGGCTTGGTGAACAGTCGTCTAAGAGCCTTGCAGCTGGTCAGGAGCTCCTAGACGATGGGGCGATCTGGACCGCCCGTCCGCGCAAGAAGAGCAGCATCTCCAACGGTATCCCGCCTGGTGTTCCACTCGAGAAAATCAACGGGCTCCAGGAAAGCGTCCAAAAGATGCAGATAAACGGTGTGACTAACGGAGTTCACAATGGTGTTGCCAATGGTGTGCACTAGATGTGTAATGTCTTTCTTTTTCTTGAATTTGATACCCATATCCCTTGGTCGTGCAGGCCACGGAAACCAACTTGACATGAACACAACCCACAACCTGTTTTAATCTATCATTGATATATATGAAGTTAGAGGGGAACCCCTTTGGAAGGTACGAAATTGGTTTAGCCATGAGACTTAGTTGAAATCCATTGATTCTGTTCCAACTTCTCCATTTGCCACGGTTTTGCGATCGCCCGTAGTAGCAGCTGTTGTCCCTGGGGTCGCAAGCGGATACAAAAGGTGAACTCGAAAATTGATGAGTTCAAGTTGGAAATACAGAAGTGAAAGAGGGAAACAAGTAGAGATGATTATAATGATTTTCATTATTGGTACTAATATACCATGTATTTGAAATAGAAATGCTAAACAACCCAACACCGAACACATGCAAAAAAGGCTCCCGTAATTACATTATGTAGCAGACAGCTCTATACCATCCCCGAACGCCCGATGAAACATTGCAGCCCCGTCTATTTGAAGGACTCGCGGGTGTGCACACGGTCAATATCGAGCGGGTTTCCCTCGTAGAGTGCGCGGACCTCGGAGCGGTGCGTTGCGACACGAGACAGCGTGCGATGCATGGACTGCGCGTCCACAGTGTGGACCTTGTGCGCAACGACAGGCTCTTCGGCCTCGGTGGTGGAAGATCCCGAGGAGCTCACATCGGTCACGTCGGCTGCTGTGTGCTCAGGCAATTTGGACTCGTCGGTCTCAGTCATCTCTGGAGCGGCTGTCTCATAGCCCTGCAGAAGACTCTGAACAAAGGCCTCGGACTGAGCGGAGTACTTGCAGTACTTGCGGATAGAAAGGCCCTTCTTGTAAAGGATGAAGGGGAATGGAACACATGCCAGGGCAAGGAAAGCAGGCACTGTTGAGGCCCAGTGAATCCCCAGATCCTGATACATATAGGTGGTAAACAAGGGGAATGCAAAACCAAACAAAGATCGCAACAAGGAGTTTGCAGCCAAGACACTTGCGGCGAAGATTGTATAGGCGTCGATTAGGTAGTTGAAAACGCTGAGGAAGACTAGAACCATCCCAAAGCCGAATGGAACACCCGCCGCGATACTCGCCATCCAGTGAATCGAGGGATCGTTCGTCCAGGCAAACCAGAAGAGACCGATGGGAAGGGCCACAGAGGCAATCATGCATGGGGGAAGACGACTTTCCGGAGGAGAATAGCCGCCATTTTTCTCGAGGAGCTTTCCGTAGCGAGTATTTTCGGGAATCGAGTAGGCGATAGCACCAAGCATACCCACCATCACACCAAGGAATGCTAGAGCTGAGACACCCTGGCTCCAACCACGGTGAATCTCATAGACGATGGGGAAGGCACCGAAGAGCATATAGAGAGTTCCATAAATAATGGCGAGGTAAATCGAGAGCAACAGAACGATCGGCTCACGGAAGAGGAGAATAAAAGGACGAGAAAGCGAAGTCTTCAGGGCTTCCTTTATGCCCGGTCGACCTTGATCAATGTCCAATTTGCTGATATACAGTTTTCCAGTCATTTTAGACAGTGTGACTGCTCGCTGGCGCAGCAACACGGGGGCATATGTCTCTGGCTTGAATGCGGCACCGCAGAACCACATAGCACCACAGAGGATGGTCAACAGGCCCATCACCCACTTCCATCCCTCATTCTCGCCAAGGAAACCACCGGCAATAGGACCGATGACAGGGCCTAGGAAAGGTGCTAGAGCAAAGGCCGACAAGGCGAGACCACGCTCGCGGGCGGCGAACATATCGGCGATGACACCGCCGGAGTTTGTGAAGGGAGAGGAACCGAAGCAACCAGCCAGGAAGCGAAAAACGATAAGGGACTCGATATTTTTGGCTCCTGTGCAGGCGGCACAGAAGATCGTCAATCCGCAGTAGGTGCCAATGAAGACAACCTGGCGACCGAACATCTCGCTCATCGGGGCCCAAATGAGTGGACCGAGCTAAATAGCCGTCAGAATTCATATCCAGCAAATTCATGAAGTTGACGAGGTACTTACGGCAAAGCCCAAAACATAGAGGGAAACACCAAGAGTTGCAATCTCGGTAGTCACCAAGAACTGTTCTTCAATCTGTACAATACCACCAGTGTAGGCCGAGGAAACCAAGGCGACAACGAGAGTTTCAAGGGCAGCGACGAGGGTGATAGACCACTTCATCTTGGAAGAAAGCTGAAGTGGATTGCGAAAGTCGCGAGGCATCCACTGTACGACGTAGGGATCATCTTCAGTGCCGGAGCCCGCATACTCATGATCGACGACTTCCTGGGTGACAACACCGGGCTCGGTGACCAAGCGCCAGAAGGGGATCTTGTTAGGCAGGCCTGAAGGGCGAGCGCCCTCGACGGAGGTTTCCGTCATGATTTGTGATCGAGAGTGTATGTAGTTTCGTTCGAGTGATGCGGGTATTGTATTCGGTCCCGGCTTATAAGTTTGCGGTATATTCCAAGGTTGTCGTGACTCGGAAGGACAGGGGCTGCAAAGAGTTGAAAACAATAGTTTGTTACGACTGAAGCAAATGAATTTGAATCGAGGGATCGGAATGATTTTGTTGCAGGATTATTCAACAGTAGCACGGAGGTGTTTCTGTTTCGGGACGTTGATATTTTCGGACCCACTGGCCCGCGAGACGAGGATTTCAAAAGAGTTCAACTTGAAGAGTTCGAGGTTGATAGTTCCAGAGGGATTGCTGCAAGACTCTTCTCTAAATTAGAAAGAAAGAAAGATAATGAGAGAATCTGGTCATATTGAATCTTAAACCCATGCCTGCTCTCCATCTACCATCATATTTCTCATTTGTTTATCAATACTCGAGTGTATCAAGTGTATCGAGTGTACTTGGTGGTATACTTCAAGTTCTTTGTTCGTCGGCGTCGGGCCGACTCAGTCTCGGAATGAACGTCGTTTATTGGTCGGCTTCACGGCAGCGGGGCCGTTTTGCCAGGGCCGAGTGTTTCTTCCCTACAAAAAATGAACAACTTGCCGAGGCTCGCAGAAAAATCTATCGCGATCTCGATCCTGTCATCTCCACTGTTGTTTGTACCTCGGCACTTTGACGGAACTTCCAAAGTATTAATAGCAGTAATGCAATGCACTTCAACATAATTGCTAGCCCTACGGAGTACATGCTAGTATTAGTTAGCAGGGGGAATTTGTTCAGAGCATTACTATCTGTCGCATAGAGACAAACCAGTGAGAAATGCCTTTATGTTTCGGGTATGATAATAAAAACAACAGTAATAAGGGGGGACTACTACTCGACTGTACCTGGGGCCAAGCTTCTATCCGAAAATTATTCTGACATCGGAATTCCCCCGCTGAAAAAGACATTAACATAACTGCCCGGTGGGGCGATGGGCTGATCGATTGGATGTTCGGGAAATTTCCAGCCCCGTATTCTTGATGGCAATTCAATGATTATTACTATTATCGTCGGTCGCTTCTACGAGTACACTCAAATATGTACTTTCAACGTGATCCCTGTAAGCACTTATCATGCGGTACATCACGCCATTCCTGTGATTCGATCCCAAACGCCGGCTCTAATCCCATGGCCCCAAGTTCTCAAGATGGCAGGCAATATTTAGTGCCGATTTCATATTCGGCCCCTACATTGGCGAGCTTCTGCCTAGCCCAATAGAGCTGAATTACGCGAAGATGATGTATAGATTATCTCCAGCAAGTTTGAGCGAAAGCGGAATTCAGTCGGGGCCGATGGCCAATTCTATCGTGCATTTCATTTCATAACAAGTTTTCATAAGTCAAAACCACAGTTCTTTACAGGCTCTTCTCCAGCACGCCAACCTCCGCCATCACCTCCCGCACAGCCTTCTTGGATGGCTCACCCACGGGCTCGTAAGGGTGACGGGGTGCTAACTTCTCTTCAGCACCCTGGATGCCAGCCAGAGGAGCTGTCCACGTTGCGACAGCGAACTTTGTCGACGCGATGCCACTCTTGATGGGGCTTTCGGCCAGCGCCGCCTTGCCTTGCAGCTTGCGCGCCTCGTCGAATTGGCCCTTTGCGTACAATCCATACACCTTCGAAGCTGTCTTGGGGAATACATTGGCAAAAGCAGCGATGCATCCAGCGCTACCAGCAGCGAGACCACCAATGAGGAAGTCGGACTGGCCACCGAATGTTGCGAATTCCTCGGGTGAGAAGGTTGCGGATAGACGGGTAATCTTACCCACGGAGCCGCAGGTCAGCTTGACACCGACCACGTTGGACTGGCCATTTCGCTTGGAGGCCGATTCGCGGGTAATGGCGACGATCGTCTCAGAGTCCATGTCAACGCCGTTGCACACACCGGGGAAGTTGTACAATACGACGGGCAGCGGGGACTTGGCGGCAACTTCAGAGAAGAAGCGCTTCACGACATTCATGTTGGTGGCCTTGCCGAAGTAGGCTGGGGGCAAGACGAGTAGGTAGTTGGCACCAGCATCGGCGGCATCCTGGGCGAGCTCGAGGGTTTGCTTGGTGGAGTGAGCGCCCACACCAGCCATAAGGGGGAAGTCGGGGCCAACGGCGGCGCGTGCAGTGGAGATGAGTTGGGCTCGCTCTTCGCGGGTCAAAAGGAAGGCTTCGGAATTTGTTCCGAGGATGACCAGGCCAGCGAGACCGGTTGTGGAAAGGTAGGCGAAGTATTTAGACTGGGCATCAAGATCAAGGGAATCGGAGTCATGGTTGAAAAAGCTGACAGCAGGGCACCAGACGCCCGAAGGAGGGACGTGAGGCTGGGGGAGACAGCAGCTTGAGAGCCCATTGTGAATAGTATATTAAATTATAGAGACGGGGGAGACGTGAGAAGGCCAAGGGGAGTAGAAGAGAGTACTTGTAGAAGTAAATGAGTAGATGTGGAAGAATGAAAAGAGAGGGGATCGGTTCTTTTCAACCATAAATGACCAAATGAGGGGGAGGGGTAAGATGGATTATGAATGATCATGATTCAACTGCTTTTCCATCGGATTTCTCTCATTTCTCCGTTTTCTCTAATGACTTCGGGTCGGCGTCCCGACTGTCGGTGGGTGGAACCGAGTAGACCTTCACTCCCCACGGTAGAAGTATGCACTGAAGGGATCCTCTGCGTGATAAGAACACTCGGAGCTGATCCGATCGGCCTCTGCTGATTTGCTGTCTCCCCTCATTTCTCCATTATCCCCCTCCACTGCCCCTCCACCCACTCCTGTGTGCCCCGCGATAGCTTCATATTGAAAGAGTGGTCCACTGCGGTCACCGTGCCGACTCTCGGGCCACCATCCGATGTACCCGTGAGTGATGAACAATAAAGAGAAAAAACAATCCATGGTCGCGGGAAATGCGCATAATAACCTTCTTTCATCTCGCCACGAAAGCATGGCCTCTACTCCAAATGCATCATCCTGGTTTGACCAGGCTCGGTTTATTCCTCCCGATGCCATCTTTGCCCTAACCGCAAAGTATGTGGCCGACACATTCCCACAAAAGGTCAATCTGGGCCAGGGCACCTATCGCGATGCCAATGGTCAACCCTGGGTTCTGCCATCGGTCAATAAAGCGCGCGAACAATTACTGGCCAACGGATTAAACCACGAATATCTGCCCATTTTGGGCCTGGCCGACTTCAGGAATGCGACAGCCAAGCTGGTCTTGGGGTCTGATCTGTATTCTCAGAGACAGAGTCAAGTGGCAACCTGCCAAAGCCTGTCCGGCACTGGTTCTCTGCATTTGGCGGGCTTGTTATTGCGCGCATGTCATGGCCAACCTAAAGTTTACATTCCCTCACCCACCTGGTCCAACCATCATCAGGTCTTTGGATCCCTTGGGTTCCCTTGTGAGAGCTTCAAGTACTATGATCCCGAGACGCGGGACTTGGATGTGGAATCATACTACTCCATGTTGGATAATGCAGAGCCCAATTCGATCGTTATCATCCACGCCTGTGCCCACAACCCAACCGGCTGCGACCCCAGCAAAGAGCAATGGAAGGAGATTGCGAGGCGCATGAAAGAACGTCAGCTATTCCCACTCTTCGACTCCGCCTATCTTGGGTTCAACTCGGGGAACCTGGACGAGGATGCCTATCCGATTCGACTGTTTATCGGGGAGATGGAGATGGAGGCCGGTGTGTGTGTCTCATTCGCGAAGAACATGGGTCTTTACGGTAAGTGGCTGCCTCGACTGAGATTGATATTCGCTGACACTCGCCAGGGAACGAGTCGGATGCTTCCTGTTAGCCACCCATACTGGACGGGCGGCCACCAACACAGAATCCATGCTGGAGATGCTCCAGCGATCCGAAGTCTCCAACCCCCCCTGGCTTTGGGGCCAAGATTGCCAGCCAGGTGTTGGGGTCAGAGGAGCTCAAACAGATGTGGTATGCGGATATGGTCACCATGAGCGATCGTATTCGATCCATGAGGAAGGCCTTGTATGATCATTTAATCGCATTGGAGACGCCTGGAACTTGGGATCACTTGATCCGGCAGTCGGGAATGTTTGGGTTTCTAGGATTGTCGCCAGAGGTTGTAGTGAAGCTTCGAGGTAAGTCCGAGCCACCTGGGCACCGATGTGCTAGTAGGAAAAGACAGAGATGCTAATGCCGGTATTGCAGAGCAATATCATGTGTACATGGCCGATAATTCCCGGGTATCCATTGCGGGTCTCAACGAGGGCAATGTTGAATATGTAGCGAGATCGATTGCGGAGGTCTTAAAAGGCGAATTAAGATCATGATGAGCTTCTAGTTGAAACTAACCTTGGAATTCAAATTAAACCTAATTGACCTTTCCCAGAAAACCAGATCTGTGAACGTTCCCAATTTGGCTGCTAGTCGTTGACTAGTTATAGGGGATTATGTAAATTTAACCCGATTGTAAGGTGCAATGTGAGTCACCAATGACTCGACTTGGACTAGTACTGCTAATGCGTACTTCCTCGGATCTTGACCTATCGAGCCCAGTTCGCTACTTTGACACAGGCTACATCTACGCAAACTCATTGAGGTGTACTCCGTATAGGATACTGGGTCCCCCGAATCATCCGGAATACCATGTCACCCGCCATTTCCATCTCCGAGGAACCGATGGACATAGACACTACCAAATGCTGTGAGCATGCCGAGATGCTTCACATTCGTCGTCAAGCGGAAGTGTGCCAAGAGCTTTACCCCAACGAGGATGTGGCCATCCAGCCGCTGCCGTCGGGTGGAATCGCGATCCGAACACGAGCCATTTTCCGGGGCAAACTCAACCGGGCGGTCGGATGGGGAATGCGAGAGGAATCGACGAGGAGGATGTAAGGGGGCTGGAAGAGTTCTTCACCGCTAGCGGGCTGACGCCAGAGATCCATTTGGGACCATTTGCCTCGTCGGCAGACTTTGCGTTGTTGAAATCGCAAGGGTATGAAGAGAAAGGGAAGCTCGCGACTTACTGGTGTGAGTTAGGCCAGCCCTCTCGGTCTCCCTCTCCCCGACATCCGGGGGGTCTCGATGGTCTCGATGCACGCCGACCCGACCCGTCCAAGGTTCTGGTGCGGCGTGTGGAGCCCCACGAGCGGGAGAGATTCGTGGAGGCGTCAATTGCGGGATTTTCATCAAACGGGCGATCGCGCGAGCTGTTGGGAGCACTGGCGGAAATTGCGACACGGCGCACAGACACGAGGCTGTATTTTGCGGAGGTGGATGAGCAGGTGGCGGGAACAGCAGCGTTGGCCAGCATAGTGACGGATAGTGACGGGGTGGGAGTGGCCCATCTGTACCTGGATAGCACTCTGCCAAAGTATCGGGGTCAAGGAGTGCAACAGGCGCTGATCATCGGGCGGTTGGAGGAAGCGCGGAATTGGGGGTTGGGGCTGGCAACGTGTATCACCCGGGTGGGGGATGGAAGCGGGCGCAATGCTGGGCGAGCGGGGCTGCGGGTGGGTTATACGACGAGTGTGATGGGATGAGGATGAGGATGGGTGTGGTGTAGGTTGGTGTAGGTTGGTGTAGGTTGGTGTAGGTTGGTGGAGGTGGAGAGGTGGAGGTGGATGAAGCAGAAACACGGAGGATCCTAGGATATGAGGCCAAGAGATAACACAGGCGATACTAGATAGGGTACAGTATTCCATGGTTACCCCAATCTGTTACTAATTACTCCAGACTATTCGATTCCATTACCCCATATAACCTTAATTGTTAAACTATATTACATGATATTGTAAATGTGGCGATGTTAGGGTGATGTTAGAGGGTGTCTAGTATCCCATGGCCATAGTTAGTACTACGACTGTGTACTGAGTACCATGGTATACTGTGGTATACTGTGGTATACTGCGGTGTACTGTAATGTACTGCCCGCGTAAGTTGGGTACTGCAGCCTAGTCACATGACATGGCACGGGATATCTTATCATGTGACCTATTATCTAGGATCCCTTATCTCCTACCCTATAATCACGTGATCCTACGGGCTATCGCATCACCTGATTGGCCAACCTCCTCCCTTTCGCCTCCACCTCCTCCTCCTTCCACCAACCACATCAACCCTGATGAACTCAACCTTGTCAGCCCGGCTTAAGCCTTGTTCAGCCAGGATTGTCCAGATTGGCGCCGGGTGGCTGCGAAGCTTGTTCTCATCCTCATCATCAAATCTTGATCTTAGATCTGAGTCTGCATCTTGATCTCTTGAACAACCCGAACACTCCTCCTCAATAATTCCCCAGTTCTTCTCACCATCATCCACCCCCGCATTCTCTCCACAAGGTCTCACTCACCAAATCTGGAGACAGACCCATCCAACCCCAAGGACTAACTGCACCGGGCATTTCTTTTACATAACAACCGAAACTTTCTTATCATTTTTCTCTCGGGCGTCTTGCGCGACATTCGTCTACGGGCCTTCTATCGCCCCTCCGACCCCCTTCGGCGGAGTCGCCGGCCTGCATCCGGCCATGCTGTTGGCCCGCCACCTCTCCCAAGTGGAGCAGCGTCGTACTCCACGTGTGGATCGTCTCATCAAACTGCGCCCGGGGGAAGGTGTGCGCCGCTTTTGGGTGACCTGAACGACCGACCACTGATGCCCATTCTTATCTCACTGACCTCCCCCCCCCTGTTGACTGATCCTGTGCCACCTTCGACTACTTCTTCTCCTCTCAGCGCCTCTTTTCCTACCTTTCTCTCTCTTCATCCACCCCCCTTCTCACCTCAATCCTCCCACCGGTTCCCTTCCGGCATCATGGGCTACGAGGACAACAACATCAACGGTCATGACCCAAAGGTCATCTCCGACTCCGATAATGAGAAGACCGCCTACCCCGCCCCACCGGCCTTCGACAACGAAATGCTGGGCGAGATGACCGACGCGGAGCGTCATGGCATCCAGAAGTTCAACCGCCTGGGTTGGAAACGCCTCACCATTGTCCTCATCGTCGAAGCTATTGCCCTCGGCAGTCTGTCCATCCCCCAAACCTTTGCCTACCTAGGTATGGTCGCTGGAACAATCTGTTGTGTCGGTCTCGGCCTGGTCGCCATCTATACCAGTTACATTGTCGGTCAGGTCAAACTACTCTTCCCCCAAGTTGCCAACTATTCCGACGCTGGTCGTCTGATGTGGGGGCGCTTTGGATACGAACTGATCAACTTCATGCTGGGTCTTCAGCTGATCTTCTTGACCGGATCGCACTGTCTGACCGGCACTATTGCCTTTATGAATATCACCGAGAGTACTCTCTGCTCTGTGGTCTTCGCGGTGGTCTCAGCTATTATCCTGTTCGCCCTGGCCGTGCCGCCCAGTTTTACTGAGGTTGCTATTCTTGGGTACATCGATTTTGCTTCAATCGTCATCGCCATCGGTATTACTATTATCGGTACCGGAGTGCAGGCGTCAAACGCACCCGGTGGGCTGGCTGCTGTTAACTGGTCTGCGTGGCCCAAAGATAATTTAACCTTTACTGAAGGTTTTATCGCCATCTCAAATATTATCTTTGCCTACAGCTTTGCCATGTGCCAATTCTCCTTCATGGATGAAATGCACACTCCTAAGGACTTTGTCAAGTCGATCTGGACTCTCGGTATCACAGAAATTGTGATCTATACCCTCACCGGCGCCCTTATCTACGCATTCGTCGGACAGGACGTGTCCAGCCCGGCTCTTACATCGGCAGGAACCACTTTAAGTCGTGTTGCTTATGGTGTTGCCTTACCGGTTATCTTCATCAGTGGGTCGATCAATACAGTCGTCTTTGGGCGCCTAGTTCACGGTCGGATCTTTGCCAACTCCCCAATCCGATACATCAACACTAAGATGGGATGGATCACCTGGCTGGCTGTCATTGCAGCTGCCACAGTCATTGCCTTTATCATTGCCGAAGTTATCCCATTCTTCAACGATTTACTGTCAATCTCCTCGGCCCTGTTTATCTCCGGGTTCACCTTCTACTTCCCGGCCCTGATGTGGTTCCTCCTTATCCGGAAAGGCGGCATGTTCGAGCGCAAGAATCTGTTATTGACTGTGGTTAATGGGTTCATTTTCATTCTCGGAATGGTGATTCTCGTGGCCGGTACCTACTCTAGTATCGACGACATTGTATGTTCATCCTTAAAAGATCCCCTTACCTTCTCACAGATATCTAACAAAGTATTAACAGATCGACAAATACAATACTGGCTCTGTCCGTGGTGTATTCACCTGCGCAAAGCCATCATAGATGATGCTATGCACTTCTTAAATTACCTCTGTCCGTTCCTACGAGATATCGGATAGACATGCATTGAGACTAGCGCTGGATGTGACGCAGACTGCATGGCACGGCCCTGACATCCCTAGTCATGTGACTAATGTATTTGTATATAATATTTCAGATATCCGGCGATATCCACCATGATTTGCCCCTTCAGTATTTCTTATGAAACCTGCATTTTCTTCGCAGTGGATGCCTAGCACTTACTGAGCATTTTTTCTCGTAATGAAATCGGCTTACCTTGGTGAGATTATTTCGCAGAATATCGCATGACCGCGCGAGCCTATTGATTGGTAGATTCGAATCCATGACCTTCTATTGACTTGCATGCGATTGTCATACCACCCCAACAGCTGAGATATTTGCCCCTGTAGTGGAGACGAGAGAGCAGACTCCACATCTTCTTCCAGAGCGTCGGGGCTCTTCCTAAGACAGTGACACTTGGCACCAACTCTGAATTCAAGTTAGCAGGGATAGATATCAAAAGCCTGCGATATGAATTGAGCAGAGAATAAGATTCCATGATTTACTCTGCAGGCAGAGTTGGTCGGAGGTTCGATTAAGAAAGGGCCAACTGCCCTCCGGATGCTGCCGTATCGAGGTTCCACACATTAATATGAGAAACCCCACGGTATCGCGGGAGCTAATCTAAATATACACCATCATATTACAGACCACGGGTCCTCGTACAGTGTAGCTCCAAAATCCGAATACGGTACCTTCTACTATGTTCATTGGCAGTCACTGCCTTTCCAAGGTTGTAAGCATGTTTCTGCTGGAGCTGATGCCATTTACGGAGTAGTCGAGATGGCATTTCCCCCCATCAGGCCATAATTTAACCTAGCCTATTGAAGATCAGGAAAAGGTAGTACTAGTAAGTGGTGATTTATTGAAAGCTGTCATTTAGGATGATATACCTTCAGTATCTGTGGAGGTTATTTATTCAAGTTTATTTATTTATAGTACCTATCCATGGATATATATACCAGGCCGCCACCTGGGCATCACACTAGTCGTTAGTATATACTAATCAGTACCTCATCGTCTGAAGCTATTTCAATCATCCCGACCACCGCTACTCCGAGTCGTTTCTTCCGCGAGGATATGGGCAGTTCCAAGGTTCCAGGACCTGCTTGTCAGCGGTAAATAAAGCAAAGGCTTTTTGAAATTTGCCTTTTTCAAGTGGTCATCTCGACGGAGGATTTCCGCCGCCCAGTCTTCAAGAAAGGGGTGCCAAGGCGGAGCTGAAATAACAGACCGCAGCAGGCAAATGCCCAATTTGAAATGAACAAAAAGCTGATGCTACGTAATACGAGGGCAATTTTGAGGGATAGAAGAGGTATGGACATATTGCCAGTTTCAGGACAGCCCTTGAGCACGCGGAGTTGCGTCGCATCGCATCGCATACTGTGCTGTAGGCTTAGATTACGGGGGAGGGGAGCGAAATCGACTAAACTTTTTAAGTTATCAGCCCGGAAATACACAATTGAAACCTGTTTTTAATTTGAGAACCACCGAAGAGAACGTTTCTGATTGGCTTCGACTCGGACTGGGAAAGACATGTGGACCCTCTCGCCCTCAGGGTCTGCTTTCTTCAGTGATCGCGCCCGAGACATAGGATCGGTTCAGAGTATGGGCCAGACCCACGATTTTACCGAAGTTGCTAGAATTTCCCCGATAGTTAGAGGATCGACATGCAGTTATTGAGGGAGCCTGTAGCAGTTTACAAGTCAAGTAGCAATGACACATTCTGTACAGTATACGGGAAGTCCAATATTTTCGTGGTAGTAAATACAGAAAGGGTTGAGAATCCCGCGATTTCCCCGGACATGGAATCAATCCAATGTCCTCGAGAAAATGTCCATTGCATAGTACTTGAAGGGCTACGGGTATTGTGTTCTATCATTGCTACACGGCTACTCCGGACATAAGACCCTTTTTTCCTGCGGCTAATTATAGTCCTCGGAATTCTGAAGAGGCGAAGCACACCGGCCCCCCCACTCCCTTAATCCATACGAGTACGGAGTACGGAGTAGATATGGACATTTCCCTGTTAGATCAACATCCAAATTTGAGACATATGCCTCGGTAGAATACAGAGTAGCTGTATATTGGTTGTCTTTCTGCGAAGTAATCCCAATGCCTGGCAAGGTCGTAGAGTATAAAGGCATGGCTTTTTCCGACCTGAACTTGTAATTTCTCAGAATACATTCAGCTCATCAAACACTGCTCCATTCTTCCTCAACCACTATCTTCCTCTTCGAACAATCAAGATCAACAAAGCATTTCATCATGCAGCTCAAGAGCATCCTCATTGCCACCGGTCTCGCGGCCACTGCCACTGCCACTCCCGCCGCTCAGTCCAGCACCTTCGGTGTCGTTGCCATCCACTCCGGGTCTGGTGTCCAGTACTCTGCGTTCAACGCCGCCAAGAGCAGCATCTTTGCTGGTTTGTCCACTCAGAAGGCCAGCTGCGCTCGCCCCAAGGAGCAAGATGCCACCTTCTACATCAACGATGGTGCCCTTTACCTTTACGACAAGTCCGCAACTCCCAGGGAGATCTACGTCGACCGATCTGGCATGGGTAAGTGAACAAAAAGACGGGTTGATTTTAGGACAGTCATAACTAATGCGTGTACTTTCAATAGGCCAGGGAAAGATCGGATACACCACCGGCGCCCAGCCTGCTCCCAAGAACTCCGAGCGCAAGGGATGGGCTCTCAAGGATGGTCACCTGCAGTTCGCTGGAAATGATCTGATTGCCTGCCCCAACAGCATTGACGGCGCCTGGTCTATCTGGGCTTCTGCTGGAGTCTCTAACCCTGCCGGGAACAAGGACTGCGTCGGCATCGCTGCTCGCATTGAGAAGACTTCCAACCCCAATGGATGCGTTTACACTGAGTAAATCAAGCTACTTCAGCGTTGATTCATCTTCACTGGTTACATAGGAGATGGTTACATAGAAGATTTCAACATTAGCGAGCACTTGGATACAACTTGAATAAAATACATATTTTATTAGGCTTAAATTAAATCCCCCAAGAAGCCTCCGCCCGGTAAAATCAAATAAATATAACGAAAGCTTTCCTGCCAACCACGAGACTTTTTGAGGCGGTCTTCCTCGAATCCGAATTCCCTCATGGCTTCGCAACAGGCAGATTATAACTACCAATAATATCTCCATCTTCCTCTCGGCCTAGCTTTTCTTGATTGATGCGCTGCGCGGAGGTTTTGAATAGCCTAGGTATTTTTGTCTCCTCGAAGGAAATTTCCTGAGAAACCATTCGTGCTAGCTCCTGGGCTGCCAGCCAGATGACGGGAATCCCATGATCATTGAATCCGGCGATTATGAATTCGCCGTCTTTGGAAGGTACTTGGCCGATATGTGAATTCGAATCGTAAGAGTATCCCATGACACCAGTCCAGATAGTATTAACCTTGGCACCTGTATCTTCCCAACCGCGATAGGTGCGCTGCATATAATTGTCGTAGTATTCCTTGGCCGCATCGATCAGGCAAGTGTTATCCACATTATCATACCATTGCTCTCTGAATGGCTTGAACTTCGCAGCAGCGCCCCCAACAACAATGCTTCCATCCGGCTGTGGAACCAGGTATGAGAGAGTATGGTTATTGGTTCGATTGATGTAAGAGTCATTTAGCAATGGAGGCATAATGCCATCTGGCACAGCAATTCGGCAGCATATACCTTTGCAAGGAATAATATTCTTCGCATATTCTGGAAGGGTTCCCGAGACATAAGCATTGTTGGCATATATGACTTTGCGAGTATGTACTTGTCCGCGGGGGGTATCAGCGAAGAACCCCCCGGTCTTGTCCGACTGAACCGAATGTACTGGTGTGTGTGTTTGCAGATTAACAAACTTTGACTCCAGCAGTTCCTGCAGCAAGTGCATAACAAACTTGAAGGGCCATAGTGTCCCGGCAGTGAAAAGAGGCACATGCGACTGCACCCTTCACACCACAGATCTAGGGACAAAAGCAATCAGTTCAAAATCTCACGATGCTTATTCCAAGCTCTTGAAAGCCATATATGGCTCTCAGGATCTCACTCACCCCTTCCGCCTTATTTTCAGTATAAAAAATGATATCATCCATGTAATCAAATCTATGCGCCCGCATGCTGTCGTAAATTGCCTTGGCATTTTCTGCCGCCTGCTCATTGCACCAGACATCAATCGATCTCGCCAAAGTCAAATCGCAGTCGATGTCCTCTTCTTCAATGAATCTCTTCCGGGCACGCAGGTTGGCAATTTCGAACCCCGCAATCTCTGCCCCAGCCCTTGGACCAGACCGCTCAATATATTTTGGGATATGCCCATAAAAGTCCGGCCGGAGATGTCCTCCATTCCTTCCGGTTGCCCCTGAACATGCAGCTCGGGCCTCAAAAATCGTGATGGAGGGTGCTGTTTCAAGGTCTCCTTTGAATTCCTGAACCAAATGATGGGCGGTACTGATACCGGCAAAACAAGCGCCAATGATGACAAATGTCGTTCTCAACCGGTAACTCTGCTGTGGAGTGATGGTCGCTGAGAGGGTGCGTTTCAGTTTGCCAGAAAGATTCCAGGGGGGTTGCGACCGGGAAACACGTCGAATTCGTGTTGATTGCGGTCGTTTGATCGGTACAGGAGATTGGCATATTGAGGGACTGGAAAAATTACTGGAAAGAAAAAAAGGCGACGGTCGACCTTGGTGGACGTCGTCTCGACTTTGTTCTTCATCTCACCGACTTCTCACAGCCATTTCGACCCAGCAACCGCAGTCGAGTTCCCGAGTGGCACGACACCCCCTTTCCATCCCCGCCAGACTGGCCCTTCATCAACATCTTTTTATTCGCATTTCTGGTTTGTGGAGGATTTGAAGGAGGTTGGTGTTGTTCTGGCTCCCAAAATCCGAGATTTGGACAACACTGGCTTCCCCACTGCCATCGAAGGCCATGCACATGAGGCTAGAGGGTGATAAAGTGATTACTAGAGTTCAATCTCTGGAGTCAAAATGAGGAACTTGGTAAGTCTCTGCTAGGGCTTTACCAGTCGGCTTTAAATGGCGTTCCTATTTGCAATTTGACCCCAATCAGTGGTGGGTGGTGGGACGCGCGATTGATGACACACTGAAACGAGCTACTCGCAGAAGCAAAAATGCAGATGCGAAAAAGCAAAAAAAGGGAAAAAAAACAGCACATACAAAAGGCGCATGAATGTTGTTGCACCCTTTGTGACAATAGATTTGACTTCGTATGACACACTTATCATGGAATCTGTACGAGTCAACCCCAAGTTGTCCGCTATGCCGACCGAGAATACAATGAACGACGACCATGGAAAATCCCCAATCTTTCGTTACGAAGAAAAAGAAAATCGTGGGAATATCGAAATGGCCAGTGCCCACCTCGAAGAGATCCAAATTTTCAAACAAGGACTTCATCAACGACATATTCAGATGATTGCCTTAGCAGGGACGATTGGCACTGGTCTTTTTCTCAGTTCTGGTCAGGCAATTGCAGTGGCCGGACCTTTGGGGGCTTTCATGGCCTATTCTATCGTTGGTCTCAGCGTTTCCAGCGTCATTTTCGCCGTGGGAGAAATGGGTGCGCTCGTTCCACTCAATGGGGGTGCGATCCGATATGCAGAACTATTTTGCGATCCAGCTTTGGCATTTGCTAATGGCTGGAATCAAATCTATTCATACCTGGTATCTATCCCGGCTGAACTTGTCGCCGCTGCAGTCATTGTGGAGTTCTGGGCAACGGTAAGCAATGCTATTTGGATCACCATTTTCGGCTTATTGATGATGATAACTGCCCTTGTCTTTGTTCGAGTTTATGGAGAGTTAGAGTTCTGCTTCTCGATGCTCAAAATTATGTTGATCATTGCGATCAATATAATGGCATTGGTGATCACTTGCGGTGGTGGTCCGAACCATGTTGCTATTGGATTCAGCTACTGGGTCAAGCCAGGCCCAATGGTCCAGTATCTCAATGTCCCTGGCTTGCTAGGTCGCTTCCTTGGCTTCTGGAAAACCTTTGACAGCGCTCTCTACGCTTACTCAGGGATCGAGAACATCACCGTGGCTGCCGCTGAGACAAAAAGCCCTCGCACGGCCATCCCAATGGCCGCCAGGGGAATCTTCTTCCGCATCCGTATTTTCTACGTTCTGACGATTTTCATGGTTGGATTGGTTGTACCCTCTGATGACCCGAGCCTGTTAAACTCTACCAATACCGCCTCGCAATCCCCATTTGTCATTGCGGCTCGCAATGCAGGAATCAAGGTGTTCCCATCAGTCATCAATGCAGTTGTCTTAACATCGGCATGGTCGTCTGGAAATTCCAACATGCTTGGCGGATCCCGGATTCTGTTCGGCATGGCTGTCCATGGCCATGCACCCGCAATTTTCAAACGAACTAGTCGTTTTGGAATACCTTACGTGGCAGTCATGTTTTATGGTCTTTTCATGGGTCTAGGCTATATGACCCTCTCCAGCTCTGCTAGTAATGTATTCAGCTGGATGCAGAGTATTGTTTCGATCTCCACCCTCGTCAACTTTATATGCATTTGCATCGTCTATCTGCGTTTCATATACGGTTGTCAAAAGCAAGGAATCGATCGGCACAAGGAACTGCCATGGGCAGCGCCTTTCCAACCATTCACCACATGGGCATCTTTATTGATCTTTGTCCTTCTTGAATTCACTGGGGGGTTTACCACTTTCATGAAGGGGAGGTGGAGTACAGAAACCTTCATTTCCTCCTACATCAATTTGCCTCTCTTTGTTTTGGTATATGTTGGGTACAACTTATTCATGAAAACCAAAATTCTGTCTTTAGAGGATATTCCAATTCGACCATTTGTAGAAAGTGCGAAAAAGAGCCCGGAGCCGCCGGTGAAAAGGAAGCGAGGACTGGCAAAGCTCAATATTTTGTGGTCTTAGTAGCAAAAAAATCTTCTTATGATAGCATTGAATATAAACACCAAGGAATTTCATTCACTTCCTGGCCACCTTCCTCCTCCTTTGCGCCCCGTTTCAAATATCACCATTACCACTTTAAACCAGCAGGAGTGTTGTGCGGGAGCAGCGGCAATTATTATACGAGGGATTGGAGATACATGATCAAATAGTGCATTGGAGCTGTGGATCCATTGCTTGTCAGGCTACCCTGTTTACCATGTGGACCCGTTGGGCAGCCATGAGGGGGTATAATGTCCACAGTCCAACGCATACGATTACATACAATGTTCTTGGGCGATAAGATAAGATCCTGCCCGCTCAGTCCTACCATGGTACCCTGCCACACCGAGGTAAAATCGGTCAATTGGATCCCCATTGGGAAATGTGGCTCCCCTAGCCATATTGGGAAGGTCTGGCCCGGCGTATCTAGTCTCGCGAATTATTCATCTTGTCCTGCATTGCGGGGCCAGCCAAACTGGTCTGTACCGATCCCTCCGAAATGATTTCTTTTACGTGCAAGGAGCAAAAAGAAGGTAAAATAGTACTTTTAATAATTGTGATGACTACTAAATATTGTGGTCGAAATATACCCACCCACGGATTTGCCACGTAATGCTCTCCTTGAAATTCAGTAAAATTTGACGGAAGCTCGCTCTATGATTTGTTGACTCGGCTATACCTCCCGTTTTGCTCACAACGGGCCAAATATCCTTCCTGCTGCTGGTTTGAACCAGTACATTTCTTGTACTAGCTACCGTATGCGCGATGTGAGAGAAAGCAGGCATGTGGGTTTTAATGTTATTGGTACTACCTAGTTTCCTATAATGCGTTTTACGATGGCATCCACCGTTTTATTGGGAATCGACCAGCATCCCACACTATTCAACTGATATTCTTCTGCTACGGCTAAATGACAGCAGCCCAGCTCGAGTTTAAAATGATATCGATGGTTATAACAGAGCTACAATACGTATACAGGTGTCCTCCAAGCTATGTTCTTTTGCACTATCCATATGGCCGGAGTGAAAAGCCTGTGGGAGTTCGCCACAACCGAGGAAAGGAACCTATTCTGAGCCGGAAGTGAGAGGTCTGAAACGAAAGTAATGCTCTGAGACTAAGAAACGCGGGCTTCACCATCTGTCGCTTGGCGACTAGGGATTCGAATCGTACCCACGGCTACCTCTGAAGGCTCTGATAGCAAAATCACACCCGAAAACAGTGTGACTTTTGATACAGGCGAAATCGGGAACTGAAAGCCAGATAGCAGTATACAATATAATCATGTTCGACGAATTCTCCACGACGGATGCCAAATAGTTTGTCGCGCCACATAGATGAGATGTGTTATTAATAGCAAATATAGGGTTGCGCGGAGCATACTGCACTATGCTCAAAAAGGTCCATGCGGAGAGATATTTGCTGTTGAAATGGAAGTTAAATCTAGCACAGTATCGCATCTAGCCCAAGAGAGAGTTTCTACATCTCAACAGTAACCCCTAGCCTAACAGTCCTTACAAGGATGTTATCTTAGCATGAAGCGAAAACATTGCAAGCTTTCTAGTCATGTACTCCCGAATTCCAGTATCCATCCCCTTTGGTATTTGGATGACCATTCGTATACAAGTAGAGAGAATCAAGCAAAAGCCAAATAAAGCAATCAACGAGTCGGCGGAAACTGCCCCCAAGTCGGAGATACATTGCATCTTCCATTGTTTTCATTGGAAGAAGTTATGATGCGTACCTCAAAAACCGCTCGGAAGGCTCAGGGTAACCAAAACAGAGGCCTTGGAATTGTGGAACTATCAAACACTCCTTTGGGACAAGATTTGCGATGTCTTACATTTAATTTCCAAGGTTACTACTACTAGTAGGAGTATAGCATATATTCCACCTGGGAGCCTGGACAACTTGAAATGTCAGAGGCCAGTAATCAAGCCGGTGAAGATTCAAGTTAGTATGGGATGCCTTAAATATAAGACTGTTTGCTTCAACAGAATACCTTAACCTCCAAAGGTTGATAATTCATCAAATTTGTAGCCCTTAATCATGTGGAAATGGACGGTACTAAAAACTTTATTTTGATCGAGTACAACCAGTTGAGAGGTGCTAACCAGACAAAGCGAGATGGTGAACAACGAGAAAATAAACAGCAGCCTGATTAAATGCCTCATGACTATTCATCACCAAGTCCGGCTATTCACAGGGGCTCTGTTTGACCTCGGGCCGCGTTCGAAGCTCCTCCTCAGTTGGCTTTCTGGCCCAGACCCTGCGACTAAACCTGGTCATTACAAAGCAGATAGAAATTAGACAAGGGGAACTTACGCGAGTTCATAGGCATGAGTGCGGGGGTTCCTCAATTCGGATCTGACATTGGCTAGATAGACCTGAACCTCCCCATTACTCCGCGGAGAGGGCGCTCCAAACTTGGTGAGGAGCCATAGAGCCCAGCCTTCCAGAGCAGCAGTCCAATGGAGGTATTGAAGCTGACCAACTTCTTTAAGAACCTTGTCTTTTGGCCAGGGACACCAGAGGTATCTTGTAAAGTTTCTCGTGGGTATCAACGAACCCAGCCTTCTCCATGGAAGATCGCATTGTCTCCTGTATTAGGAGCGAGCGACCAGCTCGCTCAGAGCAACCAATAAAGTTATCACCCCAGCCAGCCAAATAGCTATCGCTCTTCAAAGAACCATCGTCACTATACACTCGGACGTCCAGTTCAATCTGCTCAATCCAGCAACCTGGAGCAAGAGACCTACATATCAAATACGTTACTCCACGGAGCTTCGTAAGGTGTTGGAGGAACTAAGCGACACTAACTCATAGCACTGTTTGTAAACTTGCTGCCACCCTTCTGGTGTAAATGCGCCCAGCATCAAGCGGAGGTGAATGAAGTCAAATAGCTTTTCCCACGTCCATTCACGTAAGATATCATCTACTTCGAATATACAGTTTGGTGGCATCCAAGTCACGGGAGGTGGGAAAATATCAACACCACGGACAGTCGCTGTACACGATTAGATCAGTTGCTTGAGAAGGGGAATAGGTAGCACCAACCCGACGGATATTGATCAGCAATGTCTCTGCCTCTAAGTTAGTAGAGCTCTAGAAGCAAGGGAACCG
The DNA here is from genome assembly GCF_028827165.1 of Penicillium cosmopolitanum. NCBI lineage: Eukaryota > Fungi > Ascomycota > Eurotiomycetes > Eurotiales > Aspergillaceae > Penicillium > Penicillium cosmopolitanum. The sequence continues at coordinate 48,615 of NW_026622678.1, read as the reverse complement.
AAGTATCACATAGCCCAGGTGCCTTTGCCGGTGCCAATGTCTAGGATATGCTAGAGGATAATAAGCATGGAGCAGTTTCTTAAACCACGTGAATACTTTACTTACCGTGGGGGATTTGGACAGAGGAGCTAGATGAAGAGGACACTTCTCCCGATACTCTAGCAAAAGGAACATGAGGTGGCTGAAGACTACGGTTAGTAGGGATTAGGATTATTAGAAATGAACTGGTACTTCCCCAATTTCAAATGCCTCGAATTGTCTTTCATCGGAAGGACTCCTACATGCCATTTGATGTCAATTTAAACATTGAAAGATGGAAAGGGGGGGTTGACAGACCAGTAATCGTTTTCCTTCATTGCCTGGTATCTGCTCTCATGTAAGCAGAGCAACACCCCTCGAATGGTTACTTCATGACAACAACCGTCTACCGTTTTCTAGCCTACCTCTTGCGATCGTCGACGCAAGAGATGTAGTTTCTCTACTAGTCCATTAGATATAGAGGCGTGTTGCGTCACTCTAACGGGGATCCTACGACTCGAAGTCAACGGGCTCCCAATCTTTCGTCAGGGTGTAGAAATCGGGGTCCTGGGGGATGAGTTGAGGAAATCGTAACTCTAACGCGTTCAGAACAGAACTTACAATGGTAATTTTGTCCGACATCGTGGCAATTGAATAATGAAATGAACGGACATAAGAAGGGGGTGTTGCTTTTTCAGAAGGAGAAGGAGAAGCTTTGAGCCATTATTATGAGCGTCCCCTGGCTTTTATTGAGCCCCGCTCTGCTTTGCTGTTCTGACATCACGCTAACTCAATACAGATCTAGGCACTTAGAATATCACTCCAGGATTCTGCACTAAGCGATCCTGGAGTGATACCACTCGGTTGTGATCTCAGGGTCGGGAGAGCTTTGGAGACCATGTGGTGGCTTCGTCCGCACATTGTGAGTGTCAAAAAGAACATTAGAAGATCAACATGAACCATTCCAAGTTTAGCATACGGTAATTTCCCTCTCCTGGAAATTAAGACGGGGCGATAGAATCCAGTAAGGAAAAATGTATGTGGCGTTTAGTAACATCAATGTGACATTGAGCTAAGACTGGTTGGTCCACCTAGTACAAAACCATTCACTAGGAGATTGTTAGCATGACCCGTGCTCAAAGAGGCAAAAGCCGGAAGTTGAATTAAATTCAATCAATGAAGTGCTCGCAACCCATAAATATCATAGCACACTTTTCCAATGACTGTACTCGTACAAATAAAAGCAAGGAGGTACAACCCCCTGGGGGTGCTTGTGGGGTGATTTACAGAGACTTGTCACGTCCGAATCTCCAGTTGATTTCCAGTGGGAGGTTGTTATATTGAGGCTAGAATCCCTTGTCCCGAATGTATAACTTATCTGGTATAAATAGGACCCTCTTCATATCAGTTTGGTCTAGGGAGCAACTTTCCACGATGAAATGACTCTTCGCGATGTCACCACAGTTTGAGGGCGTCAATTTCTGGGAAATACATGATATCGAGGTGAGATTGTCAGTTTGTTTGACTTCAATTTGCTTGTTTTTGAGAGTAGAATGACTATACAATTTTGGGGTTTTAAGGTTTTTTAATTCCATGGCAAGACAAAAACACATTTACGCACAACAGAACCAGAGAAGCCGGTTCACCTGGGTAATCAATTAAGAGAAAATCAAGTGTGGAGACCAGGGCCGCGGGCTAGCCAGTCAGTTTTGATGTTGCCGGGGGAAATGCGTGGATGAGAGAGCAAATACCACTTACACCTTAGATCTTTACACTGTCACTCCAGGGAAGCAGACAAATAGAAGGGGGGTTTTTCGCAGGTTGGCATGCCATCACAAATCCGAATTTAATCGGTCGCAGTTGGTCTAAATAGTTGCGGGAAGCAAAGAGGCTGTGATTTACTTGTTGCTCCCTGATCTGTCAGCCTAATTCCATTTGATGCAAGAGACAGGGGCATGTGGACTTGTGGGGGCCAAGAATTCTGCCCCTCAACCCATTTCCCAACTGTGAAACACTCCTTGGCTCTGCACCCCTTTAACTCCTTCAGCCCCCGCCATCACACCTGAGCGCCCTCAACTCGGTCCACACAAGGTGATCATCTGGGCAAATTATATCCCGAGCAAGACGCAATGGGGGGTACGCCCTGGCAATCAAAAGGTTGCCGGACATGCAAGAAAAGACGTGTCAAGGTGGGCTGCTCCGATATGATCTGATCCGATTGTTCAGAAGAAGATCCTAACAGTCAGCAAAAGTGTGATGAGCAAAAGCCAGAATGTTTGCGTTGTATTAAGTATGGCACAAAATGCCCTGGCTATGAGAAAGACCAGAAGTTTGTGATTTATTCCGCATCTGTGCGATCGCAAGAAATGATCCAGCGAGCACAACTCCCATCTGTTAACCAGGGGCGATCTGGTCTACCGCCAGGGATCGCTTCGGGTCCTTCCAGACGTGAACAGATCTTCTCATCATATTTCAACGTATTCTTTCCGGTTCAGGGTGATGCGAAATCCAGTGTGGATCTCTGGTACTATCTGGCGTCTAATTTCTCCGCGATTCCCAGGAAAAGCGAGATGTTGGAAAAGTCCTGGGCTGCATTGGCATGTGCCTGGCTGGGGAAACAGAATAAAGATGCCGGTCTACTCAAATATGGCGTTCAACTTTACAATTCCGCCATTAAGCAAATGGGGAGCATGATTACCCGTGATGTTTACACCGATGACATTATATACTGCACCGTCCTCTTTCAGGAAATCGAGGTAAGCGGACTTGCTTCCAACGATTCGATTCTTTTGTTTTATAGTATTCGGTCTAATACACTACCTTTAAGACATATTATTGTCCAACTAATCTCCATGCATGGATTGCCCACATCGTGGGTACCAATGCGATCCTTAACCATTACCGTCATCGGCTAGGCCAAAGCCCGCTGGTTCACACCATATATCACGAATATCAGAAGCAGCGTCTGGTACGCCGGCACTACATACATCTTTGGAAGAAGCTACAGAGGCATCTCGGCTAATAATTTCTAGGTAATGTCCGCCCAAGGAATTAACATCAACCAAGAAGAATTCGACTATATCACCCAGCCAAGTGAAGGCAACCCGACTGTGGAACTGCTTCGCCTTTACGCTAATTTCGCGCCAATATCCAATGCAGTGAGGATGGCTAGGCCCCCGAACCACAAAATCTGTCGCATGCTGCTCCGTAAATGCCTCGCACATCGGGAAAAGGTGACAGAGTGGTATGCCAAAAATGTCAGGCGGGGCCCGGAGGAATGCGCTCTAGGGGAGGTTTTGACCACACGAATTCCTCCGACAGACGACCTATTTGGTACCGCCTACCGATTCCACTCCCTTGATAGTGGAAAAATTCATGTCATGTATTGGACATTGCTTAGTATCATGCACGTGGTAATCTCTCGGGCCCGGAATCTTGTTCTCGTCTACTACATTGATCCATTCACGCCGGACATTGATGATCAGTTTGGCGACCAGGATTATTTGATCTCAAGCTACTGGGGCGATCAGATTGCCCGAGCTATGCCCTACCATGCACAAGATGATAAGAAGGCATGGGGGATTCACTCGGCCACGTTTTCTCTCTGTCAGGCTTGCAAGTCTGCAGCCGTAGATTCTGGCAACCGAAAAAAGTTCGACTGGTGCCAGAGCGTTTTTAGTGCATTTGGAGAGGCTGGGTTTGAATCTTGCTTTCGCCTTTGCGAAGTCTTCACGGGATTGTGGATGATGCACCAGGCTCGTCAAGCAGGCATAACAGTGACTTCACTTTCGGGTGAGCTGCAAGCCGGCACTCCAGAATCAGTACGGAAACAACATCAGGTCGTGGGTGGGGTTTCCGCTGTCCCAAATTTACTAGATCAGGTCGTCCAGCGAGATGCTAATCCATGAGAACTGTGAACTTTTTCGAACGAAGGCAGCGTCTCTTGCGTAGAGAGACCTTATTTACCACGAGAGGGCACTTTTCCATGGGACCTTTGAAGATTATGCATTGTAACCCTTTCTTTGACATCTAAACGAAGGCTGGTTTTCAAAAGCTCTCGAACGATGAATCTAATTTTTTGGTATTTTCAAGTTTTATTCTGGTGTCGACGCAAGTCACATTCGATTTTACGGCGTAGACAACGAGTGCAGCCTCGTTTAGATCAGAATCTGCGGCTCTGTTTCTTAAAGTGGCAATCCACCTGACTTGGAACGCTCATTGCGCTTTATAATTGTCGAAAGGGCTAGGTTATACACCATGTATATGTCTGTGACTGATCACCTATCTTCGACGACACAGGGAAGCTAGAATATATGGGTCATTTATTTCAATGAAATTGAATAGTAAAAGCCCGAATATTTTACACCGGAACGCTTTTTTGACAGTAAATTCGGCTATGAGGCCTTTCTTACTGATAAATACCACAGAGTGACCTATGCTTTTGGTCCAGGACGACGAGTCTGCCCCAGCCAGTGACTAGCTGAGAACTCGATCGTATATTAATGCAAAGCCTGTTCTATAAGTTCAAGCAACGCTAATTAATATTACCAGATTCTCAATATGGCCAAGATGGCGCGGCCTTTCAACACCGGATCTAATACTTCAGGTTTGTTATTGCACCTAAGATGTTCCCCATCGGACTCGACCCCCGCTCTGACCAGTATATCCAAGTTATGCAAGTAATCTTTGAGAAATTGTCGGAAATTTTCGTTCGTCATAAAGATAAATGAAATAATCTCCACTTATAACAATCACTCCGGCCTGATTATCACCGAACCTAGTAGGGTAACGACCATATCCAGCCCAATACTAGTATATACCAGTATTAGTTAGCATGATCTGAAAGTTTAGAGCCATATGCCCCGGCAGTGGATGACACCATCATGATACTACAAGCCCTGCCAGTAGAGTACCAACCTCCACAACCATACATTGCAACCTGAAGGTTCCTTTCTCTTTGCTATGATAACGCTGGAAATACTCTCTACAAAGGGCCAGTTTCTACTCTTTAGCTAACGAAAGCAAAATAGTATCTCACTCACTTGTCCTTTTGCTAAAAGCTCTAACTACTTCCAAAACTTGTATTTTGCTATAATAGGCTTCACATTGACAATGTTTATTCAGCTCTGGGGAGAGGAATACTATGAAACAATATGGTTGGATTGAGCCATTCCTTAGCAAACATAACTCGTTCAGTTGCACAAAAAGGAAAACGAGCGACACTGCTGTGGTACGACCTAATGGCGCCAGCAGCTTTCCACTAGGTACTGATAGTCACAGACACTAGTTTTCGCCTGAAACGCAGTTCCCGGGCCACAAGTTTTCAGAACGGGCTTGCCGCCCACGGGGCATTCGTAGAATCGGTGGCAGTCTTGAGGATCCGCCCATGCCACAGCACCAGTGGCGGCAGTAGAGACCGGCACAGCAATTACTGGACTCATGAGAATCAAAGCCATGATGGCGTCAAATGCTAGATGGGTGAACTGCATGGTTCCGGCTATTGATAAATTAGCATTGGGTTTCGATAGGCATTGAAGAGATAGATGTACTTGACTTGATGTTGGCAAAGAGGGAAGAAGCAAGGGAGGTTGCAGACAAGTTTGGCTTGAGTGCTATTGATTATGAGAAACTGCTGATGTTGGTAAAGAATGACTTGTGCAGTGAAGGCAATTTGGATTCTTATAACTTTGGAAACCTAGAGATAGTCTTGTCTCGGCTAATTTTGCTTCCATGTCAAGGGGAGATATTACCCCTGTGGTCGGCTATTGGTACCCTCACCATGTTGAAGGGCGCGTGCACATAGTTGAGATACCCCAAATTATAGCATTCCTCCCACATATCGCTGGTAAATCTATATTGGGATAGTCCCTTGCATTGAACGACGGCGCCATGGCTCGGGAGAGAAGGAAAGAAAATCTATCTAGGGGGATGGTGCTTGTTATGTCTCCCAATCAGAAACGACCTTTCCAATCATCTATTCAACTTTATTTCCCTTTTTTTATGGCGAGGTCTCGAAACTAACCTATCATACAAAGATTCTCTCATTCATGTCCGCATTGCTAGATCACATTCTACAACAATAATTTAGAAATTATGTTGCTATTGGCCTTTCTGGCCTTCCTCTTTTTTTCATACTCATTCTTGTGCAAGTGGACCTTATTTACTACCTTGACTAACTACCGGGAGGAAAAAATTGCGTATTTTGGCTGTAAGGGAGTCTTTTACTATCCGGTGGCTTTAGGGTATTTGTCGAATTTTTGTTTTACCATGCTTGCCATGATTATCATAGGCATAATTGTGCTGGTATGTAAAAACATTGGCAACATGTGAAATGTGGCACTATCCACTGGCCAAGGATGGCTGTTCAAAGGACCAGTATGATTTTCTTGCAAAGCGACTTGGAAGAATGCTCCATTTGGTAACCAGTATAGAGTACTCAAACTCGTTTCAAAAGAGCCACAGCCATAGAGACCTGAAATTTATATGGTCGCTTTCCTACATTTACAATAAAAACGATGAGCATAGAGTTGTAAAACCAAGAAAGCGAAATCATCCTATCCAAAATAGTTAGTAAAGTAGATGGAGCTCGGTAGACTTCTAGAGAGAGTGGTCGCCTACCAGCTGTTTTTTATATTCGAAAAGCATAAGCTACTACTCCTGCCAGGTGCACAGCCAGTTTGAAGAATACCTGGAAGAATGATCGAGCAGAATCTATTGGTTCTCTCCAACACAATAAACTGTGTATGGTATAAGCATAAAGTAGTCTCTTATCTTAATTCACCTGAAAGGTTCCTCCAACAGGGTGGATAAGATTAGCTTGGATGCTGGTCTGCTGGCATAAAAGATCCCTATATGTGTTTGCTGTGGGTGTGGATCCAGCGAACAGGAATATTAATGGTAAAACACTGAGACATCATGGAGTAATTCATGGTGTTTTCACCGAGGATCTGATAAGTCTTCTTGCTTGCGAAGGTGTCTTTGAGGTCTGTGCCACGCCCACAGATTCAACCTGCACGACTTCGCTCGATTATGCGGAAAAGCTGGCTCATCGGGAATAATCACCAGGACAGGTGTTTGATAATAGATGATGGGAACAGTCATTGAAGAGTTTGAATGCAATACTTCTATCGCCGTATGATTTTTGTGCAGCGATAATAGGGTGTCAACAGCTAACTTGAAGCAGCCCCGGAGAAGCTTCGAAGTAATAAGCCTTGCATTCAGGTGATCAATCGCTGGCTTTTGTTCCAGGAAAGAGACCAGTAGGAAAGAGAAAGATAATATAATAGATTGAATGAAGATAGCTGGTTTCCGTATGTTTATATTTAAGCTCATCTTTCCAAGTTGTTGACTTTTGTATTGCTGATACGCAAAATTCAGGACGGAGGGGACCTGCTTCATTTGCGAAGCTCCTCACTCGGTCTGCATGTCAAGTGAAAAACCCGAGCCTTCGAGAATGAGCGCGGCCAATATGAGATTTGCACTTTTTGACAGGCTCTTTCGATAGAAACTTCAAAAGTCGCACTCAATGACATCGCACAAAAACTTGCCCGTGACGTCGACAGGATTTTATCTCCATTTTTGACCCCCGCAATAGCGGCTCTTGATCCTTGCATGAGACCAGATACGATGCGTTTATTGGTACTCGACTTGTCGAGCCCAAACTCCAGAATTTCCTGCATTGAGGTGGCCAAAATCCAGTCTTCGTGAGCCACTAGGACATCTTTCAACTCTATTGCTGTGCCTCGAAGCATGGCTCGGAATTCTTGGGACATGTCTCCCAGGTACGGCCACAAGTAAGTCAGCCAGTCAGATGCCTGGAGCCTTTCTCCTCTTTGCCACCGTTGACCCATATCGACAACAATGTCGTCTAAGGGACTCATCTGGTCGAAACCAAATATACCGCTGGATTTTCTCAGGCTACTATCGACCTGTAGAAGGTACACGCAACCGCGCATATAAGGTATCAGCTCTGCGTACCAGTCATCATAGAAACTGCGCTGGGAATCCACTATGTCCATATGGATTCGCGGGCTGCTACCATAAGCTTGTAATATCGCATTCAGTCTGCCCACGAGGTAGTCAAAACCGCGAAGGCCGAAGCGGTAGGGCAAGAATATGGAATAAAATTCTGCGAGGCCTATTCAACGGTTTGAGTATTATAAAAGCCAGTAGATGGGCAATAGTAGACTTACTCACCTTCAATGTACCACCCATTATCATATCCATCATCCTCGGGGTCCATCAATGAGAAGCTGTGGATCATCTCATGAGAGAAGAGAGAAACAAGTTCTTCGTCTGTTTCTTTGCAGATCGTATCATCGTATTCAAACATGTAGCTTTCCAGACATGCGCTTCCTCCATACCCTCTAACCACTCGCCTAATAAAAATGCTATATGAGGCTTTTTCTCTCAGAAAAAAGGCGGCTAACTTGAGAAAAAAAAGACACGTTATATTGATTGAGAGAATGAATATTATCAGGTAGTTCCCCAAACCAGTTGATGTTCGCGCCGGAAAGGGGTCGCTTATTAGATGCTGGCTCGGGGTAACTCTTGATTGGTCCAACCATGAAGATCGAATTTGCAACTGTCATGGGATACCCGTCCCTGGAAATGGGTCCAGGGCCCTCACCATAAGACCACATCGCACGTGTGCCCAATGGTGCTTCCGACAAATCCCACTCAACGACGTTACACCATACTCGATTTGCTGCAGGTCGGGGGAGGAACCATCTCCCACCACTGATGAGGCCTCCCTGGTCGCGACGCATGTCGACACGTGGGCCCATCGGTGTTTCGATGTCTACATATCGAGGAAAGACTTTAAAATGCAATGAGACTTTGCCAGAAGTATTGCGCTTCACGCGCCATTCTTGGTCAGGCGAGTTCAATTTGGTCTTGGTGAAGTAAATAGGGAGGGGGCCGTCGTGATCGAAAGCTAACACATCTTCTTCGGTGAATTGATAAGCAGGAACATTTCCATGGCGCGTCTCAAATAAGAGAAGAGCCTCATGGGCAATGCAACGTGGTCGATGCAGGGTTTGTTGGATGGATAAAGAAGATGCGCCTTGATGGTCAAAGAGCGGGGTAATAGAGATCCTAAATACAGGGGGTCCATCTGCCGGACAACTTTTAACCAAATGTTCCATGGGGAACGAATCCAGTCGAACAGATTGTTCGTCAAAAGTGGAAGTCTACTGGCATGCTTTTTCAAGGAGAGGTGGAGTGGGAGGAGAATGGGGGAAGGTGACACAATTTAAATAGCAGTAACAAAATGACCATACTATTATGTTGTCATAACAGTACGTTGTTCGCCAATAGAGAACAATTAAATTCCGGATCAAAGACTCGGATGTAACGTCGGCGATCCTTGAAGCTCCTCCATAGTTAGTAACCATGATACCACATGTTGACATAGCGTAGTATCTTCCTGAAATAACAATTTTCAGGGTAGAAGCAATCTCTCAGTATCGATGAAATCGTGGCGGCGTGGAGCTCTGCACAGCGTGTCGTGCTAGGCCCCTGCCATCCTCCGCAGGTGCTCGGAGTTTTTAGGATTTGATGGACATCATCATAACCGTTGATCTCTTTCGGGGCCCCTTGTCGGGTCTAGGGTATCATCCGCCGAACGTAAGATTCACTAAACTCAAAAGGACGAGTCAGGTCAAATCCACAAAGGTGAAACTCTGGGCACACCTGTGCCAAGTAATATAAGTAACGCACTCCCCCACCTTTTCCAACCTTGGAAGGGGCCATCTACGGGGGTCTGGCCGCACACCAAGCCATGAGATCTCGTGGGCGCGTTGTATTTAATTCATTATATATAAAAATATCCATGGATATATGTATTTCCTACAAATTCAGACTTTGCTTTAAAAGCCTTTGCAGTTCTGCAACATTCCCCCGCAGCCCCCACCTAGCCCTCCTCTCGACAAACTTGTCGTTGGAGTTTGGAACATGTTCGATCAATCTGTTAGCTACAAGTCGTACCTTGCAAAAAGGCCAGTCACACACCGAGATCATTCTCAATAGCATCCAGCGCATCCGGCAGTATCTGCACGGCGTTAAGAATCCGCATGCACCCCTCGTTCGTTAGAGGCAGGTCACCCAGTCGCAGGTCCCATCGTAGCTTAGCTCGAAAATATGTTGAAGCTGTTGAGTCTGGCAGAATAGCTAGTAACTGGCGTAGGTTGTAGGAAATTGTGTCGTAGATCGTTACAAGTGAAATCTAGCATGACATCACAATCAGAAGGGTGGGAGTGTCCACAGGGTCATCGCTACTCGGGGTAAGGCTAGAAACTTCGGTTCCCCTCCATCTCTGCTGACTTTTTGTAATCATTGAGCGAGGTAGGTTGCTCCACCAATCGGATAGTCGTCTATGCTGCTGTGCTTTGGGTCTATATATTGTAAGTATCCTCAGAGAGTCTTTATTGTCTCTTCACCAGTCAGCTGGCTGGTGAAGATGATACGGCGGGTGCGCTTATTGGGAGAAATGAAAGAAGACTGAGCTTGTACTAGATACTTTCTGCACAACTTAAATACAAGAGACTGCATTAGAGATACGAAATATACCATCGGCCATGTCGGGGCCATATTTCAGCCGGGCTAGGTTGAGAGGCAGTTCATGCACGTTCTAGCCGTTGATGTACGATGATGAAGAATTTGTGCCAAACAAGCAGCTCTTAGAGGTGATCGTTACCACCACGAATCATGAGATCGATGATTTTTTTTGATTTCTTTAACTTTCAGGCCGTACACTCTAGTACACGCTGCGCATCATGTGTTCTAGCGAAGTGGCAGTTTTTTGTAGCTCACATTCAATACCTCGAGCAATACAGTACCACCTCGGCGCCCCTCTGCAGACTACCAGCGTCCATTATACCAAGGGCCAGTGTGCCTTCATCCATCCGCAACAGACTCTACAATCATTGATCTTATACTGGATAGCCCTTTGGATGCCTTCGTGTATTACGATCCCTCATGTAACTCACAAGCTATACATATCCACCCTCTGATCTGCCAGCAAAGCATCAACGACTAGAACATATGAGCCTTTGACGGCTAACACCAACGGAGATGTCAGTCACCGGTTCTCCAGGCTAGGGTCAATCTTCTCGTGTTTTAACAAAGCCTGGACTATATCCAGGTTTCCCGCACCAGCAGCAATCCCCAGAGAAGTGTCATGCATCATCAAGGTGCCCTGGTTGAATCTGAGCCGTTCACCTTGTTGCACCAACAACCGAACAGCCGCTGCGTGCCCCCCCCCCCCCGGCACTGCCGCTTGACATAGCGGCGGATGGATCAACTCTCTTAGGGTTTTGATTTCCACGCCCCTGTGGCCCAAAAGTATTTTTGTTGTGATATGAGGCTGGTGCAAATCAGAAACCAAGCCAAACCATCGGAATTAATCCCGAAGTATGTATACGAAGAACCGTATACGAAGAACCAAGTTGATTGGAAATAAACTTGATCTTCTCGTTAGATATATAGCCTCATGTTTCCCTTTAGAATAATAACAAAATTTATACCTCTGAACAACAACATGCATCAGCAACAGGCTGCGACGGCTGCCAAGGCCTCTCAGCAACTGAAGGACAATGAGATGATCCACCACCAACAGATACAGCAGCGCTGCATCGAGGAGGCCCCAAATGCTGTCCCCAACCGTGCACCCCATACTGTCGATCCTATTGTTGAGGAGCGCATCTCTCGCCTTCTACAGCAGATGCGCCAGAATGCCGTCGCCGCCGCTGAGGATTCACCCTCTCCTTCGTCTATCCTTTCTCATATGGCCAAGGCCCGCAAGGATGAAGGCAATATGGATGAGGATGAGAGTCTCCTCACTAGTGAGGAGGGCAGGAGGTTGAGCAGCAAGTAACGTTGCGAGCTGCGCAACAAGGCCTCCGCTCGCGCTTTCCGCTCCCGTCGCAAGGGTATGTATACGAAATCTTTTGCCTTTGCCTCAATTCATATTTAGCTAATGGTTATTAAAGACTAAATAATTATAAACACCATCAAAAATGTACAATCTTTGCAAAGAAAAAAAGGCAAAAGAAAGTAGACAGAGAAATTATACGCTTAAATACAGAGTCCCACATGCAAACTATCTCAACTTTTTAGACAAACAGGTAGATGGACACCTAAGGTCACAAGGAATAAATGAAGTTATTCACAGCCACGAGACTTCACAATTCGCTTCTTCTTGCTTCTTACTAGAAGTCTAGAAAAAATGTCTTCATTGCCCTAGGCTCAATCTGGGCTGTGAACCTGCCTTCCTTGAAGATGAACTCATTATCCACTGTCACGTTATGCTCATTATCTGTCAAGTATGCGACCGCATGCGAAACCTTTGAGCCGTACAGCTGCACATCCAGAGTATACGTATAGTGCGCTGCATTGACGACTGGGATGGCAATGGTACTATTGGTGTTCATCCAAGCAGTGATATACAAGTCCTCGACGTTAGTCTCAGCGTAGATGCGCACAGCGCCCGGGCGTGCAAAGCGGAAGTAACTAGAGAAGGCCCAGAGGCGGGCAGCAATTTGGTAGGAGTCGCCGTTAACATTGACAAGGGCAGCATCGCCGCCACTCCAGGCACACCACCAGTGGGACCAGCCGGCGACATTGTTGCGGAACGCGTTGTGCATGTAGATAGCCCATTGCAAGCCTTCGAAGTTGTTACCCGAGATGTCCCACGTGGGAGTCCATGTCGAGCCGCCGTCACTCCATTCCGTCTCGATGGTGGGTTGGCTGTGCAGGAGATCTTCAAAAGGCACCTTGATATCGGACTGGTAGTTGTGGTAGGTGTTGATATCGAACATATTGAGCCCACCTAGGCGACCGAGCTCGTACAGAAGATCGCGCTGTTGACGGGCACCAGTAGAGTCACAGCAGGACACGGCAAGGTTGGGGAACGTCCTCTTCACCATGGGGTAGAGGACCGAGAGAAAGTCGTAGGCTTGGTACCCATCGGACAACATGGCAGAGTAAGTGAAAGGGTTGAAATCAGGCCTGCAAAATCATCAACTTCTTCGGAACAGCTTTTCAAAGGAGTGCATTAAACATACTCGTTATATGCGCCTAGCATAGACACTTTGATACCGCGCTGCTCATAGAGCTTGACATATTCGATTAAGTAGTTCGCATACGCCTCACGCCAGTCTTCGGTGCAATTGGAGCCTCGTACACCGCAAAGGTACCCTCCGCCGGCCTCTTGACCGGTAGTCTTAAAGCATCCAGGGGCAGACCAGGCATCCGCATACAGGAAAAGGTCCGGGTTGTATTGAAGTGCATTTTGAGCTAGAGTCAACTGGCAACTATCGTTGCTGGAGGTAGGAAAGGAGTAGTTGAATGGACCAGCAGGGGTCGCAGGGCACTCAGAAAGGATGGTGGCTCCAGTGGAGGATCCGATGATGTTACGAAGGATGGAGAGGGCACCAAGATTCTCATCGAAAAGCGCCTTGACCACCGTCTGCTGGTCGGCTGTCGAGAGGGAGTTGGTCTGGCAGGCAGCACCAAAAGCACCAGAGCATCCTCCGCCAATCATTGTCTGGTACCGCTTAGCTGTATTGACAGTGAGGGTCGTACGAAAGGAAAGAGGCTGCGGAGAGATGGAAGGGTTTGCCTGGACTGAGATCGCGGTGGCTGCACCAGCTAACATCAGAGAGTACTTCATCTGGAATCTGTCCTGCGAGTAGGCAAAAGACTGAAGACTGAGTGAATGGCCTGAGATGGAGGCAAGCTTCCTCGAGATTTTTATACTTATGTATTGCAAGGTGAGCGCCGCGAAGTTCCTCGCTGCTACGGATAAATTGAAAATAACAAAAAGTTGATCCGAGCGAAAGGTAAAGCGGCAAGCCGCCGTTAGTACGGACGAGTACGTTCTAGAGGGGTAGTAGATCAAGGTACAGGTATGCGGGTAGCACTTGAAGAAGCTCCACAATGTTTCCAATTATTTCCTTTAGTCGAGCATTTTCATTCCCGCACTTCACTCGGTATGTTAACAAAATTTCACGAATGTACCGCTCTAATGGGGTTTTGCATACTTGTACCATGTGTATACTTTTGTAATCATACAATCATTGTCCACTATGTAAAATAATACACATAGTACTGTATGGGGTGCATACAGTACGCAGTAATCATACGTGGGGCTTACAGAACCCGAGGGATAAGCACGAAAGACGAAAAGCACAAGCCAGATATAAACCACAGTGCTTTGATACAGAGAACCTGAAAGCTTTCAAAGCTCTTCACGAAGTCTCTAGCATGTTCAAAGTCATATTAAATTGTAAAATTTTTCTGGAATCTCTTTTTTTAAATGGAATTTCTAGTTAATGTTAGCTTTGCGATTTGACTTTTAGATAGTATTAACTTGTCATCCGACCTTCATCATTTTAGTTACGGTACTTATCCCTTGGGCTAGCGAAAACTATTTTCTAGATTCAGTCCGCAAAATTAGGCACAAACAGTTTTCAGCTATTTACACATTCAGCCTCAATACACTACGAGTCACCTGAGAAGCCCCTGTAGCAGGTCCAAGATCCTGTCCAACCCATGGCTGCTCATGTTTGCGGTCGATTTGTACTAGTCACACGCCCATGGCGTCCAATCGGGCGACGGGACCACCCCCCGTAATATTATCCACGTTCCAAAGCGTTGCCAGATTAGCCAGCCGCTAGGCCGTAATGGCTACCCGAAAGTCAAGCTTTTACCATTAGGCTATCTAGGAAGCTATTTAGGCAGATTGGATTTTGAAACGTGTCTGACTGGTGCTTTCTGTGTCGCTTCCCCCAATCAGGGTAAATGAGGGGCAAACAACACGGAAATCAGTTTGAGTCTATAAATGCAACGGCCGCCTAGCTCAAGATGTATCCGCCCAAACCGTCCGTCAGTTCAAAATGGTCGCAGCAACTGCTTCAGGAGATAAAGTTCTCTCCGAAGACGCGCCCAGCTCGCTGGGCCGTCTGGAGTTAAAGGTCTGCTTTCGAATCTTAAAATTTTCGCCATCGCTGTGTTCGCCTCCCTTGGCGGTTTTGTCTATGGCTGTAAGTTCTGTTTTGATCTATTCGACTGTCATTTTCTGTACTAATCGAAAACCAAAGACAATCAAGGAATGTTTGGCCAAATCTTGAACATGGCTTCCTTCTCTGAGACAGTGCATCCTAATTCCATTTCCAACACGACAACGAGAGGGCTTTTGACGGCGTACATATACACTACCCACGGATTCTGTGTCATAATCGCAATTCAGTTGACTGACAAGTGAATAGTATTCTTGAACTTGGTGCTTGGGTCGGCGTTCTCATCAACGGTATTCTCGCTGATCGGCTTGGACGTAAGTTGGCGACTGTTAGCGGTGTCGTCGTCTTCCTCCTCGGCGTTATCGTTCAAGCCTGTGCTACAGGTCCGTCGTATATCTTCGGTGGTCGCTTTGTGACTGGTATGGGTGTCGGCACCCTGTCTATGATTGTGCCTCTGTAAGGCTCGACCGTTGCTAAGTACTTCCAATACTCCGCTAATTTCTCTTTTAGGTACAACGCGGAACTGGCCCCTGCGGAACTAAGAGGATCTCTGGTATCGCTTCAACAACTGGCGATAACTTTCGGGATCATGGTCTCATACTGGATCGGTAAGCCAGCTACGAAACACAAATTTTCAAGCTGGTCGCTCATATCTTTCAAGGATACGGAACAAACTACATTGGCGGCACCGGCGCAGGCCAGTCCAAAGCCGCTTGGCTACTTCCAATTTGCATTCAGATCCTTCCCGCGCTCGGACTTGGTATTGGTATTTTGTTCATGCCTCCCAGTCCCCGATGGCTCATGACAGAGGGACGAGAGGAGGAAAGTCTGGCTGTTATTTCCCAGATTCGACGTTTGCCTACCGACAATGATCTTGTCCAATTCGAATACCTGGAGGTGAAGGCACAGCATCGCTTTGAGATCGAAACCTCGAAGGCTCGCTTTCCTCAATACCACGAGCCTGGTTTCATGAACCAAATTAAACTGGGATATCATCAATATCTCAGTCTTCTGACGAATAGGTCCCTCTTGAAGAGAGTCGTCGTTGCAGTCTTCATTATGGTTTTCCAGCAATGTACGTGGTCAATCTGACATCCCTGGACTCAGTGGCTAATCTTATTCTTCTCACAGGGACTGGAGTCAACGCAATCCTCTACTATGCGGCTGTATTTTCCTCCTTTCCCGTGACAGGACTGGCATGGACTGTGCTAACTTTTTGTAGTTCATCTTCAAGGATCTTGGTCTCACGGGAAACACCACATCGCTGCTTGCTAGTGGTGTCGGCGGTATTCTCATGTTTCTAGCTACCATCCCTGCTGTTTTGTATATTGATCAGTTTGGGCGCAAGCCTGTACTCATTGCCGGTGCTGTTGGGATGGGTATTTGTCACATCATCGTGGCCGGTCTTATGGGAACATACGCCAAAGAATGGGCAGTTGGTAGATCTGGGGCTGCTGGCTGGGCCGCCGTCGTTTTTGTTTGGCTTTATGAGGTCAACTTTGGCTACTCCTGGGGCGTAAGTCAATTCCTAGACACACGTTCCTTGGAGAAAGAAATATATACTGACGCCTATCATTACACTAGCCCGGGGCTTGGGTCGTTGTTGCGGAGGTCTTCCCACTGGGAGTGCGTGCAAAGGGTATTTCCATTGGCGCTTCTTCCAACTGGCTCAATAACTTCGCTGTAAGAAATTTTCCATATCTTCTTTTCCTATTTTTAAGTGCTAAAAACGACCAGATCGGCCAAGCCACCCCCGAAATGATAGCAGCCATGGGCTACGGTACCTTCATCTTCTTCGGCCTGATCTGCTTCATCGGCGCACTGTTTGTTTACTTTTTTGTCCCCAGACCAAGAATCTCACCCTTGAGGAGATGGACGAAGTCTTCGGTGATGAGGCTGGAAACGCCATTGAGGACCGCAACCGTCTGCTCCAAATCTACACCGAACTGGGTTTGGCTGGCAGCGGTGAGCCTGTTGCCGAGAAAAAGCCTGAGACTACTAGTGAAAATGTTGAGGTTGAGACATGAAAATTGATGAACCCGGCGTCTACCTTGGCTTCATTCCAATTACATACTGCGTATGAGTCCATTAGAAAATATTTCATGACAATCGAATATAACGAATTTCACAAGCGTTCCTCCACCCCATCAAGATTATTACTATTTTTTAAAAGCTTTCAGACCACCACCATAGTGTAAGTCTATGTTTAATTTGATCTATCTCTATACAAACATTGGCCCAATAGCCTCGAATTCTTCACTTACTACATACATATCGACACCTGGAGGGGTGATCATCAGTCTCCGTAGGCTTAGAAATAGGCGACCCGGGTACCATCGCACCACCTTCTGCTGCATATAAAACACCAATACCTAGTTCATAAGCCTCACCCACCGATATGCCTTGATCTCTCTCTACCTGTCGCTTCCGTGGACTCTTTTTTATTATATAGTTTTCAGCGCGCAAACGCTGGTTTTCCTCACGCAACATAATATTCTCTTTCAACGCAAACTCGAAGGATTTATATACCTCTATTACTGGACCTTTTTAGTATCCCGGAGAGCTTAAACTTGCTGATTGAAACCGAAATACAAGCTTGGTGGAAGCTTTATTATCGGGTTTAAGATACCACTGTGGATCCTGTAAGACCGCTCATTCATCGTCCGCCCATTCACATATTGTATTTGTATTCTACTTCGGATTAACTTGGAAGTCCGGTATTGTAACACATTTGATGATTACCTCTGAGGGTCCCTCATGAGATCTTCGCATTAACAATCAGCTCAGCTTCAATTTAATATGTCGAGTACTAGTCAATACGCCGGAATTCTAGGTTGACATCCAGTGGAAATGTTTCCTAAGACGCAATATGAAGGAGCAAACGTGCCGGCTTTCGGTGTAAGTCTTCTGTGGGAAAGGAGCAACACTGCAGAAAGTACCAGCTCTCCGAAGAAGAGAGGTTCGACTGTGCACAGGCCCCTAACGAATTTCTAAAAAAGACTCGCTAAGAGGGGTGACCCTACCGCTATCACATTTTAGCGGCACCACTATTGTTTATATAATCCGATCCTATTCGAAATATTTCGAAGCGGCTCCGGGGCTGACCCCGCGCTGGAGTCCGCTAGGCTTGAATAGGAAATGTGGATAATAATTCTGTACAAACTCCGTACCTAGAGTAAGTTACGTGCCAACATACTAGATGCACAACTCATCTGTGCACACAACTCACAGTACGGAGGGTTGTTCATTCCGTGCGACAAGGAACAAAGGCTGCTCAAGTTTGCTTGACTGTGTGAGAGTCCAGACTCCTTCCTACTTCGGAAATTTGCCCGCTTGACACGAGGCTCTGTTCGGAAATATCTCACTTTCCGGCACGGTGCCGCCGCTTGCCGAAACCTCGTACATGTATCTTCACTTGAGTGGCAACGAGGCTGTCTATGTTGGAGAGCGCCTATGTTCCCAGTCAGCCGCTACGGGTATCCTCATTTTGGCCCACAGGTAGCTTCTCTGGCGAGAGGGGTAAGCTAATACATACTGTGATTGGAGGTATCTCATGAACGTTAAGCTTCTTTTAGTAAGGTCGATCGCAGGGACCGCTTTCGCCAAAAGCCTCAAAAGCCTCCGTCTGTCGCCGAGGATAGAGACATTTCTGAACCAGCCACTGCTATTGCTGATGTTGATGACTGGACACGTACTTTATGTAGCAGCTCTATCCATTTGTGAATTGTCATTGATTCAATCAATGCCATGAACTAAGGCCTTTCAAGCTTTGAGAGGGGGGGGGGGTCAATATGTAACTTAAACACTTTGCGACATGAGGGGCCGCAGCCGCAACCTACAGATGGGCCACCGAGAGCCAACCGTTCCTACCCCTTCGGAACTCGCGCTTTTCCCAACGCCCCGCTTTCATTACGCTTAATCGAATTCGGTCGCGGCTAGAAGAAATTAGTCCAATCGCTGGCCAAAAAACCCCACATTTATGCACCTTGCCAAAGTTAGTGCTTACCTGTACATCTAAATCCTACGGCAGGGGGGTCAATCTACTTCTAATTAGCATCGGAGAAAACCTCTGCACCCGGTACTATTAGTAAGGCTCAAAAATAGTGCTATTTGTTTTATTTACCCCTATTCATCACGGTTGTTTATCACAATTGCTCTGTCTCTGGTTCCGGCACGATATTTCTTTACACCCACTATGTGTGAGGATGCTCAGATGCTCACAGAGATCAACGTACGGCGTAGCATACGAAGCAAAGGAAACAGTAGCTGTTCGACGAAAGTAATAGCTTGAGGAGAAGAAGAAGGAGGAAGCTGAGATAGAACTAAGTACATGTAGGCGTGGATGCCTAAGTGGATGCCATCTACGTCAGGCATCCGCGAATGGTAACAACCCCAGTTCGTTACACTATGCAGCCTTAAAGTCTCCAGCGACCACCTCTCTATACAGCTGGTTTCAAATTCTCCCCTTTTTATACACAACCGTAGTCTAGAAATGATTCCTTGACTACCGCTTTAGGTATGACAGAAGGACAACAATTCCCTTATGAGGCGGTGCCAGTTGAAGAACAAGAATCTAAAGCGGCTCATGCAGCTGTTGAGCATTCCGTGGTCGAAAATCATGAACAAAACAAAGCCCCGCCGCAGCCTCTGGATCTTTCTTGGCTAGAGAGAGTTTCGCGTCTGGCTTTTGATTTAATTATTGCCGTAATCGCGCTCCTCTTCACTGTTTTTGGGATCTGGGTCTTTCGAGCTGATGGAGATCCCGCGGGTCCAGGGTCAATAGGCGCTAAACTTTTCAGTGTCTCAATATTTCCGCAATTCGAATTCACCATTCTTTCTGTCTTCCGGCATGCTGAGTCCTCGCTAACTGCAAACTATCCTCTAAGGCACCTACTGTTTTCCCTGTCTTGTTTGCTGCCATCGCTGGCAGCAGCATGAAAAGCATCGCGGCCCGGCGCGTTCAGACTAGTCAGGGAGCTACTATTTTTAATCTTTTAACCTGTAATTTATATATATTATATATAAAATAATAATATTATCAGATAAAAAACTAAAAATACTTATATATAAGGCCTAAAAACAGCTCTGATACATACAGTATTTAAAGGCTTGGTATATTTAATCTGTTTACACTAAAATAGGGACCCAGTGGGTTCCCACATGGGTTTTGGGTTAAGGGTCTCAACCCAAAACCTATTAATAGGTTATAGAATTAGACCCAAAACCCATTTTGGGCTGGGTTGGGTTATGGTTGACATAGGTTCTGGCGATGTCTAGGTACGTTCTTTATGTGCCTAGGACCTCTAGAGCTTCGCAGGTAATTTATAATTACCGATCGAATCAGAAGATTATTATATGTAAAGGGCTATAGCGACAACTGTTTAATTAGGGCTAGGCCTATATGCTGTTTATAATAATCTTGAAGAAGAGTTATCTATGTGAGCTTCTACCTGGTTTTCTAGGAGGAAAAGGTCATGTGACATGACGTGATATATCCTCGGGCCTGGGCCCGTTACACTATTACAGTCATATATTGCCTCTGTAACGCTTAAATTAATGATCAGAAAAGTAATAGAGAGACAGACAAGCGTTTAAAATTCCTTAGATAAAATTCCCCACTATAAAGACCCATAGATAGGGGTTGGGCTGCCTTATATCCAAATAGAAGGGATGATTAATGGCTCCGAGGCTGTAGACTAGGTAAGTTGCATCTAGATTTTAGAAATTTGGAATTTAACTAATATCCTCCAGTCGCTGCTGGATCACCTTTTTCAGAACCAAGTGATAGAAACAGTACAATGAGTTGAGAGGTACTATTAAGACAAAATTTTCAGTGGGCTAATTGGTTCCAATAAACAAAGATAATACAAATAAACTCAGAAGCATGGCTAAATTACCGATGATATGACGATCTGCATATTCTTCAGAACCCATCAACACCTCGTGTTTAATCGCAACAGCCCCTTCGGCCTAGCTAAATATCCCTGAATATTTACTCACTAGCCCATCTGGAAGTTTTGCAGTTGAAGGGTCATTCCAGCAGTCATCCTTGCTTTAAGCCGTGCCGTAATTCAGTATATCTTGATTTGATTTGTCCCAATAACTACTAGTACGATATGAGCAAAGCACGAAAGCTGCCAAGTCAACAGCTAAAATGCAGCTATTACCAGTACCAGAGTCACTGACCTCTGCTCCCTCGCCAATGCACAAAGAACAGCCCTAACTAGCCTTTCAAAGAACCACGCTCTTCCGCGTGAGTAATCATCTCTTTCTCGACCTCTAGCGCGGAATCGTGCGCTATCGCGACATCCCGACGTGCCTCATCTAGCATCATCATGTCCGTCTCTCCTGAGCGACTCTTGAAAACACGATCCATCTCCTCCAATGTCGCACCCTTGGTCTCTGGAAGAAAGAAATAGATCCAGACAATGCTAGCAGCAAGGAAGACGGCAAAAAAAATATATGTGCCCCACTTCCAAGTCTGGAACATAGGTGGAACGAAGAAAGCGACAGCGAAGTTGTTGACCTAAATCTGATTTAGTACTGCTTGTGAACTCCGGTGGATGCACTTACCCAATTGCTTGAAGCACCGAAAGATGAGCCCTTGGAACGAACAGAGAGCGGGAATATCTCTGCTACCAGTGTCCATGATACTGGACCCCATGTAGCACCAAAAGCGCCCACATAGATCCAGATAAAAGCCACTGCAGCCCAACCGGCATTTGAATGATTTTCGAAGTCGTTTCCAAATTTAGCGACGATAATGCCTACCAAGACCATCGAAATCCACATGACGGCCGAACCGGCATAAAGCATGGGCTTTCGCCCAACTCTATCGATGAGAGGCATGGCTGGGAGAGTGCACACAAAGAATACTACTCCGGTGACTCCAGTAGCGAGCAGGGCTTGAGTACCTCCAGTCAGACCCAAGCTCTGGAAAACAGTGCTGGCGTAGTAGATGATTGCATCAATACCACTCCATTGCTGAAAGAACATAACGAGCCATGCGATGGCGACCCGCTTGAAGTTGTCCCAGGTCCGGAAGATTCGATAATACTGGGCAAACTCGCGAACCAATACACTTCCTTGTTCCTTGGCAGCCAGGTTTGGGAATGTCTTTGCAAAGGACCGCTTCTCGAAGAGACTCTCTGCCTCGATCTCCTTAAGCTCAGCCTGGATCAGCTCGTGATCCTCAGGTAGTTTACGCAGGTAGGACAGGGTAGCAAGCGCCTCCTGGACTCTACCCTTTTTGACAAGCCAGCGAGGAGAAAATGGCAGCCACCAAATTCCACATGCGAGAAGCAGGGCTGGAATGCCTTGGATGATGGAGGGAAGGCGCCAGGCCATGTCGGTTTGTGTTTCTCCAATTCCACCAATATTGTTGCTTCCGTATCCTATCCAGAAGGACAGCATGATGCCGAAAATGGTAGCAAATTGGTAGAATGATACCAAGAATCCACGAAGCTCGGGTGATGATAACTCGGCATTATAGAGGGGACTTTCGCACCGGAAAATTAGTTGATGAGACTAGAAAATGAGTCAAGGTTGAACTCACCCAACGCCACTGAAAGTACCAACTCCAAGACCAGTAAAGAACCTGCCAGCGTATAACAAACCTGGCTCGTGGTAGCTGGCTCCACAATAGAGATAGCTCCCAAGGACAACCCAACAACAGGCCGAAAACATGGTATACTTCCGGGAGAATATCTCACCCAGAATTCCTGCAGAGAGAGATCCTAAAATACCACCCAATTGCAGAATCGATGTGAGCCAGCCGGTCGCGCTAGAGGATGCAACGACAGTAGGAAAGTTGTCTGTGAAGCGAGTCATAACAAGAGATTGGCCCAGTACTCCTTGTTGATATCCATACTCAAATCCGCCAACCCTATATAACGTGTTAAAAGAGTTCTATCAGATAAGAGTATCTGAGACATACGAGGCGAAGAGAGCAATGACCATCAGTTTGGGATTGTGTAATAGCGATGACCAGCGGTTCTTCATCGCCGCCTGAGTGCGGGAATCCCTATTTGACTCGTCTGCAATTTCAGCCATATTGAATCCCAAGACTGAGTCAAACAGGCCAGAATTGTAGTTTTGACGGCGGAAAGGGGTTTATCTCGATTGAAACCGGAGATGCCACAATATAACCTAGAAATCAGAAGCTCTCGAGTGAGCACAGTGGATCTAGCTCAACATCATATCTTTATAAACCACTTTTCTAGAATCAGACCATCGAGGCAATATAAGCCGTGGTTACATTACCCCCCCTTGGAACCTGCTTGCTTTTGGAAGTTGGTGCCACTCGGGGAATACTGCGGGGTTTGCGGGGAACTCTGGGGAACCCTTCAAATGGCCACTTTGTGGACTTTGATTCCCACGCTAAAGCCAACTAAAGTAGTGCGGGCCAGTTCGAGTAGTGCGAGGCGCTTTGAATTGCCGAGAGATTCTACCCTGAACTAATTTGTTAATATTAACCACCCTCCGCCCGCTTCTGTATGCTGCCCTAAGCGCTTTGATTCCTAACTGTTTACCAAGCTACAGGAAATCCATGTGAGCTCAGAAGGAAACTAACAATCCTAATGATGAGTTATATTGAGGTAATAGCTTTCTAGTTTGCAGCCAAAGCTAACTTAATGAGAAAAAGTGACCAAGGCTTGAAACCTAAGCCCATGCCCGTCAAATTCTAGTTGGTTTTTTTTATTAACTAATGCCTCACTGAACTACGTGCTTACTCCGATTTAGCAATTGACCTAGGCCATGTTAAATGACTTCAACAAAAACACGGTCATAGCGGGTCAAAGGAAAATGCCCATCGTCGGTTCCCTCCAGAATGATCGAAATGGTCTGACCGCGTTTTGCATCAGCTGGAATCTTCACAATCGCCCGGTTCTTTCCCTGAGCAGCCACAGACACGGTGCCAGGGTATGTGCCTTCCTCCAAATATTGCCACCAAGAAGTGTTCACGTTGTCATTATCTGGATCGGAAACTGCACCGGCCAGTGTGACCGTATCACCAGGAAGTCCCTTAACTGTTCCATCATTTAGAATCTTAACAGCGGGCGCATGGTTTCCGTTGCGGTACTTCGGTGTCACTGTCCACTGCATGCGGGCCGCAAAGTCGTTCTGAACTGGCGCTATCCAACGGCTTATGGTGTACAAGTCTACTTCGCTGCCATTTTGCCCGACCTCGCTTTGAACCATCACCCACAGATCCGGAGAAGTAGAGTTCTGTTTTGCTCGACCGCCCCAGCCACCGAGATTCGGGTTAGCTGGGTCCTGAATGCCGGTGGTCAAGAGGGGGTTAAAGGCCACATTATCGCCCTCGGAAAGGAAGTCGTACGGATAAAGTGGCTTGCACCAGCTAGCGGCCGCTTTTGTTTTATTGCCGTAAACATCCTCCGGATCACCTGGCATGGACTGACCGTCGAGCCAGGCGCGATAGAGCTTTCCATACGGCCCCATTTCGATATTTGGCCTGATCCATTTGCCAGTGAAATACAAGTTATCGTCGGGTAGCCCGCGAACGTTGCCTTGGCCTTTGTTGCAATTGTATGCCCAGAGGGCGTAGCCAGTTGACAGCTCCTCGACGCGGATTTGGGGCCAGTTAGGGGCGATATAATCAGCGTAGGTATCATCCTGGAAGCCACTGGCCATGATGACGGCCTTGCGGGAGATTCTATCTTTGGTCTGTGCCCAGTTGCGTGACTTAGAATATTGGTCCTCGATTGACTTGAGGGCACGGGCAATAGTGTTGGTGCCACCCCAGACCTGCAAGTAAAGCTTTCGTGGATCATCGTCAAGCAACAGCTCTTTGATGAGATCGGAGCCAGCGGTGTCTTTATTCATCTCACCCTCAAAGTCAATGTTGCCAATTCTGACCGTAGAAAGTAGCTCCTTTGGGGTTGGGTAGGATGGATCATGGCGACGAAGGTTAGGGTAAACCTTTGCATAAGCCTTCAGTACTTTGTCCTGAATGGTTCGGGTTCCAGTCCAGCGCAGTGACGTGCCGTTGCCGTTGCCGGCCCAGTGCCATACGCTAGAACTATAGATGATGCCTTGCGTATCGAGATCATTTGTGTAAAGTAAGTATCGAATGAGCGAGGCGAGGTCGTCCTGCTCCATGTCGGTTGTGACAACGGTGCGCAATTTCGTCGGTTTG
This sequence comes from Penicillium cosmopolitanum, assembly GCF_028827165.1. Taxonomy (NCBI): domain Eukaryota; kingdom Fungi; phylum Ascomycota; class Eurotiomycetes; order Eurotiales; family Aspergillaceae; genus Penicillium; species Penicillium cosmopolitanum. Next base: position 23,418 of record NW_026622678.1, on the reverse strand, counting down.
CTGGCAACATGTCCAAACACAGCAGGTACCGCAGTGGCTATCAGGCCAAGTGTAAGAAAAAGGCGGACAATGGACCACATTCTGGGCGATGCAGCTTGTTCACCGGGTTGTTCAAGCGAAATAATTGATTTCTCGACCAGACATCAAGTTTGAGCCTGTTTAAGTAGTTCACGTAAACCCTTTAAGTTGGCCTTGCGGAGGTATTGTGGGGACCCCACACTTTGGGAAGGGTGTTGCTCCGCATTCTGTTCCGCAAAAAGGTAAATTAGCCACTGGCACTCATTTGCTCATAAACTGCCTTTGGATATATGCAAACGAATGCGACAAATCTGGAATGCACTTCAAGTCACATCGATGAGTCCATTATCAGCGGTTGCACTTGCCTCAAATGGATCGTTTTCTGTGAAATTCTGGATATGGCATGGCTTGATCGCTTGTACATTCTGCCTTTGCTAGGTCAGTAGTACTGTAGCGTTTCCCATGCCGGCTAGTCTCAAATTATCTATGAGCTTCTTGGCGTATGTCTTCTATCCGAGCTGTATATAATCCATACGTATATAAACATTCTTATTAACTGAAGGGTTCTGATAAAGAATATTGATTTTCCAAATAGGACTCATAAGTATAGCTAAAATCTGATAATACGAAGACCTATATATGTATAAATTTCTGACGCCTTACCTCTTTTGGCTGGATAAAATCGATTAATAATCGATTAATCAGCTATGTTTTTTACACCTGTTTTGTCGACCTTCAAATCTTTCATCTAATCCTAGATCACTACGGCGTATCCTAGTGAAATATAAATATAAATATAAACAAGAAGGGTGTTAATCCATAGATTAGAAGTAAAAACCTATAAGATTAATAAATTGGTGGTTTGCGACCGCGATCAAAAGTTTTGTTGAATTTCGTGATGTAAATTTACAGAAATATATCTTTAAGCCACCGTAACAGCAATGTATAATTATTAAGATCATCTGATTTTCTTCAAATTATCTGAAATAGACATTTTATTGGGATTTTTCTGGATCATTAAATTCACTAGAAATGATTTGATTTTTCACTCCAATTACCATAGAATACGACTGAATTTCCGACGAGAGTTATGCACTTACAAAGAAGTCACTTGAGGTCACGTTTCGCACCTCAGGGTCACCTCAGGGTTACCCTCATGAGGTGAGGTGCTCGACCTACCGCACCTGAGGGTTGGAATCTTGGAACCTGAACCGCCCAAATGGAGGTGCAGGTGCAGGGTCGGTAGGGTTACCTGAGGTGCAGTGCCAGGTCTAGATATGTCAAACGCCAATGTTTTTAGGACAGTCCAATCTTCGTTCTCACATACTCTGTATCTTCCCAAATTTGGAAATTTCACGGGCCGTGCGAGATTACGGAAGGGATTCGGTGCGGTTATCAGAGGATAGGTGTCTGGGCGCGGAGTTGGGATCTGCATCTGCGTCCACGAAGAAGGGGGGGCACGAATGCCTTGGCGGAGAGGAGAGGGGTGGAGAATGTATCGTCTGCTCGGGCGACGCCGTCGCCGTCTCCTGCTTCTGGGGGCTCGCATTCGTCCGTGCTTAGGAGATACGGCGAGGATTCGGAAACAGGGAGGACAGCCTACTGTAAACCGCGGGTCGTCGAGAATGTCCCATTCATCCTGAGACCCTGGGTCGAGGAGAGCTCGTTAAGGAGAGTAAATACTAAAAGCGCTCCATCATCACGTGAGAGGCTGAGTCGCAATTCCCACCCTTTTAAAGGTCAACGTCATTTCTCCCTATCCCAAGGGACCTAGTGCAGTCAGGCTGACTGCACGGCGGTGAGTTATTCTTAAGTATAGGCAGAATTCGCCCCACCACTAGGACATCGCCAGAACCCATGTCAACCATGACCCAACCCAACCCAACCCGACCCAAAATGGGTTTTGGGTCCTATCCAAGGGACCTGGTGCAGTCTACTAGACTGTACAGCAGTAAGAAACTCTTAAGTATAGGTAGTATTCGCCCCACTAAGTAGACTGCAACAAAATTTTTCTCGAGTAGACTGCAAGCAATTTCCTTTGTACGATTAATCTTAGATTTTCACAAGTTCTAAGTTTATATATAATCTATTACTAACCTAATTTATAGTCTCTATAGTCTTCTATAGCAGTCGTACGAGTTAATCCTAATTTGTCTAAAACTCTGTAATATTTTTGTTAGGTACGACCAGAAAGGCAACGTGCCTCTGCCTCAAAAGTGTCATTACTCCCTCCGAACGATTAGACACGCCTTTCGCTTTCCGGATCAGCTAAACTGTGGCAAAATTCCAGTTAACTTCAAAAGATCGGATATACAATGTTTGAATGATACTATCTTAATCATACGATCTTCAGATGTTGCCTATGAAATCGCTTCTACGGCATCAGTAAAGTTGCCCGCTGCGAAGACAACCTGGCCACAAATGTAGTTTCGTATATGAATAGGTGCTGGTTCGTGAAATCATATAGGGTTTTATCAAGGGGGCGCAAGTCGGTACGGCGTTAGCCGGTATCATTATTAAAATAAGTGTAAGTTATTCCTGAAGACAGAATATACCAAAGAGAAGTCCGGGAATATCATTTTGTTGTCAACCTCTATCACGAAAGGCTCACGAAGATCAATAAAGCATCAAGAGTCTGTGAGTACAGTAAGTAAGCTAAGGTAAGTTGCTGTTTATACTATCAAGAACTGAGTAAGCCCGATACTGTTAATGTGACAGGAGTGGTAGAGGCAGGTTCAACTCGCCAGGTTGTCAAAGCTATCTCTAACTTAATTATTTCATTTGTTTGCGTTACATAGAAGCTTCTAGTTGCTGATGGATCTCCAATACAGTAACAAAACCAAAGTATCGTACTTTTAATCTGAGTATAATATATATGGAGAGTCCGGGAACCGCTTTCGTTGACTGAATATCCGCAGGGTATCTACTATAGGAAATTGAATTAGGGCTGTACGCACCGATTCAAACTTATCGAATATAATCCTTTTTGTTGAAAAGCAAAAAGAAAAAAGAACTACAAAGGAGCGTAGGTCAGGTGGATGACCTCAGGGTTGCTGACTGATTCTGGGCTCTACTTGATTCGACGCTGGAAGATTAGTGTGCAGCTGTCGAAGACAAGTGCAACCGGTGCTCTGCTTTTCCTCTGTATTAGAGGTGTTAAGGCTTGTCTGTCAGATGTTAATCCGATCAGATGTTGTGTAAGCTAAACAGTTAAAAGGCAAGTCGGCAAGAGTCACTCTGGAAGCCTTGGGCTGTTTCCTTGTCGTGCTTAATCTGTACTTTGTACAGCAACTTTCCTCTGGCAGAGCGGTATAAAGACTGTGAGAGACCGTAAAAGACCGTTTTGGCCAGTCCTATCCCAAAAGGGTTGGTGCAGTCAGGCTGACTGTACGGCGGTAAGTTATTCTTAAGTATGGGCAGAATTCGCCCTACTACCCTGACTGCAAGTGATTTTTCCTACCCTGACTGTAAGTAATTTCCTTCGTACGATTAACCTTAGATTTTTAGAAGTTCTAAGTTTATCTATAATCTATACGCAGTTTGATTTTTAGTAACTACCGTCCTCTGTAGTAATCGTACGACTCAACCCTAAATAGCTTAAAACCCTTAAAATCTTTTGATAGAGTACTGTTACGGACCTAGCAACATAAGGGGCCGCAACTTACTGATGGGCCACCGAGAGCCAACCAACCCGCAGGGGCCAGGCACAACCCCGAGTCACGTGCGCGACCAGGCAGAAAGGCAGACAAAGGAAGCGGAAAACAGCCTCCTACTCACCGTCACGAACTATACTCGAGAAAGGAGCCGAGGTGAACACCCAAGGTGGAGTCTTTGGAAATGCTCTCTATGCTGCGTCTTGCGGAGGACATAATAAGATCGCACTGTTGCTGCTTGAGAAAGGGGCTGAGGTCAATGCCCAAGGTGGAGAGTATGGAAATTCTCTCCAGGCTGCGTCTGCCGAAGGACACGATAAGATGGTGCAGCTACTACTCGAGAAGGGAGCCGAGATCAATACCCAAGGTGGAGAATATGGAAACGCTCTCTATGCTGCATCTAAAGGAGGACATAGTAAGATCGCACTGTTCCTGCTTGAGAAAGGAGCTGAGGTCAATGCTCGAGGTGGATTCTATGGGAATGCTCTCCAGGCTGCGTCTTACAGAGGACACGACAAGATCGTGCAGTTACTGTTAGAGAACGGAGCTGAGGTCAACACCCAAGGTGGATTCTATGGAAATGCCCTCCAAGCTGCGTCTTATGAAGGCCATGATAAGATCGTGCAGTTACTGCTCGATAAAGGAGCTGAGGGTAATGCCCAAGGTGAAGCGTATGACATTGCTCTCCAAATTTCGTCTATGTATAGGAGAACAAGATAAAATTGCGGGAATTGTCTAGCACATCTGGTTTCTTTTTGATCCACATCCCTCCTTCCATCTTACAAAATTAAAGGTCCCATGACCTCTGGAATTAGTTGCTCAATGAATTGCTATCATGTACTTTTCGCTACGTTTCGCTGAACATGTATGCAGAAACAATTGTATGTTAATGAATGAAATTGATAATTCAATCATTACTAGCTGCTAGTTTCGTTTATTGACTTACCATTTCTGTCTTTCTATCGCACTGATGCTGGGGATTCATTCTTCCGACGCTGTGATAGGAAAATGTATTGTATGGTATTCGTATCGTCAGAATTGTGATCGCGATCTATTTTCGTAATATCAGTGGAGTAAATATCTCTTGGCAGTGGGGCCCGAGAAAAGAAAAGCAGCCATGAGGGTAGAAGCCGTTTTCGCTATCGACTGTACCAAATGAGATAGTAGCAGGACTCTGGAGCTTTACGGAGTGCCACGTGGCGACAATACCGATTTCCTGTACTGATTGAGAGTGATGGCGGGACGGGCCGCGATGCGAACCCCTGAGCCGCCCGACCGCGACGAACGCGAAGCTTCGCCACCGCGACTGGCAAGACCGAAACGCATCACCAGACCACCCCGAATCTATGCTCAAGAACAAGAAATCGACAATGAACAGAGGCAGACGCGACCTCAGCAAAAGAAGAGGACTGGACCCGAATCTCAGCCTGATAAGGCAGCTTCGGATGACTCCGCGACCGAGAGCGACAACCTCGATGTGAACGATTTGGTGAAAGAGATCGCCAAACTCAGGACAGAAATCAGACTACGAGACGAGTTGCACAAGGAAGAACTACAAAAAGCCAAAGCAGAGTTCGGTGCTGCCCTCGCCGGGGTCCAGCACGAGCTACAGAACCTGACAGACAGGACCCCGACATCGCAGTGCAACTCCGAAGCGTGCGCCCAGACGGGTCACGATGAAATCCTCCGAGAAATCCAATCCCTACGTGAAGAAATCAGCGCTCCCGCTTTCACAGGTTCCCCGTCCTATGCCGATGTCGCCCGCACTCCCCCGCTCAGCCACCCGAGTAATATACGGAGCCTCTCGACATCGAACACAACACCAACCACGTTCACCGACACACTCTATTGCACAATCGACACCTCCAGGATGGCAGAGAACGAAAACGAGAGGATGTCTGCGGGCTCTATCCGGGCGGCAGTCGAGACAGAGATCCGAGCGACGGCAGACCACACGCACTGGCGCTGTCGCGCCGTCACTGTGGACCCGAAGAACACGAACCGGATCAGAATAGCGTGCCGCGACGAAGCCGAGCACCAGCTGATCAAGAAAGTGGCGGAATCCCAAATCGGTGCGGGGGCACGGGTGCTTCGGGATGAGCTTTACCCTATCAAAGTTGACAGCGTTAACAAAGCCGCAGTTCTGGATGAAAAAGATGAGATCCGTGTCGGAGCAGCCGCCGCCTTCAGCGAGGAGAACGAAGCCACCGTTGCGAAAATCGCATGGCTTAGCAAGAGGGAGAGCGCAAAAGCATATGGGTCAATGGTCGTCTACCTCACTAAAGGTAGTGACGCACGGAGACTGCTAGCCGACGGGTTCTTCCATGCTGGGGGAGAATCCGGCGTAACCAGCACCTTCGAGCACCGACCACGACCGATGCAATGCTATAAGTGCCAGGAGATTGGCCACAAGGCTTTTCAGTGCAAGAATGCCCAGAGATGCGCAAAGTGCGCCGTAGAAGGCCATCGCCACAGTAGCTGCGACCAGACAGTTCCGAAGTGCGTTCCATGCGGGGGCCCTCACGAATCGTTCAGCAGAAACTGTCGGAAGCTCTATCCGCCACGCAATGAATAAAACGCTCCGAGTGATGCAACTGAATGTGAGGAAACAGGGTGAGGTGCATGAAAGCCTCATGAACGACCAAGATACCGCAAACGCAGTGGCACTAGCGATCCAGGAGCCCCAGGCGAGGAGGATTCAAGGCCGGCTCTTGACCACCCCGATGGGGCACCACAAGTGGACCAAGATGGTTCCCTCCACGTGGAGGGAAGGGAGATGGGCGATCCGAAGCATGCTGTGGGTCAACAAGGATGTGGAAGCGGAGCAAGTGCGGATTAATTCGCCGGACCTAACGGCGGCCGTCATTCAGCTTCCCGAGCGACGGATTTTTATCGCATCAGTTTATGTAGAGGGAGGGGATGCCTTTGCGTTGATCGACGCATGCGATCACCTCCGAAAAGCAATCGCAAAGGTACGGCGAGGCTCGGGGACGATGGTGGAGATCATGATCATGGGGGACTTTAACCGCCATGATCAACTGTGGGGAGGAGACGAGGTGTCCTCAGTCAGACAAGGCGAGGCGGATTCGATCATCGATCTCATGAATGAATTTGGACTCAGCAGCCTGCTCAAACGGGGCACCAAGACATGGCACGGCGGAGGATATTCGGGGGACTGCGAGTCGACGATCGACCTCGTTCTCGCCTCGGAAAACTTGACGGACTCGATGACCAAATGTGCGGTCCACGGAACGGGGCACGGTTCAGATCATGTTACCATTGAGACTGTTTTTGATGCGCCTTGGATAGCTCCAACGCAGACAGACAGACTGCTGCTCAAGAATGCACCGTGGAAAGAGATCAATGCCAGAATCGCGAGCACGCTAACTGCCACTCCGGTGGAAGGTTCCGTGCAGCAGAAGACCGATCGGCTGATGTACGCGGTGTCGGAAGCGGTTCGTGCGTTGACGCCGAAGGCCAAACCATCACCGCACGCAAAGCGGTGGTGGACGGCGGACCTGACACAACTTCGTCAGATATACACACATTGGAGAAACCACGCCCGCTCGGAACGACGAGCAGGACGAAAGGTGCCACAGCTGGATGACATGGCTGCAAGCGCCGCAAAGCAATACCACGACGCGATTCGGAAACAAAAGAAGAAACACTGGAACGAGTTTCTGGCTGACAACGACAATATCTGGAAAGCTGCCAAGTATCTGAAATCAGGGGAAGACGCAGCCTTCGGAAAGGTGCCGCAGCTCGTCAGAGCAGATGGAACGGTCACCACCGATCATGGGGAGCAGGCGGAAGAACTACTGACTAAATTCTTCCCACCGCTGCCGGACAGCATTGGCGACGAGGGAACTAGACCACAAAGAGCACCGGTGGAGATGCCGACCATTACCAGGGAAGAGGTGGAGCGGCAGTTGCTGGCAACGAAGTCATGGAAGGCGCCAGGTGAGGATGGCCTACCGGCCATAGTGTGGAAGATGACCTGGCCCACGGTCAAACACCGGGTCCTCGATCTTTTCCAGGCGTCATTGGAAGAAGGCACGCTGCCGAAACAGTGGCGACACGCAAAGATCATTCCGCTGAGGAAACCGAACAAGGAAGACTACACCATTGCCAAGGCATGGAGGCCGATCTCACTGCTCGCCACATTAGGCAAGATCCTGGAGTCAGTGGTGGCAGAAAGGATCTCGCACGCAGTGGAGAGCCACGGTCTGCTCCCAACCAGTCACTTCGGGGCCCGAAAGCAGCGGTCCGCGGAGCAGGCACTCCTACTCCTACAGGAGCAAATCTACGCAGCGTGGCGAGGACGACGGGTGCTGAGCCTGATCAGCTTTGATGTCAAGGGGGCCTACAATGGGGTCTGTAAGGAACGATTGATCCAGAGGATGAAGGCGCGAGGTATACCGGAATTTCTGCTTCGGTGGGTTGAGGCGTTCTGCTCGGGACGAACGGCGGCCATCCAGATCAATGGGCAGCTGTCCGAGGTTCAGGACCTGCCACAGCCTGGACTGCCTCAGGGCTCGCCCCTGTCTCCGATTCTCTTCCTCTTCTTCAACGCCGACCTCGTGCAGAGACCGATCGACGGCCAAGGAGGAGCACTTGCCTTCGTGGATGACTTCACCGCGTGGGTAACAGGGCCAACCGTACAGAGTAATCGGGAAGGTATCGCAACAATCATCAATAACGCGCTCGATTGGGAAAGGAGGAGCGGCGCAACCTTTGAAGCAGACAAAACAGCCATTATACATTTCGCACCCAAGGCTCGCAAAGTCGACCAAGAACCGTTTACTGTCAAGGGACAGACGGTCGTGCCTAAGAACAAGGTCAAAATCCTCGGGGTCCTGATGGACACGCGATTGAAGTACAAGGAACATATTGCCAGGGCAGCGTCTAAAGGTCTGGAGGCAGCGATGGAGCTTCGACGACTTCGAGGTCTCTCTCCAGCGACAGCGCGGCAGTTGTTCTCGTCGACAGTAGCTCCAGTGGTGGACTATGCCTCGAATGTCTGGATGCATGCCTTTAAGAATCAAAACATGGGACCGATCAACCGGGTGCAAAGGGTAGGAGCGCAAGCAATTGTGGGCACATTCCTCACCGTTGCGACCAGCGTAGCGGAGGCCGAGGCCCACATTGCCACGGCACAACACCGATTCTGGAGACGAGCCGTGAAGATGTGGACAGACCTCCACACGCTACCGGAAACCAACCCTCTCCGCAGAAACACAGATCGGATCAGGAAGTTCAGGAGATACCACCGCTCACCATTATACCAAGTAGCGGACGCGCTGAAAAACATCGATATGGAATCGCTGGAAACCATCAACCCTTTTACACTGGCACCATGGGAAGCACGCGTGCAGACTGATGAGCCCATCTCAGAGGGGTCAACTGTACCAGGCGGGTCAATACAGATTGCGTTCAGCAGCTCAGCGCGGAACGAGCTGGTCGGATTTGGTGTGGCGATCGAGAAACAACCACCACGCTATCGGAAAGTGAGACTGAAGACCTTGTCCGTCGCGTTGAGTACGAGAACAGAGCAAAATCCATTTTCCGCGGAGTTGGCGGCAATGGCGCATACACTGAAGACACTCGTGGGATTGAAAGACTTTAGGATCACGTTGATCACGAGCAACAAAGCGACAGCTCTCACGCTGAAGAATCCGCGACAACAGTCGGGTCAGGAATTTGTCTGTCAAATCTACAAGCTGATGAGAAGACTGCAGAAGCATGGAAATCAGATCAGCGTCCGGTGGATCCCCACTAGCGAAGACAACAAACTACTAGGGCTGGCGAAAGAGCAGGCGAGAGCCGCGACGCAAGAAGATGCTATCCTGCAAGGACAGGTCCCCAAAATGAGATCGACCACTCTAAAGATTGCGCGTGCCCAAGCAGTCCCCAATAGCGAGTTGCCCGAGAATGTAGGGAGACACTCCCGACGAGTGGACACAGCACTCCCAGGAAAACACACGCGACAGCTGTATGACCGATTATCGTGGAAAGAGGCGAGCGTGCTAGCCCAGCTCCGCACGGGCATGGCAAGACTCAATGGATATCTCTTCCGGATCAATGCCGCCGAGACAGATCAATGCGCATGTGGACAAGCAAGAGAAACTGTGGACCACTTCCTCTTTCGATGTCGGAAGTGGACTGCACACCGGACAGAAATGCTGCAATGTACCCACACTCACCGAAGTAACATGTCCTTCTACTTGGGAGGGAAGTCATCCTCCGATGATCAAAAGTGGAAGCCAAATTTGGAAGCAGTACGAGCCTCAATACGGTTCGCGATCGCTACGGGCCGGCTTGAAGCCACTTAACCTTGCCGACGAACGCAGATAGAACACCTTCTCCTACTAACCCCAACACCTTGTGACAGACAGTGGACGCGCTTCAACTGCCGAGGATAGGATGTTGAACACTTGAAGAAGCGCCTTCAAGCTAGTCTACTAACCAATACTTACCCACAGGGACCAGCTATGAGATTGGAAGTTAAGATGTCAAATACGGAAGGAAATGATGTATGGGCTCCAAGGAGACACAGCGTATACCCAAACATGCATGTACTGGTAGATTAGTGATAGTTGCCCTTTCGGCTCGGCCGCCGGGCGTTAATGAATTGTGTGTGTGTGTGTGTACCAAATGATCCTGGAAGCAGCTTCGAGTCCGCCCCGTTTCCTCCTCCTTCGATTTCGATGAGCACGGCTCCATTCCTATATCCCGATCCCTCCATTTGATAGTATACGGCATTATGTTATGAGTATGTGTAGATTGCTTTCCGGGTGGCTGGAACTTTAGTCCTGGCTCACTTCATTATGTGGTCATGGCATCCCTACTATACATATCAGGCCGCGTGCACAAGCAAAGGAAGCAAATCTGGAATGCGAAAATTTGGTGAGTGGAGAAATCAATTTTTAGTGATTTCGAGTAGCCTGGCAAACATATCTGTATTTAGGAATGACTACATCAAGTTCAGTTGATTACATATCTCCTAGTTGCCATACCCAAGTCTAAGTTTGAAATATAGCTATTAGTCTGCGGTCCAATTCTCGCCTTGAAAATCTGGCAGCTAGAGTAGCACATGGAGACACCGGGTCAATCTAAGATGACAAAATATATGAAACGTTATTTTGAAGCGTATTGATTAACCGCTAGGGTAAGTAGATCTATAAAGTCCTTCTGATCTCCGTCCACCACGTCCTTCTCAGAGCCCTCCGCAAGAAGTTTCAGTATGAAAGATCCAAAGAAGTAAACATGGCTTAGTAGCGATTACGACAGTAGAAAGTCTTGTTTGTAATTCAGTGCGCTGGCTAAGATTTTCAGGGTACCTAATAAACGATCTGACCCCGGCCGTGATCTCCGGAGGTATGAACGACGAAGTGACCGAGATATGCATTGTGAGCGACGAGCAATCGCTTGACCCAGTCGCTGCATTTTAGGCACACCCCTTATTTGAAGGCCGTAGCGCGCGATCAGTATTAAGGGAAGATCGATAAAGAGCCGGTCATTCTGCCCAGGTATTGCTGTAGGTCTTGGAGCACTTTTTGATATAGTATGATGCAAGACCGCCAGGTCGGCCGCCCGTAAAGATTCCTGGCGCGGCGAAGGCAGGTAGTGTAAAAGTATTTCACCTATAGGCCGTTCTCTTCGCCCCAGAGGTTGGGCTAGTGGTGTAGATACGTGCGACAGCATCCACAAAACTACTACAATAAACCTGACGTATGATTCATTCGAATCGGGGTTGAGGCTTTGAGTGAAATCGAGTGAAATACCACTGGGAGGGTTTTGAATCACATTATTTTCCTTGGGAATTATGCTCGTTGTAGCTGATAAGTATGCTATGAGATTTGGTAACCCGAATTTCAACTTGATGTATTTTCTCTCATGGGTCGGGCCTAGACACTATAAATAATTTTGGCTTGTGTCTTCTAGGAAGGGAAGTTGTGTTTTTGAAAGGGCCATAATAGTTTATTGAGGTGATAATCGAGATGAGTCATCAGTCACATAATCAAGACGGCAGATTCTAGGTATTTGGGGACGAGTTGGCAAAATAAGGGTGTTCACTCACTACTTTCGATGCCCTGGCCGCCCTCACCACCAGGTCCCCGGGTCAGTGATCACCTGTATAATCAGCTGTAGAGCTCACTCTAAAAAGCCTATTTACGTACTGTTTCAACACATTCTTAATCCAAATTTTGATCTATTTGATCAACTCACTCACTATTTATCCTTTACCGGTTTAATCTTCGGCGGTTCATATCTCACCGGTTTACATTTCAACAATCGACTCTCACTTACCTATATTTCAACATCTTAGTTTCACCAGTTCTAATTCACCGTTTCACTATTTACTCCTTATCAATTACTGTTCACCTGTTTAATTTCCACTAGTTCAAACTTCACCAGCCGATCCTCGGTCCACATTTCAACGGTTAAAGGTTCAACGGTTCACTAGTTCACTTGTCACCAGCCTATATTTCACTAATTTACTCCTCGCTAGTTTACTCTTTAGCAGTCACTCTCCACCAGTCACTCTTTACCAGTTTATTTTTCACCAGTTTACTTCTCACCTGTCACCTCTTACCAGTCACTCTTCACCTATCACTCTTCCCCAGTCACTCTTCACCAGTCACTCTTTACCAGTCACTCTTCTCCAGTCACTCTTTACCAGTCCGTACTTCGCTAGTGCTTCTTAATAACCCAGATTTCAATAACCTACCGTTTACCGCTTCACATCTCACCGGTTCATATCTCACCACTTCAATTCGCCGGAATAGGCAACTTCCCGACAGTGTAGGTATCTTTACCACTAACGGTACATACTTTACCGGTATTTCAATTACATTACGATTTATTTCCCGGACATAACTGTTTTTAATTGTAACACTGTATATCCGTTTTCCCGTAACTATCAACTCTTATTTCTAAACAGCTGTATAGACATATTCTGGAGGGCCCTTGTTGCGAGATACTATATATGCCCATATGTAGATACATTCTACAGGAGCTTTTACATAGAATTAATCAATATTCGATTAGGATTTAATTAAGAAATGCAAAACTTCCGCTACATCTGAAATATATGTGCTAGACTCCCCTCTTGAAAGGCTATTCGCCGGCGATACGGACGAAAGGTGTCTGGATCGCTTATTTTTCCTCTGGAAAGAGCGAGTAATAAAACGGTGTAGAAGCACGATACTAAAAATGGCAAGACTTCCTCTAACTACAGTCATGAGAATCAGTTCTACACTCTGTTTGGAGATATGCGTTGACCAATTTATACGACTGGATACTGGATCGTGCATCTATCGGGTTAATGTTATAAGGGTAGATGTAGAGGTGTCGTCTTTCGTACTCGTTTGTACTGGCGTGGTTGTATCTATCGATGTTGAAGACTGAGTAGAGTGGCCTCCATGTTGATTGGATATAGAGGCGCTTCCCCAGACCACGTTATTCAACCAGATTGTATAAGGTTGTGTTGCAACAGAGAAACTGCTCCTCAAGCCTTCTTTGCCCTCAAATATTACACCTCCAAGATCTCCTGTCACCTTATTAGAAGGTCTGGATATCAGCGAAGGTTCGGGATTCAACCAAGATTCTAAAAGAGATGGCCCCAGAGTATAGAAAGCATTTTGCTCGTGGTTGTCGTAAGAAGTCAATGATAATTGGTATTTTTCATTACTTTCAGATATATACGGCCTAGAAGCATGAGCCGAATGCGTAAAGCCGTTTAAGTCTGCAGTATTTGGTACTTAACTCTCATATAATGAAGTGGCGGTCGTAGAGTATCTCGGTTGCGTTAAATTGGACACCAAGTAAACTTGAGAAGTATGCTCAGATTTAGATAAAGCAACATCGGAAATAGCTGGACTAGGAACGGTTACCATATAAAGATGTTCCGACGGGGGCGTTCTTTCCTTGCTAGGTGTATTTGGAAGCAAGGTCGCGCGAGTTGTAGAGATAGTATAAGGAGCGGACAGAGACGTACAGTAAATAGAGGCTGTAAACTTAGGATTTCTACTTTAAAAGTCAGTCGGTGTTCTGACATATTTTACTTTTATCGATCACCGACCCCAGGGAAGTTTTAGAGACGATATTTGTCGGCATACTGACCTAAAGCACAGCAGTAATATAAATTATTGAGCTCTCAAAGAAAATATGCTAAATATTCTCGCAAGCTTCTCAGGTCTTAATTCATTCTTTTAAGTTAAGATTCGGCCGAATTTCCAGAATTCCGCCTCTGGAGGCTACTTTAGTATAGCGAGTGGTAGGTGTTTTTAATTTTGCGGCTGCGGAAAACATTCTAAGCCCACAATATTGATCCACAATTTCTGGCAAGCTCTAGGAACACTGTATACGCTTAATGTGGAGTTTATAACGGTTGATTACTTGTATAAACTACTTAATATTTAGCGCTCAACACTGCACTGGGATAGGTGTCAACAGCAATCAAACTAGTGCAGAAGACATGTATAAAATCGCTAATCTGGCTTTTAATTATTTCCTCATATATTTCAAAAATGGCTCCTGCTCTAACTCGGGTCAAGAAAGAGCAACTGCGCAAACACCGTAACAACTTGCTTCGCCGTCACAATAAATTTTGGCTTTTGTATAGGATCAAAAGCTGGCTGGTCATGGAGCTCGCAGACGGTTAAATCGTTACGTACCACTCTCACCCTAACAGCCCTCTACCACCAGCGGAAGACATAGTAAGGGCGAAAAAAGGATTCAAGGTTTCAAAGTGATTTGCTTATGAAGTACTAATTCGTAAAAGCAAAACCGAGCCAAGGCCCTAATTGTCAAAACTCCTCGTAATTATGAAACAGCAAATCCTATAAGACGGGCTCCACCGTCCCCGCGGGCCCTTCACTATGGCGATCGGCACCCCCCTGCCCCGCCGCGACCGCCGCCGCTCCTCCATCCTACGTCCATCGGGGATCGGGACGGATGGCACCGTTCGGTTCGTCTCGTTGCGCGCTACCGGACAGTAGGTATGACATCTGGGTAGCCCTGCTGGACGATCTGAAAACCCCCGTGTACCCGTCGGGATCGGGTCTCTGGACTAGTGATACCGGGTGCACTGACCGCAGTATCAATGGTAGCACTGTCAAAGATATACTATAGATACAAGAGAGAGAGCCTACAAGATATACCTAAAGCTCGATTTATAGCGATAATATCTTCGGTCATTTGGTCCCCGCCGGCGTACTGAATTCGACTCTGTATGTAGACCAGAATCATAGTGATATATATCTCCACATGTCTGCCGTCAGTCCCCCTGTTCGGCCCGATTTTCTCCTCTCTAGGATCAAAACTACCGACGGTAAAGGGTGATCAGACTCTCTCAATATTGATCTAATACTACTAAACTATTACAATCCCTCTCTGGGACCGAGGGAAGGGTATAATACTGATACAGTCCCCATCGGATTATTTATATAGAGAAGGGTACCCCCCCGCTAACTAGAGGATCTCCATACTCCACGTGATCTATATAGCTTACCTACGACTGTATACCCCTGTAGAGCTCTGTCCTCGCCGGCGGTAGCGGCCGGCGACAACCCGGACCAGTTATAAGATACTATTCGCCCGACGGCTGCCGCCGGCCACAACGCGGACCAACCAGGGCATATACTGTCTATTATCTATCCTTGGCAGACTCTAGTCTCTAGGCATAGAGGAAAAAGCAAAAAAAAAAGAAAAAAAGAAAAGGGGGTAAGTTACAGCCGTAAGCCTGTATATCAGGGGTTAGTTCCCTAATCCTGTTAATCTGAAGGCATTTTCCTCTCGCTTTATCTATACTATGACAGTACCACCCCTGTACTATTACCATCCAGAGTACAATGCGATCCTCTGCCAGGCATACGAGATTGCAGTCCCAGGCCGTATGGCACAGCGTCATCTCCGGGAAATACATCATATACGAGAGGCCTACAACCGCCGCCTACAACTCCGTACCGTACCTAGGGGTATTCTTCCCCGGCCTGATCATACCGACTTCCCGCCACTCCCCCTATAGCAGCGATATAATTCCACAGCTCCCGGTATATCAGATCTAGTGTTGTGGGACCTGTGGGATATATCTTAGCAGCAGCACCCGACGGGTCCGGGAGCACCACTACCAAAACCATCCTACAGTCTGCAGACCAGAACTATATCAGGTCTATACCCAGCGCTGGTTCGCCAACAGCCGGTACTGCCGCTACTGGATTGTAGGGGTCTCTAGCATACAGCCACAGGACCCTCCTACCTTACAACCAACCTCTACCACCGCTATTCCATCGATTCTACAGACAACCCGGCTTACTAGAAGCGGGACTAAGTTACCTCTTCCACTACCTGCCAACGTACAGCCACAGGACTCTCCTACCTTACAACCAACCTCTACCAACGCTACCCTGTCAATCCCACAGACGACCCAGCTTACTAGAAGAAGAACTGAGTCATTCCTTTCACTATCTGCCAACAAAGGACTAAACAGTGATAAAGATAGACCTGGGGTACCGATACAAGCCGATAGAGATATCCTACAAAATAACCAGACAGTACAAGAAGAACTACAGGAAGAGGAGGTTGGCGAGACTACGGCTGAAGGGTTTATCACTGCTGATCTCAACAGACAGGATAGTCCTCTACCACTACTATCGCCACTCCTAGACCTACAGTCACCGGAGCTACAGGACAGGGGCCCTAGAGCTATACTACTTGGCCAGCCAGACTAATTATTCACGATAGCCCCAAGATCTAGTATTAGCAGGGATACCCTACCCGGCCTATCTGGTTGTCTACAACCTATATCGCCCAGTTCGCCCCCGCCGTCGACTACACCTATAGAGAGTTTTATATTGACCTTCCCTATTTCTACTACTCCGAGCTGGATACAGACCACCCTTGTACAAGAGCACTAGGTACTCCAGGAGGAACAGAATCAGCTCCGGCCAGCTACTAGTCTAGGGGTATCTACTACTGCGCCAGCTACTGTAGAGAACTCGCTCTTTATCTTTGACGCCCAGCGCCAGCAACAGAATGATACCACTCTATGGTTACAGTTTACTGAATGGCCCCGATACTTTCACCAGCGCTCGCTGCTTAGTCTGGCCTGTGCGGCAGGCTCTCCCTATACCTCGCAAGTCCTGCCTGCACTACAGGAGCAATAGGGCGGTGGATCTCTATCTCCTAAATATAGTCGGGCCATGCCCCGGGGGGGGGGGCACATAGTTAAGAAAGTCTTGGCAAGGGGGGGGGGGCATGAATTTAAGGTTTAAATCTTGCCCCCCCCCCTAAGTACCTTAAATCTTAGTATTTTCCGATCGGGTCTTGAAGATCTTTTAATAAAATAGTTGAAATTATCTGGCTATCAAAAAATATTAGTAGATTTTAGGCTAGAAGGGGCTAACCCTAAGGGGGGTAGTTTGTATAGAAGATTTTTTGATGGGGGATGCTAAGGCCTGGCCCTGCGGGTATACTATACCCTTTTCGGCTACTCCCCTCAGCCCTTAGGGTTTAGCCTTAGTAATCTGGCACTCTAGGGTTTATAGGGTCTAGAGTAAGATAGCTTATAACTAGATAAGTAGGTAAGCTATTCGAATAGGGCTTTTTGTATTAGCTCGATAGGAGATATAGCTATAGGCCTATTATATAGAGATTATATAAGCAATCTCTATATAGGCAGTATAAGCCTAAGTAGGTTCTTTAGAATGTTC
This sequence comes from Penicillium cosmopolitanum, assembly GCF_028827165.1. Lineage (NCBI taxonomy): Eukaryota > Fungi > Ascomycota > Eurotiomycetes > Eurotiales > Aspergillaceae > Penicillium > Penicillium cosmopolitanum. The sequence goes on along the minus strand of NW_026622678.1, from coordinate 6,032 downwards.
TATAAGATAACTAATCAATTTTACTCTAGTATAGTAGCGGTAGTCTTGGTTGGTTAACCAGTTGATAGACCAGTTAATTAACCAGTTGATAGGCCAGATAGTAGGCTAGAAGGTAGGCTATAAGGTAGGTAAGCAGCCAGCTTGTAATAATTACTAAGTTGTCAGGCTAGAGACCTGTAACTAGGCAAGGGTATCAGATAGTAGAGATCAGATTAGACAGTTGATATAAAGACTGATTCTTGAAGAGATTAAGAATTCTGAATAATTATAGGATCTTAAATATACTAGGGTTTGAGTAGATCTCGATATACAGGTGGCTCGAAGGGGATTCAAGTGCAGATTGATATTGAACGTCTAGGGTGCTGTATAATTCTAAATCCTATAATATAGTACCTAAGGTAGGCTATCTAGTAGAGCTGTAGCAACAACTGTTTAATTAGGGCTAGGCCTATATGCTGTTTACAATAATCTTGGAGAAGGAGAGTTGTTTATATCTGTCTACCTTGGTTTCCTGCAGGAAAAAGGTTATATACTATTATATAATATCAACTAGGCCCTGGCCTATTATACCTAGGGGATCTACCTAGATCGATACACTATCTAGGTAATATAGTATCTTAGCTTATATAATTCAGTAGTAGGCTAGGTAGTAGGTTAGAAGGTAGGATAGCTAGTTGATAGGCTAGTTAATAGGCCAGTTAATAGGCCAGTTGATAGGCTATAAGGTAGGTAAGCAGCCAGGTACGCAGGTAGATACGCTAGTATTAGGCTATAATCTACTACCAGGCGACTACTAGGCTACTGTATATCATTAAGAACAGATTAGGCTAATTACCTGTACCTAAATTAATCTACTACCTACTACATAAATCTATCTACTCACTATAGCCATGGAGATCTCTGTAGCTGCTAGCAAAGCAGTAGAAGACCCAGGCTGCACCTACTATCTCAGTATCCAATTTCCAAAGAGGCTCTTGGAAGGTCTCAGGCTCCCATACCTTAGGCAACCAATCCTTACTAAAATAAGGTATACCTAAGCTTGGCTGCTTAGTGAACGATAGATGGCAGGCGGTCCAAAAGCATAGTAATAGCCTAGAGGCTAGGCATGATCTACCCTCATCAGTAAGCAGAGGGCCCTTGCAGAGCCTAGTAGGTAGATAGCACCTAAAGCAGCAGCTATCTGCCTGAGGGTTGAGGCTATCCTCTAGCTGCTGCATATACTGCTGAATATCCACTCTTTGGTAAAGAGGACAAACAGTAAGTGCATGCCTAAGGTCTGGCTTAGACCCTCGAGGTTCCCTTCCTATATATATAGTAGATTAGTAAGATAGATAGATAGATAGATAGATAGATAGATAGATAGATAGATAGGTAGATAGATAGGTAGTAGGGTAGTAGGGTAGTAGGGTAGTAGGGTAGTAGGGTAGTAGGGTAGTAGGGTAGTAGGGAGTAGGGTAGTAGGGGAGTAGGGTAGTAGGGTAGTAGGGTAGAGGCTTACCTAGCCATGCGATAAAGCAGATAAGACACTGCTCGTTCATCCAGAAATGAATAGCCCTTGGTAGTAGCTCACCACCCTTCCAATTCTGCCGATGGGTCTGGTATACCCTATCTACTACTGCCGATTGAGTAGCTAGACGATCAGCACAGAGATCACACTGCGCCCAGGCAGGGTCACATGATTCTAGGGCCTCTGAATCGAAAACCCTAGAGATTATCCGCCGGCGGCAGATCTGTTCTAGTAGATAGCTTTGGAAGTAGGCCTTCTCTGCTGTCTGAGGCACTGAGCTAGCCTGAGGCTGCTGTAGCTGGTAAGATTGTACTAGGCAGTAGGACCACGCTAGACTATCAGGTAATCTACCAGCTCTACCAGATTCCTGTATAAAATTAGTCATCTCATAGGCACCAGGTAGGAAGTGGATGACAAGATTAACATCAGGAAAATCGTAGCCAGCCCCTACTCCACTAGTAGCTAATAGGATAGGGGTTCCTGCCCTAAAGCTTCCTAGCTGGCTTAGCTTATCCTCATCAGATAGCCCAGAGTGGAATCTAGCTGCCTGAGGCTGTAAGGAATCAAATAGCCCATCAACCAGCTTTTTGGTACGGCAGAAGACCACTACCTTTGCAGTAGCCCTGAGGGCCAAAGGGACCATTGGTAGCCTCAAATTTCTTAACAAACTGGCTAATATAGCTAGGATATCTAGCCTCATCTAGCCTAGTAGGTAGGGTTTGGACCCTATAGGCCATCTGTGTCAAGAGTAGGCTAGCCCTAAGGGTATAGGGCTGATTACCTAGCTGAAGCATATCAATCAGCTCAGTCTGCAGATGGCTTGGTAGAGTAGCTGAAGCAAAGACCATAGGAACCCTAAGGGCTAGAGCATGCCAGGCACGCTTCATAATTGGCCGATAGCTCTGGGATAGAGGAATTAGGTGACATTCATCCCAAATTAGCCTAGCTAGTCTTCTTTGGGCAATTAGAGTACTAGCTAGATCTAGGAACCTTGGGTGAATCACATGTTCAACTTGGACTAGGAGGATCCTACACCCACTAGGCAGAGAGTATAGGGAAGGCGACCAAGCAGTAGGCCCTAGGCCTAAGGTATCTGCCTTCCCTAATAGATCTAGCTTCAAAGAGATCAGTGGGATAACTATAATAGTGACCTGGTTCACAAAGAGACTAGCCCCAAATAGGAACAGTGTAGTCTTCCCTGCAGCAGTAGGTAGGATCAAGAAGAGATAGGGTATCTGCTTCATCATCAGATAAAAAGCCTCTTGCTGCTTAGAGCTTCGGAAGGTAGCCTGCCGATCACTAAGAAACTCCTGAAGTAGCTGGGTTAGAAGGCCTATATCTACCTGGCTACTAGCTATCAAGGGTGAATAGCTAAGCTGGCGGATTACCTGGCTACTATCAAGAGTATATATATAATCAGACGATTGGATTGGCTGTTCAGTAGCTGCCTGAGGTACTCTATATAGGCTCATGAATTCATTGAATTGACCAATCGAGACCCTATCAGTAGGGCGGTCAATACCAGGGCGGGCAGGATAGTAGAATTCAACTACTGGGCGGTCAAGTGGTAGCTTGAGAGCTATAGGGGCCTTAGGCTCCTGAGACAGAATAAGGTCTACTTCTGCCTTAGGGATTAGGCGTAGGCGGTTATAGAAGAGAGACCCTAGGACTAGCTGATCAGGTGCTATACCAAGATAGGTATGCCACTGCTGGCTAAAGCTAATTAGGGCAGATTGGATATCTGCCCTGACGCCCTGGAAGCTAGTCAGGGTTCTGCCATAGATAGCTAGGCCTGTAGCCCTACTATGATTCATCTGATCTGCCCCTAGGCCCTCATAGTCAATCTTATCAATAGTAGGATCATCTAGGGTATCTGATAGGCCTAGGCCATGCCTAATAAACCCCTGTGCCAGATGACGCCAGATTCTGATATTGATTCGCCGAGTAAGCAAATCACTAGTCAGAGTCTTTAGCGTATGAGATAGGACTTTGGATGAGAAGGGCCTAGCGGTTCGATAGTCCCAGAAGAGTAGAAAGTGAGCCTTAGGCAGCTGGTTTTCAAGAGAGATTAGTAGGGCTTCTTCAAACGGTCTTATATAGGCTAGATAGGCTAGGATAAGATAGGATACCGCTTGTGGTAAAGCCCTAACTGCATCCTTTTCCTGGCCAGTTCGGGAGAAGGTCTTTGAATAGGCTAGCCGGACTAGGAATATATGATTCACAGGGTCTAGGAAGAGATTCCTAGGGGTCTCAGGGGTATTTCGCCAGATTATCTGACTAATCTCAGTACCTCTAGCCGGTGCACCACTAGTTATATGACATAGGGTAGAAGTACCTTTAACCACCTACTACTAGTCTCTAGATAGGAGAGGGCCCTAGATCTAGAGAGTTCGATAGTAGGCCTCTGGCTATTATCTATAGCCTGAATTACCCAGTTTGGCTGTGCAAGGGCCTTCTGTAGAAGAAAATCATATGCTTCCTGGCTAGAATAGACAGAAAGGACTGACCAGTTAGCAGTAGGATTATTGATATCCTCAAAGCTAGAAGCCTTTTGAAGATCAAGTGTCGGCAGGATCTAAATATATATATAGGTTAGTAGGTTGATATAGGGTATTGAGGGAGATATATATAGAGATAGCTTACCTCTTTAAAATTAGCAAATTCTAGGAATAGCTCATTTGATAGGCCTAGGGCTAGCTGACTGAGCGATTTGGCTACTAGAACCCTAAGGTCCTGCTGAGAGATGGTTATATGACCATAACGAAGGGTGTTCGGCCCTATTAGGCTAATCTTCCCCAGAGAGGTAGAAGCCTTCATAACAGCAAAGGCCAGCCCTCTTAGGACAAGCACATGACCAAGGGGAGATTCTGATTGGGCAGTAAAGTACTGGCGCATCCAGTCTCGGATAAAAAGGGCCATTGAACTATCTAATTCACTAGCAGTAGCGAATTTGATGGTATGTAGCCAATATAGGACAGTCAGCTGGTGGGATTTGATAATAGCTGAATAGGAGTGGCTAATCTGCTCTAAGGGTTTAAAGCAGTCCCGTGAGTAGTCCCGGCTATAGCAAGCCAGGAAGGCATATAGGGGTATAGCCATCTGGTTAGTTATATAGCACTCTATTAGCTGGAAGATAAGCCTGACAACTAAACCTACCCCCTTTTGGACTAAGGGGTTATCAAATATTGCCTGAGGTAGCTCTGGAAGAGTCTCATCTTCTGAATCAGTATCTAAATCTGAATTATCGATAGGTGATAGAGAGGTAGATGCCTGGTCAGGTGACGGTAGGCTAGATAGAAAGGTATCTAGATCCTCTAGGGCTTCTCGCTGGCTAGGGTATAGGGTATATAGCCTCAGATAGCTAGTCAGGCTAGTTAGGCTATTATCCTCTTGGTAGCGGTAGGTTCGTAGCAGAAAGTTGATAAATGCCTGAAAGATGTGGCAGTACTTCTGCATTGATGCCTTGCTTTGTAGCGAGCGTAGTGGGTGAAGAGATGCCTGGTTGGTAGGATCCTGACTAAAGCAGTTTAATGCACTAAGTGACTGAATCGAAGTAGACCGAATTAGTGTATCACCCTGGCTCAGTAGGCGGTAGAGGATAGCGGATAGCCAGGTCATATGATCAGGATTCTCCAGAGTAAAGAGCACCTCTAGGTCAGCGGCATCTCTCCCACTAAGATAGATTGGGTACTGGCTATCAGAGAAGAAGCCTCTAGCCTCATAGGGCTCGCTAGTAGCCTGAATAACACGTGACTGCTTCAGCGATTGGCGGAGAGTATGGAATGTCTCTAGGAAGGTAGTTAAAAGAGATGGTTGTAGGTGCGATTGATCTACCCTTAGACGCTGGCTTGTAGTAGCTATTGATAGCTCTCTTGAGCGCTTTCGGGTAGGCTGGGTAGGTAGCAAGCAAGATTGATCTACTACAGTAAATAGATAGGCTGGTGGGTGTAGTGCTTGGACTAGGCAGGGAGTTATCTCTCAGGTCCTGTGCGTAGTAACCACGGATTGAGTGAGCGTGGAAGATATGATCTCGCATGGTACGCTGACTCAGACGAATCAGGTTGCATTGATTACATTGTAATCCAGGCTGAGGGGGCTTCAGGGTCGGAATCGGAGCCACTGGCTGGTCGGAAGTAATTATATGATGGGCTGTGGCTAGACTTGCTAGATGTAGGGTATCTAGATCGGATTGGTTGAGGGCGGTCTCGTGGTGTAGTTTGGTGATATGATGTAGAATCTTGGTGTTATGTAAGGCTGACTGGTGGGTGGAACAGATAACCAGGCCATACTGTTGATTGTAGGCTAGGTAGGGGGGAAGAACAGACGACATGGTGATAGACAGTTGCAGTAATATATATTGCAGATTCGTTATTGCAGATTGGTGGATTGTGGGGTATCAAATTATGGCTGGTCAGCAGGCGATATATATATTGTATCAGTATAGGGTTTTGCAGATCGGTGCAGGTCTCTATTAGAGATCAGGCTTACTAATCTTCGGGGGCTGGGGCTTATGGATCTGCGGGGG